>NC_135308.1:40532234-41988484 GCF_048772815.1 Callospermophilus lateralis | reverse complement strand
TTTAACATATTTCTTCATAACCAATCTAGCCTCTGAAACAGATGATGATGAAATCTTGCAGGAAACCAAATGGATTTGTCATAATATTCTACCAATAAAACTTAATGACTGGTTATAATTTCAATTAAATATTTCATTTTGTTAATATGAAAAAAACCTCATCCACAGCTTAGCATTTGTGGTGTTAAGGAAAAAACCTATTCATCATTTCTTTCCTTGAAAATGACAAGGTTAAAATGAACATTTATTCGGTGAAATAAAATTATTGGCATGTAAGTTATTACCTCATTTGATGAGTGTAGGAAATAAATTGAGAAGAAAGCCATGTACTTGGAGATTCAGCATATGGTTTACTCATTAATTTTAAAAGTTCAATTCAAACTTTTATATATAATTCAAAAGAAAGGGATAATTGAAAGGAAGTCAGAATATGTTGAATTGGTCATTTGTACACAAACAAATTACAGCATTTTAAATCCAGGAGAACCAGAAATCAAAATACACTGTTAAGTATTCTGTAGCAAACTCACATCTATCCAAGCCCACACAATTTGTTTGGCATAATAAGGATAGCAAAATTATCTCTGTTGCTCACCTGGCTTCATAGTTTCCTTTCCAATGTTTCCCTGGCTCTGTAGAACCCTTTTTCAATTATTTCCAGAATCTTAGAGATACTCTCTAAATACTCCTGTGACCCTCTTGGATTCTTTTCTCTTTTTAAAAAAATTCCTACAGTTGGCTTAAATTAAATGGCTTCAATCATTTGTCCATATTCCTACCCTCTCTCTGTATAATTTCATTAAGATAAAGTGAATCTTCCTAGTGAGTCTTGGAAAGCTCTGAATGCACAAAAAAGTAGCCACTATTGGACTTTGACCTCAGAATATCTGATATACCAGAATTTAAGAAAATAATTCCTTCCCTTTTTCCCCTTATTATTATTCCCTCCTTTGAGTTACTAACCAATTTACAGTTCTTTGGAATTATATTTCTTGGCCCTTATGTATACTCTATGGGCTTCTTTAGATACATGGAACAAATACGTGAGATACTGTTTGAGATAACCAAATGTTCAACATAACTATACTGCATGCTGGGGGTTGTTTCTGAAAACATCTCAACCACAAATACTGGTTAAAATCCAATTGCACAGGTGCTTGCTCTTTGTATGATCATTTCAGTTAGAAATTGGACTATTCCTTAATACAATGTTTTAAAGATAAATTTATATTTGCCTTGGCAGAAATCCTAGGGCAGAAATCAAACTATATAAAGAAATCAAAGCATTTTATAAATGTTACCATTATATAAAAATGAGAATATTTTAATTTAATAGTATGGAATGTGGCATTAGGTTGCAAATAATTTAATTGCTGTTTATTGTATGAACATATTACTTTGAAATTTCAGTTATACAGTTTAAAAATAATTGAATGAATTCCTCATAATATACAAAATCACTTTTATGTTAGAATATTTGTAGAAAACAGTATGGAAACTTAATCAACTGTTTGAAAACTACTATTATTACTAACCTATTATTATGTTTAGGGAAATAAGAAAAGGCAGGTAAGTTTAAATATGAATGACTGATATTTTCAATTGTTGGTTTTTAAGCTATTTTTTGGGAGTTTAGAGGTTTTTCCTTTAAAATTGCATTCGTATGCACATGTTGTCATCTATATAATCGTTCTGGAGACAAAAAGGTTTCTGCTCTGATATGGTGTCACAGACAGTAACAGGAACTTGGAGCTGAAATCTGCTCCCATCCTTGTTCTTGGTATTTGATTGTTTACCCATCAGTTAAAGAGACACTTTGACATCACTGTTCTCTTGTTTCTCTAATGGGAACATGCTGAAATTTCTGTGTATGCTTTTCAGAGATGGATATTTCATTTTTGCCCCTTCTCTTGTATTCACCCAGTATCTCACATAATGAAGGAATTATTGTCTGGAATTCAGTCAAATATTTATTGAGTACCTTCTACCATAATGGAAGTTAAATACATAGCATTTACCAGTTTTTAGATGCTGTTCTAAATACTTTGCATGTATAAACTGATTCCGTCTTCATGGTACATTATTATCGTCATTTTACAAGAAAATAAATGAGACAGATGGGAAGAAACCTGTCTAAAGTCATACAACTAGAAAGAGTTAGAACATGGACTTTAGCAAACACTGTACTGTGACTGGCACGGGGAGAACAAAGATGAACACAACAGAGTCCCTGTTCAGCAAGAGGGAAACTAACATACTTTTAATGTAACTGTAAATCTAGTAATAATAACACTAGCAAATACTTATGAATTTTATAGCTATTCTGAACCCTGTAATCATCTTTTTTTTTTTTTTGGTATTGTTTCACTCTCACAAGAATCTTATGATTTTCTTTTTTTAGGAAATAAAGATAATTTTGCCCCATGTGGGAAAGAACAAACCACTCTTTGATTGTCAGTTTGAAGCTGGTCTGGCTCTGAAAACAGTCCCCTGAAAACCAGAACACTAAAGAGTTCTTTTGGATATCAAATATCTCACAGAATGTTACTTTCAGGCAAAGCTACATGGTGACCGTGACAGAGCAAGATAAAATTGAGTACTCTCCACCATCTTGTCAGAGCATAGATAAAAACAACACTGACCAAACAACAAAAATGACCCATCATCCACCTTTCTTGGATAATATAATGTGACTGCTCCCCTTTAATCAATTGTAGCTTTAGATCTACTTTGTTCTTTCCATTTTCTAGCAAGAATCAGTAAGATACCCTACATAAAATCTTTCATTTCTGCCAGATTTGAATCAAGCAAAATCACTCCTTGAATCCTCTTGAAAGCATACAAAGAAAGTCTATATGAAGCCCCATCTATCATCCTCTTTTGGAACTTCTCACAGTTCCTGTAGTGTTGCCTTCCTTGCTGCAATGAACCAACAAATCCAAATCTTACTTGGTTTGATCCCAAGTGTGTTCCTATGGTCTTTTGCTCGAGGGTATTAACAGAAAGGAAGGTATTTAATCAAGGATGTGCTGCTGGAGCAAGACCCTAGACACAGTTTACAATGTGTGTATTGTAGGCCCCTGGGGAGCTTCTCATGTTCAGGTTTTCCAGTTGACTCTGGCATATGTTCTCATGGGACTTTTTTTGGTTTTTGGATCAGAATTTTATTGTTCCTCATTGAAATTGTTCTCTGGCCTTGAAGTTCTACTTCTATGGTCTACTGTTTAGTGTTTTGTCTACATAAGGAAACGCCATAAGGAGAAAATGGATATAGACCTGCATTGTCTACTTTTGAGCCAGTTCCAGGAGGAATTCAGAAAATATCATTAGATTGGTGTTCTTCAGATAAAAGTTGCCAGGGTCACCATTTTAGAATCTTAAAAGGACTTTTCTCTTAGCTTTATGAGAAATAAAAAAAAAACCCTGGACTCTGGAGAGATGAAATAAAATAATTTCATGAAATAAAATAATTTAATCCCTCCAGAATCCAGGTTTTTTTTTATCAAGTCCCTGATCACTTAGCTTTTGCCCAAATTCCAGATACACATAATTACACAATTATCAACCTTATGGACCCCTTGAGTTCCCATATGGTCCTCTTAATCTAAAATTGCACCTTTTAAGCCAAACACTTGTTTCTTCTCTGTTTTCTGAATATAAACAATACTTAGGCTCTGACTGGTAAAATTTCCCAGAGCAATTCAGAATTGTATTGACAACTGGGGGAACTCTGACATCAGCAAAACATAAAGTATTTACAGAGTGTGCATAAAATGTCCCTGTCTCATGGCATTTGTATACTAAAGTAACACGTTAGGCTACAAACAAAATGAATATAAATGGTATGATGTCAGGGAGTGAAAGGCCAGTACTATAAAAAGTTTGGGTGTGCCTAAAGAGAAAGGTGTTTATTTTTTAGATATTTGAGGGTCTATAGAGAGATATAATTTTAAGAGAGGTAGACCTTGGCCTGAATAAAGGGATGAAGTACACCAGGTGAACATCTATCTAGGTGAAAAGGATTAAAACAAAGAGCAAAGCAGTGCAAAACCTAGAATAGAGTGTGCATTTTTTTTTTTTTTTTTTTTTTAGAGAAAACAAAACAGCTGGTCTGGCTGGAATACTGTGAAAAAGCAGAAGAAAAATAGAAGATGAATTTGGAAAGGTAGCTGGGAACAAGGTAATGTGAGGTTCTGAGGGCATGGAAGATTTTGTTATTTCTAGTGTAGACAGAGGAGATACTTTGCACTGATTTATGTATTGAAGGAGACACCCTGGCCGCTCTACTAACAATAGAAATCAGGAAGGCAGCATTAAGGACTCTTGGATTATGCTGGTTGAGGATGTAATTAAGATTGTAAGAAAAAGGAGGATCAACAAATAAAGCTGTCTGGTGTCCTTCTAAAGAATGCTAGAGTTACAAAATGGGAAAAGGAAGGCAAATTCCTAAGACATTGCAGAGGTAGGGTAAATTGGAAAGTGAATGTGCATGGCATCAGGATTAGAGGGAATAAAAAAAAGGAATACAGATGTGAGGCTCTGAAAATCCACAATTGGGACAGTGGTTCCAATAATTACAAAAAGGGATTTAAAACAAGTTTGGGAAAAGGGAGATAATAGATTTTATGTTCACTATATTTAGAAGTAGGGGTAGAATTGATAAAATCATAAGTTCACTCAAATACCAAAAGTTGAGTCTAGTTTCACAGGTCTCAAGGAAAAAGCAAGGGGCTATACTTTGGGAGTGTTTTAGCAAAATAGGCAGGAGACTATTAGCCAGGAGTTGTTTCTATACCAGAACTCTAATGTAAGCATACTCTGAGTTGCCTTGGAAACATTTCTTGTAACCAATTAGGGAAACAACTACTATAAATGGAACCTCAGCCAATCACAAGCATCCCAATAAGATGACTGGATACAATCACCCACCCCCAAACCATGTCTAGCTGTGCATAATCAGGCAATTTCCTCACTTTGCTATTATAATAAGCCTTGTATGTTGTCTGCTAATATTGCTGGAGCTGAGCTCTCTGAACCTCTTCTGGTTTTGAGTGCTGCCAGATTTATGAATTGTTCTTTGTTCAAATAAACTGTTCAGCTTAACTTTTTCTTTTAAAAGAGTGATAACTAATATAAGCAAAATGTTCACAAAATAATGGGAAATGAAAAGCCTGGGAAATAGGAAAGAGGGATTTATTTGTAAATGCCTTTTAAAAATGTGATGTAGCATAAACATGACTGCAGAGCTAGACTGCCAAAGTCCAAATTTCTGCATTAACCTTTTCTAGCTGTACTACATAACCTTGGATAAGATCGTCTGGGCCTTAATTTTTGCATTTGAAAATTATTATACTAGAACTTCCCTGATAAAAGTGTTGTGGTGCAAACATTCTTGATCTGGAGGCCTTGAAATTTCATAACATCTGTAAACATTATAATGGAAAGAATTATAATCCTATTTCTATTAACCATTCACAAAATTTGATTCCTTTCTTCACAAAAACCCCATATAGTGTTAGTATCTATGACTTTGTTTCCTATAGAAAGTATATTTTCATATTGCAATACAGTGGTTGCAGACATCATGAAATATTGTGGTCGCTGTTACTTCAAAATTACCAAATTTATTGCAACTGCTGTTAGATTGCATGTGATGACTGAATTTATCTATATCCTCATAACATTTAGTAGGCCAAGTCTCCTGTAATTTTATGCCTCTTGGTCAAACACAATCATGTTGGGTTGCCTGAATGTTTATAGAGTCACATATCTATATTGCTGTCCAATATCCACAAAATACAAATATTTGTTCATCAACATGAGGAAGGAGAATTGTTTTAATTTGATATTTCCATTATGATGGATTCTTTGAAAATCTTATACATTTAATTTCATACATTTAAAATATTATTTTCAGATTAGGTCCATAGGGTTAACCCCATTATCAGACATGTTCATGGTACAAGAAATCTTGAGGTAGAAGAATAAAATGAGTACGCATGACAACACCTGGCCCTTATCAAAAGTTCAATAAAATGTCTGCTACTATTCTTAAAATTTTAGAGGGACAGAAATTGAGTTAAATTCTATTCATTCTTGCATTCAAATCAGCTAGAGCACTGGTCTGTCCATTGGCAATCAATAAACACTGAAAGAATGAAGCCAAGTCTATGTTGGCTTCTCAGGATCTTCAGTTGGGGTTGGAAAACAGGTGTCAAGTGGTGGGGCCACTTCTTATGCATCCAGAAAACTCCAGAGTATGTTACAGCGCTTGAGGGTTTAGACGGAGACACACATGTGTCCCTAAACTTATCCCAATAAGAATATGAATGCCAGTGGCTTAGAGGGGCCACATCCTTAATTCTTCAAAGCTCTCCATCACCCAAGAAGGCAACCAGGTAAAGTGTTGGACTGAGAAGTCCCTTGCTTATTCCTGGGACCTAGTTTCAAAAAGACAGTTTCTGATTGAGCAAGGGAGACAACAGCCTCTCTTCCCAATGTGGGGCTCAGGGTACTCTTGTGGTGAGAACTCCGCGCCGCGCGCGCACCGAGCCCTCTCTTCCTCGCCACGCCCACTTCCTGCCCCATCCAGCGCCTTTCCAGGTCTCTCTCCCGGTGAACCGGATGCGCTGTCAGTCTCCTCCTCCGTGTCCTCGGCCTCCACCCAGCTCCTTCACTGAGCCGTTGCCACCCCGAGGCCCCAGCCAGGAGGCTCCCGGCGGCTGGCCTGGCAGGTGTGGGGCGCAGTAGGAGCTGGGCGCTCACGGTTACCGCGCGTGGAGGAGACACTGCCCTGCGGCGATGGGTGCCCGGGCCTCTCCTTCACGCCGGAGACAGGCGGGGCGGCGGCTGCGGTACCTGCCCACCGGGAGCTTTCCCTTTCTCCTCCTGCTGCTGCTTCTCTGCATCCAGCTCGGGGGAGGACAGAAGAAAAAAGAGGTAGAATGAATCCCGTTGGCTTTCTCGAGTGGGCCTGGGCGGGCTGGGGCGGGACACGTTGCCAGGAAGCCTCGCATAGTTGCTAGGCAGCAGGGCCGCGGGGCGTGGGCGGTGGCAGCCGCGTGGGTGGAGGCCTAGGGGCGGGTGCTTTGCGGTCTGCAACCTTTTAGTCCAGTACTGTCCTGAAGGAGAAAGGACGCGTCCGCTTGGCTGCACTGGGCTGCTCCTGGGAATGTCACTTAGGACCACTGAGAGTCCCTCTGTGTGCAGGCCGAGCTTTGGGCGCTGGTGTTGCTGAAAGGGGTGTGGTGGATGTGAAAATACCCTTGAGAAGTATTTATAAAGCCCCAGGAACTATTTGATTCTTTATTTTTCTCCCTTTCTAGATTAAACAGAATATTGAGAGTGTTTAAGTTTTTGTGAATTCTGAATTATACCTTCTAAAAGCGTACGTTTATTTTTATTTTAAACTCAATGTATAATTGTGAAATAACCTCACGTTATTTACGTTATGCACATTTTTGGGTGAAGTTCAGATCACCTGATTTCAATCTTAGTCTTTAACTTTGGGCAGAGTGAGATTTGAAACGACTGTGTTTAAAGTAATTGCAGAGGTATTTGTGAATTCGGTTATGCAACATTACTATGGATGATTGATCTAGAAGCTTCAGAAGAAAAATTCAGTGTTTCTAATTGTGGACCATTTTGGTTAACATACTGTGTATATAATCCAAGATGGTTTTTCTTTGGTGGAATTACACAACTACACATGTCTCATAATTTGAATCAAGGTATTGCCAGAAATTTCTTAATAGCTGGATAGAGTGTGAAAATAACTTTCGAAGTAATCGTTTTGTCTTTTCTCATTAATCATCGCAGAAAAAACTGTGGTCAATATTAACTTTTTTTTTTTTTTTCCCTTTTGGGTCCTGGGGATTAAACGCAGTGGCACTTAACCACTGAGCCACATCCTTAGCCCTATTTTGTATTTTATTTAGGGACAGAGGCTCACACTAAGTTGCTTAGGGCTCACACTGAGTTGCTTAGGGCTGCTTTTGCTGAGGCTGGCTTTGAACTTGAGATCCTCCTGCTTCAGCCTCCTGAGCCACTGGGAATACAAGCGTGCACCACCGTACCTGGCAATATTAATGATTGTTAGTTTTTTGTTTTTAATTTTAGCATGAAATTAGGCCATACAAAATTCCTTGTGGAGTTTTGACAACAACGTTTAGAGAATCACTAGTTTTGTTAATTGTATTTAGAAATATAAATTGAAGATATATTTTTAATACTTGGTATTTATATGCTATATTTCGAGAGTTTTAGGTTTTATAGTTGTTGATGAGAAAAGTAGAAGATTGAGTAGTAGACTTTTTTTTTCTTTTTCTTTTTTTGTGAGTTACCAGAGCAGACAGCAATAAAATATGATGAGGAATTCCATGGAAATTCTGATGTTTTACCTCCTGGGAATGTCACTTAGGACTACTCTTTAAACTGCAGAGGGAAAAAATGCAAAAAAGGGTACAGGTGCATGGCTTCTTAGTGTCTCCATTTGTAATATTACTTGAATATGTAAAGATGATACCAGTATAATTAATTAAATCTAAAAGTCAGTAGTATATTTCCATTAAGATATATTTTATAGAAGGTATTTTTAAAATGAAAAACTGGGGAGAACAATGCTGAAGATTGAAAATGAGCATCTTCCAAAATTATTCTTTTTCTCATAAAAAGGAGAAGCTAATACTAATGTATGGTGGTGTTACAGTAACCATGTATTTTTCTTTATGGAAAAAAGGCATATTAAAAAATATTTGAAGTTTTGATACTTAGGTCTCTGAAGTATTATAGGCCAGTTCTGTATATGGTACTCTGTTAGCAAACTGTGATATCTTCCATTATTGGAATAAAAACAGTATACATTGGAAATAATGAGAAATGATTGTTCACCAGTATGATGCTTTTTCAGGGGTACCTCTGTTTTGTTTTGTTTTTTTCCCTGTATGTGGTTTCTTTCTTTGCTAACATTAGAACCTGATGCCCAGTGTAAGATTTGCCATTGAACCAGAAAGTATAGCAGCTGAAATGTAGTTTACTGCAATGAATATGACTACCATTATATATCAGAATAGTTGACATGGCATGAAGAGCTTTTCTTTCTTGGGAATCCAAATTGTACTCTAAAATTAAGTCTGGAGTCAAGAATGTATATTATTTGCTTTTAAGGAAGTAATAATTGTGGTGGTAATATTTACAACATGTTTTCTTGAGTCAGACAAATCATACAGTTATAACTCAGTCCTTGATTGTATGACACCAGGCAAACCATTTAATGTTGCTGAATTCTGGTTCCTTTTTTTAAAAAAAATACAGACATAATACCTATATCTTAGGATCATTGTTGGGATTAAATAAGTTTATGTAGTATTTAGTGTGATGACTAGAACATAACTGATGATCAATAAGTGGTAAGTAGATATTATGTGTTTCTTATTTAAATAAACATGTTAGTATGGTGAAATTCTAAAATGTAAGATTTTTAAAAATTATTTTTAAGCTTTATGATGATAATAAATTATATGGCTTCTAAAATAGATTATCTATTACTTATGATGAAACACTGAGAATTCTAGACTTTTATGTTGAGAATTTTGCACATAGAGATTTTGCATCAGAATTAGTGATACTCCATGCATTTGTGTATATGTATGTGCATGTACACGTGTATGTATTATGTATATGTTTATACACACGTTTCTTCATGATGACATTTTCATTCCTTAAAAATAATTAGTTTTGTTATGTCTTCTGTTTAAGAATATATGTAGGAATAGTTAGGTGGATAGACAAAGAAAAGTGAAAATTCTTACAGCCACATCTCTTAATTATATTAAATACAGTCATTAAAAAGTAATTTTTAATTCTCGAATTCAGTGATGTGAGTGTGGAAGACTTTGGCCTCTTGGTAGTTTTCATTTGTATATTAATGCATTTTGCTTTTCTTTTGATAGTTTTTCTATTTCTTAGATTATTATATCAGTTAATCAGCTTCATTTGGAATTGTTGTAATTTATAATGACCTCTTCTGATTATGTAAACAGAGCTCAAATTGTATAATGAATTACAGTAGAAGTATTGACTTTGTTAGTCATCAAAAACAGCCGTTATAATAATTTATTATATTTGCAAGGAATGTAATTAGTTAATAGGCTAGGATATGTAGATATAATGAATATGCAATATGAAAAATTGATTTGCTCATAAATGCTTTCTGGGAGATTAGTAAAATATTTGCTTAAAATTGTTCAGCTGCCTTTGACATAATTTTGTATGCCATTAATATTTTTAAACATGTTTTACACTGGATGAATGATATCTAATTTCTAGTGTCCCAACTGTGAATTAGAAATTTTACTTAGAAAATGATAACAAGGGAGAAGATGGAGGTAAGCAATAGAAGTTCCCTTTAAGCAAAGAACTTAAGTGGAAGAAGTATGCAAACAGTACAACTTTTAGAAATGCATAACAATTTTACATTGATCTGCATACATATAAAAAATAGATGATGCTGATGTCAGGCAGTTGTTTCATTTAGGTTAGATTATGTGTGTGATAATCTTTGAAGAATGATTGAAAATGACAGGTCTTACTCCGAATAGCCAATGTGCCTGTCCAAGAGCTCCAGTTTCTTGGATGATGGCAGAAGGTATGGTATTCCTGTATCACGGCATTCCATGAGGAATGTGTCACAGAATTCCATGACTTTTAGGTACATGAATATATTACAGCACTAGAGTTGCCAGAGTATCAACATATGCTTAGTTCCTTGAGCTTTAATTGGTTCAGGGCTGTGTAAGAGGGCCAGGTGATCCTCAGGTATGTAGTAGTTGAATTACAGGAGAGCAACCTTGACTGTAGGGAACCCACATATTTTAAAATGCACAAGCTTTTTAAATTTTTTTTGATACCAGTGATTGAACCCGGGGGCGCTTTACCCTTACATCACATCCCCACCCCTTTTTATTTTTTTCTTTTGAGAGAAGGTCTTTCTAAGTTGCTTAGTGCCTTGCTAAATTGCAGAGGCTGGCTTTGAACTTGTGATCCTCTTGCCTCTGCCTCCTTAGCCACTAGGATTACAGATGTGCACTACGGAGCCCGCTTTTTTTTTTTTTTTTTAATAGAGAACTCTGTCTTACTAAGACAGTTATATATAATTTTCACATGATGGCTTTATACTACACAACATCCTTAAAAAGATAATCCAAAACCAAGTTAAGTCTGTAGCTCCATTCAAAAGTTGTGTAGAAACCCATGAAGAATTATCTCTTGGAGAAATTTCATCAAAAGGGAACATTTTTAGGATATTTTCTTACAGGTAAATATACCACTGGCATGTATAGTCCCATATATGTGCTTAATTGTATGTGTATGTCATAGAGAAGGATGGAATGGAAATATGTAACACAAAGCAGACAATAGTAACACTTAACCTTTTGTTACATTTACTTTTTCATTCTTTCTCTTTTGCCCTAAATATTTAATAATTTGAATGCCAGTGCAGTCTATTATGCCCGTGACTGATGTTGGTTTCTTCACTGTATTAGACTATTGTGATTAGCTTATCTGTATAAGAATTCCTCTTGGAGCATCATGGTAATTCTACAAAATAGAAAATTTACCTTTGGTTAAGTGTAGGAGTAATGTATTCCCTGGTAGAAAATGGGTAGATGAAAAAAATGACTATTTGTTGCATAACAGTAGTGTGAGTGTGTGTGTGTGTGTGTGTGTGTGTGTGTGTGTAAGTGTGTAACAAATGGATAATACTTCTGCTGATCTCTATGTAGTTTTTATTTCTGTTGTTAGGACAAGATTTCTGCAATTCCTCAAATTGAGCATATTTATTGAGCATATCATCCTTTCCTCTCTCCATCTGGTCCATCTGATTTCTCATTGCTATTAACAGTGTTGTTTTATGGGAAGCAAACTTTTTTTTTTTTTTTTACATCCTGGGAACAAATTTTTACTCCTCACACTTCAGATAGAGCCCTAATATCCAGAATATACAGGGAAGCAAACTTTTAATGTTCAAGAGCTTCGGGCTGGGGGTGGGCTCAAGCAGTAGCACGCTAGCCTGGCATGCGTGCGGCCCGGGTTCGATCCTCAGCACCACATACAAACAAAGATGTTGTGTCTGCCGATAACTAAAAAATAAATATTAAAATTCTCAAAAAAAATGTTCAAGAGCTTCATTTTTTTAAATCTAGCCACCTGCCAGTATAATACATCTTTGCAGTTTTTTTTAACATTTATTTAGTTGTAGATGGATACAATACCTTTATTTATTTATTTATTTATTTATTTAATGTGGTGCTGAGGCTTAAACTCAGTGCCTCACATGTCCTAGGTGAGCACTCTACCACTGAGCCACAACCCCAGCCCTCTTTGTAGTTCTTGAATTGTATTTTGCAGATAGTATGTAGAGTCTGTGTTTACATGATTTCTTGTGGAATTATACATGGATTTAAGGAGAGAATTTTTAAAATAGGGTTCCTGTTATTATACATAAATATGTAAAACATTTAAGTATTTAGGTTGAATATTAAAGCTTCAACATTGTTATTTAGAAGAATAGATAATACTTTTTTCATAGTAATTAGTTTCTCTCTGCCTATCTGTATTTCTCTTTAACTCTGGAAAAAAAAGATCATGAGCTAGCTTATTGAGTGTTTTGGAATCTGTAACTTAATAAATATTTTAGTACAGAATAGCATCCTGAAGAATCTCATGAGCTGAAGACAGTTTTGAATAAAAGTAAGTCCTTACTGACATATTTATTAAAGTTTTTGTTGATCATCAAAAATACCTATTGAGTTTTATACTTGAAGATGTCAGAAATTTTCTTTTTCCTTCATGTTACCTTGAGAAATCAAGTAACTGTGATGGAAAGGGGCAGTTCAGTATAAGTTTAAATAAATGTGGTATTGATTGTATTTAATGCAAATGTTTGTTGCTTATTTTATATCTTTTAGAGATGGTTTATTTAGATGTTAACATTATGTGACTTAAGTTTTGGAAATATTTTGATATTTTTGGCTCTGCTTGCAGACACAGACAGCTATTGGCAAGTTAGTTCACATGAGTGGTAAAACTTATTTTTGTAATTATTTATAAATTGTGTAATCTGTTTAAATTTTAAATAGAGTGTAATACCTTAGTATAAATTCCTGAATTTGGTAAATTGGGAGTTGAAAATAAGTGTTAAATTGTATCAGGAAAAGATAAAGAAAGTAGCAATACAGTAGACAGGATGCTAGGCCTTTCACTTAATTAGATTATTGAAATGCATTGCATGTTTGTGCCCTTCCAAAATTTATAACCTGAATTCCTAATCCTAACGTGATGGTATTAGAGATATTGTATGGTATTGGAGAGCCTTTTGGAAGTGATTAGGTCCTGCAGGTAGAATTCTTATAAAAGGCACCTGAGAGTTCTTGTTTTTCTGCTCTGTGAAGATACAGTGACAAGTCAACATTCTGAAGAGAGCCCTTATTAGAACCTGACCATGCTGGCACCCTGATGTTGAACTTTCAGACTCTAGAAAGGTGGGAAATAAATCTGTTTTTTAAGCTCCCCAGTCTAAGGTAATTTGTTGTAGCAGCCTAAATTGACTAAGACAGTTTTATATATAATTTTTACATGATGGTTGTGGCAGATAGTCTTGTTTGCCTGACTTTTGGTTTGGTTTAGCTGGGACTATTGCAAGCTCCAAGTAGTAATTTTTAGTAGTCAAAGATCATAATGATTTTTCCAGCATCTTTCAAATTGTTGTTTTAAAAGTGATAGATGATACAATTTTGGGCAAGTTTCTTTGTTCTTAAAGGATGCAAGAAGGTAAATTTTCTCTTTCTGTCTTTGAGTATGTGTATGACAGTGGGATGCTTGAGTTGCTGATCTCAACTTGTAATTATGATGGTACAAGCTTGAAGCAAAACCTTTGGAGGAAAATAATAAGAATGTGAGGTCTTCATTATGTAACTTAGCTAACCTTGTTATTGTTCTAACTCTGGACTCTTGTGTTCTGAAGTTAATAAGTGTTTTAGTCAGCTTTTCTCGCTGCTGTGACTGAAAGGACCCAACCAGAGGGGAGGAAAAGTTTATTAGAGGGCTCACAGTTTCAAGATCTTAGTCCATAGAAGGCTGGTTCTATTCCTTGGGGCTCTAGGTAAGGCAGAATATCAAGGTGGAAGAGTGGCTGAGAGAATCAGCTCATATGATGATCAGGAAGCACAGAGAGAGGTCTCCACTTGTCAGATACAACTGTATACCCCAAAGCCACACCCCCAATTCCCACCTCCTCCAGCCACGCCCGACCACTTCAGTTACCACTCAGTTATCAGGGGATTAATTCACTGATTGGGTTAAGACTCTAACAACCCAATTATTTCTCCTCTAAACCTTCTTGTATTGTCTCACATGTGAGCTTTTTGGGGACACCGCATTTAAACTATAACAATAACCTTCCTTATTGTTTAGGAAATTTCAAATTGGATTTATAGTTGTATCATAAAGCATTCTGCTAATGAAGAAATTACTAAATTAAAGTTTTTTTTTTTTTTGTATCAGTGATTAAGCCTAGGTGCTTTACCTTACCCTTTTTATTTTAAGACAGGGTCTCACTCAGCTGCTTAGGGCCTTGCTAAATTATTGAGGCTGGCTTTGTACTTGTGATCCTCCTGCCTCAGCCTCCCAAGCTGCTGGGATTACAGGTGTGTACTACTGTACCCAGACAAATAGAGGGTTTTGACCCTGTTTTTACAATTTGTACACTTACCGTTTTACTCTAAAGTTCTCCTTCTACTCTGTGTTTTAATAACTAGCTTCATAATCCTATTTATGAATTAGTAGAGGATTATTTAAATATTAGTAGATGATTATTCAAGTGTGCATAACCCTTTCTGATCCTTGAATCTCAGTTTCTGATCCTTGAATCTCACTTTGTGCAGAAGTCAATTTTTCCATGTGTTTCTTCTATTGATAGAATTTTGTTTCATTGTATGTTTGAAATTCTATTTAAATATTGTATGAACCAAAAGCTTTTAATGAAAATACTGCAAGCTTAATATGTCTTAAAAGCTGCTAGTCTAAGAAAAGAGTGAAAGAGTAATATATGCCTCAGATATATTTTCTGTATATGATGCATTTTATATGTGAATGCTTTTAAAAATATTTTGTGTGTATAATAGATGAGCAGGTGGTTTCATTTTAAAGGCACACCAAATAAAATATAGGGAAATACCTTTATTTTGAAAAAAGAAATCATATTTTAGTAACATTCTTTTGATTAACATTTGAGTTAGTATTAGGCAAAACTAAAACGGATTTCTTAAGAAAGTATGCTGATTGGGCCATGTTTTCTTAAGAGCTGGGGTTTTCAAGGGGAATAAAGGGACTTTTCATCCTGATGAAACAGGAGTGATTGTGCTCTGTCTTGTCATTGTTTCCAATACATTTTTTTTTTTTTTGGAGTCTTTATGGGAAGGTAGCACTGTCATAATGGCATTCTAATTCAACTTTGCTTCCAGCTGACAGCCACAGGAGTTGCATGCTTTCATCCTGGAGCACAGTGCACATCAAAATAGTAACTATAGAATTTTTCTTAATACTACATTATACAATGTAGTGAATGGGAAATGTTAGATTTTGGGCTAAATAAGGGAAGCTGGGACTAGAAATAAGATTTGCTGACACCAGAGTTTTTGTTTCTATATTTCTATGATCTGTTTTAAGAGAATTTATGCTGTCATGGTATTTCCTCCTTTAACATTTTCATATTATTACTGTCATTATTCCTTTTTTTTATCTTTACATAGTTTATCATTTATGGAATTCCTGTTCCAGGGAACTTGTTTAAATGTGTTTTTTTTTTTAATTCCAATTTAATTTGTTTCAAATGGATCTGTATATGAGTTGGATATCACATAGGATGCCTTGTGATGATTCAAAATATGTATACATTGTGTAATGTTTGAATCAGATTAAATATTTCCTTGAACATTTTTTATTTATAGTAAAAGCATTCAACATTCTTCTAGCTTTTTAAAATACACAATACATTGTTGTCATTTATAGTCACCTTACTGTGCAGTAGCACACCGTTACTCCTAGCTAATATAACTTAGTATACCCATTGATCAACCATTCCCCATGTTCCCTCCTGCCTCCTTTCCCCAGCCGCTAGCCACCAGAATCAATGTTTTAAAATTATATTCTGCATATGAATGAGATCATGTAGTACTTATCTTTCTGTGCCTGACTTAATAGTTCCATCCTCATTGGCAAAAATGACAGGATTTCATTCTTTTTTTATGGCTGAATAGTATTGTATTGTGTATATGTACCTCATTTTCATTATTCATTTAGCAGTTGATAAACACTTGTGTTGTTTCCATTTCTTGTCTACTGTGAATACCCGTGCAATAAACACGAGAGTACAGAAGTCTCTTTGACATATTGATTGAACTTCCTTTGTATATATAAACTCAGTAGTAGGATTGATGGATCACATGGTTTTTGAGGAACATCTATTCAGTTTTCCATAATGGCTGTATTAATTTACATTCCCGCAAATGTGTACAAGAGTTCCCTTTTTGCCACATACTCATCATCACTTGTTATCTTTTTGAGAATGATCATTCTTATTAGGATGAGGTGATATTTTGTTGTGTTTTTAAAATTTTTTTTTAATGATTAATGACACCGAGCAACTTTTCATATACTTGTTGCCAGGTTGTATGTGTTCTGAGAGATGGCTATGTAGTTCTGTTGCTCATTTTTAATTTGGATTACTTTTATAATTTTGAAATTTGAAGTGCTTTATATATTCTGAATATTAACCCCTTGTGAAATGTATAGTTTGCAACTATTTTCTCTCATTCTCTAGGTTGTCTCTTTGTTCTGCTGGTTATTTCCTTTGCTGTTTAAATGCGTTTTAGTTTTGTGTTATCTCATTTGTCTCTTTATGCTTTTGTCTCCTGTACTTTTGGGATCTTTCTGAAAACATCCTTGCCCATTCCAGTGTTTGAAAGTGTTTCCCCTGTTTTCTTCTAATAGTTTCAGGTCTTACATTTTACTCTATCCATTTTGAATTGATTTTTGTACCGTGTTAGAGATAGGTTTCTAGTTTCATTCTTGTACATGTTTTTTTGAACCCAAAGAGTGACTAAAGTTGTGGCAGACAAGACTTTTAAAACTTCTTAAACTTAACCACTGTAAGAATATAATTTATAAAATTAGACCATTTGTTTCTTTGTGAAGTTATTTAAATAAATGAAGTTAGGCTCAGGTAACTTTAGATCACTCTTAACATCTAAAGGATTTAATCTATATGGTTAATAATGTAGGAGGGGTAAGGTTCTGTTCTGACTTTCTTGCCCAAACTGTTATAATTCTATCACAGATAAAACACTCTCACACATCTATTTGCCAAATGCAGATATCTGGACACATTTCTCTGAACCTCAAACTTTTTTTTTTTTTTTTAATCGCCTCTGTCCCACCTCAGCCAAAGATATCTGCTGGGACTTCTCAGGAGAATTCAATCTTTGAGGAGTACAGTTTAAATACCAGTGGCCTTGTAGGACACAATCTAAAATTCTTTGCATGCTCTTTAGTGCTTTTTCCTGTATGAGCATTGGTCTACCTTTCTTACCACTCTTAAATGCTTCCTACCAGTATTAATTTAGGTGAGTGACCCTTCTTCTCGGATTTGGATGAAGTGCTTTTTGATGCTTGCCTAGGCATATCTCTGTTTTGTTATAGCCTCATGTGCAGTGTTGTCTGTTGTCATCTATTTATTAGATATGCCCTTTGAGGAGAAATTGTTTTTCCCCCCATAGCATATTCAATCATAATGCCTTACGTTTGGTAAATGATTAGTAAAGTTGTTTTGGTCAAATTATTATATATAAGTCTCAATTTCCTTATCTGTGAAGTGGAGATAGTCTGATGGATCCTGCTATAGAGTTGTGTGTCATAAATGAGATGATAGTGTAAGTAGTAAAATCTGGTGCATAGTGAGTGCTTAATGCATGTTAGCTTTGGTGCTGAGATTGGTGAATGAATTCTGGGTGTGTAGTATGGATTTTTGTCCTACTGTTGATTTAATCATTGTGTTTTTTTGTTTTCGTTTTTGTTTTTATGGGTACCAGGGATTGAACTCGGGGCCACTGAGCCACATCCCCATCCCTACTTTGTATTTTATTTACTCACAGGGTCTCGCTGAGTTTCTTAGGGCCTTGCTTTTGCTGAGGCATTCTTTGAATTTACAATCCTCCTGTCTCAGCTTCCTGAGCCACTGGGATTATAGGTGTGCGCAATGGCACCTAACCTAATTATTGTTTACTTGGGCCTCCAGGTCAGACCTGTGATATTTTATATAACTTGCTTTGGTGTTTCTCCCTTTCTCTGTTGGGTTCTTATTTTATTTTTTTTATTTCTTTTTTTTTTTTTTTTTTTGGCACTGGGGATTGAACCCAGGGTGCTTAACCACTGAGTCACATTCCTAGCCCCCTCCCTGCTTTAATTTTGAGAGAGGATCTCATTAAATTGCTTAGGGCCTTGCTAAATTGCTGAGACTGGCCTTAAACGTGTGATACTCCTACTTTAACCTCCCAGGTCTCTGAGATTACAGGTTTGCCTCCACCATGCTGGCTTTGTTTGGCATTGTTATGGATGGAATTAAAGTGAGAAAAGCAGATAATGTGAAGTCTAGCCCTATTGCTTATCTTTGCAAATTATTAGTTTAGATTATAATTTCTTTTTTAGAAGGAGTTGTAATAATACTTGTACCTGGTTGTTTTGAAGATGATCAGAAGTTACCAACCCATGATGGAGATTGTGCATCTTTAATTATTTTAATTACTGATGTTTGGAGCTGTTAGTGCATGGATTATAACCTACCTAAACTATTTCAATTGTTTCTTAGATTCTTGACATCCTTCCCTTTTTAATACAGTTTTAAATATTATTGTGAGACAACGTAATTTGACTCAGAAAATAATGAAGTATTATTAAGTTATTGGAGGGACTACTCAAATTTGGAGTTCTAGAGAAGAGATTTGAAATATACACATTAGTTGTGATTTTGACAGTTTTCAGTAGGATTTTTCCCTTGGTTAGGTGACTGTAAGTATTTCCTAAAAGAGAACTTGTTGGTCTGGGGATGTGGCTCAGTGGTAGAGGGCTTGCCTAGCATGTGTGAGGTATTGGGTTCAATTCTCAGCACCACATATAAATAAATAAATAAATATCCATCAACAGCTAATAAAAATATTTTTTAAAAAGAAAAGTTGTTAGGCAATATTAACAGTAACCTTCATTCTTTCATATCTTCCAAGGTCTCAAACCAGTTTCCTAATGATAGGACAGTTTCATGAATCAGATAGACCTTTTAATATTTATATTATTTTCTAGCTGTATGAAATATTACTTCTGTTTATATGATCTTGTAGAAATAGACAACATTTGATCATTTACTCTAAGCAAGTGTTTGTATAGAAGTATTAGTTTTAGCTAAATTTGTTATAGATTGACCCTTTTAGTTGTGGGCCCTTTTGTGAGATGTATGACAATATGAATTCATAATAGTTTATAGTTTCATGATAAAAATATACCAGTAATGTATGATTTTTTGAATGTAGGTTATCAAAACCATTAATAAGTAGAGAATATAATTCATTTTTAAGTAAACTTTCAGGCCTTAGATAAAAGTGGAAAAACAGCAACATTGACACCAATTATACAGGAGTCTGGCTTCATGGATTTTTGAGATTAAAAACTTCTCAGTATTGTTTTATGAATGGGATATCGTTATGCAAATACTGTATGAAGTTAAGTACAGCAGTGATTTACTGACTACTATTATCTCATGGTTTTCTTCTGAGATGTTATCATTTGTGGATTGTACATAAAATGCCCTGTTCTAAAATAGTCTTGTCTCTTAGAAGATGTGGTATAACTAAATAAAACAGCTTTGCAGTTTTTCTTTCTATGACTCTCATATTCCCCTCTTAAGCTGAATAATCTATGAACATTAAGAAATAGGACATGAGTACATGGGTGGTTTGTGAGTATGTTAATTTAAAACAAACACATAATAAATTGCAACAAATGGCTTAAAGTTACACCCAGGTCTTGTCTTATAGTTTCTCTATAAGTCTGGGTATAGCATAGCTAAGTTCTCTGTTTAGGGTGTTAGGAGGCTGAAATTTAAATGTGGTTTGGTTCCATTGTATTCTAGATCTCCAGGTCTTTTTTTTTTTTTTTTGTCTCATCCAGGTTATTGACAGAAGTCAGTTCCTTATTTGTTAGGGACTAAGTTTCATGTTTTCTTGCTGTCTGTGCTCTCTGTTCTTTGCAGCCAGCCTCAGATTTTCTCTCTCTTTATATGCATTTCACAACATGGCTTTTCACATTTTTTCTGGGCCATTAGGATGACTCTTCTGATACTACCTTTTAGGATGCTCACCTGATTAGGTCAGGCCCACCCAGGACAATCTCCCTTTTAAATAACTGATAGATCACTGACTGAACTTTGAATCTGGAAATATTTACCATAAAGATCAACAAAATTTCGGAAATGATATTCCATTGCATCTCAGATTTTTGTCTGTATTCTAGGGGAGAGAATTATGTAAGAATATGGGTCATTAGGGATTATTTTAGAACTCTCTCTACCAAAAGTGAACAAATTAGCTCCTTTAAATATTTATGTACTTTTAAATGGTGGCATAAATATGGGTATTAGTGTATAGCATGGGAGTATTTAATATGAGACATTTATTAATGACTGTAAAATAAACGTATTAAAATATGTGCATCACTCAGGGTTCAGTCAAAGAGACACAAGGCTACAAAGAGTTGAGTATATGTATCTATTTATTTGGATTTGTTCCAATGTCTTTACCTTCACAAAAGTGGGAACTGGTTCAGGGGTCTCTGCAAGGCTCTTGTGTGCATGTTGGTGTTGGAGCTTGTGGCCCTTGACCAGGTAACTGGGAAGGGCACATAACTATAAGGTGGGGAAGAATAACAAGCTGGAACCTATGAGGTTAGACCAAATTATCCTCAGAATGATTTCAAAGCTAAGAGTTCTGAGAAAATAGTTATTCACAAAAGTAGTTGTAAATGATAGTTATTAAACAGCTCACTTATCTTGCGGTCTCAGTATACCCATTAAACTAATCCAAAAGTTTGAAAGAATGATAGACATTTTTTCCCCATAGGGGAATGAAAAATTAAAACTCACAATTAAGATGAACACTGTTTCAGTGTGTAGAGCAATTGTTTGGTGGAATATGATTTTAAAGTGTATTTTCTTACACTAAAAACTTTATAGAAATGTTCTCCTCCACCTCATTACAGGATAAACAGTTATATTTTTAGGAGATATTTATTTGAAGCTTTACAAGTAGAAATAAGTGTATTTATTTTGAATATCAGGTGTATTTTTTTTTATTTCTATGACTTATACCTATGTAAGCCTAATAAAATGAATGCTGTTTTCAAATTGAGCTTATTAATAATATTATAGACAATATCAGATACTTAAGATGGACTACTCATTGCTTTTGAGTTAACAATCAGCTAAAATAAAAAATAAATGATCTGATGTCTTATTTGACATATTTGTATATGCGTCTTACCTTCACTGAGCTGCCAAAATACTGATATTATTAAAAAAATTACGGTATTTTTTCTCATTACTAAGCCTGAATAGTATAGAATTGAAAGCTAATACTTGAATAGAATTAACACTTTATATGTATGCTCTACTGTGTTGAAAGATACATATATCTTTTTAATAATCAGGTTTCTTTGTGCATATCAGTGATTATTTGTAATATTTGTTAGCAGCTTTGAGAGAACTACTTCTCATGTTGTTTTCCTGCTGTGCTTTCATACTTTAACCAGATTGAATTATATATTTTTTTCCTAAAGTGTTTTGCTGGTTTACCAGAGATATGTAACATTATCAGTTTTCTCTTCTTTAAGGTGTAAGCTGGATGGCGTTTCCTCATGTCCCATGTTTAAATAGGGCCACCTGACAAAGATCTGTGTCATCTCTAACGTGACCTGTGAAGATTCCTGGGTGCTTGGACTGGATTGTCCATTATCACCCTGTTTTAATGCTCCTCCACTTGGAGTTACAAGTTTCTCTGTGAGGTTCTGAGATAGTGTGCCACTGAGACATAGAAGTTATAAGGCAAGGAGAGAGGCTCTTGTTCTTCACAAATAAATGAGACAGACTCATGGCCAGATGTAAGTTTTTTTTTCCCCCAGTGTTGTTCAGGAAGGCCAGGATGACCATTGTATTAGTTTCCTATTGTTGCTATAACAAATGAAAACTTTTGGAACTTAAAACCACAAAGTTAATTATGTTAGTGGTCTGAAAGTACAGTGTTGTCTCAGTGGGCTAACATCTAGGTGTCTGTAGGGCTAGCTGCCTCAGGAGGCACTTTAGGGAAAAATCTGTTTTCTTACTGAGAGAGATGGTTTACTGAAAATTAAATACTAAAACAATCTGATCTTTTCTGTATTTTAAAACATTTAATTTAGAGTAGTACATTTTCCTTACATTTGCATTTGTGAATGTATTGTATAAGGAAATTGTGTCTATCATGTATTAAAAAATTATTCTCTCAGCCTTCAGTCTAATGTAGAGATGTGCATTTGTAGCATCTTCTCTGGACTGTGGTATTAGAATATGGTATTGCTTGAACTGTGGAATCAGAATATGGTATTGTTTACATATTTAGAGCAATGGCCTCATATAATATACTTTCAGCAATGTTCAGACTACAGCAAGAAATTCAGTACCTATTATTTAATAGTATTCTACTCTTTCTGAGGTCCAGCAGTTTTATTGCCAGTATATTTTTCCCAAAACATTTAAAATGTTTCTGGAGTTCAGAAGTAAATTTCAATGACTAGTGTTTGGGGGAACACAGCTTTTAGCATCATCTTATTTATTCCTCATGGCTTTTTTTTTCTTTTTTGGAAAAGGTGGTATTGTTACCATTTTAAGATGAGAGAGCCTAACTCAGTTCAAAGATTTTTATCCCAAGGTAACATAGTTGATAAGGGAAAGAGCAGGGTCTCAATCAGATGTAAGTTGTTGATTATCTACCTCTATAGTCACTATTTTTTCCTTGATATACAGAGTGGGCTTGTGTACCTTGCCTCACAGAAGATGTGTGCTCTTAGCATAAATCATATTTTAACCTTTTAATTGATGTTGTATATGTTGAATATATTCTTGGCTAAGAAAATGGTGTAGCAAACTGGGAATCTGCAACAAAGGTTTTAATCAGATAGTCTTTAAATTATCAGCTTTGGATCTTCATTAAGCCACCATATCTTTCTGGGTCACAGTGCTTTTATCAGTAAAACTAGAGATGAACCAGATTCAAAGATGTCTTTGATTTCCCATATGTTACCATTTCTTTTAATGAAAGAACTGAAATATACTTCAGGGAGGTAGAGAAAGTTTTGTTTTAAATACTTTAAAATTTATTTTATTTTCAAGGGAGCACTGAAATTAATATTTTTTTTCAGTTAAATAAGTATGTTTCCTAGCAGTGTTCTTTACTTAGCTACCAAGTATTGATCATTCTCTCAGTGCTCTCATAGTACTCCGAGTCATGGTCTTTGTCAAATGTTATTAGTTTAAGGTTCTTTATGTTGTTTATCTTCTAATCTTCTATATAACCTGGCCCATTATCATGCTCAGAGTTAGTTCCTTGCTTAAGTATTTGTTTAGTATTTAAAGCACTAGCAATTATTTCTCCTTTAAGATTCACCTTTAATTAAATAGTACTTGGGAGGAGGCCAGTTTATGAAATATAGTTTAAGTGATGTGCAATATTTCAAAATAGTGAAAAAGGATTTGGAGTTCTTTCTTTAAAATTAAACCAAACTTATGAAAAAAATGTTAATTGATTGCATTCTTTAAAACTAGCTTTTAATTCTAAGTAGTCATGTTTTATTGGAATGAACAACGAATGAAATTAAATGTGATAGATTCTGGTGTGATTTTTGTCAATAAATTATATGAAGCATAGGACATTTTTAGTTAATGTTTAACTTTTTCATCATGATTCTAGAGGTCCTTTCTGTGGAAATATTTTTGGTTTTACTAATTTTCTCAGGTGCTGCTTTGAATTCTTTGACATTCATGTCATTCTTTATTGAAGTATGTAATATGATTATTCTTGTTGACTTTCTTTTTTCACATGTTGTAATTTTTTTTCTTTTTTGAACCTGGAGGGTTTGAACCAGCCCTTTGTGCATGTGAGACAGGTGCTTTACCTGGGAGCTACATCCCAGCTCACACCTTATAATTCTGACAGGTCTTGTCTTTACTTTGCATATAATTTGAGCAATTCTCTTGTATCAGTTTGTAAAAATCAACTTGATGAAATTCTTTGCATTTATAATGTTGTAGTCAGTATGGGAGTGACCAAAAAAGTAGTATGGTATGACAAACTGGGATAGAAGCTGGTGGGGAAATTTGGATGAAAGTCTGTGATTGGTCCATTTGAACTAATAATATAATTATCTTTTTATTGTCTATATAGCTTTGTGTGTGTGTATGTGTGTGTGTGAATGTATTGAATTAACTGTGGCATATGCAAGACTAAAAACCACTGTATGTTGAGATGAGCGATTTATTTATGTTGCTGGTAATGAAGGACACGTTAATGTTTGATATCTATGTTTTTGTCCTCTGTAGACCTCCCTTTCCCTTCTTTTTTTTCATCATAAGAAGCTGCTCCTTTATGGCTACATATTATTAGGCCAGGTTCAGATCTTTGTCAACTCTCTTGTGTCTTGCATAGGATTGGCATAAGATTGGGCTAGTGGCTAGAGCACTCCCTGGAGTTTTTCTAAATGTAATTGGCAGGAAGATTGCCTTGCTGATTGGTTTATAAGGTTGGAAGAAAGTGCTTTTTTAGATTATTACTTTTGGCACAGAAAACACTCATGTTTAGTAGCTAAGCTGAAACAAAGAGGGGATATTTATTCAATAAATATTTAAGTACTATGCCAGTTTCTATGCCACTAATATAGAAATAAAGCATAAAAAATTTGTTGCTGTCACTGAGCTTCTATAACTAGAAGAAGTATTGACACCTTCAAATTCTTGGGTTTAGTTCTTCCTAAAACCATATTTTTCTCTATTTTTTGTCATATGATGTTATCAAGTCTCTTTTTCTAAACTGGATTATATTAGGCTTACGTCATTTGTTAATTCCAGGATTTTTGAAAAATATAAAAGAATATTTTAATTTTTTTCCTATTTTTATTAAGAATGTAATTTAGAATTTATGTGAATTCTGACTGATGAATTTGGGTAAAATCCTAATATTTTCACATTTCTTTCAGTTTTTGGTATATGGATATTATCCTATTTTTTCTCTCATTTTCATTTCAAGCTTTACCACATTGTTTTCTGGTAAGACACATTTGTTGAATTCTTTTTTAGTCATTCAGGAAAATATATTTGTTTAGTAAGCTTTTAAGTGACTATACATTATCTAATACTTTTTTATTGATTGATAAAAATATAGCAATTTTAATTGAATATTTATGTGTATTCAAGTAGAATAGAGAAAAAAGATTTATAAATAATAAATTTTGGGTTGTATATACAAAGCATTGCTTTTAATGTTTGTTCAGAAAGAGACTACAGATTTCAAAAAGTTACACATATTATCACTTCTTATGTGTTGTTTATAGCTTTTCCATAACATTGTAAATTCTTGGTTACTTCTTAGTATAGTTGAAATGATGTGTACATCATGTCTTCTCTGAATAATAATTTTTTTCACAGAATGCCTTAGCACATATTTTAGTCTTTTTCTAGTGTTAAAACAATATTTTTATAACGTGTTCTATGTGTACTCATGTAAAAACATATGTAATTGAATGTTGACTGATTTTCTTAATTATACTTGATGGAAATTTGTTGAAAGATTGTATTATTATTTAGTTTGAGTATGCTGCAATTATATTTATAGCATCTGAAATTGTGTATATTCAAATAGGAGCCTATGTTTCCCCCATCCCCTTTGTTTATCTAAAGAGCTTAGGAGAGGAAATTTGGAAATGATTTTTAAAATCATGTAATTGTTTGGATGTAATTAAAGCAGTCACTAATATTATATATTATTGTTATTTCTTAATTAAGTTGAACTACTGATAATTACCATTTATTACATGCCTATAATGTAAGTATTTTGTGTGTACCCTATTATTTAATCACAACCTTAGTATGATTTTAATTTATAGATGAGGTTAAGAGATGAAAATGTTTTATAAATTAGGGTAATTTACTCTGAATCATACAACTAGGAACTCTGCAAATATTCACGTATGGATTTGACTTCAAAATTGTTCTGAATCAATTCCTTTTCTTTCTTTGCTTCTCATACTGAAGGGAGAAGAGAGTGAATGTGTACCTTTCGGGATCTTGAGGTGTAGCACAAAGCCACTTGATTGTTTAGAATATTATTATGATCTTATATTTTATATTGAAACTGTTTTGCAAACGTTGCTTTCTATTTCACTGTCAGTTTAGTCCTTTTTTTTTTTTTTGGTACTGGGGATTGAACTCAGGGCCACTCGACCACTGAGGTACATCCCAGCCCTATTTTGTATTTTATTTAGAGACAGGGTCTCACTGAGTTGCTTAGTGCCTCACTTTTGCTGAGGCTGGTTTGAACTTGAGATCCTTCTGTCTCACCCTCCTAAACTGCTGGGATTACAGGCGTGCACCATTGCATCCAGCTACTACTAGTTTAAAAAAAGCTTTTTTAATAATATTCTCAGTTGAATATAAGGATGGCATCAGGATGGTGTACTACATTTTTCTTGGCATACTATCAAGTCATACTCTAGGGACAATTCTGCAAAGCCATCTGGTCATATCTGGTCATATCTACATCTGGAGTAATTACCAGCTTCAACCATAAAGGAGTTGTGTATGTCAGTTAACGGCTCCTAAACAAGTGTGATGGGATCTGCTAGGTTGACTTGCTGTACTTCCAATACATTCTGCTGCTCAGGAGCCAAGTGGATTTAGGGTAGTGTGTTTGTTTTTCAGGGCCCAGCAGCTGTTTGAACCAGAGCCTGCCATTGAATCAGTGGGTCTGTATCATAGCTGAGAAACCCAGAGTTTAGGGACCCTAAGATATTAAAGGAGCTGCTTTAAATCTCTCCAATTTTTGCCTTGCAGAAGATATAGCTTTATTATTCTGGTCTAGGAAACAAATTCTGTCCTCTGCCTAAGAGGGAAACTATGCTTCTAGGCCATTTATTATGCAAATGTTCTTGAGAGAGATTTTGGAAGAAAAGCTGCCCTGAGACATGCAGAAAGGTCATGGAGAATTATTTCCCCAGGACATGTTATCAAGAAACTCCCCTGATTGTTCCAAAATGTAAGGGGGCGGGGGAAGCACTTATATTCATATTAGTAGAAGGTAGAGAATGAAGAAGGTGGGTAAGCCATTTCTTTTTTTAGGTAACTTTAGGTGCATCCTTACCATTTTGAGGTCATCATTTGTTCCTAGAAATTATTTCAGACATTTTTGTTTGAATGTTTATCTATCTTATGTGAACTTAGGGCAATTTAAGAGACATTAACAATTGATGTGTATTCAATTGTTAACCTGCTTAAGTCACCTGTTAGCTTTTATCCATTAATGTACAATAAATCCCTCCTTCTCCCTCTTTTTCCTGCCCAGAGATTTGACCTATTACATTGTTCATTACTGTCTCAAAGTGTGCAATTACAGATATAAATAAATGAGTAATAGAAAATTGAATAGTTTGTAGAATTGTTAGGAGGCATCATTCTTTAGTGCTTGACTTTTTATCTTCGTTTTATTGTCATCCTGCTCTCAATTATTCATTCATCAGACTCACTGTCTTGCATAGGCTCTTCCCTATAAATGAAATGTTATTTTTTACTGTAAGACATTAGGTTATGGTGGGTCTGGATAATATATGTGATGTAGTAAAGCATTCAGCCACTTTTAACTCCATCAGAGTGATTTTTTAAAATTGGTGATTCTGGTTATACTGCCTCACCAAGCTTACTTTTAGGGTTTTGATCCTTGACTCTTACCATAAGAGCTAGTTCTCATTTTGTAGCTGGCATTGTCTTATTCCACTTGAGAATTTGAGTCAGTTTATACTATATTAGAAAGATAGATCAAACATTTTGGGTTACATTTACACTTTGTGTCCAAATGGGTTTTTATCTGGGTGCAAATCACTTGGAAAACATCTAGAAAAATTAGCCAATTAGAACCTAAATAAACATGTTCAGCTTTATGCTTTCAATTATAAGGAATGTCTCCTGCTGTTAAACTGCTCTCTTTTTATTATATTTTAAGGTTATTTTGAAGGAGAAATATATATACTAACTTTGGGATGGTTATTTTCCTGCAGAGTTTTCACTTTTATTTAAATTTTTTTTCTTGAAGTCATTGTTTGGAAAATTTTTAAATTTTATTGTAAGGTTACTCATCAAAAATTAATTTTTAAAATACACTGCATTGTAATTTAAAGGGAACATTTAGTAGGACATATTCAGTTAAATAAATTTCTGTGTATATATGGCATGGAATTAACAGGAATTTTGTGAAATGCAAGGGGCTGGCGTTGTGGCTCAGTGGTAGCACCTCGCCTAGCAAGCTCGGGTCCCTGGGTTCGATCCTCAGCACCACATAAAAACAAATAAAGGAATTGTGTCCAACTACAACTAAAAAATAAATATTAAAAAATTTTTGTGAAGTGCAAAAGTACATTTCATGTCTTCTATTATGTTTTTGAGGTTAGGAATTAAACACAGTGTCTCATGCATACTAGGCAAATGCTTTACTGCTGAACTACATCCCTAGCCATGTGTTCTCTTCTTAAGAATTTGTGGTTTTAGGAAAGACTTAAGTCTGCCTTATAAAGTTACCAATATTGTATTGAAAGATTTCTAAACTGGAATTATTTGAATTTATTTTGCAGTGATTATCCAAATTTGTTATTTTTCAATTCAAATGTAATATTTTCACAGCAGCTAGTTTAAATATTAAAGAAGTTAAATATCTAATGTGTGTGTTTATATAGTTTCATTGTAAGAGAATAATTCATTTTTTATTTCAAACGTTCTTTTGAGGTGTATAGCAGTTCCCACTTAGTTTTGTTATCATTTTCCCTGGTTTCAGTTACCTCTGGTCAATCATACTCCAAGACCATTAAGTGCAATATTTCAGAAATAAATAATTCATGTTTTAAGTTAAAAACTTGAATGATGGGTCTCACTAAGTTTTATATTTTGAGATGGGGTCTCACTACATTTAAATAATTCATAAGTTTTATGCATTCTGCTGAGCACCATGATGAAATCTTGCAACATCCCACTTCTTCCCGTCTACAATGTGAATTATCCATCATATCCATGGTGATATGCCATTGAGCAATTAGTCATGTAGTAACCCTCTTGGTTTCAGGTAAGAGAGAGAGAGAGAGAGAGGGACAGGGACAGGGCGGGAGGGAAGAAGGAGGGTGGAGAGAGAGAGGGAAGGAGGGAAGAACAGACCTCTGGGGATCCTAAAACCTAACCCCAGTAGATTAGGGAGGATTACTGTTACTTCTTTTCTAAATATATAGTGCATATCAGTTTTTGGTAGTATTATATGTTTAGACTTTTAAGAGATACATTTATTTATGTCCAATATTGAAATTAATTTTGAATTGAAAGGGTTATAAAAATGAATCAGACACTTATGATTTATATAACATAAATAAATTTTATAAATCTGTATGAATAGCACATTGATATAATAACAATTGAATAAGATACTGATTTCAGATTTTAAGACTGATGTCAGTTTTTCAAAAAAGTATAAATGATGCCAGATATGGCTGTGTACGCCTCCAAACTACTCAGGAGGCTGAGGCAGAAGGATTGCAAGTTTGAGAACAACCTCAGCAATTTAGTGAGACCTGTCTCAATATAGAAAGTAAAAACATGTGGGAATGTAGCTCAGTGGTGAAGCATCCCTGGTTCAACCCCAGTACCATACTTAATTAATTAATTAAAATATGATTAACTGGTTTATGTGAGCCTCTTATCACTAAAGTTTCCATTTAACTTTTTCTAAATAAAGATTTTTTTTCTAAATAAATTAAAGCAACAAACCAGAGGTTTTGAATGATTTCTGAAGAATTCTTTCTCACTTAGAAATTGGAGTCTGGCTTATAAATTTATTAGCTAATGGTCTATCTTGCTTAGCTAGCTAATTAGGCATCTAATGCTTTTTATGTAGGTATGAAATTTGGGCTAAGTTAAATACATTGTTTTTTGTGAGGAATGAGACAACCTGTTTTAATAAATTCTTTTTTTTTTTGTTCCAATACCTTTTTATTTTGAGATGGGGTCTCACTACATTGCTCATGCTGACCCTGAACTCCTGGTTTTAAGTTATCCTCTTACTTCAGCCTCCTGAATAGCTGGGATTGCACCATGCTTCTTGGGAGTTAATGCTTTTTTACTTATTGTTTGTAAATGGATTGAGGATGCTTTAATGCTGTAATGAAGGATATTTTGACTACTTTAAATATGAGCACCTGCATCTTAAGTTTCTGAAAATGTCTGTTAACATTTTAAATGACAGTTAAAGATTAAAGAGTCAAAAAATTTAAAATGCTATAAATAACATATAGCTGGATGACTATATAATTGATAAGTGAAACTACAGCACATTTGGGAAGGAAGGGAGATGCTAGTAATAATTACCTCATAGCAATAAGAATAAACTAGAGGGGCTGGGGATGTGGCTCAAGTGGTAGTGCGCTCGCCTGGCGTGCGTGCGGCCCGGGTTCCATCCTCAGCACTACATACAAAGAAAGATGTTGTGCCTGCCGATAACTAAAAAATAAATATTAAAATTCTCTCTCTCTCTCTACCTCTCTCTCTCTTTAAAAAAAAGAAATATAAAAAAGAATAAACTAGAAATATTCAAAGCAAATCTAATACAAACAGACTGAGATGTTACAGTGTAAAGACAAAAGTTAATAATATATTTTGTTGTGGATATATTTTAAAAGCATACTTGTGTTTTACACAGGACATCCTAGCATTAAAAATAGAAATCATACTTTGTTTTGATATAGTCATGTCAGGACAGTTTCATTCTTTTTAGAATTTTTGAGGTAGAAAGCATCTTTTAAAGTTTGTACTTTTTATTTGGTTATTGTCTTACTCTATTTTCTGCTGTTACAACAGAATTCCACAGACTGGAGCAATGTGTAAATGATATTAGTTTATTTAGATCACAGTTCTGGAGTATGGGAAATCCAAAGAGCATGGTGCCAGCTTTTGATGAGTGCCTTTCTACTGTGACACTATATCTTAGAAGGACAGGCAAGTATATGTAAAACAGAGTCATATGGAACTCATTGTTTTTATCAGGAACCCACTCCCGTTATAACTAATCTACTTCCACAGTAATGACATTAATTCATTTATGAGGATAGAGCCCTCATGGTCTAATAACTTCTTAATATTACCAGCTCTTTTTTTGGTACTGAGGATTGAACCCAGGGATTCTCAAACATAAGCCACATCCCTAGCCCCCCTTTTTTTTATGTTTTGTTTTGAGACAGTGTCTTGATAAATTGCTTAGGGCCTCTCTGAGTTGCTGAAGCTGGCTTTGAACTCTCTATCCTCCTGCCTCAGCCTCCTGAGCTGCTGGGATTATAGGTATGCATCACCATGCCTGGCTAGCATTACCATCTCTTAATACTTTTTTAATGACAACTAAATTTCAACATGAATTTTAGAGGTAACATTCAAACCATAATGTTTATGTTTTATAATTTTCTGTTTATCTATATTCTGTATTTGATGAGTCATTGCTATTATACTTTTAATTTTCAGGAAACTTTATAGTTTTTCAAGAACAGTTTCCTTTAGTTCTTTGAATATAATAGCTAATTTGAAGTTTTTCTGTTGCTTATATTTTTTTCCTTTAACCTATATCTGCTTAAGATTTTTCAGTTTGTACTTCTTTTAGTTATTTTTATGCATGCTGTTTTGAAAACTGGACATTTAGATACGAAATTTTCATAACTGTAGATTCTTATTAATCCCCCTTTACCTCTGGAATACTGTTTATTTTTTATGTTTATTTGGATTACTCATAGTTCTGGATGAATTTTTGTGGAGTTTGGCTGCAGTATATAACTTCTGATTTTAACGGTCAGCTTCCCACACCCACTTGTTTTTATTTTTAAGCCTTGCTTCCTAGAATTTGCCAATGACTGGTCAGAAGTGTGTACCCTAGATGCAGTAAGTTTTCCATCTTTTGCCAGTTTCTTGGTGTGTGGTTTGAGGAATGCTTTGAAAGTTCAGGGACTTTTAACCAAGCTTACCAACTGTCAATTATCTTTTCCAGCGGTTACTGAGCAGGTTCATTTTATGGCCTTCCAGACTAGTAGGCATAAATGCAGTCTTAGAAGGATTACTTTTGGCTATGTTTTTCCTTAAATGTTTTTTGTCATGACTGATGTGCTGCTGTTTTCACTGTTATGAGTATCTAATTGTTGCTGTAATTGCTCAATACTTTAATCTTTGTTCTTTTGCATAATTGCAGAGGCAGTACTATAGATGCTCTTCCTGGAGATCCTCTCTTGTATTTTCCTGGAGCTGAGGAGGAGAAAATGGTAGCCCTTTCATCCTAGCAGGAGGAGTTAGAACAGGATGGTAGCCCATGGTCTTCTTAGCTTGCCCCTCTTGGGAAAAACTAGATCTAGTAGATGGATATGACATAGGTGGATGTATATACTCGATATAAGGAAGAATTTTGAAATGTCATTGTTTTGAAATGGAGTTGGCTGCTTAGTGAGAGAGCAAGCTAAGTTTTACCAGAAGTCTTCATCTTTGCTGATCAACTGTCAAGATAGTGCACAATGCCATGTTGTGTAGGAAGTTTAATTAATTATTTCTATTCCAGTATCAATTATTCTGCTGCATAAGGGAATGGTAATGAATTAATAAAGAAATAGATATTTTTTCTTGGACAACTCTTGAAAGCATACATTATAAGAAGCCAAGTCTTTTTATATCATAAACCATTTTTTAAAAAAATTTGAGATGAATCTTAAATGAAGATAAAGTTTTAGGAAGGAAAAATCAGAAATGATTATAAAGAAGGTTTAGTATCACTTAGTAATCACTTGATGGATGGTGTAACTATTCTCTTTTGCAAAAGAATGTTGTTTAAACAGGTACTTATAGGAAGTCACATCAAACCTGGTGGCTTAACTATTGTCCTATTTCTGTGGGAATTTAATATATTTAGATGTTTAATTGAAGTTAAACTTATTTAATATCCTTGTAATATTCTTAATTGTGAGCCTCATAATAATATTGTTAACACTCAGTTGCTAATAGTTAGTATAAGTAACTTAGAGGACAGGTGTGTTGGTGCCTATTTAATTATAAAATTGTCAACTAGGCAGAATGCTGAAGTAAGGCAAATTAATTCAGGAAGATTGGTTCCCACCCCCTGCTTTTTGTATTATATTGTAAAAATGAGAAAATATTCCGTGTGTGTGGAAGAAGTCTCTTAAAAATTTTCTTACCAGGTATGATTAATTTGCTCACTTAATATTTAAATGTGCACAAGCACTCTTTCAGGTTAGGGGAATCCAAAGGTGAAGACAGTTCATTGTATTTAGAGACTCAGTAGTGTAAGCACTACAGTAGGGTCACTTTATGACCTAATAAGAAATCCCTGTCTCTGCACAGTGGGAAATGGAAAATCTTCATGGTTAGGCAAGTGGCTAAATTTAGCCTTGACTAATGAGGAGAGTTTGACGTGATGATAAAGGCTGCAGCTTAAATCTGGAATTTGTGTGTGTAGGGGGTGAAGTTAGTGAAGGAGAAAAGTGAAATGGAGTATCACAGATGATAAGAATAGAATTCACAAAGGTAAAGCAATTTGAAACTACCATTAGTTTAGAGAATTTCAGAAAGTAGGACCTGTTATGTGTACAGTTTTTTATTGGAAGTACCATGAAGTAAGGCCAGAAAGGTACAAATCAAAGGTATTTTGAAAAGTCTGAAAAAGTCTTGAAACAAAATTTTGAAATTTTATGTTGTTAGGAGATGTGAACACGTTGAAGGATTATATGCACATGTATAAGATAAAGCATATCTGCATTTAAAGAGGTAATTCTATAGAAGTATTGAAGGAATTTTGAATCAGAGGTACTCCAAGAAAGGATTCTTGGGATCTAGATTATGAATATACTAGTTTGGAAGAGATAATGAAAGACTGATGGTGTTTGTTTAAAAGCAATGGAGAGGAGGTGATAGAGTAAAAAATTCACCATTTCATCAGTTAAACATCCAACAAATTCACTGGCATTAAGAATATAGGTGTGGGAGCTTTATTAGGGGGCACATGAGTTCAGTTTTTGATAATGGCATTTGAGACCCTTGGCAGTTTTATTTAAGGGTCAGGAGAGATAGAAAGATTGGAGATTGGTAATAGGTGTCATAATTGTGTAAAAACTGATAAAGCTGTATAAGTAGATGAGATCTCCTGGGGATTGTTTTTTTTTTTTTTTTTTTTTTTGACCAGAGATTGAACCTGGGGCACTTAACCTCTGAGCCACATCCTCAGCCTGAGTTTTACTTTGGGACAAGGTCTCACTGAATTGCTTAGGGCCTAGCAAAGTTGGTGAGGCTGGCTTTGAACTTGTGGTCCTCCTGCCTCACCTTCCTTAGCTTCTGGGATTACAGGTTTGTAGCACAATGCCTGGATTACCTGGGGAATTCTTATGGAGTGAGGAGAGCAGATGGCCAGAGAAAACAAAATTCTGAAGAAAACCAGTAAAGGCTGAGAAGCAGCCAGGGAGGTAGGAGGAAAATGGAGAGTGTGGTATCACCAAAAATTGGAGAAGATTTTTGAGTGAATGATTAATGGTGCCAAATAATATATTTAGATAAAGCAAAATCAGAGAAGTATTCATCATATTTGCTAGCTAAGAGGTTATTTGTAAAGAACAGTTTAAGGGAGTGATAAGTAGTGAGGACTGAACATTGTGGGTTAAGGAGTAAATCCAAGGGAAAAACATGAATGGATAATCTTTTAAAGATACTTATCCAGGGGCTGGAGCTATGGCTCAGTGGTAGCATACTTGCTTGGCATGTATGAGGCACTGGGTTCGATTCTCAGCACCACATATAAACAACTCAAATAAAGGTCTAATAACAACTAAAAAAAATTTAAAAAAAGATCCTTATCCATATATAGAGGAGAAAAATACTATTAATTTGAAGTAAATGCAGGTTCAAAGGAGTTTTCTTGGGATGGAGTAGAAAGACTAGAATGTGGATATTGGAAATCATTTGAAGGAGTTAGTAAAATAAGATGAAGTGTGAGGGTAGGAAAGTAGGGGGTCTAAATAATTGATCATGGTCCTAAAATGATTGGATTCCTGGAACACAATTAAAGGGGATGTGTTACCTTAGAACCATGTGGAACTATACTTCTAGATCAGGAAGGAGTATGGATTAGTATGGATTCAGATAATTAGGGTTAGGAATTTGAGAAGGCTTATGCAACATGCTTCACTTTTCTCTATGAAGTAGGAAGCAAGATAGTTGGATGTTGTCTAAATCTTATATGTCATTCAAAGCTGAACATACCTTTTTGTGGAGCCAGGACTGACCAGAACCCATAGCTGGGTAATGCTTAGTAGGCATTTAACTGTTACCAGCTTTAATTTAATACAGTGGTTTTCATTTTAGTCCTTAGACCCTCACCTTAAACATTATTTGAAGGTTATTAGAATGAAATTTCTTGGTCCCTACTGACTTGACTTCGAAAGACTTAATTTTTGAAAAATAAGTCCTCCTGATTTTTAAAAAACATTTTATAAGTTGTCAATGGACTTTATTTCTTATTTATTTATATGTGGTGCTGAGAATCAAACCCAGTGCCTCACACATGCTAGGCAAGTGCTGTATCACTGAGGCACAACCTCAGCCCATCTCCTGATGGTTTTGATGAATGATAAATTTTGAGAACTACTGCTGGTCAGGAGATTACATTTTAAAATGCACTATTCTCAACATGTTAATAGCTAGTTTTCCTGGCTTCCTTAGATAGGCCTAACTCTGAATGTGTTGAAGAAAATGTTTCTTCTTATCTTGAAACAGAATTTTCACAATAATCAGCTGGATAAATTCTCAGATTGTACTATAGGTTCAGTATCCCTTATCCAAAATGCTTGTAACTAGAAGTATTTTGGATTTTTTTCTTAAGATTTTGGAATATTTGCCTATATGTAATGAAATATCTTGGGGATGTGATCCAAGTCTAATGAAATTAATCTATATTTTATGTATACATTATACAGATGGCCCGAAGGTAATTCTGTACGTTATTTTTAGTGAGTCTGTATTTTGATGGTGACTTATTACATGTGATTAGGTATTGAATTTTCCACTTGTTACATCATGTTGATGTTTAAAGAATTTTGGATTCTGGAGCATTTTGTATTTCAGATGGTTGGATTAGGGATGTTCACTTTGTTCTTATATATTGATTTACTTCTGAATATGGGGCAAAACTGAACCTAATAAACTGCTTATGGACTCAGTTCCTTACATTGATTTTTCTTTCTTTTTTTAAAATTTAATATTTTTATTTTTTTTAAATACTTGACAGCAGAATGCATTATAATTCTTATTACATGTGTAGAGCACGATTTTTCATATCTTTGTATATGAAGTATGTTCACGCCAATTCATGTCTTTATACATGTACACCCAATTTGTGTCTTCATACATGTACTTTGGATAATGATGTTCATCATATTCCAAAATCCTTGATAACCACTTGCCCCCTTCCTTTTCCTTTCACCCCTCTGCCCTATCTAGAATTCATCTATTCCTCCCATGCTCCCCCTTTCTATCCCACTGTGAGTCAGCCTCTTTATATCAGAGAAAACATTTGGTATTTTTTTGGAGGGGATTGACTAACTTCACTTAGCATTATCTTCTCTAAAGCCATCCATTTATCTGCAAATGCCATGATTTTATTCTCTTTTATTGTTGAGTAAATTTCTATTGTGTATATATATAACACATTTTTTTAATCCATTCATCCACTGAAGGGCATCTAGGTGGGCTCCACAGTTTAACTATTGTGAATTATGCTGCTATAAACATTGATGCAGCCAATATGAAAAGCAGTATGGAGATTCCTTGGAAATCTGGGAATGGAACCACCATTTGACCCAGCTATCCCTCTCCTTGGACTATACCCAAAGGACTTAAAAACAGCATACTACAGGGACACAGCTACATTGATTTTTCTGTTATCTGTCCTGATCTTTAATTTTTAAAAACTTCTTTCCAGACATTAAAATTTCAGAAATGTGGAATTCTATTTAATGTGTCCTTGTAACATTCAGTTTGTTACTATTTGTTAAGTATCCATAGTCTTTTCACACCATTCATACTTAAATGACACCTCCATATTTTTGGACTAATCCTTATTAAGGCATATCTTGTTTCCCTCTGCTACTTAGAAACATGCTAAAAGGAAAATTTCCCCCAAATAGTGTTTTAAGTGCTTGAATAGAATAACTGAGTGAAGTTTTAGAAGCTATTTTGCTCAAATCTTTCTAGAATTAACACTTAAATTAGTATATAACTTGAACAGCATTATTAAAGAATGGAGTAAGTTAATAATGTTTGTTGCATAATTATATATGAATACTATTTTAAGATGTAATTTTAAAATTTTTAAAATTCATAAGTGTTAGAAGTTTGTTTTTTAATTATAAACATTTGAATTTATCAGTTTCACATTAACACAGCTTCATTTTTTTTTTTTGCCTCAGAAACCACCCTTTTTATTTTCAAGGTAATTGTTCTGAGTTTTCTAGTACTCAGACCATTGCTGTTTAAAGTGTGGTTCATGGATTAGCATCATCGGCCTAACCTCAGAGCTTAGAATTACAATATTTTGAACTGCACTCTGAGCAATTAAACAAGATTTTGAAGTTATCCAAATGCACATTGAAGTTTGAAAAACATTGATTTAGGACTAGAACAAGATTAGAATGTTAAGTGGATTTTTGTGAATTGATCAGTTAGAAACCTAACAGTGTTTAGGAAGGAAATGTATATTATGAATAAGTATTAACATTAGGCTAATATAGGTAATTAAAACTTAAATTTTAAATTAATATTAAATTTACCTTGAGCTAGACAATTAGCCTGCTATGACATTGGTATTCATAAATAGTGTGCTGGATCTTTAAGCTAATATTATTATAATCTATACTGATTAGATTCTTATCAAAGTTATGTGTAATTCCAAGCTCTGGGACCTTAGATCATTTGGACAGTATATGTAAGTTTGAACCAAAAGTTTAAAACTTGGCAGCTTGATCAGACCCCTGTCTTGCTGTCACCTTTCGTGTCTCTTGTCCCTTCATTCCTTTCCATCTAGGTTCGCTGCCCACGTTGATGTGTCCTGCCGGACGGGACAGCTGAGGATGTGGCTCAAGTGGTAGCGTGCTCGCCTGGCATGCGTGCGGCCGGGGTTCGATCCTCAGCACCACGTACAAACAAAGATGTTGTGTCCGCCAAGTACTAAAAAATAAATATTAAAAAATTCTCTCTCTTGGGGGATCCAACATGGCGGCCGGCGAGGAAGCTGCACTTTCAATATCTCCACATTAACGGGATCAGAAACACCAATTAAAATAGCTACATTCTACCTACTGAGGATCTTCTAGCAAAATTCCGTTGAAAGGAGACCTGCCGAGAATTAGTAAGTTTATTAGACGTGACAGTTTGCCCCAGACAAGTGAAACTTGACCGGCAACGCGGGCTCAGAGTCCAATCCCGCGGCCACCCGCCGCTTCTGCAAGCGGCAGGCGGCCCAGAGCAGCGCGGCAGAAGGGTCCCCGCCCGGCCAGCAGACAGCTCCCGCCATCCCGGCTACCCTGGCGGCCCTGCTTTCGCTCGGCGAACAGCCACCCCACCCGGCTGGTTCTTAGCCACGCGGCTGCAGTCACCCGGCTTTACAAGCGGCCCCCGGCGGCCCTGCTCGGCGAGAAGGGTCCCCGCCCGGCCGGCAGACAGCTCCCGCCATTCCACTCTTGTTCTGCAAACAGCCACCCCGCCCGCTTGGTTCTTAGCCACGCGGCTGCAGCCACCCGGCTTTACAAGCACCCCCGGCGGCCCTGCTCGGCGAGAAGGGTCCCCGCCCTGCCGGCAGACAGCTCCCGCCATTCCGCTCTTGTTCTGCAAACAGCCACCCCGCCTGCCTGGTTCTTAGCCACGAGGCTGCAGCCGCCCGGCTTTACAAGCGCCCCCGGCGACCCTGCTTGGCGAGAAGGGTCCCTGCCCGGCCAACAGACAGCTTCCGCCATCCCGGCTACCCTGGCGGTCCCGCTCTTGCCCTGCAAACAGCCACCCCGCCCGCCTGGGTCTTAGCCACGCGGCTGCAGCCACCCGGCTTTACAAGCGCCCCCGGCGGCCCTGCTCGGCGAGAAGGGTCCCCGCCAGGCCGGCAGACAGCTCCAGCCATCCCGCTCTTGCTCTGCAAACAGCCACCCCGCCCGCCTGGTTCTTAGCCACGAGGCTGCAGCCGCCCGGCTTTACAAGCGCCCCCGGCGGCCCTGCTCGTCGAGAAGGGTCCCTGCCTGGCCGACAGACAGTTTCCACCATCCCGGCTACCTTGGCGGCCCCGCTCTCGCCCTGCAAACAGCCACCCCGCCCGCCTGGGTCTTAGCCACGTGGCTGCAGCCACCTGGCTTTGCAAGCGCCCCCGGCGGCCCTGCTCGGCGAGAAGGGTCCCCGCCCTGCCGGCAGACAGCTCCCGCCATTCCGCTCTTGCTCTGCAAACAGCCACCCCGCCCGCCTGGTTCTTAGCCACGAGGCTGCAGCCGCCCGGCTTTACAAGCGCCCCCGGCGGCCCTGCTCAGTGAGAAGGGTCCCTGCCCGGCCAACAGACAGTTTCCGCCATCCCGGCTACCCTGGCGGTCCCGCTCTTGCCCTGCAAACAGCCACCCCGCCCGCCTGGGTCTTAGCCACGCGGCTGCAGCCACCCGGCTTTACAAGCGCCCCCGGCGGCCCTGCTCTGCGAGAAGGGTCCCCGCCCTGCCGGCAGACAGCTCCCGCCATTCCGCTCTTGCTCTGCAAACAGCCACCCCGCCCGCCTGGTTCTTAGCCACGAGGCTGCAGCCGCCCGGCTTTACAAGCGCCCCCAGCGGCCCTGCTCGTCGAGAAGGGTCCCTGCCCGGCCAGCAGACAGCTCCCACCATCCCGGCACTCCTGGCGGCCCGCCCACTCTGCGAAGGGTCACCCTGCCCGGCTCTTAGCCACGCGGGCGCCATCTGCCTGGCTCTGTGGGCGCCCCCGGCGGCCCAGCGCAGCCAGAAGGGTCCCCGCCTGGCCCGACAGAAGGCACGTGCCCTTCCGGCTCTGCTAACGGCCCTGCCCACCCGGGAAAGGGCTCCCCCCCCTTGAGAGGATGGGAAGGAAATCTAACCAAGCCTCTATGAATTAGCGAACTGGGATCTAAAACCAGAGATTGTGTCAGACCAGAGACAAGCCAGTTCCACCTCTCCCTTCGGTCACTCCTGCAAGGAGCCAGGGGCCCGCCATAGCAGACAGGGGAAGTCACCAAAGATCGGCCAAAGAGATTCCTTCCCAGCGGATTCTAAATTAGCAGGAGCGGCGAGGGAGCCGGCCGGAGCTGGCGGGAACCGCGGCAGCGGCACGGGAACCGGCGGGAGCTGAGGCGGCGCTGACGCAGGAGCCGGCGGGAGCCGCGCGGAGCGGGTCTCCCAGCGACAGCTCCCACCAGTGCTGACAACTGAGGTCTCTTGCACCAGATACGGGGGCGTGGCTACCAGAAGGTAAGCAAATTTGCTGGGGGTTCTCAGCCCCAAGCTCTACAAACTTAGGGCCTGAGGGAGGCAAACAAGGAGAGTGTGCCCAGGCACTAATGAAACAGCTGCTCCACGCGTGTGCAAGGTAGGCGGAACCGTGACCACCGACAAAACAGGCCCAGTGGCCCGCCAGATACATCGCCCCGGTCGGGGGAGGGGCAGAGCCGCCACCAGCGCCTTTTAGGTAGACAGATCTGCAACCGACAGACAGAACAGGCCTAGTGGCCAGCGGAGGGGCAAAGCCGCTGCTCACGCCTGCAAGGTAGGCGGACCTGTGACCACCGAAAGAACAGGCCCATCGAAAGTACAGGTACAGCGGCCTCCTGGCGTGGAAGGCACATTGCCTCAATTGGAGGAGGGGCAGAGCCACCGCCAAAGCCTGCGAGGGAGACTTTGCAGCTATACAAGAGCAATATAAATATATAGGGGGAAAAATCAATAACACAACAGTTTCACCAAGCAGAAAGAAACGCGATCAGTATGAAAAGACAAGGAAAGAAAGGACCACAAGCAATGCAGGTCAACTCAACTTTAGAAGAGGTAATATCTGCAGCAGATGGAATGTCAGATAAAGAATTCAGGATATACATGCTTCAGATGATCTGGAGTCTCAAGGAAGACATTAGACAGCAAAATCAGACAATGAAAGACCACTTTGACAATAAATTACATAAACAAATCCAAGAAGCAAAAGATCAATTATACAGGGAGATAGAGGTTATAAAAAACAAACAAACAGAAATCCTGGAAATGCAGGAAACAATAAACCAACTTAAAAACTCAATTGAGAATACTACCAGCAGAGTAGAACACTTAGAAGATAGAACATCAGACAATGAAGACAAAGTATTTCAACTGGAGAAGAACATAGACAGCTCAGCAAAGCTGTTAAGAAACCATGAGCAGAACATTCAAGAAATATGGGATAACATAAAGAGACCCAACTTAAGGGTCATGGGGATACAGGAAGGTATTGAGGTCCAAACCAAAGGAATGAGCAATCTATTCAACGAAATAATACGAGAAAACTTCCCAGACTTGAAGAATGAGACAGAATCCCAAATCCTAGAAGCCTACAGGACGCCGAATGTGCAAAATCATAAGAGATCCACACCTAGACACATTATAATGAAGATGCCCAACATACAGAATAAGGAGAGAATTTTAAAAGCTACAAGAGAAAGGAAGCAGATTACATTTAGGGGTAAACCAATCAGGATAACAGCTGATCTTTCAACACAGACTCTGAAAGCTAGAAGATCCTGGAATAACATATTTCAAACACTGAAAGAAAAGGGGTTCCAACCAAGAATTGTGTATCCCGCGAAATTAAGCTTCAGGATGGAAGATGAAATTAAAACCTTCCATGATAAACAAAAGTTAAAAGAATTTGCAGCTAGAAAACCATCTCTTCAAAACATCCTCGGCAAAATATTACAGGAAGAGGAAATGGAAAATATCAATGAAAACCAACAGCGGGAGGTAGTACAGTAAAGGTGGGGGGGAATAATCAAAGAGGAAAACAAACCATGTTTAGTAACATAAATAAACAAATATGGCTGGAAGAACAACCCATATCTCAATAATAACTCTAAATGTTAATGGCTTAAACTCACCAATTAAGAGACACAGGCTAGCAGAATGGATCACTAAACAAGACCCAACAATATGCTGCCTTCAGGAGACGCATTTGATAGGAAAAGACATACATAGACTGAAGGTGAAAGGTTGGGAAAAATCATATCACTCATATGGACTTCGGAAACAAGCAGGAGTGTCCATACTCATTTCAAATAAAATAGATTTCAAGCCAAAGTTAATCAAAAGGGATGAAGAGGGACACTACATACTTCTCAAGGGAACCATACACCAACAAGACATAACAATCATAAATATATATGCCCCAAACAATGGTGCAGCTATGTTCATCAAACAAACTCTTCTCAAGTTCAAGAGTCTAATAGACCACCATACAATAATCATGGGAGACTTCAACACACCTCTCTCACCACTGGACAGATCTTCCAAACAAAAGTTGAATAAGGAAACTATAGAGCTCAATAACACAATTAATAACCTAGACTTAATTGACATATATAGAATATACCACCCAACATCAAGCAGTTACACTTTTTTCTCAGCAGCACATGGATCCTTCTCAAAAATAGATCATATATTATGTAACAGGGCAACTATTAGACAATATAAAGGAGTAGAGATAATACCATGCATATTATCTGATCATAATGGAATGAAATTGAAAATCAACGATAAAAGAAGTAAGGAAAAATCATGCATCACTTGGAGAATGAACAATAGGTTACTGAATGATCAATGGGTTATAGAAGACATCAAGGAGGAAATTAAAAAATTCTTAGAGATAAATGAAAACACAGACACAACATATCGGAATCTATGGGACACATTGAAAGCAGTTCTAAGAGGAAAATTTATTGCTTGGAGTTCATTCCTTAAAAAAAGAAAAAACCAACAAATAAATGATCTAATACTTCAACTCAAAATCCTAGAAAAAGAAGAGCAAAACAACAGCAAAAGAAGTAGAAGACAAGAAATAATTAAAATCAGAGCTGAAATTAATGAAATCGAAACGAAAGAAACAATTGAAAAAATTGACAAAACTAAAAGTTGGTTCTTTGAAAAAATAAATAAAATCGACAGACCCTTAGCCATGCTAACAAAGAGAAGAAGAGAGAGAACTCAAATTACCAGCATACGGGATGAAAAAGGCAATATCACAACAGACACTTCAGAAATACAGAAGATTATCAGAAATTATTTTGAATCCTTATACTCCAATAAAATAGAAGATAGTGAAGGCATCGATAAATTTCTTAAGTCATATGATTTGCCCAGATTGAGTCAGGAGGATATTGACAACCTAAACAGACCAATATCAATTGAGGAAATAGAAGATACCATCAAAAGACTACCAACTAAGAAAAGCCCAGGACCGGATGGGTATACAGCAGAGTTTTTCAAAACCTTTAAAGAGGAATTAACACCAATACTTCTCAAGCTATTTCAGGAAATAGAAAAAGAGGGAGAACTTCCAAATTCATTCTATGAGGCCAACATCACCCTGATTCCTAAACCAGACAAAGACACTTCAAAGAAAGAAAACTACAGACCAATATCTCTAATGAACCTAGATGCAAAAATCCTCAATAAACTTCTGGCGAACCGGATACAAAAACATATCAAAAAAATTGTGCACCATGATCAGGTAGGATTTATCCCTGGGATGCAAGGCTGGTTCAATATACGGAAATCAATAAATGTTATTCACCACATCAACAGGCTTAAAAATAAGAACCATATGGTCATCTCGATAGATGCGGAAAAAGCATTCGACAAAGTACAGCATCCCTTTATGTTCAAAACTCTAGAAAAACTAGGGATAACAGGAACATACCTCAACATTGTAAAAGCAATCTATGCTAAGCCTCAGGCTAGCATCATTCTGAATGGAGAAAAACTGAAGGCATTCCCTCTAAAATCTGGAACAAGACAGGGATGCCCTCTCTCACCACTTCTGTTCAACATAGTTCTCGAATCACTGACCAGAGCAATTAGACAGACGAAAGAAATTAAAGGCATAAAAATAGGAAAAGAAGAACTCAAAATATCACTCTTTGCAGATGACATGATTCTATACCTAGCAGACCCAAAAGGGTCTACAAAGAAACTATTAGAGCTAATAAATGAATTCAGCAAAGTGGCAGGCTATAAAATCAACACGCATAAATCAAAGGCATTCCTGTATATCAGCAACAAATCCTCTGAAATGGAAATGAGGACAACCACCCCATTCACAATATCCTCAAAGAAAATAAAATACTTGGGAATCAACCTAACAAAAGAGGTGAAAGACTTATACAATGAAAACTACAGAACCCTAAAGAGAGAAATAGAAGAAGATCTTAGAAGATGGAAAAATATACCCTGTTCATGGATAGGTAGAAGTAACATCATCAAAATGGCGATATTACCAAAAGTTCTCTATAGGTTTAATGCAATGCCAATCAAAATCCCAACGGCATTTCTTGTAGAAATAGAGAAAGCAATCATGAAATTCATATGGAAAAATAAAAGACCCAGAATAGCAAAAACAATTCTAAGCAGGAAATGTGAATCAGGCGGTATAGCTATACCAGACTTCAAACTATACTACAGAGCAATAGTAACAAAAACAGCATGGTACTGGTACCAAAACAGGCAGGTGGACCAATGGTACAGAATAGAGGACACAGAAACCAATCCACAAAACTACAACTATCTTATATTCGATAAAGGGGCTAAAAGCATGAAATGGAAGAAGGATAGCATCTTCAACAAATGGTGTTGAGAAAACTGGAAATCCATATGCAACAAAATGAAACTGAATCCCTTTCTCTCGCCATGCACAAAAGTTAACTCAAAGTGGATCAAGGAACTTGATATCAAATCAGAGACATGGCGTCTGATAGAAGAAAAAGTTGGCTATGATCTACATACTGTGGGGTCGGGCTCCAAATTCCTCAATAGGACACCCATAGCACAACAGTTAATAACTAGAATCAACAAATGGGACTTACTCAAACTAAAAAGTTTTTTCTCAGCAAAAGAAACAATAAGAGAGGTAAATAGGGAGCCTACGTCCTGGGAACAAATCTTTACTCCTCACACTTCAGACAGAGCCCTAATATCCAGAATATACAAAGAACTAAAAAAATTAGACAATGAGATAACGAATAACCCAATCAACAAATGGGCCAAGGACCTGAACAGAAATTTCTCAGAGGAGGACATACAATCAATCAACAAGTACATGAAAACATGCTCACCATCTCTAGCAGTCAGAGAAATGCAAATCAAAACCACCCTAAGATACCATCTCACTCCAGTAAGATTGGCAGCCATTAGGAAGTCAAACAGCAACAAGTGCTGGCGAGGATGTGGGGAAAAGGGTACTCTTGTACATTGCTGGTGGGACTGCAAATTGGTGCGGCCAATTTGGAAAGCAGTATGGAGATTTCTTGGAAAGCTCGGAATGGAACCACCATTTGATCCAGCTATTCCACTACTCGGTCTATTCCCTAAAGACCTAAAAAGAGCACACTATAGGGACACTGCTACATCCATGTTCATAGCAGCACAATTCACAATAGCAAGACTGTGGAACCAACCTAGATGCCCTTCAATAGACGAATGGATAAAAAAAATGTGGCATTTATACACAATGGAGTATTACTCTGCATTAAGAAATGACAAAATCTTAGAATTTGGAGGGAAATGGATGGCATTAGAGCAGATTATGCTAAGTGAAGCTAGCCAATCCCTTAAAAACAAATGCCAAATGTCTTCTTTGATATAAGGAGAGTTACTAAGAACAGAGTAGGGAAGAAGAGCATGAGAAGAAGATTAACATTAAACAGGGATGAGAGGTGGGAGGGAAAGGGAGAGAGAAGGGAAATTGCATGTAAATGGAAGGAGACCCTCAGGGGTATACAAAATTACATACAAGAGGAAGTGAGGGGAAAGGAGGGAAAATATAAGGGGGAGAAATGAATTACAGTAGAGGGGGTAGAGAGAGAAGAGGGGAGGGGAGGGGGGAGGGGGGATAGTAGAGGATAGGAAAGGCAGCAGAATACAACAGACTCCAGAATGGCAATATGTAAATCAATGGTTGTGCAACTGAAGTGATTCTGCAATCTGTATATGGGGTAAAAATGGGAGTTCATATCCCACTTGAATCAAAGTGTGAAATATGATATATCAAGAACTATGTAATGTTTTGAACAACCTACAATAAAAATTAATTAAAAAAAAAAACAAAAGTTTAAAACTTGAGGAATAGTAATAAAGTTTTTTAAAAAAATAGTAATAAAGTTTTAAAAACACATTTATAGCTTAAAATTAGAAATTATGTATTTAAGTACTTTATTTTCTTCTTGGTAGATTGCTTATTGTCATACAGCTGAGCAAACAGCCTAGAGAACTTAATGTAGTCAGTGTCCTATCAAAGTGATTAGTTGTTAAGCCAGTACATGTTCCAAATTGTTTTTAGAACATCTTTAGGAAAAATTGGAAGAAAAAACTACTTCCAAGTTAGGAACAAATCAGTATAAAAATCTAATTGTCTCTTAAGAATAGGAAAGAACTTATTTAAAGTAGACTTGTTCTAGTTGGTGGGATAGATTTCACTTCATAATGCTGTCTAATATCTGATGACTATTTAAATTTTGAATTGGGCCCAACTCTATTAAGGTTCTGGTAAAAGCCTCTGGCTTAGTATTTAGGAGGCCACAAATCTCAATCTCAATCTCTCTCTCTCTCTCTCTCTCACACACACACACACACACACACACACACACACACACACTCTCACACAGAGTGATCAGGTTACCCTTATATTTCTATGAAGCTATCTCAAAAATTAAGTAAATTTTTTTAGTATATCTGTGGAAGCCAAAATGGACTTAACCATTTTTTTCCCTAGTCTTAGAAAATGCACTTCAGCTCTCTTTGTTGTTGAAATTAAAATGAAGGTTTTTGTAAATTCAGTGTATACTATAAGGAGTTAATGGTTTTAATGGATGACAAATTTGACCAATTGAATAATAAAGGTCGCATGAATATCTTTAACGTACTCTAAAATTAAGGTTATGTGTAAAATAGCTCCATGATGAGAGCTAGCATTTCCTAGGTGTAGTTTTAAAATTTTCTAACTTTTACCTAATATTTGTTTTCTCAACATGTTTAGAAGAGATGTAGAAAACTAAGTACTCTTTCTTACTTTAAAGTCACAAATTCTAATTGAATACATTATTTGTAATAATGAAATGAAATATCTAAATTGGATGTCTTTTTAAAAGGTTGATTTTATTTGTATAATCTCCCACAGAAAGAATGAAATGTTTTTAGTTGCGTTTTGATAAAAAATATTTGGAACATGAATTAATACATTGTATACTAGTAGTAATGATAATTATAGGGCATAGTATGAATTGTAACCTTAATTTTTCCACATTGTTATTATGCTTTTGCCATCATTTATCAATTGTAGTCATATTTTCCCCATAAAATCCCAAATTTAACTGGATTACAAATAAGTGTTCAAAGTATGATACTTGGTTTAAGTATTTGGAGATTTTACATTGCTTAAGTGAGTGGATATAGTGTTTTTAGAGGATTGACTGTAGTTTTATTTATAATTCTTTTTACCCTTTTCCTGATTGTTTCAGAAATGAAATGTTCTGATTATACTCAGTTATCATGTCAAGTATGAGAAGGTCTTTAGTAATTTAATTGTAAACTGGTCTGTGGGTTGTCATAGAGACTACATGATAAGTAATAGGATTCATAGTCCAACGTAAAGCTTGGTCAGTATCGGCAGTTGAAAGAAAATAATTAGTGTGGAAAGCCAGGAGAAATTGGGTGAATTCAGAAGAAATAGTAAGACTTCTGAGAATATCATAAACTAGTGCATTGTAGGTTAGAGATATCAGAGATAAGCAAGATATGCAAATGAGAGAGTACTTGGACAAGATCAGGACTGGAACAGTGGGAAGGGGCTAACTTTAATAATAGAGATTTGCTGCAGATTTTTATGGAGGTAATTTAAATCTCTTATAGACTAACCCAAGAAATGTCTACAGCCCTTGGCCCTTTGAGCCAAAGGGCTATGAACCAGTATCATTTGGTTTATTATATAAATGTTTGAAACTGCTGCTTTGAAGGTAAATTTTGTATAGTTCTTAGGCCAATTGGGTGCTTGTTTATGAAGTATTACTTTCTAGTTTCAGTTTGTCTCTTATGCTTAGGTAATTTATTGAGTAATGAATGCTTCTTTTTCTCCTTTGTTCTCCTTTAGTCCCTTTGGTATGGTGAACTTTGTGTTAAATAAATTTTTTGAAAATCATTTTTACATGGTCAGATCTATAGCATTTTATTAACCTAACCTCCCAAAATATTGGTTGCATAAGCCTAGAACATAGGATATGTATAATATGCTAAATATACATCAAAATCAGATTTATGCTGTTTAGAAAAACTTCCATGAATTTGTTTTTAGAAAATGACCATATATGTAACATTGGAATTAAGGACATGTACTAAAAGCATATGGCTGAGTCTTAGCATCTTGAGCTCTAACTAGTCCATACTTTGTCATTTGTCAAAAATAAATATGGCCTAGATTTTTAAGTCATTGGAATTCTAAATTGGTAATTAGGGATAAAAAAAAAACTACAGTTAATACTATGCATTGTTTTTTTGTATTAACATGTAGTCTGTGTTTATCTCTCAGCATTTTTATATTTGTATGTATTTACAAATTTTTTTCTGTGGTCTGGCATTGATACTTTCAAGGTATCTTGAAACTAACTTTTCACATAAGTTGTTTTTTTCTAGCTTCAATATAAATAACATCAGATTACTTGTAAATTTTAAGAGCTTCTGGGTAAATCTGACTGAAAGTAGAATTTGGAGGGTATTATGTAATTTGTATTTTATGTGATTATCTAAACTTCATCTCTTCCTCATCTTCCTACTCCAATCAAATGTTTATTAATTGATATGTTAAAACTTTTTTCTCTAGGATTTTATTTTTCTGTACATACTTTGGTTTCACAATAATATCTCACTTAAAAATACTTCATTTTGGGGGGAGCATATTTAGATTCATATCCAAATCAGGGGAAGGTACAGATATTTTACCTATATCTCCTGTCCCAAACATTTATATCCTCTTCATTATCAACATCCCTACCAGAGGGTACATTTGTTATAATTGATGAACCTAGAATGACATAATAATCACATAAAGTCTAGTTGGCTTTAGTGTTTACTCATGGTGGTGTACGAGTTTGGACAAATGTCTAATGTGTCCATCATTACAGTGTTATTTAGAATAGTTTCACTGCCCTCAAAATCCTGTTTTCTTCATATTCATCTCTCCCTCTCTCCCTATCCTGGCAACCATTTGTCTTTTTACTGTCTTCATAGTTTTTCCTTTTCTGGAATGTTGTATAGTTGGACTTGTACAATATATAAGCTTTTCAGATTGACTTCTTTTACTTAGTAATATGCACTTAAATTTCCTCCATATTTTTCTTAGTTTGAATAGATCATTTCTTAGCACTGAAAGATACTGCATTGTCTAGAAATATCATAGTTTATCCATTCACCTATTGAAGGACATTTTGCTCTATTGTGAGGTTTGGCAATGAAGCTTATAAAATAAATTTGTTCAATTTTTTAAAATTTTTTTTTAAATTATTTTTTGATGTGTGTGTGTGTTTGTAGACACAAGTTTTCACCTTCCTTGGATGTATACCAAGGAAAGAGATTGTGAGTATGCTAGATTTGTCCATCTGGTACATGTGTAGTGATATTCCATTGTTTTCATTTGCATTTCTCTGTTGATACATGGTGTATATAACCTTTTCATTTACTTATTTGTCATTCATATATCTTCTTTAATATTTATTTTTCAGTTGTAGGTTAACCCAGTATCTTTATTTCATTTTTATGTGGTGCTGAAGATTGAACTCCATGCCTCACGTGTGCTATGCGAACACTCTACCACTGAGCCACACCCCAGCCCCTGATGTATCTTCTTGATGGGAACTTTGATAAGATCTTTGGCCTTTTAGGAAAAAAGCAAGTTATTTGCTTTCTTGTTAATGAATTTTATGGAGTTTTTTGTATATCGTGGATAACAATCTTTCATCAGATACATCTTTTGCAAATATTTTCTCCCAGTTGCTTGCTTGTCTTCCCATTTCTGTGACATTAATGATGTCCAGCTTATCAATCATTTCTTTTATGAATCCTGTCTTTAGTGTATGTAAAAAGTTATCATCATGCACAAGGTCACCTGGATTTCTTCTTCTGTTATCTTCTAGGAGTTTTATATTTTACATTTAGATCTGTCACACATTTTGAATCACATTTGTGAAGGATATAAGGTTGTATCTAGATTCATTTTACTTGCGTGGAAAAGTTCAAGTGTTCCTGTATCAATATGGAAAAGACTGTATTTGCTCCACTGTATTTCCTTTGCTCTTTTGCCATAGATCATTTGACTATGTTTAGGTTAATCTATTTCTTGACTCTGTATTCTGTTCCATTGAATCTGTTCTTTTGCTAATACCATGCTGTCTTGATTGTTGTAACTATGGTAAATCTTGAGGTTGAAGGTTGGGTAGTGTTCCCCAATTTTGTTTTTTACCTTGAAAGTTATATTGGCTATTCTGGATCTTTTATCTCTCCAAATAAACTTTAGAATAAGTTTGTCCAGATCCATAAAATAATTTGCTGTGATTTGGTTTGATATTACATTGAATCAGTAGATCAAATTGTGAAGAATTGCCATCTTGACAGTGTTACATCTTACTATTTATGAAAATGAAGTAACTCTCCCTTTATTTAGTTCCTTCTTTCATCAGAGTTTTATAGTTGGCTTCGTACAAATTTTGTGAATATATTGTTAGATATTTTTCTAAATATCTCATTTTTTGATTTTGCTCATGTAAGTATTGTGTTTTTTAATTTCAAATTCCACTTGTTCATTGCTGATATTTGGGAAAACATTTGAGGTTTGTTCTTTACCCTGTGTCCCACCTTTTACTATTATGACTTATTAGTTTGAGGAGTTTTAATTGCTCTTATTGATTCATTTGGATTTTCTATATAAATGATCCATGTGATCCGAGAGCAAAGACAGTTTTATTTACTCTTTTCCAACATACTTTTAATTTCTTATTGCATTAGCTTGGGCTTGAGAGTGAGTGGTCAGAGGGGACATCTTTGCTTTTTTTTTTTTTAGTGGGAAAGTATTTATTTCCTCATCATTAGATATGATGCTAGCTTTTGGGTTTGTTTGTTTTTTTGATGTTCTTTATCAAAAGTTGTAGAAGGTCCCCCATTTTCCTAGTTTCCTGAGAGTTTTCTGCTTATCATAAATAGGTTTTGAATTTTGTCAAATGCTTTTACTGCATCTATTGATATGATTATTTGCTTTTTTTTTATCTGAGCCAGTTTTTATGATGGGTTACATTAATTACATTAATTGATTTTCAAATGTTGAATCAGGTTTGCATACCTGGAATAAATATCACTTGGTTGTGTTGTATTATTCTTTTTTTACATTGTTGAGTTGGGTTTTCTAACATTCTGTTGAGGATATTTGAATCAGTGTTCATTAGAGGTAATATAGTCTGTAGTGTTCTTGTAATGTGTGTTATGACTTGGATAGGAGGTGTCCCCCAAAAGCTCCTGTATTAATGTGGAAATGTTTGTAGGTGAAATAATGAGGTTATAAGAGCTGTACTAATCAGTCTATCCTAGTTTGAGTGAATTGAGTGTTAACTATAGGCAGATGGGGCATAGTTGGAGGAGATGGGTCACTGAGGCTATGTCCTAGAAGTGTGCATCTGTCCTGCAGCCCCTTCCCCTGCTCTTTTTCTCCATATCACTCTTTCCTGTTTCTGCCATGAGCTGATAGATTCCCTCTGCTGGGTTCCTCCCTCAAGAAGTGCTGCTACCTGATGCCTTAGCCATCTATGGACTTAGACCTCTAAAACTGTGAGCTCCAAATAATTTTCCCTCCTCTGTTTTGTTCTTATTAGGTATTTTGATCACAGCACTGCAAAAGCTGACTAAAACAATGTCTTCATCTGATTTTGGTATTAGGGCAGTGTTGGTGGCATCAAGTGAGTAATGAAGTGTTCCCTTTGTCCTTTGAAAGAAAATACAGAATTGGTATAATTCCTTCCATAAATGTTAGTAGAATTCCTCTCTGAGCCTATTTGGGTCCAATGCTCTCTCTTTTGGAAGTCTATTAATTGTTGATTTAATTTCTATCATCAATGTAGGCCTTTTTAGATTGAGGATATTTGCATCTTTGTTCATAAGAAATAATAGTCTGCAGTTTTCTTGTACTCTCTACTATGGTTTAGATATGAGGTGTCTCCCCAAATCTCCTTTTGGGTGTGTTTTTGCAGATTGTGTTTTCGAAGGGATTGGTCCATTTTTATGTAGTTTATTAAATTTGCAACCATACAGTTATTTTTAGTACTACTTTTAATCCTTTTACTGTCCTTGGAATTTTTAGTGTTATCATCTTTTTTTTTTTTTTTAATTTCAGCTCCACTTTTTCCTACTTTGATAATCTCCCTTTCTTTGTATAGAGTGAGTTTAGAACTTATATTATTTTCTTTCTCTCTAAAGAACTTCTTTTAGCATTTCTTGGAAGACAGGTTTATTGGCAACAGATTTTCCTAACTTCTTTGGCAGGTAAAGTCTTTATTTCTCCTTCTCCTTTGAAGCATGTATTTTCAGGCATGCAATTCTGGAGGTTGTTTTCTTTTTTCAACACTTTGTTTCACTTCCTTGCCATCTTTTTTTGTATGGTAAGAAATCAGATATAGTTCTATCATATCTTTGTTCCTCTAATAGGTAAATAGGAAGGAAGGCAGAAAGGTTGGCAGACAGGGGAGGGAGGAGAATGTGAGAGATAGTGAGGGGAGGTTGTTATTCAGTACTTTATCTTTGATTTTTCTATAGTTTGAAAATAATATTCCTGGTGACTTTTTATTGTTGTTTTTTTAATGGCACTTATCCGTTGGTGTTTTTAGAGCTTTTAAGTGTATTTTTTTTTATCTGATATTAATTTAGGGAAATTCTCAGTTATTCTTGTTTCAGAGATTTCTTCTACTTTCCCTCCTCTTTCTTTGCCTTTTGGTTTTCTGATTAATATATGTTAATTTTTTTGTAATTGTCAATAGTACTTGTATTTTCTGTTCTGTTTTTTAATTTATTTTAGTCTTTGTTCTCTTTGCCCTTCATTTTAGAGATTTCTTTTGATAGAGCCACAGGTTAGAGATTTTTTCTTCAGCTGTGTTCTCTCTACTGATAAACCTATCAAAAGCATTTTTCCTTTTTGTTAACAGTGCTTTTGATCTCTATCATTTGGTTTTGGTTCTTAGGATTTCCATGTCTCTTTTTACATTGCATATCTGTTCTTGCATGCTGTCTACTTTATCCATTGGTGCCCTTGGCATATTTATTGTAGCTGTTTTAAATGCCTAGTCTCATAGTTCCAACGTCCCTGTTATGTCTGTTTCTTATGCTTGTTTTATCTCCTTAAAATGTGTTTTTCTTCTTTTAATTATGTCTTTTAATTTTTTTTTTTTTTAAATCCAGAAATCATGTACCAGGTTAAAGGAACTTTAGTAAATAGGCTTTAAATAATGTGGTGGTAATGCATTCTGTCCTCCTTTAATTAGGTTTCAGTTTTCAGTGAGCCTGTGTTCCTGGACTATGGACTGTATAAGTAAGTGTTCTTCAGGTTTTTCTTCTCCTTTTAAAGGTGGAGCAGAATATGTAAAGTTGAGGTACAACTGGGAATTTTCTTTTTCTCCTGGATGAGTTAGCCTCTGATAAAACCCCTATATGTTAAACTCTGGATAACTAGTTTCTTCTGAGAATAGGTCTTGTGTCAACATAGTGCTTTGGCATATTTCAAAATGCTCCTTTTCTTTTCCCTTGCTATTTATGGTGAAAAACTGGTGAGTTCCTACAGACAAAACTCAAAAATGTGCGAGTCTTCCCCCATGACTGAGGCCTCATAAAAGTTTTGAACTCTGGGTTGTCCAGTTTGGATCTCTAGCAGTTTGTTAGTTACAGCTCAGGTTTTCCTGTCCCTGCAGTGGTTCCCATTGCAATTTCTACTGTTGAGACTGCACTAATGAGCTGTGACTCCCTTTGCTCACTTGTTGTTCCAGTCTTGAAGGCAGTGACTTTTTGTATGGATCCAAGAAGTGTTGATTTTTTTAGTCAGTTCACTTAGCTTTAGGATGTAGTGGCTACTTAGAATTTTCTCATGTGTGGAACTGGAAACTAGAAATATGCTATGCCTTTTTATTGAAATTTTTCATTTGCTTAAGTGACCTTTTAAATTTGTTTCAATCTAGACATACAGTATTTTGTTACAATATTTTCCTACTTTGGAATTAATCGAAACCGGTATGTTATGTTTTGTTCCATTGCACATTGGACCATAAGAATCGATGTACCCTCTGAACAAATAGTTCAGTTACCCACTATGAACTTTTTTGGTGTTTAATATCACTATTGATCATGCTTATAAAGAATATGATCTTGGTAGATGGGTTTAATGGAATATTAGTGTTAATAGAAATAGCTGTTCTGAATTACTTAATAATTATACATGTTGAGAGATAATGTACACATGTTGAGAAGTACTGTATTGAAATGCTTTTTGTTTAATAGTTTAATAGAAAGAATTCTCCCCCTCCCAATGGACATTGAATTCAGGCCCACTGGATTTAAAAAAAGTAATTCAAAGTGCAAATCCATAACACTGCAGAACTTTAAGCTATGAGTTTATTTTATAAAATGTGGATTTATTCTCACAGTATCCGTGGTTTTCAAGCCCAACTAGGTCTGTTACCTAAATGCTTCTTAAGAGATGAGATCTGAACTTCCAAAGGATGACCGTTATTTTAATTAGCAGTGTTTATATTCATTTGTTATGAGGCTGTCTTATTTGGCAGTATATAAAATTCATTCCTTGCTCCCCCTTAACAGAAATGTTTCCCCAAACTATTCTGTGACCAGTGCGCTTGAGGAGGGATGGAAGGACTAAGGTTTATGGTTTGTGAGGATCTCAGGAGAGATCCTAGCCCAATGAAAATGAGAGTAGTGTCAATATTACCACCTAGAGTCAGATACTGGCAGCGGAAACATAGTAAGTCTGAGGTCCCATTCTATGGAGAATTTTTTATTTGTGTAAAAAATAAGTTACAGACCATATAACTGTTGAGGAGTAGGTCCTGGGTTAATATCATAATTACTTAGATTTATAGTTGATATTTTAGATTATTATCCATTTATAAAAACTACGGTCTCTGGTAATAGAAGATTTTTAAAATATTAGATGCAAGCTAAATCTTAGGCTTATGAATAAAGTAGAGAAATGTACAGTAGTATATTGAAGTGGTATATATATGAATGCTAAATCTAAAAGAGAGACACAGAAAGAGTGAAAGCAAGCAATTGATTAATAAGAGATTTCCTGAGTTTCTAAGGAATGATGGGATTTCAGATCTTGAGAATGATGATTTTTCTAGCTTTGAGAATAAAAACATAATATAATAAATGTTTTATATTTCTGCTATTTGTATAGTTATACCAGTCACTAAAATAGAATTTCTAATAGAATTACTTTATCTTTCCAAGTATATCATATAGAAAGTGAAATAATTGCTTCTACTACATGTGTGTACATAATGCTGGTATACCTTTATTATATTGCTATATGCATGGAGCCATTTTTTCCCTCTGAAATATTTGTTTTTTTCGTGTGTGTGAATATTAATCAGATGTTACATATTAATTGCTACATATTTACTGCATTTTACAACTTGTTTTATGCCACTTCTTATGGATATATTTGCTTTGTCTATACTGTATAAAAACTTATTCATGAAATTGGTAGTTTTTTTTAATATCATAGTTTTTCAGTTTCCACAATTAGCTACAATGGAGAACCAGCATTCACTTTTACATTACAATTTGTAAAGTATATAGTTTTTCATTTATTAGTAAGTTTATTGGGTTTTATTTCCTGCTGTTCATTTGGAATTATTTATATTTGTGGCATACACAATAAATGATTATAATATGGTTTGTCTGGGTTATACCTACATTAAATGAGTTTTAATATACATGATGAAAAATATAGGTTTTATTTCCACATAATTTATCAAGTGGACTATAGTTTTCACATCTCACATTTTACATCTACTTATAAACAGTATTTTGAGTTTATTTACAGATGATTTCTTCTGGTGATAGAAGAAAGCAACTTAGTCGTCTGAGATACGTAGTATAGTGTTAGCAGTTAGACAGGTACAAGTAACTATCTTTGTGACCTTGTGCAAATAGCCTAATCTTTATAAAGGTGCTTGTGGTAGTTGCTTTTCTACTGGGTTATTATGAAGATTAATTTTTTTATATGTGAACATGTATATATTACGTGTGTATCCTCATCATTTATTATTTACTATATTTGTTTTATATGAATAAAAACAGGCACTAGAAATTGCCCATGGAAAAATAGGATCAGCATAAATTAAAAAGACAAAAATAAAAATAAGGGTAAATGAAACTTTAAAATTATTAGATTGGGAGACTATCCTATGATGTCATGGTAGAGAAGTGCTTTTTTTTTTTAATTTATTAAGTACTGGGGATTGCACCCAGGGGCACTCAACCATTGAGTGACATCCCCAGTCCTTTTTATATTTTATTTAGAGACAGGGTCTTGCTAGTTGCTGAGGCTAGCTTTGAACTTGCAATCCCCTTGCCTCAGCCTCCCCAGGCACTGGGATTAATGGCGTGCACCACCATGCCCAATAAGAAGGGCCTTTAAAATAAGACCCAAAGAGATTATGAATTGTAGAGGAACATATTTAACTTGACTGTATTAAATAACAAAATTTGTGGGATAGAGTATATCGTAAATGGATTTATATATCGTCATAAAAGATAGATGCCATACATGTAAATAATTAATATTTTTAATACATTACTAATTAATTACCAAGATAGAATAATTACAAAAAAAATAAGACAATCCCACTGAAAAAAAGTAGTCTGAAAAGGAAGTGTATATTGGAAACCTGATTGGTTAGTAAACATTAATATGTGTAATATCATTGATCATCATGGATATGAAAATTACAAGGTTGAGATACCATTGTTACTTGTCTGTCTTGCAAAAAATTTAAAAATTATGAAAGTGCTAGAATTGATAACTGTGAGAAAATGGGGACATCTACATTGCTAGTAAGAGTATAAATTAGTATACAGTTAGCCCTCTGTTTTTGTAGGTTCCATGTCTTTAGGTTCACTAGTTGTATTAGCAAACAAGCAAAAAAATTGTTTAGGTATTGAGTATGCACAGACTCTTTTCTCCTGTTGTATTCCCTAAACATTACAGTATAATGGCAATTTATATAGCATTTACATTGTATTAGGTATTATAAGTAATCAAAAGATGATTTATTAAAGTACATGGGAAAGTATACAGAAGTTATAAGCAAATATTATACCATTTTAAATAAGGATCATGTGAGCATTTATGGATTTAGTATTTATGGATCCTCTAAAGTTACTAAGGGACCACAGTAATTAGTCTGGAAAAGCAGTTTGGCTAGATCTTATATTTGGTTATTACATTTTTGTATACCATAGGCATATGTCATAGTCTGGTAAATAAACCTCTATAAACGTCTTTACAGAATAATTTTTAAATGCATAAAATAGAATATGTAGATAACTCTACTGAAATGTAGTTATCAAAATATAAAACAATATAGTAATTTTTATTAATTAGTAATAGAAATCTAACAACTGAGCTATAAACATTGTGATTTCAAAAGAGTGATAAGTATAAACCATATTTTGAACCATCAGCAACAAATGGAATAGAGTAGGAAAATATCTATGATTTCCATTGGTTATGAAGTGGCAGGTACTGCTAATTCTCCTCTGTTTTTGTGCCTCTACTTAAAACAAAATGCTAACTTTTAGTTAGAAATTTGTGAAAATGAAGCCTTTCTTATTCCTTCCATTGTTCATGAATTCCTAAATTATAATCATGGAAATGTGGAGTCCCAATTTAAGAACCTTGTAGAATGTCTCACTTATTAACAATACCAATGGTTATAACTTTGTTTGTTTTTTTGTAATTATTCTTATAAACAAACAAAAAACAGAAAAACCTGTGACCATTATTAAGAGAAATGAAAGATTTAATGTAATATATAAATATGATGAAGTGCTCTACAGCACTGGGAATAATTGAATTATACTTATGTATCAACATGCATAGGTTTCTTTTTTTTGGTACCAGGAATTGAACCTCGGGCACAACTACTGAGCCACATCCCCAGCCCTTTTATTTTATTTTATTTTGGAACAGGGTCTCACTGAGTTGCTTAGGGCCTCCATCAGTTGATAAAGACTGGTTTTGAACTAAAAATCCTCCTGCCTCAGCCTCCCAAGCTGTTAGGATTACGGTGTGTGCCACTGTGTCTGGCTTCAACATGCATAGGTTTCTGAAACAGAAATTTTGAATTAAAAGTTTCAGTATGATATTTTAGAAGTTTGTTATATAAATTAAAATGTCAAATTAAAAACAAATCTTATTATGTTTTCATATATAAAGATAGATTTGAAAACAATAGTATTTTTTTCCTGATTGGGAGATAGGAAAATAAGATGGGATAAAGAAGATCAAAGGTAATTGTAATATTTTAATTCTCCATGTTTAAACAAATCATAACAAAACCAAAAAGCCAGGCATATTGCAAATAAAGAAACCTGAGTGGTGGATGCTTGGGGGTTTATTTTTATTTTTTTGTAGTTTTTTTAAATTAAAACAGCTCAAAGTTTCTAAAATAATGATTATAATCTGAAAATTTTTATAGTAAGAAATAAATATTGCAATGAAAAAGAAGTAGCATCAAGATATGTAAGAAATTACCAAGAAATTATAAAGATTTCTGTCACATTGCTTCATGTATGGGTTGCTCAAGTACATAATTATAGAATTGATATTTTAAAATTAATGTTAGGTTTTATTTGCTTTTTACTTTTTAAAATTTGGAATAAAAAAGAAAGTCTTGAATAGTCTTTGATGATTATGGTAGCAGAATGTGGTTAGGTACTCCCAACAACTTAATAGCCCTAAATATATCCATTTTCGGAATCTTTATCATCAAAAACAACAAACAAACAAAAAAGCCAAAACAAAAACAACAAAAACCAAAGCTCAAAACTTTTATCTTACTACATGCAGGAAAACTGTTATATCTGTTGGACTTATATTGGTTTCTTGTATCTCTTCTTTCTAATGATTCACTAAACTAGATATGAAGTATCTGGAATTGCTTTCTTCAGTTTCTTAGCAAAGAGATACATGAAATTCTTGTTATTGAAGAACTTCTGATATATACTCCAGGTCATTTTTTTTTAAATAAACTAAAATGTTAGACAATAAAGATGAATGTAGTAGGAACTGTGCAAGTTAGACTACAAAGAAACATCCTCACTTTTTCAAATAGCATTCTGATCCCAGTAAGAATTAGATTGAACTGAAGTGAGCATAGCTTCCAAAACAGTGCAGTCAGGCAATATATTGGAAGATGACTATAGGAGCAGCACAAAGACATACAGTTCCTGATGCCAATACCTAGAGGAATCAAAATTTCTTGATTTTTCACTACTATCTTTTGGATATTTCTTGCACTGTCCCTCTCTAATTGACAATTCTGCTGCTATATTGTTCATAGGTGATATAGGTAAAACTTTCAATAACATAGACATTTATAAAATAGAAATATACATAGCCCTATAATCTTATATGGAAATAAACCATTATCAATTATCAATGTATCCTTTCAAATATTTAGCTTATATATAAAAATGTTAGTGAATAAGTACATATGTGTATTTTTAAAATACGAATTGTATGTTAGTGTCCTTAAAAATAGTTTTTAGTTGATAAATAACATTTATTGAATTACTTAAATTTTGTATACCCTGTTAGATAAGAGGTATTGTTTAATAAATACATTAATATTTAATGTACTGTATTATGTTCTAACCAAACTCTTTATTTTGTAGGCACAAATATTATTTCCTAATATTTGCAATTATAAACAGTGCTGCAGTGAATATCCTTTTACATAAACATTTGCATATTGCTTTATTTCTTTAGATTTCATAGATATAGTACTAAAGGATGCACATCTTTAAATTTTATATGTCTTAATGTGCATTATTTTTATGTGTATTGATTTCATCAGTGTATTGATTTCATCAGTGTGTGTACATATTGTGTCCCATGATATGTTTTCAAACATTTTCACTGGTATTTAGAATAGAGCATATTTATTTATTAAATAATGTATGATTTTATAATATTTTACCCACTGAATATTACCATTAAATATTGTATTGTATGTAAAGACTACTTCCAAGTTTTAATGATCTGCTTTCATCCTGGCTTCTGTCTCTGATCACAATACCAAGTGTTTTGCCACAAGGGATTAGGGGAGGTTGTCTGATCCAAAGAAATATGCATTGTTAGTAAATTGTTGATTTACTTAGTTAGTTTTACAAATATTTCCTTATGAGGCAGGAACTATCTGGTCATTAGAGATTCAGTGAAGAACATAGTCATAGTTGTGAGCTTTCAGGAATTTATAGTTTAGTGATAGAAACTACTAAGTATCTGAAAATAGTCACCTCTTTTAAAAGCTACTGTTATAAAATAACTGTTAACACCTTAGTTTCCATCTCCACCTCTAAATATTTTATAACTTGCTCTAAATTTGGAAACTAATGTATCATATCCAAAGTGACCATATAACTTACTCAAACTGAAATATTTTTGAGAGAGTAAGAGGAGGTGCTATTATTAATAGCTAGGTAGGGATTCCAAGTGCAGTTTGTAATTTGGGGCTTCCAAGACAAACCAAGATGCAAGATTGTCTATAATATTAATTACTAGAGTTGGTGGTTTTATATTTAAATGTATTTGTATTCAAGAAGCATTATACTTACTTAACATTTAGTATTCTACTCCAGAGCTTATTTTATGAGTTCTTTATTTTGTTTTTTTTTTTTTTTTCTTTTTATTTTTTTTTTATTTATTTATTTTTTTTTAATTAATTTTTATTGTAGGTTGTTCAAAACATTACATAGTTTTTGATATATCATAATTCACACTTTGATTCAAGTGGGATATGAACTCCCATTTTTACCCCATATACAGATTGCAGAATCACATCAGTTGCACATTGATTTACATATTGCCATTCTGGAGTCTGTTGTATTCTGCTGCCTTTCCCATCCTCCGCTATCCCCCCTCCCCCCTCCCCTCCCCTCTTCTCTCTCTACCCCCTCTACTGTACTTCATTTCTCCCCCTTATATTTTCCCTCCTTTCCCCTCACTTCCTCTTGTATGTAATTTTGTATACCCCTGAGGGTCTCCTTCCATTTACATGCAATTTCCCTTCTCTCTCCCTTTCCCTCCCACCTCTCATCCCTGTTTAATGTTAATCTTCTTCTCATGCTCTTCTTCCCTACTCTGTTCTTAGTAACTCTCCTTATATCAAAGAAGACATTTGGCATTTGTTTTTAAGGGATTGGCTAGCTTCACTTAGCATAATCTGCTCTAATGCCATCCATTTCCCTCCAAATTCTATGATTTTGTCATTTCTTAATGCAGAGTAATACTCCATTGTGTATAAATGCCACATTTTTTTTATCCATTCGTCTATTGAAGGGCATCTAGGTTGGTTCCACAGTCTTGCTATTGTGAATTGTGCTGCTATGAACATGGATGTAGCAGTGTCCCTATAGTGTGCTCTTTTTAGGTCTTTAGGGAATAGACCGAGTAGTGGAATAGCTGGATCAAATGGTGTTTCCATTCCGAGCTTTCCAAGAAATCTCCATACTGCTTTCCAAATTGGCCGCACCAATTTGCAGTCCCACCAGCAATGTACAAGAGTACCCTTTTCTCCACATCCTCGCCAGCACTTGTTGCTGTTTGACTTCCTAATGGCTGCCAATCTTACTGGAGTGAGATGGTATCTTAGGGTGGTTTTGATTTGCATTTCTCTGACTGCTAGAGATGGTGAGCATTTTTTCATATACTTGTTGATTGATTGTATGTCCTCCTCTGAGAAATTTCTGTTCAGGTCCTTGGCCCATTTGTTGATTGGGTTATTCGTTATCTCATTGTCTAATTTTTTTAGTTCTTTGTATATTCTGGATATTAGGGCTCTGTCTGAAGTGTGAGGAGTAAAGATTTGTTCCCAGGACGTAGGCTCCCTATTCACCTCTCTTATTGTTTCTTTTGCTGAGAAAAAACTTTTTAGTTTTAGTAAGTCCCATTTGTTGATTCTAGTTATTAACTGTTGTGCTATGGGTGTCCTATTGAGGAATTTGGAGCCCGACCCCACAGTATGTAGATCATAGCCAACTTTTTCTTCTATCAGACGCCATGTCTCTGATTTGATATCAAGTTCCTTGATCCACTTTGAGTTAACTTTTGTGCATGGCGAGAGAAAGGGATTCAGTTTCATTTTGTTGCATATGGATTTCCAGTTTTCCCAACACCATTTGTTGAAGATGCTATCCTTCTTCCATTTCATGCTTTTAGCCCCTTTATCAAATATAAGATAGTTGTAGTTTTGTGGATTGGTTTCTGTGTCCTCTATTCTGTACCATTGGTCCACCTGCCTGTTTTGGTACCAGTACCATGCTGTTTTTGTTACTATTGCTCTGTAGTATAGTTTGAAGTCTGGTATAGCTATGCCGCCTGATTCACATTTCCTGCTTAGAATTGTTTTTGCTATTCTGGGTCTTTTATTTTTCCATATGAATTTCATGATTGCTTTCTCTATTTCTACAAGAAATGCCGTTGGGATTTTGATTGGCATTGCATTAAACCTATAGAGAACTTTTGGTAATATCGCCATTTTGATGATGTTACTTCTACCTATCCATGAACAGGGTATATTTTTCCATCTTCTAAGATCTTCTTCTATTTCTCTCTTTAGGGTTCTGTAGTTTTCGTTGTATAAGTCTTTCACCTCTTTTGTTAGGTTGATTCCCAAGTATTTTATTTTCTTTGAGGATATTGTGAATGGGGTGGTTGTCCTCATTTCCATTTCAGAGGATTTGTTGCTGATATACAGGAATGCCTTTGATTTATGCGTGTTGATCTTATAGCCTGCCACTTTGCTGAATTCATTTATTAGCTCTAATAGTTTCTTTGTAGACCCTTTTGGGTCTGCTAGGTATAGAATCATGTCATCTGCAAATAGTGATAATTTGAGTTCTTCTTTTCCTATTTTTATGCCTTTAATTTCTTTCGTCTGTCTAATTGCTCTGGCCAGTGATTCGAGAACTATGTTGAACAGAAGTGGTGAGAGAGGGCATCCCTGTCTTGTTCCAGATTTTAGAGGGAACGCCTTCAGTTTTTCTCCATTCAGAATGATGCTAGCCTGAGGCTTAGCATAGATTGCTTTTACAATGTTGAGGTATGTTCCTGTTATCCCTAGTTTTTCTAGAGTTTTGAACATAAAGGGATGCTGTACTTTGTCGAATGCTTTTTCCGCATCTATCGAGATGACCATATGGTTCTTATTTTTAAGCCTGTTGATGTGGTGAATAACATTTATTGATTTCCGTATATTGAACCAACCTTGCATCCCAGGGATAAATCCTACCTGATCATGGTGCACAATTTTTTTGATATGTTTTTGTATCCGGTTCGCAAGAAGTTTATTGAGGATTTTTGCATCTAGGTTCATTAGAGATATTGGTCTGTAGTTTTCTTTCTTTGAAGTGTCTTTGTCTGGTTTAGGAATCAGGGTGATGTTGGCCTCATAGAATGAATTTGGAAGTTCTCCCTCTTTTTCTATTTCCTTAAATAGCTTGAAAAGTATTGGTGTTAATTCCTCTTTAAAGGTTTTGAAAAACTCTGCTGTATACCCATCCGGTCCTGGGCTTTTCTTAGTTGGTAGTCTTTTGATGGTATCTTCTATTTCCTCAATTGATATTGGTCTGTTTAGGTTGTCAATATCCTCTTGGCTCAATCTGGGCAAATCATATGACTTAAGAAATTTATCGATGCCTTCACTATCTTCTATTTTATTGGAGTATAAGGATTCAAAATAATTTCTGATAATCTTCTGTATTTCTGAAGTGTCTGTTGTGATATTGCCTTTTTCATCCCGTATGCTGGTAATTTGAGTTCTCTCTCTTCTTCTCTTTGTTAGCGTGGCTAAGGGTCTGTCGATTTTATTTATTTTTTCAAAGAACCAACTTTTAGTTTTGTCAATTTTTTCAATTGTTTCTTTCGTTTCGATTTCATTAATTTCAGCTCTGATTTTAATTATTTCTTGTCTTCTACTTCTTTTGCTGTTTTTTTGCTCTTCTTTTTCTAGGATTTTGAGTTGAAGTATTAGATCATTTATTTGTTGGTTTTTTCTTTTTTTAAGGAATGAACTCCAAGCAATAAATTTTCCTCTTAGAACTGCTTTCAATGTGTCCCATAGATTCCGATATGTTGTGTCTGTGTTTTCATTTATCTCTAAGAATTTTTTAATTTCCTCCTTGATGTCTTCTATAACCCATTGATCATTCAGTAACCTATTGTTCATTCTCCAAGTGATGCATGATTTTTCCTTACTTCTTTTATTGTTGATTTTCAATTTCATTCCATTATGATCAGATAATATGCATGGTATTATCTCTACTCCTTTATATTGTCTAATAGTTGCCCTGTGACATAATATATGATCTATTTTTGAGAAGGATCCATGTGCTGCTGAGAAAAAAGTGTAACTGCTTGATGTTGGGTGGTATATTCTATATATGTCAATTAAGTCTAGGTTATTAATTGTGTTATTAAGCTCTATAGTTTCCTTATTCAACTTTTGTTTGGAAGATCTGTCCAGTGGTGAGAGAGGTGTGTTGAAGTCTCCCATGATTATTGTATGGTGGTCTATTAGACTCTTGAACTTGAGAAGAGTTTGTTTGATGAACATAGCTGCACCATTGTTTGGGGCATATATATTTATAATTGTTATGTCTTGTTGGTGTATGGTTCCCTTGAGAAGTATGTAGTGTCCCTCTTCATCCCTTTTGATTAACTTTGGCTTGAAATCTATTTTATTTGAAATGAGTATGGACACTCCTGCTTGTTTGCGAAGTCCATATGAGTGATATGATTTTTCCCAACCTTTCACCTTCAGTCTATGTATGTCTTTTCCTATCAGATGTGTCTCCTGAAGGCAGCATATTGTTGGGTCTTGTTTAGTGATCCATTCTGCTAGCCTGTGTCTCTTAATTGGTGAGTTTAAGCCATTAACATTTAGAGTTATTATTGAGATATGGTTTGTTCTTCCAGCCATATTTGTTTATTTATGTTACTAAACATGGTTTGTTTTCCTCTTTGATTATTCCCCCCCACCTTTACTGTACTACCTCCCGCTGTTGGTTTTCATTGATATTTTCCATTTCCTCTTCCTGTAATATTTTGCCGAGGATGTTTTGAAGAGCTGGTTTTCTAGCTGCAAATTCTTTTAACTTTTGTTTATCATGGAAGGTTTTAATTTCATCTTCCATCCTGAAGCTTAATTTCGCGGGATACACAATTCTTGGTTGGAACCCCTTTTCTTTCAACGTTTGAAATATGTTATTCCAGGATCTTCTAGCTTTCAGAGTCTGTGTTGAAAGATCAGCTGTTATCCTGATTGGTTTACCCCTAAATGTAATCTGCTTCCTTTCTCTTGTAGCTTTTAAAATTCTCTCCTTATTCTGTATGTTGGGCATCTTCATTATAATGTGTCTAGGTGTGGCTCTCTTATGATTTTGCACATTCGGCGTCCTGTAGGCTTCTAGGATTTGGGATTCTGTCTCATTCTTCAAGTCTGGGAAGTTTTCTCGTATTATTTCGTTGAATAGATTGGTCATTCCTTTGGTTTGGACCTCAATACCTTCCTGTATCCCCATGACCCTTAAGTTGGGTCTCTTTATGTTATCCCATATTTCTTGAATGTTCTGCTCATGGTTTCTTAACAGCTTTGCTGAGCTGTCTATGTTCTTCTCCAGTTGAAATACTTTGTCTTCATTGTCTGATGTTCTATCTTCTAAGTGTTCTACTCTGCTGGTAGTATTCTCAATTGAGTTTTTAAGTTGGTTTATTGTTTCCTGCATTTCCAGGATTTCTGTTTGTTTGTTTTTTATAACCTCTATCTCCCTGTATAATTGATCTTTTGCTTCTTGGATTTGTTTGTGTAATTTATTGTCGAAGTGGTCGAAGTGGTCTTTCATTGTCTGATTTTGCTGTCTAATGTCTTCCTTGAGACTCCAGATCATCTGAAGCATGTATATCCTGAATTCTTTATCTGACATTCCATCTGCTGCAGATATTACCTCTTCTAAAGTTGAGTTGACCTGCATTGCTTGTGGTCCTTTCTTTCCTTGTCTTTTCATACTGATCGCGTTTCGTTCTTCTGGTAGCCACGCCCCCGTATCTGGTGCAAGAGACCTCAGTTGTCAGCACTGGTGGGGGCTGTAGCTGGGAGACCCGCGCCGCGCGGCTCCCGCCGGCTCCTGCGTCAGCGCCGCCTCAGCTCCCGCCGGTTCCCGTGCCGCTGCCGCGGTTCCCGCCAGCTCCGTCCGGCTCCCTCGCCGCTCCTGCTAATTTAGAGTCCGCTGGGAAGGAATCTCTTTGGCCGATCTTTGGTGACTTCCCCTCTCTGCTATGGCGGGCCCCTGGCTCCTTGCAGGAGTGACCGAAGGGAGAGGTGGAACTGGCTTGTCTCTGGTCTGATATAATCTCTGGTTTTAGATCCCAGTTCGCTAATTCATAGAGGCTTGGTTAGATTTCCTTCCCATCCTCTCAAGGTGGGGAGCCCTTTCCTGGGTGGGCAGGGCCGTTAGCAGAGCCCGAAGGGCACGTGCCTTCTGTCGGGCCAGGCGGGGACCCTTCTGGCTGCGCTGGGCCGCCGGGGGCTCCCTCAGCGCCAGGCAGATGGCGCCCGCGTGGCTAAGAGCCGGGTGGGGTAACCCTTCGCAGAGCGGGCGGGCCGCCAGGAGTGCCGGGATGGTGGGAGCTGTCTGCCGGCCGGGCAGGGACCCTTCTCGACGAGCAGGGCCGCTGGGGGCGCTTGTAAAGCCGGGCGGCTGCCGCCGCGTGTCTAAGACCCAGGCGGGCGGGGTGGCTGTTTGCAGGGCAAGAGCGGGACCGGCAGGGTAGCCGGGATGGCGGAAACTGTCTGTTGGCCGGGCAGGGACCCTTCTCGCCAAGCAGGGTTGCCGGGGGCGCTTGTAAAGCCGGGCGGCTGCAGCCTCGTGGCTAAGAACCAAGCGGGCGGGGTGGCTGTTTGCAGAACGAGAGCGGAATGGCGGGAGCTGTCTGCCGGCAGGGCGGGGACCCTTCTCGCCGAGGAGGGTCGCCGGGGGCGCTTGTAAAGCCGGGCGGCTGCAGCCTCGTGGCTAAGAACCAAGCGGGCGGGCTGGCTGTTTGCAGAACAAGAGCGGAATGGCGGGAGCTGTCTGCCGGCAGGGCGGGGACCCTTCTCGCAGAGCAGGGCCGCCGGGGGCGCTTGTAAAGCCGGGTGGCTGCCGCCGCGTGTCTAAGACCCAGGCGGGCGGGGTGGCTGTTTGCAGGGCAAGAGCGGGACCGGCAGGGTAGCCGGGATGGCGGAAACTGTCTGTTGGCCGGGCAGGGACCCTTCTCGCCGAGCAGGGTCGCCGGGGGCGCTTGTAAAGCCGGGCGGCTGCAGCCTCGTGGCTAAGAACCAAGCGGGCGGGGTGGCTGTTTGCAGAACAAGAGCGGAATGGCGGGAGCTGTCTGCCAGCAGGGCGGGGACCCTTCTCGCCGAGGAGGGTCGCCGGGGGCGCTTGTAAAGCCGGGCGGCTGCAGCCTCGTGGCTAAGAACCAAGCGGGCGGGCTAGCTGTTTGCAGAACAAGAGCGGAATGGCGGGAGCTGTCTGCCGGCAGGGCGGGGACCCTTCTCGCCGAGCAGGGCCGCCGGGGGCGCTTGTAAAGCCGGGTGGCTGCCGCCGCGTGTCTAAGACCCAGGCGGGCGGGGTGGCTGTTTGCAGGGCAAGAGCGGGACCGGCAGGGTAGCCGGTATGGCGGAAACTGTCTGTTGGCCGGGCAGGGACCCTTCTCGCCGAGCAGGGTCGCCGGGGGCGCTTGTAAAGCCGGGCGGCTGCAGCCTCGTGGCTAAGAACCAAGCGGGCGGGGTGGCTGTTTGCAGAACAAGAGCGGAATGGCGGGAGCTGTCTGCCAGCAGGGCGGGGACCCTTCTCGCCGAGGAGGGTCGCCGGGGGCGCTTGTAAAGCCGGGCGGCTGCAGCCTCGTGGCTAAGAACCAAGCGGGCGGGCTAGCTGTTTGCAGAACAAGAGCGGAATGGCGGGAGCTGTCTGCCGGCAGGGCGGGGACCCTTCTCGCCGAGCAGGGTCGCCGGGGGCGCTTGTAAAGCCGGGCGGCTGCAGCCTCGTGGCTAAGAACCAAGCGGGCGGGGTGGCTGCTTGCAGAACAAGAGCGGAATGGCGGGAGCTGTCTGCCGGCAGGGCGGGGACCCTTCTCGCCGAGCAGGGTCGCCGGGGGCGTTTGTAAAGCCGGGCGGCTGCAGCCTCGTGGCTAAGAACCAAGCGGGCGGGGTGGCTGCTTGCAGAACAAGAGTGGAATGGCGGGAGCTGTCTGCCGGCAGGGCGGGGACCCTTCTCGCCGAGCAGGGTCGCCGGGGGCGCTTGTAAAGCCGGGCGGCTGCAGCCTCGTGGCTAAGAACCAAGCGGGCGGGGTAGCTGCTTGCAGAACAAGAGCGGAATGGCGGGAGCTGTCTGCCGGCAGGGCGGGGACCCTTCTCGCCGAGCAGGGCCGCCGGGGGTGCTTGTAAAGCCGGGTGTCTGCAGCGGCGTGGCTAAGGACCAGCCGGGTGGGGTGGCTGTTCGCCGGGCGAAAGCAGGGCCGCCAGGGTAGCCGGGATGGCGGGCGCTGTCTGCTGGCTGGGCGGGGACCCTTCTGCCGCGCTGCTCTGGGCCGCCTGCCGCTTGCAGAAGCGGCGGGTGGCCGCGGGATTGGACTCTGAGCCCGCGCTGCCAGTCAAGTTTCACTTGTTTGGGGCAAACTGTCACGTCTAATAAACTTACTAATTCTCGGCAGGTCTCCTTTCAACGGAATTTTGCTAGAAGATCCTCAGTAGGTAGAATGTAGCTGTTTTAATTGGTGTTTCTGATCCCGTTAATGTGGAGATATTGAAAGTGCAGCTTCCTCGCCGGCCGCCATGTTGGATCCGGCGTCGAGTTCTTTATTTTGATTCACCTCTTCATGGAATTTCATCCATAGTTTTTCCATTCCCGAATACATTTATTTCTTGGTTAGATTTTAACCTCAAGTAAGTTTTTGTCTCCATAATGGCCCGATGTGTACAGAATTTATTAACTTTTTGCCTTACATTAGTTTTGTACTTGTTATAAATAATACATTTCAAGATGAAATAGTTTTTTATACTAAAGTGATATATGGAATGGTAGTCAGGTATTTGAGGCTGTCCTGGGCCATGTGATTAGAATATTGTCTCTAATATGATATATTCCACACTAAGTTCCATGTAAGATGTTCCTTTGAACATTTTATTGCTTTGGGGAGCAGTACAGATTGCATTTAGTAGGTAGTTTGATACTTTTTGATTGTATATCTTTTGTACAAAATATCCAAAGCAAATCTTTTGATCTACTGAAAAAACTGGACTTGCTCCTTTGCCATTTTGAAATAATTTTGGTAGATAAAAGTATATTCAACTTGATGAAAAAAGCATTGGGAAACTTTTTAAGTATGTTTAAAGCTTTGCTTTTGCCTTGTTTTGTGTTGGATTCTATTTAATTTTCTTGCTCTTAATAACTTAACCATTATAGACTTTATCGACTATGTGACAAGAATAAGCTCACTGAAAATGTATCTCTCAATTTCTCAATTTATGAATCATTATTATTTTTGTTTTTCCATATTCTTGTAGTAAAACTTTTTTTTGCTGTAGCATGTATGTTGCCATTTACAATGCAGAGTTGCATACTTTGACTTTTGGAGCAGCACAGATCATTTTATGATATGATATATTATTATAATATGTTACATGCTGTACTCATTTACACTAGTAATGATCATCATGTCTGGATCTGGCTTCCCACTAGAGTAAGACCAGATGGCTGTATACAGCTGCAAGTAAAATTTCTTCATTGCTCTTAACAGCTGCTGTGGTTTTTTGTATTTGGTACCTGCTTTTTTAATGGGATATTTATTTATACAATGATGACTGTTCAACAGAAGGGTTAAGAAAAAAAGTGACAGAAGCTAAAGCTGTAGTAGAATAAAAATAAGATTATCATTTATCCCATTTTATGACCATCCCTGATAGAAATGACTTCATATTTTGAACCTTCAGAGAAAATATGGTCTTCATCAATGATGCTGTCTTTTTACAGGAGGGTATTGCACTTCAGCATTTTGAGAGAGAAGAATAGTCAAAGGACAACCCACATGTTTTTTAAAGACCTTTTTACCTTGTAGTAAAAATAAAATAGAATAGCTCCCATTACTTCAGGAGCCTATTTCAACTATGACTTTATGAGCTATCTTTACTACGCATATATATTTTTGTGTGTGTAGTTGTAATTAGTATAAACATATTACCTTCTATATTTCCACTTCGTGATAGAATTTTTATTAGCCACAGACCACATGTGTCATCGTAGTCTAATATTTCACTGTACTAATATAATCTCTTCACTATTAATATTTTCTTTTTTTTTTTTGGTACCAGGGATTGAACCCATGGGTGGTTAACCACTGAACCACATCCTACCCTTTTTAGAGATAGGGTTTCATTAAGTTGCTTAGAGCCTCACTAAATTGCTGAGGCTGGCCTTGAACTTGTGATTCTCCTGCCTCAGTCTCTGAGATGATGGGATTATAGGTATGGTTCACTGTGCCTGGCCTAATGTAGCCTTTATTTCCTATTATTTGTATCTTTTGACATTTCTCTCTTAACTATATTTAGATTTTTTTCTCTTGAATTATATTATTTGGGTATGTTAATAAAGGTATGTTTAGTAAATCAACAATTATCAATTTAATGCATTTGTATCATTAGGGCTTTAAAATCAGTGTACCTTCTGAAGAGATGTTTCTCTTAAAATTTGAGAACTTAATCACTATTAAAATTTGAGAAATATAAAATCATTGAGGGTAGGGACTAAGCCATATTTACTCTTGGACTTAGGTTCTCATTCTATGCCTGGTACACAGTAATTATTATTTCTTTAAGTTAGGTAATGCTGATTACTTCTAATGTAAATACACACACTCTTGGAACTGTGTTCCATTATTTCAGAGCATGCATTAAGAATTATTCTGATGTGCCGCAGTCCGGCTGCAGCAAAATAACCGGGGGGTGATAAACAACTTGTGTAGATTGATATAGCAGGAGTGGAAGCTGTTTATTGTAGGACAACAGAGGTATTTATACATTCCACACAGCTTATCTTAATTAGTATAAACTAGATACAGCAGTCAACCAATAAGAAATTTCCACACTTAATGGCTGATGGCGTTACTTCACAAACCACTCCCCCTGGCATTTTGCCAGGCGCCATCCTGGCATTTTGTTACAGACCCTAACACTGATGATTTCCCAAAAAGTCTATCAAGATCTGTTGAAGTAAGAATTTTGCCTGATTGATTTCTTTTTTCTAATCTTCATACTATTTGGGAAACTTCAAAGTAATTCTATAGTTTTAAAATTTTCTATTTTAAAGCAACACTAAACTGTAATATCAAATCTGAATTTGTAGCACAGAAGTTTTCATCCCAACATAGAAAAACCAGTAGTCAAATTTTTGCATATTAAAAAGTTTATGCAAATAATGTGGTTTTATATTGCATGCCTTTCTTTTACATTATGAAATAATTTTAGACTCAGAAAAGTGTTACAGAGCACCTAGCTGTCTTTCATTAAACTTTTCCCAAGCTTAACAATATGCATAGTAGTTAAAAATAAGTATTGTGTATATGTACTAATATGTAACAGTAAATCTCACCATTGTATAAAATATAATGCATCAATAAAATTTTTGGAGAAAATGAAGTAAAAAAAATAAGAATCAACATTAGTTCATTATTAACTAACATTTAGTCCACATTTCAGTTTTACTAGTTTTCCACTAATGTAATTCTCCTGTTCCAGAACCCAAGCGAGGGTACCACATTGCAATAGTTGCCATGGAATCTTAGTCTTCTCTAATCTATGACAGTTCCTCAGTCTTTACTTTCTCCTTTTCCAGGAATTTGGCTCCTTCAAAGAAGATTGGTCAGTTATTTTATATAATGTCACTGCATTTGGGTTTCTTTAATATTTTCTTGTGATTAGATTGAAGTTATTCATTTTGGGAAAACACTCTACCCAGGTAATCTGTTCTTACTAGTAGATCATGTGGAGAGTGCATGAGGTTGATAGGTCTTACTACTGGTATTGTTAAGACTGATTATTTGGATAAGGTAGTGTTTACTGGGTTTCTCCACCATTAGAGTACTACTTAAAACTTCATTATTAATGAACGTCTTGGGGAAGATAGTTGGGAACTATGTAAGTATTCATTTTCTCCTCAAAATTTTACCTAAACTTAAAATCTTTTGGTAGGTATTATTGTGGAGTTATGATGATTTTCTGCTTTCTTTGTTGCTTCTACTTTGACTGTTTGTAATTCTTCTGTAAGAGTTATCCCTTTCTCCCAATTTTGTATTCATGTAGTTATTTATCAATGTAGGTTAGACTTGTGGATACTTATTTTATTCTATGGTTTAGAATTTAATGCTATTTGTCATTTCTCTTGTTCTCAAAATTTTCCAGCTTTAGTTATTGGGATTTTTTCCCCCCTGACGGAGGACTTTCTTTTTCTTTATTTGTTTGTTTATTTATTTATTTCTTACATACATGACAATAGTGGAATGCATTACAATCATAATTATTCATTCACAACACCATTTTTTCGTAACTCTGTATATAAAGTATGTTCACTCCAAATTATGCCATTATACGTGAGTTCTATTATTATTATTATTATTGCATTATAATTCTTAATACACCTTATTCCTCTTCTTGGACTATACCCAAGGACCTAAAAACAGCATACTATAGGAACACAGCCACATCAATGTTTATAGCTGCACAATTCACAATAGCTAAACTCTGGAGCCAACCTAGATGTCCTTCAGTGGATGAATGGATAAAAAAAAAGTGTCATTTATACACAATGGAATATTACTCAGCAATAAAAAGGAATAAGATCATGGCATTTTCAAGGAAATGGATAGCTTTAGAGAAGATTATGCTAAGTGAAGTTAGCCAATCCCCCAAAACAAATGCTGAATGTCTTCTCTGATATAAGTGGGGTGACTCAAAATGGGGTTGAGAGGGAGACCAAGGGAGGAAGATTACCTTAATGGGATTTTTTAATACTGGTTTTTAGGCCCTTTGACTTGCCTTTTTTGAACACTTATTTAGTTTCTGTTACATAAGAAACTACCATAAATTCTAATCTTCTGTCAATTTTCTCTGCTTCAGCCTTTTAATCAACCATGTCTTCAGAGAAAACCCAAGTTCCTTTAAAAAAATTTGCTCTTTTTAGTTATATATGACAGTAGAGTATATCTTGATAGATTTATACAAACATGGAGTACATCTTTCATTCTAATTAGGATCCCAGTCTTGTAGTTGTACATGATGTGGAGATTTATTGTGGTGCACTCATATATATATGAAACTTATGTCAAATTCATTCCACTGGCTTTCCTATTCCTTTCCCCCTCCATTCCCTTTATTCCATTTTGTCTAATCCACTTGGTTCCTTTTAATGAAGAATGGTGTTTAGAAACCAAGGTCTTAATATTAGGTGTGCTATCGGTGTGCCAGTGTTCCTCAGCTCTGTCAACAAAATGAGCTAGGAAATAGATGTATACAAATTTGTTGTTTACCCACGCAAGTTGATACTTATGTCTGTATCTATTTGTAAAATATAGATATTCATATTTCTATTTTAAAAGCCACAATTGATAGAGATTCTTCCAACACCTATCCAAAATGCAGGATTTATCTTCACCTTCTTTATTTGTAAATTCTTTTCTGATAGTGATAAATCTGGCACTCCTTATCTGGCATTTACTTATTTGTTCAACTCTGTAACCATGGAATGACAGATGTGAAAAACCAAACCCCTGAAAGGAACAAAATAGCTTTAAGTATGTTTTTGTGTACAGTTCTTTTAATTAATTAATTAGTTTTTTTTTTTTAGTTGTGGATTGACACAATACCTTTATTTTATTTATTTTTTTTTAAGTGGTGCTGAGGATAGAGCTTCACATGGCTAGGCAAGTGCTCTGCCACTGAGCTACAATATCAGCCTCTGTACAATACAGTCAGAATCATTTGTGAAGGCTTATATTTCATCTTGGTAAACCCCACTCCAGTTCTGGTTAATCTTTTTTAAAAAAGATCCTATGTACAATAAAATTTATTTTCGTCTTGTATATTTCTATGAGTTTGAACAATTGCATAGTCATGGTTATACCACCAAGTTCATGAGACAGAATACTTAATTTCCTGAGATGCTATGTTTTGGAAGATACTTAAAATTCACAGGAAATTTTTGTGTGGATTTCTCTGATATTCTCATCTGGTATATATAGTGAAATTAAGAGAAAAACTTGTTTGAATAGGCAACGAGAATAATAAGAGTGATTAGGAATGAGATTTTACTTCCTAATGTACAATTATTTGATATTCATTGTGGTGCTAGAACATAGATTTTTTTTATGAACTGAAATTTTTCTTTTTAAACAGAAATAATTCAAATTATATAATTATATGTATTTTAAATCTTTATTTATTTTGACTATTTTCCTGGCTATTCTGATAGGTATACATTGATATCTCATTGTAGTTATAATTTTCCATATATATTTTTATATTTATAAATATAGCTTATATGTAGAAACATTACACACACACACACACACACAGAGTTTTCTCATGTATTTTACCCTGTGTTTTTCCTTGTTTCACCTATAAGCAAAGAGAAGAAGGTTTAGAAGAGAAAAAATTTTATCCTGTTATTGTTTTCTTTCTGATTAATCTGGAAAGGTTTTCATGTATTTTTATCATTTCTCTTGAACAAGTTGATTTTAATTATATTTGTAATTAATTAATGATAAAAGACATGGGATAATGGAGACTACATGAAGAAATTTGGAAAATGTTCAGTTTTGCCAGAAAATACTGCTAATTAAAACATTGAGATACCATTTTCACTTATTAAGATTGAGGTGTATACATGTATGTACGCAACAAAGAAAAAAAATGGGAATGAATAAGGGGCATTGTAATATATTAATACATTACAGATAGCATTGGAATCTCACACTAATAATGTTTTTTGGCAGCACTGAGTATTCAAAAATGTTAAAATTGAATCTGTTGGATAGTGCATGATGATGGACTTTTTCTTTTTTTAGGGAGAGAATTTTTTTAATATTTATTTTTCAGTTTTCGGTGGACACAACATGTTTATTTTTATGTGGTGCTAAGGATCGAACCCAGTGCCCTGCGAATGCCAGATGAGCACGTTACCACTTGAGCCACATCCCCAGCCCAGATGGACATTTTTTAAAAAAATATATATTCTAGATTATCTGTAATAGGAAAACAATATAATTGGACTTCTTTTCAAGACATAATTCTTTTCAAGACATTCTTTTATTTTCAAGGCATAATTGTGTAAAAGTTACATTTTACACAGATTTTTGATATTAAACATGATTATGTACCCTCAAGTTAGAGCACAGTGCTTGCAATCTTTTCTTAAACAAATACAGTGTTGTCTTAGAAGCCAATTATGAAAGTCAAAATTATTTACTTACCTCTACCACTCAAGGTTAGTTGTTTTTGAAAAAATTTGTGTATATTTCCATATTATTATTAAGCATACATAGCAGAACAACCTATACTTAGTGTTTGACTTAGTTTTTTTTTTTTTAAGGTTATGTTTTCAAATTATGTGTTCTACAGAAATTCTCTTCAATACTGTTAGGAGACAATTCTCCATGGATCTCTCCTGTTTCTGAAGATTCTCTTGAGTACAAGCATTGACATGTTTTGTGTTGGACTATTGTTTTGCAAAGCCTTGATAGATGGAGATAATGTCTTTCTTAGCTAGAGGGTGGATTTGCTTTCTGCCCAGGAAAATGGAGATAATTTTTTCCTTCAAGGTGGTCTGGCATGTTTACTAGCAGTCCTTTTAAAAGATTTGGGTTCCTAATTATTAAGTACTTCTGCTAGGATGTAAAATCATTACTGTTGCATCTTTCACCCAGGCTGCTCCATACCATCCCTTGGAATGTAATTGACAACAGGAAGCTCATGTTGACTATTGTGTCATAAGAAATAGCTCTAATTCAGGATATTGTTTCTTCTAGCCCCCATGAAATTATGGTTGGCTTCTTTGATAACTTGTGAGTAAAATCTTTGAGCCAGTATAGTTATTTTATGTTTTTGTAGACACATATTGGTGAAATTATGTGTTTTTTTAAAACATATTATTGTAGGAATTCAGAGTGGTATGTGTAGATTATTGTAGGAATTTGGAATGGTGTGAGTAAGTTAGATTATTATGGGAGTTCAGAGTGATGTGTGTGTGTGAGTATGTTTAATGAGAAAACTATACTAAAATAGTTTAGGAACTAGATTATTTCTTAACATCAGTTCCCTCTCCCTCTATTAATGGATGACCCTGTTCAATTTCTAGTCTGGAGAGTCTGTCTTTGTATCAGTGGTCACAATTCCTATATATTTAAAATATGAAGTTTGGGCTGGGTTGTGGCTCAGTAGTTAAGTGCTCCTGGGTTTACTCCCTGGTACCAAAAAAAAAAAAAAAAAAACCCATAAAATACGAAGTTATCTAATGATATTGGCTTGCTGAGTTATAGTAAAGAACAGTGATATATTTATATATAATACTTATATTTTTAATAGCAAATCCTATTAAATATATACCTGTTTTCTGTAAATTATACTTAATATGGAAAATACCCTTGCTTTTTTCCTCAGATATAAAACTAAAAACAGTTAGTAAAAATTCTTTTATGTAGTTCTCATTTTGGGGTATATTAATGAGAAAGAACAATATCTTCTAAAATAACCTTTATTTTACATTATTAAGAGGATTATTGTACTTTGAAAATATAGTATGTTCACAGGCAGAATTAACACTCTTGACAGTTAAATATAACTAAATCTAAGTAATTAGTTTGTTTTGACTTTAGGATCAATTTCTCTTCTTGCCTTTAAAAAGCTATGTCATTTAAAAAACTTAATAATCACCCTAGTAATTAGCCATAATTTTTCTTTTTCATGCAGTTAGTATGCCATTGTATGCTTATCTGAATGTTCCATTTCTACAAAATTACTAATTTGAGTACTCTGTCTTTGGCCAGATTATTTTTCCTCCTCTTTGCCCTTCCATTCCTTTTGATTTGTCTTTTTCCTTTGCTTGGGTGGGTACATAGCACTAATATGTCTGTCTTCTCTTTTCTCTCCTTATATTCATGCCCAATTTCTAAATGATTCATGAGGGAACCACCCTCACTTCTCTACTCGAGAGGGGAAGAGAAAGAGATTGCATTTTTCCTGAATTCTGTAGTAGAGCTTGCTTAAACAGTGCAATTTAAGCCTTTCTCCTGATCACTAGTATTTGCATGGTTTTGCAAGGGCAGGGAATTTTTCTTATACAGATACAATACTGTAGAATTCTTTCTTAGACTTTTTCAGGTAAAATGAATGATCAAAAGACAAGAGCCTTCTCTACAGAAGCTAGAGTGCTACCTCCTCCCTTTGACCCCATCTGAACAGGATGTCATTAGTACTCCAACCTACAGAATTATATTACTCCCAGCCTCTCTGCCAGGACCATGTTATTCACTATTCTGACTTTTATCACAGTAGATTAATTTTTCTTGTTTTTGACCATATATAATCAGTACTCTTTTTTGTGCAGTTTTAGCTTTGTGTTTATTGAATTTTTTCCTATGCAATTGTATGCAAATGTTTTGAAGAGAAATTTATAGTCAAATGGAGGCTTCCCTTTTAGACTTAGTGAGGGTGGTGAAGAGACCACAATTGTTATTAATTTATTTTTTGTGGTGTTTTGGCTGGAGTACAGGAGTTATTATTTTTATCTTCCTAGGCTGCTCTTTTCCTTGTCTTTGGGTAGAGAGAGCAGAGTAAGCTTTATGAGAGGATTTTGTGTGTGTGTGTGTGTGTGTGTGTGTGTGTGTTTTGGTCTGTATCCATTCGCATTTTCGTATTGTTGACTTCTCTAATATCTGGTCTGGGAAATATGAGACCAAAAGAACCCAAGGAACTCCACATTCTTCAGGCCAAGTTGCCTTCTCTCTACCTTTCACAATCTCTTATGTTTGTTTTATACATAATTAACAGAATTTTTAGCTCTGTTTAGTAGGGAATTAGGAAAATGTATATCTATGGTATCTTTATGGAAGCAGAAATTGAATTGTTTTACTTTTACTTTTAGTATCTTTTTAAAATAGTCTTTTTAAGTCATTAAGAAAAGTAAAATGAAATATTTTATGCAATCTGGTCAGTTAATATATTCACCAAGAGAAGAACTCTGAACAGAAAGTAATTTATGATAAAAGTGTAATCTGTTTATATTCTAAACTGAAAAATTGTAACCCTTGGGCTGGGGATGTGGCTCAAGCGGTAGCACGATCCCCTGGCATGTGTGCGGCCTGGGTTCGATCCTCAGCACCACATACAAACAACAATGTTGTGTGTGCCAAAAAAAAAAAAAAAAAAAACTGAAAAATAAATATTAAAATTCTCTCCCCCCCCCTCTCTTAAAAAAAAAAAAGTAACCCTGTGTAAATTTAAATTCCTGTGTTTAATTACAGAATCTTTTGGCTGAAAAAGTAGAACAGCTGATGGAATGGAGTTCTAGGCGTTCAATCTTCCGAATGAATGGTGACAAATTCCGAAAATTTATAAAGGCACCACCTCGAAACTATTCTATGATTGTTATGTTCACTGCTCTACAGCCTCAGCGGCAGTGTTCTGTTTGCAGGTAATTTACATATTTAAAATTCTTAAAACTACTAACTCAGGTTTAGAATTGTATTTTATGATTAATATGTATAAGAGATTTAAAGAGTTGTTCATCATTGTGAAATGTAGCAGTGTGCATTCTAGTATATTCTAGAAAATGACTTTGATAGGCTAATATTTCTTCATTCTGGGCATATAAAATATTTATTGCATAGTTATGTAAACAGTCACTAAAATTGATACGTTATCTTTAATTCCTACATGTTGTCTTGTAGATTGCCTCATTATATCTGTGGCCAATGAAGTAGCTCCCTTAAATATACTCTGTTTTAACAATTTTATAGAGAATACTCTTTTTTTTTTTTCCCTGAGGGAAATCCATTTACTTTTTGATATCTCTGGTGATCAGCATTTTTTCCCTAGACTGTAGAAATAAATAAACTGAAATTAATGAAATACTTTTTCAGTATGTATACACTGAAGAAAATTTTGGGCAAGTATAAATATGATATATATGCAACAAATACTTTTTCAGTTAAACTTATTTTGAGATAATTGTAGGATCACATGTACTAGTAAGAAATAATACAGAGATATTCTATATATCTTTTCTAGTTTTCTCCAATGATAGCTTCTTATAAATCTGTGGTGTACCATCACAAGCAGGTATTGGCATTGATAAGTCAAGTATAGAACACTTATAACATCATAAGAATAACTTTCTTGCTCTTTATAGCCAAACCCACTTTCTCCTGTTCCATTCTCTCCTTTGAATTTCACCTCTAGCAATCATCCATTTTCCATTTCTTTAATTTTATTTCAAGAATGTTATGAAAATGGAATCATATATTGTTTGACCTTTTGGGTTTAACTTTTTACTTATATAATTATCTCAAAATCCCTCCAAATTTTGGCATTTATCAACATTGGTTCCTTTAAGTATTCAGTAGTAGTTAATGGTGTGAATATTCTTTAGTTCCTTTAACTATCCATCTGTTGAAGGACATCGGATTTTTTGCACTTTTGGGCTTCAGACTATGTATATAAGGTATACATGAAATGTAAATGAGTTTCATAGTTAGGCTTTAGTCCTGTCCCTATATATCTCAATATATATTCATGCAAATATTTCCAAACCTGAAACCCAGTACACTACCAAAGCAACTTTGAATACTATGTCCTAAGCATTTTGGGTAAAAAATACGCAAACTATAAAATAAAACCACTGTGAAAATTCACTTCATAGCTAATGGTGTTGAGTCTTTTCCTATGTTTATTAATCTTGTTGAACATGTTTTTGTGTGCTTATTTGTCATTTGTGAATCCTCTTTGTTGAAATATCTATTCATGTGTTTTGTCTATTTCTAATTGTATTCCTACCCCTACCCCTGGTCTGCTGAGTTCTTTATATATTTAGTTACTATTCCTTTGTCAGAAATGTGGTTTTCAAATATTTTCTCCCAGGCTGTTACTCCTGTTTTTATTTTCAGCACAAGGTTTTATTTGTTTTTGTTTTTGTAGGTTTTAATTTTGATGAAGTTCAGTTTATCAGATCATATTCTTGCTTTAGTTATCAAATTGCAGAAGTCTTTGCCTTGTCCTAGGTACCAGATATTTTCTCCTATGTTTTTTTCTAAAAGCCTTATAGTTTTTTATTTTAAATTTTGATGCAATCTTTAGGAGGAAGCATTTAGTCTTTTAACATTAAGTTACTAGCTATAGACATTTTTTTCTGAATGGTCTTTATCAAGTAACTTCTTCTTTATACGTATTTTGCTGAGAATTTTTATCAAAAATTGATGTTTTATTTTCTTATCATTCTTTTTGGTGTCAGTAAATATAATTTTGTTCATTAGCATTGTTGGAGTAGTAGATTATGTTGATTGACTTTCAAATGTAGAACCAGTTTTTTATACAGAAGTTTGTGAAATATTATTCTTTTATGCATTGCTAGATTCTGTTTGCTAGTATTTTGTTGAAGACTTTTGTATCTTAGGTTAGAATAAAGATGGATCTGTAATTTTCACTTTTTTATGTTGTTATTTAGTTTTGGTATCAGGATAATTCTGACCTCATAAGGTGAACTGAGGAATGTTCCCTTCTCTTTACTTTTTGGAAGATATTATGTGAAATTAGTGTTATTTCTTCTTTGATTGTTTGATAGAATCCTCCAGAGAAATCATTTTGGCCCAAATATATATTTTTAAAAAGCTTTTGAACTACATATTCCTTCTTATTAAGTTTAAGAACAGTGTAGGTTGCCTTTCTTCTTGGCTGAACACTTTTTCTTTTTAGGAGCAAACATATTTTTTATTTTTCTTCTTCAGGAACAAACTCGTTTTCATGTTATGCCATGACTCTCTACATTGTATGTTTACTGTAGACCTTTAAATCATTTTTGGACTTTTAAGTCATTTTGAACTCCAGTGGAGACTAAAGTTATCAGTAATTGGTAATGGAAAATAGTCAGTTTTACACAAACTAACTTGCAGAAGGGAAATTTCAGTGTTCTGAAATTTTCAAGAAGGACATTATAACAAGCTAATAATGTATATTATAGCATGACTAGAAGTCAGTAGATAAGATAGTGAGTAAAAATATTTTGAAAAACAGAACTTCAGATGATACTAAGTATCAAATTTGAGGAACAGTGCCTAAATAGATATATAGCACTGTTGTTAGAATTGGACTAGCACATATAGATAGTGCTTATATGCCTTAGGGATGCTGTAAGGTTCCTACTCAGACAAAAATACCACTGTAATAGGTATTTTGTTATAACAGTGTAGTTTCCATTTAAAAAAAGGTGTTTGTGTGTCTGTGTTTGTATTTTGGAAAAATCATTAATTTGCTTCCAAAATTAAATATGTTAATGTGGAAAAAATTAATTTAACCAAGGTTTAAAAAATAAATATATTTTTTCCTGTTGTTAGTACTATTATGAAGAAATATTTGATTATATTTTTGTTACTGTAATCTAGAAAGATTTTATTATTCAAATACTTATTTCACAGTGACATATAATTGTATGTATTGTGAAAACATAGTCCATTACATAGTGTTAAATTGTACATGCTTTGGGTATTATTTTACTAGATTATTCTGTTGCTAAATTTGTTTTTCAATATAGACCCTGAATTTTTTAATAATAGCTAGCTTATAAAACCTTTATTTATTTTATTTCCATTTACTGTAGCCTTTATAGTAATATACATTTAAATGTTAAATGTTTTAAAATTAGAAGAGAAAAAGATATTAGAAAAATTTAATTAATGGATCAAGGAAAGAGCTGGGTTATTAGCAAAGAAAGCACAGGTGAAGATTTAGAGGCAGATAAAAAACATGTAGCAGATTTATGGGCCCCATACCCATGCTTTCTGATGATGTGGGTAGGCTAAGGAATTATTATTCTAAAACGTATAATCTTGACAAACCTAGTATGTGTACCATTATGGAGAATGGGAATGGGAAAGAAGCAGGTTCATGACTCATAGCTTTTATTTATTTTATTTCATTGACAAGCGATGGGAATGGAAAGGCTTATGAAATGGGATTCAGTGTAGCATTGAAAATCTTTATTGAAACTAGAATACATAACTTCTTAATGACAAATCTGCAAAAGTAAATTGTTTTCTTTCTCTGTACTGAGCAATTTAGGAGCAAGAACCACTCTGCTTGGAGATCATTACGTTTGCTTTATGGTGTGAAGTAAACTAGGAAAATGATCAGTATATATTTGAAATTGTGATGCTAGTTTCAAAGTTGTATTGGGGTTAAAGGGAAGCTGGAAAAAATAGAGCAACTAGTTGTGTTGCAATTAAGTTAGATTTTCAACAGGATAGTGAAGAGGTTTTCTGTAGTAGTAAAGTAGGGTTGAAAATTAGAAAGTTGGTATAAATGGTTTATGTAATAAATGAGAAATTGCTAAAGTATGATGATGGTATAGAGAAGCATGAGTTACTATGAAATTTTGGTAATATCTACATTGTAAAATTGTATGTTGAAATTACTATGATGATATTGGAAATGGAGAAGAAAAAAATTGAGCTATCTAGAGTATGGCTTTGAAATAAGTTAGATTAAGCTAATAAATTTATTTTATAGGGTGATATAAATTATAAATGAGAATATTAAGTAATCATTATTGAGCAATGGTCTTGAGTTCTAGGTGGGACCCATATGACACTGGGCAAAGTGATTCAAAGAGACCTTGAGGTAACATCTGAGATGAAAAACTAAAAAGGAGCTTTAGGAAAAATTCTTCAAGAAAATTATTTAAATTATGTTTCTGAATTATTAATTAAACATTAGTAATTTTTAATTATTAAACAACCATCTTCCCAACAACCATCTTCCTCCCACCACATGAACTAAGTTTTTCTGGGTCCTTCTGTGTCAGTGGAATTTGGACTATTTCTATAATACTGTTCTAATCTTTTATAATTATATAGAGTGTTTGAAAAGTTCATAGCTATAATTTAAAAAATATGCTTTCCTTTGTGAGACTTTTCTGCTTTTTTCTTTTCTTTGAGAAATTTGCTTCTGTTCTCAAATTATACTTAAGATTCTGCAGTTGCTTTTCTGTGTTGAAAGGCTGGTGAATGCCTTGCCTTCCGTTTAAGTTCTTTTAGCAAATCATTCTGCTCTTCCTTCACACAGTCAGTTTATTCACAAATTTCAGTATTCAATTCTCACCTCTCTCAGTGCTAAAATCAAACTCCTTGGCTAAATAAAGTTGTTAATTATGACTACTCAGTACAATTCTCACCTCCCTTAAGTGTTAACTCCAAACTACCTTTATCAAATTATACTGTAGGGAATATTCCCAATAATTGCTAAATCTTTTAAATTATTTTCCCATTAAGTAACTCATCTCCTCCAGAGTTTCTTACAGATAGCCTCTTTTAAGAATATTAATATTAATTAAGGAAAATATTCAGATGAGGGAAAATCAAAAGCTGTTTGTAGAATCAAGAAACGAACATGCAAAATCAAAATTTTGGTGATTATTTCTAGAAATTATTGTATTTTAAGACTCCAAATAAATGAAAAAAATAGTAAATTACAAAGATATTTTAAAAGAATTGTGAATAATGTATTACATTGACATATTAGATGTTAACTGGATAACGTCTCCCCACCCAGTTGAATAAAGTTTTTTCTATTTGTAAACTTTTTGGGGGACTTACGTTAAGTCAGAAACATACACAGAATCTCTCTCTCATGTAACTTGTGAATCTAAAAGATAGATCCATTTTATAGATGAAAACATTAAAATTGAGGGGTTATGTAATTTATCTGAAGTCACAAACTTACACTTGTCAGTATTGGGATTTGTGATTCTAAGGCTATTAGATATTAATACTTTCCTTACATACATATATATTCATCATCATCTGTGAACCATAATTTATACCTTGGTCTTCTGTTCTCCACTTATTAGTCTTCGATCAGGGCTCCATCTGCTCGCATTTTTTAAACTCCTAAGATTCATGAAAGCTTTTGTTCAAGGAAGTATCTCTTAAATGGGACTAAGACATTGAATGTAACTAACAAAACCATGTGGAAAAGAGCTCATTAACCTTTGGTTTCATTACAGTGAGGTCACATCTCTCATAGTATTAGATTCTAAAATTAACAGATAAGGTAAAAATCATGTATGGATAAAATTATCCTTTCTGTTACTTGAAGCACATATAAGTACATTATTTTATAAGTGGAAACATTGCTTATTGCTAGCTTAATCCTTAGAAAAAGGAGTAATGATCATTACATTTTTTCTCATTTTCTTGGCTACCTGAGTAAGCTGTTTCACTTCTTTTTCAAAGACTAGAAAATACCTGTGTCATTCACACTTTTTCCCCCTGTTTGATACATGAGAATTGTTTCAAGCTTCAGTAAAACATGTACTATATAATACTTTATATAGTGAAGCTAAGGTTATTGCTGAATCTCTATTTTTTATATTAAAGGCATATAATTTGTTTTGTTTTAATGTTCTTCTTAGGTGTTTCTTTTTTTAGATTGTACCCTCCTCTTTGGCTATTTTCAGGGAACTTCCCTAATATTCTAGCATTCCTGAATTATTTTCTGTTTTCTGAATTCTTTCAATTTAAAGTTTAACTTCAATCTTTCTACCTACCTCTGTAATTTCAAACCTGCAGAAAATTGAAAGAGTAATATATAGTAGATGCCTGTTTTATTCTTTATCAATCAACGTTTACCAATTATTAACATTCTACCACTTTTTGATTTTGTTCTCTTCATACATATGTCAAATATCAGCAAAGTTACCCATGAGTTGTAGACGTCATGGAATATTGCCCTAAAGAACTTTTAGTAATACCTTTTAAGAACTGTAGCCATTCTTACACAATCATAATACTGTTACATCTTTAAGCAAATTATCATTAATTCAGTGATGTAATTTGTTGTATACTCCTACTTAAAATTTAGATTTGTCTCCAAAATATTTTTTATAGCACCCTCCCTCCAATTTGGGACCTTATGAAGGCTTATCTATTACCTTTGGTTGATGTGCTTCTTTAGTTTCTTTTAATCTTCAACATTTTGTGCATTTAAAAATATGTGTTTTTGCTTTAATGACATTGAATGCTTCTTTAAAAATATTTTTTTAGACATTAAGTGTTCCAAGCTCTAGATTTGTCTGATTGTTTTCTCAACATTAGTTTCAGGTATTTATTTTTGGGAAAAAGTACTATGGGAGTCACTGGTATATTTCATATTCTTTCATGTCAGGAGGCATATAATTTAGATTGTTCAGATACCATTGTTGAGATTGATCACTTGAATTATGTGATGGTCACCAGATCTCTTTGTTGTTTAAGTGTATTTATCATTGTTATAAATATTTGGGAGAGGCAGGTTGGCTGGGAGGGACAGTTCTTAGTTATCATGTGAATATCCTGTTTCCTAGTAGATTTTTTTAAATTAGTGATTGTAACATCCATCAATAATTCTTGCTTGAATTTGATATTTGTGAAATGGGGATTGTTAAATTGTCATTCCTTCTATTAATTAGTTGCCATGCATCTGTAAAGGAGAGCTTTTTGTAACTCAACTTCTCTTTTGAGTATCCCAATTCAAGGATTCTTCTTTGTTCACCAATCCATTACTATGATTATTCTTCTTATGTTCAAATTGTCCTAAATTTGGCCAGTGGGCATCAACACCTATATCATAACATTTTTGTACAAGAAAATCTAAGTAATTTATGCTTTCTTTACAATGAAACTGTGATCAATACCTTTTCTCAAGGAGTTGTGGTTCCTCTTGGTTAGGAAGCATTATTTAAAGACAGTAAGTTATGTGCTAGGTATGCTCATTACTGGTGGGGTACTGTCATTGTGGTCAGGCTACAATGGTATCCCCAGAAGAACGTCAAAGGCCCAGTATCATGCAATTGCTAGAAGTGGTTAGGTACAATGATATTACCATTATGGCCTCTTTCTTCACAAAGTAAATACATCTAGGATGCATTGTAACTTCTGTTTGAAGTTAGGATAGTGGAGCCAGTTGGCAGTGGTGGTAATCGGGGCATTGCAGGTTCAATCAGCAGCTTCATAGCACTTGGTCTTATCAAATAACTGGTTCTTACTCTGAGCATCTTTGTTAGTGATCCATTAGTGATCACTGGGCAGGTGCAATGTTTTTCCAGAAACAGAGATGTTTTCAAGGAGAGGCAGAAGATTATATGCATAGGTCATTTGCATTTGTTAATAATAAGGTAGGATAGTTTTTCAAAGTCAGCCTTGGTCAGGACTGAGATCTGTTTGGAGTTCTGCCCAATATACAGAATAGCTATATCACTTTGGATATTGCGTTAAGTATTTCTAAATCTCAACAGCCTTAGTAGCTCTTCAAATGCTAGTGTATTTCAAATTAGAGTCATTAATAAACCAGGCCCCACTGGGCTTTGTTTTAAGTGGCAGAGTTGGGGTTTCCCCAAGATATAGCTACTGCTATTGTATATAAAACTGAAAGGCTTCTGTGGCCAGGTCAGCGGTAATTTTTTTTTTTCTTTTTGTTTTGGCACTGAGGATTGAACTGAGGAACACTTAACCACTGAGTCACAGCCCTTTTTTTTTTGTTTTGTTTTATTTTGAGACAAGGTCTTGCTATGTTGCTGAGGCTAGCCTTGAATTTCAATCCTTCTTCCTGCCTCAGCCCCGACTTGATGAGATTACAGGCATGTACCACCACTCTTGGCCAATTGTATTCTTAACTTTGCCATTTCTACAAGCAAATTCTGTTTGATCCTTCACACTTAATGAGTTGACCTGTCCCAAAATTGGGATATTAGGCATTTCTATTTGGGGTTTATGTCAGGTGGATAGAAAATTCAGAAATCAAATGGGCACTGGTAGGGACAAGACAACTTATGTTATCATAAGCTTGAGTCAGAAGATCTTTAGTCACAGAGACCTGTGGTTTAAAGAGGTTGTTGGTTTTGTGTGGCCCCAAAGGCAGAGGATGTGCAATGGCTTCCTGGACATTCCCAGTGCAGCCTATTGGATTAGGACTGATTTATGGGTTTTTAAAATAAATGATCATGAACAATATTCAAATGAAATGTATACTCTTTTTTTCAGTATTTAAAAGAATACAGTCAGGGGTTGGGCATCCTTTTGGTGATCAAGTCTGAAGTAAGCAGTTTTTCTTTAACTTCTGAAGAAATTAAATGTTCTTTGCTGATAATAATCCCAAGTATTTTTATTTGGCATGGACATGAAATTGGTGCCAATTTAATTCTCTTAATGTGATTATGATTTGTTTTTTCCCCTAAGAGCCAAAGTATGCTTACAGTTTTTCACTGAAGGCTAATAATTTTGTTATGCTATGTTTCATAGTTGACAATGCTTGGTCACCTTTTGCAGGTATACAGTAGGCTCTTTCAATGTGTAGATAAAGGTTTCCATTTATTTCCAGGAAATTTAATTATATTACAGCTTAAAATATCAGTTCTGTTTCATTATTTTGTTTTTCCACCTCAGGGATTCAAATTCTCTGTTTAATCTTTTTTTATGTGTGTGTGTGTATGTGTGGCGGGAGGTACCATCTTTTATACTTAGCATGGACTTTTAAACTTTCATTTTGTTTTTTCTCTTACCTGCTTCTAATTCCTATTCTTAATGTACTCTATTATTTTTTTTGAGTCTATTCTTTGGGACCTTGTAATATAGCTTTAATTTCTTTATCATACAGTCTTCTTTTTGCCCCTTTCCATTAGTATCCTAAATCTGATTAACATTTTTTTCTATTTCAAGTTTTTGAATTTGAATTTCTGATTAGAGTTTTATTTTATGTCTTCAAATGCTTTTGTAATGACATTTACTTTAGATTATTTATGTTTCAGTTTTCTTTCTGGCTTTTAAAATTTTTTAAAGGGGAAATGTTTTATCAACTGAAGAATTTTGATCCCCCCACCTGTGGTAGTTTTTTTTTTATAGATGTTGTTGATTATTTGCTGCTTCTTAAAAATATCTTAGACTAGAATAACAGTTTATATTTAAGGGTGATGGGGGCTTACTAATTTCATAGTTCAAGTGCCCATTTTTGTTTATAAGTGAAATAGTTTGAATATAGCAAGACTTTTTTTTTTCCTTCTAGTAATTTTTCCTGTTAGATGTCCACTTTCTTTGCAGTGGTATGTTTTGAGATAAATTTTGTTTTTCGTAGGTCCCTTAATTTCCAAGACTTTGTTTTCTGTTTTGTCTATCACTAATCCTTCAGTGCATGTGTGCCTCTTATTAAGCTGCCTTCTGTTCCACACAATATATATATATATATATATATATATACATATATATACACACACACACACACACACACACATACATACTCTTTCTTCTGTTACCTTTTAAAATTTACATTTAATAATTATACATATTTACAGAGTATAATGCAATACTTGATATGTGCAATGTATAATTATCAAATCAGGGTAAAGCATTTCCATGTGCTTACAGATTTATCAATATTTATGTTGAGAACCTTTGGATCGATCTATTCTAGGTCTTTATAAAATATAATTATTGTAAATTCTAGTCACACTACAGTGTTGTAGAACCTTGTAATTTATCCCTCCTGAGTAACTTTTATTTTGTTACCTGCTATTCAACCTGCCTCTAAGTCCCCTCTTCTCAGTCTTCCTTAACTCTGGTGCACAGTATTCTGCACTCTACTTTTGTGAAATCAAACTTTTAGCTTCCACATGCGTGAGAACATAACAATATTTGTCTTTCTGTGCCTGTCTCATTTCATTTGACATAATGTCTTCCTATTCAATTCATGTTGCTGCAAATGACAGGATTTCATTCTCTTATAAAAGCCACAAATATTACACTGTGTATGTATTTTACATTTCTTTATTCATTTGTGTACCAGTGAATACTACACTTACTGTTGATTTTGTACTTGCTGTAAATATTGCTTTAATAAACATGGGAATATAGGTACATCTTTTATACACTGCTTTTATCAGTAGTGGATTTTGTGAGTGTTCTATTGAGGAATCTCCATACTATTTTCCATCATGTCATACTAATTTATATTCCCATCAGCATCATATAAGAGCACCCCCTTTTCTGAGTTCTCATCAACATTTACTATTTTGTATCTTTTTAATTATAGCCATTTCTAATTGGGGTGAGGTGTTGTCTCAATGTGGTTTGTATTTGCATTTCCCTGATGATAAGTGATGTAGAAAATTTTTTCATTTACATGATCATTAGTATATCTTATTTGAAAAATCTTTTCAAATCATTTTGTCATTTGTAAAATCTGATTATTCGGATTTTTGCTGTTGATTTTTTGAATTCTTTATATATTCTGAGTATTAATCACTTGTTACATAAATATCAGCATATATAAATATTGGCATATATTTTTCTTCCAACTTGTAGATCGTTCACTCTATTTTCTTTGTTGTGCAGAAGCTTCTTAGTTTGACGTAATGCCATTTATCTATATTTGCTTTTGTTGCCTTTGCTTTGGAGGCTTATCCAAAAAAATCATTGGTGATATTAGTGTTTTGATGTGTTTCCCTTAGGTTTTCTTCTAGTATTTTCATGTTTATATTTGGATGCATTTAGAGTTGTTTTTGTGTATGATGAGAAATATAGGGATCTAGTTTCATTCCTCTGCTTTTGGACACAATTCTTACAGCACTTTCTAGGGTATGTTTTTGACACTTTCATTGTAGAGTTGACTGTAGGTGCATAGATTTGTTTTTTTGGCTTCTGTGTTCTTTTGATCTGTGTGCCAGTTTTTATGACAATGCCATGCTGTTTAGTTACTGTAGCTTTGTAGTACATTTTGAGTCAGATAGTGTGGTGCCTCTAGCTTTGTTTCTTTTGCTCAAGATGGCTTTGGCCATTTGAGGTCTTGTTTGGTACCATATGAATTTTAGGACTGCTTTTTCTATTTCTGTGAAGAATGCCATTGGTATTTTTATGGGATTTCACTGAATCTGTAGATTACTTTAGGTAGTTTAGAAATTTAACACTAGCAATTCTTTTAATCCTTGAACATGAGATATCTTTTCTTTTTGTTTTCAATTTTTTTATCAGTATTTTTAAGTTTTCATTGTAGAAATCTTCTACTTTCTTGGTTAAATTTATTCCTAGACATTTTATTTTTTTGAGCTATTGTGTTTGTGTTTATTTACAAGATTCTTCCTTTACATTGCCTAATAGCCACTGTTATTTATCCATCCAGTATTAAACCTTTTTTCCGTATTTTCCAATTTAGAAAAGTTTTTTTTCCTCATCATCTCGTCTCTCTCACCTCACGCCACATTTCACCTCTGTTAGGATCCTTCTTTTCCTGTGGTTGGTTTCTAAAGTTGCAGGTGTGAATTTGTGAATTTCCAAACTCTTGTGTACCTTTATATTCTGTATGATTCTCTTTATCCTCATTACATTATCAGCATGAATACTTTGTTTGTTCTTGGAAAAACTTAAGTGGTTTGTAGAAGTTGTTGGTTGTCATTATCCTACAGGAACTCAGTAATTTTCTAGGCATAGTATTAATCTTAGTAGGCAAATTTGGAATCTAACCACAAGTAAGGTAGTTCTTTTAGTAAAAATTATTATACTGATGATGATGAAGAAGAAGATAATGTATTTATGCTAGATCACATGAAGTTTAGAGTTTTCCACTTCCCGTGTGCTTAGTAGAATTTTATTAAGTGAAGTGAAAAAGAATGCTTTCATATTGGCATAAAACTCATTGAAGAGTTTTTTATTCTACAAAATAGTGCTTTATTTGTCTAAAAATGCTGCATTTATGAAAGTTATAACAGAAAGGATATAGTTACTTTGAGAAGTATCATCTTGATAGCTACTCAAACATTTAAAATAAAGATCAGTGATGCAGCCACATCAATGTTTATAGCAACACAATTCATAATAGCTAAGCTATGTAGCAAACGTAGGTGCCCTTCAACAGATGAATGGATATAGAAAATGTGGTGTATACACATGGAGTGTTTGTCATAAAGAAGAATGAATGACTTTATAACATTTTCCAGTAAACAGATGGGTATAGAGACTATTTGAAATAAGCCAGGCCCCAAAAACCATAAGTTCAGTATTTTCTCTCATATATGGAAGCTCACCCACATCAAGGTGAGGGGTATAAGAATAGAAGTTCAATGAAGCAGACAAAGGGAAATGATGGGATGAGATGGGAAAAGGAAAGAGGGATGGGAAAATGAATACAGTGGAATGAATCTGACATAAATTTCCTATGTTCACTTATGAATATACGACACTGAATCTCACCATTGTGTATATCAACAAAAATTAACTTTAAAATAACTATGGGTAAATGGCAGAAAGATAAATAGAGGAAAGGGAGCAGGGTGGGGATAGGGTAGGGAAAGGAGAGATACTGGGGTCTGATTAGAACAAGATATATTCCATGCTTATATAACTATGTCAAACTGGATTCTATTGTCATGTATAACTAAAAAGAATCAATAAAATGTCAAAGTTTTTTTTACATTTTTATTCCTAAAGCTAGAAATGTTATGTACTAAATAGAAATTCATGTTAATAAATTATACTTAATATTCATGTTATTTTGAGGCTTTTGTTCTCTCTTTTCATTGTTTCAGAATGCTAGTCATTTAACATATTAAATAAGATTAACTATTTTTTATGATTTCAGACCTTAGTTCTGAAATATTTTCTCTTAGATAGACAGACTTTTGCTCCCACAGGAATAACTTTACAAAATATAATACTTTTTCAAGTAAAATTTCTTCAGATATATTCTTTGTCTGTGGTAGATTGGTATCTTTGTGAACAAAATACAATGAAGAAATGACTTGCTCGTTTTATGTCAGAAGATATCTGTGCAGAAAAGAGTTAACATAGCAAGCCTGAAATTGCTATCTTTAGACAAGCCAGCTCATAAGGTTTGCATTCGGATTATATATTGGAACGTGGAAATTATAAACTGTAACCACTGTTCCTTAACTGATAGTGGAAGCTCTCTGTTCCTAAACTGTTGTTTAAATAATGAAGTTAATGCTGAACACCTACTTTCCTTATGGGAGTCTGGAATTTTGTTATGTGCTGGCAGAGGGTGTCTGCATGACCAGCCTTGTTGGGCACTGAATCTTTAATGAGCCCCCTAGGTAGAATGTGTTTTATACATGTCATAACTCTTTGCTAAAGGAATTAAGTAAGTCCTGTGTGACTTGGCAGGGAGTCACTCTGATAAGCTTTCATCTAGTTCCCCTTAGAGTTTGCTTTAGGCAATTTTTTTTCTTCGATGATTTTGTTTTATATCATTTTGTTGTAGTAAATCTTAACCATGAATATGACTATATGCTGATTTTGTGAGTTTACCCACCAAGCATGTGGATGTTATTGGGGATCCTCAATATAAATTTAATAATTCTGAAATGTTTCTTAATGCTGTTGGCAAGAGGTTACATATTTAATATTCATTTAAGAATCTTAAAAGGTATTAGGGGAAAAGAAATCAAACTATTTCATATAATCAGAGATTAGGCACTATTGCAGTGATACAGTTTTGTATCAATGTTGATATTTATTTTTTGTACCAGTAGATACTGAGCAGTCAATATGTATGTATAGATATTATTATGGTTACTAGGGAGATAATGGGAACAAAATGATCTGGCTGCAGCTTTCATTAATCTCAGAATCTAGGAAGTTTTGAACACTATTCACATTACATAGTTATTAACTTATAATAATCTAACTTATAAACACCATTAAGGAAAAAACATGGAAATTTATGAGAAGTCTCTTGTCATATCTCTTAATTTAAATGTATTATGGTCTAACCAGAGGATCACAGAAATGACTTTCTCCCAAATTACCAAGTGAAGTAGAACTCCAAATAGAACACTTGGAATGTAGCCTTTCAATCACCATTTAAAAGTCCCCTGTTCCTACTGATGGGGAAAATCAGAAATCCCCTGTGTTTCTCCTTTGCTAGCAAATCTGTAAAACTTCTTTTTCCTTTTTCTAAAAAATGATAAAAAAAAATGTATTACGATCTAGAGGATGTCTAGAAATCGATGAGACATATTAATCTGCTGTCATGCACTGAAAATGGCTGTGTGACTTATGTTCTGTATGTATTATGGATGTGTTATGTGTGCTCTGTAGCAATAGTAAGTTAGTTTAGGAGAAGGGATACAGAGCACATTAACAAATTCTCTACTGAGAATAAGCCACTTTATTGAGGAAATTGAAAACTTTGAGGTCTGGTGCAGAGAATGAGGGAGAAAATTTTAACTGGCTACAAAATTTTAAAATTCCAAATATATAGTAAATGGATTTTAAGGTAGATGATGAATACACCAAGATTTGCACAACCTTTGTCATTTTCTAAAGAATTTGATTTGTCTCATGCTTTGTTATTCTTGGGACTCCTCTTAATTATTAGTATTACATGCTAAAAAAGAAAAATAAACAAATTTATATAACTTATCCACGTTTATACATTATGAAGTGCAAAGCCTACTTACTATACAAGTCCATATTTTCAGAATTCAAGTGCTAGTTCTCTGTCCTTACAGTTTGACTTCGTGGTAATAATGGATTTGTATTACATTGCTTACAAGTCATGATAGTGTTATGGTGGTAAGTTTTATGTTTGTTTAATTTTATGCTAAATTGTTGTAATATTGCACATTATTTTTCATTTGAACATATACTGATATATTTAACTGAAGAATGAAACCTACAATCTAATCAGATGAATTACATTATAAAAAGAAAACTTTCCATTTTTTTCCTCCAGCATTCTTTTATACCAGCTATCCTCTCTTCTGTATGCATAAATGGTATTTTGAAAGCTGGTTAAAATATATATTACTGAAACCCATTCTTAGATCTAATATAATATATGTGTTCAAGGATTTGCGTTAAAAATAATTTCACATTATTTCTGATTCATGTGGACTGGGAACAACTCTGAGAATTAAATGTATAATCTCTATCTATAGCAACAGGTATAGTCAACGTTATGTCTTTCTGAGTTTGAGTCTTTTTTACACCACTAATTCTTGGCCATGAGACATAAACAAACTGCTTTACATTCCTCAGAGAAAATGAGGATAAAACTAGTACCTGTATCATAAAGCCTTAGCAAAAACAACCCCCTGCAGCAATGACACAAAGTGATACAAGAAAACTTCTGAAGGTCATAGAAATGCTTATTTATTGCCTAGACTGTGGTGATGGTAACACAAGTGTACATATATATGAACTCACCAAATTGTACAGACTATGGATATTAATTTGGTGCAGTATTTTTTGGGGGAGGGGAATAGGACTGGGGACTGAACTCAGGGGCACTTGACTACTGAACCACATTCCCAGCCCTGTTTTGTATTTTATTTAGAGATAGGGTCTCACTGAGTTGCTTTGCACCTCGATTTTGCTGAGGCTGGCTTTGAACTCGCTGCCCTTCTGTCTTAGCCTCCCAAGCTGGTGGGATTACAGGTGTGTGCCAACACTCCCAGCTAGGTGCAGTATTTTTTGAAGACAGCTATACCTCATTTTAATTGGGGGAAGAGAAAGTAAGAATATTCCTTTAATGTTTAGCGTTAAGACATTCCTCTGGGTACTCTAGTAATTCAGAATCTAGGTAAAGCAATAATACTGGATCAAAAAAAGTTGCTCGTAAAATATATGTTATATAGTAAACAAGATCAGTTTACTATATAACATATGTAATACATATAATCAAATGGTTAATTGGTACACCAGTAGTCCCAGAATTGTTTTAAAATAATATGTGAATCCCTGTACCTTTTAATTAGTTTTGCTATGAACCTCTAACTGCTCTAAAAAATAAAACATCTTATTTGAGGTGATGGAAGTCTTAATTAGTTTGATTTAGTTATTCTATATTGTATTAAAAATCATAGCATCGCTTTGTACCCCATAAATAAACACACTATAATTTACCAACATGTATGAAACAGGGGTCTACCAAAACCAAAATACATTTGATGAGGAAAGCATAAAAAAGAATGAAGATTAAATTAAATATGTATAAAACATAAACGGATTCCTGGCATATACTACAATGAATATTGCTGATGATTTTGATACTTTCAGTCAGGTAGACAGCATATGATCTCCATCTCTTGGGACATGGTGTCTATAACTTTTTGTCTGCTTTTTTGATTCATTTCAGTGAAGTTGTTTAAAGTTTGCCTATATTCTGTTTTTTAGCACATGAAGCTAAAGCATAGATTTGTTGGGTAATTCTAGAGGATTTAAGGTGTAAGTTAATGCTTTCCTAAATTTTACTTTCAGGTTTTATAATAAATGCATTAATTCATTTATTCAGTAGATACATTGTAAATACCATACATTATTATAATAAGATTTATTACATTGTTTTGAACTTATTTTTTTGTAATCATTATTTAATATTTTAAGTGTTTGTATAAAGTTTTGAAGTATATTGCAGCAAGTGCCTGTGTCTACCCCTTTCCCACATGAATTAATTCATGTTGATTCAGCCATTATTAATCTTCATTATTAGTTATACAAATATTTATCAAATACATAATATAATTCTATCTATAGTATGCATATATAATAGGTTATATACACTTGTTGAATGAGTTGGGTAAATCAGTTTTTCTCTTTATCTGTTTAGGTCTGATAATGGAAAAAAATGGATACACAAGAAATAAAGTTGTAATAGACACAACTCTTTATTTACTAACCAAGCAGTAAATTATGTAGTCAGTTGTAAAATGGCAGTGAGCTGTTGATTCCTCAGCTCTGTAGCAGCATTGGGTCTGTTTAATATATTTGGGAGTATATTCAACTGTTTACCCTAAGTATGTATAGCACAGAGTATTGCATAGGATACTGTTAATCCCCCATTTCTGCCTTTTATTTCCCCCTACTCAAGAGCACCAGAACCTTAAATATTAGGTAAGTCTTCTCACTTAAGATCTACGTATATCATATCAATAGAAATTATTAATTTGGAGTTTTATGAAGTCTTACTTTTGTATAACTAACCTATATTTATGTCTGTGTATAATTTGTAAATCTATGACTAAAAAGGCTTATTATTCTAGGAGTTTAATATGAATCTGTTCCCTGATATTCCTAGTTTTATTAATATTATCTTTTGATAGTTTAATTAATATTAAAAAGAGAAACCATATTTACCATACTTTTAAAAACATTCCTTCAAGAGCTTTAAAGATAAGAATTACATTCATCATGAGAAATATTAAATATATACTACTATAGATGAGTTAATAATCCTTTCTAGTTTTACATAACTTTTTAAAAAGAATTATAATAGAAAAATTATAGCATTTGAGTTCACTGATGTTTTGTCTTGTTCCCATAATAAAAAATGGAGAAGATTCAATATAACAAATTTAACTTAACAGTACCCAGCAGTTACTGCTTAAGCGCTCCTTGATCCTTGTGATGCAGCATGACTGCCCTCTTCAGGCTGTATGCAAATATATTAGAAAACCCTAAATTCATCAGATTTGACCATGAATGTTCCTGTGAGCATTAACATGAAATGTTTTTCAGTTAGCAGTGTTGTAAATGTAGTTATTTGACTTAAGTGTGTGGAACACTTGTGGTTTTTCAGTTTTCAATTTAACAATGAGGTCTGAAGTGTGCTAAAAAGCACTAGTAATGTCTTACTTTGTATTATTAGTTTAGGCTGACATAGAATCCACATGCGAGAATTCACTGAATTAAAATTCTTAAGCCATCTCTTGTTAGATTTCCTCTATCCCCTATTAAACATTAAGAAATTGGAAGGGGGAGTATAAGGGATAATGGGGTAAGGAGAAATAGAGGATAGGGTCTTTACTGGGGCACATATTTTCTACTAAATCTTTTGTACTCTGAACATATGTCATTAATATTAAATTACATTTCTCAGGCTCATCAGGTCATTTTTAATGCCCCAGATTTGCTTGCTGCTCTTATTGCTAATAAATTACATACATTAGAAGAAAGTCCCCATTTACTTTGTTGGTATTAAATGTTCACTAAGTATTTTATTTTAGTTGGAAAGAATGTTTTTTACTTTGCTTCCTATAAAATTCTTTATTCATGATAGAGATATTCCCAAAAGATTTTACTGGATGTTTTGGCCTTCTAGATACCAAAGGAGAGAATGTACAAAATAGATCACATGTTTATATATTATTTTAATAGCCTATGTTTTCCCTACTAGGCCATTATAATAATATTTAGTTGAATTCCAAACATTTATTTACTTCTCCCTCAATATATTACATGCATGGTTGCAAGGTAGAATGTTTTTAAAAATAGTATTTTGTATAATGCACTTCTTTCAAAAACAGCATGAAATTGTTCACTATTTATGGAATTAAAGTCTTGGTCTTATTTTAACATTTACAGTCTTACTTTCTAGCATGAAGTTTATCCTGTTATTTGAACACATTAAGAAACATTTCAGAGAGTGGGGCTGTGGCTCAGTGGTAGAGCATTTGTCTCACATGTGTGAGGCCCTGAGTTGGATCTTCAACACCATGTAAATAACATAAAAAGGTATTGTGTCCACCTACAACTAAAAAAAAAAAAAAAATTAAAAAGAAAAGAAACATTTCAGAGTGAGTAATTTTTTTAATACTGTTTCTGTTACTTAATACTATTTATACTACTCATTGCCAGTTCTTTCTTTCTTATTATACTTTTACACTTTTAAAAAAAACTTGTTATTTTTCAGATTTTTTTCACATTAACTCTTAGCTTCATTCTACTATTATCCCATCTTCCTTTTTATGATAAATAGCACCTACAAATCTTCATTCTTTTTGCATATATATGTCTTATTTATATATTACAGTATATGTCTTTTCCTTCCTTGAACAGCCTTCATAAAGGTAGAGGCTTTGACAAGGGAATTATTCTTTCCCGGCAAAAACCTAAATAGAGTAACATAAATCTAACTTGGGCTTTTAGTCAGGCTTCTTATATTTGAGAGTTTTTAATGTTTTAAATTTAGTTTTAAGGTATTTATGATACAGTGGTAAGGAAAGTACATTATTTTCCATCACTATCAGCAAAACTTCATTGATGCCTGTTTTATACAAGGTCTAGCCATTGGACAGTCACTATGTACAAAACAAAACAGATCTGTGCATAAAATAAATAGTAGTATGCAGTAACTGAGAATTTTTGTTTTAATCAGTCACATCAGCAAGTAGATAGAGATAATTTGAAGTGACTTTTGAGGAAGAGACAGTTTTTGAGTGAGCTTTGAAGGAAGACAGGGCATTCTAAGCAAAATTTTTAATACATGGGATAAGAATGGACCTGGTATGTTCATGAAACAGACTTCTTGAGTGTGGTATGTATAGATAGATTATCCAAGTTGTGTCTGGAGTATAGAAGATCTTCACTTCTGCCAATTGTCTTCTATATTATATAGGTAGTAGGAAAGTTTTTCAGGATTTAGGAATAGGGAAACATCTACAGTTTGGTTATTGAGCACTTAAATCTGAAAAAAAAATGGAATCATACAAAATATAGAGTTTGAAGGCAAAATTCATCTTCTTTGCTCATTATTCTACCATATTTCTTTCTTTCTTTCTTTCTTTTTTTTTTAAGGAGTACACATGAGTGGCTGGGGCTATAGCTCAGTGGTAGACTGCTTGCCTCACACATGTGAGGCACTGGATTCGATCCTCAGTACCACATAAAAATAAATAAGTAAAGATATTGTGCAAATAAAAAAAGACTCTGATATTATTTTTTAAAAAGTACATATGAGGCTGGGGTTGTGGCTCAGTAGTAGAGTGCTCAACTAGCCTATATGAGGCAATGGGTTTGATCCTCAACACCACATAAAAATAAAATAAAGACACTAAAAAAATAGGTAATATGATTATCTGATACTTGGTGTTTATTTGCATGCAGACTCTTAGAAGAATGTAAGCTCTTTGAGATCGATCAGGGACTTTGCATTTATTATTCACTCCAGCATTATTATGAGGCAAATTACTTGTGCTAATATGGATTTGTGGATTCATAAATGCATGAACGTATACTTACTAGATTTTTGTAGGTCTATCCTCGGTTATAACAATATGAAGAAAAGAAATTCAACATTATCCCTGTCTCAGGTTATAACATAAGATGTTATACACAGATGTTGAAAAATCTAAACTAGGGTTATTTTCATCCTGATAATTTGTTGAAATTAAAACATTTTTATTTTGTAGAATATTATCACAAGGATGCTAGTTTTTGCTGATTTTCTATTTTCCTAGGTTTTTTTTAAAGTTAAAATGTTTTTAATGAAATACCCTAATAAAGCAATTTTGTTTATGTACTGTTTTCTTAATTAAAATGCTATCCTTGTAGTATTGTTTAATAGTAGTATTGGTATCTCTTAAGGTTTATTAGTATGCCAGATGTTGTCCATGCTAATTCACTGTGAGGAATTATATATTTTTTCTTTAAAAATCAGTGATGAATTCTTATCAGTAATATTGTATTCCATTGGACAAAAATAAAAACAAACTAGGACTTATGTTGGTTTTGATTCAGTTTTTATTGTAGGATTGTAAGAGGAACAGCAGCACTTAGAGAGGGCCTAAGTTGTTCATTCTGCATGTATTCCACTAAGAAATAGCACATTTTCATTCTTATGTCAGCTTCATTGTACCAGCATCTTAAGTTCTTTCCCTCTTTGGACCTTTGTGCTTGCTATTCTTAATGTCTGAAATGTTCACTTTCCATCTGTTTTCAGTGATGACTTTTTATCATTCTTAGGATTTCACCTTTAGTAGCATCATCTAAAAAGCCTTTTAAGACCATACCATCAGTTTCTCTGTCATACTGCTTATTTTTTGTCAGCATATATCTTACCTTTTAATTATTTTTATTTATTCATTTAGATATTTATTATGTGTCTTCCCTCTAAAACATCAGCTCTATAAGAGCAAAGACCTTGGAGACTAGCTTACACCTTAATTTTTCATGCTCAGTAAATATTTTTTTCAGGGAATTAACAGTGATTTAAATCTTATTAAACTATCAACATTTTCAAAATTTGTGACCATTTTCATAGAAAATATTACAAAATCTATCCTGTGTATATTTCTATGTACTTAGCAAAATGCAGTCTTACAGTATTCTTTACAGTGATCAGTTTTTGTACTATGCTTTGAGAAAATGGTGTCCTTAAAATATTTACTTTATGCTACGTAATCTCAGATTATAGCAGTGCTCATATTCAGTTTTCTTAAAATCATCAGCTATACTGCATGCTCCTTTTTAATTAATAAAAGAAGAAAAGAAAAAGGAACTAAAATGAAGAACTGCAGTCCTTGACTGTTGCAACTCACCTGTTTATAAGATCTGCAGAGATGATCACTGTTGTTTTTTTGTGTTTTCTTTTGTTTTTCTCCTCATGTCTCTAAATCTTGTTCCTTTTTTTGGTACCAGGGGTGTCTAACCACTGAGCCATCTCCTTAGCACTTTTTATATTTTATTTTGAGACAGGATCTAAGTTGCTTAGGGCCTCTCTAAGTTGCTGAGACTGGCTTTGAACTCGTGATCCTCCTGCCTTAGCCTCCTGAGCCACTGGGATTATAGTCTATATCTTATTCTTAAAGCAATATTTAATATAGTGAACTTATGTTTACATTTCTTGCTGTGATAGGTTAAGATTTAAATCCTCTCACCTCTTCTGATTTTTATTACATTTTCTTTCTGCTTTTGATTAACATTGTAACAATAAATAGCATTCTTGTTATGTCTTGTCCATTAACTGTAGTTGACACTTCTTGGTTTTCTGATTTTGACATAAAGATCAGTAAGCACAACCTTCCCTATCATTTCTTCTCTTTTTCTTTTACCTGCCAAATTTTGTCAGCAATACTTCTATATTGTCATAGTTAATACATTTTCATTCTAGAATTTAAGCATAATATATCTATTCCCTGTCTATAGAGAGAATTAACAAATTTGAAAGAAAAATAAACAGCACTTATTTATTTCCACATAATAGCATTCCTTCAAAAATAGGAGGTTATATTTATGTCCTACTTTTCTGTAGGACAGTTGTGTATGACACCTGCCCCAAACAAAAGACAGCATTCAGAATAATTAATTGTTTTCTTCACCGATTGATGGAAATTATGCTCCATTTTAATTTGCCTCTTTTCTTGACCTTGCCTCTTACGTTCATTGTTTGCTTCTTTTCCTTTTGTGGTAGCAAGTATGTCTTTCTTAATATAGTAAATATTACAGCAATTTCTGATTTTAATTATTGTCTATCATCTATTCTCTTCATCTACATGTACAATTAAATTCTTATTCTAATTAGTAGTGACTACTTCATAGCTTCAGAATTAGATTACAGCTTTTTTACACATCTTCTACCTTTCCCATCTCACCACATTTTTGCTTGCTTTTTCATCCCCTCTGATAATGTTTCTCTCATTGTCTCATGTTTTCTCACTTTTTCATTATACTGTCTTTTCTCTTGATTATGTCTTAATGTAATTTTCTAAACAAATGTGCAGGAGGTAAACTTTATATCCCTTACATTTCAACCTGTTTATTTCAAATTTGATTGTCTCATTGTAGAATTTTAAATGGAAAATATTCCCTCAGAACTCTGAAGAACTTGTTTTATCTGTCAGAGTCTAATATTGTAAGTGACCAAACATCAAATTTTACTTTTTGCCAGTTATGAACTTTTTTTTTCTGAGAAAACCGTTAAAATCTTCTGTTAATCCAGTGTCTTGAAATATCACAGTGTTTCTTGATGTTGATCTTTTTTTCATTCCTCTTATTCAAAACCTGGGAAATCATTCTAATTTGAAGGAGTAGTCTCTTTTAATTATATCTAAAATCATCATCTGTTTCTTTTTTCCTCCCAAAGGATGTCTTAAAAAGCTTTTTTGTTGATTGGTAAAAATGCTTGTATATTTTGTGGTGTACAAGAGGGTATTTTGTTATATTTTTCATATCAGTTTATGATACTTAGATTGCCTGTCATCTCAAACATTAATCATTCTTTCATGATAAAATTCAAAATTCTTTCCTCTAGCTATTTAGGACTATGTGATACATTACTATTAGCTATAATCATAATGTACAATAAAAACCAACATTCATAGCTCTTTTCTAGCTATAAATGAAAATTATTAAGCAGTTTCTCCATATATCCTAGTCCCACCCTCTGCCCTCTGACAATAATTATTCTGCTAACAATTTATGTCAGTTTACCTTTTTTATATTCTTCATGAGTGAAATCATATTTGGTCCTTGTTTCTATGTGCTTGCCTAATGCTCAGCATTACTAATCTCCAGTTGTATTCATACGTAAATGACAGGACTGTGTCCTTTCGATGACTGACTAGTACTCCATTGTGTGTATCTACTATATTTTCTTTACTCATTGATGAATGGTTGATTTTATATCCTGGCTATTTTGAATAGTGCTATAATACATATGGGAGAACAGGTATCTATTTGATATTTCATTGCCTTTGAATAAAAATTCATGAATGGGATAGCTGCATCACACAATAGTTGTGTTTCTTTTCTTTTCTTTCTTCCTTTTTTTTTTTTAAGGCATCACCACACCATTTTTCATAGTGGCTTTACTAATTTATATTTCTACCAACAATGTCTAAGAGTACCTCTTTCCCCATGTCCTCGACAGCACTTGTTTTATCTTTTTGATTATAGCCATATTTTGGGTGAGATATCTCAGGATATGGTTTGAATTTCATTCTTATATCCCTAATGATGTGGAGGACTTCTGTCTGTATCTTTTGAGATACTCTACTCAATTTATTTGCCCATTTTTAAGTTGGACTATTTGCTTTTTTTTTATTGCTGTTGAGTTCCTTATATGGTCTAGATATTAATGCTTTGTCAGATAGTTTGCAGATATTTTTTCCCGTTCTGTAGGTTGTGTCTTCACTGTGTCAATTATTTCCTGTACTGCCTAGAAGCTTTTTAGTTCTGTATAACCTCATTTGTCTATTTTTGTTTTTGTTGTTGTTGTTATTTATGCATTTAGACTTGTTTTGAGGTGGTTTATTGGATTATAGTTCCAGGTTACTTTCTTCCCTCTTCCACTTATATTCTACCTCTGTCTTTTTTGTTCTATGAATTTTTAAAAAACTATCTTCTAATGTTCATATTTAATTTGAGCTATCTTTTACTTTGTTTCTTATATTCCTTTTCTTCCTTCATTTTTTTTCATCTTTCTTTCTTTTGCGGGTGAATACTGTTGGTTGGACAAATATGTGTACCATGTGCCATGAGCATCCTGCACATTTTTCATGGGTATGCCACGAAAGGCCTGGCTGCTCTTTTGCCTGTGCAGTTTCTCAGGGTTTTGTGTATAGCGATAAGCTTTAAGGAGTTAGATGTCTCAGACAACTAAAGCACAGAGCACAGGCTTGTTAACAGTCCTCCCAGCTCAGTGTTTCTCTCCTGTAACACAGGAGACTGTAAGTGTAGGCATCCATGAGGGACCTTTGTGTTACTCTATGAGATTGGGGGCAGTGAGAACTAATGCAAACAAAAATGAAGTAATAAACTCTTTCTTCTTTTCTCTCTGTCTCTTTCTTTCTTGCCTGTCTCCGACTCAACAGTATTATTTCACAAGAATTTATGCTTGTCTTTTACTTTTTCTAAGTCTATCAGCATTTTCTTTTTAGTGTTTTGACCTATGGAATCTGCTTTTGTTTGGGGAATTTGTCTTAAAATTATGTGAGGTCTTCCTCTGATATCTGATGATTTTTTTTTTTATATAGTCTGGTCATTAAACAGTAGAAAGGCTGACACCAGGATTGGGGAGGTCAAAAGTTTATGTGTACTATTTATACAAACAGTAGAAGTTTAATTATAAGACCCTTATTTTCAGATCATTTTTTTATCTCTAGACTCTGCTGCTTATGAATCTAGTGTTTTTCCTCATTTTTTACTGTTCCATAATTGCCTCTTAGATTGTAGCTTTCTCTATCAAATCTGTCCACTAGTTGTTTTCCAATATTTCTTTAAATTTCTTATCTGCTGCTAGTTTCAGTCTGTTTGAGACTTTACCTTTGTATTTCTTACATTTTGGGGGAAGAGGACGAGAGAAACACTTGAGAGTAGTTAACTATATAGAAGATGCATTCTTTTTTAAAAACTTCTTGCTTCTGGTTTCTATTATGTTCTTTCCTCAATGCCATTTCTCTGTTTCTCCTCCCCCCTGGATCTAGTAGGAAATATCATCATCTGGAAAATTGGCAAATGTTCAATAAAAATGGGTTCAATACAGGAATAAATATTATCTTAGAAAAAGTTTGTTGCAGCTGGTTTAGGTACTCAGAGAAATAGGTGCTTAATTTTAGGTTTATTAAAAGCATTTTTACATAAATACATAAAGGTGAAGTATACCTGTATTTATAGCTTTAAAACTTACATTTTCTTAGGACTTTTGTTGTTCTGTTAAACTCAATTGAAAATATTTTTAAAAATTGCTCTGTGCCTTTTACCAAAAATTATTGGAAAATTTCATATATATGTATAGCAAATGCCACAGAATGTTTTTATTCCCTTGAACAAATGTTAGTAAATTTTAAAGGAGCATGTCGAACTTTTGGCCCAGCAGTTTTTGTTACAACTATTCACCTTTACCTTACAGCGTAGCCCTAAGAAATACTTAAATCAGTCGGTATGACTGCACTGCACTATAACTATTAATGGGCAGCAAAATTTGAGTTGTATGTAATTTCATATCATAAAATATTTTCTTTTTTCTGTTTACTTATTTATTTTTATAAACATTATCTTGTAGACCATACTTGTATTACTAGCTTGCAGTTCATACCAGAACTTGTCAGTTCTTGCCCTAGATTACTTGTCCTATTAGAGACTTTTGTATTTGAATATTGATATGTTTCCTATTTGCTCCATTACCTTTTTAGGCAAGCTAATGAAGAATACCAAATATTGGCTAACTCCTGGCGCTATTCATCTGCTTTTTGTAACAAACTGTTTTTCAGTATGGTGGACTATGATGAAGGAACAGATGTTTTTCAACAGGTAAAAAAAGTTGTATTTCATTTTGGTAATACATAGTGTAGTTGGTTATATTTGATACATTTTTGCTTGCCAGATAAAACTATATTTCATTAAGTTAATAAATATAATAAGTAGTTAAAATAAAATATATGATTTGATTGAAGTTATAGTTAATATTATCTCTATCATTTTAGTTTCAGCCATTGTGAGTAAACACATTTTGAAGTTTGTATTGTAGAGCAAATGTGTTTTTATCAGCATACAGTGGCAGTTTACATGCATTAATATTATTTTTTATTTAATTATATGTGGTCTAGGTAATATTTTGCACAAATTTATGATACTTTGTATAAAACCTAAGAGAAGTTTTACTTAACCTTAATTTCTCCATTGTGGTAAATATAAATATTTTTAATATAAATTATTATTTATTTAAAAGTGTTTTCTCTCTATTATGGACTGAATTTTATCCCATTCCAAACTCATATGGTAAAGCCATAAATCACAACATGACTATATTTGGAGGTAAGGTGATTAAAGAGGTAATTGAGGTTAAAGGAGACCATTAGGGTAAGCTGCTAATCCAATAGGACTGATGTTCTCATAACAGAGGAGGATACATCAGGAGTGCATGTTCGAAGAAAAAAAGGCCACTTCATAGCAATAAGGTTGCTTTCTAGCAAAGCTAGCAAAGGAAGTTTCATCAGAAACCAAACCTCGCCACCACATTGATTTTGTATTTCCAGTCTCCATAAATGTAAGGAAACAATTTCTGTTTTTTTAAACCTCTTAATCTGTTGTGGCAGCAAAGTAGAAGGATGTAACTTCCTTTACAGTCTTCTCTATAAACAAAGTATTGGATTTGGTATACAGATGCTAGTTGCCATTGATGTTGTCAAGTTGTGTTGTTGTCTTTGCTAATGCTGAGTGCTTATGTTTCTGCTTCTGTTCTGAGTGCTTTGGATTATGGCTTTTGTTCAGGGGTTTAAGCACTTAGACCTTTTTGCCCACCCAGGGACATCACTTTCAGGTTGCTGGCAACTAAAACACTCAGGGGTCACTCCAGGGGAACTGGGCTAATTGGGCTGCTCAAAATACCACACAAGAGACAGAAATACATTTATCTTTGGGGGTGCTGTGACAGCTCCTCTGACCTTAAGGGTCTCTTGGCACAGAGAGAGAGAGAAGAGACCATGTGCTGACCCCTTTTATGGAGGAAAAGCTATTCAAATGAGGTAAGGGTTCAGATTTCAAGGGGCTGAGTCTAGCTTCATGATGTCTGCTGTCAGCAGGTTGATTGACATATAGACAGGCCACACCCAAGGGCAGTGTAAGAGAAGGGGATACACAAAAGGCGATTCCATGGAACATTCTATCCAAAACAGGGCAAGGAGTAATATTGCAAAGGAACAGGTGAGTGTAGCTCAACCCATGGGGCTGTAGGAAGGCACGCCTATGCAGGAGACATAGTGGCTGGAACCCTAGAAGATCCAGGCTATCTAGCAGCATGACCACACCACTCAGCAGGGGAGATGGACCCAGTCACAAGCTAGTCAGCCTCCCACATCCGATATATTCTTTTCATTTGGCTTCACAGTGACCAATGAGAGAGAAATTATGTCTCCATTTCACAGATGAGGAAATTAATGTATAAAGAGATAGTTACTTTTTCAAAGTTAGAATGCGAGTGTAATTTGTACCTAGAATTTGAATTCATCTGCTAGCACTCAGGTCTCTAGCTCTTAATCAGCTATTTTTCTCAGTTAATAATTTGTTTCCAATCTGACTACTAGAGCAAAGGCTTCCAGTCCAAATGTCTACTTGTTTTAGGCTATTCTGGTCTCTTGTTTTTCCAGAGGAATTTTATGACTGCTTTTTGTATTTATATGAAGAATGTCATTGGAATTTTGATTGGAATTGCATTAAATTGTTATAGTGCTTTTGGTAGTACGGTTATTTTGACAATATTAATTCTGCCTATCCAAGAACAAGGGAGACTTTTCTCTCTTCTAAGGTCTTTTTAAAATTTCTTTCTTTAGTGTTCTATAGTTTTCATCATAGGGGTCTTTCATCTCTTTCATTAAGTTGATTCTCAAGTATTTTATTTGATTTTTTTGAGGCTACTGTAAATGGGTTAGTTTTACTAGTTTCTCTTTCAGAGGATTTGTCACTGATGTACAGAAATACTTTTGATATATAGGTGTTGATTTTATATCCTGCTACTTTGTCGAATGCACTTATAAGTTCTACAAATTTTCTGGTGGAATTTTTTGTATCCTCTAGATATTGAATCCTGTCATTGGCAAATAGTGATAGTTTGAGTTCTTCTTTTCCTATCCACATCTCTTTAATTTCTATTGTCTGTCTAATTGCTCTGGCTAGAGTTTCAAGAATTATGTTAAATGGAAGAGGTGAAAGAGGGCATCCCTGTCTTGTTCCAGTTTTTAGAGAGAATGCTTTCAATTTTTCTTCATTTAGAGTGATATTGCCCTTGGACATAGCATAGATAGCTTTTACAATGTTGAGATATGTTCCTTTATCCCTAGTTTTTTTAGTGTTTTGAACATGAAGGGGTGTTGTATTTTGTTGAGTGCTTTTTCTGAATCTATTGAGATGATCATATGATTCTTTTATGTCTGTTGATACAATGAATTACATTTATTGAGTTCCATATGTTGAACCATCTTTGCACCCTTGGGATGAATGCCACTTTATCATGGTACACCATCTTTTATATGTTTTTGTATTTGATTTGCTAGAATTTTTGCATCTGTGTTCATTAGAGATATTGGTCTGAAGTTTTCTTTCTTTGATATGTTCTCTTTCTGGTTTTGGAGTCAGGGTGATATTAGCCTCATAGAATGAGTTTGGAAGTATTCCCTTTTTTTCTGTTTCATGAAATAATTTGAGAAGTATTGGTATTAATTCTTTGAATGTCTTGTAGAACTCATCTATGTATTCATCCGGTCCTATGCTTTTTTTGGTTGGTAGGCTTCTGATGACATCTTCTATTTTATTGCATGAAATTGATCTGTTTAACTTGTGCATATCATCCTGATTCAGTTTTGGGAAATCATATGACTCTAGAGATTTTTCAATGCCTTTGATAGTTTCTATTTTATTGGAGTACAAATTTTCAAAATAATTTCTAATTATCTTCTGTATTTCTGTAGTGTCCATTGTGATATTTCCTTTCTCATCATGGATGTTAGTAATTTAAATTTTCTCTCTCCTTCTCTTTGTTAGTATAGCTAAGGGTTTATCAATTTTATTTATTTTTTGAAAGAACCAACTTTTTCTTTTTTTAATTTTTTAATTGTTTCTTTCGTTTCAGTTTCATTGATTTGAGCTCTGATTTTAATTATGTCCTGTCTTCTACTGCTTTTGGCCTTGGTTTATTCTTTGTTTTCTTGGGCTTTGAGATATAATGTTAGGTCATTTATTTGTTGCCTTTTTCTTCTTTTAAGGAACAAACTCCTTGCAATGAGTTTTCCTGTTAGTACTGCCTTAGTAGTTTCCCAGAGATTTTGATATGTTGTGTCAGTGTTCTTATTTACCTCTAAGAATTTTTTAATCTCCTCCTTGATGTCTTTTGCAACCCCTTGTTCATTCAATAGCATATTATTTAGTGTCCAGGTGTTGGAGTAGTCTCTGTTTTTTATATTATCATTGATTTCTAATTTTATTCCATTATGATCTGACAAAATACAGGGTAGTATTTCTACTTTTTTGTATTTGCTAAGAGTTGCTTTGTGACATAATATATGGTCTGTTTTAGAGACGGATCCATGTGCTGCTGAGAAGAAAGTGTATTCATTTGTTGACGGATGAAATATTCTCTTCTATATGTCTGTTAAGTCATTGATTGTATTACTGAGTTCTGTAGTTTTTTTTTTTTTTTTTTTTTTTAAGCTTTTGTTTGGAAGATCTATCTAGTCATGAAAGAGGTGAGTTAAAGTCACCCAGAATTATTGTGTTGTGGCCTATTTGATTCTTGAACTTGAGAAAAGTTTGTTTGATGAATGTAGATGCTCCATTGTTTGGGGCATATATATATTTATAATTGTTATGTCTTGTTGTATGGTTCCTTTAAGCAATATGAAATGTTCTTATTTATTCCTTTTGATTAACTTTGGCTTGAAACCTACTTTATTTGATATGAGGATAAAAACCCCTGCTTGTTTCTGCAGTCCATGTGAGTGGTGTATTTTTTCCCAACCTTTCTCCTTCAGTCTGTGGGTGTCTTTTCCAATGAGATAAGTCTCTTGCAGGCAGCATATTATTTGGTCTTTTTTTTTTATTTTCCATCTAATCTGCCAGTCTGTCTCTCTTGATTGGTAAATTTATGCCATTAACATTCAGGGTTATTATTGAGACATGATTTGTATTCCTGGTTGTATTTGTTTATTTTTGGTATTTAACTTGATATTTCCTTTAGCATAGTACCTCCCTTTGCTGATTTTTATTGTTTTTTTGTTTACTCTTTATGGAATATTTTGCCGAGGATGTTCTGTACTACAGGCTTTCTAGTTGTAAATCCTTTTAACTTTTGTTTATCATGGCAAGTTTTTAGTTTGTCATCAAATCTAAAGCTTAATTTTGCTGGATATAAGTTTCTTGATTAGCATCCATTTTCTTTCAGATCTTGTTATATGTTGTTCCAGGACCTTCTAGCTTTCAGGGTCTGGGTTGAAAAATCTGCAGATATCCTGATTGTTTTCCCCCTATATGTAATCTGATTCCGTCCTCTTGTGGTTTTAAATTCTCTCCTTATTCTGTATGCTAGGCATTTAAATTATAATGTGCCTTGGTGTGGATCTGTTATGATTTTGTACATTTGGAGTCCTGTAAGCCTCTTGTATTTGATTTTCCAATTCATTCTTCATGTTTGACAAATTTTCTGATATTATTTCGTTGAATAGATTGTTCATTTTTTTGGTTTGGTTTATGCCTCCCTCTATCCCAGTAACTCCTAAATTTGGTCTTTTTATGTTATCCCATATATCTTGAATTCTGTACTTAAGGTTTCTTACCATCTTTACTATTTATCTTACCATATTTTTTGCTGGGAATGATTGAAAAGTCATTTTATTATCATTTTTTGGAACCCTTTTTTTCCACTTAGGCCCCACCCATTTTATCAGTGCCACACCCACAGACATTCCAGGTTGTCAAGTGACTGCCAACTGTCAATCCAGTCAAGCCACACCCCTCCTCACCCCCTCCACACAGTACCCACCTTCTAGCTAAAAAGGAGCACTTCCCGCTTATGCTCATACCCACGTACTTTCTTAGGCTGGGTCAGGGATGGGCCAAAGCCCCAACCCCCAATGCACCCGTGCCCTGGCATGGACAAGTGCCATAGTCAGCTGCCCTCATACTACTGAGCGGGCGCAAGGATTCCTAAATTTGGAGGGGCTTGGACAAAGGCCGGGGAGGGGATGAGGAAGTCAGGGCAAAGCCAGTTTCAGTTGAGCAGGTACCAGTGCTCAACAGTGGAGAGGCTACCCCACTTCTAGGGGCCCCTTTATCATGCACATACATGGTCAACATTCTTTTCAAGATATATTATATATTTTGTCTTCATTGTCTGAGGTCCTGTCTTCCAAGTGACCTAATATGTTGGTGGTGCTTTCTATTGAGTTTCTAATTTGGTTTATTGTTTCTTTCATTTTAAGGATTTCTTTTTTTTTTTTTCCAGAACCTCTATCTCCTTATTGAAGTAACCTTTTGCTTCCTGTATTTATATAGCTCTTTATCAAAACGATCTTTTGCCTCCTGTATTTGCTCTCTTATATCACCCTATAATTCACAGGACATTGTAATTATGTACATGCAGAACTCCTTTTTGTCATTTCTTCTGCTGTGTTGGTCATGGATTCTAGTAATGTAGTATCTTGGTTTGTTTGGGGCACTTTCTTCCCTTGTTTCTTCATGTGGTTTGTATGTCTTCCCTTCTAGCACTGACAGTTTTTACCCTATAGGCTTTTAGTGTCCCTGCAGGGTTCCAATACCTCTCCTTTAAGGGGGAGAACAATATTAACATCCCAATACAAACAATAAACCCAATAGCCTTAAAACAAATAGCTGGTATTAGGACATATGTTTTTTTCCCCTTCCGCAATATACAGAAATGGTGAGTTCAGTTATTATCTATAATATAAACAGTAGGTTTACTAAAAAGTCTACAGTTTCTGATAGTATACAAAGAACCAGGGGTGAGGTGTAGCAGGAGCTGTTGAGTAGGTAGGAGATAAGGATATAGAGTTATTATATATTAGGAAGCATGAAAGAGGAATCCAAAGAAGTTGGTTAGTAGCAGGAGAAGAGAGAGAAAGTGATTTTGGATTGACAAGTAAGTGGGAAGACAATAGAGAGAGTACAAAAAACATTAAGTATTACGAAAAATAAAAAATATAAAAAGAGGAGATAAAAGAATATACAACACAATTGTAATATACTATTCAGACATCCCAGTCCTCAGTAGCCTAATTCATGAAAAGTACTTGGTTTTACAGATTTGGGGAATGTGAGGGTGGGAGGAGAGAGAGAAAGGAAAAAAAAGAGAGAGAAAAAAAATCTGGACGGAATATAAAAGATTGTTTTTGTTGCAAGCCAGTATCTTTCTTGCTTCTCTTCTCATCCAATAGGTTGGGTTGTCTATTGTTTGCTGGTATCTCCACCCTCAGAATGGTGAAGGTTATTAGGGTGGGAGGGTTGGTCTTTCTTGCAGGGTAGAACTCCTGTAGGTGGGGTTTAGCTGACTCCTTTGGGATCCTCTTATGTGATGTAGGCACCTGGTCTTATCTCCTTATATTGCCTGTAGACCTCACAATTTCTTGTTTCTAATTTGATCTCTAAATTGTATCTCACTCACCCCTTCCCTTTCTACTTCCCAATTAGGAAACTCTCTCTCCCGAGGTCTATGGGCTGTGCTCTGGGAGCTGCACATCTGTCACCGAGAGCTGTTTTGTATTGTGTAGTTCTGGACCAGATTTTGTAGCTATGGATGGCCATTTGGCTGTAAACCCTGTACCGGGTTAGCGGCTGTAGGGGAGAGTGGGGAGTTGTGGATTATAGGTACCTTGATTTTGTTGCTAAGCCCCAGCCGATGTCTTGTGCTGGGAGTTGTCCCAACTAAAGATGGTGATAAAGGTGTCCCAAGATGGAGGCGGCTGCTTTTGGTGCGGGGGTGTTGGGTCTAGTGGGGCCTCGTGGTGGTGTTGGGCAGCATGTTCAGAGATGCTGCTCTGTGGCTTACAGTGTTATGGCTGGCGGTTGACTTCAGACTCTGTGTAGTGTCCTCAGGTGCAGGCTACTGCATGTAGGGGACTCCCACAGTGGTTGCAGTATCCCAAGATGGAGGCGACCTGGGCAAGCCCCACGTTAGTAGATGGGGGTTCACACAGACATGATAGCCAGAGGTCCAATGCATGGGCAGCTGTCTAGAGTCCTCTAATATCTTGCAGAGGAACAGTCTTCCCGCTACTTGAATCCCAGGTCAAGGAGCAACACAGAATGCAGCCTCCCTCTGGCCCATCATCTTGGATCCTCCCAGAATTCTTAATAGAGATCTGCATTGTCTTTTCCGAAACTTTGGTTTTCATTTTAAATGTGGAAATCCACAAAGTTTTAGAAGTTAATGATTTTTATGAGGAATTTTATTCTGCAAAAGTGGGGAAATATGTACTTTGTTCCTCTTGAGAACTACTAAGGGAAAATATAATGCTTATATTTTCTTTCCCAGTGAGTCATGTTTTATTTTGTTGTTCCTTTAAATCAGTGTTTTAAAGTACTGTCAGCAATAATTTGGTATCTCAAGATAAAACTAAGACGTACAGAAACTTTTAATTCCTAGCTTATTGGGGAGACCTTCTCAGAGTTACTTCAGTTACGTGTAATTTACATGGGAATGGCTGAGGCTAAGTATTGGATGATAGGCCAGTGGGTTAATAAATATAGTGTGTTAGAAGCAGCTATTAAACAGATATATGTTGTGCTTTGTTTAGTGTGCCCTTGAAGAACTTCTTTGAATTACATGACTAAAAAAAACTAAAATATTAACCTCTAGTATGGATTTTTCTGATTGTTATAAGAGAAGGAGTATGAGGGACTTCCTCCCTTTTAATTATACTTAGATGTTGAGTGTAGCTCTCTCTTGTGTATTCGTTGAAAAAAAAAATGCAAGTGAACAACTTCTAGAGTGGGAGAAATACAGGAAAGAAAGGAACTAGTAACCTCGTGCTTTTTTCAGTTTAAGCAAAGTTACTAAATGTCCATGTGTGCAAAGTTCACTGCAGGAAAATGGACTAAAATAGACTCTTAATGTAGAGTATTTATGTGTGTAAACACGTATATTTGTGTATATGTGTGTATGACACTTCTCATATATATGTAATGTGTCTGTTATATGATGTTATCTTTTATAATCTGTCTCATGTTTGCAGCATATTGTAGGGACTTTTTATAATTTACTGTTAAAATGAACTAGCTTAAAATTTTTTATAAAAAGTTATTTTGAAAAAAAATTGTGGACAATTTACAAGCATCATCATAGAGTGGCATTGAACTATGCATGCCTGTAATCCCTGTGGTTTAGAAGGCTGAGGCAGAAGGATTGAAAATTAAGTCAGCCTCAGCAACTTCGTGAGGCCCTAAGCAACTCAGTGAGACCCAGTCTCTAAATAAAAATATAAAATAGGGCTGGGAATGTGGGTCAGTGGTAGAGTGTCCCTGTGCTCAATCTGGTACCAAAAAAAACAAAAACAAAAACAAAAAAAGAGAGTGAGTTAGGAAACCTGAGTCCACATCAAACTGAACCTTTGTATAGCTGGCTGTGTGACCTTTGTAAATTGTGTGATCCTTTCTTTAAGCCCCTCTCTTCTAATCTTTAAGAGGTAAAATAATAGTGCCTTTCTCTTAGGACTTTTGGGAAGATTAAAATGAAATGCTAATATATGTAGGTGTTTAATTCTCTGCCTGGTGTATAAATGTGTATTCAGTCATACTGGTGTGGCAGTCTTCCTTCTCCCCAAATTATATTATTGTTATTATTATTATTATTATTTTGCAGAAGTTAGTTAAATCTAAATTCTGTAGAATAAATGAAAAGTTGTATGGTACAGGAATGAAGAGCAAGAAGAGAAACCATTCCAAAAATAAATAAATAAATAAACTGTGTATCCCTTTGGAAAAAATAATTCCTTAAATGTTTTCTTATTCTGTGCTACTGTAACAGAATATTATGAGTTTATAATGAACAGAAATGTATATAAATGTTTTATGTAAAGGTGCCAGAATCTCTCAAGGGCCTTCTTATTATGTCATCACGTGATGAAAGACAGATAAAACAAGAGGAGTCAGCTTTCCCTTTTATAATACCTCTAATCTCACTCAGAAAGGTAGAGTTTCGTGACCTAGTCATCTCTCAAAGATCCCACCTCTTCCTATATAGTAGCATTTTTTTTTTTCCGTACTGGGGAATTAATTAAACCCAGGGGCTTTTTATTACTTAGCTACATCCCCAGTACTTTTGATTATTTTATTTTGACACAGGTTCTTGCTAAGTTGCTGAGGTTGGCATCAAATTTGCAATCATTCTCCTCAGTTCCCTGGAGTTTCTGGAATTACAGGTGTGTGCCCAAATATACCTGGCCCAAATATTATTATTTACTGGTAGTATTTATAAAGTACTAATGCAGATAACATGAAGGTAAATAATGAAAATTTGATTGAATTTGTAATACTAAAAATGAGAAATATTTGGAATAGATTTCTGTCAAGTATGCAACTTGTAGTGAGCTGAATAAAGCTGTATAAATTGGAAGTTATTGTAAATATGACAGCTACAGTCAGAGTTCATTTATAGGGCACAAGCTGTTTTAGTCCTGACTGTAAACTTTGTTGCTCTTGGTAGATAAACTTTTACTGTATCTTTACCTTGATGTCAATTCTTAATTTAATTGTGTAATGGATGTAAATTGATTTGATTTTGATTTCATTCCGATTATTAGGAAATGATGAACTATATTTAACTGTTGGCCTTCCATTTTAAGGGTTTTTAAAAATAATTGCTGGGCAACAGAATGTTAATCTGTGTATACTTTTGTAGTTTGCTCCTCAATATAAATTAATCTAATACATATTTTTAGACTTCATATCATTAAAAAGTATTATAATTACTATAGGATAGTATTCTGCTTAGTATGCTTTTCAAATGGAAATTACCCATGGAAAACATTCCGGTGATATAACTATTTTAGACATTAGAATTAATAGACATGTTGAACAGAAAAAAGCCTATATTGTCGGTTTCTTTTGTAATCTCTGGTAATTTTAAGTTATTTAGACAAAAGATATCAATTTCTATTGTTTAATAATTATTACTACAAAAAAGATTTTCAATTTTATAGGAAATTAAATCTACTTATAATGTGTTTGAAATTAATTTCTTAATATGTATATTTTTGCCAAATTTCAATAGTTGGTTAAGAAGGAAAATAATGTCTATATGTTGTAAAATCACAATATTTCTGACACTTTTAGTACCTTTTTCTTTACCTTAATTACAAAATTCTAGAAAGATGAAGAATGAAATGACTGTAAAGATGTAGAGGATGCAGTTGAGGATATTAATAATGTATGTTAAATGTGAGAGTTCAGAGAAGTTAGTCAAATTCACCATTTTTTTTCATTCAGTAGTGCATTGGGATGCATAAAAACAAAAATTAAGCTCTCAAAAGCCATTTGGATTTTTAAATAAAGTCTGTTTCCAAAATTCAGGCAAAACGAGTATAAAATGTTAGATCTACAATAGATAATGTTGGGATGATATTTAGTGTTTTTTATCATGTTTTACAGCTCAACATGAACTCTGCTCCTACATTTATGCATTTTCCTCCAAAAGGCAGACCCAAGAGAGCTGATACTTTTGACCTTCAAAGAATTGGATTTGCAGCTGAACAGCTAGCAAAGTGGATTGCTGACAGAACAGACGTTCATGTATGCTTTTATTCCCCACATTGTAATAATAGACTGATTAGCTTGTTTTATTAGAGTATTTTAATAAGTCTATAGGATTTTAAAATGTGCGTATGGATATTTGTTCTAGCATAGAGAAAACTATGTTTGATATCTAATGAATGATAAGCTGAACTTCGATTAGGTGAATTCAGATGGTTTTTAGAACAATGGTTGGTTGATATTTTAAAAACCGTTAAAAAGTTCATGAGTTAGTCCCAAGCTAATTGGAGGGGGGGGGTGAAAATGCATTGAAAGTGGTTTAATAATATTAGCAATTTAAGAAATTTAATTAAAAACCAAGTGATAAAATTTTTTATCTTTTGTGCAAATAGGAATAGAATTTAGAACCATATGAAAAAAATACCTACTTATGTGTACTGCTCTAACAACTGTAAAATGATGTAACTATTTTAACAGTATATGTTATAAATCTGTCTTTTGTAATTTAACTTAATTCTACTTCTAGGAATTTAACTTAAGGATGTAATTAGGGATGATTCAGATTCTTAGTCATAGAAAATTTTTAACAGCTTTCATTTTAATGGAAAAAATGGAAATAAATCAAATGTCTAAAAAATAAGAGACTCAATAAATGTGCTATGGCATAGCCAAAAAATGATTTGCAAGAATATTTCTCATAGGATCAAACTCACGGTCTACCAAGTGAGAAAATAATTTTGAAAGTATTTATAGTATGATCTAGAATTTTTTAAGAGCATAAATGTAAATATAGGTTGAAATAGACTGATAATTGTGGAAGGAGATGATGTTAATGATAACATCTAGGACTTAGAGCTATTTCTTTCCCTAATAATGTCATTATTTTCTGCATTGAACAAATATAACCAGTTACTTTAAAAGTGCATTCATACTCAAAGTAATACAGAAACATTCATTTTTACCAGTAGGTCTGTATACATTTAATCTAAGATAGTTGTCTCTCATATGGACCAATTGGACAAATTGTGTTCATAGTGGTATAATAATTTTATTTGAGCTGCTACTGTCCATATTAGAATTATTGGATCCTATTATGTAGTTCCAATTAGAATGTTATACCCTTTATAACATTTTCCCACCTTTCAAGATCTATTCTAGAATAAGTCATTTCATTTAGTTGTTATCTTTCTTATCTTGCTTTAATCTGGAATATTTCTATAGCCTGTTGGCTGTCCTTTAGACACATTGACACTTGGAAAAATGGAATTTTTATCCTACTTTTTACAAAGAATGATTTCTCATTTGATCTACCTAATGTTTAGTCATATAGGATTCTGCTTATGCTTTCTTAGCCACCATATTATGTAGGTCATGTTTTTTTTTTTTTTTAAATCATCTCCTGTATTTGTCCTATAAATCGTGAGGGGATATTATCTTCATGCCGTAATCACTCCAAGGTCAGGTACTAAGCAATTGGACACCTCCTGCAGCCCAAAGCCTTTGGAAGTTATCCAAATCATATTTTCTGTCACGTTATCACTTCTGGTATCTTTTTCATGTGGTGTGTGATGCCCCTTGTTTCTTGAACTTGTGAGTACAATCAACTTGTTTTTATCTTGAACTTTTCCACCTGCATCTGACTAATCATATCACAAAAGAATACAAAACATATTATTTCCCTCTGTGGTTTGTAATTTATTGCTATTCTTAATTAATTTGGTTCTAAGTTATATCAGAGTTCACTAGTGGGAGTCCTTCATGGTGACTCCTGTGTTCTGTGACATGCCTCATCATTCTAAATACTTTATTATTTTCTGACCTAACAGTTAATTCTAGATTCTTCTTGTATCTACCCATTTACTCAACCTAACTTCAAAAGCCATCTCTCCAAAGATCCTTGGTTCTTTTTAGGAAGGAAAAGTTACTATAATCAAGAACTATATGTACTTTACAAATCATGAGTTCCTATCACTTGTATCTATTTCTATTAAATAGCCTTTACACTTTAAAAGACAACATCAAGAGTGAGTAGACAGCCCCCAGAATAGGGGAAATATTTTGCAAATCATTTTTCTGATTTATATTTAGTAATATATAATAAGGTTCTAAAATGCAATAAGGAAAGGACAAAACCCATTTAAAAGTGAGCCAAGGATCTGAGTAAATATTTCCATATGGAGATTGTACAAAAGGACAATAAGCCCATGGAAAGATGCTGAACTTTGTCATTCCTTAGGGAAACCAATCAAAAATCCAATGAGAAGGGCTAGTAAATGGGAAAAAAAACTTGATTATTTCTCTTTCACTTTTAAAATTTTCATTTCATTTTTGCAGATTCGTGTTTTCAGACCACCGAACTACTCTGGTACCATTGCTTTGGCCCTGTTAGTGTCACTTGTTGGTGGTTTGCTCTATTTAAGAAGGAACAACTTGGAGTTCATCTATAATAAAACTGGCTGGGCCATGGTATCTTTGGTATGTTATCACACTGTCTCTTTTTCACCTATTTCTTTGCATAATAGTTAAGTTTTATAATATTAGCAAAATGAGCCAGATTATTAATATAATGGATTCAAGTATGAATGAGAATTCATTTTTTATGACTGTGATGATATAATAGTATAAGTTCATTGTAAGTTTAATCTACACTATCTTCCTTCCACTTTTCACTATTAAAATGTAATGTTCCTAAGCACTTGGCACATTTCAAGTGCTAAATAACATATATTGAACATATTTAGAAATTCAGTAAGAATTGATAATGGTAGCTTGAAGTAATTTGCAAACGGAAGCAATTTGCAAATGTATTCATTTTTTTTCCAACTACTATTTCTGCTGTTTGCCTGATGTTTCTTAGGTAGTGGGGTTAATAGATAAAACCCAGACTCTGCCTATAATGAATTCATTGTGAGGATACAAACAAATCAATAGACAAATACAGATAAGGTTATTCCTTCTCTAATGGAAGGTAAGCAGGTAGAACTATAGGAATATAGAGAAAGAGTACTTACTCTAGAGTAAAGGGTATTCCAGAGTGTGAGAGGAGCTAAATTTTAAAAAGTAATGAAATTCTGAAATTCTTAAGGTCAAGTAATCAATGATATGGATTATGGACTATCCAGAGGACTATATTTCTGTGTGGCTAGAGCAATGATGACAAAGCAAGTAGCAGTAAGAGATGATGCTGGGGAAAAAAAGAAGGCAGTTTTTGATCACAATGCTAAGACATATGAGTTTTATCCCACAGGCAATGGGAATCCATTAAAATACTCCTGAGACAGATATCATGATTAAGTTTCTTAGAATGATCACTGTAATACATTTCATTTAAAGCAGTGGATTGATTTGGCAGATGGAATACTAGTTAAGATAATATTGGAAGAACCATATGAACATACTCCTTTCTGAGTTGCTACAGAAGTACTTTTCTTCCTGATTCTTATGATCATGCTAAATTTCTTTAAATAATTAGCTAATAAAATAAAACATAAATATTATATAAGTAAAACTGATAGGTCTGGTGCTCACTAGTTATATTAATTAAGATGTTGGTGTTAAAACATAAATATCACAAATTTCATATTATACATATGGGGCTTAAACTATTCCTGGAAAATAAATAAAATGATTTCCTGATGTAGAGGGGATTATTATTAGTAGTAGTATTATTTTAATGTAACTATTTTGAAAGACATGAGAGTAAAGCAAAAAATAGTAACATTAATAAATTGATGGGTTTGTGTGTGTGTGTGTGTGTGTGTGTGTGTGTGTGTGTGTGTGGTGTGTGTGTGTGTCTGTGTTTTACTTTAAGTGGAATAGTATCAAATTTAAATTAGTTGGGATGAGTTTAAGATACATACATATTGTAATCTCCAGATGAACAACTGAAAATTAGCAAAGAGATATAGCTAGCAGGTAATAGAAGGATTAAAATATAAAACTAAAACTTACCTATAATTACAGAAGAAAAGAGGAAAAACACAAGAATAAAAAACAAATGAAGCAAGCTGGGTGTAGTGCCATGTCTGTAATCCCAGCTACTTTATTCCATTTACTGGGAAGGCTGAGGAAGGAGGATCACAAATTTGAGTCCAACCTAGGCAAATTAGAAAGACTTGCCTCAAAAAAATAAAAGAGGTTGTGGCTGGGGAGGTAGCTTAGTCGTAGAGCATTTGCCTAGCATGTGCAAGGCCCTGGGTTCAATCCCTAATACTACAAGAAACAAACTCCTCATGAAACAGTATAAATTAAAAAATGGGAGAAAACTATAATCATATCAATGTGTTTATGTGCATTTTGTAAACAAACATAATACTCTAATAAAATGCAGTTTTCCCACTGGATAAAAGTCAGTGACAAACTGGGTGCGAGAGAAATACTTTAAAGGCAAAGGTACTAAAAACAAAAGAATAGAAAACTATAATACCCAAAACAGGCCTAAATAAATGAAGATATACCCTATATTCAAGATCACAAAATTTTATATTATCATGTTATATTCCCTTCAGATATACCTATGGTTTTTGTTTGCTGGTTAGAACTCCTAAGATGGTGATTGGGCACAAACATTAATGGGAGTAGTTTCTGGCACTGCTTTGGCTTCTGTATGAACAGGGATATAGCACTTCGGAAGTTGTAGCCAAGCAGCTCAGATGCATTCCCCATGCCCAGTGCTGTTTGGTACAGTGGCAGAGTTTGTGGATGCATCCTGGTTGCCACCCTTGTGCCACTTTTTTTTATGCTGGTATATATTTGAGGCAAAAAGTTATAAACTCTACCTGAGTAGCCACTATCACAACTTCTCGAAGCCCACCTGAATCCAGCACAGACATGTGTAGCATTCAGATTACATGGAAATGGTGGTGTCATTGCTGCTGCTACTCCTGATTGTGCTCTGCTATCTTGATGCTGACTCCGGGGGCGGGGGAAAAAAAAAAACCCACTGCAGTAACTCACTCTGCATGGCATCACTAAGTTGGACAAGATGATAGTTCTCTTTATCTTGAAAGAGAACTAATCAAATTTCTAAGGTTTCTTGAGGCCTTTGCAGAGGAGCAACTGAAGGTGCATATATATTTCCTCCATTGAAGTTGTAGTCATTTATCAACACTCGATACTCATTCAAAGTTAATAGTTATTGGTACAAATCAGCTTTCAGGGACTCCAACTGTCTTTGGTCCCTTTGTCATAGGGCTATAAAAAGTGGCTAGGAAACTATGTCTCAGCATTTTTAGAGTTTCTTTACTGGATTTTTTATTTGATCCAATAGCAAGTTTGGGTGGGGATTAGGAGCTTAAGAGAAAGACAGACCAGTGGTTTCATCTCTAACCCAAAAGTTTCTGTAACAATCTGTAAGCACTTCCCAAACATTGCTGGTGAGTGCCCCTTGGAATCTATTTCCCATGAACATTTGATGAAATGTCCCATGAGACCCTTAGGCTCTTGGAGAACGCAGAAGTCATCTCATGAGTGCCCTGAGAGGCTTTTTTATTCTTCTAGAACAGCCATTTTGTTTAATTGCCCAATCTCTGCACTATGTCAATTTGCTGAGCTTTCAGATGTCAAGGCGTTAATTTAAAACAAGTAGCAGAAATGAAAGTAACAATCAATATTTATTTACTTACTAGGTCAGTTTTTAAGCAAGACACCAAGAAGAACTGATTCATTTTTCCCCCGGAATAGTACTGGGCAAGTATCAAATGATACTCATTGCAGACAGGGAAATCATCTTACTATGAAGGAGTCTGTTAAAGGTATCTGCCTTTATTAGACCTGATGGGGTAAAGGAATTCTGAGTCAACAGGGTTCCCAAAAAGGTATCAATGTCTCACCTAAGGCTCCTGGATAGTCTAGGAATGAATACACACACACACACACACACACACACACACACACACACATACACACACATATATATATAAAAGCCTGACTGGCCTAGGAAGGGGAGCATGAATATCTGACTACAATCAGAAAATGAATGTGCTGGCTGGGCACCAAGTCTGGTATGAAAAGGGCAGCCTTCTCTGCTCAACCATCATGAGGCCTTTGGTTGCCTATTACAACATTTGAAAGATGAACACTTAACGCTTGTGTCTTGTATGTAGACTCATCACATTTTAACCAAGAGAAAGTTAATGTGGCCATAAGGCAAATAAGATTTCAAACAGATATAAATAGTTACAGTGAGAATAGAGTATGCCGTTTTGGCTTTAAGGACACAAACATAACCTGAAAGAAAAGATATCCTATGTAAATTGCCAACAGAAAGACAGCAGGAGTGGCAGCATTTACTTTAGACAAAATAGACTTTAAGTCAAAAACAAGACAAAGAAAATTATTGTATAATAACAGAAGAGTCAGTTTATCAGATGTGTTTAATAATAACATAAATATATGCACTCACAACATTGGAATGCATTTTATATATAAAGCAAATATTAATAGAGTCAAAAGGAAAAATCGACAGAAATACATAGGGAACTTCAGTGCCTCATTTTTTTTTTTTTTTTGGTACTGGGGATTGAACCCAGGACCTTGTGCATGTGAGGCAACCACTCTACCAACTAAGCTATATCCCCATCCCCAGTGCCTCATTTTTAACAGTGAATAAATCATCCCAGTAAACCAATGAGGACACAGATGACTTGAGCAGCACCTTACACCAAATAAAACTAACAAGAATATATAGAAATTCCATTCAACAGTAACAGAATACACATTCTTCTCAAGTATACATGATGCATTCTTTAGGATAGATTATATGTTGGGAAATAAAACAAGTATTAACAAATTTAATAAGATTGAAATAAACTCAAGTATGTTTTCTGACTAGTGATGTGAAACTATAAATTATCAAGACACAAATTAGAAAATTTACAAGTATATGGAAATTAACACACAAGCAAGAAGATTAAAGAAGAAATCAAAGGGAAATAAATAAAAACATAAACATAGCATGTTAAATTTTGTGATATTTAGTGAAGGAATTCAAGAGAGAAGCTTATAGAAATAAACAACTCATGTGAAGAAAAAAATAGATCTCAAATAAACAGGCTGACGTTTTACTCTAAGGATGAAAAAAAGAACAAACTAAGCCCAAAGTTAGCAGAGGAAGGGGGGAAAAAACCCAGTAAGATATATAAAACAAAGACAATAATAATAGAATGATCAATGAAACAAAGAGTTATTTTTTTAAAACATAAAGTAAACAAATCTTTACTAGCCTAACTATGAAGAAAGAAGATTCAAAAGGAAAAATGAAAGAAGAGACATTATAATTTATACCACAGTAGTACAGATAATCATAAGAAAATACTCTATAAACAATTGGATGGCCTAGGTAAAAGGTAAATTCCTAGAAACATTCAACTTATCAAGACTTACTAAGGAAGAAATAGAAAATCTCAGCACACCAGTAATGAAAAAGGAGATTGTACCAATAATCAAAAGCCTCCAAGAAAATGAAACCTAAGACCAAATGGCTTCATTAGTGAATTCTACCAAACATTTGAAGAAAAATCAATACCTGTCTTCCCAATATTTTCCAAAAATTGAAAAGAAGATGTTTTCAAGGTCATTTTATAAGGTTAACATTATCCTGAAACCACAGACTCTATAAGAATACTACATGCCAATATCCCTGATGAATATGAATGCAAAAATCTTCTACAAACTAATAGCAAACCAAATACACCAGTACATTAAAAGGATTGTACATTGGGCTGGGGCTGTAGTTAAGTGATTGAGTGCTTGCCTAGTACATCTGAGGCGCTGGGTTTGATCCTCAGCATCATATAAAAATAAATAAATAAAGACATTTAAACAAAAAGGATCATACACCATGATCAATTGGGATTTGTTACTGAATGCAATTATGGCTCAACATGTGATCCTGAACACATTACATGTGGAAAATAAAAGGAACACCAATCATCCTGAAATTTTTTTAACGTACTATCAGCAATTGATAGATTCCAAGACCGTCCCCCCCAAAATAAAATCTTTTTGAACTTAAACATGTTATATGCCATAGGTGACATGAAAACATGATTTAAATGCTATACTCAATAAGTAAATGTTGTGTGTTGTTCAAGCATATACAGTGTATTCAAAAACTTTGATCATGAAATTCATCATGAAGGATGAGTTCACAGATTTCAAAAACCAATATAATGTTTTGAGACACTAGTGTAGTGAATTTAGAATTAATATAATACACAATTGAAAAAAAACATGCTTAGAAACTATCAGTGCCCTAGGATTTGAATGTATAATAAATGAAATGTATACCAAGGTCCAGAGAGAAGAAATGAGTTGATCCATATTGTAGCTAACAGCATAGTATTTCTGCTTAGTGGTCCAAAAAAGAGTTTGGGTCCCAATTAAATTCCTTATAGTATCTAGATAATAAAACAAACCTCCTCATACAACTAGTGGTTTTCCAGCCTATTCTCTGAGAATTCTTGGTGAAGATACAAGTTTCCTATAGTCTTAGAAAAATATGTAACATGCTGGATTCCCTTCACTGAGAGGCTTCTAGGCTGCCACCACCTTGATATATGGCTAGGTAGACATTGAGAAAGAACTCTGACTTCTCCCACTGAATTCTGATTGCTCAAGACACTTCTTTTTTTTTTAATTGTAAAATTATTATACTTCTTACTAAAAGTGAAAATAAGTTAAATTATAAAATGAGATTAAAGAAGCAAGTATTCGAATAATTACTCAAATAGGAAGAGGGTGCTTAAAAAAAGCTGGCTCTATGAAAGCATCAATGAAATGGATATACTTAGTAAGACTGATCAAGGTAAAAACATAGAACAAATAAGATGGGTAAAATAGTACCTAACTCTAGAAACAGTTCTTTAAAATTTAATACTATATATCACTATACACACACATGTAGAGACAGAGAAGAAAAAGGTTTTTATTGAAAACAAAATTATTTTATGAATATATATATATATATATATATATATATATATATATATATATATATAAATAATAAAGATAGTAACCCTTAATAAATTCTATCAGCATCTGCAAGTTATCCTTGAAAAAGTCGCTTGTCCAGTACTTGTTAGGTCATTTTAAAAGAAATATTCATGAAGGAATTATCTAACCATGAAAACCTTTTTAGAGACTAGTAAAATAGAAAATTCGCACATTTTTAAAAAATAATTTTATTATAATTATTCAATCATGAATTCCACACATTAATGGGTTTCACTGTGACATTTCTTTATATGAATATATTGTTCTCTTACTCCTCCCTTCTCTCCCTCCTAAATCTGGTGTCCTTTCCCTTCCCTAATGGTCTTCTATGTTGTTCTAGACATCTTATTTTTTTTAATGCTTTCCACATATGAGAGAAAACATGGGTCACTTGTCTTTATTTATCTGACTCATTTTGCTGAACCTATAACATGATGATCTCCAGTTCTTTCCATTTTCCTGCAGATAACATGATTTCATTCTTCATTATAAGCCCCAACTTCTTTTCCTCATAAAAGTTTTCTTTGGAATATGGTTCTAGTTTAGGTCTGAGCATTCCCATTTTCCTCTTGAAAACTAAGTACATAATGAAGAACAAAATAAAACCTCTGAAAATCCATTTCCAAATGGCTGGAAGAGAGAAAAAACCATCAGACTCCAAGTTACCCATGAATTTTGGGATTGACATAGGAGAAGAGCAGAGACAGTGTAAGGTGCCCACCCTCCTTTTAATGACCTTTTATCATAATGAACAGGGAGTTCTGAAGTATGGGTGGCAGATCTCAAAAACTATAAGGATATATATATTCCCAGAAAATGAAAATGCTCTTTTAAGAAGTAATAGCTATGATTTCAAACTTCTCTTTGGACAGATTCACTAGGAAATGATAAAATGAAAGTGTAGACAATGCTGAGGAACCCAAAGATTAAAAGAACAAACAAAAAAAACTTAAGAAAATATCCCATCTAAACTCACTACTAAGGTAGTGAGTGTATTTTCTTGGTAGCAGTGGCTCTTAATGGAGTAAAAACTTGGTTGCATTTTAAGGAAATAGCCAGTGTTCTTAATAACAAAAATCAACTACTGAGCTTCAAAATATTTTCCTACCCCAGAGTAGCCTTTTGCTACTAGCCAGTTCAGAAGAAATAAACTTATTTATAATTTAAATATGAGCAATAAGAACAATATTACAAAGGAGATAGCAGTGTCTGCACACATTTACTACAAAATTATTTATAAATGGCAGAAATACTTCCCCACACATAAAGAAAAGTTAACAGAAAAGTTTGCCACAAACTTTATGGAAATTAAAGAAATCAGTCTGCTATGGATAATGAAATGTTATAAAAAAGACCATAAAACCAAATGTGAGAATTTAGAGAAGAGATGGCCAAAGTACAGGAATAAGTAAAATAGCACATGGCAAACCTTACTTATGAATGTAGAAGCAAAAATTCTTAAAAAAAAAAATAGTGCTAACCAAATTCTTAAGTTATTCAAATTACAAAAGTTAGGGTTTAGGAAAGGTTAAGAATTTAGGGAAGTATGAAGTAATTATAAGCCCTCACATTAATTGTTTCAAAGGGAAATATGATTTATGATTATAAATATGATTAGATATCATAAAATTACTTTAATTCATCAGTCATTATTTTAAGGTTAATAAACTATAAATTCTTAATTTACCTAATTCTTAAGCAGGTAAAGTGTATCTATTAAAATATATCTTAGTGAAAATTGAAAAATGATGTCTACATGTAGTTTCCTACTATTTTTTGTTTTACTAGGGGTATTAGTCAATGTATAAGATCAGAGAAAGAAATAATGGAAATAACAATTGTAAAGGAGGAAGCATATCACTATTTACTGTAGTAAGATTTGCCTATGATATAATTGTACACAGGAAAATTCATGAGAATTGATGGAGTTCCAACATTTTTCTGAATTCATGTTCAATATCCAAAAATCATGAGGGTTCTTATATACTAAATCATTTAGACACATTTTTAAAAATGAAATATCTTTTACAATAGGAATAAAAATATATGGTACTCAAAAGTAAATCTAACAAAACATGCACAAAATTTTTATTTATATCTATCCATCGGTCTGTCTGTCTATCTATCTACCTACCTACCTATTGGTACCAGGGATTAAACCCTTTTATATTTTATTTAGGGACAGAGTCCTCCTCACTAACTTGCTGATGGTGGCTTTGAACTCCAATCCTGCTACCTCAGCTCTCTGAGCTTCTGGGATTATAGGAGTGTGCCACTGCACCGGGCTTGTAGGAAATATTTATAAATAGGTCCTTGAAATGGATATATATATGTATAATACCTTATCTATAGCAGATTAATATATTGTTACAGCTAATAATCAGTTTCTTTTGCCTTCTTGGAATAGCCATTCATCCTTCCTATTTTATTTTTATCAAAAAAAAAAATAGGAGTCTTTTAAGATTGAGAATTACAGAAAATTCTATTTCATGCTTTTATAATTATACAAAATGAATGCTAATGTTGCATATAACTAAAAGGAAACTGCCTCATAATAAAAAAGAATACAACTATACTATAACAGGATTGAATTAGAAATGACAGAACAGAATGAAAACTATCCTATGCAGTAGGCACAGTAAAGCAGTTCTCCCTTCTGCAATAATAGTTTAAGCAGAGCCTCTTTGGCCTTCTAATAGATAAAGAAAATATAAATTTAAAGTTTGTATTTTTGAGAGCAACCAAGATAAGATCTATTAATTATATAAATTCTTAATATTTTCTTGAATGATTTAAAATTAATTTTCCTCTAGTGAAAATAAATGGACACTATTTGTGACATTGATCATCTCAGTTGTTAATTTCAACAGTATTTTCGGGTTTCCCAGGCTTTTTTTCAAGTTGCCTCTCTTAGTAAAGCTACCCAGCTACAATATCTCTTTTAAAGTGTTGTTGAGATGTTAAATTTTTTTTTGTATTTAAACATTAATGCTTATCTCCTTTTCAGTCTATCAAAAAACGATATTGTCTCCACTCTGAATTCTTACTCTTTGAGAGATACTCTGTAATTATATTTTAAATTAGTAACTATTGACATTACTATGTTGAATATCTTTCATTTTTTAGATATGCCTTACGTTTATCCTTTACAATAATTGCAAAGAAACTTATGTTATTTTCATTTTGTAAACAAGGAAACAAAGATTAGGTTAAAGGTAACTTGTAGGAAAGTGATTCAATTCTGAAATTTGATTCCACATATCTGATGAAGTTCTATATTCTTTTCACAAAGCTGAACTTCTCTAAACCTGAGCCCATATCTTATATGTTGGATATTAAGTAACTGGATATATTGAGCCATTATGATTGCAAATAAATGGATAAACACCATATGATTTATGTGTTAAATACTTGAAGAGACCAGTTTTCTTGCATTCTGTCACACAGATGTTGTGTTTTACTGTGAATCCTTGAAAGCTAATTAATTTGGTGAAGCAGAAGGTATTATAACATTCACAGACACATACTTCAGGAGGCAATCTTGGCAGGTATACCTGCTCCCCAATGGCAGCCTTTTAGAACTCAATAACTGGCTGCAGAAAGCCAGACATATTTTTAAACAGTAACTCTGCACTGATAATAAAATGTTGAATTAAAAATTTTTTTTTGCATCTCTCCCTGCTTTTCTTATTAATATGGAGATAAACAAAACCATGGTGGCTTTGACTTATCTGTTGATTCACAATGTAAACAATTTAAATCATCTGAGAAGTAAAATTAGATATATAATTTAATTTTTTTTCATTTTCTACCTTCTTCCACCAGCATCACCATTACCACCAAACTTAATTCTTCATTTATATGGCGGAAAATTGGATTTATTTATTTCCTATCTCTCTTAATCTATTTTTTATATTTCCTTAGAAATTTAAGACATAATCTAAAGTGATGCCTCATTTATTAAGATTCTCAAATATTTGTTTACTTAAAATAAACAATATCTCATTCTTATTTGGAAGTGTGAGTGTATTTCTAAAAAAATGGTAAAAATATTCTCAGTGAATATGTAGCAATTCTGATGAAAGTCTTGGATTGCACAGTTAAAGCAAAACTCTTAAAACAGTGAGGAGTTATATGAAATTAGATCACTTTAAAATTTTCTAAAAAATATACAGAAGGGAGAATAATTAGAAAAATAGTGTAGTACAAACTATCTCCTTGATACTTCTTAATAAAGAACAGGACTAGCTACAAATAAGCTGTTGCATTTTTTACTAGTGAACCAATGCAAAAGTACTTCCTAGTGGTATTTCCTAGTGATAATGAGCCCTCAGTTTGGTGTAGACTATATTCTAAGAGTTTATTTTCATTGTTGTATTCACTTTATTTTTATGACTCACAGGAAGAATAAGAATGATATGTATATTTGGGAAAGGAATGACTCATAGGATAAGAATGAAATGTATGTATATTGAGGATAGGAAGTTATTGCTTTAGTGTATAGGACAAACAGTAACTTCCTGATAAAGAGGTATTAAAACATAGATCTATTAGGGCTTCTGGGTGTTGAATTTTAAAACACATAATAGAAATGTACTTGTGAATAGATCCTTCTGGTTTCATGCTTCCTAGAACAGGGTGGAGGGAACAGAAATACTTGTTCAGTACTGTTTGTAGAAGCTTATGATTGTTTCTGGATAAAATATGCATCATTGATTGGTTATGGTTTCACTCCCTTCTCCCTTTTGCTACCCCCAAACATGAAGGTAATGGACAGTAAGTGAACATAATACCTGCTTTTTGATATGTTTAATGTAGAATGGTTCAATAAAATGTTGAACTATGGGTGTACATAATATTATAATTCATATATGCACAATAAAATGTATAGTGTTTAAAATGCTACTTACTTGGAGCCTATAATGCAGATCTTCATGGAATCTTAAAGCTCTTCATAGATTTTTGTCATTTCAAACCAGATATTATTGTGATGAGTAATAACACTCATTTTCAAACACAAAGAAAAGCATCCTAAGAATCTATTGTTAAAAGCATGTAAAATAAAACATAATTAAAAATATCTACTAACCCAACCTTTATTATCATAGTAAATCACAGTAGGTTAGAAGCTATTTTCTGCCTGTTAGCTCAGATTATCTGTATTAGTAGGATGATTCAAATACCCCAACATTTATTCTGCACCAGAAGAAATTATATCAGTTTCATTACTTAAATTTTCTGAAAAGCTTAAGAGCTGAAGATTATATACATTACTTAATTTTTACACTTATGAAAGGTTTTTTGGCATATATGCTTTGTGATTTATTAGAATAATTATATTTCTTATTTCTTATTTCAAAGCTACAGGATGGCTGTGGTCTAAGAGGTGTTGGAAGAGGACTTTTATTCTTCCAAATTTATTTGAAAATAATTATATGCTTTTAGTGTTAATGGTTACTATCTTTGTGATTTATTGTTTTGTTCACTATGAGGAGTGAATAATTGATCACTGTTGTTTGTGGATGACACTTAATGCTTTGGCCATCAGGCAATGGAGTCCTCTGGCCATACGAAGATAGGAATGTCTATTTGCAATAGGTAATTTCTATGTACAGGCAAATGAATATTTGTATAAAGACTTATGACTATAATATAGTGAAATGAGTTTATATTTTTCTTAATAAATCTAGTTACTAATTTTTCTGTAATGAAGAGAAGCAATGGCCTCAATAACAGAATTAAAATTACCCATATTATGGACAGAAATTTGTAGAAATTTTTTTAGCGTTTGAATGTGGTTGCCTGAATCTTTTGCTTCTAACAGTGACAATTACTAAGTTGTGAAGTTCCTCAACACTCCATGCTACTTCTAATCTTAATTGAACTCATTGGTGATTATAAATAATACTTATTGAACAGTTATCCTCAGTGTATCCTTTGGTTAGCCTTTCTATCAAATTATATACCTTATCTTAGGAAGCCTTTCTTGGTAACTGAAAGAATCATAAACCATTTCCTACCTTTTTTCTTACAAATGTAGTCTATACAATGAGTACAGTACAATAATGATAACATTTTTACAGAACATTTTTATAAAATTGAATATGTTAACCACATTTTTAAAAACTCAGTACAAATAATCCACTTGTGAATAGTAGAAATTGAGTAGTATATGAATTCCCTGACAAGCTTTTCGGCTGTTACTCTGGTCATTTATACCAGTTGTTAGTTAAGTGATGAAATGTCATTAAATTACTCAAAATTTAATAATATTATATTTTAAAGATAAGGAATATAAAAGAATTGCATAAAATCTATATAGAATATTAAATCTTGTTCTATAAAATTATGTCCTTTGATATCTGTAGGGAATTGGTTTACAGATTCCACATGAGTATCAAAATCTATAGATGCTTAAGTCCCGTATATAAAATGAAATAGTTTTTGTATATAACCTATACACATGCTCTTGTGTATGTTAAAATCATCTTTAGATTACTCAAATACCTAGTACAGGGTAAATAGTTGTAATGTTATATCTTTAAGAATAAGTGTCAAAGAAAAAATTCTGTGTGTGTTTTTAGTCAAAATTTCTTTATTTTGAAGTGTTTTTGATCTATAATTGAATTTGCAGATGTGGAACACAGATATTGAAGGCCAACTGCATTTAATTTTTCACGTGTATGAATAGTTTACTGAACATTTGATTAATTAGGATAACTTCAAATTAACTCATGATCTTATTTATATTTTGTGCTTTGCAAGAAAACAAAAACTTTTGATTTTCAAGTTTATATCAATTTCATATTGGAAATCCAAAACGTATAAACCCAAAGTGTTAAAAGCATGTTGTGATTTTTTTTCTTTTTCTTTTTCTTAAAGATACAATAAGAAATATCTTCCCAAAATTAACTCAAGTTCTGTTTTCTAGGATAGTTAAAAGCACAGTTACTATAGTGGAAATGGGCATGAAGCACATTGTCCCTCTTTGGTCAATGTAGGAACTGAGGAACTCATTTTGAAAAACAAGGAAAATAGATACATAGAGGGAAACACCTCAGGCCACTGGTGTTCTTAATTCAGTGTTACAGAAACCTGCATTTGAGAAAGATACCAAGTTATGTTGTGTTCAGTTTAAGGTTTATTGAATACTTACCTATTATAAATACTATAAGTTAACTATTCTCTTGCTACATTGAGGTTGATATTCTGTCAGTTTTTGTGTAATCCTGATGTTTAGATTGTTCATGGCATGAAGAAAGTGCTCAGTAAATAGTTTATGTGAAAGTTAAATGGATAAATACATTTCCTTAGGTTTAAGGAAAATTTAATATATGGTTGTTACTTTCATTGGTATTTATATCGTTGTTTTTTATGGCTTAGACTAGTACATGTTTTTATTTTTCTCCTTAGAAGTACTAGCTTATGTTATTTACATTTTTTAAAATGTATTTCTAGTTGTAGATGGACACAATACATTTATTTTATTTATTCATTATTTATGTGGTGCTGAGAATTGAACCCAGTTCCTCACGTGTGCTAGGTAAGCACTCTAGCACTGAGCCACAACCACAGCCTATGTTATTTACATTTTGATTAGTTTTAAAATAGCAATTATGGGTTTCAGTGCATTAACCTTTATTTATTCTTGTTTATTTACTGACTGATTAACTAGAATTTGAAAGTCTACTCTGTGTACTCAGAACTACGAAGAACAACATGGAGATACAAAGATAGAACAAGGTAAAAAGCAGTGGGACATGAGCTCTGGGGATCTGTTCTCAGGGACTTTACTTCCATAGTGAGGAAGACAAATCAGACAAGTGCATCAATATGCACAAATGCTATGAAATAGCATATTATAGCATATATGTATGCTATTGTATATATAGTATACATATGATATATACACCAATTATTGTTTTTCTAAGATGGAACTATTTTTATAATTCTCAAGGAAAATAAAAATCTAGAAAATAAAATACTTTCCAAAGAGGCAGTCTCTAAAAGTGTTCTTTGAAATGACTACAGTAAATAATCTGAGTGCTATTTTTAACATTTCTATTTAGTCATTTGGTCTGAAGCCAGTGTTCAAAAAGAACAATTATATGAAACTTTAAACCCTGAAGTGTCTGATTCTATGAAGAAGCAGAAAAATAAACATAATTGTTGACAAAAACTTCACAAGTCTTGAGATTTGGGAATTTGCTGAGGGATAATAGCTAAAAATCCTAAGTGAAAAGCTTCTGAAAAGCAGATTATTTTGTAATTTTGTGAACCAAAAATTAAATTTAGGCTCACTTACGGGATCTGACTTGAAAATCCTTAAAGGCTGGATTCAGTCAGACAGACTGAGTTTTATCAGAGCCATAACTTATCATGACTTAGTACATTACCATATTGGATTAAGTGGTCATATCACCAATGAAGTTGATAGTATCAAGGAAGTTGAGCATCTTTAATAAATGAAGCTAACACAAGCAGAAAGAGAATGTCTGCCTAGTGCATTATTAATTAAATTAGCTAACACCTTCACATAAAGAGGCTAATATTTCCAAACATTTAAAAAATAATGCCAGTGTTATTTAAATTTTTTTTTAAATGGAAAAAGAGGATATGCCTCTCAACTTATTTTTAAAACGTTTTAAAATCTGATGGGGTCATTTTAAAAACATAAATGATAGGTCGATCTTTCTCATGAATTTAGGGATGTAATTATTTTACACAAAGTACTAGCATTTAGTGATTAAAAATAGTAATATGTCATCAAATGTTTTTTCAGTAATATAAAATAGTTTCATATGTGAGAAATTATCAATATAATTCTCTACACTAACAAGTATAGAGAAAAAATATCTTGGTCATCTTGATATATGCATGTAAGCATTTAATGGATTCACTGCCAATGGGAATAAAAGAAAAGGATGGAATCTAAAGTCAATATCATAATTGATAACTTGAAGCTCCAGAGATAAAGAATGAGATGGCTTGTATGGAATATTGTATTAAGGCCCAGAGTGATGCATGAAGACAAAAATAAAATATATATGCATTCTACAAAGACTAAAAATAAAAATGCCCTATTAGCAGAAGATTTTGTTGTGGACATGGAAGAATTATTAGACCTAATAAGTAAATTAAGCAAGGTTGAGATAATCAATCTATATTGAATCAAATGTATTTGTATGTACCTGCAAAAAAAAATAAATAGAATTTAAAAAGAAATCATCTGTTGCTATAGTATTAAAACAGTCATGTATCAATCTAATGAAAAGTATGTGACACCTGTACACTGAAAACTACCAATTATTATTTGAAGAAATTCTTTAAAAGATTTATACTAATGGTGGGTATAACATGTTGTTAGATAGTTGTCTCAATATTTTAAATATATCCATTTTTACCTTGAAAAAATATCTTCCAATTTCATTTGTGAAAATTGGCAGATATTCTAAATTTTTAATGACATGCCAAATATAAAGAGTAGAATAAATTAAGATCATATCAAAAGGAGGAACAATGCTAGATGGTTTATACTTACAGATAATCAACATTTATTATGGTCTTCTATAATTATGGTTTTGTAGTGTTCATTTCACACACAAAAAAATCATTTAGAACAGAATTGATAAGCCATACACAGGGTCATATTTATATGGTCACTTGATTTATGACAAAAGTGGCTTTTCCATAGAGTAGGTAAGTATGTTGTTTTTAATAAGTATTGATGTACCAACTGGATATCCAATATGGGGGAAAAGTGAATTTCAATTTCTGTCTCCCTTCATATATAAGAAATCAATTCAAGCTGCATCATGAATCTAAATGTTAAATATAAGCAGTAACATTTTTGGAAGAAAGCATAGGTATCTATCTTTATAACAGGCAAGGAACTTAGAATGTAAAAGAATTAGCTTCTATAATAGAATAAATACTTGATAAATGGAACTTCAATATGATTAAGAACTTTTGGGTTGAGGGTATATCTCAGTGTTAGACTGCTTGCCAAGCAAACAAACATGAGCCATAGGTTTCATCCCCCATACCCCACCAAAATGAGAGCTTTTTGCTAAAATACATTATTTTGAAAGTGAAAAGAATGGAAAGTCACAGTTTTGATAAAGATTATTTTCTTTGTATATAGTGAACAAAGAATTGCATCCAGAAATATAAATAACTTTAACAAAAAAATAACAGATAGCCAGGTAACCAAATATTAAGAGAGGTCTTTTGATGGGAAGTTCATAGAACTATCCAGATTTCAATCAAAATTTGAAAAAGTATTCAACTGCATTAATCAGCATAAAAGTGCAAAATAAAACTGTAGTTTGACGCTACCACACCTCAGTCACACTAAACATGAATTGTTTGTGAAGATTTTTATCCACCCAAACTCCTATTTGGAAGATAAATTTAATTTAGGCTCCTGAAAAATGTTTCATTGTATCTACTAAAGGTGAGTATACATACTCTATAATGTTGCATTTTCAAGAAAATGTTAGTAATGTTTAGGAAGAGACACAAGAGGGCTCCTGTCTTTCTGACAGTGTTCCATTTCTTGAATTCAGCTGATTAAAAAAGTGTGCTAATTTTCTAAAAATATATTTATCTGTTTACCCTTACGGGTTAGGCCCTTTATTATATAAATATTTTAGTCAAATAAAAATATGAAATTCTATTAAAATTAATTGCAAAAATTAAAATTTCCAGATTAATGAAAGTAATGAAATGGTGATATTCATTTGTTAAATCAAAAAAGGAAGCATCATTTATACTTATTTATTTAAAGAGTATTTAAATGTGGGCTATTTTACATTGCAGAGGTTTATGTTTATTCAGTTAATGTTTGTTTATGTTTATGTATTGTCTTATGAGAAAAGTGCTATAGTTATATGAGTAATTATAAGTACTGTAAATGCATCTGTTAATACTTCAAATGACTCAGCAGAGTATTTTATATTTAAGCCTGCTTTTATTAAACTGGTTCCTGGAAACTTGAATAAATCATATATTAAAGTGCATATTAAGGAGCATACCATTATAGCATTTATATCTAATTTTAATATCACAGTCTTTTTAGAGAATTTAAGCATCTCAAGTACTAGAAAAACTGTGATAATCTGTTTCCTTATTTGATTTATTAAAACATGAGACCCAATGTGGATCTAAAAACTACCATAAATTTAGGTAATTATGAGTATAGATAATATTTTGAGATATTAGCTATAACTTATAATTTGGGACTCTTATGATCTGAAATATATTTCTCTCTTTGGCAAAACTACAGGTCCTAATAAAATTATTGTGATCTGCTACTTACTTTCATAGGTGAAGGAAATTACATATGTTAGTTATAAGATAAAGTGAATATTTGTTTTTGTCCCATTGAAGAGCAAAGGTGTTCAGGGTCATGAATTTAAAGATTTTATGTGGTTTAAACAAATCACCCTTACACATGTGTTGTAGTGATTGATCTGTAACTTCTGGTTTATATATTCTCTCCCCCCACCCTCTCTCTTAATGCCTAGGATCTTTGAGATTAGTTTTTCAAATATACTTTTTTTTTTTTTTTTTGGCTCATAGGCCCAGCCGGCATAAAAATGATCTCTCAGTTATCCCTGGCCGTATTTTTTCATGATTTCTTCTAACTCTAAACATCTGCTGAAGTTACTGTTACACAGTGTGCTTCAAGCAGTTAAATACTTATGGGGATATAAGTGCTTTAACCTAAAAATGTAGGCTTTTGGTGATATAAACTAATAAAGGAATGAGTTTTAGAAAATCTAGATCATTATCAGGTCCTTATCAGGTCTCACTGAAACATTAAAAATATCATCTGTGCTTTTGACTAGCTCAGATTGGCACTTATCAGATTGTCTGTCACCATGCCAGATACTTTACATGTGTTATCCAGTTTAACCATTAGTGTATCTCTTTACTAGAGTTGGTATTTCAGTTCTATAGACATGGAGTCTGACAGGAAAATAAGTAATTTACCAAAAGTTCCATGGTTATATGTTTAGTAAATTTGAAAACTTTTAAAGTGGATGCTAATGTAAAATATTTTTAATGGTGACCATTATTTTTTAAAAAAATACATCATTTTAGTATTATCTAATTTATATATTGAAACATCGTAACCTTTTTTTCAGTGTATAGTCTTTGCTATGACATCTGGCCAAATGTGGAATCATATTCGTGGACCTCCGTATGCTCATAAGAACCCACACAATGGACAAGTGGTAAGCCTGTTTTCTAACCATTGGTATTCTAAACTTAATTCCTACTTAATGATAGGAATCAGAAATTAGGTTTAGCATTTATAATAGAGGTTTCTATTCATAACTATATATTTTGTTTATTCTCACCACCCCTGTCACATGTTTACATGTGCGTGTGCACACACATACCCACACTCATACACTATATAACTATTTTTTAGGGTGAAGACTGCTCTCATGTTGAGTTTTAAGATCAATATATCTATCACATCAATATATGTGATGCATATTCTACTTTTTAAACTTTTTTAACTTCATAAATTGCTATGGTGATAACATGTAATGCCACAAAAGAAAATGCAAACACCTTGTAGCCAGTGTACCATCAATGGTAAATTTAACTGACTTCAGAAGAGGTTAATTAAACCATCATTAAGATTCCTAGCTGTCATTATGGTAGAATGTTAAGAATCCTTTGCCAGAAAATGAAAAGTGGAATTGATATGTTTTTAAATTACTGGCAGATTTCATGTTAGTCACTCACTGCTCCTGGATTCACTTGATATGTTTATTGCCTTTCCTTTTCTTTCGATGGGTAGGAAATACAGTAATAAATCAGCATAGTCTAGTACTTTCCATGAAGCTTAGTATTCGGATGGTGAAGATTCAAAATACTTTTAAAATACACATTTTTCTCTAACTTAAAAAAAAACAAAAACTTATTTTATCTGTTCTCCCACTTTGTTCTTTTCTCTTGCTGCTGGAGTTTTTGGAAAGAGTGCTTACATTACATTTCATATATAAATGTTTCAGTAGATATCCCTTGATGGGGGATAGCTTAATCAGGTTTTAGGAACTAATTGCATATTATCAGAATAGCAGTCACTTATACTATATAATAAGCAATTTGGTCTTAACATTTTTGCAAACATTTTCAGATGTCTCCTATAGATGGTGAAGTTACAGTCAGCATTAGACTCTATGGATAATCATCTGCCATAAGTTAATCACACATGACTTTTATATTGTTGATGGTTTTGAAATGTCATTATATAAAGAGAAGAATGATTTCAAAATGCCTTCAACATTTAAAATCAAGTTATTACAAAGGAAATTGGATAGTTATGGAGCAACAAATCATTCCCTTATTTTTAAATCTTCTCCATAAATTAAATCTCGTCAGTGATACCATTCCCTACCACCCTGTTTGAAAAGTCCTTTCTTCCTCTTTCACCCTAGTCCTTATACTCACTTTCTCCTTTTCCTGTTTTATTTTTCCTTAATAGCATTGATTACCTTATAATATGTTTTAATTTACATATTTTGTGTCATTTCTGTTGTCTTTCACCATGACTCCAATATTATATATAAGCTCCTGACAGCACAGATTTTTGTCTGTTCTGGGCACTGATATATTCCTATCATATAAAAATGGGACCAATGCAAAGATTTGGCACTGTTATATTAATGATATTTTTAAATGTGTATGTTTAGGAAATCTCATAAATTTATCATTACTGATTTTTTAATATTTGTTTTTTAGTTGTAGTTGGACACAATACCTTTATTTTATTTATTTATTTTTATCTGGTGCTGAGGATCGAACCCAGGGCCTCGCACATGCTAGGCAAGTGCTCTACCAATGAGCCACAACCCCAGCCCCATCATTACTGCTTTTTTTTTTTTTTTAATAAAAAAAGCTTTTTACTCTTGAGTTTTATTATTTAGAAAAACTAGTTTTAAGGGAATTAGGATTTATATAATTTTGGTTAAGCAATAAATTTTATTTTAAAGTTTTACATTCCAAATTTCAAATTTTTCTTTAAAAGCTGAATTTAGATAATATAAAAACAACAATGTAACTATGATAATTATTACTCACTTGGTATATATTAATTGTATCTTTATCTATCCAGTGTAAAAGTCTTTAAACTGTAAGATTTCTTTAAAAAATTTTAAATTGTTCTTATTAGTTATACATGACAGTGTTTTGACACATTGTATACAAATGAAACACAGCCTCTTATTCCTCTGGCTGTACATGGTGTAGAGTCACACCAGTAGTGTAATAATACAAGGATATAGGGTAATAATGTCTGTCTCATTCTACCGTCCTTCCCATCCCCACAGTCTTTATTATTTTTTAATATTCTTCTAGAACAGCATATCTTAGGCTAAAAAACTCTTTTTATTAATGTTTCTATTTCACTAAAATATATAAAATTGATCGACTTTCTTATGTAATATTTTAATATGTCTACGTGATCTCTGTCATTGTTTTCTTCACCGTTTTGTTCATGAGGCTCTGTCCTCATGCATATGGTTTACTGAAGTATGCTTTAATGATGAAACTTGCACTGATAATGACAACAAAAGCCACCTATTGATTACTGAATGTCAGGCACTAGGCTATGTAAATGAATATTTTAGGCTATCACATGAATATTCCTAAAGCATACTTTTGCGGTAATTATAATAGTGATATATGTGCATTTCAGTTATCACTTAAGTTGGAAATCCTAAATGGCTCCTGGTTTCCTGCCCATTATAATTTTTTTTTCAACCTGATACTCTGCTACTTTGTAGAGAAACTCAGTGTTAGCCTATCTGTACTGTTCATTGTTCTCCAAAGGCATGATTTATTTTTCTGCTTCCATTTCTGGAGTATTCATTACTTTTAAAAAATCATGCCCACCATTCAAATATCATCTAATCTACCATTCCTCTGAGATTCATTCCTTCTTTCTGTGTTGTCTCTCCTTTCTTATATATATTTATGCGTAGATTGTTATTCTATTTAGATATTGTAAGCTTTCTTTTAGTAGAATAATTTTTAATGTTTCTAACAATGCTTATTAGTCAAATCCTTAAACATACAGAGTTTCTCTTAAGCTGTTTTTCATCTGTAAAACATGAAAAAGCTGACCCTTAATAAATATTTTAGTATATAGTGGACCCATATGGGAGATTTTTGTTTCTTATGTTGTATTATGTTAATTCACCTTTAAAATATTTTTTACTCACTAGTCAGGTGAATGATAGGATCAGCATGTCAGTGTGAATTCAACATGAATTCGTTAGTAACCTTAATGTGACAGGAACATTTATTTTTAAGGAACATTTACTGATTAAGAAAATTATTTTATCCCCCTCACCTTTTTATGTTACCATTTTGAAAGATTGGCACGGCTCTTGAGAAAAGGTACTCTGAAGGTACACAAAGAACCATAATAATAAAATAAAAATTTCTGTAAAAACCATTTTCCTCATGTATAAATCTAATTTTCAAATATGTTTGTTTATCTTGTTAACACTTTAATAAAGAATTTAAAGAAGTTGAGCTTATAGGAGTAGAGTAAAATAGTGGTTACCAGAAGCTAGGGAGGGGAAACAAAACAGGGAAGGAGTTGAGAAGAGATTGGTAAAAGTGTATGAAATTATAGTTAGTTAGGAAGACTAGGTTCTGGTGTTCTCCTAAACCATAGGGTTACTATAGTTAACAATATTGTATGTTCCAAAATAACTATAAGAGAGGATTTGCAGTATTCTTGCACAATGATGAATGCTTGAGTCAATAAATATGCTAAATAACCTGATTCGATCATTACACAGGGAGTACATGTATCAAAACATCATTGTGTCGCATAAATATGTACAATTATTAGGTGTCAAAAATAAAATTTAAATTATAGTGCCCTTGTACTAAATTTTGCAAACTTATTTATAGTTTATAATAATTATTATACCCCTAAAGCAGCAATAGGATTCTAATTTTTTTTTCAGATTTGCTAAATGATTGATGTCAACTATATTTTGATTTATGTTCAATGGATTGAGAAGTTTATGCTAAAACTATTAATGAAGAATTATGTCCTTTACTACTGAACTTTTTTAATGCGTTAGATTTTCATTATCAGATTCTCCATAGTTTCGTGAAATATTTTCTCACTTTCTCTGAAGACATAGTTTCTAAAAACAATTCTGAGTAGGGATGAGTTATTTTGTGTCATGTTTTTCCTGTATTTGTGAGGTGTTTTGTTTTTCCAATTATAGCAAGAACACTTAACATTAGATCTACTCTCTTTAAATTTTAAGTGTACAATACAACATTTTTAACAATAAGCAAGATTTCCTGGATATTTCTTGTGAGAGTTTTTCCTTTTTGAGTATTAATATTTCCCCATTTCACAAGTACTAGGTGTTTAGCCATCACCATAGTACTCTCTACTTCTGAGTTTTGACTGTTAGATACCCTAAATAAGTGGAACCCTGCATTTTTTGTCCTTTGGTATCTAAGCTATTTCACTTAGCATTTTGTCTTCAGGTTTCATCCATGTCACGTATGAAGATTTCCTTCTTTTTAATTCCCAAAAAAACATTCAATTATATGTATATGCCACATTTTTATTTATTCACCTGTTAGTGGATATTTAGTTTGTCCCATTTCTTGGTTATTGTGAATAATACTGCAGTGTGTATAAGAGTGCAGATTTCTCTTTGAAATTCTAATTTTAATACTTGGGACAAATACACAGAAGTGGGATTGTTGGGTCATATAGTATTTCTGCTTTTACTTTTTTGAGACATTTCCATACTGTTTCCCATTAGATGCACTATTTTACTCTTCCACTAAAGTGTACTATGCTTTTCTTTTATCCACAACCTTGCCAACACTTATGTATATGTTTATTTCATAATAGCCTTCCAAATGTATATGCCGATGATATCTCATTGTGACTTTCATTAGCATTTACTTGGTGATTATTGATGTTGAACAAACAGCTTTTTATGTATATGTGGGCCATTTGTATTAATTCTTTGGAAAAGTATCTATTCAAGTTCTTTGTTCTTATTTTAAATATAGTTGTTTGTTTTTTTGCTGTTGAGTTTTAGGAATTCCATATATATTTTGGTTAGCAGCCCATTATTTGATGTGTGATTTGTAAATATTTCCTTCCATTCTGTAGATCACCTTTTCTCTTTATTCTTTGTTTCCTTTGTCATGCAGTTTGATGTGGTCCTACTTATCTATTTTTTACTTTTGTGTTCATATCCAAAAAGATTATTGCCAGGACCAGTGTTGTGAAACTGTTCTTCTGTTTTCTTATCACAGTTTCAGGTATTATATTTAAGTCTATCATAGATTTTGAATATAGTTTTATATGTCATGTAAAATAAGGGTTCAGTATTTATTTGTTTTTGGTATTGGAAATTGAACCCAGGGCACTTAACCACTGAGCCACATCTGCAGCACACCCCCCCCCCCCATTCCCCAGCAACTACGAGATGCTAAGCAACTCAGTGAGACCCTATCTCTAAATAAAATATCAAGTAGGGCTGAGGATGTTGCTCAGTGGTCAAGTGCCCCTGAGCTTAATCCCAGGTACCCCCCCCAAAAAATAATAACAACAAAATAGCAGGATAGAGAGATTCCAGTGTGTTCAGACATTGGAACATGTATAATAGTAACTGCTATTTTCACAAAACCATAAGGATGAATCTCTATAATGCCAAGTGAAAAAAGCCAGAAACAAAAATGTATCTATTGTCAAATTTCATTTATTTAAGTTCAGAAACCAAACAAAATAATCTGTGTTTCAGAGTCAAAAAAAGTGCTTACTTTTGAGCTGGTTGGATAAGTAATTACAGTGTAACATCAGTGGTCTTCTAGATAACTTATTGTTTGTTCTAGGTGATAGGTACATACATGAGATCAGTTAAAATTCATCCAACTTTATATTCTTAAAATATGAACTTTTTCTATGTCATATTTTCTTTTATTTTTTCCTAAAACAAAAGCTTTAAATAGAAGCTTTAAAAAAATGTTTGATCTTAGTGAACCTAATTCAGCTCTTTCAAAAAATATTTTTATAGGTGTTTTATAATAAAACCTACTCAATTGATGGTTTACAATGATTAAGAGAGATTGTTATCATTGTGTTCAAATTTTTTTTTCTTTATTAGGCATTTAGTAAATTCCCAAATCCAATATTATTCACTTGGAAATGTATATAGTACATATTCAGAGATAAAGGAACCTAAATTAACTCAGTACCTCTCACATTTATTTTTGTCCTCTGTTCACCTTTTATAGGCACTAGACATATTCTTGGTAGTCCTCATAATTAATGTATAAAGAACTTTGACATATATTATCTTACAAGCAAAAGTACTATGGATTTGGAGAATAGGTATTTTATAAATGAGAAAAAGTATTATTCCATGAGATTGCAGTAGATTCAGAATTAGAATTATGAAACTTATAATGTGACTAAGAATTACTCAGGATTAAACTGATGATATCAAATTATTTCAAAATATAAATTTAAAATTAAATTTATTAAATATATTATTAAATATATATATATAAATTTAAACATATTAAATATATTATTAGCAGAAATGATTAATGTTTGAATCTTTATGCTTATGTCTTTTAAATTTTGATTGAAGTTCAAAAAAACTAAAGATTCTGAACAACTTGTGAATCCAATAATACCTTCTATTTTCTGTATGGATACTAGTTAAATATGGTGAGAGAGGGCTGGGGGTATAGCTCTGTGGTAGAGCATGAGGTAGCATGTGGGAGGCCCTAGGTTTGATCTTCAGCACAGCTAGAAAACAAAAACAAAAAACATCCATGTCGTAATACCTGTACAACTTAACTAATATGATCCTTTAAAAACACATAGGTAAGGACTACTTAGACCCTTGAGGTGGCTTAAAGATAGGTCAGGAATAAGTTCTTAAATCTGTCATCATGTTCTAGGCTTTTTTTCCCCCCTAATTATCTGATTCTTCCAAGTTTTTCTCTCTGATATATTTTGATTGTTTCTATTTCAACCTTTGTTTTTTAAATTTATTTTCTGATCATAGAACGAATATGTGCTTATTACCATGGAAATTTAGAAAATTCTAAAAAAGGCACCAGTATAGAACTATAGTTTCTTGTAAAGGAAAGAATATGTTAATGTGGTTAAGTAAACTACCTGTTCATAGATAATAGGTTAAAGAGAATGTTACTGGATTAAGTAATAAAGCATTGAGAAATATTAAGGGCAGAATATTAATATCCCAGCTAGTCATTTAAACTATAAGCAGAGTACATAAAAAGCCATTGAGGATTGAATGTTCTTTCTTACATCAAGCAAATACCATTCATATATGTGTGTGTGTGTGTGTGTGTGTGTGTGTGTGTGTGTGTGTGTGTGTGTATATGAATCAGCCTTGTAAATATATGTATTAAATGATTCTGTATAAATTCCCAAGGTGATGTTATAAAATGATTGAAGACAAACAGGTGAAGAAAGATTTTCAGGCTTAAGATTTTCGTAAACTTCTGCATTTCTTCTTATAACACAGATAACACAATTACAAAATAAAGCTAAGCTTAGATCCCCAATTGCAGTAGAATTTCCATTAACATTCAAATCTATTAAAATGAACATAGATACAGTTTCTTTATGCTTATAAACTTCTTCAAAATTCATATGAAATTTTGCAGTAGCATAGTTTTCATCCATCTTATTCTCCAGAAATATTGCTGCATGTCGTGTGTCCTGTCTTCTTTATCTTACCAGAGAGTTTTGTATTCTTCTTTGTGCTGTTATGAACTGTTACACCAGAACTGGAACAATAAACTTGCTCTATATAAACTGACAGTGGATTCCACTTTTGAATCAAAACATGAAAAGCCATGACTCTTTCTGTGTATTACTATTAATTTATGTTTCAGAATCATAAGTTTCCCACTCATGGTTATTTTTCTGTTCTTGGTAATTTCAGAATCCTGAAACACTAGATAAATGTTATTAGAACTTAAATTTTCCGCATTTATAAAAATTTCAAGGTAGATATAAATAGTTGTGTTCCAAAGCCACATTAAACTTTACTGCCCTTAAGACTGGCTGTATTTTGTGAAATGTAGAAAGGGTGTTTGGTATATAAAACTAATGTCATATGACCTGGCATGATTTTGTTCCCTGCCCCTACCACAGAGCGTTTGGTAGTGGCTGTATACATTTTAGATTGTCATAACTGCAAGGACAGATACCTACAACTTATAGTTAGTAGTAGAGGACAAGATACTGTTAAATATCCCACAGTACAAACAGCGCCACATGCACATATCAGAAAAATCATCCAAAATGTCAGATTATTGAAAGTTCAAAGCGGTTTTAGATCTTCGGAGAACCTTGGATATGTTAGTTTTAGATATAATTTTGTTTTATATATTTTGTGGCCAAAATCAGATCACATCTAGTATATATACCCAAAGGGCATGACTTTTGTTTTCTCTTAAAAAAAATGAGTGAAATAACCCATGCTTAGGATCTTGCTGACCTTTAATTTATATTTAGGAAGATTGTATATATTGAATGTCATCACAAAATATGACTTCTTTTTAAATGGACTTGCTAAAGTAACCGTAAACATGATTTAAGCTGTGGCATTTTTGAAAGACTGACTTATTCCTTTGTCTTGAAGTCTATAGGCAAGGAGAAACAGATGGAAGGAAAGCAGGAATGAGCTCTTCTCCAACTTCTGCCTCTTACCAAATGTGTTGCTTTGGGGAAGTTACTTAGTCTTTCTGTTCTTCTGTAAAATTAGTCTAATATTATTTTTCTTACTTTATCATTTTTTATGAGATGAAATCTAGTAGTAGGTTTGTTTGGTTCAAGGAGGAAAATGCCAGCACAGACCTGGTGGAGACTAGTGCCATCGAATAAGGAGGGAAGGCTATGTCTGATAAAACCAGACTGTGCCAGACTTAATCCTGGGAAAGACAAGAGTTGGTAGAGTAAGACAGAAGCTATAGGTAGTGAGGATGAGTGGCCTGGGGTGGAGCAGCAGAGAAGGGGTGGGCTGTATGAGTGCTTTTTTAACATTTAAAATATTTCTGTCTTCATTTATGTGTTCCTTCCCAAATAAATACAAAGATAGTGATTCAAGTGAATGTGGTTTATATTGAAGATAAAAGAAATATGGGAGAGGAAGGAGAAACTGAGTCTCAGAAGAGAGGGGGGCCAAAAGTAGTGTTACCCATTCAGTTAGTATTGTGAGTCATTGAAGCTTATTTCTTCTAGGAGTGCTCTTGAAGCCAGTGTAGAACACACTAGCTTTCCCACTCAAGTAGTGATAGAACTGAGGTTTTTATCTACCAGCAATCATCAGTCATTTTTGAGTGCTAGTTGTCTGGTGAAGGCATTACTTTCCTGGCACTAGTGAACTTCAGCTGTCAAAAAAAGTCAACCAAGTAAAAAAATGATGAGTTCGATCCTCAGCACCACATAAAAATAAAAGGCATTGTGTTGTGTCCATCTACACCTAAAAAAAATAAATACATATTTGGGGCTGGGGATGTGGATCAAGTGGTAGCGCGCTCGCCTGGCATGCTTGTGGCCCGGGTTCGATCCTCAGCACCACATTCAAACAAAGATGTTGTGTCCACCGAAAAACTAAAAAATAAATATTAAAAAAATTCTCTCTCTCTCTCTCTCTCTCTCTCTCTCTCTCTCTCTCTCTCAATAACATGCTAGTTTGATTTTTTTTATTTAGTATATTACGAAACAGTGGAAAAATACATATAAAGCCATATTTTCATACTGGTATGTTTTAAAGATAGCATACTCTGAAAAAAACAGCAACAAATAATACTTAAAATATTTCACCAACTGTAGTTTTACTTCTTAAAGATAATGTATGTCTGGTAAACAATCATTCATAGGAGTTTAATTTCATTTTGTTGCATATGGATTTCCAGTTTTCCCAGCACCATTTGTTGAAAAGGCTATCTTTACTCCAATGCATGTTTTTGGCACCTTTGTCTAATATAATTGTAATTTTGTGGGTTAGTTTCTGTGTCCTCTATTCTGTACCATTTGTCTACCAGTCTGTTTTGGTGCCAATACCATGCTGTTTTTGTTACTGTTGCTGTGTAGTATAGTTTAAGGTCTGGTATAGTGATGCCACCTGCTTCACTCTTCCTGCTAAGGATTGCTTTAGCTATTCTCGATCTCTTATTTTTTCCAGATGAATTTCATGATTGTTTTTTCTATTTCCATGAAGAATGCCATTGGGATTTTGATCAGAATTGCATTAACTCTGTATAGTTCTTTTGGTAGTATGGTCATTTTGATAATATTAATTCTGCCTATCCAGGAGCAAGGTAGATCTTTCCATCTTCTAAGGTCATCTTTGATTTCTTTCTTTAGGGTTCTGTAGTTTTCATTGTATAGATCTTTCACTTCTTTTGTTAAGTTGATTCCCAAGTATTTTATTTTATTTTTTAAGCTATTGGAAATGAGGTAATTTTCCTCATTTCCCTTTCTGAGGATTTGTCACTGATATACAGAAATGCCTTTGATTTATGAGTGTAATGGGCCAAGGACCTGAACAGACACTTCTCAGAAGAGATACAGTCAGTTAAAAAATATATGAAAAAATGTTCATCATCTTTCACAATTAGAGAAATTCAAATTAAAACTAATCTAAGATATCATCTCACTCCAGTCAGAATGGCAGCTATTATGAAGACGAACAACAATAAGTGTTGGCGAGGATGTGGGGAAAAAGGCACACTCATAATTGCTGGTGGGACTGCAAATTGGTGCAGCCAATATGGAAAGCAGTATGGAAATTCCTTGGAAAACTTGGAATGGAAACACCATTTGACCCAGCTATTCCTCTCCTCAGTCTATGCCCAAAGGAACAGCTAAAGCAATTCTTAGCAGTAAGAGTAAAGCATACTACAGGGACACAGACACATCAATGTTTATGGCAGCACAATTCACAATAGCTAAACTGTGGGACCAACCTAGATGCCCCTCAATAGATGAATGGATTAAAAAATGTGGCATATATATCCAATGGAATATTACTCAGCAATAAAAGAGAATAAAATCATGGCATTTGCAGGTAAATGGATGGCGCTGGAAAAAAATAATGCTAAGTGAAGTCAGCCAATCTCAAAAAAACAAATGCCAAATGTTTTCTCTGATATAAGGTGACTGACCCATAGTGGGGTAGGGAGGGGGAGCATGGGAGAATTGACGAACTCTAGATAGGGCAGAGGGGTGGGAGGGGAAGGGAGGGGGCAAGGGGTTAGCAATGATGGTGGAATGTGATAGACATCATTATCCAAAGTACATGTATGAAGATATGAATTGGTGTGAACATACTTTATATACCAACAGAGATATGAAAAATTGTGCTCTATATGTGTAATAAGAATTGTAATGCATTCCACTGTATTGTATTTAAAAAATAAAATCAATTAAATATTTAAAAAAACATTTATAGTATTAAAAATGCATACATATTTAAGAAGATCTATATCAGAAATAATTTATCCTTACTACACATTTTAACAATTCTTTATATAGACAGATCATTTGTTCCCTTACTGAAGGTTTGTTATTGATGCTTTGTCAGTAGCATCTGTGTTTTGAATTGTTTTTTCAGAAGTGCTATCCCTTGCAGTTCTCTGAGCTTTAACTTTATGATCAACTTTTCAACAATGAATCCTTGAGAAATAATGATCAGAATAGCACAGAGTTTGTAGTCACATTTGTGGGTGGAATATATATTTTTATATAAATATGTATATATACAGGAACATATATACTCACATTAAGTATATTATGTATATTTTATACAATCAATATAGACCTGTGTCATCTCTGAGCTTCTTATTCTGTCTTTCATAAAGATAGAATAATGTTTCCCTTATTGTTTAATAATAATTTTTTAAATAATTTTCTAACTGGATTGAGCTTTCTATACCAGACAGATATACTCAAAAACTGTGGATTATGTTTTTGGGTCTTCATTTAGTTATTAGTTTTATAAAAATTAAATGTATTTTAAAGTTTGGTGATTCTTCACATTATCAAATATCGATTATTAAATAAAACCTGACTAGAAAAAACTGAAAATATTAAGCTTCACTTCATTGAACTTAAATGTAAATGAATAAAAGAATGTAAAGAAAATTAATAGTGCATGCAGTATGATGCTGTGCTGATTTGCAAGTTTATTTGTTTGTTGCTATTAAGATGCTATGTAATGGCACAAGCCAAGTACTAATGGTCCACTTAACAGCATGAAAGTCATCACAAAACTAGTCATTACTATGTAGCTGAAGGGTAAGTATACAACTGTATAGTTACATGAAACATAAAAACATTTTCCGCCATTAAAAGGATCATCTTAAAGAAAAATGCACTCAATGCAGTGAAGCTTATACTTACATTATAACTTCCACTGTAAACAAACTTATTGTTCTTTTTGTTTTTGTTTTCTGAAATTTGTAGTTTAGATGCTGCCTGAGGATTGCTAGGGGTTTACCATACATAATCCAAAATTTTTCACTGCATTGGAGTTAATTTATGATTAAGACTGAGTGTTGTGTTCTACATACAAAGGCAGAAGCATTTATTGTGAAATGTCATGCTGCTCATTTAATCTAGAATTTATCATTAGTAAGCACCAAAGTCTTACACTTTCTCCAGTGTGCTACACTTTCATGCCTCAGGGATTTTGCACATCCTAGATCTCAGGGATGTATTAAGGGTACTATAATTCCTTGTCTAGTTTTAAATTGAAAAATATATAGACTTAAACTGGATATTATTGTTATATTTTGAATGGAAATATTTATAAAGGCTCTTAAGTAGTTTTAACATTTTTGCCACCCACAAAAAGAATGTTATTTACATTATCCTGGTTTTTTAATGAAAAACTGATAAGATGAGAGTAATTGACACACTAAAGATATGCAGAAAACTTAGAATTTGGAATGGAGATTCTGTCCTCTCTTTTATTCATTCCTTATTTTTTCATACAAAAAAAATTGTGGAGAGCCTATTAAATGTTAGGTACTATATTTTTTCTGGTATTAAAGCTATATCATGAAGCTCACACACTAGTGGGAAGATGGAATGATACGGATGGGCACAAAGTCTCAGTCTTTTGAATCTCACTTATTATATCATGTAGTAGGATGTAATACCATGGTTACTTGATGTAATCCTGCATTTGATCTCTTGGAAAGTTTACCATATATATTCCCTTTTATTTTTTCTATTTTTACCTGCCTAATTGGGTTTGATGAAATTCCTTGCCTTAATATCTAGCATCTGTTGCTGGGCTGTATGCCTGCCTTCCACCTGGTTTTGACTTTCTTTGTCATCATTAATTTTAGGAACTCTTGATCCTAAACTCTGGTTTTATCTTGATTGCCAACTTATGTTGCTACCACAAACTGTTTCCTTTCAACTGTTGCTACATATAACCTGATTAATAAATTAAAAAGAAGGCCCTGTGGTTTATATCCTTACCTCTTCATAAAGAAGTTCACACATGAGAGAGATTAAATAAATAATAGTTGAATAGTTGAGTATTTGCAAACAAGAAGACAAGTTATATTTCAGCCTTTTAGGAATTTTAATTATACGTAAGAATTTTCCTTTTAAGATTCATTTGTACTTTTTAGTTAAAACCTCAGAATCTCATACACACAGGCATTATCGAACTACAAAATGAGAATGCATTTTAATATGCCAAATTTCATCTAATGCAGTTAAATATTCTCTGAAAATCTAGAAGAAATGTGAGTTCATAAGAGAAAGTATAAGAACAACAACAACAAAAAAATGAAGAATTAGCCCTCCCACAGAGAAGGTATAAGTTCCTTATTAACCTGTTCATGTCATTTAATTTTTTTTCAATCAGAAAATTATTTAATAATTAGAAAGAGAAATGTGCTAAATAGAATCCTGTGGTCTATAAGAACAAAGATATTTTTAAGCCTATCAATAAGATCAACTATATTGAAGATAATTCATAATAAGCATATATATGGAGTTTTGAAAAAAGCACTTTTAAGTTATATCTTTGAAATTAAAAAGCAAGACTCTGAAATTTCAGTAACTCAGACTATTTCTTACTCTATATATGTTTGCCAAGCATTTTGATTCTATACAGTGAATTTTATATAAAGTTAGATAAATAAATATTCAAAACTATTTCCATATTTATATTACCTACATTACCCCTGTCTAAATAAAAAAAGAGAAACTTTTGTGTAAAATTTAAGTATTAGGTTACATTAAAATATTTTTTAGTGTTTTTATATGGCTAAGGAGTCTTTTCACTTTTTCCCCCATAAATTCATATATTATATATAATTATCAAAACAGAGAGTCAATATATAATGTCCCTCTTCTATTTAAAAAAGTCATAAAAATAGTATGATTTGATTATGTTGTAGACAAAATTGCTTTAGTTAAAAAAGAAGCCCTAAAATTTTAGAATAATTATTAATACTAATGGGATGGACGAAGTAATAGATATACGTTAGGGAAATGTCTCATTCTTGCAAGAGTCATACTGAATATTTAAAAGTTTAGCAATAGATTTCTCTTTTGTTTCTCATTCATTTCATCCCTCCAAGCATTATAAACCGTTAGTGTCATTTTTAGTTATTTGATAAAATAGTATAAAGCATACAGTAGAATTGGATACAGGTAAAAGACTGAATGAAGCATTTTTTGTTTTAATTTTGGTTTCTAATGAACAAATAACACATTTTTGCTTAGTATAAATATTGTAATCTTGTAATGGGAATCCTCCTCTCTTTGTACTTTTTAAGTCCCCTTCCTCTGTCATTGTTCAATTGTCTTTGTCTTGACATAGTTATTCTTTAGCTCCTTGGCTAAATATAGAGTTCTGTTCTGAGTGGCCATGGTATGGGCCAAGGATGTAGCTTCTTATTGGTGGAACACTTACATAGCAGGTGTGAGACCCTGCTTTTATCTTTAGCAATTAGGGTGGGGCTAAATGTCCATGGTAGTTGTTTGTCATAGTTATTTTTAATCTTATCTTCTTTTTGCATAATCATATCTACTAATAAAATGAAAACATTTTGACCACAGAAGTAGAATGCTTACTCATCTTTATAATCCTCTTCATGAGGATTCATTGTGGAATAAGTGAAGATTCCAAAGAATGTTCACCCAAGATAACTAGGACTAGTGGATTATGTACATTTTCTTTTTTACTTAGGTATGTAATATTGTCTGTTTTGCCCTACATGTTTATAACAAGATTGAGGTTTTCTTTTGCTTCTTTTGTTTTGGGAGTAATTTGAGAAAATAAGTTCTTTAAATTTATTTTGTTTTACTAACTAGACAGTGATTACATAGAATATAGAGTTTATTTAAAAATTAGTTCTGTCTCTATAACAGTATTTATGTTTAGTCTGCTTAAAAATTTACCCAATTCAGGTTGTAATTGTTTATTTTTTACATATGCTAAATCTATCTGTTTTTTTAAAAAGTTTATCCAAAAGTAACTTCATTTAGACTTACCTGAAACTATATTTATGTAAGATACTTTTGATACTGTGTGTCAAAATAGTTAATATATATCAAATGATATTAAAAGTTTAAAATATTGCTTGCCTTTACTATAACTTATAATCTTTGATCTCTGAAAGCATAACTTAAAAACAACCTTGAAATTTGTAATATTCAAAGTAAGCCTCATTCCCCAAATGAATTTTATAATAGATGTACTAGCAGAGCTGCTATGTTAATGTGCAAAAAATGTTTTAATTCTCTACCCAAAAGCAATTACTGTGAAAAGCAATATTTTATTTCTTCCCAAAATAAAATTATTGTATTCTACATCAAGTCTTGCAAGAATCTTTCAAAAGTTATGAATATTGGGTAACATTATAGTCATTTTTCACTAAGAGATGGAAAACAATCATCTTTAAAATAAAAATTATGAAATATGTAGTAACTATATATTGTGTCTGAGTTTGATATGCAATTTATATAGTTGGTAAATCTTTCAGTTATGATTTCAAGTTCAAATTATAATCTGTAAATCTTTAGGAATGCTTCTGTCATCCTGTAAGATTTTATCTTATCTATGCTCTCTCAGGGATGATGCATATCAATTCAGTTGGATAGGCAGTCTAATTCCTACAATTCCATCATCTCACATGTTCAAAATTACATTTGACAAAATATGTTACATACTTTTTAACAAATTTAATAGTAACTACAAATAGATCAGATTGTACCTACAGTGCCATACCACTTTCTTTTATTCTTTAAAATTATCCAGTAAATTTTCCTTTCATACAGCCCATCTCTAGCCTCACTAAGGCAATACCACTAAGGAAGAAGAAATGTCTGCATTATTATCAAGTAATTTCTGTGGCATCTAAATTGGGTGAAACTGTTATATCTCAGTAATATTTGTTGTTGGGGAACTTTAGTATGTGACACTGTATTTATTTATGATACTTTTTCTATGTTGTACCCTCATTAATTATTATGTGCAAATTAAATGCTTTTCATATCTTTGCACTGCATCTTCACTATGTTCTTATATTGCTTATAGTTTAAATTTTGATAACTAGAAACCATTATTGTTCTACAGTTTGCTTATTGTTTAATGATTTAAGTTTTTAAAGCATGGATCATCTTCAACATATTTAAATAACTATGTATTTATTAAAATATTTTGCATATATAATGAGCAATAATTTAACTTAGTAACTCCTGGATGAGTTGTTGTTTATATTTCATTACTTATTATGAAGTTATACTAAAGGCATTTTCAAGTGCTTTCTTGGTCCAGGAAGAAGCTTAAATGTACAATGAAACTTACTTCCTTATTTATTTATGACTGGATTTATCAATCAGTTTTAGATCCCAGTAGCACATGACATTTTCCATCTTACATAAAACTTTGGAAGATGAGCCAATTGTGTAAGAGATAGAAGCCATTGGAATGCTTTGTGGCTTTTTTAGAAAAATTAATGAAGTTTACAAAGAAATGTAAATAGACTTCCACCTTCCACTAGGCAGTAACTAAACACTGAAAAATCAAGTTCTTAGAGGTAAAACAGATTCTTAAAGTTTTTTGGGTTTTTTTGAACATGTGGTTATCCTTTTAACAAATGCTATAGAAACAAGAATTACACAAGCAGCAACTAAAACATATGAATAATATCCTGCTAACTCATTTTTATAAGCAGGATTTGAGTCAGAATAAAGGGCATTTTATTTATTTTATTTTATTTATATACTTTTAAAATTTTCTGAATCTTTTTTTTTTTTACTTTATTTATTTGTTTATTTAATTTTTTTTTTTTAATGTGGTGCTGAGGATCGAACCCAGGGTCTCGCACATGCGAGGCGAGTACTCTACTGCAGAGCCATAACCCCAACTCCAATAAAGGGCATTTTAATATTGCAATCTGTTTATAGTATACACTTGAAAATAATTCATTGTTAGTTGTAGAACTTGCATACCTTGTCCTTTGCATGTTCCATAGATTAAAAATAGAGGTTGAGACAGCAGGATTGCAGTGATAGCAGAAGGATGAAATTATGAGTCCAAATACTCTTCAACTCCACATGACCTTGAATCTAATAAACAGACAGTGAATTTCAGAATGTGTTCCCACTGGAAATATTTATACTTGAATTCATTTCTCTTTTATCTCTCTTTGCCTTTCATGTTGTGTTGAGTATATCTTCTGGGCTCAATTCTTGGATTCAAGAAGTTCATAATTGAGTCAAGGATGCAGATGAATGCCTGGTTATTTCTTATAGAATTTGACATGAGCCATAATCATACATACAAGTGAAGGGCTATGTGAGCACAAAATGAATAGGAGTGAAAGACCCTGTCTCTTAGGCTTGGTTGGCAAAATAAAATTTTCTCCGTGGACAAGTGGAAAGCAGATTCAAGATATGACCAAGAGCAAAGTCCACAGAGAGTAATTGGATGTGATTAGTGCCTGGGAATGTTGAGAAGTGAAGCTAGAAAGATAACTTGGTGCTAGATTATGAAGGACCTTGGCAAAGGTGATAATTTGCTCTTAATCATATGAACTTTAGGAAATCATGAAATAATTTAAAGTAAGAGTAGAGTGGGTTGAAGATACCTAAGAGAATATGTTCCTAAAAGAGTCAAGTATCTTTTACAGTATTTGTCTAAAGTTTTGTGAGGATACCCCTTTTCTGGAAATTTAGCTGCAGAGATTAGGGTCAGTGGCAGTCCACCTCCCTTTATCTATGTCCATTTGTGTTTCTGTGTTGCTGGCTTCTTTAATAATGTTATCCAATCCAAGAGCCAAGGAGCTCCTAATGTTGTTGCTGGGTCCTGAGGTCACGACCTGTATGTTTTTTTTCTGTCTACATGTCAGAATCTTCCAGGGGTTTAGACAGTATTTAACCAGATGAATGAGGAAGTAGATAACCTTATCTGGAACTAGAAATCTTAAAATGGCTTGTGCAAATTTTTATGGAAGGAGAATGTTAAAACAATGTAATACATAGATGTTATATATATATTTAAATAAATGTGTATATCCCTATAATAATTCAGATACCAACCATCTTATTTCCCCCCAGTTTCCTAAGACCTTCTTCTATTTTCAACTCCTCTTATTCAAAGGAAGTCACTGTTGTGATTTCTGTCACAATAATTTGCCTGTGCTTGAACTTTCCATCAAATTTAATTCTATCAAAAGAATTACATACCATATTTCTGAACATTGTAATTAACATCATGTTTTTGAAATTAAAGATTATTTTTAAATATTTATGCTACAGTTTGTTTCCCCTAAAGTTCATATATTGCAAATTTAATCCCCCCTGCAACATTGTTGAAAAGTTGGAACTTAAAGAGGTGATTTGGTCAAGAGGGTTCTGACCTGGTGCATGGATTAATGTAGGTTCATTGTTGTGAGAGTGAATTTGTTATAAAAATAAATTTTGCCTTCTTTTTCTCTTTCTTGCACTTCTACACTCCTTCATGGGATGATATAGCATAAAGGCCCTCACTAGATGGCAGCCTATTGAACTTGGATTTCCCAGCCTCCAAACTATAAGAAATAAATCTCTATTCTTTTTAAATTACCCAGTCTTGTGTATTCTTTTATGCCCAAAATGGACTATGATGCTTTGTGAGTATATATTTTTTAGTATTAAAATTTAAGTCAAGGGCTGGGGCTGTAGCTCAGTGGTAGAGTGCTTGACTCATATGTGTGAGGGACTGGGTTTGATCCTCAGCACCACACATAAATAAGTAAAAAAATAGAATAAAAGTCCATTGACAACTTAAAAAAATTTTTTTAAAAATTAAATCAGTTGGCCACAGTGTTGCACACCTGTAATCACAGAGGCTCAGGAGGCTGAGGCAGGAGGAGTACAAGTTAAAATCCAGTTTCACCAATGGCAAGGAGCTAATACAAAATATGGCTGGGGATGTAGCTCAGTGGTTGAGTGTAAATCTCTGGTAACCCCCTTCATCCATGAAAAAAAAATCCAAGTCATTGGATAATATATTAAAAGTGGAGTTTTAGGAAGAGAGTTAGTTTTATAGCAGGTATAATAGGTGTTTGGGGGCAGGAGAATGTTGATTCTGGAAAGCAGCAGGTACTGGAGATGTTTAACTTTCCAAAATATCAACAGAACACTTTGTTAATAAAGCAAAGCTAAATTGTATTAGAACTCACTAAGAATTTTTTTTTTCCTTCAGTGACTCAAAAGTAAGAAGTAGAAGTAGGAACTTTAGATATCTGTGGGAACTGGGACTGAATTGTTTAAGGTGGGTTTTTCAAGGCAGGCAACTGATATGGATTAGGGAAATTTTATGGTATAATAGTTTAGGTTTGCTGAACTGTAAGGTGAGGATATTAAAGTAAGCTGTTTATCTAGGTATGTGGACTATTGTCTATGATAAATTGATGTGTACAAATTTCCTGAAGCATACAGTGAGGTTATTTCTTTGGTTTATAGTCTTATCTTTGCCAGGCAAAGATTTCCTTGAACAAACCACTAAGTCATGTTGACACAGATGGTCTCAGTTCTCAGAGATAAGTTAAGAGGTTGTTGATGAATTTCAGGTTATTAAGGCTGCAAACAAGATAATGGCATTGTGATGAGAAATGGAAGAGCCATTATATAAGGAATGAACAGAGTGTTTATGGAGTAAAAATAAAGAGATTTGCTTTTCAAGGGCAGATGGGGCTTATTTTTGTATCTTTTACTTTGGCATTTATCTTCAAGATTTTTCATAGATCTTAATAGATGGAAAAGACTCTGTAAGTACAAAGAAAGAAGCCTCTACTTGTAATAAAGCCTTTTACAGCATCCACATTGAACAATAGTTGTTGCGCCTCCTAAACAATTTAAGTGACAGGAAACTTGCTTTCTCATGAGACACCACTTTTAGCTTTAGGAAGCTTTATTTTTTGGAAAATATTTCTTACGTTAAGGTGAAACTTGCCTTGAAATCCTTTATAATTCTCTCTTCACCTTTTCTGGAAACTTGTAGGATAAATGCCTTCTAAGTTTCTCATTTCAGCTAAGCAAATGTTTTAGTTTAGTTTATCATGCTGGACTCTAGTTTTCTATATGTCTATTTCTGTTTTCTTAAGTTGTTATGTTGATTTCTAAAGCTTCTCCATCCTGGGTTTCTTTTATCCATTTTACTCTTTGGTTTGTTAATGCCACTCTTAATAACTGCAGTGTTCCAGCTGAATTATATTTCTAGATGTGTTCTGATCAGGGAGGAAAGGAAATAACCATCTTTCTTTCTGGGTATTGGAACTTATATTACTTAAAATAACAAAACAAGCAACAAAGCTAACTTCCTTTAGCTTTTCTAATAGCTACATCAGACTATAAACTCATGGTTCATGTGGTTTCAGCATTACTAGGTAGATCAGAGATGGAAGCAACAAAATTCCAGAAAGATCAGTTGAAACTGTTCAGGTGGGTGATGCTGAGAAGTGTATCTTCCCTGTTTACTAATAGAGCATAGAACAGTTGCTGTTTTCTTTCTGTCTGTACTGTCTAAAAGTGAATGTTATAAGAAAGTGTTTGTAATGATTTTGTGTGAGTAAAAATTAGACTGCTACAAGTTACAAGAGAAAAAAAGAATTGTATTCCTGAAGTAATTTCCAACAGTGAGTTAGCAGTTTCAATAAAGATACTACAAAGTATTGTCAGCAGAATCCCACATGCATATAGATTTGTGGTATATTATTAAAAGAATTCTTTGTCCTTTGGTAAGGGTGAGGTACTCCACCTTTTAACTCCACTAGTCTTTCTCTTCTTGAAATAGAAAATAACTGTGTAAAGAGGCAGTATTGAAACTGTCTTATTATTATTTATTTTTGACCCTAGTAGAGGGAAGACTGCTGCAATTCTTGCATGTTGATTCCCCAAATGATTGCAGAATCTCATTTTAGTTGCATCACTTGCTATTATTAGAGAAGAAAGTGTCTTCTGAAGTCTTTAGAATTCAAGGTTGTTGCAGAAGAAATAACAGGGCACAGTAGTACAAACGTTAAAGAGATATGTGACTTGAACCTAATTAGATATAGAATAGAATATTGTGGACATAAAATTAAAACAACAGTATGTATTCCAACAATTCTGCGCATCTCCTTTTCTGAAGTATTCTGCATGGGATTTTATTTTTTCAAAATTAATGTACTATGTACTACAATTGAGTTGGAAAATTTGAAGTTTTAGTCTTGTTCTTAACATGTGTATTTTATATTTTTAAGCCATGCTGAAAATGGCACTTTGGGCAACCTCATATTCATTTTTTTATTCATTTATTCCTTCCACAGAAGTTTAAAGAGTACCTGCTGTGTGCCACATATTTTTCTAGTCAAGCTGCTAAGCATTCTTGGCTAGGCACTGCCAATTAGGTGATGAACAAAATAGATAAAGTTCTAATCCTCTAAACATTTTTATTTTAGCTAGGGGATACAGACAGTAGAAAAGCAAATGTGGCAGATGGTAGTAAGTACTTTGTGAGGAAAGCAGAGTGCTAGGAAATTTGGGAAAGTGTTCTTGTTGTTTTGTTTTTTGTTTTGTTTTTAAATAGTGTTCTGAGAAGGCCTATCTGAAAAGGAGTCAGTTAGGCTGAGATTTGAAGGAAATGAGAGTGTGATTTGTATTGGTATCTTGAAGAAAAGGATTCACTAAGTGCAAAGGTCCTGAGGTAGACATATTCTTAACTATGTTTTTGGACTTGCAAGGAAGGTAATACAGTTGTAGTGAAGAGAGTAAAGGAGAGAGTGATACATGAGGTTAAGGTGATAGTAAGGTGCCATGGTTTGGGCAGGAGTGTGGGTTGGCATGTGTACTATAGACTGGGGCCTTGTGAACTCTGATAAATTTGGTGATGGCATACGGATCACATTCAGACAGTTCTATTTTTTAGATATTATGAAAATAGATTTTCTGCTGTAATCTATGCTCTTAGTCTTATTTCATCTAAGTCTTATTTCATATCAGGTCAATCTGTATTCCTCTTCCTGCTTGTAAACCTTGAGAAATGTCTATCCTGTGACATAAAAGAGATTATATTTCATTCATCCACTTTCTACTGATTATTTTCTTAAATATAAGCACTTTGGATTCTGGTTTCCAGTTAAATGTTTAAAGATACTCATACTGTAGATGGTTGAATCTCTTAAATTTTAGTAGTAAGTCTACAGAAATAGTTATCTTTTGCACCTAATTGTTCCAGAGTGTAATCTAGAGACAGGAGCATTTTGCCTGTTGTTTTAGTCCTATATAGTATAATATTGTATAGTGCTTTCCTGAATTTTCATTGAATAAAAATGATTATTAAGGTGTATATTATATATATGGTATATATCGATGGATGTTTATATATCTGTTGCTCATTTTCATTTCATAGCCTAGTAGTAGCATTCTTTGTATTTATTGTAATCAGTAATCCAGTTAAAGAAGCAAAAGGAAAAAATGTCATTTCTCATAAGTAACATTCCATTTTAAAGTGTTTTCCCTAGGAAATGAAACAAAAGTTTCTCATAATATTCAATCTGACAAGAACATCCAATTACATATTAAAATATTGGTTCTAGGCCAGGTGCTGTAGCACATATCTGTAATCCTAACAGCTCAGGAGGCTAACGCAGGAGGATCACAGGCTCAAACCCAGACTTAGCAACTTAGCAAAGCTATAAGCAACCTAGTGAGACCGTGTCTTAAAATAAAAAATAAATAAATAATAAGAAGAGCTCGGGATTAGCTTAGTGGCTAAGTGCTCCTGGGTTCAATCCTTGATACTAAAATAAATATTTTAAAAAATAAAATACTGGTTCTAAGTAAGCTAATTAAGAAAGTACACTTCAACCTTTATGACTGTGCTTTTATCATTCAAAGATACTGGTGTCATAATGTTGATGCTTAAATGGGTTTTGAAATGTCAATATAAAAAGTACCACTCTAAAATTATGTTTTCAAGAGTGGGAAAAAAGGTAACAGTATTATCAATGTTTTCAGAAGATATCCAGTTTCATTATGATCATACTGAAATGTGGATTGTGATATAATGTGAATACAATGATAAATATTGTGTAATTGGAAAGTAAAATCATAAGTATGCCTTCTATATGGATGAAACATGAACTACATTGAACTCCCAATTGTGCAAGAACAAGATATAATAATGAACATCTTCTGAACAGATTTCCATTTTTATAACAGTTTCAACATTTTAGGAAGTAAATTCCTTCTCAATAAACGTGTACTGAGTTATCAATGTTATTCTTTTTTGTACATTTTATGCTTTTAAATTTGGGAAATCACCTTGTAGGGAAACATACAAAATTAATTCAGCCATTCAGAATACATGAAAATAATAATAACGGGAAGAGTATTGGTTTTGCTTATTTTATTGTATGAAGTATCAATCACTTATTGTCAAAAGTGTGTGTGTTGTGTATTGTAGGCTCCATATTTTTTTCTAAATACTGGCTTCATTGTTTTTTGAGTTACTATGTCACTTATAGCTTAATACCATTGTTCAGTAGTATATTGAAAGTTTATCAAACTAACCTAATTTTGTATCACATGGCATTTTTAAGATTTGCCTTCTTTCATAAAGTAATTAAATTAGATAACAGGTTAATGTGAACACATATGTGTCTGAAAAACGTTATTCCAAGTGATTTTCAATGAGCTTTAAAATGTATATTTAAAAAATCTGGGACCCTGTAATATCACATACTCAAAAAGGCTAACAACATAGGATCTTAAGTTTCAGGCCAATCTGGGCAACTTGGGGAAACTCCTTTAAAAATGAATGAATGAAATAAAACAGGATGGAAATATTACTCAACTGTAAGTCCCTTATCTGGTAGGTTTGAAGCCCTGGGTTCAATTCCCAACACCACAAGGAAAAATAAAATCTGATATTAGGTTAAGGTTGTTGGACTTCTGTTTTCTCTCTTGATCTTTTGTGATAAATATTGTAATGATAATTTCTTCCTATTATCTGTCTTTTCAGTGATTCAATACAGTATAAGAATTGATAAGGAACATATACTTTGTTATATTTCAGTAAGTAATTTATGATGCTCTATTATCTCAAGCACCACTAAATAATGGAACAGTGAGTCATTTTTCTAGACATAGTTATAGAGGAAGTGACATATAAACAGAAAACAACCATGCAATTCAGTAACAGTTGCAAGTATCAAGTTGAATATATTTCTGTGGGAGCAAATATGGAACAATAGCTTACTGCCTGGATCAATCTGCAGAAAACAAAAAGGAAATGGAAAATCACAGATCTTTAAACTTAAGTATGAATTTAGAAAGTGGATAACAGAATATATTAATTTCCTAGAACTGTCACATCAGAGTACCTTAAAACAATAGAAATTTGTTTTCACAGTTCAGAAGACTAGAAGTGTATAATCAAGATATTGGCGGTGTTGGTTCTTTATGTAGTTTCTGAGGAAGAAACCATCCCATGCATCTCTCCTACTTTCTGATAATTGCTTACAGTTCTTGGCATTTCCTAGCTTGTTGATGCATCAATCCAATATCTGCCTCCATGTTCACAAAACAGCTCTGTGTTTCTCTGAGTGTCCCTACAAGTCCGATGACTGAAAGATTAATTTGGATACTGAAGCAGCAGCTGATGGAATCATGAACAAAAAGTGTTGTAGTGATGCTACAGCAGCAATTATGGAACTCCATAGATACTTAAATAATCAAAGTTAAGAAAGGATTGTAATGATTTGGGGATACAAGTAGATAATGTTTGCTGTAATTAAGAATTTTTGTGGGAAGGAAAAGCATAGCACTGATATTTTAGATAGAGAATTTGGATGAACAGTCATTCTAAACTTAGTTATATTTTCTCTCTAGCATTATCCAAAATATTTTAGAGATCATAATTATAGATCCCATTTCAAGAATGTTTTGAAACATTTATAATCATGAAACTAATAAAAATGAAACAATTCAAATCAGCATATAAGTAAGTATGCACCTAGTGATTCTGACTTGTAAATATAACAGAGTTTCAAATTAGGAAAAAATCTATATGGAGTGTAGTGCTATAAACAGCTTAATTGAGAAGAGGTACTTAACTTAAATTTGATAAATCATTTGAATTGGTTATAAAAGGAGTAGAAAGTACTCTACCTGATAGGTGATCATTAAGATTGGAATACATAAATAAAAATGTGTACTACTCAGGAAAGATAGTGTGACTAGAAAAAGAGAGGGCAGCCAAATACAGATTGCATTAAGTTTAAGAAGGAATACGACAGACAACATACTCTAACTTGGGAGGTCAGGTAACAAATTTGTACTCATTGAATAGCTAAATGAACCAGTGGTGGTGGTGGTGGTAGGGTGTTCTTTTAGTATATTAGCTCAACAGCAATATATAAATCTGTAATTTTATTAGAAAATAAAAAGATTGGAAGAAAGCTAAAAATCTGAAAGTATGAGATGATAACAAATATTACTAGAGAAGAAGGATTTTATGTGTTGGCTTTTTCACATATTTCCTCTTTCTGCTTTGACTTATTAAACCGGATCTAGTTAATCCATCTTCTTGGATGTATTTTACATCTTCTCAAATTGTTGTTCTTCCTTACTCTTTACTTTCCCCATCAGAATTTAGCTCCTGACAAAATTCTTGTGTGAGCCATCTAAATATATCTTCTACAAAAGCATAACCTAGCTGAGAATGTGAATGTTGATGATGACAGACTCCCTCTAATATTAAAAGCTTCATGTTATCTTTTTCAGTCTTTACCCTTTTATGAAATACTCACTATTATCCCCACTTACAAATAAAGGAACTCTTTTTCAGAGAGCTTAAATAGCTTATGCAACCTAGATCTGCCTAATTGCAGAGCCCAGATTCACAGTCACTTTATCTTTTTTTTTTCATTAGTTGCTCAAGACAATACAATGATCTTGACATATCATACATTTGATTCAAATAGGGTATGAATTCTCATTTTTCCACATGTACAGATTGCAGGATCACATTAGTTATACATACATGTATATACATATAGCAATCCTAGTGTCAGTTGTATTCTGCTGTCCTCCCTATCCCCCGTCCCCTCCCCTCTCATCACCTCTCTCTATCCATTCTACTATGACACTTATCTCTCTCTTTTTTTTTCTCCCCTTCCCCCTCACACCATTGTATATGTATTTTGTGAAACCATGAGGGTCTCCTTCCATCTTCGGTGCAATTCCCCTTCTCCCTCCCATTCCCTCCCACCTCTTTTCCTTGTTTTGTGGTAATCTTCTTCTCATGCTCTTCCCTACTCTGTTTTGAGTCACCTCCCTTATATCAGAGAAGACATTCGGCATTTGTTTTTTAGGGATTGACTAACTTCGCTTAGCATAATCTGCTCTAGTGCCATCCATTTCCCTGAAAATGCCATGATTTTGTTATTTTTTAGTGCTGAGTAATATTCCATTGTGTATAAATGCCACATTTTTTTAATCCATTCATCTGATCTGTTGAAGGGCACCTAGGTTGGTTCCACAATCTAGCTATTGTGAATTGTGCTGTTATGAACATTGTTGTAGCTGTATCCCTGTAGTATGCTCTTTTTAAGGCTTTTGGGTATAGTCCAAGAAGGGAAATAGCTGGGTCAAATGGTGGTTCCATTCCCAGCTTTCCAAGGAATCTCCATACGGCCCTCCAAATTGGCTGCACCAATTTGCAGTCCCACTGGCAATGTACAAGTCTACATTTTTTCCCTCATCCTCGCCAGCACTTGTTATTGTTTGACTTCATAATGGCTGCCATTCTTACTGGAGTGAGATGGTATTTGACAAAGGTACTAAAAGTATGCAATGGAGAAAGGATAGCATCTTCAACAAATGGTGCTGGGAGAACTGGAAATCCATATGCAACAAAATGAAATTGAATCCCTTTCTCTCACCATGCACAAAAGTTAACTCAAAATGGATCAACGAGATAGGAGTCAAACCAGAGACTCGGCATCTAAAGAAGAAAAAGTTGGCCCTAATCTCCATCTTGTGGGGTCGGGCTCCAAATTCCTTAATACATGTATAGCACAAGAGTTAAAATCAAGAATCAACAAATGGGACATATTCAAACTAAAAAGTTTTTTTCTCAGCAAGAGAAATAATAAGTGAGGTAAATAGGGAGCCTACATACTGGGAACAAATTTTTACCCCTCACACTTCAGATAGAGCACTAATCTCTAGAGTATATAAAGAACTCAAAAAGTTAAACAACAAAAAAACGAATAACCCAATCAACAAATGGTCCAAGGATCTAAACAGACACTTCACAGAGGAGGATATACAATCAATCAACAAGTACACAGAAAAAATGCTCACCATCTCTAGCAATCAATCAGAGAAATGCAAATTAAAACCATAGTCACTTTATCTTAATCATCTTATGATGATGTCTTACAAGAAGGCTTGTCCCCCTCTCCACTTTTCTTAATTTTTTACTGCATTGTTACCACTTAGCTCTTACTTTTATTTTAAATAATATATACTTACTTAAACAAGATTATAAACTTATTGAAGGCAGAAATTATGATTTTTTTCAGTTTTGTTATCCAGTGTTGATCTTTGACCTAGAAAAAAATAAAAAGTTAAAGTTGATATGAGCACTGACCTAAAAAGAGTCCTTATTCTGTATTGAGTGATGAGCCTGCTTGCTGGACAAGTTGGAAGAAAAGTTTAAAATAAGCAGATTCGTTGAATGGTATCAAAATGCCTATGGCAGGGAAGAAAACATTGCTGAAAATTGATAAATCATTTTTTAACCTCTCAAGTATTTTTTTAGTTACATTTTTCAGATTGAATACATAAGTCCATAAGTACTTAATAAAATGTAGATTCCAGGAAATGAGATCCATAGAACTTCAAGTAGGTTACTTGCTTATCCTCACATAGTTTCTATAAATACATTAAAGCAGGGAATATACAAATGCCGAATTCAGTTAATTTTCATAAAGTGTGACCAGCACCAGGTCAAGTAATGGAATATTATCTCCATTTATAAGCCACTTCATACTCCTGTATCACCCAGTTTTCCATCCAAGCAATCCCACAAGAGTTTCCTGCCCCTAAAAATTTCTTCTCCAAATCCAGGCTTGCTCCTGGTAATGAAATAACAAACATTATTTCCCAAACCATTACCACCGTTTGTATTCTCTTCCCCTTTTTAGCATTTTCCCTCACTCCAAGCATTTTCCTTGGTTAAAAAAAAAAAAGAAGAAGAAGAAAAATTTTTTCTTCAGAAAAATTCCTGTAGGTTTCTCCTCAGCATTAAAATCATTTGAGACTAAAGTTATAGTTGAAGAGCTCTCTCCTTTCTTTGGTAAGATTCAGAATTACTCCATTCGTCTTAGAAGATTCTGGTTTTTTTGTCAAATGTTATTAGAAAGATTGAAAAGGATAAACATAATTTTAAAAAGTTATGTACCACTGATAATTTATTTTACTGCTTCTAAACCAAAAGAACAAATATTTTGGACTATATCCAATCAAAACGAAAGAGGTTACTAGGTATTAGTGAGAAAAACAAAGGAATGTAGACATTTTTAAATTCTATTAAGCACCAAGTAAGACTCTTAGTTTTAGAATTAATGATAGTTTAGCATCAGCATTAGATAAGTTTACCATTGAACTGTTCAGGTATGCTTTACTAAGCACGTTTAAGTGTATGAACACGTTGTTGGAATTATAATCAGTTTGCTCAAGAAAATATTCATTAGAGAATAGAACTAACTTTATTGTTTATGTCAGTAAGGATAATTCTAATTGTGAATATATTGAATATTGCATATTGAATCAAATTTTCATTTGAGATTTTTAATAGAGCATTATAATTATGCATGATGGTAAGTTTCATTATGATATTCATATATGCCTATAACAAGTTCCTCAGACTTTTCCCTCTTTCCCTTCCCCTGATTTCCTTCCTCTATTCTTTTGTTCTCCTTCTATTTACTTTTTGATTTGGTGCACTATACTTGTACATCAAAATGGGATTCATTGAGATATATTCTTATATGATTAGCATAATTAGGGCAGTTTCATTCTACAGTTTCTCTTCTTTTTCCTCCCTTCCTCCCTCTCCCAGATCCCCCTGTATTCTACTGTTGTCCATTCTGTTCTTGTGACATCTGCTCTTTTTTTTTTTTTTTTTAATTTCTTATTTCTCTCTAGTTTTCCCATGAGAGAAAATATACAGCCTTTGGTTTTCTGAGTCTGGCACTTAATTTAGCATAATGTTTCATCCTTGATGTAATTTCAGTCTTCTTAATGGCTAAATAGAACTCCATTGTGTATATATACCACATTTGCTTTATCCATTCATCTATTGAGGGATACCTCCTCTGGTTCTATAACTTGATTATTGTAGATTATGCTGCTGTAAACATCATGGTGCTGATAACACTGTAATATGTTGGTTTCACTTATTTTGGATAAATACTGAGGAGTGGAATAATTGGCTCATATGCTGATTACATTCCTAGTCTTTTGAGAATTATTTTTGGCAATTTTACTACTTGAGAATATAAATGTATACATTGCTCTTCCCCACAGTTTGATAAAATCAGGTTTTTACTCTAATATTAGAAACCAAAATGGAATCATAAACAAGAAACCTTTTTGAATAATATTACTGTTATCAAAGAAAAATACTTAAGTACTAAATAGATGATATACTAATTCTAGTTGTGTAGGATGATTTATAATTGTTCAGCCCTTTTTTCATCTTTTCAACAGAAAAACATTAAATTGATTTATAATTTCTTTACATGATATAATTTTATATTTCTTAAGATTAAAATAATACATATTTATACTCAGAAAGTGGGATTAATCTATTTATAATAGATCAACTATTAACCTATTTTAAATATTTATAATATTCAAATTAATCATGTAATAACGTACTCAAAAAATACAATGAAGGGGTCTTAAAGGACTTTTAAAGGTTATCTGTTTCTTCTATTATTTCAGCTTATTTTGATTTTCATTTCTTATCTTTTTTCTTAGATCTCTTACTTTCCTATCTCATCTCTTTTAAGGGATTTACTCCTATCTATAGGACACTAAGATTTCTTTTTCCAGAATCTCCATCCTCTTTCTATTCAACCATATCTTCTTCCTCCATCTGGAATCCTATTAAGCCCTAGCCTTTATTCACTGCCACTTGTAAAATATTGTAGAAAGTCAGAAATAGAGTTTTGATTGGATGTATTTGAAAATATTTGTTCCTAAACATTAGCATATTTCTACCTTAATCTTTACACCTTGTATTACAAATAAATTTAGATGACCTTATTTTCTGTATGAATTACTGTAATTGTTTTCTATACCCATCAAGCTGCCCACTTGCTCTTTCCATTTTGTTAAATTAATGGGCATTTTAAAATTTGATTTGTCCATAGCATTTGCAAGCAATTCTTACTTTTGTAGAATATTATAAACTCCTTAATGACAACAGTAAATATTTTTGCATTTCCTTACAAGAGAACATTGGGATGAAGATCAAACTCAGTGGTAGAATGCCCTAAGTTTAAGCTGCAGCACTGCAAAAAGAAGAACAAAAACAACAACAGCAACAAATGGTGGGTAGGGAATGGAAAAAGGAACATATCAATCCCCATAAAATCCACATATTCTTTTTAATAACTGTTTCTAAAAATTCAGATAATACACTCTATATAAAAAAGGCTTCTTGTCATTATTCTTCCTCTAGTTCGTCAATTTGTTCCACAGATAATTATAGCACACAGTTCTTAATGGATTCTTCCAGTTTATTTTCTGTGTTCTTCTACACATGTTCACTTGTAGACATGCTTATATTATACATGTATATAATTTCTAGGTTTGTATTAATATTGCATTTGAAAAGTAAAATCTAAACATGTTGTTATTGTTCTAAAGGAAGCTGACAAGAAGATTATCAGTCATTAATTGACAGACTTTTAGAAAACTATCATTCTGCCATTTGGACCATATATTAGTTTGCTTGAGCTGCTATAACAAAGTACCACTGACTGAGTAGTTTAAACAAAGGAAATTTTTTGCTCAATATTTTGTATTCTTAAAATCTGACATCAAGGTGTCAGCAAAGTTGGTTTCTCTGTGGCCTCTTTCATTGGACTTTATATGGCCATCTTCTCCCTGTGTTTTCACTTTGTCTTCTTCTGTGCATGTCTTCATTGGGATCTTTTTTTTGATAAAGACACTACTCACACTAGTTCATCCTAATGAACTCAGTCTGACTTAATGACCACTTTTAAGACCCTGTCTTAAAACACAGTCATATTCTGAAGTACTATGTGTTAGGATTTAAACATACGAACTTTGAGGGCCGTAATTCAACCCATAATGGAAGCTTAATATTCATTTGAAACACTAAAAATATTTCACACATGGGCTGGGGGTTTGGATCAATGTTAAACTACTTGCTTATCATATGCAAGCCCTGTTGTCCCCGGCACTGGAAAAAAATTGACACAACAACAACAACAAAAACTAAACCTAAAAAACAGTTGTTCACTTATTAATATGTTTTGTCTTTACAGTTACTTAACACTACATGTTAATGTCTTAATGATTAAATTTTCTTATAGTGAAAGCACATTTTGGAGGATGTTACCTGCTCATTGAAGCTTTGACTTTTAGTAACTTTACTTTTAGTAACAAACTTTAGTTTGTTCCCCCTGTGATATCTTGTCAGTGGTATAAGGCAATTTGAAAACAGGTAGTATATTAATATTTTATTGTTTATCTTAAAGTATTATTCACATTCTGTATGATATCATTGCAAAAAAAATGTTCCATTGTTGGGAATACAAAGATAGAATTGTTTTTATAGCCCTTTACCTCAAACAAATTTATAAAGTAGTTGGATTAACTTATAAAGTCAATTTGTCTAAATAACAAATATAGCAATATATTGAATTATTTTGTTTTGAATTTTTAGTTTTGGATCTCAAGGATATTTTTGTCATCATCGAAAGGTAAAGGAATGAAACATAGCTTCTCTCCACCCATAAAATGTTTTAATTACCTTAAATTTTACATTATAATACAGATACTATATTTTACATATTAGTTATATTTGCTGGAAATGCTTACCAGAGAGAGTCTTTAGCATTGATAGGAACATGGTTCTGAAATTATTATACTAATGAATATTAGCAAGCTATTTTAAAGCCTCTGGTATTAACACAAAATGGAGTACAATACTGACTAAATAATTTCTGGAGTTATACTTCTTTCTTAAAGGAATGATAAAAATACAATTTCTTATTGTATACTGGGTAGTTTGTAGTCTTTCAATCTATTCAATTTTATTAGGAATCAGTTTAGTTGAAAACATAGATATTTTTAAAAAATGATGTGGACTAACTAAACCTGGAGAATATCTAAAGCAACATCTGTCTAACCAATATTGATAGTACTAGTTTTAAATTCTCAAGTACTTAGAATTTTATTTTTATTTGTATTTTATTTTTAATGATTCCCAAGGCAGGATTTCTTTCTACTCCTACCTCTTATTTTATTTCATTTTATTTTGGGGTGGGTGGGGAGAGTACCAGGGATTGAACTCAGCGGACACTCAACCACTGAGCCACATCCCCAGCCCAGTTTTTGTTATTTCATTAGAGACAGGGTCTCACTGAGTTACTTAGTGCCCCACTATTGCTGAGGCTGGCTTTGAACTCTCAATCCTCCTGTCTCAGCTTCCCAAGCTGCTGGGATTACAGGCAATTATCACCATATGCGGCCCCTACCTCTTTTTTTGATTTTTTTATTTGTTCTTTGTAGTTATACATGACAGTAGAATGTATTTCAACAGTAGAATGATTTTATACACACACGCGCGTGCACACGCACGCACACGCACACAAAGTATAACTTTCCATTTCTGTGGTTGTACACGATGTGGAGTTATACTGGCCATGTATTCTTATATGAACATAGGAAAGTTATGTCTGATTAATTCTACTGTTGGCTTTTTCACATTTATTTTTTGGGGGTAGACTACAATACAGTGATAGCATATGAGTTTCATATTTTATACAGCCCTGACTATGGACATTGTTACTTATTATTGGGCAAGTTACTTAGCCAGTATAATACATTTCCTTTCATGTAAAATGAAAGAATATGTATAAGGGTTTTTTCCTTTGCTTTTTCTTTTTCCTTTTTTTATTGGGGGTGGGGAGGGTTTGAGGGTTTACTGGGGATCAGATCTAGAGTTTCTTAGGGCCTGGCTAAATTGCTGAGGTGTGCCTTGAATTTAAGATCATCCTCCCTCAGCCTCCAAAGCTATTGGGATTACAGTGGTATGCCACCATGCCCACCTGTTTGTTTCTTTTTTATTCTGTTTTGATCATTGAATAAAATAATGTGTACACATTATCTGATGTAAGACAAATTTAAAAGAATCAAATCATTTCATATTTTTCCTAGTAATATTTTATTTTAGAAAAAATGTTTCATAAATACAAATGAAAAATTTACAAAAATATTTTCCCATGGATATGATAGAATATGATGAATATGATTCTCATTTATTTATTCTTTTGTTAGTACTATTTCTTAGAAAACATTTCTCTTTCATATTCAAGTATAATTTATATACTGAAAAATATATAAAGATCTTAAATACACTATTTAAGATAAGTTTTTAACTATGTTTGAAGATGCCAATGGAGATTTTGTGAATGCTCTTTTCTCCCCAATATATATATTGAAAAAAAAAAATATATATACACACACACACACACACACACACACACACACACACACAAATTAGCCAGTCTAAAAAAAAAAGCCACAGTTTAAAGAGAAGTTGCTCTTATTGTTTAAAGAAGGTATGTTTACAATGTACCACACTGCTAATAAGTATGAAAGTAAATTATGATTTTAATTTTTGTAAGCTAATGTAGGATATTTGAAATTGATAAAGAAAAATACAGTGTTTTAAAAAATTGGGAGTATATTCAGTTAAACCAGTTTATGGATAAAACGGTAAGTGCATCAATGTGCCTTTATAAAGTAATATGCAAGTATAATATACTAGTAATGTTGGGATATATTTTTAAAATGTTTGGAAAAGTAGAATTTTTAATTGTATGCTTATAAATAAGTGCATAATAATCACCAAATATCAATATTTATTTTGTTAAGAAACTTTTTAGACAAAAAATTGCTTACTGACCTTATATACAAACAGAAATATGATAAATTTTGATATAAAAGTGTATTAAGAATTATAATGCAAAAAAAATAAGAGAGCTCATCTATAATGGCGTGATTTGGCGTGAACATACTCTATATACAGAGTTATGAAAAATTGTGCTGTGAATGGATAATTATAAATGTAATGCACTTCACTATTGTTATGTATGTAAGAAAAAAATTGCTTGCTAAAATGAAAATCATTTAATGAGTTAGCATGAATCTAAGGAGTAAACTGTGGTTTTATCAACCAATATTTATAACTAGTTAAATCTTTACTTTTCTCTCTAGGATTTTATATAATTTTCTGAGATTAATTTCTTCATATTATTCTGAGAAAATTTAATATAAATTTCATTTGATAAATTAAAAAATAAAAATGGAATTATAAGTAGATTTGAATTATATTAAAAGATTTTGATTTTCTCTAAATATATAAATTTTTATAATCATTTCGTAGTTTACTTTAGGTTTTAAATTTCTTTTATATTGAAATTGTTTTGAAATATATTGAGATAAGTATTTTAAATCTGTTTTTTTTAAAAGTAGCAGAAATATTTTTCTCATTCTATAAATTTTTCCCTATTTCTGAAACGGTCATCAGTTCTGGACTTAAGATTCATATAAATAACACTGGACATTACAAATCCATATATGATTAATACATAGATTATTATAGAAAGTAGATACTAAGATAGTTTAGCAGCAGTATGTATTATCTTCAGCAAAATTTTATTACTAAACTAGGTAAAATTTCAGTGACCTTCAAGTCAAGGGGAATTTTGTTTAATCCGTAAGAAGAAAGATCATTGGTTGATATGGGTCAGGAAATAAGATGAAATAGCCTTAAGAACCTATATAAAGGTCAAAATAGGGATAGGAAATTTGGGAGACATGAAGATACAGTTTTTACTAAAACATGTAATTATGTTAATAGAAATAATGTGAGAGAAATTGTTTTTAATCTTGCATACCAATTATGTCTGCCTCCTATCACTTGCCAGATAGATCAGATAAACAGTTTTATTTTTCATTGTCTATTAAATTCCTTGTTCCATCATACCTATTTGAAGTTCTTTTCTAATATCCTTTACTTATGTCACTATAATTCTACATTGAAATAATGATTTTAGTTAGCAGTCTCTGGAGTCTTTGCCTTTTACATTTTTCTAAAAATTATTTGAGTATATAGCTAAATTGATAGCCAAATTTATACTCTTTGATAAAGACTGTGCAACTTAGTGTAGTTACTTTTATTAATTTATGATCTATTTAATTCTATAGCAGCTCTCAATGAGCAAGATAAGTATATTATCTCCATGAACAGTGGCAACTCAAGCATAGGTTCAGATCTGAGTCTTCTAAATTTTAAAATGTTAAAGCATGCTATTTAAAATATAATGAGGATTCTATTATGCTTCATATGATTAGGTAGCTTTGTATGTTTTCTTTTGCTTATAGGTGCTATGTTTTACATTGTTTTCTCATATAAAACATAGCACCTATAAGTGAAAGACTGAAGCACAGTCTTTCTTTTAAATATATATTTGTTGGTTGTATGATAGATTCAGAAGTATTGACAGGGCTTTCAATGACCTCTATGCAGTTTCAAACTTTCTAAGGTTTGTGAGTGATAGACTTATGAAAGTAGTGATTTTGAGAGGTTGGAGAGTAAAGATCAGAGAACCCATAATCTAACCATGATGTGGTGAGCATTTAGGCAGTCAGTTGTGTCAAAGTAGTAGAAAAGTGGCAGATATAAATCTGGAAGTGCACACTGGCTTCATGGTTGGTTGTAGACAGAGATGTCCAATTTGAAACTCAGGTCATTAGAAGAGTGATTATATTGTTGACAACAGTGTCAGAGATAAACTAGTTTATATGGAGAATATTTATATTTATTTCTGAAGTTTTGACTTTAGAGAAGATGTGAAAGTTGACTTGGCTGGAAAGGGTTATGTCACATATAAAAGCTGTCAATTCTTTTCTTCTTAACTTTTTTATTATGGAAAATTTTAAACGTGCACAAAGCAACACAAAAATAGTACCATGAGATCCTACAGATTTGCTTCCAATCTTCAACAGCTGTTAAGTTATCCACTATCTTACTTTTTTTTTTTTTTTTTTTTGGTAACCAGTATCAGACACCAGTGATTAAAAGCAGGGAACTCAGGGCTGCTTAACCACTGAGACACAACCCTGGCCATTTTTTTTTTTTTTTTTTTTTTTGGAGACAGTCTCACTAAGTGGCTTAGAATCTGGCTAAATTACTGAGGCTGGTGATCCTTCTGTTTCAGCCTTCTGAATCACTGGAATTACAGGAATGTGCCACCACACCCATTAACTATCTTCCCATATATACTCTTTTTTTTTTTTTTTTTAATTAATTTTTATTGTAGGTTATTCAACCACTTCCAGTCCTTCCCTCCAGGTAATTGTGAAGCATATCTCAGACATTATATAGTTCATCACTAATACTTTTTATTTGTTCTTCTTAGTTATACATGACAAGTAGAGTGTATTTTGAAGCATTATACATACAGGGAGTGTAATCTAATTAGCATCCCATTCTTGTGGTTGTACAAGATGTTTTGATTCACTGTGGCGTATTCATACATGAACATAGGAAAGTTATGTGCAATTCATTCTACTGTCTTTCTGTTCCTATCCCTCCTCTCTTCTCTTTTCTTCACCAGTATTTCAGTACACGTGTCTCTTAAACACAACCACAATACTATTATTACACACAATAATTAATAATAGTTCTTTGGTATCACTGAGTCCAAATCTCCCTTACTCTGTTTTTTCGTCTAGTTTTTGCTTGTATTTTTGTATCAGTCAAGTTCTGAATAAAGTGCTGTGTCTGAAGTCCCAAAGACTACTCCAAGGTTTTATGATTCATTAGGAGGACTCATAGGACTTAGCATCTGATCATCCACATGACTTGGTTTATGACAAAGACAGGACATAAAGCAAAAGCTCAGCAAAGAGGAAAGGCACACGGAATGAAGTCCAATGGAAGTCCAAAGGCACAATGCGATGAAGTCCAGACACAAGCTTCTGAGAGTTTTCTCTCCAGTGGTGTCATGCAGGACTCAATTCTTGTAACGTCAAATTGTGAGGAGTGTGAATTGTTGTCTCCTGAGAAAGTTCATTGGGAACATGGTGCCCAGGGTTTTTTATTGGAGGCTGGTCCTGTAGGCATCCTCTGCCTAGTAGGTACCAGAGTTCTGGACTATGGAAAGGAAAGCAGGCATTTGCCATAAACCATTTTGTGGAATAGTTTAGGCACAGAGAGCCATCTTCATCCCTGAGGGAATGATGGTAACATTCCTGAAATCCAGGTTTCTAGATGCAGCCAAGAACCAACCTTTTAAGAAGGGCTTTTCAAGGATAGCAGTCCCACATCTGTTTTCTTCACAGGTGAATACATTGTGACTGTTGGTATATCTTTAATCTCTCTTTTTAAATGTTTTTATTGGTTCACTATAGTTATACATAACATTGGAGTTTACTTTGACATAACCATACATGCATAGAATATAATTTGCTTCACTTTAGTCCCCAGTACATCCCCTTTTCTTTTCTTTCTTCTTCCCCCTATTCTCCTTCCTCAACTCTACTACTTTCCACCTATATGTCTTCCAAAGGAAAAAAAAATAAAGCGACTAGAACTTCATGGACAATTTTTTTTTGAGAGAGAGAGAGAGAGGAGAATTTTAATATTTATTTTTTAGTTTTTGGCGGACACAACATCCTTGTTTGTATGTGGTGCTGAGGATCAAACCCGGGCCACACGCATGCCAGGCGAACACGCTACCGCTTGAGCCACATCCCCAGCCCATCCCTTTTATAGTTACTGTACAATTTAGCATTTTAGTACTCTCTTCAACTTTAATGAACTTAGATGTCTACCTAAATATATATATATTTAGGTCATGTATCCTAAACCGAATTTATAAATATTCTACATTTATGTTACTGTAAATATTGCAGTATATATTTACTATGTGTTTGGACTTAATAACTAAATGTGAGAGATTTTTATGAGTCTAATACATACATATAACATAATTTCCTCCATTCCATTCTCCAATAACTAAATTCTTACTGTACATTTTATCAGTTATGAAATCGTCTCCTTTCCCATAAAAATACACCAGGAACAAGAAATCCACTTGTTCTTCCTTCAAATATATGTCTTCCTTCAAAATATATGCAGGGTCAGATCACTTTTCACAACTACCATCAACCTGCTTTAAGCTACCGGCATCTTTTGTCTATATTGCTGCAGTAACCTTTCTCTATTCTCCTTCTTCCTTGCTCCATAGATCATGTTACTCTTCTGCTCAAAACATATTTTATATGTATGTATAATCTAAGTCCTCAAACAATGTATTGACCCTCTTACCCTTTTGTGAGCATGTTTCTGTCTTAAGACCTTTGTATTGGCCATTACTCCATCTGCCTCTTTGGTGCTTTCCCCATATGGCTAACAACCTTAATTGATTGAAGTCTGCTCAAATGCCAGATACATTCTCTGTGGTGTTTTTGCTGACTCTTCTGTCATTTAAATTGCATCCTCTTCCCCACTCAGAACATCCCTAATCCCCCTACTTTGATTTACCTTTTTTTTTGTATAGAATTTTGAACTGATACAGTATATAATTCATATTGCATTATATACACACGTGCGTGCAGCTTTTATGTATTAATTGTTGTTTGTCTCTCTTCTTCCAACCCAGCATACAAATACACACATGTACACATACACTATGTCTAACCCCATGAAGCCAGTCATATTGTTTTGTTCAGTATTTTATCTTAAGTGCCTGGAGATACAGCTATCACATGTTACACAATCAATAAATATTTGTGGAATGAATAAATACAGCAACATTAATAGCTAACACTTCCTGAGAGGTTCCTTAATGTCACGCTTTTCTAAAAACTTTATTATAACAACATAGCAACTTTGTGAAGAAGATACCTTTTTATCCTCATTTTACAAATGAGGCAACTAAGCTATAGGTCGGCTATGTAATACACCCAGTTTTACACAACTAGAATTCAAACCTAGCAGCCTAGTTTAAAATCACAGTTCCTTACTATTGGAGTATGGGACTTCTATCAAAGATGATTCTCATGCTTAGTGCTATAAATTTTATAGTAGAACCTGAAGTTGTGTAACATATTGTTATATATGTTATATATAGAAAGTTTCTCATAAGGCTGGATTCACAGTGATACTATACTATTTGAATATAAAGATGAATGTTGGTAATTTGTAAATTTTCAAATAATAAGCTTTAAACAATAGAAATTTGCATAAAAAATGAAGTTCTCATTTGACAGATTAGCAGGCTTAACCAGTAGCATCCATTAGTGGTTAAACCAAATCCAACACACTTCAAAGTCATGGAACTGTCAACTAAGTTGTACTGTTATAATATCTGAATCATTATCAGTGCCATTTTTATTTCTGAGGAAGGTTTCATTTATCATATTTCACAAGAAATTTTGTGCTATATTTCACAAGCAATGTCAAGATAAAGGCTGTGATGTCAAAGATTTAGAGGCAGTGACTTCCCAGATTTGTTCATCAGACTGCAGTGGTCCTGGTCATATAAAGGAAATGAATGGGACTGGACTTCTAAACCTGTTGGCATTAGGTGAACTTGAGGGAAAGTATCATTCTTGAGACCATAAAAGAAAAGTTTCATGAGTGTGAACTAAAGCTATGTGTAGTACTAGAATATAAGACTTTCTGTAGCAAATAGGCATGATAACAGGGCTCAGACTCAGCAGTATTTTGCTTGTATTGCACTCAGTGAAACGTCTAACAAATACTGTAAAAAATTTATTATTAAAGAATAAACACCTGGCCACCCCAAATTCATTATCTATGAATATGCTTAAATATACAGAGAGAGGAGTAGGGAGAGAGAAAAAGAGAATCATGAAAACGTTAGCATGAGTACTAGAGTATTGTGGACATCATATTCATAGGTACATTAAAAAAAACAAAAAAGAGAAAATATGGTAAATCATCCATCTAAGAGAACATGATCATTTTTTAAAAACATTTGATAGCCATCTTTTTTATTCCTTAATATTCCAATGAGTGTCAAAATATGATCTGTAGCAGAAAATTAATCACAGAGACATTAAATAGCTTTTCTGGAGTGAGGGAAATCATTCTATTTACTGATAACTCTAGATGAGAGTTCCTTAGGCTTATCACAAATAAAAAATATTTGGTAATATGAAATGAGTAACTTTATTTTTAACATAGAATGATGCAAATTTAAGCTACATAAGTTTCCTTGCATTTTAGATTTATATTTATAATAATCTTATGAAAATATTAATCTTCCCTGATAGTTACTCTTTTTCCAGGATAAAAACTTTTAAAAAGCACACATTTTTTATTATATTTTTCATATATACCTTATGTGACAGACCTACAAAAGCATTTGAGCTATAGGTTTACATATAGACTATATCTTGCATTAAAAGCTATTCAATTGGATTTTCAAATGCTGAAGAATATAACAAATAATTTTCCACTTTGGACTTTTTATTAAATTAGTTACAAAAGAAAATTCTATGAAAGTAATTACACTATGCATTTCAAATTTTGCTACTGAATAAAATGAAACCCAATGTCTAGAAATATATTAGCAACAAAATATTAATTACTGAAATTACTTAGAAGGTTAATCATAGGACAACCTTTTACACTTTATACTCAAGGGAAGCTTTCTTAGTCTTGTTATGTTGTCATATTTTTGTTCTTTGAACATTTATTTTGAAAGCACAGAGAACAAGGTGTTCTAATTGGTTATATAATCGGCTTTGTTCATAAGCTAAAAAGTGCTTCTCTCAATAGAGTTTATTCCCAACCACTGTCTCATCTAGTGTCTGGGGCCTAAGGTTGTTTGTGTTATCCTAGGAGTTTTCCAACCATGCCATCTATGTCTTTACAGGCCGACTTTCTAAGGAAGGGAAGTTAATTATGAACTATTTCAACATATTCTGCTTAGAATCTCTTCAGTATTGGTTGATTTTCTTCTCTTTTCTTTTTTCTTTCACTTAAAATACATAGATTACCAGTCTTACTGACACTGTAATTAGGGAAAGCTCAAAAGGATAGAGGTTTCTACACTTTACCATCTAAACATACAACTTTAAGGAGAAGAGTCTGATGACACCAAGCATCCCCTTCCTAGTCTTGGGCTGAAATTACAGAAAAACAGAATTTCTCAAAGTCCCTGGTTAGGAGCTAGTAGCCCTCTATTGGTTCTTCCATTTCCAGTTGGTTCAGTTTCTATAATTTTACCATGTCTTTTATAGTATCCTAGAGATTCTCAGAAAACTAGATAGGATAAATAAAATACAAGTTCTGATTTACTGATTCACCCTGATGTTATTTGTAGGTTACAAGCCTAATTTACTTCATGTAGTTTTTTTTTTTCCCCCATGTTGTTAGGGGTCAATTTACTGTCAGCACTCTTATATTAAATCTAAATTACTGCAGTTCCACTAGGAATCCTTTTATTGTTTAAACACACACACAAACAAAAAATACTAGAAAGTTGTTTCACCTGAATATATGCCTTTCTTAAGGGATTTGATAAGATTACAACATTGCCTCTTCTTGCACAGCTTTCTGCTAAATGTAGTTATATAGATATGGCCTGCAACTCACCCACAGTACAAAGTTCTAGTCCTATCACAGACCCTACTGTATTGGAATATTCATATATCAAATCTGAGAATCTGTTTTATAAACAAGTATACCAGGGAAGTTTCATGCATGAATAATTTTCAGAATTCTTTTGAGATCTACCAACATAGGTTTAGTGATCAACCTTTTTAACCCTCAGTAGGATAAAAAAATTTAAAGAAAACTTCTTGGAGCATAGCTGGGGATTTAACATGCCTCAACAGGTCATGTGATAAGTACAGCTGGAAAAGGGCTATCTTAGACAGCTTTTTTGTTACTGTAACAAAATATCTGACAAGAACAACTTAGGAAAAGATTTATTTTGGCCTACAATTTCAATTCATAATCACTTGGTCCAATCATTTGGGCTTGTGGTAAAGCAGAACATAATAGCAGGGAGGGTGTGGAAGAACAAAGCTGCTGACCTCAGGGCAGCCAGGGAGAAGAGGGAGAGGGAAGGAGGGAGGAAGAGAGAGTAGAGAGTGTGCCTGACTGACTAGAGCTCTCATGATTCTGTCAATTTTCAACATCTTACCGCTGTATATCACTGCATTGAGGAAGTCTTTAGAGGAATGTGTACATCGTAACAAGGGCTAAAAGATGTCTCCAAAATTTCAAGTAACAAGAAAGCAGTGGCCTACTACTACCAGATAACAAAATCAAAATATATTGGCCAATAAAGAAGCTTATCTCTGTTTTATGACAAACTGTTTTATTTTGTGTCAATTATCATCATCATCATTATTTTAGTTAAACCAATTATTAAATGAAGTGCTAAGAAATTTCTAGTAGAACACATGTATAGCTTCTGGGGAAATCAAACCATAGATGAGTTCTTTGTCAACTGGATATAGGTAATAATCTATTTATCTCTCTTTCTTCAAGCAAAATCCAGAAGGACTTACCCTAGCTATTTTATTATCTGTATTACATCTGCCATTTGCTGTAACATTCTACTTATAATTAATCCTGTCTCAGAGAAGTTGATGTAGCTTGATGAATGCAAAGTCCCAAAGGACAGAATGAGAAACTTGCAAATATCAAGAAATAGAGGAATCTTTTATTGGAATGTAAGTGAGGGATTTCGGCTTATTTTGTACAGTGACAGTGGTGATCAGGACACTTGATTTCACTACAGCTTTAAGAGAAGCCTACCTACTGTCTTGTAGGTGGGCTTTCCTAATTCCCTTTCCTTATTCCCTTTCTCCTTTCTTCTCACTTCCTTCTCTCATACTGTTTTCATCATTTTTCGTATTTTTTACTAAAGACTCAATTAGTTGGTTCTACCTTAAGCAAGATTATGTTATGATACAATGAGAAGTTCCTAGGGTGTCTTTAGAGTATTTTATTAAGGCACAAACAAAGTAAGATAGTCTGTATTATACTAATAATTTTTAAAGTATACTTTCCTGAATATTAGTATTCTAAGAAAGAAATGAAAAAGGAAATAAGAAAGATTATTTCATTTTAGTATTTTGGGTACCTTGGCACCGAAAAGAGACTCAGGACTAGAATGCTGTGACTACATTTCTACTAGATGATGTTTGAAAATTTTATCATATTTACTTAGAATTAACCTGTGATTTGGGTTAATTGCCCCGAAATTCATATGTTGAAGCTTAATGCCCAACATGATTTTGTTGGAGATAGGGTCTTTAGGAAGTGGAATTAAATAAATTCATATGGAAAAGGCTTTTGTTGGAAAGGATTGATGACTTTATAAGCAGAGCATCCTTCTACCCCAACTCCTGTGTTTACAAAGAAAACACCACTGAGCATACATTGAGAAAGTGACTATCTATCTTCAGCCCAATGGGAGCCCTCACCAGACTCCAGTCCTGGGGAAACCTTGACCTTGGACTTTTCAGTCTCCAGAACTATGAGGAAGAAAATTACTATCCTCACTTCCTTTTTTTCTTCCTCTCCTTCCTTCTTTCCCCTCTTTTCTTTTTCCTTTTCTTTCTTTCTTCTCCCTTTCCACCATTGAACCCAGAAACTACATCCCCATTGCTTTCATTTTTTAATTTCAGATATGTTCTTGCCACTTAGCTGAGAGATTTACTAAGTTGTTGAGGCTGGCCTCAAACTTGCAATCCTCTGACCTCAGCCGCTGTAGTTACTGGCATTACAGGTGTGCCACCATGCCCCGCTAAATTTACACTCTTTAAGACACACAGTACTGGTATCTTGTTTGGGCTATCCGAGCAGATTAAGATACTTGATAAACACAGTTGAATCTGTACTACTCAGAAAAGTAGTACTTTCATTTTGTGTAGTCCTTTGAGCAAGGAAGCTAGGGTGCTTTTACTGGAAAATCTTAAACATCGAAGATGAATTTCAAAGACCTCTAAGTTTATTTGAAAGCAGTAAGGCAAGCAACCCTTGAAATTCTTTTTTTTTTTTTCACTTGCTATTGGAATAATTTCTATATTTGCAAAGATACAAAATCATATATTAGATAACTGAGATATTGTTACTTAGAGGATTTTCTTAGGTTTCAAGAATATACTACCCTCATACTGGCAGGTAGTGAAACAGTGACTAAAACAGGCTAAAGGGATAAACACTGGTATTTTTATGATGTTTTCAAGGAGGGGTAAAAGAAATAGAAAGAAAGAATTTACAAATTATTTTATACTGATTGAATAAAACTACATGAAAAGATTGGACACAAAGAATTCATATAGATAGTGTGAAAGATAATCACAGTACTGTTTCTGATAAAAGCTATTGGTTCTTTTTATAGTCATATTTTAACATAAAAGAAGATACCAAGTGTGTTTTGTGGATTTGACCTTGAAGTGAAACAAACTGTCATTTGAGTAATACCCAAGAATATTAAATTTTAATTTCTTTCATGTGCATTTTCTTGATGTTACGAACAGTTCTTTTTTAAATAATTACATTTTTTTAAATAACCAGAATTAAAATATTACATCCCCTGGGTTTGGTTTAAGTATATTTTTTTATTTTTTGTTGTTAAGTAACTTGTGCCAAAGCAAATAGATGCCAAAGTGTATTTTATCAATGAATTAGGGAGAAATAGCAATTAATTTGAGCTCTACATTGTACTTTGTCTTCAGAAGAGCTGTTTCTGAGATATATATCTAAATAGATAGATTGATTGATTGATTTTGTATTAACTAATGGGTATTGATTTTACCATCTATGAGTTCTATGATTAAGATATAATAAATTTTTTAAACTCATTTGATAGTCTCCAGATCCATCCATTTACTGGTAGAATGTCATAAAGTTATTCTTCTTTGTGGCTGAGTAATACTGCATTGTGTATGTATACTAATACAAATTGACTCCATAGCTTAACTATTGTGAATTGTGCCGCTATAAACATTGATGTGGCTGTGTCATTGTAGTATGCTGATTTTAAATACTTTGAATATATACCGAGGAGTGGGATAACTGAGTCAAATGGTAGTTCCATTCCTAATTTTTTGAGGAAACTCCATACTGCTTTCTAGAAAAGATAACCTTTTTAACAAATGGTGCTAGGAAAACTGGAAATCCATATATAGTAGAATGAAATTTAACCCCTCTCACTATGCACAAAACTTAACTCAATTAGATGAGTGACCTAGGTATTATGCCAGAAACCCTGTACCTCATTCAGCCTTTTCCCTTTCCTCATTCCTCCCCCTGTTCCCCTTCTTCTGTGTTGTTGTTTTCTATTTATTTATTTTTTTTAATTAGTGCTTTACAGAGATATATAAAGGTTAAATTCACTGTGGTATATTCATATATGTGTGTAGCATAATTTTTTCAATTTAATTTCATTTTTCAGTCCCTCCAGCAATTTTTGAGTGTACCTTTCCCCCCACATCCTCATCAACCTTTTTGTTACTTGTATTCTTGATAATTTTCATACTATCTGGAGTGAGATGAAATCCCATTGTATTTTTAATTTGCATTTCTCTAATTGCTTAAGGTGTTGCTTATTTTTCATATATTTGTTTATGTATTTCTTCTTTTGAGAAGTGTTTGTTTAGTTTCTTTGCCCATTTTTTCTTCAATTTAATTTTTGGTATTAAGTTTTCTGCATTCTTTAAGTATCCTGGAAATTAACACTTATCTGAGGTGTAGCAAAGATTTTTTCCCTTTCAGTAGACTGTTTCTTCATGCTCTTGATTGTTTTTTGAGCTGTGAAGAAGCTTTTTAGTTTGATGCCATCCCATTTATGAATTTTATTTCACTTTTTGCACTTTAGGAGTCTTGTTGAGAAGTCGGTTTCTAAGCTGACTTGTTCAAGTGTTGGGCCTACATTTTTTTCTAGTAGGTGCAGGGTTTCCTGGTATAATACCTAGGTCATTGATCCAATTTGAGTTGAGTTTTGTGCATAGTGAGAGTGGTTAAATTTCATTCTTCTATATATGGATTTCTAGCTTTCCTAGCACCATTTGTTAAAAAGATTATCTTTTGACCAATGTTATATTTTTGTGTCTTTGATAGTATGATAGAACTGTATTTATGTGGGGTTATCTCTGTATCTTCATTCAGTATGATTGGTCTACATCCTATTTTGGTGCCAATACTATGCCATTTATGTTACTATAGCTTTGTAGTATAGTTGAAGGTCTGGTATTGTAATGCCTCCTGCTTCACTCTTCTTGCTAAGGATTACTTTGGCTATTTTGGGTATCTAATTTTTCCAAATGAGTTTCATGATTGCTTTTCTATTTCTATGAGGAATCATATTGGGATTTTAATTGGAATTGCATTGAATCTATATAGCACCTTGGGTAGTATGGCCATTGACAATATTTAGTATGTCTATCCCCGAGCATGGGAGAACTTTCCATCTTCTAAGGTCTTCTTCAATTTCTTTCTTTAGTGTCCTGTAGTTTTAATTACATTTATGACTGCTTACTGTGTTTTAGGCCAATGCAAAGGGTTTTGAGTTTGTTATATTATTCACTTCTCATATGTTTTTTATTTCTGTCAAGCAGCTTAACAGTTTGAATCCTAGAATAATTTTTTGAAGGTTTCACTTATTGCAGATATAAGACAAGAATACCACTTAAGGTATTTTTAAATGGTCTATTAGTGCATTATAGTTACACATAATATTTGGGTTCTTTTTGACATAATCTATATGCATGCAATATAATTTGTTCCATTTCAGCCCCAGTGTTTGCTTTTTCACTTTCCTCATTCTTACCTCTATTCCCCTTCTTCTGTGTTCTTGTCTTCTATTTACTTATTATTTTAATTAGTGTTTTATAGATATAAATAAAGGTGAAATTCACTGTGGTATATTCATATATGTGTAGCATATTTTTTTCAGTTTAATTTCATAGTTTCTCCTTTCTCTGTCCTTCCTTCTTCCCTCTCTATCCTGTCCCTGTACTAAACTGATCCCCCTTCTATATTCATGGGTCCCTCGCCCTGTCTTTTCTACCCCCCTTATTTTTCTCTAGCTTGCATGTATGAGAGAAAATATTCAGCCCTTCACTTTCCTAGACTGGCTTATTTCTGCTATAACTTCATTCTTTTTTATGGCTGAGTAAAACTCCATTGTGTGTGTGTGTGTGTGTGTGTGTGTGTGTGTGTGTGTATAGATGTGTATATGTATACACACACACACACATATATATATATATACACATATATCCCTATATGTATATATGTGTATGTGTATATATGTATCACATTTTCTTTATCCATTCATCTGTTTTGGAGTACATAGGCTTGTTCCATAACATTGGCTATTATGAATTTCATTGCTATAAATGTATATGTGCCTGTATCCCTATAGGATAGAAATTGGATAGCTATGTCTTACTGTATTTCCATTGCTAGTCTTTTGAGAATTCTCTATACTGCTTTCCAAAGCATTATGCTAATTCAAAGTTCCAACAACAGTGTATGAGTGTATCTTTTTTCTTATTATCCTTGCCTGCATTTACTAGTATTTGTATTCTTGATAATAGACATTCTGACTGGAGTGAGATGAAATATCAATATAGTTTTGATTTGCACTCTTCCAGTTGCTAGAGATGTTGACAATTTTTTAATGTATTTGTTGGCTATTTGCATTTGTTCTTTTCAGAAATGTCTTTTACCCATTTATTGATTGGGTTATTTGGGGTTTTGGTGTATTTTTTTTTTGAGTTCTTTATATACCTGGATATTAATCCACTGTCAGAGAAGTAGCTGGCAAAGATTTTCTCCCATTCTGTGGGCTCTGTCTTCATGCTTTTGTTTTCTTTCCTGTAAAGAAGCTTGATTTCTTCATTTTAGTTCTTGAGTATTAGGGGGTCTTAGTAAAGAATTGGGGCTTGCCACAACTTGTTGACCCTCTATTCGACCAGCAGTTGCAAAGTTTGTGGTCTAATTCCTAGGTTTTGATCCACTTTGAGTTGACTTTTATGCAGGGTGAAAGACAGGAATCTAGTTTCATTCTTACACAGTCTCCCCAGTACCATTTGGTTAAAAGGCTGGGTTTTTCTTTCTTTTTTTTTTTTTTTTTTTTTGCAACATGTTTTTGACACCTTTGTCAAATATGGGATGACTATCTGTTATCTACATGCGTTTATTTTTGTGTCTTCTATCTATTGGTCTTCAGGTCTGTTTTGATGGCAGTACCATGCTGTTTGTGTTACATAGCTCTGTAGTATAATTTGTTGTCCTATATTATAATGCCTTCAGCATAACTCTTCTTGCTCACAATTGCTTTGGGTATTTTAGGTCTTTTGTTCTTCCAAATGAATTTAGAACTTTTTTTTCCTGCTTCTGTGAAGAGTGTAGTTGATATTTTGATGGTTATTTCACTGATTCTTTATAATGCTTTTGGTAATATGGCTATATTTATGATATTAATTCTGCCTTTCCAAAACCATGGGAAGTTATTTCATTCTTCCAAGGCTTTCTTCAGTTTCTTTCTTCAATAGTTTTTATTGTTAGAGGTCTTTCTCCTACTTGGTAGGATTTATTCACAAGTTTGATTTTTTTTTCTTTCTTTTTTCATAAATTTTTGAGGTTATTGGGAACAGGACAGTTTTCTTCATTTTTCAGTAGATTCATTATTGATGTCTAGGAAAGCTATTAAATATGAGATCTTGTATCCTGCTACTTACTGAAATTGTTTCTGGTATAGAAATCTGTCAAAGTGTTTTGGGATCATCTAGGTATACAATGATGTCATCAGCAAGCAAATATAATTTGACTTTTTCTTTTCCTTTTTGTTTCCCTATAATTTCCTTCTCTTGCTTGATTGCTTTGGCTAGAGTTTCAAGAACCATGTTGAAATAGGAATGGTGAGAATGGACATTCTTGTCTTACTCCTGATTTTTGAGGAAATGTTTTTATTTTTTCTCTGTTTAGTTTGATGCTGTCCTTGTATTTGTCATATGTATAGCCTTTATAATGTTGGTAAGTTTCTTCTATCACTAATTTTTCCAGCATTTTAAATATGAATGGGTCCTGTATTTTGTTGAAGGTTTTTTCTATAGCACTGAGAAAATCATAGGGTTTTTGTCATTCATTATATCTGTGTAGTGAATACATTTTTGATTTGTACATGTTGAACCAACCTTGCATCTCTGAGATGAAACCCAATTGATCATGGTATATAGTTTTCTTAATGTGTTTTTGAATGCAGTTTACCAATATTTTATAGAGGATTTTTGCATCCCTACTCATCAAGGACACCAGCCTGTGATTTTCATTCCTTGATATTTTCTGGTTTTTAGTATCAGGTATTTTGATTAAAATCCATTTAGCAAACCACTATGCTATTCTGTTTCCTTCATTTAATCAGTATTTCTGTCTGATTAGAGATTAGAAACTCTAATTCAAATTATTGAACTGACCAAGTAAATAACTAGTTTCTCAAATTGAATGGTTGTTATCAACACTAAAACCCAAAACTGGTAAATTCATTTCATTACAGTTGCTCCCTATTCTGACAACAAACTATTTAATCACAATGGCATTATTGTTTTCACAACAATAAGTATTTAAGGTCAATTAATGAATATTTACTAAAAGCACAATTTTCAAATATTACCAGAAAAGCAAAACATGTTGACAGATAACATCTTCCCAAGAATTTAGGAGTGAATTAAGTGGAGTGAAATTCCTTTCATCTATTGATATATGGTATAGTTAGTTTAATTTTTTTTCATCTTGATTCATCCTTAGCACTGCTACTAAGAGGTATTAGAAACACTATATTAAACAAAATATACTGTTTTTATTTTCAAATATGTTACTTGAAGTTAAGAAAATATTATTATCTATACATATACTTTCATGTCATGCTGTGTAAAACTTTATTTAATTTTCATTGTAAGTAAAATTAGGCTTTTAAGTTAGCAGTCTTATAAAATGATTTAGGAGCCATTTTTAAATTTTATTTTGGCTCATGTATGCTGTGAACTATTCAATAGACTGGACAAGTAAAGAACATTGTTATACATGTTCTGTTAGAATATTTGTCTCTATGAAAAAATTTATGTCTATCAAATGTCAAAGACTGCTGACATTTTCTTAACTATTTATTTGATCTGCAATTGCCATTGAAAATACAAATTAAATATATTTTCTTGAGTAAGTCACCAATAGCCATTGATATTTCCTCATTCATAAGATTTAGTAAAAGACAGGAAAAGAATGTAAATGAATGTTGTACTTTAATTACAAAGGAATTCATTCCTCAATATTCCTTTTTCAAATAACTTTGAAGGAACATGCATTTGTTAAATACAAATTTTTAAAACTATTTTAAAATTATAGAGCTTAGTTTAATCCTATGTGAATTAGACGATTGCTTTAGGTGTCCTCATAAACGACAATGATGCATGGTAAGGAAGACATCTAAAATGCTTATTTGTCCTTACTGCTCTTATGGTTGCTTTCATGACTTTTAGTATTCGCAGTGTCTTTGCTGCATTTTACTGTACAACAGTTGTTTGAGTGTATAAGCTCCTTGAAAACATAGTTGTTGTTATTTTTCTTTTCTCTAAGTGCTGGATGCCCATTGCCTAAATTGGTCCCTGTTACATACTAATTACTCAGTAAAGATTATCAAATGAATTCTGGTTTATTAAATCCGAGAGTCTTGGGATATCTGGTCTTCATGAGATTTTGAAGACTAAAAAAGATGAATGAGTCCTTTGGGTATAGACCAAGGAGTGGGATAGCTGGGTCAAATGGTGGTTCCCAAATGACTTAAAAACAGCATACTACAGGGACACAGCCACATCAATGTTTATAGAGCACAATTCACAATAGCTAAACTGTGGAGCCAACCTAGATGCCCATCAGTAGATGAATGGATAAAGGAAATGTGGTATATATACACAATGGAATATTATTCAGCATTAAAAGAGAATAAAATCATGGCATTTGCAAGTAAATGGATGAAGCTGGAGAATATAATACTAAGTGAAATTAGCCAATCCCAAAACATCAAATGCTGAATGGTTTCTCTGATTTAAGGATGCTGATCCATAATATGCTGGGAGGCCAGTCAGGGGAGGGGAGATTAAATGAACTCTAGATAGGGCAAAGGGGAAAAGGGAAGGGAGGGGTATAGGGGTAGGAAAGATGGTGGAATGCAATGGTCATCATTACCCTAAGTACATGTAAGAAGACAAGAAGGATGTGACTATACTGTGCGTATGGAGATATGAAAAATTGTGCTCTATATGTGTAATATGAATTGTAATGCATTCTGTTGTCATTTATAATAAATTTAAAAAAATTTAAAAAGGATAAAAAACCTCAAAAAAGATGAATGAAAGTCAAGTATTAGTACTTGTTTATGAATATCATATTTTAAAAATATCAGCTTAGTACACAATTCATCTGTGACAATGTATTTCCAAATGTATTTGAGCTTGCTTATCTAATGTTTAGAAAATGGAGTTTATTTAAGTGTTACATGCTTAATTACTTTTGATTATTTACTATAGGGAGTGCCATGTACTATACTAGTAACATGATAAGACATCTTATTTAATTTTTAGTACTTTGAGAAATATTCTCTTATCTTTTTAAAGATGAGATAATTAAAAAATAAAATCAATCAAAAAATAAAAAAGATGAGATAATTGAGGTTAAATTATTTGTGCTAGGTGACACATGTAGTAAATGGCAAATTGAGGATTCTCCAAAACTGCTCCTTGCTACAGTCTTATACATAAAAGAAATAAGCTACAAGAGTAATAGGTGATTTTGGTGAAATAATAAATCCTTAGTGAGATAAGCTTCTGAGAACCAAGTATGATTTTTTTTAACCTAGCTATCCTTTTCAATTGGAAAAAAAGTTTGTAAGTTCTGCCTTATTGTGCATTACATGATAAAGTAGTATTCTCACATGTGAAAAAAGCATTCAAGGGTTTTGAGCAATGTAATGATAATATTTGCTTTCTTTTAAACTGTTAATTTGGCAGACAAAATATAGGGTAGAGACAGAATAACAAAGAAGGCTTTGCAATAGTGGAAGCAAGAAATGATGATAGTTTGGGCTTTATTCCATAGGCTTCTTTGACACTTTTTCCTAGAAATGGCAAGAAGTGTTGAATTTGGAATGAATTGTGAAAGTGGGGGCAACACTATTTTCTGAATGATTGGATTATGGGGAGGGAAGAAAGAAGAAAGGGAAGAGATGGGAGACAAGGATAATTTCAAGGTTTTGACCTAAACAACTGGAAAAATCACATTGATGTTTCCTGAAATAGCAGAGAAAACCCGTTCTGGTATAGATATGAAGACAGACTGCAGTTGATGTGGCCATTTTAAGGTTTAGATTTCAAGGTAAAGACCATGAAACTAACAAATAAAAATGGGTGTATATCACCCTGGGTATAAATGTGAGAATCATCCATATAGACTTGATAAATTACAGCCATGAGATTGAGTGAGAATATGAGGGAAGAGTGATTATAGAGAAAAGCCTTAAGTGGAATTCTGAGACTCCAGAGTCTAGAGAAAATGAGAATTAGGAAGGGAATAGCCACAGGGACTGAGGAAGAGGAGCCAGTGAAGTGGGAGAAGCAAGAGTGGTATCCATAGAAGACATGTGAAGATATGAACAAAAAGGAGGAAGTAGTCAGATGTGACCAACTTTTCAGATAGAGTATGTCAAATAAAATTGAGAAGTGGCTATAGAATTAGGCAATGGGGAAATCCATTGATAACCTTGACAAAAGCATGATCAGAGAAAATCCTCTTTCTTAAAACAAGAAAGTGTGAAACCATTCACTTAAAAAAATCTCAGTTCTTCTGTAAATTTTTAATTCTAAGATAAGTGAAGTATCTTACAGTTTTAATAAAAATGTAAGCATATTATCCTGTACTATTAAATCTAGATATTTTAATTATATAATTTTAACTCCTTTATTTGTCAACATTTTATTATCTGAATGCCAAGGAAAACTTTAATATTATTCTTCTTCATGTTTGTTGTGTTCTTGGTTTTCAGAGGGCAAAAGGGGCATGACCTGTGTAGACAGACCCAGGTTTCAGGCCAAACTTCACTAATTATTAGTTGTACCATTGTTTGCAAGGAGTTGTATTTCTTCTAATCTATTTCCTTGTTGGAACAGGTAATAACTATTATAAATCATAGTAGATATGATGAGAACATATGTGAAGTTTCTAATGAAATGTTTAGCAATTAATATAGTAAATATGAGCTGAGATTATGAGTCACAGAGACCTAAGTTCCACCCCAGAGCTTACATATACTATACATGAAAATCAGGGCAACCTTCTTGACTCTTTTAAACCATTGTTAGCTTATCTATAAAATTGATGTGATCAAATTACCTACCCTATATGGTAACTAGAATTAAATTAAATATTTCATGCAAAGTTCTTACCAGTCTTAGACAAAATGAGTGCTCCGTAAATGGTAGCTACTATTATTATTTATACTTATGTTCTATTAATTATCCTTGCTATTATAGTTATTCCAAGAATAAAACTTTAGTCTTAGTTCTTAAACTCTGAGCTTCTAATCATACTTGATATCAAGTACAATTTATAGTGTTTGTATTTCTTTTGTTGCATGTTTGTTTTTCTTAATAATTTTATTGTTGTCTTCCATTAGTAATATTAAAAATCTTACATGGTTAGTTAGCAGCTACTTTGTCATTTTTTAAGTTACATTGGTCATCACTTGGAAAATCTAAATGGATAGAGTCAGAAGAAGAAATATGTATGATAGGGTTCTTTAGAAGTTACATGAGTGAATCAGAAGGGGCTCTTAGCCATTTTGCCTAAAACTGTGCTTAAAAATATCTGAACACATCTACAAAGGAGGAAACCGATTTAATTGTTGGAAAAATTAAAAATGAAAACGAAGGATGGTTTCGATCAATAAACAAACAATAGATTTTATATAAAATAATGAGACAGCTTTGATGACAAAACTCAGACTTTTTCCTTCAAAAAGACCATGGGAATCATCTCAGTTTTTGATTTAATTGATGAAAGAGTACAAAATTTATGAGTGATTTGTTGTCTTGTCCAGGGTTAAGTGCTGGAAGGAATAATTTTCTGACTCCAGTTTAAATACTCTTCTCATTAAAACACACTTAGTTCCAGTCAGTTATTGTTATAAATAAAATGAAGGAAAATATTGAATAAAAGAAATGTTGAAATGACACAGTGAGGCAGTGCAAGTGATGTAAAACTTGAGGATATTGATTTATGTTGTAAGGTGTTCTATTTTTCTCCAGTAATGTTTTATAAGTTAAAAACTTAGAAAAGGACTTTTGTTTTAAAATAATTTTGTTTAAAACTATAATTAAAGCAACTAATTATCATTGGAGAAATTAATGGCAGAAATATTTGGGGAATTAGTTTAAAAGCAAAAAATTCTAAATGGAGATTTGTGTCAGATTTTCTGTAATTAAGTGGTATTAAATACATATATGTAAAATTCTTCCTAAGTGTAGAACTAAATTATGTATTTTGAAATAGGAAAAATACAGTTTCAATAATTGTACTTTGAAAAAAATGAAATGCTATCTTGAAATATGTGCATTTTATGAAGCTTACTCTTTATTGTAAAAACTTTGGTAAACTGGAAAAGAGTAATTTGACAATTTTTGAAACTTATTTAAATGATGAAAAATCAGCAATTTTATTATAAGTTTACTCTGTTAAATTTCTGTCTACGGTTTTTAGTAATATCATCAACCAACATTTTCATCTATTTCAAGTTAACTAAGAATTATTTTATTCAAAAGAATTATAAATAGGAACTTCTTTAGTGGATGTTTATATTGCTTATCTTCATGACATGAAACTCTGAAGTAATTATGTCTTTTTCCCAGATTGTTAATTTTGTTTCTTTTTCTTGTTTTATAGAGCTACATTCATGGGAGCAGCCAGGCTCAATTCGTGGCGGAGTCACACATTATTCTGGTACTGAGTATCCTTTAATACAACTGATGAATTGAAAAGGGCAAAACAAAGCTGCATACTGTCAAGTTGATTTTATTTCTGGCAGTAAATATCAAGACTTTTAAAAGATATTAAATTTTAAACTTTATGATTAGCTTTCTAATTCCTTTGCTAATTTCCTATTACAGTGTAATTTTATTGTTATGCTGAATCATTAACAAACTATAATTTTCTTTTTTCTTCTTCTTTTTCAACTGACTTGAATCAAAAGTATTGCTTTTATTCTGCCTTGACTACTACTGGCTAGATATTTAGTTTGTTTATGTGGTTTTCACTGCAGGATCCCTGTGACATAAATAGCATAAAAAAATAAGCAGTTATCTTCTATGTTCTGTATACATTAAGTAAAATAGTATACATAAAACATTTAGTACTCATAAAAGACTATTTGGTTAAATTTCCTTTTTTTTTTCTTTCATCTTTCTCATTCAGAATTTTACTAGGTTGAAGATAGTATGCATAAATACATATTTGTTGTTTTTTTTCTTCAGCACCAAACAAAGTATAGATGACCAGAAGAATATTCCATATATTTGTAAGAAATGTAGCCTGAACTATCAATTACAGTGTTACTTTTTAAAAAAAAATTTTAGATGTTTATGGACTTTTATTTATTTGTTTATATGCAGTGCTGAGAAATGAACCCAGTGCCTCACACATGCTAGGCAAGTGCTCTACCACTGAGCCACAACCCCAGCCCAATCACAGTATTACTGAAGTATTCGAAATGTTTAAATTTTTCCAGAGGAAGATTTATTGAACCCTTCTAATCATGTACTTTACATGATAATGAAAAAAAAAATACTGTTTTAAGACTGAACTTTAGAAATGAAGTTTGAGGAGATTCTAAATGTCCAGTTTATCCTCTGGAAGCTAAATGTTGTGTTTCTGAAATTCATCTAGAAAACATTATCATCTTTTTTCTCTGTGTAATTTCTCAAAATTTTAATTTTTCCCATCTTAATTACCATACTTGGATGCACACACAGAATTAGGTATATCTATAGCTGATGCCTTGTTTGCATTACTTGTGCACATAGGATATCAAAATTGAGAAACTTCCATGATGAAACTAAAAAGAACAAACCTAAAATTCATATGAAAGCAAAGGAGACAATGAATAGCCAGCCAAAACAATCCTGATCAAAAGGAGTAAGGCTAGAGACATCAAATACCTGATTTCAAACAGTACTTAAAACAGAATGGTAATGGCATAAAAACAGAAGTTTATTCCAATGGAATAGAGAGCATAGAAATAAACCTCATACAGCTATAGGTATATTATTCTTAACAGAGGTACCAAAAACATATACTGGCAAAAAGTCAGCTGTATATAGGGAATTGAAAGTAGATCCCTCTCACAAAAACAACTCCAAATAGATCAAACACCTAAAATGTAAGTCCCAGAACTTTGAAACTGCTCAAAGAAAATAGGAAAAATCCTTAAAGACATAAGCAAGACAACAGCTTTCTGAATATGACTATAATAGCTAACTGAGTGTAGTGGCATCTAATCCCATCAAGTCAGGATGCTGAAGCAGGAGAATCACAAATTCAGGGCCAGACTCAGGAAATTAGCAAGGCCCTAAGGAACACCAAAAAAAGTAATAATCCTATCAATAATTGAGCAAATGAACTGAACAGACACTCTCAAAAGAAAAAAGTACAAGTGACCTTTAAATATATGGAAAAAAATACTTGATTTCTTTAGCTATCAGGAGAATACAAAACTATATTGAGATTCTTGCTATCATCAAGAATATTCAAAATAATAAGACTGGTGAGAATAAAGGGGAAAAGAAACCCCTGTGCATGGTGTGAATGTAAATTAGTATAGTCACTATGTAAATCAACATGGTGGTTCCAAAAATAACTACAACTACCATATGATCTAGCTATTCTACTACTGGGTATCTGCCCAAAAGAATTAAAGTCAGAATACTCTATAGAGATAACTGTATAATTCAAAATAGCCAAGTCATGGGCTCACCCTAGGTGCCTGTCAGTATATATACTGCACAATACAGTAATATTCAGAACGAAATGGCATGTGTTCCCTCATTTGGAATCTAAGGGAAAGAAAAAGATAACATGAAATAACAGGGAGAAGAGAAGGGCATTAGGAGGATCACAGTTAGGGGAGTAGATATGATATTTTCATATATTAATATTTGTATTACATTTCATAGTGTATTTGCATATACTAATGAAATCCATTGTTCTGTGTAATTAAAAGGCACTGATTTAAGAGGAAAAAAAAGAGAGAGAGAATTGTTCCACGGTAGAGGAGGCTAAAGACACGTGACAACTTAATGGAATATGTTATTCTGGTCTAGATTCTATAATAGAAATTTAAAATAAAAATAAAGTCACAGGGGCTAGGGCTGTGGCTCAGCAGTAGAGCGCTCACTTACCACGTGCCAGGCACTGGGTTAAATCCTCATCACCACATAAATATAAATTTTAAAAAAGGTATATAAAAAAAAGCTTTAAAATATAAAGTCGCAGAGGATACTATTGGATAAACTAACAAAAACCAAATGTGTATGAAATATTAATAAAAGGTTTTATGCCAATGTTAAATTTACTGAACATGATAAATAAGTACATAAAATAATTTTCCTAATATACAATGGAATGTGCTCTAAAAAAAAGAAAAAAAACCTGTGATGATGAGTATTTTTTTGCTTTAGTTTTTCCATAGATAGGAATTGGAAATATCTACATTTGAATATACATTTCTCATATTTTGTGATCTTGTTTAAACAGTACTATATTTCTAGACTCCAACTTTAATATGGTAAAAGTTAGTGTTTTTTGTGTATAAGAGGAGCCTTAAGTGAGAAAATATATATGAACATGTCAGTTTTCCTCTTTATTAAATAATAAAGGCATAGCCTTATTTAGCCTTTTTTTAAAAAAGTTTGTCTATGAAAATACATTTGTGCTAAAACAAATGGTAAGAAATACTAAGTATTTGTTGCAGGTAAATTGATTTATGCTAAAACAAATGGTAAGAAACACCAAGTATTTGTTGAGGTTAAATTGTTTTAAACTCTTATTTATGTACATATTATTGTTTCATTTTTTCATGTTCCCTAATTTGTTTCAGTCCATGGGCTATACTTTATCCAAAGTAGCAAGTCTATTAAAACACATCAGGAATACCTAGCAATGAAAAGCTGTGTTGAGACTATTATTCCATTGTGTGGCAGGAATTCGCCAAGGTTTCATTTCACAGATCATTGACATCAAGCTGAGATTTAGGATGCAAAGACATTTCACAAGCAGTATGAAGTGTTCAATATATATTTTAGCAGGAATACAGAAAAGAATTAAAAGTCCCTGTTTTCTATATGCCAGCGGTAATTATTTGCTTTATTTCTCCTGTGTATTTTTATTTTAGAGATATAATAGATACATAAAGAGAAAGAAAAAAATTCTTTTAAAACCATGGACTTATTAATATTATCAGTAAATGTTTAAAAAACACCATTTTATGGTAATTTCTTATTTTAATTTCACTTAAGAAAGTCTACAGGTATTTTTGAACTTAGCACATTTTAAAAATTTTACATGTGTATTTTTTCTGTTAGTGCAAAAAAAAGTAAATATCAGATGGTTAGTTTGTGTTTATCTGTACAGAATATTTCTGCCTTTTGGTTTCCTCCTTCTAATTTGGTAAGTCAGATCATTATATGCAGTTGCTATAAACAAAGTTTTGTTGTAAAAACCTAAGGGAAAAGAGATGAAGTTTTTTGGTGTCATTGGTTAGAAATTCATATTTAATCTCAGTAAGATTTTTCTTTTTATCAGTAGTGTTTTTTTTCTTATTGTGTTGTTTTTATCCTTTTTAAATAATAATTCTAAGTATTGTATAAAAGAAAACTATGACAAAAGAATAATGAAGTATTGCAGGAGGCAGCTATAGAAGAGCAGCTTGCTGCCTAGAGAAGTTTGACTAACTTTTCAGCTCTGTTTTGAAGTGCAAAAAGGAGACTCACAAAGGAGTGCAATCAGTGCAGAAGTACATATTGAGATTTAGGTGCCTTATTTATTCATTCATTTATTTATTCATTCATTGATTTATGGTACTGGGGATTGAACCCAAGGGTGCTGAAACCACTGAGTCACACCCCCAGCTCTTTTTAGTGTTTTATTTAGAGACAGGTTCTCACTGAGTTGCATAGTGGCTTTGAACTCGAGATCCTCCTGTCTCAGCCTCCTAAGCTTCTAGGATCATGGGTATGCACCACCAAGCCCAGCCCCATATTAATTCTTCAGGATGTATTGTAAGGATGTAACCAGAGTGCCCTGATAAATTTTGATGTGGAAAGGTAAATAGTGTCACATCTTTTTTCTGTTCAAGCAGTCAATCAAGGAGGTTCGTTCTAGTAATAAATTGAGGATAGAGTTCAAAAGAGAGAGCAGAGAAATTGGGAGGTACTAACAATTGACTGTAGAGGAGAAACTTAAATAATGATGAGTGACTCAATGACTCATTGAAAGGAAGAAACATCAAAACTTGATGGTATGTGTTACAAGTGAGGTTCATGAATAGGAATAATATGACTCAGGGATGCAGAAATGTATTGGAGGATAGCTTTACATTAACAATCTTAAGAAATACAGGAGGAAAATAAGGCATGAAGAGAAATAAGCCTAACAAAATCTTAAGTTTAATAGGCTTCATATTTGATGGATGAAAAGGGTTTACTTTGTTTAGAGTGCTTAATATCATAACGTCAATCAGTTGCATAGTGAAGAACTTAAATTTTTCAACCCACTTTTTGTACTCATATTTTCCCAGTACGTCAAAATTTCTGTGAACAGGCCACTGGTAGTCTTTCAAGATTATAGTGTAAGTACATTTTTTAGGCTTTTCTAAAAATTGTTTCCCTAAAGATATAGTGGATATGTTTGTATTTGTTTAGTTAGTCTGTCATATTACTGTGCAAAATACCATATCTTCTTGCATTACAAAATGAACAGTTTTTTTTTGTAGAGCATAAGTGTGTAGATATAAATACCTACATGTGAGCATCTGCTAGCCACTGACGTATAAAAGTTGCCAAAATTTATTGACAATGTCCTTGATGTGTGTGTAAATGAAGAGATAGTTTACAACAAATAATGATGCAAATTATTTATTTCAATTTATGTTCTTAAAAAAGCTTTCAAATGCCCCAGATGTGATAAATCTCAGGGTTAAGATAATGTGTCTCAACTGGAATTATTAAATTATAGTCATATGATTTTTGAAACTATAATTTCTTGAATTAATATGTATATGAAATACATTAGCATATAACATTATCTATAAAACATTTTATATAATTTCACAAAGTAGGAATTTTGAGCTATAGTGATCACATGGGAAAGCAGGATATGCTTTTTTTTCTTTTTTTTTTATTGGTTATTCAAAACATTACAAAGATTGCAGAATCACATCAGTTACACATCCACATTTTTACATAATGCCATAATAGTAACTGTTGTATTCTGCTACCTTTCCTATCCTCTACTATCCCTCCTCCCCTCCCATCTTCTCTCTCTACCCCATCTACTGTAATTCATTTCTCTCCTTATTTTTTTCCCATTCCCCTCACAACCTCTTGTATGTAATTTTGTATAACAATGAGGGTCTCCTTCCATTTCCATGCAGTTTCCCTTTTCTCTCCCTTTCCCTCCCACGTCATGACTCTGTTTAATGTTAATCTTTTCCTCCTGCTCTTCCTCCCTGCTCTGTTCTTAGTTGTTCTCATTATATCAAAGAAGACATTTGGCATTTGTTTTTTAGAGATTGGCTAGCTTCACTTAGCATAATCTGCTCTAATACCATCCATTTCCCTGCAAATTCCATGATTTTGTCATTTTTTAGTGCTGTAGTACTCCATTGTGTATAAATACCACATTTTTTTTATCCATTCATCTATTGAGGGGCATTGGGGTTGGTTCCACAGTCTAGCTATTGTGAATTGTGCTGCTATGAACATGGATGTGGCAGTATCCCTGTAGTACGATCTTTTAAGGTCTTCAGGGAATATTCCGAGAAGGGCAATAGCTGGGTCAAATGGTGTTTCCATTCCCAGCTTTCCAAGGAATCTCCATACTGCTTTCCATATTGGCAGCACCAATTTTCAATCCCACCAGCAGTGTACAAGAGTACCCTTTTCCCCACATCCTCGCCAGCACTTGTTGTTGTTTGACTTCATAATGGCTGCCAATCTTACTGGAGTGAGATGGTATCTTAGGGTGGTTTTGATTTGCATTTCTCTGACTGCTAGAGATGGTGAGCATTTTTTCATGTACTTGTTGATTGATTGTATGTCCTCCTCCTCAAAGACCTGTCTGTTCAGGTCTTTGACCCATTTGTTGACTGGGTTATTTGTTTTCTTATTGTTTAATTTTTTTGTGTTCTTTGTATACTGTGGATATTAGGGCTCTATCTGAAGTGTGAGGAGTAAAAATTTGTTCCCAGGATGTAGGCTCCCTGTTTACCTCTCTTATTGTTTCTCTTGCTGAGAAAAAACTTTTTAGTTTAAGTAAGTCCCATTTGTTGATTCTTGTTATTCAACTCTTGCGCTATGGGTGTCCTATTAAGGAATTTGGAGCCCAACCCCACAATATGTAGATCGGAGCCAACCTTTTCTTCTATCAGACGCATAGTCTCTGATTTGATATCAAGGTCCTTGATCCATTTTGAGTTAACTTTTGTAAATGGCGAGAAAAGGGGATTCAGTTTCATTTTGTTGCATATGGATTTCCAGTTTTCCCAGCACCATTTGTTGAAGATGCTATCCTTCCTCCATTGCTTGCTTTTAGCCCCTTTATCGAATATAAGATAGTTGTAATTTTGTGGATTGGTTTCTGTGTCCTCTATTCTATACCATTGGTCCACCTGCCTGTTTTGGTACCAGTACCATGCTGTTTTTGTTACTATTGCTTTGTAGTACAGTTTGAAATCTGGTATCACTACACCTTCTGATTCACACTTCCTGCTTAGAATTGCTTTTGCTATTCTGGGTCTTTTATTTTTCCATATGAATTTCATGATTGCTTTATCTATTTCTACAAGAAATGCCGTTGGGATTTTGATTGGCATTGCATTGAACCTATAGAGAACTTTTGGTAATATCACCATTTTGATGATGTTAGTTCTGCCTATCCATGAACAGGGTATATTTTTCCATCTTCTAAGATCTTCTTCTATTTCTCTCTTTAGAATTCTGTAGTTTTCATTGTATAAACCTTTCACCTCTTTTGTTAGGTTGATTCCTAAGTATTTTATTTTATTTTTTTGAGGATATTGTGAATGGGGTGGTTTTCCTCATTTCCAGTTCAGAAGATTTGTCACTGATATACAGGAATGCCTTTGATTTATGCGTGTTGATTTTATATCCTGCCACTTTGCTGAATTCATTTATTAGCTCTAGTAGTTTCTTTGTAGACCCTTTTGGGTCTGTTAAGTATATTATCATGTCATCCGCAAATAGCGATATTTTAAGTTCTTCTTTTCCTATCTTAATGCCTTTAATTTCTTTTGTCTGTCTAATTGCTCTGGCCAGTATTTCGAGAACTATATTGAATAGAAGTGGTGAGAGAGGGCATCCCTGTCTTGTTCCAGATTTTAGAGGGAATGCCTTCAGTTTTTTTCCATTTAGAATGATGCTAGCCTGAGGCTTAGCATATATAGCTTTTACAATTTTGAGGTAAGTTCCTGTTATCCCTAGTTTTTCTAATGTTTTGAACATAAAGGGATGCTGTACATTGTCGAATGCTTTTTCTGCGTCTATCGAGATGATCATATGGTTCTTATCTTTAAGCCTATTGATGTGGTGAATAACGTTTATTGATTTCCGTATATTGAACCAGCCTTGCATCCCAGGGATGAATCCTACTTGATCATGGTGCACAATCTTTTTAATATGTTTTTGTATACGATTTGCCAGAATTTATTGAGGATTTTTGCATCTAAATTCATTAGGGATATTGGTCTGTAGTTTTCTTTCTTTGAGGTGTCCTTATCTGTTTTGGAAATCAGGGTGATATTGGCCTCATAGAATGAATTTGGAAGTTCTCCCTCTTTTTCTATCTCCTGAGATAGATTATGGAGTATTGGTATTAGTTCTTCTTTAAAGTTCTTGTAAAACTCTGCTGTATACCCATCCGCTCCTGGGCTTTTCTTGGTTGGTAGTCTTTTGATGGCTTCTTCTATTCCCTCACTTGATATTGGTCTGTTTAGGTTGTTTATATCTTCCTGACTCAATCTGGGTAGTTCATATGTCTCAAGGAATTTATCGATGTGTTCACTATCTTCTATTTTATTAGAGTATAGGGTTTCAAAATAATTTCTAATTATCTTCTGTATTTCTGAATTGTCTGTTGTGATGTTGCCTTTTTCATCCCATAAGCTAGTAATTTGAGTTCTCTCTCTTCTTCTGTTTGTTAGAGTGGCTAGTGGTCTATCAATCTTATTTATTTTTTCAAAGTACCAACTTTTAGTTTAGTCAATTTTTTCAATTGTTTCTTTTGTTTCGATTTCATTGATTTCAGCTCTACTTTTAATTATTTCTTGCCTTCTACTGTATTTGCTGCTGATTTGTTCTTTTTCTAAGGCTTCGAGGTATAGTATGAGGTCATTTATTTGTTGGCTTTTCCTTCTTTTAAGGAATGAACTCCATGAAATGAATTTTCCTCTTAGTACTGCTTTCATAGTGTCCCAGAGATTTCGATATGTTGTGTCTGAGTTTTCGTTTACCTCTAATAATTTTTTAATTTCCTCTTTGATGTCTTCTGTAACCCTTTGTTCATTCAGTAGCATATTGTTTAATCTCCGTGTGATGTAGGATTTTTCCTTTCTTATTTTATTACTGATTTCCAATTTCATTCCATTATGATCAGATAAAATGCATGGTAGTATCTCAACTCCTTTGTAATTGCTAAGATTTGCCCTGTGACATAATATATGGTCTATTTTTGAGAAAGATCCATGTGCTGCTGAGAAGAAAGTGTACCCGCTTGATGTTGGGTGGTATATTCTGTATATATCAATTAAGTCTAAATTATTAATTGTAATATTGAGCTCTATGGTTTCTTTATTCAACTTTTGTTTGGAAGATCTGTCCAGTGGTGAGAGAGGTGTGTTAAAATCTCCCATGATTATTGTGTTGTGTTCTGTTAGACTCTTGAACTTGAAAAGAGTTTGTTTGATGAATGTAGCTGCACCATTGTTTGGGGCATATATATTAATGATCGTCAAGTCTTGTTGGTGTATGGTTCCCTTGAGCAGTATGTAGTATCCTTGTTTATCCCTTTTGATTAGCTTTGGCTTGAAGTCTATTTTATTTGATACAAGTATGGACACCCCTGCTTGCTTCCGGGGTCTGTATGAGTGACATGATTTTTCCCAACCTTTCACCTTCAGTCTGTGTATGTCTTTTCCTATCAGATGAGTCTCCTATAGGCAGCATATTGTTGGATCTTTTTTTTTAATCCATTCTACTAGCCTATGTCTTTTGATTGGTGCATTTAAGCCATTAACATTTAGGGTTACTATTGAGATATGGTTTGTATTTCCAGCCATATTTGGTTATGTATGTTACTTAACATGATTTGTTTTCCTCTATGTTTAGTTATTCCTTTAGTTTTTCCTTTCCTCTCCTGCTGTTGGTTTTCATTGTTATTTTCCATTTCCACTTCCTGTATTGTTTTGCCAAGGATGTTTTGAAGAGCTGGTTTTCTAGCTGCAAATTCTTTTAACTTTTGTTTATCATGGAAGATTTTTATTTCATCTTCAATCCTGAAGCTTAATTTCGCTGGATACATGATTCTTGGTTGGAACCCTTTTTCTTTCAGCGTTTGAAATATGTTGTTCCAGGATCTTCTAGCTTTCAGAGTCTGTGTTGAAAGATCAGCTGTTATCCTGATTGGTTTACCCCTAAATGTAATCTGCTTCCTCTCTCTTGTGGCTTTTAAGATTCTCTCCTTATTCTGTATGTTGGGCATCTTCATTATTATGTGTCTTGGTGTGGATCTCTTGTGATTTTGTACATTTGGTGTCCTGTAGGCTTCTAGTATTTGGATTTCTTTTTCATTCTTTAAGTCTGGGAAGTTTTCTAGTATTATTTCATTGAATAGATTGCTCATTCCCTTGGTTTGGACCTCTGTACCCTCTTGTATCCCAATAACTCTTAGGTTTGGTTTCTTTATGTTATCCCATAATTCTTGGATGTTCTGCTCATGATTTCTTAACATTCTCACTGAGCTGTCTATGTTTTTTTCAAGTTGAAAAACTTTGTCTTCGTTGTCTGAAGTTCTGTCTTCTAAGTGTTCTACTCTGCTGGTAATACTCTCATTTGAGTTTTTAATTTGGTTTATTGTTTCCTGCATTTCCAGGATTTCTGTTTGTTTGTTTTTTATATCCTCTATCTCCCTATAGAGTTGATCTTTTGCTTCTTGGATTTGTTTATGTAATTCATTGTGAAAGTGATTTTTCATTGTCTGAATTTGCTGTATAATGTCTTCCTTGAGACTCCAGATCATCTGAAGCATGTATATCCTGAACTCTTTGTCTGACATTCCATCAGCTGCAGATATTACCTCATCTAATGTTGAATTGACCTGTATTGTTTGTGGTCGTTTCTTTCCTTGTCTTTTCATACTGCTCATGATTCTTTCTAGCTTTGTGAAACTGTTGTCCTAATGTTGTTCCCCTTATATATTAGTATTGTTCTTGTATAGCTCCAAAATTCCTTTTTTGCGGAGAAAGACAATGTTAACAGTTCCCAATATCAACAGTACATTATCTAAGCACAAGTTTTCATTATTAATACATTTATAGTTAGATTCTAAGACTATAGATATTGGTTTTAATTATTACTTAAGAATATATTCATTAGTTTCATAAAAGGCGTACCATATCTGGTGGCATATAGAAAACTTAATTTCAAACGAAGGATGTTATACTTAGAGGGAAAGGAATGAGGGTATGAGGTTAAACTAACTAAGCAGCTTTGGAGAACTCTAACCACTAGACTGGTAATTTATGGAAGAATGTATAGACTCAACCTCCTATCTATTTAGATAGTTACCCTATGTATAGATAGCAAAAGTTAGGAGATTGAAAGTAGGATAGAGAGAATACGAATGAAAAAAAAAAGAAAAAAAATAACAAGGAAGAAAAGAGAAATAAGAGAAGGAAAAGGAAAGTAAGATATAAATAAAGAAAAAAATGGGGGAAGGTGGGGTATATGCAATTCCTCTATATTATATTACTTTGGTAATTCAGTTGTTCATGCACAGTTCTTGGTTTCACATATGCTGAAGTTGTGGAAGAGAGAGAAGAAAAGAGAGAAAGAAAGAGAAAAAAAAAAAAAGTCTCTCAGAACACTGTTTTCCTTACTTCCAGTAGGTGGCGTTGTCTATTCCTAGCTTGAGCCTCTGTATTCAGGGTGGTGGGTATAGCCAGTGTGAAAGGAAATGAGCTTCCACCTGTATCTTCCCTACTCTAGTCTCTGAGGTAGAAACCAGGTGCCTGTACAGTTGTTGTTTTTCGTTGATAGCTACAACCCCCAAAAGCTTGTGGGAAATATTTTGAGTTATCGCAGCTAAGGGTGGGGGAGTTGGAAACTGGGTACCTGGATCAGCCGCAGAACCGTGCTGGTAGCCACACCCCCTTTGAAGGGTTTTAAGGGTTGATGGGCTTCCTCTGAACTAGCACTTGGGGCAGGGCTGGACTTCATCCTCCGGTCTGGCTGGGCACCTGGCGTCTTCCTCCTCTGGTCTGGCTGGGCGCCTGGCATCCGCAGGATATGCTTTAGGTTGTAGAATCTTCTCAATACAAAACTTCATGTATGACTTTTAATGAGATAACTTGTTTTTTTACTAAATGTACTTACAAGCATGTCACAGTAGAATAAACAAAATTGCAAGTAGTGATCTTTTTTTATTATAGAGCAACTTGTTTTAACAATTAGAGGAATATTTTCAGAAATGCATTATTTTATTACCTTAAGTATCTGCAGTTGTTTCTACCAGTAGATAAGAAGGGTAGTGGTGGGTAGGAGAAAATTGTCATTTAAAACTTTATTTAAAATTCCAAATTATAGTGAATGTTCATTGGTCATAGTTTTTCCCACTGAATTAAGATATGGCTTATGTCTGCCAGTGTGTGTAGTACACATGAGTTCTAGGATTAACTTTGTTGTCATCTGTATAAGCTTTGACTTTTACTGTACTTTAATTCTTCACATTCTTAATGTTATGGAATCACAAGAAGATCACATGAAGTAAGTGTCAGTTGGAAATAAGAGTATTGATACAAAAAACAAAAGTTTTACTAGCAATAGTTTTTAAATATTTTAATATTTACTCTTACAAAAATCACATTGCATTTCCTATAAGATATATATTTGTTTTCCATTTATTATGAAAGAATTTTATTCTGCATTTGTTTCCAATTTGTGCTAAAGAGCATTTTTTTTATTTTAATGAGTGTATCTAAGGAGAAGTATACTACAGAAGAAAATTAATGATGAATGCAAGTTAAAGATAATTTTAGATTTAGATTCTTAAGTATTTTATAATGTGCTAACATTTTTTCCAACATCTGTTCTCATTTATCTTTAAATTGACAAAATCTCAATTTTCTTCCTAGAAGCAACAGTAAATTTACCATAATATGCAATTGAGAATGAATTATAATGAAATGTAGATATATTTGTTACTAATTCTGTAGGATGTATAATGCTTCTGTGGGTTGTATGTAATTCACACAATACCAGTTTATTTTATGTGGACATCAGTATTTTGACTTTTAAGCAGTAGGACAATGATCAACAGGATCAGCAAAGAAAATGTGGAGTATACATACTAGTTTAAAGTCTATATTGTCATAATATTAGTAGAAATGTGCAAACCAGGTCATAAACTGGATCAGTGGGGAGCGGGCTTGGAAGGTTGAAGTTCTTTCTCATATTCTCTTTTAATGTTGGGACACTTCAGTTAGATACAGTTAGATAGCTATACCCATCAGTCTAATGGCAGAAAAGAATCTGTTACTCCTCAGTTTTCAGATATGAAGCGGCTTTCATTAGTCATTAAGCCTCTCACCCATCCTATAAAAAATTCTACCTACATATTAACCCTGACAGATGATGGTTATTTAGCTATTTCTATCTAAAAATACACATTTTAATTTTTTATTAATTAATTATTTTATTTTGTTAATGCAGTATTTTTCCAAAATAAATATTGTATGCCAGTTTTAGCCAAAAATATTTTAGTTGATACAGTAGAACTAAGCTAAATTAGATTCTCAACTCTCAACAGCCTTAAGTTAAAAAGATATCTGTAAATAAAAGAGAATGAGGTTTAGCAAGTTTAAGGCCACTGTATTTTAATTTATATGTCTTAATTACAGCCAGCAGGTTTAAAATAGGCTGGCTGTTCTTTTCTCATTATGGGCTAGAAAACTTACTTTTGCAAGAAACTTCAGGAAGAAATAGTGCCTGTTTGCTGATCCTACAGCTAACAGCATATTTCACTTTGGGGTTGTACACAGCCTGTAACTCCTGGAGTTTAAAATTCCTACTTCAGGACTGGGGTTATAGCTCAGGTAGCACTTGCTTCACATGGATGAGGCACTGGGTTTGAGCCTCAGCACCTCATAAAGGTGAATAAGTGAAATAAGGGATTTTGTCCACCTACAACTAAAAAAATATTTTTTAAGATTCCAACTTCAGAGTTGTACACACAAAGATTTTCTAAATTCTTGCATTTTTTTCAAGGAAGAATAAAGATAAACTTCTGTCATATATAATAGCAGATGGTTTTTGTGGCACCAGCGTAGATTCTCTGTAGCAGAGGTTTGCACACTAGGACCACATCTAGTCTACTATTCTTGTACATAAAGTTTTATTGGAACACAGTCACATTCATTCTGTGCATTGTCTGTGACCACTTTTGCAATGAACACCAGATTCGAGTAAGAGCAACAGACAGCATACAGCTTGCAGTGGTTGAAAATATTTACTTTCTGTCTCTTATTAAAAGTTTACGAACTCCTGCTCTGTAGAATGTGGTCAATAAAGAAAAGTGAGGTCCATGACTTTATCACTCTAAGAACAGTTCCTGTTAACTTTTTGATATCTTTCTTTCTTCCCACTGTGATTTTTTTGCATTTGTTTTGAAAGAGATGAAGCTATATTTTATATGCTTTTTATTTTCATTTGGTATGGTGACAATTGTCTTACTTCATGATTAAGAACTTTTTATCAACTTCATTTTATATGACTACTTAGTCTACCACCTATAAGTACCATACACTATAATTGACATTTGTGTTTTTAATATTTCACTAGTATAAATGACCCTTAAGTAAACATTTTTATATTGTCAATTTGAAAGGCAGATTGAGTTGCACCAAATGTGAAAACAAAGACTTTTTGAGGCAAAGTGCAGATGGCTACCCTGAAAACACATATACTAATGTCCAGAATACATTCTTCAAAATGGTACCTGAGGGGTCTGGTTTTTATAATTAAAAAGAGAACACATTGGTTGAGATAGTTACATTAAGTGACAGGAATAGCACAGATTGTTGATTGGACATGGCTTACTTGTTATGCATTTCAGGGAAAGAACTGCATAGCAGGAAAGGCTTTTACTGGGATATTTATTATCTTTATAACATTGGGGAGTTGGCAGAAACCTGCCTTGCCAGGTCAGAGTGACCTAGGTGACTGCAGTCTCACGCCTGATGCTTGATGTATTCCCTGGGTCACAAAATTTTTTTGGTATTTTATAGTTTGCTTTTTTTACTTAGAATGGCCTTATATGAGTGGAGTTCCTAGGCATATTCTTGGAATATGCATCTATTCCTGACACATAGTGAATTATCATTGAGATCTGCTGAGTTTTTTGACATGCTGCAACCTCTAATATTTAAGACTTGACAATTCCTTTCCCTTCCTGCCTTATTTATTTAGTATAATAGGGATTTTGCTTATATATACACTTACATAATTTAAAAATACTGTATCATTATTGCATGTGCTTCCAACACAAATAGTACATTATGAGAGTTTGATTTAAAAGCAACATGTAAAGAAATGATATAAAGGTAAACCATAATCTAGACAGACGTGTTTGAGAAAACAGTTTTGTGAATAATTTGCAAACATATTTGGAAAATCTATAAAATGAAAATGATCTTGGAGTAGTAAAAGAGGTTTTTAATGCTCTATGCTTTATGAAAAAAGATTTTTATGTTTAGCATAAAAATGTTTTATGCTGAAAATCAAGCTAGCTACTTTTGCTCCTTTAACCCACTCTCATCATCATTTTCATCTAACCCTGATTCATTTGTTGTCATTTATTTTATCCTTTTTTTTTTTATTTGCACCTTTTGCTCTCTGTAACTTTGAGAAGGTTATGTAGACTTCTCTGGACTTGAATTTCCTTTTGTATAAACTGGTAATAATATATACATCAAAGTGTGTTGGGTAAGATGGTAAACAAAACAATATTTCTGCTCTGTAGGGGCTAAAATTGTAGTGGTAGGAGAATAACAAAAAGTAAAGAAGAAAAGATGCAGTCTGAAAGGTTTTTTTTTTTTCAAAACAATGTTATAATAATAAGTAAAAAGAATTAGGGCAAAGAAGGCTTCTCTGATGAGATCATTTGAGCAGAGAACTGATAGAGGTAAGGAAGGGAGTTAGAAGGACATGTGGGAGAAAACAATTTCAAGCAGTGGGAATAATAAGTTCAAAGATCCTAAGGGAGAGGAATGACAGTCTTGTTAGAATACTAGTAAAGATAAGAGTAAGACCAAAAAAGGTCAGAAGAGTGTGGGCAGTGATTTGAGGTATAAATCATGTATGAACTCAAGGTTATTTTGAGGTCTTTAGATTTTATTCAAAGTGAGATAAAAAGCTATTAGAGTAAGAATAACATTATCTGACTTAACTTAAAGGTACATGAAAAGGCCATAGATGTTTTTAATACATAAGGTTAGCAATTAATTTCATAAGCAAGAAACAACTAAATTCATAAAGAAAAATGTTACTGAGTTTGGCTGTGTTAAAATTAGGTCTTCTGCTTGATAAAATCATTAAAAAGAAAAGCCATAAAGCAGTAGAATCTTCAGTCAATTTGTGATCAGAAAAAGTGAAAGACATTCTACAAATTAATGAGAAAATAAGATTTGCTTAAGTTGGCAAAAGAAAACAAACAAGCATGAACAAATGATTGAACACAAAAATAAGAATGAGCATATCAAAAGATGCTCAGACTCAAGTGGGGAATATTAATTCAGCTCCCCACTTACCTGTTTGATAAAATGAATAGTACAAAGGTACTGTGTTCATTGAATATAAGAAAAATGGAAATTCTTACATTGCCAATTTTTTAAAAACTATGATTATGCCTAACAAATTTTAAAATACATATACCTGACCTCAAAAATTCTGTGTCCAGGTGTACACCCTTCACAAAAAATAATGTGCATTAGGAGAACTATAAAAAAATATTTCTTTGTAAGAATATTTGTAATAGCAAACATTGGGAACAAATTGAATGTCATCAATAAGAGAAAGCAATTAAATATATTGCACTCTTATGAAAAAATGTTTAAATTTTTATGAAATTAAAAAGTATTTTAAATAAGAAGCCATTGCTCACAATTCAGAGGAAGAATAGTAAAAATGGAATGAAGATACATCCAGTTACTATCCATTAAAATATACTTTTGAGTAATATACTTTTCACTGAGATAGTGTCTGTATGTTTATGTGTATAAAAATTTAACCTCGAGGATATCTTAATATATGGTTTTTGCTTTTAAAATTGTCAAGCATTTAATTTTGTAAATTTTATTTTCCCTAGTAATAGAAATAATGCCACCCCCCATTTTATTAATGGAATTGGGGAAAGTACCTAGAGTCATTTAATGAATATGTCTTATTTTTAATGCCATTTATGTTTTAAATATTTACCAAGATGTTTGTTATGGATAAAATGTTCTAGAATTCTAGATGAATTATCAGTAGATCAAATATGTATAATGTGTGTATTCAAATTTATATAAGAATATAAAAGAGAAAAAGAAGATTAAAGGCGAATCGTAATAGGATCCACATTGGTCCCATCTTTCTGCACCAAACGTCTGCGTTAAGCAATAGTAGACATTCTCTACATATGAACATTTTTAGTGATACAGATCTTTAGTTCTTTTTTTCTGTCATTATTTACAATGTGCAATGATTAGGAAAATTTATATAGGTAGATTGTCCAAAACACTATAAAATAATGAGTCCTTAAGGTCTACAGACTTGTACTGGTACTACAAAACAGTCATTCTCTCAACCATATCCTTTGCAACATGATTGAAATTCAGTAATATCTAAATTTCAGTGGTTTAAAAACTGTATCGTGGTCTCTTAAGGTTTAGTGGTAGCATTTGAAGGCTGTGGGGTGGGGGACAGGGCAGAACTTCATAGTGCTGGTCAGGTGTTTTTCTCTGGTATACCTAAGCTTCCAAACAGGTTTTGTTTGTTTTTTTGTTTTTGTTTTTTCCCCCCCAGAAAGGGTTCCAATACTATAAATAGAATAGTTTGAAAACCTTCTGTATAGAGAGCTCTTTGTAAGCAAAAATGCGTAACTTGTGGAGTCAGGTATTTATTATACAGAAGTTGGTTAATACGGTCATGAAAACAGAGTCAAATGCAAATAATTTATTAATAATCAAATTCAATAATGTGGTTATAAAAACTGACTCAGTGTAGAAACATTGACCTGTAGAACTTTGTCTGACTTCTACTTAATTGTATAGATATAACCCAGTGATATCCTTCCAGGTTTTGCTATTGGGGAAGAGGCATCCTGCCTCTATTACTGTGTGTCTTAGAGACTATTGATACTATTTGTACACATATAGCTAGAAATAAGGAAAAAATCAAAGCAAATGGAGGAATTTCTGGGCTAGAATTACTTTATTTTTTCCTTCATTTTTTTTAACCATTTAGTTCTTTGAACAGAATACATAATAAATACATTTCCAGAATTGGTGGGTTCTAAATCTTAACAGTAGACAATGTCAAAAATGTTGTAATAACATGAAGAAGAATGTTCTTAGTTGAAATGCTCCCATGATTTTCTTAATACCTGACATCTTTCAACATGGCATGAATAAACCCGTGATTTGAAAGTAGACAAAAAGTAAAGAAGATATTTTGTCTTCTCAGTCTCAGTTTTAAAATGGGATGGAGGAGGTGGGAATTGGGGCATTCTTTGTGATATGTATTTGTATCTGGCAAGTGGAGAACTCTGTCTGCCTTCTGGTCACCACAGTGTGAGCTGCTTTCCTCTACCACCCTATCCTGCCATGTTGGGCCCTAAGGAATGGAGCCTGCCTTCTGTGGACTAAGACCTCTGAAACCATGAACCCTCAAATAAATTTTTCCTACTCTATAGTTGTTCTGGTTAGAACCTTTAGTCAGAGCTGTGAAAAAAAAAGCTGACTAGAACAGAAAGTAACACAATTTTATGTATAACAACATGAAATGTTAGAACTGGTTTTGAAATTTCTTAAAGTGTTATGAAAGTTCTGAATTTAAAGAGTATTTAGAATTAAACTCTCAAAATCTAGCAGATTAAAGAACTCTAGTTATAAGTATTAAAACTTAAGACATACATAAATAATGGTCATTTTATGTAATGTAAATATGAGTTGCATTTACCTGTGTTTGCATTTGTAATTTAACCATTCTGGAACACTGTATTCAGTTCCAGAAAAATTTATAGATTTTATTGGCATCTATTTCTACTGTCTCCTTGACAACTACTACAGATGCTGCTATCACCATGGGAATGGTTCTTCTAAATGAAGCAGCAACTTCCAAAGGAGATGTTGGAAAAAGACGGAGTAAGTCTCTATTGGTACTTTTTTAATTTTGTTTTTAGCTTGAAGATTTTTTTAAAGCAAATGGGAAGTATAGAAAAATTTCTTTATAAACATAAACTTCTAAAGAAGTAGTATAATTTGAAGAAGGTTAAGATTTTTCTGTTTCTTGGATGTTTGTGTGAATATACTTGAAAATATTATTTCTTCCAAAATGGAATTGGGGTGATAGTCTATGGAATTATATATAAAAAAGAGATGCCATCACCCTTGTCAGGGATGCCTTGATCCATTTCTGCTGAACCATTGTCTTTGTAATAACATCCAGACTACAGAGATAGAAAAAGAATTTCTGAGTAGCATCTTCAGAGATTTTATTGGCAAATAATGTGTTCCTTATGTCGGGATAATCAAGGAACATTAGAAACCTGACTTGGATTGAGGGGTGCTTCTGCATAGGTTTTATACTTAAATATCATTCTTTCCTTCCAATTTCCTTCAGACCTTCTTTTATCAACCTTTTTAAAAGGAGGTCATCTTCTGATACTATCTTTTCCTGGGGCTTTGCTTTTCTATTGATATACCAAGATATACAGCTCTATCAAGTTCCAGCTTTATGATTTTAAATAAATTAACTGTTTTATCCTTTGATGAAATGATTCTTCTCAGAGGGTTGTAGAAAAACAAATAGTTTTATAAGGTAACAAATTTTGGTAGGTAAAAAATAATGCATAGGAAATATATTTTTCCTGGAAAAACATAGATTAGCAAAGAAAAGAGGCCTTAGAGTCAATGTTTTCTCCCATAAGCCTTTATAATTAAGTCCATACATGATTTTATGATTATACCTCCACAAAACTATAATTGAATTTTTGCCAATACATTTTGTATTTCTGAACACTTTTTAAGACCCAGAGTTTCTGTTTAAAAGCATAGGTATCTGAAAAATACTAATAATTTTTTAAGATATTTAAAATAAAAATCTAGGTATTTTCTTTGAGATTTTTAACACATATAAATGTACATAAAGGAATCAGCGATTTTTTTAATACTTGAAAGTGTTAAGTATTGAAATGTTTGGATGTGTAATGTACAAAGTTCACCTCTGTTTTCCCTTAATACATTCTACACACTGTTGTAAAGAAACTACAGGAGAAATGAGGGAATTACTTTGCTTCTTTAAACATTGTTGAGGATGGTAAAATGATGTATCTTTTGAATAAACAAGGTCGTGTTCTCTGGGAATGATCAATCACGCTTATGAGGACATACTCTTAATGTGATGATATATTTATCTTATGTCCTGTCATATCAAGGTAAGTAATAGTAATAAGAAATATATAAAGTTTTTAATCTCACAATATGCATGATACAGTAGAGTTTATAAAACCACTACTTCCAAATTCCCTCTTGATAGATGTTTCTATCATGACTCCTCCCAATTACCTCCAAGTTTTGTATTCTTGTGTGCACATGGATACATGTGTGTAAGTGTGAGTGCATTGTCACATAAATGAATTAGAAAGTATATTTTTAAATTACTGCTTTTGGATTCAGATGTGATTTCTTACTTTGATATTGCATAACTGCTATGATTATTAATATTGCCCAGTTCAAAATGCTTCCATGTCATCATGGCATTTTCTTCTTACAGGTGTGTTATCTCATGATCTGTCATGGTTCATTTATTATTCTTCACTATGCTCAGTTCTTCTGACTTCCCCATGCACAAACACTTGAGTCGCATTATTTTGTTCCACTGCCTAATATTAAGTAAATAAACTGTTTTACTTGATCACATATTTTGAGCCTCATCACTCATTTGAGCACAACCTAGGAGGCTAGCTAACAACAGTGAGGGCATAATAAAGAATGCTTTATCCCTCTTCTGAAAAAATTAAAAAGGGGACATAAAGGAAAAGAAGTGTTTGGTAAAATATCTTAATTTGGAAAAGTATAAAGTAAAGCATTTTGTAATTAATTCTAAGATTAGTAAGATTGATGTAAGTGGTTTTTCATGTTATGTCTTAGGGTCTGGTGTCTGTCTTACTTGGCTATTGTACGATTTTTTGAAAGCACGTTTTTCATTTGTGGTATTTGGGAACCTTTTTTTTTTACTTTATTTTCTGCTAATATTCATTTCAAGTTCAATTGCATCAGTGTTGTCTAAAATGAGAGGTCACTGAGGCTACAATTGAATACAATTAAATGCTTATGTTTTATAATTTGTACTCTAAACTTAGATATTCATGCAGAGTTGAATGAAAACTGGCAGAGTAGACCATATTTTGGCAATGCTGTACCTTATCTACTCACTGATTTCCAGGATTGAGATTAAACCTGTATTTATTTATATGCCAGGAAAAAATTTAAAAATCATATTTCATTGTTATAGAAGCATATATGTCCATTTAATTTTCCTTTCTTCTTCGTCCTTGGTGTTTTTAATCTCTTTTCTCCTGTCTTCCTTTCTTTGACAGTTATTTTGGATTTTTTATAAAACCAGATTTTAGAATTCCCTGAAACTAATGAAAGGATATAAGTATTGTAAAAATGTTTTTTAATATGTCTAGATACTTCTTATTGAGTATTAAAAAACACATTAATTTCTGAGATTATAGAAATTCTATAATTCTAAAAAAACAATTTCTCATTGTGTAAAAGAAATTTAGATAGAATTTAATTTACTTTTATTGTTTTGTTTCATTCTAAACATACCTACATTTAATTGGCTTAGACTTTTAAGCATTTAAATTTGATAAGCATGTTTAGATATATTTTACTAGTAACAATGAATCTTCTTTAATTAAATATCAAAAATGTACATGCAAAAGAAACATAATAGATTTTATCAATCATTTACTTTTGAGTAAAATATTCCCAACCATAATAGAAAGGAAATGAAAAAAATAAGAAAGTATTGTCAGCTTTTCTGGTACAGAGTAATATAGAAAACACGGACCACAGCACGTAGTACCATAACATATGCCTTTTGTTTCTCTGTAAAACATACTGAAATACCCAGACATTATTACCTGCTTTGGGAAGGAGGGTGGTTCTTCTTTTTGCTCTGAGACCTTATTTTCTTACTCTCCCAACTTTTATTTCTAGCTTAATATAGGCTAAAATGAACTATTTTTTAGTAACATGCTTTTATACTGAGGCAAAAATCTAACCAGTAACTTAAAATTATATTTCTTTGTGAATACTGCATGGCGTCTGAGAAGAATAAAATTTAGCATTTCTAATAATGCAAATGTTCCTGCTGTTACAACCAATACTTCAAAATGCAGGGGCTGATAATCTTGTTTGTGGTTTGTTATATTTTGTTTTGTTTTGATCCCTTTGGGGCATTTTAGTACTTGTAGGAACTCTGTTAAAAGAAGAAAACCACCAGAAGACTTAGATAAGTCCATTTTGTTGTTTTCATACCCCAAATAGTAGATTTTCATTGAGAAGAATGTGGAAAATAATGAATACATTGTATTGTGGATTATCTGGTTTGTTGTACCTGTGTGTGCCATGAACTATTAAATGTAAGTATTCTGTAAATTGGATGCATTTTAAAAATATGAACATTTGGGTTGTCATTGCATGTGTTTAGACTCTAATGGCATTTTCTCTCTTTTTCTAGTAATTTGCCTAGTGGGATTAGGCCTGGTGGTCTTCTTCTTCAGTTTTCTACTTTCAATATTTCGTTCCAAGTACCACGGCTATCCTTATAGGTAATATCTTTATATTATCATGAATGGTTTTATATTTAACTCAGAATAAACAGAATTTCAGTAGTTGGTATATAATTAAGGATTAGTATAAGGTAGCTAATTAATTTGCTGTGTGGTCTTAAATTCAATTAAGCAAATTTTTGAGCACCTACCATGTGTTCAGCATAGTAGACTAGACAAAGGAGATATAAGGCATTTTCCTGTTCCTAAGGTACAGTTTCACTTTAGGGATATATCACCGTGTATTTATATGCACATATAGTGAAATGAGTTTTAAGCTCTATGGATTTCATCAAAATTTCTTCTTTCTTTGGTTTGCATATTTATCATGATTTTGACTTCATTTGCAAGATTATTTTTTCATGTAATCTCCCAGTGTCAAATAAACATTCATCATCTTTTGAATTCAGCAAATTTATAACTTTTCCAAATAATAAAAGCCAACTTGAAAGAGAAAAAATAAATGATAAACTAATCTCTGGTCACTAGAATTCATCATAATGAATATCTTGTAAAATTTTCACCAACATGTTGTCCAAATTGGAAGATGATGAAAATTCAATCTGAGATCATATTACTATTACCAAACCACACTGACTAAAGCACACTGCAGTAAATGTGTCAGATTATACCTATTGAGTTTATGAATTAGGCATGTTTGTCTTTTGGGCATATTCCTGCCTTAGCTTTTTTTTTTTAAAAAAAATAACTTTTACTTTCTCTAGAGAATTCTTCTTATAGCTTAACCTATGTTTCTCTCTTATAAAGAAATAAAAGCCATATACTTCCTTCCTCAGAGAGTTTAAAGACGCTATCTGCTGAGGTGATAGAATCAGTGAAATGTGGTTAGGGAAAAAAAGCTCATTATACCTTAATATACCTTCCTCACACGAACAGTGGACATTTTTTAAAAAAATTTATTAGTGCATTATAGTTATGCATAATATTGGAGTTTAACATAATTAGCCAAAGCATGGAATTTAATTTGCTCCAATTCAGTCTCAAGGATTTCACATTTCCTGTCCCTTCTCCCTCCCTCTGATGCCTTTCTTCGATGAGTCCTTCTTCTGTTTATTTATAGTTTATTTTTTAATTTAGTGTTTTATAGACATAAAGTGAGATTAACTGTGGTATATTTATAAATACATAACAGTGTGATTTTGTCACATTCATTCTACATTTCCTCCCCCTTTCATGTCCCTCCCTCCTTTCTCCTCATCAGTCTCTCTTCTACTTCATTGACTTTCCATGTATCTTTATATCTGATCGCCGCCTCCCCGCTTTTTCATCTCCTTTATTTTGCTGTAGCTTCTTCATATGAGAGAAAACATTTGACCCTTGACTTTCTGGGTCTGACTTATTTCACTTAGCGTGATATTCTCTAGTTCCATTAATTTTACCAGCAAGTGCCATAGTTTCATTCTTCTGTATGGCTGAGTAAAACACCTTTGTGTATTTATACATTTATGTATCTATTTGTCTGTTGACATGTGTCCAAGCTGTTTCCATAACTTGGCTATTGTCAATTACACTGCTATGAACATTGGTGTGGCGATATCCCTATAACATGCTGATTTTAGATCTTTTAGACATATACCAAGGAGTAGGATACCTGGGTCAAATGATGCTTCTATTTCTAGTTTTTTGAGGAATCTCCATATTGCTTTCCAGAGTGGTACTGATTTGTAGTCCCACCAATAATGTATGAGTGTACCTTTTTCCCTATATCCTTGCCAACATTATTGTTTTCTTGATAATTGTCATTCTGACTGGAGTGAGATGAAATTTCAGTATAGTTTTGATTTGCATTTTGCTGATTGCTAGAGATGTTGAATGTTTTTCCATATATTTGTTGTTCATTTATATTTCTTTTTTTTTTTATGAGAAGCATTAGTTACTTTGCCCATTTACTATATCTTTTTTTTTTATTATTTGACTGTTCATGTTTTGTTTTTGGTGGTTTTTTCAGTTCTTTATATATTCTTGATATTAATCCTCTGAGGAGCAGATAACAAGGATCTTTCATTCTGTAGATCCTAAGTGTCTACTGTACAGAAGCTTTTTAATGTGATGTCACCCCAATTATTGATTCTTGGTTTTATTTCTCATACTTTTGAAGTCTTGTTGAGGAAGTCAGTGACTGTGCTAATGTGTTGAAGTTTCTGGCCTACATTTTCTTCTAGCAGTTGCAGGGTTTCTATTCTAATTCCTAAATCTTTGATCTACTTTGACGTGACTTTTATGCAGTGTGAGAGAGGGGAGTCAAATTTCTTTCTACATTTGTTTTCTTGTATTGTTCCTGTTTTTAGAGGAAATGCTTTCAGTTATTCTACATTCAGTATGATGTTGGCCTTGGCTTTGTTGTATATGGCCTTTAGAATACCAAAGTAAGTTTCTTGTATCCCTAGTTGCTCTAGTGTCTTAAACATGAATGGGTGCTGGACTTTGACAGATGCTTTTTCTGCATCTATAATCATGTGATTTCTAGCCTTAACTCTATGTGGTGAATTTCGTTTATTGATTTGCATATGTTGAACCAACCTTGTTTCCCTGGGATAAAACCCACTTGATCATGGTATACTGTCTTAATGTGTTTTTGAATGGTTTGCCATTATTTTATTAAGGATTTTTGCATCTTTGTACATTAGGGATATTGGTCGGAGTTTTCTTTCTTCCCTTGAGCTGTCTTTGTCTGGTTTTGGTATCAGAGTGAGGCTGGCCTCATAGAAGGAATTTTAATGTTTGTACATGCATGATGGTAATGGTGTTTAGCTTTATATTTAGTATTATCTGGAAGACAAATAATCCCATAAAAGGGATATCTAATTATGGAATTATATAATCCAAGTGTAAGTCTTCAGTGCTACCTGTTTTCTCACATGGATGAAGGTACAGTTCTAATTCCCTTCTTCCCACATCCATTAAAAATAAATGTATTGTGGGAATAGAGGCAACGTGGGTATCAGATCTGAGTTGTGGGATCATCTACTTTAAACTTTGTTGATGATATAAACTTTTTAAAACATTATTTCTGGGGGCAACAATAGATAGGCAAAGTGTCCAGTTTCTTTCATTTTATCCTTAATGTTAGCCAGCCAGCCAGTTTTTTCTCTGAAAATGTGAAAGTATTAAATTAATCAAATCCAGGACAACTAGTACTTTAAGAAAGATGAAGTTACTTTTTTCCCCCATTCCTCCTACCTTGGGATTGGGAATTCTGGTGCTGTATGAATTTTCTTAGTTTGACATATACTAGTTCTATAACAGAATCTGTAAATAAAGAGAAATACTTTGTATTGTTAAGTCTTTTATCTAGAATACCAAGAGCATTTAAATATCAATTCATTTTGATCTATAGCACTTAAAATATGTCAAAGGTAAAGATTGTATCTCTATATTCATTAAAATATAAACTACAGCAACATCTGCTATGAGATCTTAAACCACATTAGTTGACAGGAAGAAAAGTAAATAGCAAATTCTAGCTTTCCTTGTATTTCAGATCACATTATCATACCAGAATATCATTTACTATGTAGATTATTTTGACATAGCAATATGAGTAGGAAAAGTAGAGAAAAAAATTGAGATTTACCAGTTCCTTATATTGTTATTTTTGATGGCAGTATTTTTGGAATTATATGAATAGTTTTCAAGTTTGTGCTTTCTTTCAAGTCATGACAGTCATTTACTACAATAACTCTCTACTACTCTGGATTGTTTTTACTTTTTTTTTTTTTTTTTTTTTGCTTGTTTTTTGTTAACCAGGTTAAACATGTAAACCACCTGAGAAGCTTTTCCAAATTCATATTGTAGGCTTACCCAGATACACGTAGTAAGCATATGTAAAATAGGATATACCTGTTGATTTAATTGTAACTTTCTTATGTGTAACCGGTCCCATGCTCTTGCCAAGATTCTACCATCCTAACGAGATAGGAAGCCAGCTGAAGGCAAGCCTAAGACTTGAAATGTATATCAGATCCTCTTAAAAAAAAAGAGAGAAGGAAATCATGGCCACTAATGGCTTATGAATATGAAATTTTACATAGTTTGATGTAAATCCATAAATAAATCAGGAGCTACCAAGTAAAGAATCACAAGAGGAACTCAGTGTGCCAAACTGAGGTGTGGTATAGAGAAGTGAAAGGGAGACTTCTGGGTGCTGCAGTGGCCCTGCAGTGTTGTCTTTGATGTGCTGTTGTGTGGGTTTACCAGGTTGGTTTAAATATTCTAAATAGCATTTGGCTGATCTGTGGGGCAATTTTAGATTTAAATAGCATAGAGGTAATTAAGCCATTTTAGAAAATGGGAGGTTTATTATAAAGGCGTGGAAAGAAGTAAAGACAACTAAAAGCCTACTTGCCACACAACTAGATATCAGAGAAAAACGGGTTTAGAAAACAGGTCATAAGGATAAATTTGCTGCCCCTATTTTATGCTGCAGAGGTGACGCAATTACTTGGAGGTACAAACCTCTAATTTTTCTACAACGGTAATTGAGTAATTTCTTTTCAACTCTCCCACTCTTGCTACCATGAATAATTTGTGAACTTTTTCTGAGAAGGGCCTGATTTCTTAAGTTTGTTACTCCCCAGTATGTGGCATGAAAGTTAAAGAGAACTTTCATTATTCCTCCTGATCGTAGGCCCTGGTCCTCCCTCTGAACTCCTTAAAGGTATCTCCATCACCACAATTACTTTCCATATTCATTAGTGTTATCTGTATATGTCAGGTGTCTGACTTTGTTGGTGCCATTCAAAGCTGAATGTAAATTAGGCATCTATTTCCATTGAAGGGAAGTCAAATAAAATGACAGATGCCTACAAAAGCATTAAGTGAACAGAGCAGTATTCAATTCAGCTAATTTGTGTATGTAATATAGCTTTTGAAGATACATCATTCACTTTCCTTAGAGGTAGTTCTCAAAACTGACTTTACAAATACATGTAATGACCTCCATGAAATGGCAAAAATAATTGAATTTTTAAATGACATGAGTTAGCATCTATATGAAGATTGGTCAGAAGACAAACTGTTTTGAAATGTGATTTGTACAGTATTCCAGCTAGCATCCAGTGTAGTTCAAATTATAAAAGTTCAAGAATAATTTGTGATGTCCTGTGCAGCAAATTAATAAATTTACTCAATGTTGGATCAAACAGTTACTGTGTTCCAGGTATTAGGGATATGACCATTAATAGGATAACCAAAATCTCTGCCCTCACCAAGCTTACATTCAAGTGGGGTGGGTGATGAGACAGAAAAACAAGTGAAAAATATATTTCACTAATGATAATAAGGAGAAAGGGAATAGAGATGTGGTTTAAATCTGGATGATATTCCAAGGAGGTCATCATTGAGAAGGGACATTTTATTAATGACATAAAGGAAATGACTAGAATAAGCCTTATAGATACCTGGAAGAAGAATGTTCTAGGCACAAAGAACAGCAGGTTTAAGGACTTTTACAAAGGAATGAGACCCTAAGAAACAGACAATTGTCTGGAGTATAGAGCAAGCAAGGGGTAGAGTATGGGAAGTGAGGCTGCTGAGGTCAGAGGTGAGGCCAGGCTGTAGATCATACGGGTTTTCATAGGACTTTCTAAGAACTTTTTTCTGAATGATAGGGAGTCATTGGAGGATTTTAGAGAGCATTGACATATATCTGTCTTATTTCTGTGCATTATGAAATTTCAGGATGCTTTATAAACATCCTGTATCTGACTGCTAATAGACCAATCCTCAGAATTGTTGTACAGATTGAGAAATTTTTTTTGATCCATTACTGGTAGGATTGAAAAAGTGCTTTATGCATTTTAAGATCTTGAAGACATTTTTCTTCCACTTATTTTGATTTTTAAAAGAATCTCTGAAAACAGTGTTATTTTTCACCTTATGAAAGAAGCACTATTTTGATAAGGCAGCAAATTCAATTTATTACACTTTAAAAAATAAAGTTCCTTTGAAAAAAAATAAAATTTTAAAGGGACAAATTTGGGGCATCATTTTATCATATTTATATAATTATTTAATGTTTGTTTCTTCCATTAGACAAAAGCTCTCTATGGACAAGAGCAAGCTTTGTCTTATTTGCTACTTTTCACTAGATTCTGGGACAAAGCTTACCACAGTACGTAGTATTTAACAAATAAGTGCAGTTTAATTTGTAATTACAGTATAGAACAAGTATTTTGCTGATAAAAATCTACTTCATGAATTGAAAAATGTATACAGACTGAAATCAAAACATGACCTAGAGTCTAATGAGGTTGAAGGGATGGCCTTTAATTTCTTTTGAATTGTTTTCCTCAGGCTTGCATGAAAATATTATGTACATGCACTTGTTTTGCCCATATGCTTTCTTGAAGAGCAAAATTCTGTTATGTTGAGGGAAAAAGTAAGACGACTGATATGACAGACATTAAAACCTTAGGGGTTGTTTAGAACTTTTACCTTACATAGACCAGGCAGGTTATCTGAAGTGATATGAAAAAGATTAGCTATTGTGTGTAAAAACTTGAACTTTACATTTTGTATTCTTAGAGTAAGAAATGTATCTGTACGGGCTGGGGCTCAGTGGTAGAGCACCTGCCTTACACATGTGAGGCACTGGGTTCAATCCTCAGCACCACATAAAAATAAAGATTATGTCCATCTACAACTAAAAATATATATTTAAAAGTGTAGCTATAGATATAATATGGATTATCAGAACATTTTTCTTATGGTTCTTGTTACAAGTTTTTAGTTTTTTGTTTTAGTTTTTTGTTTTAATATGTAATAGCTAATACTGTTACATGTACTATCCAGGTTTTGTTTTTTTATTTTTTTAATGACAGTGGAATACATTACAATTCTTATTACACATATACAGCACAATTTTTTATATCTCTGGTTGTATATATCTCTGGTTGTATATAAAGTATGTTCACACCAATTCATGTCTTCATACATGTACTTTGGATAATGATGTCTATTATGTTCCACCATCCTTGCTAACCCCCTGTCCCCTCCTTTTCCCTCCCACTCCTCTAGAGTTCATCTATTCCTCCCATGCTCCCTCTCCCTACCCCACTACGAATCGGCCTCTTTATATCAGAGAAAACATTCAGCATTTTGGGGGGAGGATTGGCTAACTTCACTTAGCCTTGGAGAAGATAATGCTATCTATTTACCTGCAAATGCCATGATTTTAAACTTTTTTTCCTGAGTAAAATTCCATTGTGTATATATGCCACTTTTTTTATCCATTCTTCTACTGAAGGGCATCTAGGTTGGCTCCACAGTTTAGCTATTGTGAATTGTGCTGCTATAAACATTGATGTGGCTGTGTCCCTGTCGTATGCTGTCTTTAAGTCCTTTGGGTATAGACCAAGGAGAGGGATAGCTGGCTCAAATGGTGGTTCCATTCCCAATTTTCCAAGAAGTCTCCATACTGCTTTCCAGATTGTCTGCACCAATTTGTAGTCCCACCAGCAGTGTTTGAGTGTATCTTTTTTCTCACATCCTCGCCAACACTTATTGTCTTCATAATAGCTGCCATTCTGACTGGAGATGATATCTTAAGAGAAATGCAAATCAAAACTACTCTAATTGCTAGAGATGATGAACATTTTTTCATATATTTGTTGATTTGATTGTATATCCTCTTCTGTGAGGTGTCGGTTCAGGTCCTTGGCCTATTTGTTGATTGGGTTATTTGTGGGTTTTGGTGCTTAGCTTTTTGAGTTCTTTATATACTCTAGAGATTAGTGCTCTGATGAGTGATGGGTAAAAATTTGCTCCCAGGATGTAGACTTTGTCTTCACTTCACAGATTGTTTCTTTTGGCACCAAAACAGACTGATAGACCAATGGTACAGAATAGAGGACACCGAGACTAACTGTCAAAATTACATTTATATTAGACAAAGGTGCCAAAAACATGCATTGGAGAAAAGATAGCCTCTTCAACAAATGGTGCTGGAAAAACTGAAAGTCAGTATGCAACAGAATGAAATTAAATCCTTATCTCTCACAATGCACACAAAACTCAACTCAAAGTAGATCAAGGACCTAGGAATTAAATCAGAGACTGTCTAGTAAAAGAAAAAGTAGGCCCTAATATGACTCCTTTAGTGAAAGAATTAAAAATCAAGAATGGGATGGATTCAAACTAATAAGTTTCTTCTCAGCGGATTCTGTTTTTTGACTGGTAAATCTTTCAATGACAATATCCTTTAATGGAATTTTCTAAATTTCACAGTGTGATCAGAGGAATCCTTATCATCCTTACATTGTATTTGTCTGGTAGTCATACTGGCATCAATTGTAGAATTTCCCCCCAAGAAGATTGTAATTACACATTAATTTCAGTTAGGATGATTTATCCAAATAGGCTTTGGAATCAGGAATACTCTTCAAAGCTCTCATCAGTGATGCCCTGTTGAAATATCTTCTGTTACTAGTGCTATTTAGCAAGAATTTGGAATTTTGCAAGGGTAGTCTATAAAAAAGTAGCTTATATCCTTTATTACTCACACTTAAATCCCTTATTATATGATTGAGCAATTGAAATTGATCAAATTAAAGTTCACCTGTGCAGTCTTCATTCCAAGTTCTCTAAACTGTAGTGGTCCCTAGGTAATCCAGACCTTATGTTTTTGCACAAAACATTCTGTCTGGAATAGGTTTTCCTTTCCCCTCAAAACAAACACCTTTTCAGAACTAACTCCAGTTGCTTCTTCTGAAAAGCCTTTTTTAAACTCCAGTAGGGAGTTCTCTCCACACCTGATACCTCAATACCCTTACAGTACTTTGGTATGTATCTTATGTGTACTACTTAGAACTCAATTTTCATATTGTCTGTTCATCGAGTTCCTTTGGGTTTAGGAATTTAATGATTTGCCTTGCACAGAAAAATTATAAACATTTGGCTAAAAGATTTTGAAAGACTGAGGGATGAGGGAAGTTGCCCTAGTTCTAGCTCTGATTAACAGGATATTGGCCAAATTTTCTACTTTGCCTTAAAAACTAATAGCTTTAAATTAAATACCGATAACAAATTCTGCAATAGAATTTTCAAGTTGAATCCATAGAATTTTGATTTTAACATTACCTGATACTAAGATCATTTTTTTTTAAGTCTTGGACCAAAGCAACTATTGAAAAGTATGTTTATAAAGAGATGTTTCCAAATGTCCTTGCCTACTTTGGGTTAAACTAGTTGTTTTCAGTATTTTGGACATAATCTACCCTCAAAATGATACACAAATAGCATTAATAGTTACATGGAAATAGATACATTAGAGTTGCCTTAGTAATAAAGTTTCAGACATCTGTGATTGCATCCTCTCAACTTCATGCTTTGGTAATTCACTTCCCTGGGGTTTAATTTTCCACATAAAATGAGGTAATAAGGTTGGATAAATCAGATTTCTTCCCTGGTTCATGTGGTAGTCAGCTTTATGTTGCTGTGACCAGTATACCTGGCAAGACCAACTCAGAGAAGGAAGCATTTATTTTCACTCATGGTTTTGCAGATTCAGTTTGTGGTCAGCCAACTCCATTTCTTTGGGCCTAAGATGAGGCAGGATATCATGGTGGAGGAGAGCTGTTTAGTTCGTGGCAACTAGGAAGTAGAGAAAGAGTGATGAACAAGGTACCGGGGACAAAATATGAACCCCAAAGGCACACCCTCAACCCCACAGTTACACTCCATGTGCCTACAGTTACCACCCAGTTAATCCATTTAAGTGAATTAATTAATCCACTGATCTAATTAATATAATTTTATATCTGAATATTCTTGCATTATCTATCTCACCCATATGATTCAGGTAGGCAGTGCCTCCCAAAAGCTTAACATTTGGTCATTTTCAAGGAAATTTTTAAAACATTAAAATTATGTCTAACAATCATAATCTTCAAATGTGGCTCTTAATCAGTTGAATAGTTTCTGTGCACAAAGAATTATGTGCTAAGTTATTTCATATTTACTGTCCAGTTTCAAATTTTTAATTAATAAAATGCTTTATAGACACATTATGCTTACTATAAATAATTTTGATCTGTTTGGCGAAAGTAATTATGCCCATGAAACTAAGTATCAAAAGCTAATGGCAGTCTGTTGTATGGAAATAATCTAGAGGTGGCAAAAATCACTGTGAGTTTGAATGAAAAGGGCTGACTCCAGAACATGGCTCAAATTAGATTAAAATTCCAGTCTTTAGACAAAATAGAGAAGAGTGGCTAACAATATTTCTTAAGCAGAACATTGTAAGATACCGACAGAAATGTGTGACTGGTATCTTGTGAGGTTATGAGTCATTGCTGTGGCTTGATAAACAGTATGGATTGCTCAATGTATTTTTAGCCATAAATGCACTAATTAGTCAAAAGGATACGAAAAGAAATATATAACACATGAAAATATTCTTATCACTTTGGGTGAATTTTAGGATAATTTTGCAATTCAAATTCTAAATATTTCCAGAATTAGTTGTTTTTCCAGGTAAGTTTTGAGTCTTCTTCATAGTGATCTGGAATTTAGAACAGGAAAGGACCATGGAAATATTACCCTCAAACTCATTTTACAGATGAGCCTGAGAGCATTTATTGTATTTGAGGTAGAAGTAGAACTTCGATGATCAGCTCAGTTCTCTTTCTCCTGTGCCATATTTTTTTTTGTACTTCATCTAATTCTTATACACCTGTAAATAAAAAGTTGTTTAATACTCATTCTTTTCTGAGCCATATAGGATATTAATTCTATTCATTACAATATAGAGAAACATTATAATCAAAGAAAAATCAATTTTCCACTTAATTATTTCTCTAGCTGAAAAATTTCTGTGAGGTCTGATACACAGTGACCTCAATAATCTGGTAGCCAACGCATCTTGACAATTTGATATTGAAGACCATGGTAATAGCTTCCTAATCTGTTCTCTTGACTCCTTTGTGAGCTTGAGTAATTCAAGAGGAAGAAGCAACTTTACTTAAGTTAGAATTTATCTTATTTTTTCCTTCATGATAAATTTTACAGATACATTAAATGGAACAATAGGAGATAGGCAGAAGAACTGAGTCATTCACAGCATTAGCTGGTTAATAAAAATTGTTTTTATGTCCTTCAGTTTACTAAATCAAAGCCACTATAATTTATATGGTGAAAGATGTGATTCCTTTAATTTTTCTTTAATGTTTTATAATATTCTCCTTCAAATTTCTTCAGATCTTTACTGAGATTTCAACTGTTTTCCTATCCAATTGAAATTATTCCTCTAGCTTAATTATCACTTCCCATATTAAAGCCTTCATGTACTTATCTTCAGCTTTTATGAGAATTACATATGATTCTGGCAAATTGCTCATCATGTGTCCATAAATCCTTAATAGTATATATAGATAGCCCTCCTTATGTTTCATACTCATTTTTTTTTGCTTTGTCAGGCCATGTAGGATATAAATTCCATTCATTACACATTATAAAGGAGCATTATGAACAAAGAAAAATATCTATTTTCCACTTAGAAAACTTACTTGCTTTTATTAACTATATGTATGCTAATGTTACCTTTATAATGATGTATAAGATGTGTGGATCTACTTTATTCTGTTGAAATTTTGCTTTCAGGTTTTTCCCTTCAGAATTGTTATCAATTCTTATAAATTATGTTAATATGTAAATTTCAAAAGTAGTATTAAAAAGGATTACAGAGATGTATATACCAGAATTCTGGACAAATCCTGAGCTAAATTCTAAAAACCTGGCAGAACAAGTTAAAAATATATGTATCTGTATAATTAATTAATTGGAGAAAGCAAAAATGATGGTAAAAGCAAGAGTGAAAAAGAAAAATAATTCTGAGACAAGTAGATAGGCAAGATGATAAAGGAAGAGACCTTTTCCGTTGACTTTTCCTGTGAAAGTAGCTCGTTCAACTTTGAACATAGCACCACATAGTTAAGGGACAGTCCGTATTCCCGGAAGCATTCATCTATACTTTTAAAAAAGCAAATAAGCCTTCATATTAGGTAAAGGCAGGTTGTGAATGAAATGCAAGAAGCCATTATGTAAAAGGAATGTCCTAGAGTTATTTCTGAAAAGGCATTGGTAGATGTCTATTTTCAAAGAGCATCAAGCCTTATAATCTTTAACCATAGACCTTGGGATCCAAGAACTAAACCAATTCAGGCATTCTATGTCAGAAATACAGTGTGCTATGTTTATAGCAGGAAAGAAAGCTTTTTTTGGCCAAAATCAAATACTTGACTTTCTTAATTTTAACATGTATACCTAATTAAATAAGAGGTGAACTGCAAAGATAGTTACATATTCTCCTTCACAATAGCTCTTAGAAAAACCTCCCATTTCTACACACTTTACAAAAATGATTTGCTGTATGCTTAAAATGATGGAGGTTGTCCAACATCTTCTAAGTACAAGGAAGAGGATATAATGGACAGTATGGGGCAGTTTCAGAGATTTAGAAAGTAACAGGTTAATTTGAGTATCTTTATAGACAGGCATTTTGGAGGAAATAAATGTACTTTGGGGAAAGTGGGAAGGTGACTTACTCACATTGGGTCAAGTGAAAGAAGCATAAAATTATCTCTCAGAAGGGCTGGGTGGTAGCTCTGTGATAGAATACATGAAAGCTTGAGACTCTTATCCCTAGCATTCCCCCCACCAAAAAAAAAAAAAAATGCTTTGTAATAGTTCAGTATAGATTGGTTGGAAAGCTTATGAGTGAAAATGAAATTGGGAATAATTTCAGTGGAAATTATATTGATATTTCTTAGCACTTTCAGATGTGCTGGGATGAATTATTCTTGGTTTTTATGACTGGACAAATGATTCCAGTATATACTACTTGACTGGTGGTGTAATCCAAGCCAAAAATGTCAACCTAATGCTACATGATTCTACTTCAGAATAAAACAGTATCTGGACAAAAAAAAAAAAAAAAAAAAGTCTATGCTTGGGATAAGACCCTTGAGGTACCTATTAGTAAAAATGTACATTAAAAATCGCTTGCAGCTATGGATTATTAGGCTTTAAGCCTAATATCAGATTACTTTCTTGAGTATTATGTCATTGTTCTCTGCTATTTATATCCTTCAGAATCTTCCTTCTGAATTGCTATAAATTACAGTTTTTGTACCAGTCTGATAGATTTATATGGATAATTATTATTATACATAGCACCATGTCGATGATCATCTTTAAACCTTTTTTTTTTTTATTCTTTTCTCACAATTTTGAATTCTGTTTAATTTGAAACCCATAGTTACTTCTACCTGGAGTGATCCTTTTCTGATTTTCATTATTTTAATCTTATTTTTATAAATTCTTGAACATTTATGCCCCCATCATATTTTCTCAGTATTTCACACTACAGAATTTGTTTCATCTTGATATATGTACACCGCTAAAGGCATAAAAAGCTATTTTAAATATATATGTTTACATCCTATTTCTGTAAATCTTCCCTAAGTTTTAGTATTAATGGTGTATTCCACAGCAGCATTATGTCTTATACCATTACTAAAATCTCCCAGATTCCTTTGTTTCAATAAGCAAACTTTCCTTGTGTGTCTCCTTGAACAAATTGTGTGACTTTTCTAATCTTATGTTTTCTTGTTTGTAAATTGAAGATGACTTCACTACCTCATTCTGTGTACCTGAGAGAATGCATATAGATCACTGTTGCTTGCTACATAGTATTAATTAATGTTTGATGTTAATTATCATTAATTTTATATAATTATTTCAGATGTGTTTAATCTACTTTTTTCTAAACAGGGCTTTAAAAAAAACACTAAACATTAAGTAGCTTTGTTTCATATTTGCATAATTCAGTTGAGTGAAGCAGTTTTTCCCTGAACCTTTTGATGAACTTAATTGGACTCCAGAGGCCCTTTATATTACCAATGAAATATAAGGTTTCTTATGAATTTTATCTAATTACCATCTGAGTTATATTGAGAAATTTTGCATGTTGAATAAAAATTGTCTTTAGTTCTTGCCCTATTTTCTAAGAGCAAAGTGCTAATAAGGATACCTGATAGTCTTTACTTACTAGTAATTACCTTCTCTGTATTTCCCCCTGGCACCCTTACAAATTTTCTTCAGAAGACTTCTATGACACAAATCTCTACTAACTATCCTTTTGATGCCTAATCATCCTCAAGATTCTTTAACTGTTTTACATAGTGTGATATAAGGCAGGAATAATAATAATTGAGTTCAAGTTTGTTTAATTTGGTATATTAGTAGCTAAAAGCTCTGGTTCTTCAGTTAGACAAATCTGAGTGTACATCTTGGATCTTAACTTTAGGACTTCTGAGTTTTGTCTTTCCTCCGTTCTAAAATAGTGTTTTTCTGGTGTTAGAGTAGTCTGTTATTTCTCTCTCTTGCAATATATTTAACTTTCTTGAGCCTCTTTCTTCATCTGTAAACTTCATATAATATTTACCTCAGAATTTTAAGGGAATAAATTTATAGCCACTGAAATACAGTGGGTTCTCAATACAAATTAATAATGTCATCCACATCTCTCCCTGTACCAGCCATTTTAGCACTAATTATTCATAGCACTTTACCAATTTACATTTTTTATTGTTTTCATACACAACTGCTTCATGTGTTTAATTTCTTTCTAGAACACTGTAAGGCCTTTGGGAAAGATTCCTTGACAAATAAACCTTTTTTATATCTACAAAGTGCTATGCACATAGTAGGTGCTCATCCTATACTTGTTATTAATTCATTGTTTACTTAAAGATGTTAATTCTTATCAACTTCCAGTAAATGCAAAGTAACTATTAAATAGAGTGAAGAGCGCTGGTTTGCCAAATTGCATGACTTCAGGATATGCAATCCATATTGAATGGCACCTTCTAGAGTTGTGAGGTGGTCCACACAACCAAAGGCATGTATGTGTGGAAAGATAGCTCAATCAGGTTTCTGGAATAACTATCTTACAAGTAAAAAGCAGAATGCAGTTTAATTAAACATACAGTAGACACAGTCTCTCCTCTTATCTTATCATGAACTATAAGTATCTTTATACCTTTGGTTATTTTGCAAGATGATTGAAAATAGAAATGAAAGGCATTCTTAAAAATTCCAGGTAAAATACAATAGTGAACGAACAAGCATAGCAAGGCCAAAAATTCTCAGGATGTACAGTGTATAGCAACATAACATTCATCTGTACATCTTGTATGTACCTTTCATCTATAGAGAAATGAAATAGAAAAATACAGAAATAAATGTGGTGATCAGACCACAACACAATGTATGTCATTGACAAGAATTTTGCCATATTGCCTTTCTCATGCTGAGTCCATAAAAGGTCCAAAGATGTAGATGTGGTTTAGAAAAAGTGGGAGTGCTATAAAGGCACCATCTTGTATCTTATCTAGGTAAAGAATACAGTGCTAAATCTTGTGATAATATTGTACAAATGGAAATTGAATCTTAAGGATTATTTTTTCCATATTGTTGTATTTCATTGTGGTGTATTGGAAAGTGATCTGGACTTTGAGTGAGAAGATCTGATTTGGACCATGGCACTTAAAAACTATAATCCCAGGCAAGTCTTTTAATCTTCTCTGAGCCTCAGTATTCCTCATCTTTTAAATAAAGACCATATTTTATCTCATAAGACAAGTTATAGTAAATTACTGTTTTACAAATGTAAGATAATTGTGAGACTCCTATAATTACAGTCTTATGCTGTCTTTGTTGCTACAGGGATAAATCTTCAGTATAAATTTCTACCAGTAGACTTTGACCCCTGGAATTAACCATTTTTGTAAATATCCAAACATATCCCCTCCACCTCAAAATGTACTTCTCTTTGTTATCAATTTGAAGAAGAAATGAAAACCTAGATCAATGAAAATGTGCTTAATTCTGCATAGGAAAAATAGTCAAATCCCTTTTCCCCTTAACAATATAAATAATATATACAAGATTAATAAAGCAAAACAAGTCCTCCACACAGTTAACTTAATTACTCTTTTGTAAAACCAACATTTGATCATTTTAGATATAGATAATAGGAAGTTCTACATTAACTTAAGTTTTGTAGAAAGTTGAAACCAGTTTGATTCTACACCGCATATCCTAATTCCAGCATAAGAAACAGTCTGAGTTAACATGTACACAGAGGTGCTCTAGCAGACTGTTTCTGTTGGGGAAATTTAGCTCATTTACTCTGGCAGAAACAGCAACATTCTGCATCCCACTGGAAGCAGGGAAGGAATAGAAAGTTCCTGTCATGCAAATGTGTTGTTTTTCATATATCCCTTGCCCCACATGCTAGCTTTATTGTCCCCCCACCCCACCCCACCCAAACCTAGTGTCCATGTTTCTTGCCATTCTTAACTATTAATAGTCATGTAATCACAACTCCAGTGTGCCTCTCTTCAGACTGCATGGAGAACTGGCCTTAGCAATAAGCTTGATAGCTATTACCCCGTATTACTTGTAGAAAGGTTTCCGTTTTCAAAAATCTCTTTTCTTGCTAATAAAGGTCTGAATTTCTGTAGGCCTTTTCAAAAGACCGTTTATTTCAGACTTGAAGACTTTTCTGGGTTCAGGAATCTTCTATTGTAGAGAAAAGAGCCCCAGGACTTTTGACTAAAGAGATCTGCCTAACGGCTCTAATGTACTGCTCCCTAGCATTCCCATTTAACACTTATAAATGTGAAGATTAAAAAAAAATTACAAGTTGATTTGCACTAATCATTGGCCAATGAAACAGGAGTGAAAATTCAACCAGTGACCTGTGAAGAAATGAGGCCTTTCTTTCTGCGCCCCCTTTTTTGAATACAAAATCTGAACAGCTGTTCCTTTCACCACCTAAGTGATTTCTGGACAGAGTGCGTTTATGTAACCACTAGATCTCCCTGATTCCTTCCCCCAGTTTGAGACCAAAGGTAAGAGCAGTGTACAAGAAAATTCTGGGTAGCTGAAAATTAAACTATTTCCCAATTGGACAGAATGCATTCCTTAGGAACATTGTGTACATGTTGGTTTTTCAAGACACCAGGAACAGAATAATTAATTCAAGGAAAAAAAAAAAAAAGCAAACCACACATTCCCAGTTCAGATATTTCACCAGAAGGGAAAAGGACATGTTTTTATTATATCCTCCAATGACCACCCAGTGACCCAAGAAAAGCCAGAGTTCTCTTCATGCAACCTTTCTAACAATTTAGGTGAACAGCCTCCCCCATCCCCTTTGAAACTTTTTACCCTGGATTTTCTAACATGACACTCTTATCCCTTCCTTTTTTCTTTTAGGTTGCTTTTCAATCCAAAATGTGTGTCAAATCTTGATCTTTCACTTGAGATCTAGATGTGAATACTACATTAACAGCTCACCTTGTGTCCAAAATCAATGTCATGTCTGCCTCCAAAACTGTTGTATTGCCACTTCTTATTTTTCCTAAGACATTCTCGGTCATATGGGATACAGACCTTGGAATCATTTTGTACTGATCCCATACCCTTGTCCTGTATTATGTCATTTGATTTGGTTTTCATCCCTTTTCTATTCCCACTGTTGCCATCTTAATTTACAATTTACAGCTAGCTTCCTAATATATATCTTGATATTTAGTCATTATCCTTGGTATTATCCTAGTATAATTCCGGAGTTATTTTAAGATATGTACCAATTATGTAGCAACTTTCTTCAAACCCATTGGTAGCTGATGAGGAAGAATGGTGGCTGTGGGGGGGGGGAGGTTGGAGAATCAATGTATTACAGATAAGCAAATGGGAAGAAAATAAAATTAATCAATAATCCCCACACCCAGGTTATTAAATAACAGTTTAGCTTGCATATGCTTTAAATCTAGGGAAGGATTCTGTTACACACATCTTGTAAATCACATGTCTTTCATGTATCATGAGCATATTTCAGTGACACTAACCATTTCCAAAGTATGATTTTACTAGCTATACAATAATATTGGATGATAAAACATGACTTTAAATTTGGGCTCATCTACACTTATAGTACAGTACAGCTTTCAGTGTAACCTATGTTTTAGTTCAGGAATCAGCAACTAATTCTTGCTTTGGTTTGCCCCACATTACTAATAATGGATTTTAGTTTAAATCATTGACAGAATATTCTATGATAGGTGAAAATTATATGAAATTTAAATTTCAGTGTCTTAATAAATTTTATTTGACGCACATCCAGATTCACGTAGTGTTCATGGCTGCTTTTATTCTACACCAGTTAATTTGAGTAGTTTTAAAAGGATCAATAGTCCAGAAAATTTAAAATATTTTCTTTCTGGACTTTTACAGAAAGTATACCAACTCCTTGTAACTCCTTGTTTAGCCATACAAAACATAGCACTTAATGAATTTTTGTGCTGTGATACCTTTGTGTATTCAGCTTCTTTAGACTAGATTAGACTATCCCATCATTTTACTTATTCCAATGTCAGCGTTGTTTCATTTGTTTTTAAATTCTGTAGCCCTATGACTCAACAACACATTAACTAATTTGAGCAGGTTTATCCCCTTTAGATAAAAACATAAGAACTATGTCTTTCAGTCCTTCCATTTCCAGTCCTGCATACCTTCTGTGTATAATACTCAACATTACTGATAAGCATTTAACAAAGAACTATTATTTAAATTTTATCCAGACTGTAAAGTCAATTTCATCAAGTTTCTTAGAAAAACTTATTTTGAATTTCAAATAACAAACTTGGTAATGAATTATTAGAACATCATTCCTCAGCAAGTCAAGGCAGCATTTTTATCTAAATCCTGGATATTTGAGGGAGTCATGAGGAGAGAGCCATTCTTAAAGAGAATTGTTTAAGATCATCATCTCATTATCTTTTTGTATACAGGTATTCGTCTGCAGCCCTCACATACTTTAAGAAAGTTATGCAGACCGAAAGGGGATAGTTGAAAACCTTCATGCTGAGGGAAGGGAGCATGTGAGAATTTGTGCTAGTTCTGCCCTGCTATCAAAGCTCAGTGTGTACAGTTTACTACCCATGCTTCTATTTTATATTGCTACCCCAGTTAAAGTCACCCACGCATGTTTTCACTCCAGTATAAGGTGGCCACAGTCATTAATGATTATACATATACAGACTTATATACTTTTTAGTATTTGTGACTTTTTTTTTTAAAAAAAGTACAGTTTAAAAGCACTTATTCATTTTTGTGATAAACATTAAGAAAAATATCCAAGCACTGTTGGGAGTATAAATCAATAAAAACTGTTATGCTTTTGGATTATACATCAAAATTATCAGACAAGTAAATGTGAGAAGAGAAAAAATTCAGCTAGATAGAAATGAGAGGTTAAATCCCTTGAGTGGTGATATCAGTATAAAACATTCATATTGAGCATTATCTTTGACATTTAATATTTATATATTGAAAATAAAAACATGAAATCCTGAATGATTGATTTCCTTAAAAAGTATGAACTCTTATTCGTTAACATTTTAACAAAATTGACACTTTTGTGCTCATGTCTTTACATGTATATATTCAAGATATTGGAAAGATTTTTATACCTCATTTTTTATGAAAAGAAACCTAATTAATAGATTTATCCTTTGTTGTAGGACAATAAATAGAATGTGCAGTTGGAGATTGAACATACTTATCATTTCATAATAAGATATAAACCACCAATTATTGCAGCATGTTTTAGAAGTAATCACTGAGCATTTCAGTTTGGAAGAATTAGAATGAGAAAATAGCATAATAAGGATTTTAGTCTATTTTCATATAAAATGTAGTCGTAAAGACCTTTTACTCTGTAAATATATCAGCATCTAAATATCACATAAGTTTGACCTTTTTAGATCTAAAAATTCAGGCATTATAAAATTATAAAGGGTCATATTATTTTTGCTTTTATGCAGGTATATTTTTAACAGTAATCAAAGGTTAACTTTATTGGTGTACATTTTGAAACTTTCAGTTTTTTTTTTTTTTTTTTTTAAGAACTAATCAAAAACCCCACAGGTCCTCCATTTCTAGTTCCAGTTTTTCCAACTCTATGGTTTAAAATACTTTATGGTTTCTTTTTTCATTAGCCATCATTCTTCCATTAACTTTATCTTCAGGTTGAGCTTATAATTGAGGAAAGGAAATGCCAACAAGTTTATCTGTAAGTGACATACCTATCCTTTTTGCCATCGGTATTGTGAAAGGTGGCATGAATTAAGCAGCTACCAAAGCTTGGTGTTCTAATGAGGTTTATTGCTGGCATTCTTCATGGAGATGGTTACCCCTTCAGCACTTTAGTTATAACTTATCTTGAAAAATAAAAGAAGTATCCTGATAATCAGCATGATTTGATAATTTCTTAAATACAGGTATACTAATTATTCTTCTTGTGTTGTATAACTTTATGAATAACACTACAATGTAAATAATTATGTAATTACTAATATTGATGTAACTATTTTGTACTTTAAAAATAATGTATAAATATATTTTATGCCTTATAATAAAATGCATATTTTAAAATATGTTTAGTTTTAGCACAATATAAGAATCATAAAATACTAGCACTGGAAAGAACTTTGGAAATCATTTAAAACAAGCATACCCTTCACTAATGAGGAAACCGAGGTTCAGAAAGACAATACAATATGCCTAGGATATAATAAATTTAAACAGTTTGAACAGTTTTCCATAGTATGGTTTTCAGCTGCAGTAATCACTAGTTTCTTTTGCTTTTCAATATTTAATTAATAATTATTTGGTCTTATTCATTTGTGAAAACTCAAAAATGTACCACATCTTGGCAGACAGGTACAAATATAAAATTTAAACTTAATAAATTATTTAAGATATCTTACAAAGTTAAATTCTTGTTTACAAAATAAAATTTTGCTTAGGGATATTAAAAGAATATTTCCATTTTCCTTTTAGTTCTATATGTACTAGCATCTGCTTGTAATATTGTTTTATCAAAATCTATTGACAATTTTAATTACATGTACATTGTTTTTGACTGTCCAGTATAATCAAATTGCAAACCACAGTAACAAAAGACCAAATATTTAAATAACTATTGTTTATGTAAGGAATTATAAATAAGAAAAACAATATTTTCTTTAGGACATTCAAATTCAAATATTTCAGTCCATTTCCTTTATTCCCCTACATTATCATTCTAAATGTTTAACTATTGTTCTAGCCAGCCCAATGATGAGAGATGCTTTTATAAACACAATTCAAATCATCACATCTTTTCTCACCTCTGACCTTATTCTCACTATAAGCCTGACCCCATTACAGAAACTAGTTCCAAAAAATAGCCCTGTTAGCAAAGTTACAATTAGATGGATTTATATAATCATGACATTTGTTGCTTTTACATGTACTAATTTAGAATGGATTAAAAAGCATATCATGTTTTTCTTATGTTCAGTACATAATAATTTTCTTTCTTTTTCAGCTTTTTAATTAAATGAAGCCAAGTGGGAGTTGCATAAAGTGAATGTTTACCACGAAGATAAACTGTTCCTGACATTAAAATATTTGTACTTCTTGAGTTCATTTCTTTGTCAATTGTGATAAGCTAGCTTATTCTTGTATACTTTTTCAAAACTGTGGGTTTTCCTAGTAAATTTAATTTATAGAAATAGATAGTAGCATTTAGTAATCTACAAGAGAAACAGTGTTTTTCAAGCATATTCAGTGTATGCCACAGGATTGAAATAAGTGACAATGTAACTATAAACTGTTTTAGAACTGTTCACTCATTTGTAAGGGAAACCACAATGTTAGTTAAGGAAACCTATGGAATGTATGTTAAAGAATTATTAGTGTTGTACAGGGATAAAGCATATGCATGAAAACATGTCATGTATGGAAAATTATACTACTGCAGTTTCAGTTATAAAGGACGTGCCCTGTTGCAAATAGTGTTTTGGTCTTATTAATCATAACTAGTTCAAAGTGTATAGGATGAATGATACCAGCAATTTGGATAACTAGCCTAGGAAAAAGAGTTTCTTCATGGATTCTCAATCTAAAGCAAATATGCACTAAATCAACATGTCTCAAAGCCATCACCCAATGGAAGCAAAATAAAACTACAAATTAATATTTATTCATCTTTATAAGGATCATCCAGGAATCCAAATTTATAAGAGCAAACCTAACCCAATATGGCCATTTTCCTTTTGTTTTATGGAAGCAACTTTCATCAAAGCCCCATGCCCTAAATCCTTATGAAAGGTTAGTTTTCCTGGGATGAGTGAATAACACAATGAAGCTTTTTTGAAAACCAAACACAGGAATGTAATATTGTGTTTGTATCCTGGTTTAGTTTATAAAGCACATTCACATACATTATGATATCTGTCCTTCACAACAACCTTGAAATTTAGACAGGAAATGTAAATTTTGTCAGAGTTATAGGAATAATGGAAGCAGAAAGCCAAAAATAAAATGTTGAACTCATAACTAGCATTTCCAAACTCTCAAACCTCTACTTTTTACTCTGTAGTGCAACTCAAAGATAGATAAAGGAAAATAATTCTTTATTCAGTAAGTCAAAACTTATCTAATTTTCATTAAGAGCTGAATAATTAACCACAGAGCATTTTGTCTATTGGGAGTTCTAGCTATATACTCTCAGACAGGAATTGGGTATGTTCCACTGAGTTTACCTCTTTGGTACCTGTGAATTTCAGTGAAGAATGGGGGATATAAAAAATCTACTGATGCATGTTCATCAAGCTGTATCCCAGGGCAATGTGTGTGCTAGCAGGATGAAAGGTATCTTTTCAAAACATAATATTCAGTGAAAATAATTCAGAACTATATTAACCTTATCATATATTCCCCAAGTTTATTATTAAAAACACTAATTTCCCTAGTTCCTAATCACAGATTAATAATAAATTCATGGAAATTATGGAAATGGTACTTATGGAAAAGTGTATATGAGAATAATTATTTGTTTCAAGCTTATCCCTAGGTAGTAACTGACTTGTAATTCTTAACTGCTTATAATTTTAAGCCACTTAATATTTTTATGGTCCTAGAAGTTCACTTGGGACTTCAGACAATACAAAGAGTTTGAGGCCAAATTTTTTACCTTAGTTGGTCCCCTTAAATCTCAAAATTATCTTCTAGCTATTATGCATTTGATTAAATGACGATGTTGACAAAGCACATTAATTTCTCTACAAAGCTTTTTTTGTTTTAAATCATGACCAATCAGATCATTCTCAGACAGACCCTACGACCAAGGTAATAAATACTTCCTAATCCCATATAAGTTTTCCACCTTCTATTTTATAATTGCCTCTGAACATTAGAAGTAATTTCATCAATAAAAAAATTATTTCTAAAGTGCATAGTTTAGCTTCACTATAGATAATTGTTGCACTGGTGATATTACTCTAGAGAGAAATAAACTGTCTCAACAAATCATTTCTAGTAAGTGCTGTAAGCAAAACTGCCAAGAGTGACTCAATATATAGTGTGCTTACAGAATGCAGTTATGTGCAAAAACATATACCTAATGTGTTCCATTTCCTTTGCTGGACAATTAGAATTGGTTTGTATCTGCTATGTTACATCCTGAAGTATCACTTCACAGGCAGATTCATTGTATTAAACTCATAAAATTGATTGTATATTTATCCAACTCCAGTTAGAATTTTTAAAAAAAAAAAAATACTTTTCTGCCTGAAGAAAAAAAATCCTAGTACAAAATTTCATCCAAAGGAGTTTCATTTAATAACCACATATGATGAATAACTTGTTGCATTTTGTTTGGCATACGGTTCTTTGCATTAGATATTCACATGAGTAAGCCCAATAGTGTTTCACGCTTACCATAATTTTCTTTTACATATAAAGAATATTCCTTGTCGATTATAATTCAGTGGGCATGGCAATTGGGGAAATTAGATCTTGCTTTAACCACACAGCTTGACAAGTGTTCCTTTTCTATTACGAGAACCTCCCTAAGGGTACTTAAAGAGTAGTTATTCTTAATTATTTTTAAAAAAAATAACATCATTCCTTATTATTTTTTAGTTGTAGGTGGACACACAATATCCTTTTTTTTCTTTAATGTGGTGCTGGGCTCAAACCCAGTGCCTCACGCGTGTTAGGCGAGCACTCCACCACTGAGCCACAACCCCAGCCCGTGACATTATTTTTATATCAGTAACATTAACATATGGTGTTTTAGGAAGGACTATAATAGGCAAACACATCATCGAAAGAATTAGGGACAAAATATTTGAAAGGATTTTTAGGAGCCTTAATGTACTGCAGAGTTCACATAGCTTATAAAGTTTTAAATATTGAAACATGGTTAATTTTCATACACCAGGAAAAGTTGTATCACATAGACTAATCATGTAACTAGTGATTTTTTTCTGATAGTAGGGAAAAGGGTGTTATTGCTAGTCATACTTGAAAATGGTATAAGTATGCCTCCAAAAGTTACAAATTTCTCATATAATTCATAAAGATCTGTTATTAGTTTTTCCATATTCCTTACATATATTTATATATTGAGAATACACACATTTATATCATGTGTAAACATTTATATTATATGACGAGAATCTAAGTAGTTACATAGTGTTTTTTAAAAGCATGGGAGGAATAGATTAATTCTAGATGGGGCAGAGGGGTGGGAGGCAAAGGGAGGGGGCAGGAGATTAGCAAGGATGGTGGAATTTGATAGACATCATTATCCAAAGTACATGTCTGAAGACACGAATTGGTGTCAACATACTTTATGTACAACCAGAGATATGGGAAATTGTGCTGTGTAAGTGTAAGAAGAATTGTAATGCATTCCACTGTCATTTAAAAAATTTTTTAAAGCATTTCACCTTCAGAGTGTAATAGGAAAATCATGTCACAATCATTTAGATGTGAGTATATTTCCATTAAAAATTAAGCATATCAGTAAAAATTACATTGTCAGGAAGGGACACACTCCTCCATGGAAACACTGGCCAAAACACTTGTTTTATTACAAGTTTGTAAAATAGAGGTTTATAGCATTCAAGCAAATGTTTAAATCAAGTTTTAAGGTAAGTGAGAGCCAGTAGTTTACCTTAATGGCTTTTATCTTACCCCCTACCTCCTTTTTCTTCCCCAGTCATTCCCTTCTTTCAACACGGTGGGCAGCATTTCTGGTGTAGGTTTCCGTTTCTGAAGGAAGCAGAATTGGTCTTGTTCCCAAGACTTAGATGATACAAGGGCAAGTTGCTAGACTAACAAATGAGTCTGTGGCTAGACTAAAACTATTCTGCAGGGGAAAAAAACGGCAGGGGGGGGGTGCTGTAGTGAGAAAGATTTCTTAAAAGAAAAGTATTGATAGGTAAATGAATAAACCACTGTTGCTTGGGGCAAAAGATTGTGTTGGGACAAACAATAGACAGTTGAAAGGCTGGGAGGAAAAGCTACAGAATGAAATACTCTAGAGAATAATCTCTCTCAATGTTCCCACATATGCCAGGGACTCTAGAGTACCATATAGATTGCCAGGGCAGGGTGTTTTTCTAAGGCAAAACCCTGAGAAGATGCTGAACTTTGACTTCTTGCTGCTCTTGACAACTTGCCCAAGCAGGAGGTGAAGTCTAAATCAGCATTGCTGGGTACATATTGAAGGAATGCACTATACAGTCATTCTGCAAAGATGGGGAGAATATCATTTTTTTTTTTTTTTTTTTTTTGGTTTGCACACATTTTAAGGAAAGCTGTCAAATGTGAAACCACTAGACAACTACTAAGCTAAAGAAGTAGAAACCCCATTGACCACACATAAAAAATCGTTTTTACAAAAGTAGTTTTAAGTCAGCGGGCTGGGGCTGTAGCTCAGTGGTAAAGCACTTGCCTTGCTGGCACTGGGTTCAATCCTCAGCACCACATAAAAATATATTCTGTGTTCATCTACAACTAAATATAATATTTTTAAAATTTTATTTAAAAAAAAGTCACTAAGCAAACAGTTCCAGTCCACAACATGCAACACTGACAAAACTTGAGAGCAGATTCCGATTCACAGGTGCCATAATAACAATATCCAGTTTATTAAAAACAATGCATAAGGTATATACACAAAGAGACAAAATATAGCTCATTCATAAATAAAAAATTAACAGAAATCCTGTGAAGTATTATATTGAAATTACTAGACAAGGTCTTTAGTATATAAAGTTAAAGGAAACTATGAACTACGAGCTAAAGCAAGTAGGGAGAATGATCAAATTGAAATATACCAATAAAATTATAAAAAGGTGTCAAGTAGAAATTCTAATGTTGATGATTATAATAATTAGTAGCATATTAACAACCAAAATAGTAGAAGTAACCATAATAAAAATAGAAAAAGTTACTACAAAAGGTTCAGCAGCAGAACAGATGGAGAAAAGAACTTGAAGCTAGGTTAGTTAAAGTGATACAGTCTAATATAATTAGAAAAGTGAACAGTAAGTGAAAGACAGGTCCATCAGACCAAACATATCAATATACATATTGCACGAGTTCCAGAAGGAGAAAAAATATTTGAAGAAACCTGAAAAATATACCAAATTTGGAGAAAGACACAAATTCCTAGTATTAGTGAGCTCAAGAAATTCTTACTAATAGAAATTCAAGGAGACCCAGAGTTGAAGCACATTTTAAGTCAAACATATACAAAGAATTTTGAAAGCAGGAAAAGTAATTCAATATGCAAAGATTGTTTAATAAGATTAACATCCAATTGCTTATTACAGACAATCAAGGAAGAAGGCATTTTAAAGTGCTGAAAGAAATTGTCAATAGAATTCTTTATCTGGCAAAGTAGCCTTCAAAAGGAGTGATAAATTAATACTTTCCTGATAAGGAGTCTGTTGTTTATAGGTCTGTGCTATGAAACACAAAGGGAGTACTTCATTCTACAGTAGAACGCAGTAAAAGCCTCGAAAAAAAAAAAAATGAACATTGGTAAAGAAATAAAGATGAAACGTTTTAAAAACATATATAATATAATTATAAATCTATGTTAAAAGATAATATGTTCATGTAATTTGTGACAACAAAAGAATGTATGTGATTGTATAGGAAACTAAGTTGACATAATTTATGTATTAAATTCATGCAGAAGAGGAAATAAGGGAATTAAATTGTATGTTAAATAACTAAAAGCAGTAATTGAATAATTGAGGAACACCAAAGATATTTAACATATAGAAGACGATTTGCAGAATAGCAGAAGTCTTTTCCTATCAGTAATCACTCTAAATGTAATTGCATTTATAGCCTCAATAAAAAGCAAAGATTGGCACAATGGATTTTTAAAATAGGGCCAACCTTCCTGCAGATTGTTAGAGACTCCCTTTAGATCCAGGCATGAATAGGTTGAAAGTGAATGGACAGAAAAAGATATTCCATGTAAATAACCACCAAAGGAAGATAAGCAAATAGAAGCCAATGCAGTGTACAAGCCAATAAGTTCAAGCAACATACATAACATTCCTCTAAAAAGAGCAGAATATGTATTTTTCAAAATTCACCTGAAATATTCTTCAGTATAGACCAAAGTTGAGACAATTCTCCAATTTAAAAAAAAATGAAATCATACAAATTATCTTCTCCAAACTACAAGGGAATGAAACTACAAATGAAAGCGGTAAAACTATGGATTAGCCAAAACATGTTGATCATAGAAGAAATAAGGGAAATTAGCAAATACTTTGAGACAAGTGAAAACAAAAATGTTACATATGAAAACTTTTGAGATCTAATGCAAACAATGCTCAAAGAGTTATTTGTAACTGCAAATGTTCAGATTTAAAACAGTTGCAGATTAGCATCCTAAATTTTTCTAATTTTTATGAATATACATTAACTGAGACCAAAACGAGCAGATGGGTAGAAATAATCAAAAGTAGAGTAGAGCATTTATGCAGAACCTGCATCCAACATTCAGAGTGAAAGGTGTAAAGATCTTCATCCAAAAATCTGGATTAGGATGCACAATTGTACTACTACTTTTCAGCATTGTGCTGCATGATTTAGACAGTGTAGTTAGATGAAGGAAAATATGAATTAGAAAGGAAGACAAAATTAAATCTATTCACAGGTCACGTGATCTTTATATACATAAATCCTAAAGAGTCTTTTAAACTATTAGAAATGTCACAAATTTGCAGAATGCAAAATTAACATGTAAAAATTGATTGTTTTATATACTAATGTTTTATAGTCTGAAAATGATGTTAATAAATCAGTTCCTTTAATAGTAGAATCTAAATAGATAAAATAATTTGAGATTCGTGGAAGAACAAAAAAAATTGTGAAAGAAATAAGACCTAAACAAATGAAAAGACATCCTGTACTCATACATTGAGATATTGTTAAGAGGGTAATCTCCTCTAAGTGGTCTATATATTCAATTACCTATTAAAATCCAATGGTTCTTTAAAGGGGGAAGGAGAACTAGTTCTAAGGTTCATATGAAGAACATGCATCCCTAAATAAGCAGTGCAATATTGAAAAAGAGCATAGTTGGAAGACTCAGATTTGTGACTTCAAAACTTATTATAATCCTTTATTGATAGGAACATTGGTACTGACAAAATACCAAACAGATACTAGCATAGTGACAAACTTACAGATTAATGGAATAAAATTGAGGATCCAAAAAACATCTATAATCTCATCTATTGCTTTCCAACACAGGTGCCATTCAATGGGGACATACTGTCTTCAACAAGTGGTACTGGTACAACTGAATTTTCACTTGGAAAGAATGAAGTGGGTCCCTTCCTCTTGTCATATATGTGCTAACCTATAAAACTCTTAGAAGGAAAAGTAGCTGTCAATCTTTATGACCTTGGATCTGACAATGGTTTCTTAGATGTTACACCAGAAGAACAAGCAACAAAATAGATACATTGGACTTGTTGAAATTTAAAAAAAAATAAAAATGTGCAAATGATACTACATTGAAAGTGAAAAGACAACTTGCAGAAATAGAGAATATTTGCAAGTCACTTGTCTGATGAGGACCTAGTACCTAAAATATATTAAAAAATGTAACTTAGAAGTTATTCATGAAAAGACAGAATTCCAATTTAAAAATGTAGTATGGGTCAAATTATGTTTCCCTAAACAAAGATATGGTAAATCCTAACACCAGTACTTCAGAATGTGACATTGTTTGAAGAGTTGATGCAGGTGTAATCAGTTACAATGAGGTTCATGATGACTAAAAAAGTAGATTTACAGGTGTATGCAGTGTCCATAGTGGTGAAAAGTCCAACATGTAATTATTTTAAACAAAAGAGGCATTGATCCTGAATTTGGTTTTTTATTTTACTGTGCTTTTGTATAGATTAGTGTGAGATACAAATGGGCAGAAAACAATACAATCAAGTTCAATAAAGGAGAATTAAATGATGAGGAAAAGATTAATAGTTTTCTATTCTTAAATTCCAAATGAATAGTTTCTATATATTGCAACCCTTTTTGCTGATCATTATGGAAAAGGGGAGTAAGCAAGAATGTCTTAACTGCTGATTATGAACAATCAGCTGAGGATATAAAAATCAAAATTCAACCTAATGTTAAGCCTTAAAAACAAACAAAAAGGATTCCCAGTATTTCCGTTTCATCAGTAATCATGTAACTATACTTTTGTTCTGATCCCTCATGTAACTACACTTTTGTTTTGTGATCCCTAAAAGTAATTTCTACCTTTGATGTATATGTTAGTTTCCTTTATGAAAGGGTAAGTATACTGGGCAAAAATAAATAAATAAATAAAAGTGGGCACATGGCTTAGCATTCCTCTGGGAGAGGGAACTGTTGCTTGATACCTCTGGAATACTATTTTTGAACCATCTTTGCAGTACTTAGTATATCCATGTACTATTTTTAAATTTTGGTGCTATGGTATTTAAAATGCATGATTTAAATTTCTCCTCATGAATACTTATTCATATTTGTAAGTTTTGATATAGCTAGCTTTAAAATCTTCATCTTATTGTGTAGTTTTTAAAACCCAGCATTACTTTGCTTTATGTTCAAATCGACTAACTTTTTTTTGGGGGGGGGGCAGGGGTTACTGTAATATTTTTGCTTCATCTCTAGTGTGTAATTGACAATAAGCTATATTCTCACTTAAAACAAGTACTTTTATCATCAACCATCCTACATTCCACAATTACAAAATACAATATCCAAAAAGGGCTTTAAAGTGGGTAATTTTAAATATCTTCCAAAAATTCCTGTGTGTGTGTGTGTGTGTGTGTGTGTGTGTGTGTGTGAGAGAGAGAGAGAGAGAGAGAGAGAGAGAGAGAAAGAAAACAGGAAAAACAAATTTTAGTTCACCATCATTGAAAAACATCACTTACCTTCTGTGTGTTGCTTTTTCTACCAATATTAAAATAAAGTGGTGGTGCTTTGCTAATGCAGGCAGGTATGCAACCCAGAATACACTTTACATGTTTCTTTGTATATCCCGCCACCCTACCACCACCACCAAATTGGATTCTCACAAGGTTCCTTTCCAGCTAGAGTTTTCTTTTGAAGAGTAGAAGACAAAGAGAGGACTTTTTCCTGACAATTTTAAACTGTGGAATAGGGTAACTAAAGGACAAGTCAACTGCTGCTTAAAGTCTTCATCTTCTAAGATATCAAAAATAACACTCCAAAGGAAATACACCAATGCTCTAGAAAATTCGAGGTATAATGATTACCTTTACCCCTTTGTGGGGAGGAGTGGGGTAGAGGCTGAATTGGGAGGTGTTCCCAAGTATTACCAAAAATGAAGAAGGAAAAAAGGCATAATTTGCCTCAGTGGTTTTTCTGTACTACACACTTCCCTAACTTCAGTCATTGTTACTCATAAAGGGAGACTTTTGCCATATATTGGTGCTATTGCACAAAACTTACTAGGTAAAAGGCACCTCCTTATATGCTGCTTAAACATAAAACCTGAACAAACATGTTATTCATGTTTGTACTATGCTAGATGTTATCAGGTAAAAGAGAAAAACAGTCCCTGTGTTCAAGCAGATATAAAGTATACAAACAATAGTATTTCCTCCAGTTTTGTAAATTTTTGCAGGTGAATCATCATTTGATCCCTATAAATATGATAATCGAAGTGTTCAAGTGTAACTAAACTTTATAGATGTCTAAAGCTCAGAAAAGTAATGAGAAATGCCTAAAACTTAAAGGATTGTGATAATTCCTGAATCATTTTAAAGTTTTATCTTAGAATATCACATAAACTCATTTAATAGTATAAATTCATGAAAGTTCTTAACTAAGACCATTAATGAATGTTTTCTTAGTCTCTTGGCTGACATAGAACTTCAGTTTAGATGGACCAGATTAAATATACATGAAGAAACTATGCCTGTACCTTTTAAAAAAATTCCTGAAAAACATCTTTTTACTCTCCTTGCCACCCCAACCCCCACCTCTCTGTGTGTGCCCTTCCATTAGACACTCAGAGGCCTTGCTATGAGGCAGTTAAACTGGCTACCACCAACCATGCTTTCATCTAATTAGAAACCATTTAAGTTAATTGCTTGAAAAGAAGAGGAAGAATAAAAATATGCCATATTCCTAGCATTCGATGAAATTGTATCAGAAACTAATCTTATTTTTAACTCCATACTTTGAAAAAGATTATTCAACTTTTTAAAAAAAATGTAGAAAAGTCATGTTTTAACGGTCTGGATTTAACAATCCAAATCACTAGAGAGAAATCAACATCCACTTCAGATTAAGACTCTTACTGAACTTGGCAGAAAGGAACTTCCTAAGGCTGATGAAGGGCAACCATAGAAATCCTACATCAAATGCCATACTAAATAGGGTAAGCCTTAATGCTTTCCTGAAAAGATCAGAAACAAGAATGATCTTATTTATAGTCAACAGTATACTGAGGTTCTAGCCAGTGCAGTTTGAGAATAAAAGGTGTCTCATATGAAAAGACTGAAGTAAAACTATTTCTATTCACAGATAATAGAATTCTGATATAATCAACCAAAAAAAATTACTACAACTAGGTAAGTTTAGCAAGTTTGCAGGATATCAATACACAAAAATCAATTGTACTCCTGTTTATTAGCAATTTAAAAAATTAAAAGTTGAGATTAAAAGACCATTTATACTATTAATGAAAACAGTTGAAATACTTAGGAATAAGTGTAATGAAGGAGTAATAAGTTCTATATACAAAATAACCAACTTAAAAAGGACAAGGGATTAATTGATTCTGTAACAATATAAAATGGGGCTGGGTGCAATAATGCATCCCTGTAATTTTGGCTGAGGCCCGAGTGTTAAAAGCCTGGGCAACTGTCTCAGAATTAAAAAAAAAAAAAAAAAAAATGAAAAGGGTTTGCAGTAAGGCTCAGTAGTGAAGCGCCCCTGGGTTCAATGCCCCATACCAACAAAAAAACCACCTCCTACAGAAACTCCAGTTGTCAAAACTGACATGTGTTTAAGGATAGATATATAGAGCAGTAGAACAGAGTAGATGATTGGGCCTATGAGTAGCAACAGATTTTGGACAAAAGTATAAAGGCACTGAGGTGGATTGAAGATCCTCTCAGTGAATGTTGCTGGAACAAATGGACATTCATGTGCATAAAAATTAACTTGGAGCCACAACTCACATCATGTGAAAAATTTAACTTAAAAATGGATAACAAATGTGAAATTTTTACAAATCTCTTAGAAGAAAACCAAAAAAGTCTAATTTTGAGTCAGCAACGATTTCTTAAATATAACACTAAAAGATATTAGTCTTAAAAAACAAATTGATAAGTTCTTTTTAAAAATTTAAAATATCTATTCTCAAAAGGATGCAGTTAAAGAAAAAAACCTCTGGCTGGGAGGGAATCTTTGAAGCGTATATTTTATGAAAGGATGAGTATCAAAAGTACATAAATCTGAAAACTTGATAGAAATAAAACCAACTCAATTTAAAAATAAAGATTTGAATAGATGCTTCCCAAAGGAGACATTATAATAATGATTACATGAAAAGATATCACTAGGGAAATGCCCAAGGTAGGATTACATATTTGTTGAAATGGCTAAAATAAGATAGACTGCCTCTACCAATTATTGATGACAATATGGGGGAATTGATATACTCATTCTCTTCTGGTGGGCATGGTATTAAGTCACTTAAGTTTGGCATAGGTCTGCCATATGCTCCTGCCCTTCCAGTCCTAGGTATTTACACACAAGACATGAAAGTGTATGTGTATATAAACAAACATTACTACTAGTTTTATCCATAATAGCAAAACTGCAAACAATTCCAATCTCATCATCAGGTAAATGGATAAAGAAATTGTGGATTCGCTTTACATTGAAATGCTACTAAATTCTCTATACATTGAAATGCTACTAAGCAGTATGTATACGCAAAACATGGACAATTGTGGTGATAACCACAAAAGAATGCGGTACATTTATATAGACTGCTAGGAAATGTAAGGTCATCTATAATAACAGCAGATCACAGGTTGTTAGAGGAGTAGCAGAGAGGCAGACTTTACAAAGGGAACAAAGAAACTGTGGGGTAATGAATATACACCAAGTTATGCCAAAACATCAAGTTGAAATCTTAAATATGTGCAGTTCATTTTAGGTCAGTGAGGCATTTATAAAGCTTTACAAAATGAAATTCACTTCTAATGGGACAAAAGACTAAATGTAAAGTTAAATCATAGGCAAAATTTCAACAAGAAAACGTAAAAGCAAAGTATGGATAGCAACATATCTGATACTCTGTATATTTTATTTGGCACATTAAGTGACAACTTATAAATAAGAGAAGAAACTACCAAAAATAAAAATCTCAGTGGGAGATTTTAATACCTCTACCAACTTTGACAGGGTAACTGTACAAAAAAAAAAAAATTCTTTTTCTCAAATAAAGAACACTTATTTTGAAACCATCCACAAAACAATACTATATATGAAATTACAAACAAAAGCTTCAATACCCTAAATCAAAAGATGCATGAAATAATTATTTAAAATTGATACTTTCACATCTTCACCCCACAAACTACTTCATAAATTCAATGAAAGTTACAAAAAAATTACAATTAAGATTTATGCAAATACTTTTGGAATTATACATATGGTAATTTTAGAATACAAGGTTAAACTCAGTAAAAATGTACTCTTTAAATGTTTACTTTTAAAGAAAGATAAAATAGCTAATGCAATTGAAGAAATTGATATAGAGGATGCATAAGGAAGACAGGAAGAATATAAGCGTAGAGACCCAACTCAAAAAATAATTGAAGATTTTTTTGAGGATAAAACAGAAGTAGCATGAATTGTGAGGATAACAGATTGTGGGTTGTAAAAATAGCCATTTTACAAAAGTATAAATGATAATAGCACCACAAAATTTTAGATTCAAGAATATGAAATAGTTTATTCATATTAATTCAAGTGACAAGGAAATAAGTCATTTTTTCTTAGATATACAAAAGACATTTTCAAGTTGTCTTCATGATGGTTTTCTCCTGAAAGTTAATATCATACATAGCTATTACTAAGTATCAGTATGCACAGGGGTGTGTTACAGGTGCTTAAAGTATCCCACAATCAATTGAAGAACCTGGAATACCTTAAAGACCTAATTTATATGGTGTCTGGCTGTTTTTAATTTTTGAAAAGCCTTTGCTGTCATTCTCAAACAAAGCTCATTGCTATTCATTGACCATAGTGAATATGTAAACAAGTTTCATTGTCAAAAATAGACTATTAATGCTTAGAACTGATCCTAAGCAGAATCATGTATGTCTCTTGTAATAGAAATTTTAGAATAAATGGAAGTAGCTTATTTCTGGATCAGAAGATTGAACAGTTGAGAAGTCCATTATTTCTAAAGTAATTACAACTGGATTATTTTTGATGTAACCAATCCATGTTAGATTATTCAATTTGATGAGTAGTTAAGAATTTCTTTAATTTTATATAACAAAAGATCAGTACACTTGTAAAAATAGAAAAGAAGTAGTGCGGACGTTAAATAATTGTCACAGTAGTGGAATTAGTGTGAGTTTTGTTTTCTTTGACAATAGGTTTAGTTTAAGATGCTCAAGGTCATAGTGCTAGTTAATGATGTAATATTGGATTACTTTAATCATACTCCAAATAGCAGTTTTTAGAGGGCTGCACTTGGGGCCATGGTATCTTAAAAATCGATACTTAAATTGTTCTGCCTCACGTAGATTTGGGGTTGAAAAAGTAAAGTATCAAAAGAATAGATGCCAAGAGCCACAAACGGCAGTGCCCTGTGGCGAGAACCCAGTGGCACCACATGCCCAAAGGATGCTTTTCTGCAGACAGTCCACAGACCTCTCTTGTGATCTGGGAAGGACAGCACACCAAAGGGCTGTCATCTGTATGTCCAGAGTGCCTCAGAGAGGCAAGTAGAATAAATTAAGAGCTACAGTGGTGGTAGATGTAATATATCTGGAAAGAAAAACAAGTATGAAGAATCAGAAAGGAAAAGACTCACATTCGTCGTCGTAATGGAATCAAACATACTATGGAAACTCTTTGAATCTACTCATAAGTTCCTGATCTGTAAAGTAGTGATTCCTGTTTAAAAGTGATACAGTAGACTCGGTGGATAACTCTCTGTAAAAGGAACCTAAATTATGGGCTTCCAAATTAGTATATGGCAGAAATGCAGAGTAAAAATGAAAAATATCTTTGGAATAAGAAAAAAGTAAGTATCCTGACACAGTTTAGGATCATTCTCTTCTAAATAAAAGAATGTGTTATGTGTAAATATATAAATACAGCACTTATTCAAATATTTAAAAGGACACCCAATATTTTTGAGCTCTTGTGATTTTATCTCACCGAATATCACCAGCCAGTTTCTAGGTGTATAGGCAGATGAGACTGCTACAAACAATTGATCAAACAACTCCTCACATTTATTTCCTTGCACTTCAAATTATATTGTGGCTACCACACACCTTTTGCAATCTGGCCTTAAGTTGCCTTTCCAGTTTTACAACTCAACATCATTACTCTTATCCAGTCAGCTCACTGAAAATATCCCAGCCAACCAAACTGTTCGATAACCTTGAATAGACCATGCTTGCTCACTTTTTGGCCCTTTATTTCTAATTGAAAGACCACTTCTTAGTTCAACTCTTACTATTCCCAAATACGATTAAAAGACAGTTCAAACACTACTTTCTGTGGGGTTTATCTGTCCCTCAAATTTTCACCGTTTATTACATATCTCCATATCCTTCTATAGTTGTAATACTTTCTATTCTTATAGTATTAGGTCTCATATATTTAACATGTAGTAAAACAAACACCCAATAGACTGATTACATAGTAAATAATCAATAAATATTGGTTAAATATAGTTGAAGACAAAATAACAGAAAAAAAAATGACCTATTTTATCAATAGCTCATGCAAGGTCATAGTCATCTGCTGCCTGAATTTTTGTGGTTAACTTCCTGTTCTAAACAGCTCACAATACCATTTCCATTCTTCAGTCTATCACTCATTAATCCATTCTACTCTTTGCAGCAAAAATTAATTTTAAATAGAGTGTGTTACTCCCTGGTTTAAAGCATTCAGTTGTTCCCAATGCATTCAAAATTAGACTCCTTTCCAATAGTCTATATGGAAAGTCTGATATGGTACCTTCCTCTACCTCCAGAATTTGTCTTACCATTGTGGCATACCCAGTAGATGTCATTACACCTGGTATCTAGTAGATACTCAATGAATATTAATCAGTAAATTAGTTAATAGTTCTAGAATTTAGATAGCTTGGTTTTGTTCAGCATCTTTTGGCTGTCCAGTGTTAGAATTTAAAAAAAGGTGAAAAATTGACACTAAAATATAATTATGTAAATTTTTGTTTGGGAATTTTTTTTAATCAAATGCAAAATTTTGCACACAACTTTTTAAAATTCTAATCATTTTTACTATAAACTTCAATCATTCCTCTACCACAAATATGACTCAAGCAGATACATTTAATGATACATTTAATGGTAAGATAAAAGTATTTTCAAATAACAGAATACTGATCGATAAACATGTGGTTTCTCTCTCCATAGAGAATACAAAATGGTATATTTCAATTTTTCCTCTAATTAGAAAATAGAAGCTGTAATTATTAAAGAGAATATGAAATATCTAGGAAAAATTATTATGTTAAACCTGAATTTGCAACTGGATGTGGTAGTGCATGCCTTAATATCTGTGGCTTAGAAGGCCTAGGCAGGAGGATTGAAGTTCAAGGGCAGCCTTAGCAATTTAGCAAGGACCTGAGCAACATAGAGAGGCCCTGTCTCAAAATACAAATTACAAAGGGTGGTGGTGTGGTTGAGTTATAGAGCAACCCTGTGTTTAATCGCCAGTACCAGGAAAAAAGAAAAAAGCTGAATTTGCTAAAAATTTATCTTTAAACACTACATAAATGGTTTTCTTCATCCTTCTACCTCACACCAAATTAGCAATATCTTATGCCTTTCAGAAAAATAATGTGGTGATGTCAACATGTGATCAATAGGAGATCTGACACTCTCTCCACCTCAGAAAACCAAATAAACATCTATTAATGGATCAGCTCCCTCTGAGACTACGTCAGAAATGAGTTGAGAAACTCCTGTGCACTAGGCAACTGAGAAAATATTCATATCACATGGTTATGAGAAACTGAGGCAGAGCCCCCTGGGTGCACACATACACCACCTGGCACTGACAAGGAATTAGGAAAGAATCTCTTAACAACCAGTTTCTCCAGAGAGAAGAGTTTGGACCAGACATCTACTACACTAACAGAAATTCAACAATTTAGCTCTTAATTCAGTCTGAGAGCAGACAATTATAGGCATAGGCCTTTCTAGACCACAACAGGGTAAGTGGTAGTTTTAGATAGGTGTACAAGCACTGTCAGGGTAACAGAGACTAACAAAAGTTCCAATTTCTCCCTGCAAGGGACTTGCAAGCATATTCTGCCAACAATCGCTACTGACAGTTGAACCTCTAACCTGCATCAGGGAGATGACAGGAACAATAACTGTAGATCACTGACAGTCTGAGCAAGACCTTAGCGCTTCTCAGTCCTTCCCTGGCTTGCCCCAGCAAGAACCCCATGTCTAACAATTCTTCCTGAGAGGAGTTTTCTTATTTATCAACAGTATACTTACTATAGCCTGAGCAGGAGTCTAGCACTTCCTGAATCTTCTCTGCTGACCTGCCCCAGTGATAAGTTGTAGTCCATCTATTCTTCCTGGAAGGAGCTTGTCCATGCACAAGTGCCACAACTTCTATGGCTCTCCCTGGAGCCACTGCCCCTTTAACCACCCAGCTGATGGGGATCTACATTTCTAAGACTTCCTACACCATAGAAACAAAAAGGTGGGCAATAAAATGGGCCGACTTGCAGTGCCTATCTCTACAGAATTTGAGGGCACATTCTGAATGTGACTGCAGGCATCTGCTGTAGGTCACCTCCCTGAGGAGAATGGGGAGTAAACATCCACTCTCGGCTTTACTGTGGGGATTAAAGAAACTTAAACACATTTAACATCCCAACCATTACAGCTACATCTAAAAGATCAGGCTTCTACCTTACCCGTCTAATGGTACTGACAGGGTGTGGTACATTCTAATCTGGTGGGCCATCAAGAACAGAGGCAGGCAGTTTCAATAAACACAAAGATCCAGATCCAAGAGGCATGTTAGACTCTCTGGTTGGCTAGATTGCCATCTCTGTATGTGGCAAGTCTGACAAGGCTAGAAGAAACCATCACAGAGAGTTAAGGAAGAGAAATATATTATGATTAAAAGAACAAGATAAATTCCCAGAAACTGATTCCAGTGAAGTGGAAATATTTGACTTGACCAAGAGGGAATTCAAAATATTTGTCATAATGATGCTCACTGAGCTCTGGAAAGCAAAGCAAAATTAAAGTTTCAACAAGTATTTTTAAAGCACTAAACAGAAATTATAGATTTGAAGACTATAATTGAAGTGAAAATTCAATGTAATTTATGCACAACCATGCATAAAAAAACATTCTAGAAGAGCAGATATTTAAAGGGACAAAAAACATTTAAAAAAATTAATGGCAGAAAAGTTTCCAAACTTGGTAGAGGTTATAGAATTCCTAGCCCAGGTAGCTTAAAATACATCAAATACATCAAATAAAATTAGAGACTTCCTGAGACAAAAAAAAAAAAATCATACTCAAAAATCATACTCAAAAATCATACAAAAATCATACTCAAAATGTTCAAAAATCAAAGTCAAATAGAAATTTGAAAGCAAGAACAAGACAATGTGTTACATACAAAGGAGCCTCCATAAGACTCAGTGGGTTTTTCGTTTGTTTAACAAAAACTGCAGTCCATTAGGGAGTGGGCTGATACAGTGAAAGTTCTGTAAAAACAAAACAGACTATCCTGATAACAATCCTATACCAGTAATCTTATTTTCAAAAATGGATAGAAGGCAGACTTTCTCAGACAAAAACTCAAGATGTTTATCACCTCTAAAGGGAACTCTCTCATCTATGGAAAGACACCAATTAGTAACAGTGAATATACTTTCATGTACTTTTATGTTAACAGTAAGTACATTATCACATTCAAAACACTAATACTGGGGGCTGGAGTAGTGGCTGCGTGGTAGAGTGCTCACCTAGAATATGCAAGGCCCTGGGTTCGATCCTCAGCACCACATAAATGTAAAATAAAGATATTGTGTCCACCTAAAACCGAAAAATATTTTTTTTTAAAAAAACCCAAAATACTAATACTGTATTGGAAGTGGCAGTTATCTCTGATAACTATAAAACTATTAAAAGTAAAAGCTTCAATAATTTGTTAAGGGATACAATTTTTTTAGATTACTAATATAAAATTGTATATATATGACATCAAAAACAAAACATGGGAGTGAAAGTGTAGAGTTTCTTATTTAATTAAATTGATTATCAACTTAAAACAGTCTGTAATGTTTTATATAAGCAAGCTTAGAGTGACCAAAAAGCAAATGCCTATAATGGATATGCAAAAGATGAAAAGATTTGGAATGTAGCACCCATAGAAAACCATTAAACCACAAAGGAAGAAAGCAAAGGAGGGAGAAAAGGATTTTCAAAAGAACCCAAAGACAGTTAAGAAAATGGCACCAGTAAGTTAATAATTACTTTGAATATAAATGGATTTAACTCTCCAATCAAAAGGCATAGTGTCAAGGGATAAAACAATTTCTTAAAAGACCCAACTAGACACTGCTTATAAAAGGTAAAAGATATTCCATGCTAATGAAAACCAAAGAAAGGTATAACTATAATTTTATGAGACAAATAGACTTTAGGTTGAAACTGTAAGAAAAAAAATCATGTTGGGACAAAGGGACAAATCAACAAGAATTTACATACAATTATAAATATATATAAGCCCAAAATCAGAGCACATAAAGCAAATATTAAAGATCTGAAGCAAAACATATACTGCAATGCTAGTTATAGTAAGGGATTTCAGTACTCAACTTTCAATAATAGATCAATCATCCAGATGAAAGTCAATATGGAAACACTGGACTTGAATTACATGTAAACCAAAGGACCTAACATATACAGAAAGTGCCATCCAATGGGCGAGAATACAGATTCTTCTCTAGTGCCCATGGAGCATTCTTGAAGGTAGAGCATATGTAAGGCCACAAAAGTCACCTAAACAAATTAAAGATTAAAGTCATATGGGGGAGCTTTTCTAACTGCTCTGATGAACTATTTTAGTTCAATGACATAAGGAATCAAGAAAAATTGAGTGGAAATTAAACAATAGCTCTCAAACACCAATTGTGTGAAGAAATAGGAAAATTTAAAAATACCTTGAGACAAAAATGGAAACAATATACAAAAGTTTGGGAATGCAGCAAAATCTTTTCTAAGAGGTGACTTATAGCATTAACTGCCTACATCCAAAAGAAATATCTTAACAACTGTCAGTCATTGTAATTCAAATGTTAATGTAGGAAGGAAATAAACAGCAGGGAAATAAATATAATAGAGACTAGAAAAATAGTAGAAATAAGAATTCTGTTGTAGAAAACCTAGACTAAGAAAGAAAACTCAAATGAAATAGGAGACATTACAACTGAATGTAAAAGAACAAAAGTTATAAGTATACTAGAAAATATTATATACTAATGACTTGGATAACCTAGAAGAAATTAATAAATTCTTATAACCTACTGAGTTTGAATCATTAAAGAAATTGGAAATATTGACAAAATGGGAGACTACTTAGTAGTGTTTCAAAGTCCAGCATTAGATGAGCTCACTACTGAATTCTACCATGCACTCAATGGAGAAACAGTACCATTTCTTATCAAATTCTGGGAAAAAGCTGAAGAGAAAGGAACACTTCCAAACTCATAAGGCTAGCATCACCCAAATATCAAAACTAGGCAAGGAGTATTTTTAAAAAAGAATTACAGGTAAATATTTTTGGTGAACAAAATGTAAAAGTTGCCAAGAAAATGCTAGCAAGACAAATTTACCAGTACAGTAGGAATTATTAACTATAATAAAATGGGATTTATTCATGGGACATAATGATGGTTCAAAATACACAAATCAATAAGTATAGTTTACCATATTAACAGAATGAAGGGAAATGCATTTGATCATCTCAAAGGAAAGACAAGGAATCCCACTCTTGCCTCTTAAATTCAATGTAGTATTAGAAGTTTTAGCCAGATGAATTATGCAAGAAACACAAAAGGCATCCAAAACAGGAAATGAAGTGTAAATTTCTCTCCTTTTGGGGGATAACCTGATTTTACATATTAAAAAAGCTAGTCTCCACCAAAAAAAAAAAGACACCTCTTAACAACTGATAAATGAATTCAGTGAGATAGCAGGATACAAAATCAACACAACAGAAAATGTTTTGCTTTTCTAAAGAACAACAAGGAACTATCTAAAATGAAATTAAGAAAACAATCCCACTTACAATAGCATCAAAAATACTTAGGAGTAAACTTAAGAAGATGAAAAACTATATACTGAAAACTATAAAACTCTTGAAGATGACAAATAAATGGAAGGATACCCTATGTTCGTCGATTAGAAAAATATTGTTAAAATGTCCATACTAGCCAAAAGTATTATGCAGGGTCAGTGCAATCCCTGTCAAATTTCCACAGGCATTTTTCATAGAGATGGGAAAAACAATTGTAGAATTTGTCTGGAACCACAGAAATTTTGAATACCCAAAACAATCATGAACAAAAGAACAAAGCTGGGGACACCACACTACCCAATTTCAAAATATAGTACAAAGTTATAATCAAAACAAATTTGTTCTGACATAAAAGCAGATAGAGTGACAAAAGAAAAAGGATAGAGAGAACCAAAATAATCCCACACAAATGTGATCAATTGATTTTTAACAAAAGGTACCAAGAACACACAATTGGGAAAAGGACAGTCTCTTTAATAAATGATACTGGGGAAATAGTCTATCCATATGCAGGGTAATGGAAGTGCCCCTTTAATCTCACCCCTTATACAAGATTCCACTCAAAGTAGTTAAAGACTTAAGCATAAAAGCAGAAACTGTGAAAGTACTAGAAGAAAACATGGGAAAAAACTCCATGACATTGAGCTGGGCAGCAGGGATTTCTTGGCTAGGACTCCAAAAGCACAGGCAATTAAAGCAACAATAGTCAAATAACAGTTTGTGGGCGCAGGGTAGGGGTGGGGGTGGGTGTGGAGGAAAGAGGCAAACCACAATTTGGGAGAAATGTTTGCAAATCATATTAGAAAAGGGTTATTATCCATAATATGTAAGGAACTCAATGTACTAAAAGAGAAAATAACCCTTTTAAAAATTGGGCAAGGTTTCTCAAAGAAATAAAGACATATCAAAAGGCCAAGAAATAAAATGTGCATATCACTAATCAGAGAAATGAAAATTAAAACCAGTATGAGATAATTCTTCATACCTATTAGAATGACTCATCATAAATATGAAAGATGTGTTGGCAAGGATGTGGAGAAAATAAAGTCCTGTGTATTATTTCCTGAGAATATAAATAAGCATAGTTAGTTTCTTTTAAAAAAAATATGAACATTCATTAAAAAAATGATTACTAGCAATCCACTAAAATTTAGAAATCCTACTTCTGGATATATATCATCAAAAGAAAATGAAATTAGTATCTTGAGAAATCAGAACTTCCATATTCATTGCAGCATTATAGTAACGGAAACAAGCAAGAAGCTCATTGATGAATTAATGAATAAAAATCTGGTATTCACATACAATGCAATACTATTCAGTCTTTAAAAGGAAATTCTGTCATCTGCCACAACATGGATGGATATAGAGGGTATTATGCTAGATGAAATAAGCCAGGCACAGAAAGACATACTACATGATCTCTTACATGTGGAATCTGGGGGAAAAAAAAAAAATCACAGTAGTAGACAGTATGGTGGTTACCAGAAACTAAGGCACAGGAGATGATAGTGCAGGGGGAAAGGAGAGATGATGGCCAAAATTAAGAATTTTAAGTGAGGAAGAACAACTTCTGGTTTTCTACTAGCACAGAATAAGAACTATAGCTAATAATAATGCATTTTTTTTAATTTGCTGAAAGAATGGATTTTAAATGTTCTCTTCATGAATAAATGAGTACACAAGGCAATGTCTACATTAATTAGATTTGATATTTGATCATTTTACAACATATACATGTGTAAAAATATTCACATTGTACCCCATAAATGTATGTAATTATTAATCTGTCGATAAAAAGTGAATTTTAAATGACAAAAGAATATTGTGGTATTACTCCATTAAGAATTCCCAATGCTATTAGCTCAAATATTTAAATGTACTATATGAAATTCAATTTCAATAGAAATTGACTTAATTCTTTGCACATTATTGAGATGCTTTAAAAATTATACGTATTAACTAATTTCAATAGTTACACTGGCCACCAAAGCTAATACATTTTGTATATAATAAAATGAGTACATTTAAAACATTTTTAAAATAAACTTTGAATCAGTATTATACTCCACTTTAAGGTGGTCAACTGAGCACACATGTTTTCTTTAAACCCTCACATGAGCACTGCAGCTCCATTACATGCAAAATAGGCCCTGATAGAGGTGGAAAACAAATGAAAATTTGCTCAGGTCATGAGACACCATCTCAATGAAGCAGTCCATTATTACACATTAATAAGAAAATTTTTACGAATTGGAAACATTCATCTTAAAAGCTATATAAGGAGAAATATACCTTTAGAGTAAAGTATCTTAATATATCTTTAAAATAATATGGAAGCTTAAAATAGCAGAGAGAAATGTTTCTCCTAGGGATTCGCAACCATAATAGTTTCTTACCATTGGAAGCAGGAAAAAAAAATTACAGGATGTGTTTCTAATTCCCTTAGTCTTCACACACACACACACACACACACACACACACACACACACACGTGTGTACCTGAAACCTAGTATACACCAGATAAGCTATGGTAGAATAAAATGGGATCTGAAAGTTGAAAAGGAATCATGAAGCTTCTTGGCTATTTTATTTGCTATTCTGCTATGCTTTTTATATTTTTTAAAATTCATCCATCCACCACATCTCAAAATACAGAACTTTGGCATTCAAAAAAAATTTTAAACACTTATAAATTTATTTTCATTTAATCCTTCTGAATTGATTTATACTTCTATTGCTAAAATTAGGGTACTAATTAGTCTATTTCCAAAAAAAATCTTAGAAATTAAATATTGCATTTTTAGTGTTAAATTGAGATATTTTTTCAGCTCGATTTCAAATATAATTCTTAAAACCAAGCTATTTTTATAATCAGAATCATACACACTAATTATAGAACAATGACAGTATCAATGCACCAGTGACTGATGAATTAAAATCAATCTTTTATGATGAAGTGAGGCATAGAATATGAAATGAAACAATATAAAATATAAATGGAATATGAAATGGGAAAATCAAAATGATGATTATTTGGTCAGTGTGAAGTGGTAAGCAGATATTTATCATCAATTGCATTTTCTGGAGTGTTTGGGTCAGTCTTATTAAAAAGAAAGAAAAAGGTCCAGAAAATATATTATTTGAAGGATTTTATGATGTTCCTTAAAGTCTTCAAAGAGTATTGAAGCTAGTACCAGTAATTACTATATATTTCCTCCCTACAACCTATTATTTCTTACTCCCGTTGTGTTTCAAAAAAAAAAAAAAAAAAAAAAAAAAACTAGAATTTGATGCTTTTACCTCTTAAGAGCCGTTTTGCATATTGAATCATAACTCACAACAACAACAACCTTGGTCACAATGTTGGACTCCTTATTCCCATTTAATACACTCTTCCCAGTTCATACTACAAATAACAATCATGTTTATTTCAAAAATCTAGAAGAAAGGCTTTTGGAAGTTTTCACCATAAAGAAAGATAAATCAAGAGATGAATAAGCTTAACCTGATTTAAACATTATGCAATGTTTGCATATATCAAACATTATTTGGTACAGCTAATATGTACAATTTTTACCTTTTATGTATCTGCTGAAAATATATTTTTTAAAAAATTAACAGAATAAAAAATAATCAGTTCACATAATCCTTCTCATTCTTCAAAGAATTATTATAAGTCAGTCAGGCTGAACTTTAGTCATAAGCGCTAGTTGTTAGGGAATGTCATTCTCTACAATTTGGAAAGATGGAGTTATAGTCATAATAGATATATTACTGCTCCCAAGTGTTCCTTTTCTTTCTTAAATAGTTTTAAAAATGATTCAGAAGGAGCATGTAACTTTCAGGAGATAGTTTCCAAACTTCCTGAACTCTGGCCTTCCCCCTCTGCCCTCTGTTTTGCTTACCTCCATGGGAGAAATCAGGCTTTTTTGACATTAGAATACAGGGATTCTTCCAAATGTGTGGTGGGTGGGGGGTGGAGCAAGTACTTATAAGTTTTAAAACTGGCTAATCAAAGGAAATCAGGTCTTCATCCAGATTGCCTATCTGGGAACTGATCAGAATGTCAAGGGCGAGTACTGAGTACAGTCAGGTGAAAGATTTATTTCTCCTAAAGGTCTGTCTTTTAATCAGCCTCTTTACTTCAAACACAGTGTTTCAAGAATGCTGTGGGCTCCGAGGAAACCTGACTTAATGCCAGTGATGTCACTTGCATCATTTTAGGGTAAAAAGGCACATTGGAAAGCCACTCCTCTAGAAATGAGGGTGAGGAGCTCTAGAGAAGTTATTATTGGTGTTTCCACAATCCTCAGCCATTTGGGGATAAAAGAGAAGTCTCACTTGCAGGTTTTAGATTATCAGGAAAAGTAAGCAAATGGCTTTGACTAACAATGCCTCCCCTTTCCTCCATTGCCAAGAATCCCTACCCTCAGGCTGAGCTTCACATTTGCTTGTTTAAAAGCTCCTGCCATTTTCAAGGATACAGAATTGATGTCATCATTCAAGCATGTCCAGAACTATGTAAAAGTAGCATCATCCACATTTTCCCAGAGTATTAGGTGAGAACCTTTTGCTTTTTGTGTCACTCATAACCTGCCAGGATGGATTCTACGGAGCAGCTCACATCACTACTGTTACAGGAGGTAAGTTGGTATGATGCATCCCAGGGATCATTTGCAGCGTGCAGCATGATATAAAATGGACCTGACACTGCAAGTCATCACACAAGCAAGGGCAGCCAAGCCTCATGTCTTGGCACAAAGACGACAATAAAATAACAGCATTTCATGTTGTCTAAACCTGGCCACTTTGGTAACATTGTCATTGCATCTTAGGTTCATTTGATTTATTAGCCAGTCTTAAGAGACAACTCCCAAGTTTGACAGAGGATCTCATACAAATGCTTAATTAAAGCCATTAACAAAATGAAGCCATGAATTGTGAATTAAAAACATTCTGAACATTTAAATCATCCTAACAAAAATTAAAATAACCTATGACTGTGTCGATTATATTTGCATGTGTAGGTATATACAATCAAAATGAAAGATATATATAGTCAAAATGAGCAAAATGTTATTTATTCAACAAAAATATATAAATCCTTTACCATCGGTCTAGCACTATGAAATGCATTGGGGCTACAGTAAGGATGAAGGAAGACCACAGTTCCTGTTCTGAGCAAGGAAAAAGAAAAGCTAATCACAAGGAAAACTATTCATTGTCAGCCTATCTCCAGAAGGTTGAGGTAATGGGGAAATGGCCTTTTGATACCAGAAGGATGGTAGCAGTAGGCCAAGCAAAGCACATAAATGACAGAACTTCTGGTGGAAGCCCAAACTTGAGGGGAAGCAAATTATGCTCAAGAATGCAAAATTTCTTCACCATGTCTAAATATCATGGTTGTAAAGATAAGGGGGCCAGAGATATGACTGGAGACATCTTGGGGAGTTACTATAGTCAAAGATCCTAAGAGTTGATATTGAGCCCTTCAGCAAGCACCCGGAGGTTTTTCCAGCAGAAAGTGACCTGGGTAGATCTGCATTTTCAAGACAGCACTCTGACCACCCTATGGAGAATGGATTGGACTGAGGCAGGAGTGGAGGAAGTTGTAATACTCTGTCCAAAAAGTGATGGATTAAAACTGGGACAATGAAAGTGGAGATGAGATGATAAGAACTTTATCTTAGAGAAAAATTCACAACCTTCCTCTAACAACATTTTAGGAGAATTAACAGTTAAATAACTTCTGCCAATTTGTCCTAGTCTTTGCCTGTTTGCTACTATAAATGCTAATGTAATTTTTATAAAAAGCTGCATCAAAAAGCAAAAATAACATGCAAACAATAATCAGCACCTTCTCATCCCACCGACTGTGGTTAAACATGCATGCACACACACATCCTATCATCTATGCACAAAAACAATAGTAGAAAATGCTTCGAGTTGTCTTTAGAATGTTAATATATATACACAGTCCTGCCCACCTAAATGTGTGGCATGGATTTAGTTCTAAACTAATTAACAGATCATCTAAATCCATTTCCTATTGGGGAGATAGGACCAGGCGGACAACTATTGTAAGCAATACTTTTCCATCATTGGCCAGCTCTTATAAAATTTTTCTTTCTTATATTAAACCCAATACCTTTCACAATGTTGTTAATGCTGAAATGTAAAAATCATTCCCTTTTGCATCTTACACATAGAAAAAAATTGAATATGAAAAATAAAAAGCTCATTTAAGCTCTTGCCTTTCCCATTAAAAAAAAAAAAAATACCTGTTTGACCTCTTCATGAGGTCAGGGGTCTTCTGTTAACAATGACTTTTTCTCTTTGTGACAGGACAGGTATCTGCCTTGCTATCACTCTAGCTTGTAAGCTCTGCTTCACACAACAGATTGTGTGGCCAACCTTCATCCCTTCCTTTCTTTGCCAGTGTGAAAATTCACCTGTTAAGGAAGGAATTAAACACTGGCTCCAATACAGTCCTCTTGCTTTCCAGGACACAAAAGGCTACAATGTGCAGGCAAGCATTGTGGTTCGCAGGCTGGGTGTCTATATGCTGGCTTGGAAGTATGATTAGAGAACAGTTGGGAACTACTGTTAGGCACACACGCACACACATGCCTACCTACTAGTGAACACCTAATATATACCAAATGATGTTTTAAAACATTTCAGTTGAGTGAGGTAGAAACAAATCTTGCTCTCATATTTCCATTCAAGAAACTGTAAACACCTGTACAAACAAGGAGATAACAAAAATACATATTTTTACATGCTATGCAGGGAATTAAAATAGGCTATTAGGGAAGAGAGTTCCCTAAAATATATATATAAATAAAATACTGATGTTGAGATACGAGGGCTGGTTTTCATCTTACCTGTACTGACAGCTGAATTGAATGTGGAACAACATGCAGAATCATGATGAGAAGTTTCATCTGAAATTCATGATCGCAGACCTCCAAAGGACTCAACACTGCTAGCTCTCACACTACATTTCTCTAGTCCATTTCATACCTGCCATTTCTTTAGAACACCAGTATCTTATTTTGTCACCATCTGCTGAGAATCTTGCTTCCTATTTCACTGAGAAGTAGAGGCAATGGAAAATATCTTTGGCTCTTAACACCAAATCTACCCATTTTGCTGCCTTGTCCCCTGTTGCCAGGGAGGATGAACTTGGCATCCCCTTCCCTCGCTAAATCCCTCGCCCTCCGACTTGCTCCAGTGTAGGACTTTTACTTCACCCTCTCACATCTCCCATTTTTCCTACTTCCCTTGGTGGATCCGATCAGTGTTATTCCATTCTGCTGGAATATAGAAACTGCGTCCCATCCCATATAGCAACAACCACCTACGAGGACTAGATGGCTTAACACAATGCAGCCTCAGTAGTTTTATGAGTTTGGCTCCTTCCTCCCCCCTTTGTTAGACTCCAACAAAATTGGGTTCTTTGCTGGTCCTTGAATATGGCATAGCACATTTCCACATCAGGGCCTTTGTACTTCTGATTCCATCTTCCCTAGGCCTAGCTTCCTCCAATATCTGCATCACCTTCGCCCCCCTCCCTTGTTGTGTTCTTAGTTCACATGTTAACTTGTGAAATAGCCCCCACATCCTACTCAACAGCCCCCTTACTTCCACTCTTTAGACACCTTGTTTTTCTCCATAGCATTTGTCATCATTTGAAACATGATTTGTTTCATTTCTTTTATGACATATAGCCGATGTCCCCATACTTCACCAGAATATAAATGTCAAGAGGGCAGGGATTTTGTTTTTATTAACTCAGTTTCTTTCTTTCTTTTTTTTTTTTTAAACTTTATATTCAGAATGTAGAACAAAATCCTGGCACACACACAGAGTCATTTATTAAATGTTGAGTGGACTGAACTCATCAAAAATGAACAAATCTTGCAAAAATCATGGGAAGGAACATTCCAGGCAGAAGGAATGGCTAATAAAATGTCCCTGTAAAGGGAAAAAATTCACATGCTTGAGGAAAACAAAGCTAGTATGGCTGGAGCAGAGAGGGAAAGGGGAACAGGATCCAGGATGCTTCCTCCTAAAGACAAAAGGATCTGCCAGCTGCCTTTCCCACTCCCTGCATATTGATTGCGCTATGCCAATGCTTTCCTCCTGCAACTAGCTGGGGACTCCAGCTGTTACTGAATGAACTGTACATCTCAATTGTAGCACCTTCACTTCATAATGGCCCTTACTGAATCTCAGCAGGACCTCAAATGACCATGACCCTTGAGAATCACTTTCTCCTTGGTCCTTGTTCTCATACACCACTTTTCTGAGAATCCAGTCATTTTTAGAGTAAATATTTCCACAAAAATACAGTCAGTCTACAAACCACCCCCCCTCAATAAACTGTTTAGTAAAGGAGACCATTGGGGTCTTCATTTCCCCCTCTAACTGGAAAGTCAGATTATATTTTTATCATATAAAAACAATGATTCCTCCAAAAGAGAAGATAAGTCTAACATGTAATTTGAATGCACCAGAACTTATCGTCAAGTACTGTAAATGATTTGAGATTATTATCCTACTTGCACACTAACCAGGAAACCTGCCACACCTTCATGGATAAAGGTAGAAGACATCGGATTACTCTTAGACCACAGTTTATTACTTTAAGTGACTCAAAGCAATAGAAATAACCAGAATAACTGCCTTTCCTTCTGGTTTCCCCAGTGCTAATTCTCAGCAACAAAAGAAGGGCCAAATGACACCCGCACATGAATCGGTTGCATTACAGGAGAGGAACCTCAAGCTTTGAGAGCCCCAAGATTTTACAATGAGAAAAGCTTGGTTGCTTTTTGCAGAAGAGAAGAACATTGCCTTTATTATTCTAGACAGTATGTTCTTTGCTCCAGATTAACAAATTATATCTTTCATACCCGTTTTCTATACAAAGGAAAGTCCAAGCCCTGCTCAGAAGATGTGCAGTAATAGATTCCTGTGAAGAGGACAGCTCTTTTCACTTCTATACTTTTCTGGCCTCTGATGAATCTTCCACAAGTATGCCACTCCAGTAGCCACTCTGCTCAATGTGGCTGACACGGGATGGGACACATTCTTTCCGTTCATCTTATGTAGCCTTTAATTGAGTCCATTACCCAAAAAACTCCACACAGCAGTCATGACCTCAATCATGGCCCTTGAAATCCCAGTCCTAACCAGCTAAACAAATCCCATAACCATCAGTTTCTGCATTGACCTTTTCACTTGGCCCAAGGCATTAATCCAAGTACAGAAGGGTGTATTAGCATTTGCAGACTCTTCATTGGCCTGTGAGCAGAAAATATAAGGCAATTCTGTCATCCAAAAAAAACTCTGCCCAGTGAACTGAAACTGATCTGATCATCTTCCAAGTTGGCATCATTGATCACTTCAGCTAACATTAGGGGCCAATTTTATACTAACATTTTTATTTGGAAGACTCCCAAAGTATAGATAACTGTCTGCAGATTACACATAAGTATTGTATCCATTACCCCTCCAAGAAACTCTTTTGATAAACTAAGTATAGCCTCATTTTGGAGAGATCTCTGAGATCTGAGAGCTCTCTGAAGACCAACCTAAAGACATGAGTCACTACATTTTCAAGTAGAAGGTAAGAGATGCTTAGCATGTTTCCTGGAGAGATATGGTACCTCTGGAAAGAAGCTATTGCTTACATTTGTTGGTATATCCCAAGTAGTACCTAAGGCAGTTTTTGTGCAAAGACTCCCAGAGCCTCCAATGTGAGCTCCCGTTTGGCTGCTAAGTTCTAGAACTTCCAGTTCAGTTTGAAAAACGTATTTCATCCTTGTTTTAAAGGGGTTGCATGAAGTCCATCAGTCCAACATGTCCTTTCTTTTCATGTCACCAGCTGAGTGGCATTTGTCTGCCCCACAGCATGATCTAGCATCAGATGACCACATTGGGACAACAATACAATCTTAAAACATATCCAGAGTGGGTAAGTACCACAAACAGCTCTGAAAGGGGATCTGAAAATTCAGTATAGTCAATCTTCCAGCAACAGATTAAGGCAACATCTCAAACGACATGAGCTCCCTTACCCTAAGACAAACACATCGGTCTCTAGCAGAAGTCATAAATTGGGCTTGTGGTTATGGTCTCTGTATCAGAAATATTTGGTCCTTTTCTGTGTACTCAGTATATGGTGGTGGACATGTTACCATGCCTGGTATAATGATGGATTCTGACAGGAAGAACAGCAATTTGGGTAGTGTAGGCCCAGTCAGCTGCCTAATTCCTATTGGTCTCATCAGAGAATGGGGTCTCATTGTGTATTTTACATTGGTGACTCAGATGTTTTGATAATCAGCTGCAAATTATCTTTCCAGTTCTTAGTTCCCAAGAGGGCTATCTTTAATCTGTCAGTCTGTATTGTTATAAACGACATACTAAACAGCCAGTCCATTGAAAACAGTGTAAGAGTCAGTGAAAAATGTAACAAAGTTCACCAAAGTTTGTACTTCCAGAGTTAGGTGAATGGCCATGATGGGAGTGAACCACACCCCTTTTCTGTAGAGCCACACCACTGCAATTAACAGCCCCAGAAGCCTAGTTGATACTATTTGGATTCAGCTCAGCCAAATCTTTAGTTAACCAGGTCTAAGCACTGGGCATTCAGTCTTCACTTAAGGAGCAACTTGTTCTTAGGTGGCAGAAAGGGGAGGTAAAGTTTGTACCTAAAGCTTGGTTACCTTTAGTAAAGTTGCTGCCATAATGCTGAGGCTTATTGGACTCTTCTTATCCTATCAGTCATTGATTCCGAGTTGATCCCCACCCAATGGGAATATTAAAACAGAAAGTCACAAGGTTCCTTTTGTAGACAAGTAGCTGCTTGGTGATGAGGTTATACTTGATAGACTTGTCAGGGAAATGACAAGACCGAAACCCAAAGGGGAGTCTCTGGATGGAGGCAAGTTCTCTTTGCTAGAGTTCAAAATAGAAAAAACATTGGTCACTTGAAGTTATTAATATCATGGGACCCCAAAATAGAGAGCATGTGTTTGCTGGAGAGCTTGCAATGGAGACTGTTGTTGAGGCCCTATTCAAAAGATGTTTTGTGCCAAGTGCTGAGGCAGGAGGATTGCAAGTTCAAGCCAGCCTCAGCAATTTAGCAACTCCTATGCAACTTAGTGAGACCCTGTGGTCAAGTGCCCCCAGGATCAATCCCTGGTACTAAAGAAGAAAAACAAACAAAAATAAGTGGTTTGTGGATTAGCTGCAAAAGGACCAAGTAGAAATTCTAAAGGTACATTCTGTCTCCAATTCCTGAAGGGACCAATGAGGTTTTAGGCCTCATTTTGGTTCTGGGGTTTTGAAAAGAGCATTTTTTCTTCAAGTGCCAGAGTGATTGAACTTTGTGAATTCACCCACATAGTTCTTGAAACTGTACTTAGTAAGCTAGTCCTCTGCCATTTTTCAAGATCCATAATTTACTCTGGAGGAAATGTGTGCTAATACAACAGTAAGGGCATTGAGGATGAGTATTCTGACTTGATAACATTATGCATATAGTGAAAAGTTTGGAAATTAGAGGATGAATAAAATTTTGATAATCCCCAAATGACTCACTAATGGCAAAGGGCAGGAAAGTTTAGGTAAACGCTGGGGGAGAACTACCACCACACTTTGAAGCCCTTAGCACGTGAGCAAGAACCAATTGCAAATCCTTCCTTGCAGTAGTATGGTAAAACAGGAGTTGGCAGTGTGTAAGACCACACACCAAGTGCTATCAATCTATGTAATGGATTCAATTACTCTTACAATGTCTGCTACTGCTGAGGCCATGAGAACAGCAACTGAACTCAATTGGTAATTGAATTCACTATGAACCTCTAGGTCCTGTTAGTTTTTAAACCAGCTGTAGAAGACTGTTGTATTGAGTGATTGCATCTCTTACTACCTTTCTTACCTTCAAATCCTTCATCAAAGTGGTGATTTTTCCTTCCTCCAAGATATTGCACTATTTCTGTTAGGTCACCTAGGGGAGGACAGGGATGAAAGATGGGAGGAATTTCCAAGTCCTACTAAGGGTTCTCCACTGGTGGCTCTTCCCAGTCAACAATGCCCTGCCCCTGGCATTATGGGACACTGTCATGCGACACATTCATATCTACTGTACATTCAGACATAGAAGCACCACCAGCAGAACATGGAACAGAACTGCAAGGTTGTATTAGCTTCTTTTCCCATTGTGAATCCCTTCTAAAGCCTGATTAGTGGAATCTGAGTACACCTTTCATTGTCCAGCAGAGAATAATGTTGGAGGTGCCCATATCCAAAAATCTAAAAGTTTTGAGCTCCTCCTCTTTTCAGTGTTTTCCCAAACATAGTGTGGTGGGTGGATATCACCTTCAATTCCACCATGGGGACCCACAAAAAGAGACCCTTAACTCTGCCCCTAATTTTCTTCATTGTTATACTTTTGGAGGGTAGAGAAAGAGTGAAGGATTAGAGGCACAGAGAAAGGAGGAGGTGAGAGAGCAGCCCCTGCTGTTAGTTAAAGAAGACATCACATTTACCTTCAGTACTGAGCAGAGCGGCAGCTGCTTTGGTTGAACTTGAGGCATTTTGTTCCACCCTGTTCCTCACATTAGTGAGGTCCTCTTGCTTCTCCCACGGAACCCCTTGACTCAGCATCACAACCAAACTGCTTTCCAGCCAGGACTATGCCTGCACCCCTAGCCAAGGCATGCTTGGCTGGCACAGGGGCAGCTTTTATAACAGTTCACTTTAATGTGAGACACCTGCAGCCCTAATGCCTGCTGACGTCTCTAAAGCTCTCGCCTGTTTCGACATAAAGGTTAGGGAAGTTTGCCATAGAGATGGGGCTGACTGTGGAATTGATGTACATTTTGTTGGGTTAGTTTCTCGTTCTCCAACTGGTCCCTTTTATCAGCACTGTAAATCAAATGACAGCAATAATAGTCAGAATCCAAGTCAGTGTCTCCTCCATGTTTTCCCTACGAGTAAAACTGTCTCAGAGGAATCTCCCTAAAAGGGAATATACTCACTGATGGCCACCAGGACCCACAGCAAAAGACAAAACAAAAGCTAAAAATAAAAAAAAAACAAGCACCTCTGGGTCCTTGTACTATTGTCTTCAAACAGCCAGCATGATTGACTACAGGAGGGGGGAGGCAGAGCTTCTCCACAGCTGCTGATTGTCTTCCTTATCATGCTGTACCCCTGATATCTAAGGGAACCAACCAAGGTTCCAACACTCAGCCTAGATCTGCTAACAGTGGTCCTAGATTTCCTTCCTTTCATACTCAGTGTAGACCTGTCCCTTTACAATTGTTGACAGAAAAGTGTGAAAACCTTTGCTAGCCCAGAACTATGCTCAGTACTAGTTGCTACAATGTAGCTGACTGGTAGGTACTCAAGGAAGTTCCTCTGCCCAGAGGACAGTTAACAACTTACCATTTAGTACTTAAAAAAATTTCTTTTGTACCAGGGATTGAACCCATTTAGTACATATTTTGATATTTTTGAGTCTGCTTCCTGGTACTGTCAGCCTACATTCACCTCCTCAGTTTCTTCTCATCAATATACAATGGTAAGAGACCATTTATTGTCCCTTTAATCCTACAATCTGAACAATATGTTCACTACCAATTCCCATGGACTTCCCTCAAACCCTGTTTATTAACCCACAAGGTCCTCACTCTTTATCTTCTAGAAAGACATGTCTTCGTCACCATCACCCCCTCATTGCCAAAATTGCCAAGGACTGTGAAGGCTCTGAAATCTTTCTGTCCTGGGCAGCTAACAAATTGTCCTGTTCATTGATGTTGACAGATGGCATGAGACTCTAGGTTAGAGACAAATGACATTTTTTTTACTTCAAACAGTAGCAAAAGCCAGAGTATCTGTATATTTGGTGGCACTTTCCTGAGTTCAACATCCCACAGGACAACACAAAGAAGGCCAGGTGACACCTGTGTGTATAGCAGGTTGCAAAGAAAGAACCTGGAGTTTGAAAACGCAAATTTGGGGGGGACATCCTCCCCTGTCTTCCAAGGCTGTAAGCAGACTTGCCCTTTATTATAAAGGGGAATGGTCCCATTTTTCCAAGGTTGCTTCTTGAATAGATAGGCCAGGATAAAGGGCAACCAGAACCTTGATCAGAGACATAGAAACACAAGGGACTCATGGCAAATTAGCTTCTCATAGTTTACCCTGACAACACTAGTTGGAAAGCGCATAGATAATGCTTTCTCCTGGGATGAGCCTACATCACAGCAATGCCGGTTTTATGACTCCTTTTCCCCCCACTATATGACCTGCCAACTTGCTAACCTGAACTACAGATGTAAAAGCTTGACAGGTACTTTCTCAGTAGTTTCTGCAAACTTAGAAATACACAGCACAGCTGTAATAAAATCATTCTTTTTTAAACACAAGACACATGTAAAGTGTTGTTCTAAATCTAATGCAGTTTTCATTGCCTCCCATTTGTTTCAATCCTAAGATTCTAAGATGCTGGATCTAAAAACTTCACACAATGTGGCTAGAGACTGCTCTAGTCATATATCTTTGAGCTCTTCGTACCTGTCTGGTACTGTTCTAGCCACTGAGGACAAAACGGTAAAATCCAGAAAAATTCTTACCCTCATAGGTTAATATATTCTATGGGAGGAGGGAGAGACTGAAATAAACAAGTAAATAGAGGACTATGTGTGATAAATAAAAATAAAGCAAATTTAGGAAGATAGGGGTGCTAAATGGGGCCATGGTGCTACTTTAAAAAGTGGCTACAGAAGCCATCCATGATAGGGAGGGTTTTTTTAAATTTTCTTCTCTATTTTGTATTTTATTTAGAGACAGGTTCTCACTGAGTTGCTTAGCAGCCTTGCTTTTGCTGAGGTTGGCTTTGAACTCGCAATCCTCCTGCCTCAGCCTCCCAAGCCACTGGAATTACAGGCATGCACCACCATGCCCGGCTCATGTTAGGGAGATATTTGAAGGCAGGTCTAAGGTACCTGAGGTTGATCAATGTCACTGGTTGAGCCAGGCAAAGAGAGAACAGCAAGTGAAAGGCCACAGACTCATATCTTCCATGGTGTTTTTGAGCCAAAATATACTATTGTATTCGGAGCAGAATGAGGACTTGGTCAACTTGTAAGAAATACAATCAGGGAGGTGGCCAGAAGTGAAACAGAGACAAATTTTGGAGGTCCCTCTAAGCCAATATAATAGCTTTCAGATTTTATTCTGTGTGAAATATCAGTAGTAGGTTTTGGGCAGAGACATATCATCCATCTAATATGTTTAAATAGTAATTCTGGCTGTTATGAGATGATGGGCCAGGGGCATGTGGTGAGGATGAAGGAACAGAAGAGAGATCAGGAAGCAGATGAGAGTGGCTTACATGGAGGAGACAGTCTGGGTGTAAAGGTGGACCATTTGCTGATGCTTTAGGTATGAGGGAAAGAAATCATGGATGACTGGAAGGTCATATTTTTCTGAGTAACTACATAAGTAACTATAGGAGTTGTCCTATACTTGTTCTGATCTCAGGGTGATTGCCAGAATGTGGGTGGGTTGGGATGAGGAACCATTTTTGAGGAGTCTAGTTGATATTTAAGAAGGGCAGTGGGAATGTGAGTATGAAGATCAAAGGAGCAGTCCAGGCCAGAGACAGAAATTTGGGAGCTGTCCATTTACATATGTATTGAAAGCTGTGAAAATTGAAGAGATTGCCTAGGAGAATGGTGGAAATGCAAATATTTGCAATGAGAGCTCTGAACCTCCAGCACTGGAGACGCAGAGTGAAGATCTGCAGTAAAGCGAGAGAACCAAAAGACAATGGCCAGGTGAAAAAAGTTTTGAAAAGGAGAAAATCATCATCAAAATCAAATGCTGCTGGAAGATTCAATACAATGAGGACCACGTGCTGCTCATTAGATTTGGCCACATGAAGAATCTTGGTCAACTCGCCCAGAGCAAGTGCAGCAAGGGGCTTGTGCAGAAACTTGACTGGAGTTAGTTCAAGAAAATGCAAGAGTGTTGAAAAGCAGTAGACTGAGACAATTCCTTTGAAAATGTTTTTCGTTGAAAACGCAAAGAAAAGTGATACTAATTAGAAAAATTTCAGGGAGTTGAAGACAATTCGTGTGAAGAGGTAGAATTTCTAGAGCCATGTCCTGAGTGAGAGAGAATGGTATCCAGGGATCTGTGGAGCTGGTAGCCTAGAAGAACAGAGAGGGAGAGCCATTCTATGGGGACAGGTAGTGACGATGGGACAAACACCATTATTGGTGGGAACTTGTGGTAAAGCTCTTCTGATTAAGGCAAGGCAATGCCCTGTATGAACTAGAAACAAGGTTTATTAGGACAGAATGAGAAGGGAGGCCAAGTGTTAGAGGTTAGAGTCAAAGGGAGAATATAGGACACAATCATAGAGGGGAATGGAAGAATAGGAGTGGGAAAGGTTACCATGGTTGCCAGTTGAGAATTTCAAAAAGTAGCCTTGAGAGTAGGCTATGAATTTGAACTGATGTCAATCTGAGTGCAGACAGCTTCCTCAGGCAACTTTAGCTGATAGGTTACAGGAATAGAGCAGGTCGAGAGAATTGTTTTAGGGTTTTGAGTTGGTCTTTTATTTTATTGTTTTGTACTGATTTAACCCAAGAGTATTCTAACACTGAGCTACATCTCCAGCCATTTTCTAAATTTTGTCTTGAGACGGGTCTTGCTAATTTGCCCAGGCTGGTCTTGAACTTGTGATCCTCTGACTTCAGCCTCACTAGTAGCTGGTATCATTGGTGTGTGCCACTGTGGACCTGCATTGCTGGGTCTTTTTTAAAGGACAGGAAACCTAGAATGTTAGGGGGAAGGAAGGCCAGAGGGAGCCCTGTAGGACTTTGGGCTGAGTTTAGAGAACTGAGTTTAGAGAACATGCGCATACACTGCAGGCTTCAACTTACGGAAGTTTCTTTTGAGCTATGCAATAAATATTCCCCATTATTTGGCCCCACTGGAATGGTGCTGAGCCTTCCAGACTTCATTCAGATTCTCCAGGAGTGAGAGCTCACCCTGCTGCCTTCTCCTGGGTCACAAGGAATATTTTATATTGCAAGCCTGCGCTAAGCACTCTGCATACTTCATCAGCTTTAATTCTTGTAAAAGCCTTGTGATATATTTATTGCAAATTCATTTAATAGAAAAACAAAAACAAGTGGAAGTGAAAAGGGGGAAAACAATGCCAGACATGTTACAGCATCTGGATTCAAATCCAGGTCTCTCCAAATTCAGTCTGTGGACTTATTAAACACTTCAGTCTTTCCCACATTCCAATATGAATAACAAGTCAGGCCAAGCCTTATTTTGTGGAAATATCTAATATTTCTCAGTGGTCTAATACATAACCAGTGTGATTTTGGTACAGATTGAGGGTTGGTCTGTTCTGATAGTGAAGAGTAGCATTTATATGATGCAAAAAAGATATAGTTGGCTTCTGCTCTGCCTGGAAAACTTACCCTACTTAAAAAAAAAAAAAAGAAAAAGAAAAAAAAAGACTTTCACTCCTACATCAGGCTTTGATAGTATTTATTTATTTATTTTTGGTGCCAAGATTGAACCCAGGATGTCCTTAACCATTGAACCACACCCCAAAGCCCTTTTGAGACAAAGCCTCGCTAATTTACTGAGGCTGGATTTGAACTCATGATCCTCCTGCCTCAGCCTCCCAAGCTGCTGGTATTACAGGCATGCACCACCATCCGGGATTTGATGACTTTTAAAAATCCAGTGCTTAGCTGATGAGCAGGGTCTGTCACTCAGGTGTTCACAATCTAACCTGAAGGGCCCCCGGATGGATGGAAAAAAACAGATGAGGGAAGTTTGTAGCATCAGAGACACACTTGCCAAATTCATGTCTGAAATGCACAATTCTGCAAGCATTTATCTAAAATAAGTGTTTCTATCTTTCCAAATTTTGTTCCCTGTATGAGGGAAATAAAAAAAAAACTTAAATAAATATAAACATTCATATTGAAGACTGTGACTAGAAATATCCTCTTAGTCTAGCTGGTGAGATTCTGAAAGCATGGAATGGGTCTCATGCATTTCATGTAAATAATGTCTAGCAGACTGGTCGTCCTCATTAATGCACCATGGCTAGGATGTGTTCTGAGCTCATTTTCTGAATTAAGATGCAGAAAACACCATGGCAAAGTTGCCTACCAATGAAGATGGCAGAAAATATAACTATATCCCCAAGAGACTAATATAATTGTAACTACAGTTATTCCCCACAGTTCACAAGACAGTCACCAACTCGCAGGTCACCACAAAGAGACATTTAGTGAGGAGATTGAATCAGTCTCGCTGTCTCTTAAACACTTTAGTGAGTCTAATGCCTGCTGTGTTTCTCAACTTTTGATGGATAAATGTTGTAATTCTGTTTAGGCCTCTAAAACCTGCAAGCATATTGCGAGGTTGGTGGTATAGGGTGAAGGGGCAGCAGGAGGGACAGTTGGAAGAAGGGTGCAACCATGCACGTGGTTGCTGGGAGCATGTTTATTGAAGAAGTCCTATTTCTGGGATGGACCAGTTTCACAAATTAGATTAAACTCATTGTGCTCTTGTTGCTATTTTCCATAAATCATTTTAATTAATATTCATGACAAAATAAAATAAGATGATCTGTCCATTTGGGTACCTTGTATTTTTCAGTGAATATGACATCTTGCTGTAGAAGACAGGGTACATTGGAAACGACATGGCAGATAATTTGACTAAAAAGCCCAGATGGGCTGGGGTTGTAGCTCAGTGGTAGAGTGCTCGTTGATGCTGGGAGGGGTTTCATGTCACAGAATCTTTTGTAGCAGAAGAGTATAAATGGGCATGAGCAACACTCTTAATAGGTTGGATAAATAAGAACCTTGAAGAAGATTATGGTGAGAATTTTGCAATGGACTGGAGGACTCTGGAGTCCTGCAGAAGGATACTGCCAGCTGAAATTAGATCTGCTTTTAGTCTCTTAGTTCTTTCTATCTGGCCCCTAAGTCTCACCTCAGAACAATGTTCTCTTTGAAGAAGAATCTTGAGAATATTTGCATGAGAGAGCACATTAGAGACCCAAGACAACAGCTCTGCTAAATGTCCATGGACTCTTGCTCCTTCCATGCCTTTTTGAAGTCACCACCAAGTGACATGGGAGATTCCTGAAACCTCAGTCAAGAGACAGAACATTCATTAAACACACTTTTTAATCCACATTGGAGAGTGAACAGGTATATAGGAGATTCCAGATGAAATTCCACTTTGAGGGCATGAAAAACCCCAGATAATCACCAGGTAATCAACACCTCCCTTCTTTCTTATCAAAATTCATGGGATTAGCTAGGCACAGTAGCAATACTGGAGGCTGAGTAGAAGGATCTCAAATTCAAGGCCAGCCTCCGTAACTAGCCCCCAGCAAATTTGTGACACCCTCTTTCAAAATTAGAAAGGAATGGAGATGAGACTCAGTAGTAAAACACCCCTCAGATCAATCCCCAGTAAGCCAATCCCCAAAATCCAGAGCTTGAATGTTCTCTCTGATATATAGATGCTAACCCAAAACAAGGGGAAAGGGAAGGAAGAATAGAAATTCAGTGGATTAAACAAAGGGGAATGAAAAAAAGGGGGGAGGTGACAGGAATAGGAAAGACAGTGGAATGAATCTGACTTAACTTTTCTGTGTACGTATATGAATGAATACACCACAGTGAATCTCAGCATGGTGTACATCCACAAGATTGGGATCCTAATTAGAATAAAATACATTTCATGCTTCTATAAATATATCAAAATCAATTCTGCTGTCATGTATAACTAAAGAAAACAATTTTTTTTTTAAAAAGTTAGCAAGAAAGTAGAAAAAAAATTCCCTGTACCAAAATAAGATAAAAACAAATGAATAACTTTGTGGGATTAATAAATGGCTGGTTGTCTGTGGTTCTTAAGTAAATTCCACTAAGATTCAGGTATCTTTCTCAAAGATTATCTGTATATACCATAATATGGGAAGAAATGAATGTTTGCAAAATCTCTATAAAAGATTTTCCTTCACCCAGAAATTAAGCATGTTTAACTTTCAGTGTCTCTATTAGATTATAGAGATGAACCCAGCCCTTTGTTCTTCAAATGAAGTGAAATCTGTGTGTGTGCTTATGTACAGTCACAAACACACAAACATGTTCAAATTGTTAAGAGTGTTGTGAAGTGCTGGGGGAGATGAGGCTTTCTGGTATTTCTTCTTATCAGGGCATTAATCCCATTATAAGAGCTCCACTCTTGTGACCTCATCTAAATCTAATGACCTCCCTGAAGCTCCACATCTAAATAGCAACATATTGGGATTTAGGGCTCCAACATGTGAATTTTATGGAATTTGTTCACAGCATTTGACATTTAGGGCCCATGATTTCTTCTGAAAGGAAATTAATAAAAAGTATCCAGAAGACCTCTTCTTTAAAGAAGACTTCAAAGCAGTTGCCAAGTCATTAACTGTGTGTGCCACCACTCCAAAGACCACTTGGAATGCCAAGTAAACCAGTACAGCTTCTGGTAGGTGACATGGTGGTCCCCTAAAAATTTTCACATCCTAATCCCCAGAATCTGTTTCTTATGTGGCAAGTGGGACTTTGCATATGTGATTAAATTAAGGATTTTGAGTTGGGTCCTTATAATAGAGAGGATCTGAGACAGAGAAGATGTGATGATGGAAACAGGTCACAGTGATGTAGAGACTTGAGTCAAAGAACTCAGGTCCTTAAGAAGCTAGAAAGAACAAAAAGATGAATTCTTCCTATAAGGTCTGGAAGAACATAACTCTGCTAACCCTGACTGTAACCCACCCAAGCTGATTTTGAACTTCTCACTTCCAAACAGTAAGATAAATAAATTTGTGTTGTTTTAAGCCACGAATTGTGTGGTAATTTGTTACAACATTACTAAGAAATCAATTCAAATTTTGATACCTGGATAGGTGGTATTGATGTAAAAAATACCTAAAATCGCAGAAATGGATTTGGAATTACCCAGTGAGCAGAGGCTGGAAGCATTTGAAGGATAGTGGGGCAAATCCACAGCCTCCCACTAGGCTGAGCAAACAGCATAAGTAAGGACAGGAAATTCTATGCATTCTTGACATGTTTGAAGGAATGGTGACATTTGCAGAGCAGGAGCCTAAAGTAGACAAATGGCAGGTCTAGAGACACCGGATAGGGCAGATAATGCTGCATAGCAGGAAACATGCTGATTCTGCTCCCAGGATTAGAGGAATGATAGGGTATCTTTGTAAATGGTGTTTCCTCTATTTGTAGACCCACACTGAAAGTTTAGTTTTTTGGGCTGGGGATGTGGCTCAAGCGGTAGGTTGCCTGGCTTATGTGCGGCCCGGGTTCAAATCTCAGCACCACATACAGGGATGTTGTGTCCGCCGAAAACTAAAAAATAAAAGTATTGGGAAACTCTCTCTATTTAAACAAAACAAAACAAAATTCCAGCATCTAAATTTTCCATATATATATATATAAAAAAGAAAATCCAGTTTTTCTTCACACGGGGTATGTCTATAATCGCATCTATCGAAAAAGGGTAGATGACTTTTTTTTTTTTTAATCCCTGCTATTCATATAATTCACCCATGGTCAGTCTGAGGAACATTAGTCAGAAAACAGAATCCTTAGGTAACTCAAATGAAGCATATCTTCTTAAAGGAAAGGTCATTTGTGTAATCAAGTACCCAGGATTTGGCTAAATGTAGCAGAAAATCACTAATTGCAGTCATGCTCAGTGGTCATTCCAGCTGTAAAATTAAAAAAATAATAATAATAAGTATATGCAATTATTATGTGTGCACTATGTAACCTGTGGGTAATTGCTAGCTAAAACCAGTATTCACTTTATCTGTAGGTAAATCTGTGGTTCTTACAAAGAACTTATGGAAATATTGTCTGGGAGAAAGTAGAAAAATTAAATATAAGAACAAGGTCAATGCTGATGTTTGCTCTTCTCTTTTGAGAGTTTACCCCCCTTATATCATCATAATAATGCAGCAAGTGAACAATGAGGAAGGAGTCACTTTCAGATGACTCAAAATGTGCTTCATTTTTTGAAAATAGGATTTCTCTTTCAAGAAATAGACTCTTGCAGCCATTCTGGATCATTTATTTTTTTTCCCAGGAAAGGAAAGCCTAATAAGAAATATCACATTGAGATGCTTATATCTTAGTAAATTTAGTATTATCATCCTACTTAGACACATATAAGATAGTTTAAACAACTATAAAATCTGTTATTATTAGGATATAAAATAACCTTGTAAACTCACATACAACTGTAAAAATCAGGACCTTCTTTCAAACTTCATTATGATTTCTGAAATTAAAACATGCCTAATTAAATATAAGAAAGCCCGCAGTAAGCAACAAGAACTAAACTTTTTACTATAACAATTTTTTTTCTTATGCCAAGTTGAAATAAAAATAAGCAGGACATTTCAGTCACATAAAAGATTGGATTTTTTAAATGTTTACACTAGAATAATTTTAAAGTGTCCTACATATACTAGCTTTTTTTTTTTTTTTTTTTGTACCAGAGATTGAATTCAGTGGCATTCAACCACTGAGCCACATCCCCAGGATTTTTTTTTTTTTTTTTTAATTTAGAGACAGGGTCTCACTGATTTGCGAAGGCAGACTTTTGAACTTGAAATCCTCCTGCCTTATCCTCCTGAGCTGTGGGATTACAGGAGTGCACTACTGCAGCTGGCCACATACTAGCTTTTGAACATGTTTTTTTTTGTTGTTGTTGTGTTTTTTTTTTTTTTTTATTGGTTGTTCAAAACATTACAAAGCTCTTGACATATCATATTTCATACAGTAGAGTCAAGTGGGTTATGAACTCCCATTTTTACCCCAAATACAGATTGCAGAATCACATCGGTTACACATCCACATTTTTACATAATGCCATATTAGTAACTGTTGTAGTCTGCTACCTTGAACATGTTTTAAAATACATGTTTTTATCTTTTTATTTTAGAAATTAGGGTGGCTTTGTTTTCTGATATGCATTGGAAAAGATTTAATTGCATACCAAGTTTGTCTTTAATACAAACTTCCTTCACCTGGTAAAACATGTTACCTATGGAGCTTAACATTTGTTCAGATTTTTTTGTTTATTCTAATTACTTATACATGACAGCAGACTGTATTTTAATTCATTGTACACAAATGGAGCACAACTTTTAATTTCTGTGGTTGTACATGATGTAGAGTCATAACATTCTTGCAATCATACATGTACCTAGGATAATGATGTCCATCTCTTTCCCATTCCCATGCCCCCTCCCTTCCCCTCTTTCCCCTTTTTCAAAAATATTTTTTTCAATTGTAGATGGACACAATATCTTTATTTTTATTTATTCATTTTTATGTGGCGAGGCAAGAGCTCTCCCACTAACATACAACACCAGTCCCCTTCCCTCCTCTGTGCCCAATCCAAAGTTCCTCCATTCTTCCCATGCCCCACCCCCATTGTAGATCAGGATTCACTTATCAGAGAAAACATTTGGCCTTTGGTTTGTTCACATTTTGTTACAAATTTGGCAAATAATTATTTTAAAATATTAAACATAAAAAGTACATAATCTTTTTAAAAATGTTATTTCCTGAGCAGTAGGGAATAAAATGGGTACATTTAATTGATATTTAAGTCTTCTTGATACTCCTTTGAACTTCCTTAATATCAGTTAGGGTTTCTTTATATTGGACAAAGAAAAATTAAGAGGATAAAAAAATTCCTTCCTTTATATGCCTTCCTTTAATCACTTCTGTCCCCAGACTTAGAGTTAATCATATGGTCTAGAATTATTCTATAACTTAATACCTTTTCCTACTCTCAGATCTGCCATTGTTAAAGTCTTCCCTGAGATAAGAATATGGATAACAGAAGCAATTCATGTATGAGTCTTTTATATTCCTCAAGGTTTAGAGCACCAGAGATTTGGAAATGTCTTTGATGGCTTTTCCATCCCAGACAATTTCTCTGCTCAGGTGTGGGTGAGCATTAGCAGAGACCAACTTCTGTTAAAGCGACTCTCTCTCCTTCCTGAGTTCTCTCGCAGATTGCTAGTTGTGCTTTCTGGGACTCTAAGCTCCTCAGTCTGCAACAAATTATCTTTTTAAAGGATAAACTGTTTTCATAACCATGAAGAAATTATATACATATAATTCTACATAAATATATTGTTATATATTTTCTTTAATATGAATTTATATTATTTAACAGTACTCAACATTCTTTACGCTAGGAAATGCAGGACTTTGCTTAAGCCTCAGGAGACAATTTTACCCTACATACCTTCTATAGTTTAGAATTCTAATAATTTTCAAACTAATATGCAAAGAATCACCTGGAGAATGCACCTTATTAAGAATGCACATTCTAATTAAATAGCTTTGGGATAAAGGCTGAGATTCTGAATTTCTTCCAGCTGATGATGCTGACACCACTGGACTAAGAATCACACTTTTAGTACCAAGCTTTAAACAGTAGTTCTCAAAGTATGATCCTTGGACAAAGGGCAGCAGGATACCACCTAGAAACCTGAAAAATCACTTTCTGAGATTTTATCCTAAGCCAACTAAATCAGAAATTCTGGGGATGAGAGGGAGTGTTTTAATAGATCCTCCAGGTGACTCTCATGTACACTGTAGTTTGAACACCTCTAGCTTAGAGTATTGAATGTTAAACTATTTCTTCCACACCAATTTATCATAGGTAAGATGTTGAATATTCTGGTAAAAATCACTGTGTACACTGTGAAACCAAAATATGTCTCATATTCAACCAGTAAGTTATGATGTGAAGTAATTACAAATCATTTGTAATCTTCATTTTTCCTATGGAAATTTGATATGTGAATAATGACATGTCATGAAAATAGATCAGGGTACTCTGGAATATTTCTATTTGTGATACAACTAGATTATATCAGATATAGAAGAAAGTGTAGTGTCCAGAGAACTTAAATAGTTCTTAAAAAAATTTTTCCACTGTATCACTAGAGTATAGTGATAAAACAGATAAAAATACTTAACCTCATGACCAACATATTCTAAGAGGTGTAGGAACAAAACAAAATTTAAAAACAGCATAGCAGAAGGCAAGAGTGTCAGGAAACTAATCAGAAAGGAAATAGATAGTGAATAATATTTTAAATGTAGGAGTGGGTAAAGGATATTTAGGAAGATGTCATTGAGAAAGTGACTTTTGAGCAGAGATTTGAAGGAAGGGAGGAATGAACCATGTAGACAGGGAGAGTTGAAGGAGCATTCTAGGCCAAACCAAAATCCAGTGTAAGACCCAAAGGCTGGATCATGCCCTGTATGGACCAAGGGAGATTCTGCAGTGAGTGCGATGGGTGAGGAGAGAGCATTAGGAGAGGCATTGGAACTGAGGTCAGTATATTAACCTAACATTTGACAAGCATGGGTCTTACTTTCATGAAAATAAACAAAGGCCACCCCCAACTAACAACAAGCAGAGGCTACAGATTCAAGGGAGTAGGCCACTGTCACTTGCAGATTCAAAGGCAGGCAGGTAAGTGGGAAAGATTTTTGTTGGAGAAAACAAAGAGGCTTCAGCGATGTTCTGTTTGGAATATGTTGGCCTGGGGAGGCCTGAGGTGGGCCATCTAGGACAGGGACACATTTGGTTCTCTAAGGTAGGTTCACAATTGGAAGCAAGGTTAAAATAACAGGGAAACTCTCAGTTTTTGTCCAAATCCTGAACATTCTGGGCCAACTGCTGCAGAATTTGTGGTTTGACATCCCCAGCCACATGTCTCCCTCTCCCTCTCCATCTCCCTCTCCTTCTTCTTCTTTTTTCCCTAGTACTGGGGATTGAACCCAGTGTCTCCCTCATGTCAGGCAAAAGCTCTATCACTGAGCTACATCCCCAAACCCCTAGTCAGTTTCTGCAGGTTGTATATCATAGTTCTATTGTCATATTGTAACAGCTGTTCCTTTAAAATTAGGGAAATATAGTAAAAGGTGAAAGATTTATATGATTTGAAGAGATACTAGAGTGTATTAAATTTGGAAAGTTAAAAAGAGCCATTGTTCTGCTAACCTGTTCTGGAAGTTATTTCTCCATCCCAGCCTTCTACAGGCAATCATCTCAATCTTCTCATCCTGGGAGCAGGAATTGTCCCCCTCCCCCAGTCCTGGCACCAATAGAACCCAGTTTACAACATACTTCTCTGTTCACAGGCCCACAAGCCTGATATTTTATATATATATATAAAATATACTTTTTAAATAAATATACTTTTCAATTTTGTTCTACAGGAATGATCTCTCCTATAAATTGTAACACTGCTCTGGGGGTTGGGGAAAGCAGAGTGAAAATTGCTGCCTTCCTGGTTTTCGCCAAACTATCATAAATTCATCTCTTATCCTGCCATTGTTTCTTTCTTTTGTTACATAGACTTCCTACACAGGCAGCCATCTGAATTCAGTCTGCTGGGACCTCCAGTGTCCCCAGTTACAATATATGTCAGAGCAGTTGTCTTTTACATATTCGGTTTGTCACTCTGAGAAAAATAGGACATCATCCTAGGGCGTTGAACAAAGGGATGTGATAATTTGATTCATGTATTCACATGATCATTCTGGCTGTTATTTGGAGATGAGATAGTAGGGAATCAAGGAGGGATGCAAGGAGTCCTGTTCTGGGGCTAATCATAATCTGGGATTATTCATAAGAATAATCCATGCAAGATGTGATCTGGCTGGGATGAGGGTGCTATTGCTGGAGGTGTGAGCAGTGGTCTGATTCACAGAAAGCAACCAACCAAGTTTCCTGACAGGTTGAATGTGAGGTGTAAGAGAAAGAAGAGTTAGAGGTTGACCACAAAGAATTTGGCTTGAAAGAGTATACAAAATATTGAAGTGTCATCAACTGAGGGGAAGGGTGTATGGGAGGTCAGTGGTAGGGAAGAATGTTCAGCTTCAAGTGTCACAAAGAATCAGATAAACATGTCATGGAGAGAGCTGAATAAAAATTGCTTAGGAGAGAAACCTGGATGGCAAGTAAACTTGGAATGTGCCAATATATGGATTATATTTAAAGCTGTGAGACTGTATTGGACCCTCAAAGATGTGAGTGTAGGGACAGGAAAAAAGTTCTTGAGTGACCTACAACAAGAGATCAGGGTGACAAGGCAGAGCCAGGAAGGAAGTCTTTGAGGTAGGGAGAAAGCCATGAGATTCTAGTGCTCTGGAAGCATCTACCATGTTCCAGGTTAACCTGAGAGAACTGACCATGGGGTTAGCAGTGCAGCATGAAGAGTGGAGAGAAAGGCTGCTATGACAGAGCATAGGGGGCAAAGATTGGGGTAGTTTTGAGAAAATTTGGAAGAAAGAACTGGAGACAGCAAGTACAGTTACCTACCTATAGGAGCTTACTTAAGACTAGAGAATTGAGAGCATGTCCATTGAGCGTAATTGGACAGAGAGATGGATTTTGCAAGAGAGGTTGTTACCAGTGAGAGGGCAGAGCGTCCAGAGGGTAGTCGTGGGGGCACTGGGCACCAAGGGAAGCAGGGAGATTACTGCAGATGCAGATGAGCAGGTGGATGCAGCAGCATGAACTTACCGAAGTTCTCCATGATTTAGCACACAGTTTGTTAGACAAACAGGGATGCAAGATGTCGACAGAGTGAGGCAGAAGTGTGTTGGAGATTTGAGGAGAGCGGAGATGTGGAAGAATCATTTAGGAGACTAGATGTATGGTCAGGCTTGGGAAATGTGGCCTGGCTCTCTTGTAGCATTCGAGGACCCGTTGTCTGGGGAAATTACACTCGATGGGGTAGGCAGATGACTTTAGCAAACACCTTCATATCTTTAGGATGTAATAAAAGGGGTTTTTTGTTGTTGTTGTTGTTTTCTGTTTCCTTGTCATATTCCAAAATGGTTTAAGGGAAGAGGAATGTGCTCCACACACACTTTCCATCAAGGGTCTCCCACGGTATCCCCGTACTCCCCACTCCTCAGGTTCAACACTCTCCACTGACATTTCTTCACAGATTGATCAGAAAAAAGAAGAGGAGATGGACAGTTTTACAGATTTTTCAGGAGTCAGGCTGTAGGTGCCAGAGGTCACTTTTGCCCTCATTTCACTGACCAGATTCCGGTCCCACCAGGGGCTTTGGCCAGCTGTGAAGGAGAATAAGAAATCTAGCCAGGCTTGTGTTGGCTGAGTTGGATCTGACCTGCACTAGGGGTTTGTTTGCAGAATGAGTGCAAGGGACCAAGTTGGGGGCAAGGAAGTAGAGAGGGTGAACAACCAGGAGAATATCATAAAAAACCTTTGAATACCATTAAAGAAAGCAGGCAAATGAGGAGGAAGTATAGGAAGTAGAGAGGTGACAGGATCAATAGATTATTATTATTATTAAGTCATACAGTTCTTTGATAATGTGATAAAGGTTAAAAGAACCCTGTGGGATAAATTATGTCTTCAAGTTTTCTTATGGGCTGGGCTGTCACACTTGTCTAAGGAGCAAATGCTTGCCTAAAATGGCCAAGCCAGGTCTCCAGTAACTGATTTCTGCCAGATTAAAAATAGAAAGGAAAAAAAAAAGTAATAGGTATTTGAGGAACAGAGGGTTTTATGTTCTCTTTGATGATGATCCATTAAAATATTTTGCCTATGGTTTCTCATTGACTTAATTTGCATTCCTTTTATTCTCCAAAGAAATAGGACACAGGATGCAAGACTACTTTTATTGGTTTTCTTGTCAAGGTTTTGGGGACATCCAACTTAGATGAGAAGTTTTAATTTTATTGTCAGCAGGCATTAAAGTGCATCTTAAGTTGAAATGTATTTGCTGCCATGAATATAAAGCTTATAAACAAATAAGTACTCGATGTAAAACTCTGTGTTTCTTCAGCTGGACGATTGAAGATGGAAAGTTTTAAAAGAATCAAACAGAAAACATTAGAGTGTTGCAGAAAAAAAAAGTAGAAGACTTCCTATATATGTTCTAACAATTTATTTGGGAACAAAAATCTGAAGGAAATGAGAGTGTGCATATTGAAACAACTAAGAATGACACAATTTTGAAAAACTGTTTTTGATTCCAATGTATCTATTTTCTTATTGAAGAAATACTCTCAGAAAACAATAGGTTGACATAGACTTGTGGTTGCCATAAAAATATGGCATAGTGGCAACCAATTAGATCATAGGCTATGTCTGCCTCAATTGCAGATGTCAAAAATGTGCACCTGGCCATCTGCATTTTCATGGCCACCAGTGGTCCACAAAAGGGCAACTTATTGGGGTTGGGAGGACAATGGATATTCCAACAACCCCCAATAATAGAAAATCAGTAGAAACCTATTGACAATAGTATGAAGGTGGTAATAGCTTAGAGCACATTGTGCCTTATTCCACTGATTCCAGTATCTCTTGGGATGTAAGATGCTACGATGATTTTAAATGTTGTCCTGAAAGAGGGCAGGATGCTCTTGTGTCACAGGAAATTTGCATTTCAAAATTGCTACAAAAGCTCACTTAGGTTTAGTCATCCTATAATCAACCAAAAGAAAACGTAACAGAATTACAGTGTTTAATATGTTCCTGAAAATTCTTCCAATTTGGAATATGACATATCCAAATTAGCTTTACAAGATATCCGAGTCTTTGGTGCCACCACTAATATAGGTGATACTGTATTTCTTACCAAAAAAAGCCAAACAAACAAACAAACAAACAAACAACAATAACAAAAACATGCGTCACTGGTTTCCTGGTTTTCTTTTAAGCTTTTGAACTTACCAGAAAGTAAGAAAGTGTCAAGTGATAAAAATTGTCTCACAACTGCCCTCTTTTGGGCAGTCATGGGAAGATGCTATAAACTTAGGAACATTTTAATTTTAGAGTAAAATGAGTACAAAATTTAAGAATGTAAATGATTCTAAGGAGCGTATCATATTATATTTATTTCTATGAAATATAATGTAGGGGAAAATGGAATCATTTTAACTCAACAAATTTGTATTGAGCCTACTATCTATACACTCTTAGAACAATCAAGGTAACTTAGTACCCCTGATATGAGAGTTTTCCTTTAGCTATTAAGTATTGTTCATCAATCATTTGCCATTTGTGCTATCAAAGTATTAGGGTGACTTTGCACAATGAGGTAGTGAAGAGTACTATCTCTGGGGAGAATCTCCTTGTATCTAAAACTTAGCTCTGCCATTGCTAGTTTTGTGACATTGAAACAATTAATTGACCTATGAGTCTCAGTTTCCTCATAATAATAGAGTCTTCTACAAGATGACTGTGAGGACTAAGTGAACTAATACACATCAAGTATTTAGAACAGTGCTTGAACATTTCAGGCTTTTGTACTTTAGGAGTCCTATGTTAGAACACTACACATTTATCTGTATCTTTGGGACTTCATTTAAGAACTTACACATTGTTGTTGTTTAGCCTAATACAGAATAAACCAGTTTTTCCTGCCAAAATCAAGAAATTAAGAACTCAATCTAATGTTATATGCATATATGAATATGCCACAATGAAACGCACCATCCTGTATATTTAATAAACACCAATTTTAAAAAGGTATAAAAAGCTATACTGATATTACAGCATAAATGCTTTCTTATTAAAAATCTGAAATTTTATTTCCTAAAAACAAAATGAATTCAGCTTAAGAGCTGGGGGTATGTCTCAGTGGTAGGAGTGCTTGCCTAGCATCCAGAAGGTCCTGTGTTTGATTCCCAGCATCAAAAAAGCAAACCAAAAACCTTAATTTAATTTTTTACTTACTTGTAGTGATGGTTAGTCTTTCTGTAACAGTGGTATTCCTATTAAGTTCTATGATTAAAAACAGTAACATTTTTCTTCTAGAATAATAAAGATGCAAACCAAACAAAATAAATTACTACTTTAATATTACCTTACCCCTTGCAAGAAAAAGAACTATATTTGAAATTGAGTATCAAGTAGGAGAAATGAAAAAATACAGTCTTCAATAAGATTTAAATATAGATGCCTTATAATTTAACCTCTCTCAATACATTTTTGATAAATATACATTCAATTAAAAAGATTTCTGAAGAAGAGAGTTTTATTCTGGGGATTTGTGTGCTGGTGGACTTAAAGCAATTCAATTTGTTCAAGTCCATAAATGCTCATTTGCTCAGGAGTTGAATAAAAAAACTCATGTTCAACACAAACGCCCATGTAATATCAGTCCTTTTGTTTGTCTATATTAATTATTTAAAAAGTTGCCTTATCCAAAATTTTTCCCTTGAGCAAACAAAGATTCCATCCTACCTGTGGACTCAGATATTTACCAGCATTAAAGATTTGAAAAGTGGGTTTCTTCTCACATAATTAATGTGCAAAGAAAATTGGGAATGGACCACAATTAAATTATGTAACTAATGCTTACTGCATTCTTAATAGTAAAGTTAAGTCTATGCTAAATGGTACTGAGTTTGAGAGAAATACAGTACCTATTGGTTATAAAAAATTGTGTATTGGTAGGTGGAGAAATGTATCCTGAAACAAATAAGTATACACATAGTCACATACAAATTAATACTCCTCTAAAGGACTATTGATAAAGAAACTGTGATATATCAAAAATATTAATTGAATGATAAACTGTTAGTAAGTGCCTAGTTCATAAAATCTCTGCTGCCTTCAAAGAAAGTATTACACAGGAGGAAAAGCTGAAGGATGCATAGTTATATTAATTAGATGATAGAAGGGAATTCTAACTGGGGAATTCTTCAAGAGCAAATTCAGAGATGTGATCAAGGAAAGTCTTGAGGTATACCATAGGGAGAAAGAATCAGGGAGGCAATATCCTGAATCCGAGGGGGTTTGTGAGTAAAATAATAAGTGATATTTAGTATTAAAGATTGAGTCGGATTTTAGAGAACCTTAAGAGAAGTAGACACTATTGTATTTAATCCAGTAGACTATTATAGGCTATTGTAAATTCTTGAATGAGCCAGTAATTTGAGAAAGCTCAAACCAACAGAAATATGCACCGAGAAATTCAAGCAAGAAAAGGAAGGGCACAGGAAGATCAATGAGAACTGGGCATGGAAGTGTCTGCAGTGATCTTTGCAGGGTACTCTTTACCTATTCCCAGAGCAAACGTTAGACAGATCTGTGCATTTGTAATATTCAGTAAATCCCTTCTCTGGCATTCTGCTTCTCTTTTTTCTTGTCCTTTGAACATTAAGTTCAAATCTCTTGATTCAGATAAATTTCATCTTGGTCCCTTATTAAAGAACTTACAGACAGCATCACTAAATGTTTTCTAAAGGTGAGTACTACAAATTATAGAATAGCAAACTTGGCATTGTTTCCAGGGAAAATTCCAGAATAAATTATCTTGTAGAATACTTAATATGGAAAAAATGTTCTTTAAGTGCCAACACGGGCCCATAAATAGTAAGTCATGGGGCAAAACTAATTGCCTTTTCTGGCAGGGTTGTCAAAAAAAGGAAGAAGAGGTACTGGATATATTGAATCCAAATTTCAGTGAAGCAATTTACCCAGTGAATATGGTGAGCTTTCAGCATGAATGGCAGCTAAGATGAATGACTGTATTTCCCCATATAGCTGCTGTCTTTGAACAAATTTAACCTGGAAGGAGGTCTAGGAACATCTATAAGCCTCTATCTTTCGCTATGCCATGGTTAGTGAGTCGGATTCTTAAATTATCTCGACAGAGTTAGATGATGAAGAGGATTAAAAGTGAATTTTAAAATGGATAATGGAAAATCTTGTTCCTCCATTTGGGTCACCCATTGTACAACTATAGACTGAGAATACTGGAAAATTGAGGAAATTATGAAAGGGGTATATATTTATTCTCCTGAGAACAAATGCTCAACTATGGTCATCTAATATATTAATAATCCTATTGGTAAAAATTCAGGCTATAATTAGGAAAGGAGGTATTATGGGACAAGAAAACTCTTCCAAGCACCCCAGCATAGGTAACTATCACTGGTTAGTAGTGAAAGGGGTGCCTCTCTGTCCCAGAGATTTGTGCAGTGTGCTGATTAAAGCTATTGGGAGAACTTAATTCATATGACAGTTTCCTCCAAATAGCAGTTCATTCATATAAACTTTTAGGGTAAGGCTTTTATCCACATTTTTATCTCTAGCATCTAGAACATAATACACTCACACTTTCCCCACTTAGAGCTTCCCCACTAAAATCTGTCACAGAGTCGCTGAATCTTTCAACATTCAGCATGTAATTCAGTGTCATTCAAATGATAGTATGTAAGTAACTCACACCCAGAGTTTAGACTGAGCCTGTATTTATAGCACTCTGAGGATTTATGGTGCCCCCCAGCACTAGCTCTCTGATGTTACACATGAAAGCTAAAAAGTAAATTCTTTATTTCTGTTTTTGCTGCCCTAAAATGTCCTTTTCTTTTATTTTGCTGGAAAATGAAATCTAAGATAGAAAGCCCAGGAACTGAAATTTTTGATTAGTAATTTGGAACTTGCTGTAGTAAATCCAGCGGCAATTCACATATAATCTTACCATTATTTGAAGAGAACCTTGGGTCACTGTTGATAATGAGGACACTTGTGGTGTTTCTTTTTAAAAAATGTAGGTGGCTTTTGTCTGTTTGTAATGTGGAAGTGTCAGATGATAAAATAAACACAACTATGAAACTATCAATCAGTATTTTGGTTAGTTACGGTGTTTAGTAGTGGTCCAGCCTGCTCTCCTAAATAGTAATATTTTGTTTTTGTACAACCAGAGAATAAAGAAACTAAGATTTGAAAGTATATCTTAAAAGAGTAACAATAGCATACTTAATTAAATTAAGCAAAAATAAAGTGAGCCACGAGATAATATAAGCAGAAATTATACTCATTTTATGTTTACAATGTCTTATAGGTAACAAATTAACATTCACTGTTCATAGTAAAACATTACGCATGACTGAATACAAATGCATACAAAACATAAATATGAACTAAGCCATGAAATACATTACAAAAGCCCATGTATATGCATATGCTGTCAAAAGATGTACTTTATTTTTTAACCTGTGAACTTAATGTTAATATTCTGGTGGTAAATGGTTCTTGTTTACTTCACTTCAATGTGATTTTATGTATTTTTGAGACATTGCTTAAGATGATGAGTCCATTTGCCATACTCACCAAACAATCTTTGAAACTTTTATAAGTACTGTCTGTTAATATCAATTATAGCAATTGTTTTTCTAATGTTTTCAATAGCCCAGACACTGGCTAAGTACTTTACATACCATAGTTCATTCATTCCTTACATGATTCTTTATCTTCTAAATGAAGAAGTGAAAGCTTAGAATTGATCACACTAATGAGTGTGTGTCTGTGTGTGTGCATGTGCACATATACGTATGCTGGAGAATGTTTTATGTACATTCTATAATAGTAGTCCAAATTTTATGTGCATTCTATAATAATAGTCCAAATTTCATGTGGACCCCAAGGAAAAAAATTAAATTAGGAACAGATACCAAGGAAATAATGTTCATTTTTTTCAATACTGTGTATTATAATATGTAAAGTTATGAATATTTTAAAAATATAGCAACATTTTATTAATATTATGACAAGAAACGATTCATTCATTTGAAAGTATTCACCATAATAAGTTGGTAAAGTCAATCCCTTCCCTCAAAGAGCACAATATACAACAAATAAGAAAAAGAGCAAACTCTCAAGTGGTTGAAGAAGTAGAGGCTACAAAAAGGGAATCCTAAAAAAAGAGAGATAGAGATTTTTAATGTAGGAGAGCAATGGTCTTTCTTGAAAATACATTCTGCTTCTGTCATTTTGATGTTGACATTTTCCCCAAATTTCTATGCACTTCAAAAATAAAAAAAAATTGGTCCTCTATCCAGATTTCTTATTTCTTAGGTCAGTGGTTCTTTAAAGGTGGTGTGTTTAGTGTGTAGCAGCTATAGTTTCAACTGAGACAAAAGACACGTAAATCTTCAGACCCTAACCCAGATCTACTGAATCATAAATTTTTATGTAAATTCCAACAATATGAAATTTATCAAGACTTCCTACTGATTCTAATATATACCAGAGTTTGAGAACTTCCGTCTTATATGAACAGCAAAGGTTAGAATTTAAGGAAACTGCAAAATATACAATTTTAAATAGCACACACTGAAAATTTTAGTGTAAATTCATTGTTAATAGAATGAACAAAATAAATTTATCACTCACATTATTATTAAAAACAATGGGAAAGAGTCTCATATAAATAACTGTACAAATAGTAACGGGATATACTAAAAGCCCAGTGGCTTAGGACTCAAATATTTGAGTGCCTACTATATATTCAATGTTAATAAAGTTATGTCTTTACCAAACATCACCTAACATAAGAGAAATATGAGAAATGTTGACTTACTTAAAATATTTGGAATCTAGTTGATGGTCAAAATACATATATGAAACATCATGTTCTTATACGTAGCTGCATTAACCATTACTATCAATAAGATTGCTGGTATAGACTACATTGTAATAGTGAGGTATACAAAAAGGTATTAATTGCATGATAAATTGCCAATGAATGCTTAATATAAAAACACACTCACCAGGACAAACATAAATTAGGCTAAGCAACCAAGGAGATTATCATGTAGGAGGAAAAACTGGTGTTCACTCATTGAGGTTGAGTGTCAACTGATAAATGAATAGAAGGTGGAAGAAAATTTTAATAGAATAAATATCTGAACTTGGACAGTATTATGGACATAATATTTTTAATGCTGTGTATCAAAGGGTGAAATAGTGTATATTGTGTGAAAAGAGTCAGGGAAGAGAATGTAAGAAAGCAAGCAGTCTGAATTAGATGGAATTTGTGGTCAAATCACAAAAAAACAATATTGACTTCTTAGAGCAGAGCCAGATTTTAAAGACCTTTAAACGCTAGAGGTGTTTTTAAAATATTTTTATTATATGCTATAGACTACAAGGACCTATTGTGAACTCTTGACTAGAGGGGTATAAGATGAATATTCTGCACTTAAAGTTCAAAGTAACAGCATTATATTGGAGAGATTCAAACTGAGGAAAAAAGGGATAAGGAGACAATTATGAGGATCTTTGGCTAAAGTAACTGTAATTTTCTTGATCTGGATGTTTCCAGATAGAACATTTTTGGAGAAACAGGGCCAGGAAGTCAGAGAAATTCTTTGTGTTAAGCATAGATTTGGAGAATGGTTACTAGTTTGGAGATGGGCAAGAACAAAGGTGAGTCTGGGAACAATGATGCGAGACTTTACCATGCAACCTGATCCAAGGGAATATGACAACCTGGGTATGCTTATGTTGAGAACTGAGAGTAAAGCAAAACCTAGAACCCAGTATGGCAAATCCACTCTTATAGGGGACTTGATCAACATGGCTCTAAAAATGTTGGCAGTTGGTTACTGTTAAATCGAACTTGAACAGGGGAAGTGATAAAAATGCATAAAAGAGCACAGTGCTTATGCACAACAAGGTCACTAGAAATGGACTGGTCACAGTGCTTGATATAGAAGTGCATCCATGAACATCATTTTATATCCTAGAAAATGTCTGGTCTTTCAGTCAGTGATATATGACAATTAGTAACCTGATTTACACTATCCTTACAGAACAAGAGACTGGAGAAGTAGAAAATTAATGTATAAAGAATATCTTCTTGATCTTGAGACTCTAGATAAAAGCATAAAACAATTTACTGGAAGCAACACTTGGTATTACTTTCTTTTCCTGTTTCCTTGATGAGTTCATATCCTTTATACATTTTGAAAGACCTTCTGCCTTTTACTGGCATTTCAACTGTTCTTTGGTCATCCTTACTTAATTTTCAAATTGTTTTATCATAAAAGTCAAGTTCTTTAAATTATTAATATTTAACCACTGTCACTCTCCTAGTTAAAGTTTAAAAGAGGACTGGGGCTGTTGCTCAGTGGTAGAGCACTTGCCTAGCACGTGTGAGGCACTGGGTTTGATCCTCAGCACCACATATAAGTTAATTAATTAATGAATTAATTAAAGGCATAAAAAAGTTTAAAAGACTGGGGCTCAAGGCTGAGACTTTCTTTCAGAGGGAAAATGGGGTCATATACTTAAACACTAAGGAGATTTTAGGGAGAGTTGAACAACTAAGAAAACTGGGCAATTTCTCAAGTTTTTTTTCAGAGAAGCAAAATTTTCATAATGTGGCTTTATTAGTTTATTTCATGTAAATTTATTAAATATTAGACTTCCTCAGATTCAAACTAAATAAAAAATATTTTAAGCACATTTTTAATATTTTGTACCATAAACTCTTTTTTTTTCCTTTCCATTGGCATGAGTTATTAGGATTACTCACTGAGGGAAGTATGTTGCCATTGACAGCAGGCTTATTGATCAGAATTATGAATCCATTTTGGGACAAGTGATATCTGCCAGGTTTAGATGGCACTTTAAATGAGTTGTGCTAGGGATAGTCATGTAAGAACCCTCAGGAAAAAGGCAATTGTTAGAAATTTTATCTTGAATATAATTGATGATTAGTGTTCTTATATTCGTATTAGAGATTATTGGTTTCCTTTCTTTTTTTGATTTTTGGTGGTATGATAGATACTCCACACATTATTTTTAGTTCTTAATTTAAATGTTTTATAAATTTAACTGATAAGAAAGCTGGAATTTGAAAATGTAAGATACTTTCCCAAGGATGCTCAGCTGTTGGAAGGAGGATTCCATGTTGGTATTGTCTGACTCCAAATTCCAGGACTCCTTACCCTGCCATGCTGCCACCTAAGACAGGGGATACCAAGGAAAATATGAATTGAAAAAAAAACAACCTGTGATGAACATGGGAGAATAAGTGAAAAGGACATCAGAGAGGTTGTGGGAAAACTGGAAAGAACTGAAGTTGTAGGAGACCCAGGAAAATACAATATCACGAAACTGATGAGATTGTGACATTTTGACAAAGAGAGACTGGCCAACAGCAATTAATGCATTAAGATAGCCAAGGAGGAAACAAGGTGTTTGCTTAAGTCCTACTTTAGGTCAGCACTATTCTAAGAAATCTACATTCCTGGTCCCAACAAATCTTCATGAAATCCAAAGAGACATGTGCAGTCATTTCTTTCTTTCTTTTTCTTTTCTTTCTTTCTTTCTTTCTTTTTTTTTTTTTTTTGCCATATGAGGAAAAGGAGACTTTGAATAGTTAAGCAATTCACCTACAGTAAATTATGTAGTAAAAGAAGAATTGGAGATTCAAATATTTATTGTCTTTCTGTTGCCTGCCTGAGATATGACCTTCTCTCATCTAGGTAGAGTATGATAGTAACACAGGACAAGTATGGCATTCTCTAGGCAAGCCACTCCAGAGCTTCACATGATCTTAAGGAGATTTATCAGACCTGCCTCATAGTCTGTTTGCCCTTTTCCTCTCCAAAATCCTGCTTCCTCCTTCTTCCTTTCACAGTTACTGATCTCTAGTAAAGATCTTGTCCCCAAACCTTGCCTTGAGGAGAATTTGACCCATGGTGCCATAGTAAATTGGGGAAAGATGAGAAGAAAAACTTACCCAGGAGGCCTCAATGGTCCCAAAGGCAGGTCAGAACCTCTGACTTGCACTGGTGACCACAGGAATAGAAGGGCACAGACAGCTGAAGGTACTCATGAATGAAAGGATATCAAATAGCTGTCAAGATGTCTGTAACACCTAGGTCTGAACTCTAGAACCCTGGAGAAAAGCAGAGACACAATTAGTGAAGACGAATCAGTAGTGAAACACAGAGATTATTATGAGATGCTATCATGGGATGATGTAAAGACAAACTTTTAAATTTTTTTCTTCTTTCCTCAGTACATTTACTAAGAAGAAATTGACATATAATATAATCATTCTTTTCAGTGACTGAGAGCATGTCTCAGGGGCAAACATCATGTAAAAATTTCACATATCATTATATGACTTCAATAGAAATCTTTTTTTTTTTCTAGCAGCTTTTCAGTTTTTTTGCTTAGAGCTGACTTTCTTGTATAAATTATTGTTGTACTTTCATTACCTTTTTAAAATATTTCAAATGTACTCTATTTTTAATTTTCACAAAATTGGCAAAATTGAATGTTCCTAGATCCCTTGATTGTACAGCTTGAATCTAATCATTTTCCTCATTCTTATCACTCAGCTACTGCATTTGACAGGTGGTTAAAAATGGTTTTCTAATAGAAATCTTTCATTTCTCAAATCCTTTATGATTGACACTGAGGATCAGAAGAGGAAATTTAAGTTTATTGGTACAAATGAGATTACCTCATCTTTTTAGTTCAAACATGTGGAAGGCAACCACAGTAATGTCTTACACACTAGGATGTACATATGTTCCAGTCTACTTATTCTTTAAGAACTAAATACTATCATTGTAACCTGTGTTAAAAATATGAACTGAATTGTTGCTGTCCTAACTCAGCACAATTACATACTTGTATTCTGATTTTTGTACATTGCTAACTTAATTGTGAAGACTTTATTTAAATATTTAACAGGTTCACCTTGTCTTTTTTTTCCTGTTTTTAATTGGTGCATTATAGTTTTACATAATGATCTGTTGATTCATATTTATAAATGCAAACAATATAACAATATAATTTGGCCAATATCACTCCCCAGCATTTGCCCCTCGGTCCCCACCTACCTCTCCATGGTCCCTTTCTTCTACTAATCTGTTTTTTATTTTCATTAGATCCTCCTACTGACCTTTATTTATCTTTTTCCTCTCTACCTTCCACATATGAGAGAAAACATACAACTGATGACTTGCATTTGGCTGTCTTTGCTTAACACAATGGTTTCAAGTTCCATCCGGGTCCTTCTTAAAAAGACAAGCCAATATGGGCAAAATATTTCCTTATATCTGCTGAAAACTCACATAATTCTTGATCCTAGAGTTTAGTTTCATCATCTTCCATCATCAAAATTCCTTGATGCTTCTCTGGAAGTTCATGTCTAAATACAATTTTATGTTCTTCTAGATATAATGTCAGTAGACTGGATATTGGCCATTTTCTTTGATTCATCTCTGTCTCCAATCTGTACCACTTCACATATTTGTCACTTCTTGTTATTCCTTAATCTCACAAAATTAAAATACTAATACTGTTTTATTCAGCATTTTCACTGCTGTGACTAAATGACATGACCTGCACAATTGTAGAGGAGGAAAAGTTTATTTAAGGGCTCACAATTTCAGAGGTCTCAATCCATAGACAGCAGACTCCATATCACAGGGCTCAGGGTGAGGGTGAACATCAAGGAGGAAGAGTGTGGCAGAAGGAAGCAGCTCTCATGATGATCAGTAAGCAGAAAGAGAGGGAGATTCCACTCCCCAGATACAAATGTATATCCCCAAACCATACCCCTAATGTCCTACCTCCTCCAGCCACAGGCCACCTGCGTTCAGTTACCACTCAGTTAATTCTGTTAGGTGATTAATTCACTAACTGGATTAAGGTTCTCATAACTCAATCATTTCTTCTCTGAACCTTCTTGCATTTTCTCACATGTGAACTTTTGGGGGACACCTCACATCCACACCACATTACATATACAATAGTGAAATATTTTACTATTTACACTCTACATCCTCTTCTAATTTGGGTTCTAGTACATTTCCTACATCTGATTTCTTTCCATCACCCCATCCTCTTCTTTCATACCTTCAGGGAAGATCACTAATTTATATTTACAACTTACTTTTGCTGAGTGTTAGAATTAATTTTTACCCATCATAGGCATATCCACTAGCATAGCCCATCAACGTCTTATAATTTGATGACTTCATCAGCTCCTTTATTTCCATGTTAACAAATAATCTCTTTGAAGATGGTGAAGTTTCTCATGTTTGTCTTTCAATGCCGTGTGTAGTCAGTGTATGGAATTGGAAGTTAATGAAACTTTGGTTCAGTGACTTTGACTGAATTTGGTGTTGTCTCTGATAGCAGTCTAAATGAATATCCATTTTATAAAGATGAAGTCAAATGTTAGAGTAGCTGTGCAATGCTTTTTCCAATTAAAAGTCACAATGTGGGCATTTTAGAGAGGTTGAAATTTTCTAGAATTTGGGCTTATTTATTATAAAGGACAGAGGGATCTGTCATTTTTCATCGTCATATTATTTTTAGTTTTTGTTACCTTTTACAAATATTTTTGTCAGTCAACTGGTTTTATCTCAAGCATAGCACCTGATTAAAGGCAGCCTTCAAAAGTCATTTTACTTACTCCAGGCCCAGTAAAGCTAAAATGACTAATATTAGTGATATATTTATCCTTTCTCAGCCTTCTAGTAGGATTATAAGATGAAAGCAGGTATTGCCACAAGAGAACACTTCACGTCAGTTTTAATCTGACTTGTTACATTATCCCAAGGACATCACTTTCTCTCAGCTGTTCATTTGCAAATCAAGTGTGGCTCTGTCTACTTTCCTTGACCCCACTTCACTACTGGGGATAATCAAGATCATTCAGGAGTCTTTTGTCAAAAACATATTTAGTTATCTAGGAACTAGGCAGAAACCTACTCATCCTGAATGAATTATGATTTCTGTCAATTGAGGTATTATGGAAAAGGAGATTGCAGATGGTTATAGAATCAAAAAAACAAAAACAAAAACAAAAACAAAACCTCACCTGGTCATCAGCTACTTGTATGACCTTGGTGACTTCACCTGTCTTTAGTCCTATAGGGTACATTAATTGGACTATATAACTAAAAAAGATGAGTTTTTGAAAGTTAAAATGGTTAAAAACATTTAATTGATATAACTATGTCAGTAGAAACCCATTAGGGTCTGTAATTTATTGAGGAATATGGACTGAATTCATAGGTCAGTCAAAATCACACACTCTCTCTCACATTGCATGTTATTTGACCTTCATATACTTCATTTTTCTCATCTGTGATGTGGTAAGACAAACATGTATGGGGTTCTTCATAGGGTCAAAACAGAAAAGGCATGTAAAACATTCATAGGATGTTTTACAAAGAATAAGCCTTCACATTCCCTCTAAAATCTGGAACTAGACAGGGATGCCCTCTCTCACCACTTCTATTCAATTTAGTTCTTGAAATACTAGCCAGAGCAAGTAGACAGACAAAAGAAATTAAAGGCATAAAAATAGGAAAAGAAGAACTTAAATTATCACTATTTGCGGATGACATGATAATATACTTACCAGACCCAAAAGGGTCTACAAAGAAACTGTTAGAGTTAATAAATTAATTCAGCAAAGTGGCAAGATATAAAATCAACACGCATAATAAATCAAAGGCATTCCTGTATATCAGCAACAAAACTTCTGAAATGGAAATGAGGAAAACCATTCCATTCACAATATCCTCAAAAAAAAAAAAAATACTTGGGAATCAACCTAACAAAAGAGGTGAAAGATTTATACAATGAAAACTACAGAACCCTAAAGAGAGAGATAGAAGAAAATCTTTGAAGATGGAAAAATGTACCATGTTCATGGATAGGCAGAACTCACATCATCAAAATGGCGATATTACCCAAAGTTCTCTACAGGTTTAATGCGATGCCAATCAAAATCCCAATGGCATTTCTTGTAGAAATAGATAAAGCAATCATGAAATTCATATGGAATAACAAAAGACCCAGAATAGCAAAAACAATTCTAAGCAGGAAGTGTGAATCTGGAGGTATAGCGATACCAGAGTTCAAACTGTACTACAGAGCAATAGTAACAAAAACAGCATGGTACTGGTACCAAAACAGGCAGGTGGATCAATGGTACAGAATAGAGGACACAGAAACCAATCCACAAAATTACAACTTTCTTATATTTGATAAAGGGGCTAAAAACATGCAATGGAGGAAGGATAGCATCTTCAACAAATGGTGCTGGGAAAATTGGAAATCCATATGCAACAAAATGAAACTGAATCCCTTTCTCTCGCCATGCACAAAAGTTAACTCAAAATGGATCAAGGAGCTGGACATCCAATCAGAGACCCTGCAACTGATAGAAGAAAAAGTTGGCTCCGATCTACATATTGTGGGGTCAGGCTCCAAATTCCTTAATAGGACGCCTATAGCCCAAGAGTTAATAACAAGAATAAACAAATGGGACTTACTTAAACTAAAAAGTTTTTTCTCAGCAAGAGAAACAATAAGAGAAGTAAATAGGGAGCCTACATCCTGGGAACAAATCTTCACTCCGCACACTTCAGATAGAGCCCTAATCTCCAGCATGTACAAAGAACTCAAAAAATTAAACAGTAAGACAACAAATAACCCAATCAACAAATGGGCCAAGGACATGAACAGACACTTCTCAGAAGAGGACATACAATCAATCAATAAGTACATGAAAAAATGCTCATCATCTCTAGCAGTCAGAGAAATGCAAATCAAAACCACTCTAAGATACCATCTCACTCCAGTAAGATTGGCAGCCATTAGGAAGTCAAACAACAATAAATGCTGGCGAGGATGTGGGGAAAAGGGTACACTTGTACATTGCTGGTGGGACTGCAAATTGGTGCGGCCAATATGGAAAGCAGTATGGAGATTCCTGGGAAAGCTGGGAATAGAACCGCCATTTGACCCAGCTATCGCCCTCCTCGGACTATTCCCTGAGGACCTTAAAAGAGCATACTATAGGGATACTGCCACATCAATGATCATAGCAGCACAATTCATAATAGCTAGACTGTGGAACCAAGCTAGATGCCCTTCAGTAGATGAATGGATAAAAAAAATGTGGCATCTATACACAATGGAGTATTATGCAGCACTAAAAAATGACAAAATCATGGAATTTGCAGGGAAATGGATGGCATTAGAGCAGATTATGCTAAGTGAAGCTAGCCAATCCTTAAAAAACAAATGCCAAATGTCTTCTTTGATTTAAGGAGAGCAACTAAGAACTGAACAGGGGGAAAGAGCATGAGGAAAAGATTAACATTAAACTGAGACGAGTGATGGGAGGGAAAGGGAGAGAGAAGGGAAATTGCATGGAAATGGAAGGAAACCCTCAGCGTTGTACGAAATCACATATAAGAGGTTGTGAGGGGAAAGGGGGGGGGAAGGGAGAGAACAGAACAACAACAGATGAGGTAGAGAGGGAAGATGGGAGGGGAGGGGAGGGGGATAGACAGCAGAATACAACAGTCAATAATATGGCATTAAGTAAACATTGTGAATGTGTAACTGATGTGATTCTGCAATTTGTATTTGGGGTAAAAATGGAAGTGCATAACTCACTTGAATCAAATGTATGAAAGATGAAAAAAAAGTAATTAAAAAAAAAGAATAAGCCTTTAATGAATGTTGCCTATTATCAATGTTGGTGCCACCTTTATTACCTCAAATTCAGATGACAAAGATGTTATCTAAAGAAAATGCAATGAAACTAGGATTATAACAGAGGTATAATCTGACCTATTTAGTCAGCTTTTTTTTACTGCTAAACTGTTTTGCAAAAGGACCCAACAAAAATGATATAGAAGAGTGAAGGCTTTTTTAGGGTTCATAGTTTCAGAAATCTCAGTCCATAGATGACCAACTCCATTGCTGTGGGCCCAAGGTCAGGGACCAGGAAAGCAGCTCAGAACATGACCACCAGGGGGAGGGGGGAGAGAAAAAGGAGGAGAAGGAGGAGGAGGAAGAGGAGGAAGAGGAGGAGGAGGAGGAGGAGGAGGAGGAGGTAGAGGAAGAGGAGAAGGAGGGGAGAGGAGATGGGAGGGGAGAAGAGACACTCTACTCTCCAGGCACAAAAAATATAAATCCCCAAAAGGACACTCCCCACAAAGACCTACCTACCTTCTCTAGCCTCACCCTACCTGCCTACATTTACCATCAATTTAATCCCTATCAGGGGATTAAAGCACTGATTAGGTTAAGAGTCTCATAACCCAGTCATTTCACCTCTAAACTTTCTTGCATTGTCTCACTGTCTCACACATTAACTTCTGGAGGACAGCTAATATCTAAACCATAACATTACACATAACAGTTTAAAGGGGAAACAGAATCCCAAAGTGGAGATTCTAGAGAAGCATTAATTATCATTTTGTTTCTCACAGTTTCAGGATACATGATCCTTTGGCTACTTTTTGATGGATATTCATTTATTCAGCAAAGATTATTTTGTACTTTCTATGTGCCAGACATTATTTTAGATTCTGGGAATACAGGAATGTATAAAGCAGACACAATCCCTGAACTCATGAAGTTTATGGTCAAGTAAATTTGCAAGATAATTCACAAAATAAATGTTATAAGGTAACATTTATTTAATATTCCCCAGATAATTATAGGAGAAAAGTAAAATAGGTAGGTGTGATGGACAGTTACTGCAGGGAAGAAGAAAAAAATTTGCAATTTTAAATAAGGCAGCTGGAGTAGATGTTATAGAGAAGACTTTGAGTTTCTTTTTTGGTGGACATTTGTTCAGTTTTTCTTAGGAGTTGAAAGTCTGTGGCATAGGGAATTCATGTATAATATTTTACAAAACTGCTAAACTGTTTTGCAAAATGGTTTTATCATTTTAAATCCCCCCTAGCAATGCAAGATAAATTCCCATTGTTTCACATCCTCATTGACATTAGGTGTGAACAATCATTGTGATTTTGGGGTTTTCTAATGAGCATGCACCTCATTGTGGTTCTAACTTGTATTTTTCCTATAACTTATGATATAGAACCCATTAGGTATGGTTCATCCTTTTGTGTATCTTATTTTGTGATTAAACCATTCAAATTAGTTGTCCAATTTTAAATGTATTATAATTTTATTATTGAGCTACCAGAGATTGTTACATATTCTGGGCACAAGCCCTCTATCAGTCATATGTTTTGTAAACATTTTCTCCCAATTTGTAGCTTGCCTTTTCATTTTCTTAATGGCATCTCTTGTAGAGGACAAGGTTTTAGTGAAAATCAATTTATAGTTATTTTCTCTTCTGTGTGGTGATGGTGTTCTCTCCAGGAAAGCTTTGCTTATCTCAAGTATGGAAATTTTTTCTCCTTTGTTCTTTCACAATTTTTCTTTGAGTCCATGATACTTTTAAACAATTTTTATGTATGGTGTGAGATAAGTGTCACTGTGTGTGGGTGTTGTTGTTGATTCAACACTTATTGGAAAGACTTTATTTCCACATTGAATTGCTTTTCTGCATTTATTTCAGACCAACTGACCAAATATTTCTGTGTAATTTTATTCTAGTCTATTTATCTATATGCTTAAATTTTAAGCAGTATCAAACTTTTAAATTACTCTAACTTTAGAATAAAACAAAAAATTTCAGGTATAGTAGCTTTCTAACTTTATCTTTCATTTTTTTTTAAATGCTTTGTCTATTATGGTTCCTATATGTTTTTTCCTGTAGTTTAATTTGAGGATGATTATCTTTATAATAATAAGTATTTGAATACTGAATGTACTACTAAAAGTTTATAATTTATGTTTTTAAAATAACAATATTTTCTCCTATTACCTTGCTTTATTAATTTATTAAATTTACTCATCTTTTCACTTGCTTGGGATTTTCTACTTGAACAATCAAATCATTTACAAAGAGAGAAAAAAAGGCTACCTTCCTTTCTGATCATTATGATCCCCTCAATTCATACATCAATAGTTAGGACCCTCAGTAGAATATTGAATTGAATTGAAGTTTCCCCTAATTTCAGGGGAAAAATATTCAAATCATTCACCAACTGTGATCTTGGCTGTATGTTCTTTATAGATGGATTTTATGAATTTGAGGAAAGGATCTACTATTCCTGACTTGCTGGGAGTTTTTGTTATGAATTGCTGCTAACTATGATCATGTTTTTCTTTCATTTGCTGAAATTATCATATGGCATTTCTCCTTTTTTGTTAATATGCTGAACATTGATACATTGATGAACTTTTGAATGACAGATATTCCTGGGCTAAATACTACTTGTGCTTGATGTATTATGCTTCAGATATATTGTTGGAATCAATGTACTAGTATTTTGTTAAGAACTTCTACATGCATATTTATAAAGGATATTGGCCTATACATTATTTTTAATGATTTCAGATGGCATTTTAGTTTATTAATGGTATCATAGATTCTATAATTCATTTTTCCCATATTTCTAATTGGTGTGTTCTAACCATACAGAACAGTGGAGCAAGACATGGTAGCCTATACCTGTAATCCCAATGGCTTGGGAGGCTAAGACAGGAGGATCATGAGTTCAAAGCCAGTCTCAGCAAAAGTGAGGCACTAAGCAACTCATTGAGACCCTGTCTCTAAATAAAATACAAAATAAGGCTAGGGAATCCCCGATAACCACCCCACCCACCAAAAAAAAAAAAAAGCCTGAATAATGGGACTAATTGTTACATATTAGTAAATGCACATGATATTATAGTATACTTGGTCAATATCATTCCCCAGAATTTCCCCTTTCCTTTCCCTCTCCTCTCTCCTGGTCCCCTTTCCTTTATTATACTGACCTCCCTTCAATTTTGATGAGATTCCCCCCACCATTTTTTTTCCTTTTTCCTCTCTAGCTTCCATATATATGACCCTTGATTCTGAGCTTGGTTTATTTCATTTCAAATATTCTCAAGCTCCATTCATTTTCTTTCAAATGACCTAATTTCATTCTTCTTTATGGCTGAATAAAATGCTGTAATATATATATCACAGTCTCTTTATCCATTCATCCAGTGACTGGCATCTAGGCTGTTTCCATATTTTGGGTACTAGGGAGTGTGCTGCTATACACATGGGAATTTGTTATGGATTGGACCTGAGATGTTCCCCAAATCTTCTGTGTTAATGCAGGAATATTCAGAGCTGAAATGATTAGATTATGAGAACTGTAACCTACCCAGTCCATGGTCATTTGAGTGAACTAGCTAGGTGGTAACTGAAGCCAGGTAGTGCTTGACTGGAGGAGGTAGGTCACAGGACACATGCTCCAGAAGGGTTCATCTGCCCTTCTGCCCCTCTTCACCACCACCCCTACCTGAGCTTCCTGGCCACATGAGCTGAGCAGCTTTCCTCTGACACACCCTTCCACCTTGAGGTTCTGCCTGGCCTTGGGCCACAACAATGGAATCAAACTACCCCGGATAAAACCTTTGACACCATGAGCCAAAATAAACTTTTCCTCTTGTAAGCTGTCCTTGTCAGGTATTTTGGGCACAGTGACAAAAAGATGATATAATATATATATATATATATATATATATATATATATATTATATCATCTATAGTGATAGATACTTTATATATATATCTCACTATAGCATACTGACTTTAATTCTTTTTTTTAATGTCTTAAACAAACAAAACCTTTTATTTTTTTACTCATTGAATTGTACTTTAGCTAAAGAGAGAATTCTAGGATCCCTCAGTCTTCTGAGGAGCATGCTCCATTGGTTTTTGGCATTTATTAATGCTGACAGTCTTTTGTAAATAACTTTGCAAATATCTTCTGAATTTTTTTAAATTATTGTTTCTTTTTAGATATACATGACAACAGAGTGTATTTTGGCATATTGTACATACATGGCATATAACTTATTCTAAGTAGAATACCATTCTTTGGTTGTACATGATGTGAGGTTACCTTTTTATGTATTCACATACAAGGATAGAAAAGCTATGTCTGATTAATACTACTGTCTTTCCTATTCCCCTTCCCCTCCCTTCTCTTCAGTCCTCTTTGTATAATCCATTGAACTTCTATTCTTCCTGCCCTCCCTTATTGTGGGTTAGCATCCACATACAAGAGAGAATATTTGTCTTTTGGTTATTTGGGACTGGCTTATCTCAGTTCCATCCATTTACTAGCAACTGCTACTTTATGGCTAAGTAATATTTCCACTGTGTGTGTGTGTGTGTGTGTGTGTGTATTTCCACTGTGTGTGTGTGTATATATATACACACACACACAGTGGAAATATTACTCAGCCATAAAGTAACAGTTTAAAAAATGTGATATATATATTTCCAAATAAATTTCATGACTAATTTTTCTGTTTCTATGAAAAACATCATTAGAATTTTAATAAGAATCATGTTGACTCTGTGTGATGCTTTGGTTATGGCCATTTTGATGATATTTTGTGTATATATATATGTATATATCATATTGTTTATATCAGATCATCTGTTGAAGGACACCTAGGTTGGTTTCATAGCTTAGCTGTTGTGAATCGAAATGCTATTAACATTGATGTGGCTGTGACACTGTAGTATTCTGATTTTATATCCTTTAGGTATAAATCAAGAAATGGGATAACTGGATAAAATGGTGGTTCTATTCCAATTTTTCTAAGGAATCTCCATACTACTTTCGATAGTGGTTGCACCAATTTGCAGTTGCACCAGCAATGTATGAGAGTATCTTTTCCCCCACACCTCTCCAATATTGTTACTTGTATTCTTGATAATTGCCATTCTGACTAGAGTGAGATGGAATCTCAGTATAGTTTTATTTTGTATTTCTCTAATTGCTAAGAAAGGTGAAACATTTTTTCATATATATTTTGATCATCCATATATCTTCTTCTGTGAAGTGCTTGTTCAGTTCCTTTGCCCATTCATTGATTGGTTTATTTGTTTTTTGGTATTAAGTTTTTTGAGTTCTTTGTATGTCCTAAAGATTAATGGTCTATCTGAGCTGCAAGTGGTAAAGATTTTCTCTCATTCTGTAGGCTCTCTCTTCACATTCTTGATTGTTTCCTTTTCTGTGAAGAAGATTTTTAGCTTAATACAAAGCTTGCTTTCACTTCTTGTGCTTTAGAAATCTTTTGAGAAATTTGATCCTAAAGTGAGATTATGGAGATCTGGGCTTAATTTTTCTTCTAGCAAACACAGGTTTTCTAGTCTAATACCTAAGTCCTTGATCCACTTTGAGTTGAGTTTTGTGTGGGGTGAAAGATAGGGGTGGATTTCCAGTTTTACCAGCACCATTTGTTGAAGAGGCTTTCTTTTCTCCTATGTAAATTTATGGCACCTTTGTCTAGTGTGAGACAGCTGTATTTATGTGGGTATGTTTTTGTGTCTTCTATCCTGTTCCATTGGTCTTCATGCCTGTTTGTGTGCCAATACCTGCCATTTTTTTTACTATATCTCTGTAGTATAATTTAAGGTCTGGTAGTGTGATGCCTCCTACATCACTTTTTTCATTAAAATGTCTTTGCTCTTCTGGGCCTCTTATTCTTTCCAAATAAATTTCATGACTGATTTTTCTATTTCTATGAAGAACATCATTAGAATTTTAATAGGAATCACATTGACTCTGTATAATGCTTTGGTATTATGGCCATTTTGATGATATTAATTCTGCCTATGCAAGAACATGAGCAATCTTTCCATTTTCTGAGGTCTTTAATTTTTTTCCTTAGCGTTATGCAGTTTTCATTGTAGAAGTCTTTCACTTCTATTGTTAGATTGATTCACAAGTTTGATTTTTTTTTTTTTTTGAGGCTGTGAATGGGATAGTTTTTCTGATTTCTTTTTTAGCTGATTCATCATTGGTGCATAGTAATACAACTGATTTATGGGTGTTGATTTTATACCTTGCTACTTTGCTGGATTCCTTTATGAGTTCTAGAAGCTTTCTGTTGGAGTTTTTGGGTATTCTAAGTATAGAATCATGTCACTGACATATAGGGATAGTTTGAGTTCTTCTTTTTCTACTCGAATCCCATTAATTTCTTTCTTTTATCTAACTGTTGTTGCAAGGGTTTCACAGACTATGTTGAATAGGAGAGGTGAAATATCCATCACTATCTTGTTCCTGTTTTAGAGGGAATGCTTCAATTTTTCTCCATTCAGATTGGTGTTGGCCATGAGCTCAGCATAGATAGCTTCTACAATGCTGAAGTGCATTAATACTATTCCTTTTTTTTGTAGTGTTCTGAGCATGAATGGATGATGTATTTTGTCACATGCTTTTTCTTCATCTATTGAGATAATCATGTGATTATTTGATGTAATGAATTATGCTTATTGATTTCTATATGTTGAAATAAACTTGCATCACTGGAATGAAACCCATTTGATCATGGTGCACTATCTTTTTAATATATTTTTTCATGTTATTTGCAGTATTTTATTGAAAATTTTTGCACCTATGTTCATTAGGATATTGGCCTGAAATTTTCTTTCCTTCATGTGTCTTGTTGCTATGGTTTTGGTATCAGGGTGATACTAGCTTCATTAAATGAGTTTGGAAGGTTTATTCCCTTTCTATTTCATGGAATAATTAGAGGAAGATTTATGTTAGATTTTCTTTGAAGGTCTGGTGGAACTCAACTGAGAATCCATCTAGTCCTGGGCTTTTCTTTGTTGGTATACTTTTGATGGCTTCTTCAAATTCATTGCTTGAAATTGATCTGTTTAAATTTTCTACATCCTCCTGATTCATTTTGGGTAGATCATATGTCTCTAGAACTTTGTTTTAATTTTATTAATTTTGGCTCTGATTTTAATCATTCCAGGTTTTCTACTAATTTTGGTTTTGACTCTTCTTCTTTTTCCAGGGCCTTAAGATGTAAAGTTAGGTTATTTATTTGGTGACTTAAAAAATTAAAAAAATATATTATTTAGAGATGGGACTGCTGAGTTGCTTAGGGCCTTGCTAAAATGCCGAGGCTGGTTTTGAACTTCCAATGTGCCTATCTCAGCCTTCACCTGAAGTATCGTTAGTTTGCTTTCATCCCTGAAGGATATTTACAATGTACATGTAATTCTGGGTTGACAGTTCTTTTCTTTCATTATTTTAAAGGCGTTGTTTCACTCTTTTCTGACCTCCATGATTTTTGATGCAAAATTTTTAGTCATTTAAAATTATTTCCCTGTTTGTAATGCATGTCTTTTTGATAGAAGCATTTGATTTGTTTTTCCTTTATCTTTGACATTTAGTAGATTGATGATAATGTGTTAAGGCAAGTTTTCTTTCAATTATTTTTGTTTGTAATTTGCTGAGCTATAAATTTATGCCTTGTATACAATTTGGAAGTTTTCTACTATTCTATCTTCAAGATATCTTTTCTCCCCAATCTTACTTAGCCTTGTGCTGATTCATACACAGAATTAGACTAGCTATTTTTATTCCACCTATACAAGACTCCCTCTCTTATTTCCCAGAAAGATGAGTTATTTTAAAGAATTTTATCTAACCATGTTGATACCCCCATGCCAAATCCTATAACTAAAACCCCTTCTTTATTCAAAACCGAAACAAACAAACAAAAGCAATCACCATAAGCCAAGTTGCTTTTCCTAAATTTTGACTTCCCTCCACAATCTGACTCCTTAATTTGCTTTTGAGAGTCCACATATAGTTTTCTTTTATTTACATTTATCTTTGTGTTTTGTTATGAAATTTTTACTGGAATTAGCAAGCAGATTGAATTAGTGGGCTTATACCATCAAGTTGAACTGAATATCCAAATTCTATTTTTGAAGAATAACTTTAGTTGCTATGGTGAAATTAGACTATAGAAAGGTAAGAAAGAAGACACATTGGAATGCTATTACATATCTAGATGAAAGATGATGGTGATTTGGTAAAGTTGGTAGCAGTGGAAACAGTAAGATGTAGTAGTCACATTCTTGATACAATATGAAATCCAATAGGATTTTCTGATAAATCAGATATAAAATAAAGACAAAAGCGAAACATCAATGATATCTCTAAGAAGTTTGATTTGATCAACTTGAAGGAAGTTTAGCAATTAGCTGAAATGGGGTATAAGGTAAAAAAAAAAAAGTAATAAAAAGCAGGGGGTTTAATCTTTATCTTTGACACATAACAGTTGAAATGCTTATTATATATTCAAGTGCAGAGTTCAAATTTGCAGTTGATGTAGAAATCTAGTCTTCAGAGGGAGGGTAGTCAGGTATATATAAAAACAATTTTAGAGTCCACACCTCGCAGCTGGCATCAAGAGTTCAGCCTCTAAAAGATGTCCTGGGGAAATTGTTTTCAAACTTTAGTATTCAAGAGAATCACCTGCAGTGCTTGTTAAAACTCAGATTGCTGGGCCCCAATCCTAGAGTTTCTGATTAATTAGGTCTCTGGAGAGATCTGAAAATTTGCATTTCTTACAAGTTTCCTGGTTGTGCTGATGATGCTGGTCTGGGCACTGCACTTGGAGATCTACTGCCCTAGGAAGTGAATGTAGATACAGAAGAGAAAATGTTCAAGGACTGAGCTCCAGGGAACTTGTGTTAAGAGATCAGAGAGAAGATAAGAAACCAGCAAAGGAGACAGAAAGAGCATCTTGTGGTACAGAAAAACCAGGAAAAAGGTGTCCTAGAAAAGATTGTTTCAAAGAAGAGCATTTATCAGCTGCCATTTATTGTTGATAGTTCAAGAATTGACTATTGCAAATGACAATAAGGAGATTATTTGGTGACCTTGAAAGGATCAGTGTTGTTGGCAGTTTAAAGACAGAAACTTGCTTGTCATAGATTTAATTTTCCTATAATGTAGTCAGATTAATCAATCTTGTATCTCAATGACACCAGGCCCTAAAATACTGTGCTCATATGATATGCTTAACACCCACTGTTCCTGGTAGATATTCTAAAGGAAGAGGAAAGCACGTTAATCAGTGTGATTTTTCAGTTCTCTTTATAGATAAAAAAAAAAAAAAAACTTGAATTCAAACCAATACTTTAGCTTCATGCTTATGAGATCAGTCTCTAATGCCAGTTTAACTGTGCAGTTATTCTGATCCTGATCCTCTCCAGCTCTGTCAACAGAAGGGATTTCCTGGAGCTCTACCTAAGCTTAGTCTAAACAGTGGTGACTCTTTCAGGTGCCCATCTTCCCATGAAGTCCAATGTTATCTTTATCTTATTTGTTTATTTTAAAAGCAGTATAACCTCAGTTTTGTATTATGTAAAGATTTTGGACTGTGCAGTTTTAAAAGTTGTGCTCATCTTTAAAGTTTTATGATTTATGACTTGACATTAAGATATTTGCAAAGCTTTCACGCAACATTACTTTCTCAAATGAGTTTCCATGTTTTCATTCTGTAGTCACTGTTTAGTTGATAAGTCTTATTTATTCATTATTGTAGATTATTTGAAATAAAAGAACCCATCACATGTTTGAAGTATTTGGTTTACAAAAATCTGAATTAACAGAAATTTTGGCAAAGATTATTGTATGTAATTACAAAGCTGATGTAAACATCTCTATTATTTAGAAAAAAGTAACAATTGTATAGAAAATAATAGTGCGTGAAGAAATCAGGTTTCTGATTCTGCAGCCAAATTGAAATTAAAAAGTTCAGTTAATTTAAGAATCATCAGCCTGGTTATTGTATATTAGTAGTAAATAAGGAACTATCTATAACAGATCTCTTCTATAAAGCAATTTTACTTACTGCTGTGATGTCCAGTAAGGAAAAATATGATCTTAAGATAAATATTATGTCATTCCTATAGTGTCTAAAGAATTAAGAAAAGAACAATTGTAAGGTTTTTTTTTTTTATCAGTTTATAATATTTTGATTTTCAAAGAAAGAATTTTAAAATTTCAAGCAAGAAATATTTTAGAAATAAACTATAGTTACCCTGCATTTTAGAGAGAGAAGATGAGATCTAATAAGGGTGTGGTGGCCCTAATTCATAATAGAGCTGAATTGAGAATTTTTTATTATCTCATAAAGCTGACTAATCACATATGCAGATGATATCTTGTTATTTATTATTAGTATCCAATTATTCTCTGATGCATCATTTGCCCACCATCTCCCACTAAGGCATTTTCAAACATCTGGTAATACATGGAGTACAGATGAACTGGCTTAACACTCAGCAATGTCTGCCCAAAGCAGGTGAATCCACCAGCAAAATAGGAGGATCCATCAATAGGCTTAAAATGACAATCGTTTGTGCTGGGACTCTAAAATCCTTGCAAATGTTTACTGTCCTTATCTTTTCTATGTAATGATCATAGAGTTCCCATCACAAATTTAAGTCCACCTGTCAGTTCTGTAGGTGAAATTCAATATTCAGTAACAATATCATGTGCTACAAATCTGACTCTGCTGAAGTAGAAACTTAAAAGTCAACCCCATTTGAAGGTTCTTTAATATTCATTAGAGTAGTAACTAAGCTTTACCCAAATCCTATGGCTATCCTAGGTGTCCTCTTAGGCACTCCTGTTCCTACTACCAGAGATTATATTTAGTGACAAGGTGAAGAAGTGCAGGACTATGATCATTCTACTCATTCATTCATTCACTCACTCACTCCATGTTTATAAATTAAGCACTTACTATGTTTTAGGCTGGCAACAAGGTGCTGGGACACTCAAACAAAGGCTTTAATAAATGCACAACCTTTATTTTTAATTAAGTAAGTCAAGGTTCATGGAGGAAGGCAAAAATGCACCGTACCTTAGAGAGTGATGCTATCTGGAAACCAAGTCTTTACAGCCACTCAAGTTAAAGTGGGCAGGGTGGACTTTGATCCAATATGATGGGTATTTCCATAGAAGGGGAAATTCAGGGTTGAGGGTGTAGTTCAGTGATATAGCACTTACCTAGCATACAATGAGGTACTGGCTTTGGTTTCTAGAACTCCCCCAAAAGGTGGGCAGACTTTGGACACTGAGGCAGACACACTCAGAAGATGCCATTCTAAGTCAAGGCACACGGGAGGCTGCTGGAAGCTGGGCAAGAGCCTGGGACACATGCTTCCCTAGGCCCTTCAGAAAGAATGTGGTCTTGCCAACACTTTGACTTTCACCTTTAGAAGAGCGAGACAAGGAATTTCTCCTCTCTGAGCCATCTCGTCCTGGTGCTTTTTATGGCAGCCCTAGGAAACCAGCACAGAATTGGATGCCATCTTTGAATCTGCGATTTGTGTCATTGGGTTTTCTGTCAACATGTGTAGATGCTCTTAGATTTTTCATGCAATGTCCCAGATCCCTTTACCACCTATTTGACTCTAAGAGTTGTTTAGCGCCTCTCTACGGTTTTCTTCAAGCTGCTCTTGCAAATTTCTCATAGCTAAAGGATTCCAGTGAGCTTTCATTTTACTACATAGTGAAAAATGCGAACTTTTTACAAGAGAAACCGAATTATAAGGTCATGCCTTTACTATTGCTTTTGGGTCAAGAAACAATAAGATGTCAGCAAATAGGAAATAATATTTTCCTTAGGAAAACTAGAGTAAAACATAGTGTCAGATACTATCTAATGTTTGACTCCAGTTAAACCGTAATACCAGAAACAGAAGGCTGGAAAGGATGGCTGGCTGCTTATTTATATCTTGGTAGCAACTATCTTAGATGCTGGCTGCCTTACAAATCCGATAAAGCTGAAAACAGTTTCTTTTGTTTTTCTTTCTTTGTATGTTAAGTCTTGTTTATTGTGCCATTTGTTTTGTCACTAGGGGAGGAAGGAAAGCCAACCAAATAAATTTTGGAGTGTGTGTGGTGGGGGGAGGCTAAAACAAAAAGCCCACATGCTTTCACTTAATATTGAAATGGCAGTTTCCTGTGTTGACAAAAGTATGGATTGGCAAAAGCATCTAATGATAACAGAATTTTTGTCAACCTCCCAGCTCACACTCTTTTTTTTCTATTATCTCCAAATTTTCATTTGTGTATTGTTCTGATAACTGCCATTTTTCTTTTTCCATTTTTTATTATTATATAGTTTTTATTATGGCTTTGTTATGACTCCATTGTTTACATAAGGAAAGGTCTTTTAGGGGTTCCTTATTAAAGATACTTTGTTTCTAGTTATTTTTTATTGAAAACACCCTTGCAAATATTGATTTGCATATTTGTATATGCTTAAACATATATGTGTGATAGAATCCTTGAAGTGGCAGTGCTAGATGAAGGTTTTGTGTACTTTGAGATTTCAGACATACTGTCAAAGCACTTTGCACAGAGGGTGAGCAGGAGGGACTGTCCTTTTACTCTTACCTAAATATATATTATCAAACTTTATAATTGTTGTCACAGATAAGAGGAAATGCATCTCATAGCAATCTGGCTGCATTTCTCTTACTATATGTAATGTTAAAATATTTTTATATAATTTTTTTGTAGCATGAGTTACAAATGTATTTATGAATTTTTCATTTACCTTATCTTTAATTACAGTACATTTCTATGCAAATCTCTTAATTTTTATATCTCTCAATTGTTTCATTCAGTTTTTATGATGCTGTGACCAACGACCTGACAAGAACAATTAGAGGAGGAATAAGTCAAAACTATTTTTGCTCATAGTTTCAGAGGTTCAGGCCATGGTGAGCTGAACCCATAGCTCTGGGCCCAGGGGGAGGCAGAATATCATGGCAGAGGGCATGACATCAGGGAGCAGAGAGATTTTTGTTCACCAAGAACAAAATATAAACCCCAAAGGCATAGCCCCAGTGACCTACCTCCTCCAGCTGTACCCGACCTGCCTGTAGTTAATATTTTATCAATGGATTAATCCTCTGATAGGTCATATCTCTCATAGCACAATTATTTAACCTCTGAAAATTCTTGCATTGTCTTTCACACATGAGCTTTTATGGGGCATCTCCCATGTAAACCATAAAAAATCAATATTAATGTCAATATTCCTGGATTTTGTATCATACTTAAAGTGTCTTTAATTGTGAGATTAAGAAAATATTTTTTCATTGATTTCGTTTTATATTTGTCTAGTTTTATTTTCATTTTTAAAAACAAAATCTTTAATTAATTTGGAGTCAGTTAAAAGTGTGAGGTATAAATCCAATTCAGATATTTTTTCCTTAGATGGCTGCCTTGAATCTCAATAATAGTTATTGACCAGGTACATCTTGCCCATTTTAGTCTAAGGTGTCAGGTTTATCAAATAAATACCTAAGTATAATTGGATTTGTTTCCATACTTTCTTTTTAGTTTAAATTGTCTGTCATACAATTCAAAACCTACTACCATACTAAGACAACTTTTTGTTTTTATTTTTATTTTTTGTAGTACTGTCCCAACCCTTCTCATTGCTTTCTTTCCAAGATTCTAATTTTGAAAAATTGGACTCTTCATGATACTGAGATTTTTTAGTTGAGGACTTGATATAAATTCTCATTTTCAAGTCATTTTTATTTATTAATAGAACTTTGGATTCTTGACACATTGACATTGCATGGTTCATATTACATTTATTCCTAGACTTTCTAGGTATGCAGAAATTATAACGTAAGCTTTTTCTTTCAGTCATTATTCTCAGTTTCTTTCTCTTGCCTCATTATATTGACTAGTGGGTTCAGAACAAATCTACAGTGGTCATCATGGTACCCTAGTCTTATTATTGCCTTGAGTGAGACTGTTTCTCTCATATCTCATGTACAATGCTATCTTTAGATTTGAAATATATACATTTCATCTAATGAGGCAAGTGTCAATTTATATTGTATTAACAGTTTTTTTAAAAATCAAGAATAGCAATAAATTTCATTACATTCCCTTTTAGCATCTGAGTAAATCATTATTGAATTTCTTTTTCTATGAATATGTCATATATTTCCCCAAACAATTTTTTGTTTCTGATTTTAGTGTATCATTCTTTTAATATACTGTTGGATTATTTTCCTAATTATTTATAAAAAATAGTTTCTTTTTCTGTGTGCTATCATTAATAGTATACACTTGTATTATACATGTGTATAATTTACCATGTTTTTGCTTTCTTTCATAAATAATTTTTGAGAAAACTTTTTCTAACTATGCTACTCTTCAGTAACTTTTTTTATTGATTTTATTATTATTTTTAAATACACAACAGTGGAATGCATTACAATCCTTATTACACATATAAAGCAAAATTTTTCGTATCTCTGTATATAAAGTATGTTCACATCAATTTATGCCATTATACATGTATATTTTTTGCATTACAATTCTTAATACACATACCACAATTTTTCATATCTCTGTATATAAGGTATGTTGACACCCAATTCAAGTCTTTCATACATGTACTTTGTATAATGATGATCATCACATTTCACCATCCTTGCTAATCCCCTTCCCCCTCCCTTTCCTTCCCACCCCTCTTCTTTATATAGAATTAATCTAATCTTCCCATGCTCTTCCTCCCTACCCCCACTGTGAGTCACCCCCCTTATATCAGAGAAAACATTTGGCATTTGTTTTTTGGGGATTGGCTGACTTCACTTAGCATTATCTTCTCCAGTGCCATACATTTACCTGCAAATGCCATGATTTTGTTCTTTTTTAATGCTGAGTTATATGCCATTGTGTATAATGCCACTTTTTTTTTTTATCCATTCATCCACTAAAGGACATCTAGGTTGGCTCCACAGTTTAGCTATTGTGAATTATGCTGCTATAAACATTGATATGGCAGTGTCCCTGTTGTATGCTGTTTTTAAGTCCTTTGTGTATAGTCCGAGAAGAGGAATAGCTGGGTCAAATGATGGTTCCATTCCCAGATTTCCAAAGAATCTCCATACTGCTTTACAAATTGGTTGCACCAATTTGCAGTCCCACCAGCAATGTATGAGTGTACCTTTTCCCCCACATCCTTGCCAACACTTGTTGTTGTTTGTCTTCATAATAGCTGCCATTCTGACTGGAGTGAGATGATATCTTAGAATAGTTTTGATTTGCATTTCTCTGATTGCTAGAGATGATGAGCATTTTTTCATATATTTGTTGATTGATTTTATATCCTCTTCTGAGAAGTCTTTAGTGACTTTTTGAAAAACAGTTCTCTTTTTAGACTTATCTTTTTTGAAATCACTTTTGGAATTCATATCTTATTAGCAAATTACCCATTTCCTATATTTTCATACTTATTTATACAGAATTGATAGTTATTTTCTATGATTCTTGAAATTTCTTTTATGTCTCAGATGCTATGTCTTTCATTCCTTTTATTAATTTAGATGATGGTTAAAGTGTTTTATTGATTTTTAAATAAAATAATTAGAATTTGTTATGAGTACATAGGTTTTGTCTTTGTATTTCATTAATTCCTTCTGTTTTTCTTTGCTTCTTTTTATCTTGTTATTTCTTGAGTTGATTTTCTAATTATTTTTATTTCTTCACTAATATTGCTAGTGATTATGAATTTTTGAGCAGTTTTACTTCTGCCCATCATATTTCCTTTTGTTTATCTTTGCTGAGTTTATTGTTATATTGTTGTTTTATGTTAAGTTTACCAAATGGTATGAGCACACACTTTAAAAATAATATGAGACCGGTAGAAGACATAACATAGTTTAGAGGCTCCTGCCCCAACCTTTCCTAGTCCCTCTCATTTGGACGCCATCTATAAAACTTTCAAGACTCAATCTGGTTGACTTACTATGAAAGAGTATCATATCTACCTTATTTTTTTGCCTTCCACTATTTAAATAATCAATTTAAATTTTTGTTCATTTATGTACCCAAGTATTTACATTTTTACTGTGAAATATAATTTTGTCTCTATTACTTAACTTCTAACTTTATGAAATACTTCTAATTCTAGTTGTAAAAAAATAAATGATTTTGTATTTTTATATTCACCTCCACTTTTTCTCTACTTTCTCTACCACACCTTTTTGCTTTATTACCTCTTGTTTGTATACAATTCTGTTATATAGTTTAATTCCTACATTTATTTGAATATTAGAGTTGAATTTATTTAATATAAATAACTAGATTTTTCCTATGTTCAGTAACATATGTCTGACTTTTTAGTTCTTTTATTATTGTTTCTTTGAGTATAGGATTCTTAAATTATTTTTTATTTGCTTGAGGAATATTCAGAAGCTATTTTTTAGTATCTTTTAGTATTGACTATTACAGGGAATAAGTCTGAGCCTGGCAATACATTTTTAGTATTATAAATGACTTCAATTTTGCTGAGATTTGAAAAGGAATATATTTTTTAAAAATTAAGATATCTATATCTATAGGTATAGACACACACACACACATACACACACACACACATATGTATATATATACTCTTCATTTAATTTCTCTTATGGCACAATGTGCTTTTCCACAATATAAATTGTATGCTTCTATTTCTGATGAACTTTTTTCATATTATACTTTTAAATATATGTGGTTTATTGCCATTATTATTTCTTTTTTTTCAGACCAATTACACATCTGATGGACCTTATTTGCCCTTCTTCCATATCATTTTATCTTATTTTTTAAATTCTTTATTAAATTCCATTTAATTTTGCAGATTCTCTACTTTCTCCCATGCTCTTTACTGTGTTTATCAATACCAATTTTTCTTATATTACTTCAAATTTCTTCCTAAGTTCAAAGGATTTTCCCTTCTACACCTTTTCTATGATTTTCCAGCCCAGCTCATATTTAATATTTTTTTCTGCTACCTTGCTATTACTTTTTAAATTTCTTTGTCTTTGCTTAGCACTCTTGCTTCAGAGTCAATTGATGCAAATTAAAAAATAAAAAAGTTGCTGGGAACAGTGGTGCACACCTGTAGTTCCAGCGGCTTTGGAGGTTGAGGCCGAAAGATCACAAGTTCAAAGCCAGCCTCAGCAACTTGGTATGACCCTGTCTCTAAACCAAAATATAAAAAGAGGGCTGGGATGTAGCTCAGTGTTTAAGCATCCCTGGGTTCAATCTTAGGTAACAAAAAAAAAAAGTTCCTGGAGGACATTTGATTATAATTTGTGTCTTTGTGTCTGACCTGTAATAACCATTTTCTGGAGAATATTCTTTTGTTGCTGTCCCCCCAACCCCAACCATCCTGTTTTTCTGAAGTGTTTTGATTATATCTTATTCTAGGTCTTTCTTATATTATCCACCTTTAAATAAAAAAAAAAAAGTTTAAGGTTGCATTCTAGGCTGGCAGGAACTTAAATTATGACCTAATATTCTTTTATACTTCTTCCCACTGTGTGGGTACAGCCAACTCTACAGTTGCTCATAAAGTGAAGTCTTGGTCTCTTCCCCTTTCCTTTATTAACACACCATCCTGCTAGTGTGGCTTGTCTAAAGTATCTATTGTCTGTTCTCTGAAAATATATCTTAGTATCCTTTGCTTAGCTCTCATTATAAATCAGAGATTTGGGTTCAGTACCACAGGGTGTGTCATTTACCTTTGAGAGTTATACTTCTGTGCATTTATGGGGACATCTCACCAATGTGGCCTTTCTTTGATTCATTTTGTAGCCATTAGAACATCAATGCTTGGATGTTGTCCCAAATATTTTGTGGCTTTAGGAAATCTCTGTTTTAATAAAGCCACAAATGTAATGCCACAATAGTTCAGATGTAGCTATGTATCCTAATCACTGACAACCTTTTTCCATTATTTGTCTTTCCAGATTGCTGAGGGACAAAGTGTCCTCATAATTAGACCCAAATCATTACCTATTTATATTTCCAGGAAATTGACCTGTTTTTCTATGGGAACTTTTCCTTTAAAAAAAAAAATGGGAGAACAGAAACAGTGAAAAATCTCAGAGAGAGATCTGTTAAGAGTGACACTCTAGGTCTAGGAGTAAGGTCTGGGGAATGTGATAAATAATGTTATTTTAAAATGTAAATGCAGTGAAAGCAATAGGGCAGTGAGGAGAAGAATGATACATAGATTTCTAATTTTTGAACTTTTTTAGTGTTAAATTTCTTATTTTAATTAGATATGAAAAAATAGATCCTGCTCAAAAGAACAAAAAAAATAATTTTCATATGTTTATCTAGAGAAAATCCCATCATGCCCATGATTTTTACTACTTGAAAGAAACAACAATAGCTCCTTCTAAATTAATCATGTAATTACCTGTATGCCAATGCCAAAGTAATTGTTAAAAATGTATGTAGGCCCCTCTGAGCTTAAGTTAATGATGTAATAAATAAGAGGTAGAGTCACTAACTTAATGGTAAGTGATCATAAATGGATTAAGTTTGAAACAAAAAAATTCTTTTTGGAAGTCTGCTTTATTGAAAGCATTTGCTAGAGGACATTTATTTTATGTGTTTCAATATCTATTATTAGTAGCACTAGAAGTCCCTCTATTCCAATTAAAACCTCTGTTTATATTTTTCATTAACTAAAGTTGTTCCCTAGTTTGGCATTAATTATCACAGCCATGTAGCCATTATCAAAATTTATTGTTTATCTCTTTAGCTGCTTTAAATTATAAAATTACATAAACTAATCTTAGAATTCATGTATACATATACTAATCTTATTGTTCATATATGTATATATTAAAAATAAGGGTGTTTTTAGTTTGTGTATATCCTGGGACATAGTTCCAAACTTTATATTCTGTAGATTGAGTTGGGTAGGAGTTGGATCCTGTATTTTAAAATAATTCATTTTGGTGATTAATGGATTTCATGCAAACATGCAGTAAATATACTACCTAAGGACAAATCCTTTCTCATTTCAATTTGCATAGAAATTTAGTTCATTTAAGTTTTATTCTAGTATAATCAGCAAAAATGACCTAAATTTCATTACTTTCTGAGGAAACTGTTAAACTATGATGCTAAAAATTAATCTTTACTCTGTTAGGAGACAGCAATGTACTTTCTTTATTGTGTAACTACAAATGCTTTTCATCCATTTAGAATGAATTTAGTTTATACACCAGCCATATGTAACAAATCTCAGTGTTTCCTACATGAGAGTGATTTTAAAATTCTTAATAGTTCCCTAATATGTTCTTTGAAAACTATAAAAGAATGCATGATTGAATTAAATCTGTCTCATAAGATGTCTTTGTTAGTGACTTGCAAACTGAAATTAAATTCCCAAGAATGCTACTCATATTCCTAACTCCTGATAGTATTACAGCAATTGTTCAACAAATGTTTATAGGGATACATCAATGAGCAAAATATAAAATCCCAGCTCTTAAGAAGTAATATCCTAACAGAGTGATTATGAGTCAGTCCGACTTCTGTTAGAAATGCATCCCACCTGACATAGAGTAGTGTGACTTTGGTCTGATCACTTAATAGCTTTGACCCTTAGTGTCTTCATCTACAATTCAATGCCAGTATTAACTTTATACAGTTATTATAGGTATGATATTGTCACAAAACATTTAACATAGTCACTGGAACACAATAAAGTCTTGATAAGTTATAATATCTATGTTCTATCCTGACAACAAAGTTCTAGATCAGAAGCAGAATATTTACTAACTGGTGATCTTAGCATTGCTTTCTCATGCCCCAGTCCCCCACAGGACAACATGGTAAGGGCAGATATTTCCTGTGCATGCAAAACAGAATTTGCATACAGGAAAGAAGTCCTAAAATTATGATCTCAGATCTTCTGGGAACTAGACATGTACCTTGCCTCCCTGCTAAGGAAGGAAGCAAAACCTATGCTTTCTAATGCAAATGAATCCTCCCTAGGAAAAGAAGAGATAGGTCCTTAGGTGTTTACAACATTTTGGTATGTAAACAAATGCCCCCACCCCATCTCTCTCCAAGAAGTTTCACTATCAGGCTTTTCCTTTTAAATATTCTTTCCACCAGATTGAGAGTGTTTTGGCTCAGAAAGCAACAACCATGTTGAACATGAAAATATACACATTATTTTAAAATCATGCTTGGTAAATATTAATGATTATTGTTGTTATCATTATTAGCAGAAGATTCAGCATGAAAACATGGGTATATGTTCCATATTTTTTTTCCAAAGAAAGGAAGAGAAGACTTTCCAATAATGATCCATTCTTTGCAAAATGATGACATTTACCTTCAGGATCTTTTTTTTCTTTTCCTTTTTCCTATTTTTAAGTATCTTCTTAGGATTTCTGTATACATGAGGTGCTCCCCATACCCTGCCATCAAACTTTGTCTTTAGCAGGAAAACCATAATACATTAGTGTGAATTAGTTCAGAGTATCCATTACAAAATGGCTGTTTTATACAACACTGTTGAAAAATATTTTTTTGAAAAAGTTTCTGAGTCAACAATATGATTCTACAACATGTACACTCAGAAAAATGAGAAATTATATCCCATCTATGTATATCAAAGTGCATTAATGCATTCTACTGTCATGTATAACTAATTAAAACAAATAAAAAAATTTTAAAAAAGGTCCTGAGTCAAATAAGTTTGAAAAAGCCTATGGCATATATCTTCTCTCTTAGATAATCACAAGACAAAAATCATGCTACGTGTTGTAAAAAATTCTATGCAATGTGATTGATCTCAGTTTTCAAAAACTCCAACTGTAAGAAGCCAAACTTAGAAGAATGAATCTATAACAATGGAGTCTCAGATTCTTGTATATTTGATAGGAGAGAGAAATTTAACAGTGGGACTGTCGTAGCACCTTTCTCAACAATCACTTGAAAGTAACTCATCAATTCAACAAAATATAATATATGAATATATACATATAGATGCATGTTAACAACGTTTTATATATAAAATATACATTAAAATCTATTATGGAATAGACACTATATTTAGTTTGGGGAATACAAAGAGTTTTATGAAACATGGCTTTGCCCTTGAATACTTGATCTATCCATAAGATCTGTCCTGATCTGTTAATCAAACCTTCTATAAGTACCGCATAAAACCTCAAGACAATCCTACTTTGATCCCTATTTGTGGCATTTTTGTTGAGTAAATCAATCTCTTGGTTTATTGGAGGCTAGAAATCCAATTTCTGTCAAATCCATTAGATATCTTTCTCAAGTATTCTTGTTAACTTTAGTGAATCTATAATTTCTTTACTTTCTGAATCTAGATTATTTCTGAAAGAGCAATGATTCCTTTCTTCCCTTTGTTTTTTGCAGGTATAGCTAAATTCCCTACAACAAATTCTTTTAAAGAGGGCATGGCCAAAAATAACAAGAGTAAATAACAAAACAAAACAAAACAAAACAGCTCTCTGGAATGTTAGGACTAAAGCTTTAGTGTGATATTTGGTTAAGCCCCCAGTCCATGGGAGTATGCGAAACATTGATTTATTTACTTTCTTTAGTCAGTGGTTAATTCAACAGATATTTACTGAGCACTTAATGTTAAGATCAGCATACTAAAGTGATGCAGCCACATCAATGTTTATAGCAGCTCACTTTTTATAATCGCTAATCTATGGAGCCAACCTAGGTGCCTTTCAATAGATGAATGAATAAAGAAAATGTGGCATATATCCACAGTGGAGTATTAAGAAGAATGACTTTATTATGATATTTGCCAGGAAATGGATGGATCTGGAGACTATCATGCTAAATAAAATAAGCCAGTTCCACAAAACCAAAGGTCAAATGTTTTCTCTGATATGTGGATGCTAACCCACAATAAGGGAAGAGACATAGAAGTTCAGTGGAGTAGACAAAGGGGAATAAAAGGAAAGGAGGGAGAATGGGAAAAGGAAAGCCAGTGAAATGAATCAGACATAATTTTCCTGTGTACATATATAAATACACCACCATGAATCCCACCATCTTGTACCTCTAATATGATTGGGGTCCTAATTAGAAAAAAGATATGTTTCATGCTTATATATAAAAATGGATTCTACTGTCATGTAAAAGTAAAAAGAACTAGTAAAAAATGTTAGGTATTGTCTTGCTCACTGTACTTTCATAGTAGAATACAACAGAGCCTCAGTTTTTAATGAGCTAACAGTCTATTTGAGAAGACAGAAAAATAAAATATAATATAAAATGTAAAAATTATAAAAATAAAATATGGCCTTGTTATGCTCGAATTTGGGACCCCCAAAGACCACCAGAGACCAAGATCCATGCAGCAAAGAGGTGTTTATTGCTAGCTAGCTTGGTCCTCTGTGCGCACACAACAACTGGTGACGCTGAGAGGCCCCGAGCCCAGGGTTTGCAGCAGTTTTATACACTCTTTGGAGAAGGCAGGGACTTCACATACATCCTAGCATCTCTTAGCAAATCATCACACACTGCAGGAAAATCAAACAACAACTCTAAAACATGATTAGCTCATTCACTGGTTACTGCAAGAGGGGGTTTCGTTTGAATTGACTGATTTAAGCCAAAAGGGGTGTTCGTGCTGAACTACATAGTTTCCCAACACCATAAACTACTGGGAGGGTCATCTGGCATCCCAGGTATTTCCCTGTCTCATGCTGATTGGTGGCTGCTAGGGGGCTGCTATGGGTCCCCACCTAGCCTGACTGAGTCAGGGACACCTGGCACAGCAGATCTCTCCTGTTATTTGTAGATAAACAACTTAGCAGGGTGGGAATGTGCCTAGGAGTGTTCTGTGGGTCTTTCCAAGGACAACCGTCATGTCCCTTCCTTGGACAGGCTTTGCTCTGAGGTAGAGGCTGTTTTTTCAGCCTAATAAGGGCAGGGCCATTTTCAAGGTAGAAGGGGGTAATAATAGAAGAGGTGCAATGAACCCAAATGCTGGCTGAAAAGAGGGAAAAGGAGTTAAGACCCTGTGTCCATGACTCAGAACTTTGTCACTTTTTCTTACCCATTGATGTTGCTAAAGAACGAGATAAAGGCTACTTATTAGTACATGGATAATCTCTCATTCATTGCAAGGATTCAAAATGTCACAACCCTGGGGTCTGGTAGTCCTAGGAAAGTCAGTCTTTAAATCTGTGTATTAAGATAAGCATGTTTACCTCTTCAGAAAACCTGACAACACCTACTTTAGATTACCATCCTATGAATTTCAATAGACATGATGCTGCTTCAGATATGTTAAAGCCTATTTATTCTAGAATTCATTTTACTTTAAAGCAATTTAATGGAGCAGCATGAATATCTGATACTCTGAGAAGTAGGCCTACCATGATCATGAGTGATCTTAAATTTTTTTCTGTTGCCTCTTAAAGAAATATGTTACCCTGACATTTCAAAACAACAAGAAAAAATTTAGAAATTAAAAAAAAATTCTAGGGAAACATCACAAAATTTGATCAAATAGAACTATTATAACCTAATTAAAAATCTCTATTAATGTAAACCCATATGGAAGGTAACTAATGAGCATAATCATGAATTACAACAAGAAAACCCTGTGGTTACTTAAGCAGGTGACCTTGAATCTCTTGGATGAGAGCTGTAATTCAGGTGGTAACTCTAATGAGATGTGGGCTAAGTATTGGGACACCTGTCCTCATTTTCCTCCTACACCAGCTAGCTACAACCCAGGACAAGGGACTTGAGCTCTGAAAAATGAGGTGTTCTGATTTAACTGAGGGTTTTTTTTCTAGTTTCTAGAGTTCTTAATCTGGTTACAAGGGGTTAAAGAAATGCCTGAACACTCTAAAATTATGTGCAGTTATATTAATATGCATATGTGCATTCTTCTTCTTCTTTTTTTTTTTTAGGAAGACTCCCTGAATTACATTAGATTCTCTTCATTCCCAAAAGGTTAATAACTACTGAAACAGATGATCTTTAACATTTCCTCTCAAGTCTAAAACATTTTAAGGTTCTGTGATTTTTACAGTTTAATTCTTAAGTCACATTTTCTCAGGGAATAGGAAGTATTTGGAATAAATTGGGTCCCTCGAAACGACAGGCCCATTTGAAGCCTCGAGGTGTCATTTATTTTAGGGGGGAGCAGTATTTTGTTCCGCTCCAGGGGTCTGGAAAAGTGAACACAGTAGCCGTAAGCCGTTACTCTTTTTCAGTTTACTTATTTCACCAGGGTTCTTTGTGTATTAAAACATTCTAGGCCAGCGTTGTTAGCACGCATTTCAGGAGAATGTCAAAACGCCTCTCAGGACAATTCTATTTCTCATAGCAGTTCTTTTAGATGTAAAGATTGCGTTTCTTGCATTTGCATATCCAGCCCTAGTACACATGACTCGATTTTTTAAAATGGTGCCTCACTTAAGAATTGTTAACACCAGCAGATAAAATCGAAACCAGAGCAGGGAAAGGATTCCATCATACTTTCTTCTTGTTTCCCACACACACATATGTGTTCATGCCCAACTTTTGGGCACACAAGAGACCTTGATCCTCAAGAGGATTCTTTGGGCTATTTCAGTGTGAGCCCAGAAAAAAGCACAGAAAAAGCCTCATGATTTTGAAATTAGATACATCTTTATCCTTTCATGCTGCCTGATACATTTCAAAAAGAGAATCTGGGGCAGGTTTGCATGAATTTCAGGGATTGGTGATAGGTAGGAGAAGAAGAGGGAGAGCTTTGAACCACCAGCTCCTAGCCAGCATGTGAGGGGATGTGGGAGACAGATGAGAGGAGAAGAAAATGTATTTTTATGTAAATTCTGCAGTCAAGAAAAATGATCTTGGTTGCACTGAGTTAATTTCTCTTTGGTTCCTTTTGATCTTCTGGACACAGTATCTGATTCCTCTCCCAGTATCTTCCTAAATTTGCATATCTTTCTCAGGGTGCTTGGGTCTGAACTGGCTTAAATAGCTAGCTGTCTCCTGTGTCCTTGTCCTGGACACACTGTTCTCTGTGTTCCTACCCCCACTGGCTTCTGTTTTCACCTGCCTGTATTTTCTAACTAAAGTAAGTTATACTAGATAATATCATATTTTTTTTCTACCGCCTTCTCAATTGCCAGACTGGGAATTGTAATGGAAAGATAGGAAATTTAAAAGCACTTTTATAAAGCTCTGATTTGGAAAGCTAAATTTTCCATTTTTAAACTTTGTGGACTTGAAAACATTATATAACTCCTCTGAGTTCTTGGGAATACAGCTCAGCGGCAGACAATACGTACATTCTGAAGTTCAAGCTCCAATATTGTCTTCTTTCTAACGTAGTAGGAATAGGGAGCTTCATTGTACTCCCAAGTCTAACGCAAAGCCTGGCACGCAGTAGGCTTACATAAACATTTCCTGACCGAGCAAGTTGGCCTTAATATCTTTATTGAAGTTAGAAATAATCATACTTTATGTTGCAGTTTGCATCTGGAATATTCCCCAAAGACTCATATGTCGAAGGCTTGCTCCCAAGCTAGTGGCACTAGTGGGAAGTTGTGGAAACTTTCAGAGCCGGGGCTGAGTTGAAGGAAAAGGATCAATGGGGACCTGCCTCTGATGGGTATATTTTGTCCTGGGACTCTTCTCTTTCTCTTTGCTTCTTGGCCACTATGAGATGAGCAACTTTATTCTAACACACATTCAATGCCATGATGTTCTACATGACCACAAGCCCACAGTGATGGAGCAAGTGACTATGGACTAAATTCATGAGCCCAAATAAATCATTTCTCTCTTACTTTGTGCAGGGATTTTGTCCAAGTGACAGAAAGCTCAGTAGCAAAATTTGCAGGGTTGTTGTGAGAAATAAACGAGCTCATTCGTTCTTTTAGCTAATATTAACTGCTGAATTACAATCACTCATCAGTAGGCTGGGACTCTGTGGACAGATAGTGTGTTAGCTCCATATTTCCTTTCTTTCTCCTTTCCATGACTCACTGAGGGAGCATTCCTCTTTCTTCCTAGTGTCAGTTCTGGCCGATTGTACTGTCATCCTCAGCTTCTCCACAAGTGAAGTAAGTGCATGTCATCTGTCTGTGGTCAACTACAGGAGGCCAAAGTACATGACACCTCAGCTGTCGTGGATCAAGGGCCTGCCTTCATTCTTCCCTGCATGGGACAGTTCTCCAGATGGTCTTGGACTCCTTATTTTCTTACTTACAGTTCTCAAGAACAGCTGTAGAATATGTTGGGAATGCAAAATCCTGAGCTAAAAATTGAGATTGGTCAGCAAAGCCCAGGCTCTGTTCTGGCCCATACCTAGAAACAGGGTATCCTTCAGTGCTTTAGCCTAGCATGTCCTATTGCCCTCAGGTATAAAATCTAGGGTGAACTGCTTTTGGGAATCCTTCAGCTATGGTGCAAGCAGGGCATGTACTGATGAAATTCTATCTGCCCTAGGAAGTTTCCCTGAGTGTTGGGGAACTGCCTTGGAATGAATCCAAGGCTTGTGTTGTCCCTTGGTATGAGTCTGTAAGTAATAGATCCGTTTTGTGTAATTTATATGTGTGTGCTCTGTCTTGCTCACCAGTGGACAGCAAACCTTCCTCAGGCCCTGCTATGACTGACAGCAGTGTAAAAGTAAGGCTGGAAGTAAGAGCCCTCAACCTGGAGCCAGGATACACTGGTTTGAGTAGGTTTCAGTGTTTATTTGGAGATAATTTCTTTGGGACTAACCTTTACCTTCCATGAAACAAAGAGGTTAAAATAGTTGATCTCTAGTGAGTTTTCTATTTTACATTGTAAAAACCCACCTTATTATTTAATTAGCAGGAGGAAGAAGACTTTTTCTGATTTGTGTAACAACCTCCAAGACTTAAAAGTCGAATATATATTCCAATTGGTTAAATTTTATTTGGTTCGGTGCATTTAAAAAGTGATATATTCTACTTCCATCAACACAATTGGGTCTCATTATACTACATGTGCTGTTTTACACCTGAAATCACATGAAAAATACCATTTATTTCACAGAAGGGACATGTACAGGGCTAAACTTGAACTTCTTAGAATTACAAGAGCTCTATAATTCTTGTAAAGGTCAATCAGTTTCCAAATAAGAAAGTTTCCACATGGTGAAACTGTAAATTAATCATATTTGGATCTGAGAGAAAGTATTGTGTTAAATCCACAAAAGATAAACTACAAACAAACAAACAAATAGCAACAACAAAACCCCATGGAGCCTAAATCAAAATCAACTAGGATTTCTCCCCTAAAACAAAATGTGACTCAATTGACTGTCCTTGGGCAGAGTCTTCTACATCCTTCAGTCTCTCTCTTTCACCTGCAAACCCTGTTGGAGATACTTCAGGATTAGGGTGGGGGTGAAAGAGGGCCTCTACAGAGGCCAGTCTAGTGTCCATTGACAGAGAGTGACTCTACTTCCTGTCCTGACATGGTGAACTATTCTGACGGCTGGGGGTTCTAGAATGTAAAAGTTCTAGAATACAAATCAGCATCTTGAAAAATCTGTGTGACCCTCCCCATTGATGAGCTCCAGAGATTCTGAGCAGCATCTTTGAAGTGGGAAAGGCAAGACAAGGGTTTCAAGGAAATTGCAATAAAAAAGTGCAAGTGTTTCTAGCATTTTGTCCAAGTTGTTTTCCATTAAAGGTAACATTTGATACAATTCATCTTCAACTTCCTCTGGCTCCTTGAAGCCTCGATTCCTACATCTGCTGTCTTTGTCTTATTGTAGTGGTTTATCAAACTATTAGAACTTCTGTGTGTGTGTGTGTGTGTGTGTGTGTATGTGTACTTTTTTTTTTGTGTGTGTGTGTGTTAGAACTTCTTTTTGTGTGTGTTGGGGGGTGGCTACCCTATTTTTCAAATATTAAATTTCTGAAATGCCCAATGCAATCTGTCTAAGTAAAGATGATGCTGTTGTGAAAGTATGAAATTAAATATTAAATCAGTTGTTATTATGTAATGTTACAGTTGATAGAAAACAACTGATTACACTCAGGAACCTTAAGTCAGTGTCTTCAAAGTACATATTTGTTCTCAGTAAATCTTTCCAGTTTAGATTTATTCAGCCACAGTTGATTGTATAAATGGCTACAATTTATACAATTTAGTTATACTGTTCCCTGTACAATAAAAATTACCTGCTGACATTTATGTATTTCCTGCTTTTTAAACTCTTGATATTTTTCTAGTACACTCATTACTCAAATATTTTGATTCTCTGATTTCTCATATATTATATTCAGTCTTATCACTGTATGAAAAGGTTCACTCTTATCAACTCTGTCCCACTCTTTCAATTCACTAGCCATGAATTATTGTTGGTTTTATAAAAATTCTATTTGTCTGTCCTAACTTGTAAACCCACATTAATTAAAAGAAAGAAATGAAACAATTTGGAAATAAATGGGAGAATGAAAATGATAACCAACTAGTTTTCAAAGTCTACTGTACAAAGAATTTTAAATAAAAGTTCTGATACTAAGACTAAAAAAAAAAAATGTTCATTGTATAGTGTGAGCAACAGAAAGGGCCACATAGTTTTGAGAAGCAAATTGGTTCCATTTCAAGCACCTATGATTCAAAACCTCCTTGAAATTTCTGTTCTCTATGTTCCTTTTATTATCAAATACTGGCCTCTTACATAAAGGGAGATAATTTCTTTATGAGGACCAAGAGCTGGTTGGTGAACATAGTCTTTATTGCACTTGGGTTTTTATTTTCATGGGGATGGTAGGTTTCCTGATTGATTCTCATAAGCAGGTACAGCATATATTAGTAAATAGACAGAAGCTAGCACTTTCAATGACAGCTCAGAATCAGTGATCTAAAAATGTTTCCTCATATGGCCTCTAAAATAGTTTTACCTCTGTTTTGACCAAAGCTGTTTTCTTCCCAGTTCCATCTTCCCATGTGACAATAACAACAATTCACTCACACATTATTTATTGAGCATCTGCAGTGTGCTTGACATCATTCTAGGTGCTAGAGGACATTAAGAAAGTAGACAAAATTGCCTGATCTTATGGACCCTGCATTCTAGAAAAAGGAGAAAGACTAATGGCAATTATTTTTGTGGAAATTATGATGATATATGATGAGCACCTTTATGATGAATTGTGGTGAATTATTAATACATGTTATATAAATTCGCAAACACATATACACACAACTGTAAAGTGTTGTCATCCTCATTTCACAGATAATGAAACCCAGCTCGGAGAGATCCAAATACTTTGATCAAGGTCAATGGACAAGTGGGAAGGCTAACCAGGGATTGAACCTGATCTTTCTGACCATGAGTCCTGAAATTATGACTGTGGTGATCCAGTGCCTCTCAGATCAAGGGACACTGACTTCATTTCTGCATTTCTCCAAGTTGGGTTGACTCTTACTCATTTCACTGCCAGCATTCTAACATCACCTGGCAGGTTGCTGACTCCTTACACACACTTCTAGCCCTCCTTCCTGCTTCTGAGGTAGCCTCTCCAGAGCACCCTTCATGTTTCCTCAGCTTTCCATTGTGTGCACCTTGGTTTTAGCACCTTGTCTTGATGTTCTAAGGTCTTTTTGATGTCATCTCAATCTACTTTTCCAGTCTTACTTTCCATAGTCACCATATTCAGGATTTTCACTCAAGTTTTACCATTTTTCCTCCATCCCTCCCTCTCTCCTTCCCTCTCTCCTCTCCTCCCTTCCTTCCTTCCTTTCTTTGTCAGCATTGGAGATTGAATCCAAGACTCTACTCCTGAACCACACTCCCAGCCCTTTTTAATTTTGATTTTGAGGTAGGGTCTCACTAAATTTCCAAGGCTGGCCTTGAACTTGTGATTATCCTGTCTCAACCTCAACAGTTGCTGGGATTGCAGGTCTGTGCAACTGCACCCAGCAATTTTTATCATTCTTAATCCTCCCCATTACAGCATGAAAATCTTACCTATCTTACCTCTTGGTCTATTTCACATGTATGTAAGGGTTTTTGTTTGTTTTTTTAAATTTTGAAACCTCGTTTAAATACTATAACTCTATGAGAACTCTTTTTTAAAAAAAAAATCTTTATTTTATTTTTATGTGGTTCTAAGAATCGAACCCAGGGCCTCGCATGTGCTAGGCGAGTAACCTACTGCTGAGCCACAACCCCAGCCCTGAAAACTCCTTTGATCATCCTATTTGTCGCAGTCTTGCTTCTCCCAAAGTTTAGCATGTTATGCATCCTATATAGTGACTTGTTTAGCAAGGTATTATTTTAATAATCATAATTTCCAAATTTTTATAAGCTATACAACTCTCATGAATACAAGTTCAATCTGAACAGCAGACAGCTTAAGATTACTATATTTGTTCTTTATCACAATCATTCTTCAAGATCCTTGGCCTTTGGAAAGTTGCTCTCACCTCCGTACCCCTCCATTTCCATTCCCTTAAAATATCACACTTTATGCCTTTCCTTCACCACGGCCTTACTTTGCTTTTAATCCCACACCTGATGCTTCTGTTTCTCATCTCACTCCAGAACTGCTCCAGGGAAAATGTGCGCTGGCATTACAGGTAGTGATGAGGAATTAGGGAAGGGCAAATCAAAGAAATCATTTAGTCCCTCCTAATTCTGCTCCTGTGACACTTGCTCTCTTTTTCTAGTAAAGATCCTTATCCTGTCTTCTCCCCTTCCTCTGATTCCAGCCTCAGTTCAATTCTAGTTTGCTGTAGACAACTTAACCAACACTCTAGCCCAAGAGCCTCACTTTCTTGCTATTTTGGAGTACAGGGAAAATTCATCTTTAACAATCTATGTATGACCTTGCTTTTATCTACCATGTCTTAACAAAAAACAAAGAGAGCAGCATTTGTTTTTGATATTGTATGAAAAGGAGAGATGGAAAGGTAGTAACATGTACTGAATTCTAACAATATGCAAACAATGTTCTAGGCATTTTTAAAGTGTTGATTCAATCATCACCATAATCTGATGAAGTAGGTTGTTATATTATTATAAAATACAAATTAATCATGATTCCTATTTTGTAGATGCAGAAATGAAGGCATAAGGGGGTTAAGGAAATTGTCCCAAATTTTACAGATATAAAGCGCAAGATTAAAATCTCAGAAAACCTAGATCCAAAACTGCAAACTTCTCCTCTGCCTCTATCAATACAACAATCCGCAGAAAGGGGGGAAGCTTAAGAAAAAACAAATGATATGTCTGGGTAGCTGCCTAGGGCAAGTGACATTCCCAGGTATTTTTTACAATTTCTCACCCTTTCACTATGAGGAATCTATCCTTGTTCCTCACCCTGCTAGCCATGGGTGTCACTGCTTGACCTGGTGGAGAAGGGAATTCCAATTCTGTATTTAAAAAAAATATAAAGAAATAAAAAATTGGTTCCTTATGCAACTTGTGATAGGTTCAGTTTCTAGTACTCTTTAAGTAGTTCATTTCAGAAAATATATTGACCAAATAAGCTTTATGTTGTGTTAGAACACAACAAGTCTGCAGAAGGTGTCCTTTGCATTCCAACCTTGGAAACTGAAGTCTGCAATGCCCATGTTTCTTCCATCCTGTTACATGACTCTGAACTTGGCTAAGCTTTGGTCACCCTCACCAGGTACTTGACCGGGTTGATGGAGGCATGATTTGCAATTTAGTCAACTTCCTTCACCCCCTATTTGACAACCATCTCACACACCGATGCCACCAGTTACTAAGGGGTCAAGTGAGTCTGCCTTTTGTCATAAGAAATATGGACATTAAATATTAAACGTATGTTCAGAAGTTAAGGTTCTAAATTCTCCTTTGAGTTGAAGTACAGGAAACACCCCTCATGGTTCAAGCTCCACAATGCCAATCCATCTCAACCTCCTTTCATTTAGTGCCTACCTTGCCCAGCATGACCAAAGAGGTAGGAGACATAGAAAAGGAGCAGGCTAATAGCACAGTTGTGAATATTAATCCCTTCACTGTGAGCTATAAAAGTACAAATTCATTTAAAATATTTTCATGGCTTTTTTTAAAAAAAAACAAAAGTAGGTAAGAAGCAATTGAATTGTCATGTAACAACAGATATTTTAGTAAGAACATAAAAAGATGTGTCAAAAGATCTTGTAACAAACAATTGTGTAGCCACTCCTTTTTTTCAGAGAGGAAAAAATAATTTTATTCATACATATTCATAGCTGAATAAATTATTACATTTTCATAAATATAACAGTGAGAATTAGAAAACATCAAATTACTTTTGTTAGAATTTGCATAAGCAAAAGAAAAGATGTATAATGCAGTTCTACACCTGAACACAATGTCCCTCATTATAAGGGTAATAGATCATATTAATGTTACCTTTATAAAGAGAAATAGACCTGGTCAAATTTAGCACAAAATTTCCCAATAAACAAAAAGAACAAAATAATAGTGAATATAGTCATTTTTTCCATTTATTGCTGCACATGATCTTCATTTAAATTAATCACACCATTATAATACTATAAGGATTGCAGAAATATTACCTTAGAATAAATGAGATAGTTTTAAACTTTAATATATGAACAGCTTATGAACTTCCCTCCTTTGTTCTGTACAGTATCATAAAAAACTTCTGTGGAATTTTAAATAGATCAAGAAGAAAAATAATCTTGATTAACTTCAAATTTAGGTTGACTCTACATAGTCTGTATTGACGGGGTGGAAGGATGATTTCAATGTGCCCACCTGTTCCATCATCTTTGGCCCATGATAACAAGTGTTTCTGATAGTCTCATCTTTGATTCTTGGACCCCACTGAATGGAACTGGCTCAAGAATATTCTTTTGAATGAGTTTTAAAAAATAAATGGTTTGAAAAGAAATGAAGTTAATGAACAGCTTCCATTCCTCAATGTTATACGAGAGTCCAAAGGCAAATATTGTTCAGTAGTGCCCACAGATTGATTTATGTTTAAGATTTATTTCCTTGCTCCCAAATGAAAGGGGTTCCATGTGAGCCAAGAGCCAAAGACCAGCCAAGTGCTAGAAGTTCACATTCTTCTACTTTGACAGATGTTTCATCAGTCAACATGGAAACAATCCTTCTTACCAAATGTTCTTCCCTAGAATAAACTGTCTCCTGGATAAAAATTTCCCTTTCAACTACCTTTCTGAATCCAAGATTCTGGGGATGCTCTGTGACCTGTGACTATGTGGTTTCTCCTGGGTTGATAGTTAAAACAATACCAACTTCTCTTTCATAATTATCTATGAATCATCATTTTGATCAGAAAATTAACTTATTGTTTAAAACTCTACCCATATTTATTCCCATTAGTGATTCTGTTGTTTATGATAACTAGCTTAAGTATTGACTTTAGAGTGTTTGCTGTAGTGAATGAGGGAGTGTAATAGAGTGAAACTAATCACAGACTTTGGAATCTAATATTTTGTGGGTTTGTCACTTAGTAGCTATATAATTTTGGATGTGGTACTTAATCTTTCCAAAGCTTACCTAAATCACCTCAGAATCCAGCTCAAATCATTCTTCATTAGCCTGCAAAGGTGTATTGGCATCAGATACTGAAGACACCATTTCGATACTCATGAAAAGTCTTTCAAATTTATTATGAAAAATGTAGGCTGTTGGAATAAGTATACCCAGTGTTTCTCTTCTCTTCTCTCTCTCTCTCTCTCTCTCTCTCTCTCTCTCTCTTCTCTCTCCTTGTCTCTCTCTCTCTCCTTGTCTCTCTCTCTCTCTCTCTCTTCTTGTCTCTCTCTCTCTCTCTCTCTCTCTCTCTCTCTCTTTTTCTTTTGTCCTTACAAGTACATGGAAACTTAAAAGTTGGGGTGAGACCAACCAAGACAGTTTATTTATCATTGCATTTCACAGAATCAAGGTAGACTTGGTCTCTTCACGTGGATTTACTGCTACCATGGGGACACTGTGGCACCAAAGTCCTCAGAAGCAACTTTTTAACGGACTTACTTGTTCTCAATTCTAATTTTGCCCCTTCTATTTATTTAATCTGTGTTAATTCCCATCTAGGTTAGTCCTGTCTAGTTTTTATAATGGTAAGGAGAAATTTGTGTCTGTGGTAAAAGTTAATACTTAAGAAACAAACAAACAAAAAATCTTGCTTCTGTTTAAACAGGAACATTTGGGTCTGCATCTAAGCAGTGCTCTGATCAGATATTCTGACTCTTTCAAATTTGAGTAGCTTTATGTAAAACTTTCCTTGATCATTTGTGATTATGACACCTGTCAAATCTAGGGGGTTTAGGAGTTAGCCAGAAATAACATTTGTTGGCATAAGAATTTTGGGATAAACCACAAAGATTATCTCAAAACTCCAAAGATCTAGACAATGTCCATAGAACATGATATTGTATAATTTATTGTATCTAGGATATACTTCTGGTAATTTGACTTTCAGAAAGAGATAATATGAGAACAGGACTAGAATTGGATGCCAAGACAAAAGAATGAAACACAATTTTGTGAAGGTCAAGTTTTTCTCCAGGGCTTTCCCCCTTATCCAGATAAATGGGTCTCTACAACCTATATATTACACATATCCATAGCATTCTGCTGAGTGTGTGCTGCCAGCGTTACACACTACAGTGGTTTATAACCTGTTAGCCTGTTGAGCTCAAGGTATTCTGTATTCCCAAGACCTAGCATACAGAAAGGCTTTGAAACAGTATGAACGGATTGTATAAATGAGGGTCGGCTCTGATTTTACTACTTTAATTGCCCTTGTTATAATGAGAAACGCAGCAGTGGACATGGGGAATGTCTCAGTAATCTACCTGGACATAGTAATAAGAGGCTTTTTCAAGCAGTGGGATTTGAGCCTTTTATAAATTATCATTATCCACTTATTTTAAAACTGTCATAATAAACCTAAATAATAAACCTAATATGGGTTGCTTTTGTTTTGTTAATCATAGAAAAGAGCTCTAAACTGGATCTCACTTGCTTCTTCCCTGCTTACAAGCCTCCATATTTCATTAGGATTATTATTATTTTCATTGTTTCTGGGGACTGAATCCAGGGGCCCTTTACTACTTAACTACATTCCCAGTCATTTTAGTTTAGTTTTTTTTTTTTTTTTGAGACAGACTAAGTTGCTAAGGCTGGCCTCAAACTTGGGATTCTCCTACCTCAGTCTCCCAAGTCTCTGGGATTATACGCATGAGCTTCTGTACCTGTCAACCCCATATATGTCAATTACAGCAGTTGTCTTGTGGAGAACTATCTATCCATCAAATGCTAAACCTATGTCCTTTGGTACTCTCACTCATTAGTTTTATAAGAGCATCAATGACCTTCTTCTTAAAGAGCTATCTTTATGTTTATGAAAATAATTAATTCACATTTAATCAAGTTGGTTTATTAGCGTTCTGAAATATGTAAGTGTCAATTCTGTTTAGAGTGAACTACCTTTTCAAGCAACTTCCCTCCAAAATTCCAGTGGACAAAAGACACCAAAGTTCATTTCTAGGTCATGTATGATCCAACATGAACAAGCAATATCTAAAAGGCAGAAAAGTAATTTTTTTTATACTACCATACATTTACCAGGAAGGAAAGCTTTGTTATGTTCTACTTGGCATTTGATTAATAGTAACTTACATAGACTAATTTTTTTGCTATAGAATAATCAGGCTCATACTGAATAAATATAATAAATTATTAATGATGTTTACAAATATTAGCATATCAGAATTAAATGGTATATCCTTACTGAAGTTTTTTCCACATTCTGTTCAACTCTCAGAGGAGAATTGGTAGCATGTGTTCCTCTTACAGATGTATATGCAGCATCTATTTTTTATGCTTTTTTTCTTGGAGATAACCTTTAATTTTAAACTAGAACCTGCAGACCTGATTTGCAGACCTGCTTTGCAGAAACATTTCCATGGTAAAAATAAATATTTTCTGTACTTAATGTTAGAGTAGACAAAAATCTTACATTTTTTATTCTCTGGTATTTAAAGATCTCAACGTGACTTGTCTGGAAATCTGTACAGAATAGCCAATGGACTCTATTGATGACAGTCTTTCTAGTGAAATGCTAACACTGAGGGGAGGGGATGCTGGCAGAAGAAATACAGAATTCTAAATGTACCCATAAAAATGAAATACTGTGGTGAAAATGTAGGTGGAAACGCACTGACTTCTTATTACTGATCTTATAGCAGAAACCACTGTATTGATACAAACTTGAAGTGGGCATCAATTTCCCATTTTAGACTTCCATGCTTGGACTTAAGCCTGCCATTATGCTATTTGTTTTTGTTCATCTCATCTAGGTTGTTCCCATTGTTCTTCTTTTTTTTTTTCTTTTTTATTGGATTTTTAGCTATTCTTATCCATAGCCTCCTGACCCCCACCCATTTTGGAGGTGTCTTTAGAGATTAAAATGTCTCTTCAATTTATCAAAATCCACTATAAATACTTTACTACAGTATAATTCTATTTACTTCTTTCTATTGTTTGTACTATTTAATATTTACATACATTATGAACTTTGTCCTTTATTATTTTGCTTCAGTTAGTAATAATTTTTTTAAAAACACCTTAAAATATTTATATATATTTATATTTTTCAGCATATTTGCTGCTTCTGTTCTTGCTGCTCCTTCCTGAAGATGTAACCTGTGTATGGGACCATTTACCTTCAGCCTGAAGAATTTCCTCTAGTGTTACGAACCTTCTGTGAGAAATTCACTCAGCTTTTATTTTGCTTTAGTTCTGAAGAATATCTTGCTGACTATAGAAATCTGATAATTTTTTTTGCTGACTATAGAAATCTGATATTTTTTTCTGACTATTTAAATCTGATTTGATAGTTTTTTTTCAAGTACACTAAAAATATCACCCTGTTGTTTTTGGCTTTCATTGTTTTTAATGAGCCTCAAGAAGTCAACTTTTATTCTTCATATTGTTCAACTGAATTTAGTAATGCGACTATTCTCTGGTTGCTTTTAATGTTTTTTCTTCACTTTAAGATTTTTTGTTTCAACAGGTTAACTCTGATGTCTATATGCCTCAATGTGGTTTTCGTTGTATTTATCCTGCTCCAAATTCACTGAGCTTTGGGGATTTTTGGATACTGTATAATTTTTATAAAAAAAGTCAATCATTGCCTCTCATCCATTTCTTTTATTCCATGCTTTATCTCTTATGACTCCAATGTTGTTTTATTTATATTATCCTGTAGATCTCTGATGCTCTATTGTTTTTTTCTCTTGATTCAGTTTATTAGTTCAAATTGACTTTGATTCACTAATGCTTTCTTGTATTATGTTTAATTTTCTTTTACACCTGCCCAATATGCTTTTCATTTCAAAAAGTGTATATTTCAGTTGTATAATCATTTAGTTTTTTAAAATAAACTTCCATTTCTATATATAAAATGACATTTTTACCTATTTTCTTCTTGATCTTTTCCTCTATACTCATTGATATATTTATGTTAGTTTTTGTTAAACTTCCTATGCTAATTCAATCGTGTAGTTCATCTCGTGACTTGTTTCTACTGGCAATTTCTGTTTTCTTGATTTTGGTTCTTGATTTGGCTTCTTTACAAATCTCAAAATGTTTATTGTATGCTAGATACTATGGAAAAAAACAACAGCTGAGATTAAATGTGAAATATATGTGTGTATTTATGTCTATCTCAATATCTGTCTGTCTGTCTGTCTGTCTCCTCTCCGGGAGGTTGCATTGGTCTGTAGGGTGAGATCTCTGAATGTATCAGGAGTTATATTGGGTAGGGATGGGTTGCAACTTTAATTTCAGTTTATTTCCGGTTTCAAATGTTTTCAGGGTTTGAAACATGGGTTTGGGGCCAAAGCATCAATTTCAAGAAAATCTCTGCTTTCCTACATAGCTCTAGTTAACTGAAACCCAAGGATTTGACTTTCTTTTTAATCTTATGAAGAAATAAGCTGGGTGGAGCCTGGATTGCTACTTTAGTTAGTCTTATTTCACTGAGTTTTAAGTGTTTTGAAGTAGGTCAAGCACTTTCTTTCAGCAGAACTTTGGGACCTAACCACCATTATATCTCCCTGTTTTCTTGATTCCTTCTTAGTTAAGTATTTATTCAACAAAATACTTGTGGGAGATTTGTGAATTTGGGATGATTCATTTTTCCCTTGGGGCTATTCTATACTTCAATTCCTTACCATAGCCCAACATGTTTATTTAAAATTTTGTTATTTTCCATATTCAAAAATGATCCCCTGCCTTTGATAAAACTGTTTCTCTGTCCTCCCTTGAACATACGAGGCCACAGCCCCAGACTTTTCAGCAGCTGAGCTTTATGAGAAAGGTCTCCTTCTTCTTTTGAACGTGGTACATGTTGGACTTCTTTTCATTTATAAGCAGTTGGAAGTTTTTAAAAGAAGGAATGATGGCTAAGTTTACCAATGTTCTCTTCTGACAGTAAAAGCAACCATATTTCACTGTGTCATAATCTCACTGAAAATGGGACACCCTCATTAAGACTTTAAAGACATCAAATGGTTGGGCCCTTGCTATGAATTGTTTTCAAGGTAAGTTTGTTAAAGACCCATCCACTGGCCCCATTTAAGGAGTTTCAAAAGGATTTGGAATAGCACTTTTCCCCCTTAAATCTAGTCTGCACTTTTTGAATAGTCTGAAACAACTAGAGCTATTTTGGTTTTTTTTGGTGGGGATGGAGAATCCTGCACAACTGTATGAGGACTCTAGTCAAATCATATGCAAACCATTAGCTTCTCACATCACATTCTCCCAAGAGACTGACAGGCTTTAGAAAGTTTAAGAGCTAAGAGCACAGCCCAGAAAAAAACAAAACAAAACAAAAAAACATTTTGTGTGTTTTGTATTCCTTTCCAAGGCACATGTGTGTAAAACTGTTTACAAGTTAAATCGTTTAAAGTGTTGGGAAGATAAAAGAACTTCTAGCAGCTAGCAGTCATGGGATATTGTAGAACTGTCTTCTTTTAAAAAATATTTTTGGCATTTTATTTTTAAAATTTTTGCATTCAGGTTTTTTATTGATATAATGAAATTATACATAACAGGAGGATTCACTGTGTCATATTTGCACATGCACATAACAATCTTTAAGACTCTTTCAAATACAACTTTTGCTATTTGGAATGGTTAAAATATTGGCTTCTGGGGAAGAAGGGAACTATGCAAGATTGATTTCTTTGTTTTTGTGTTTTCTTGTTTTATGATTAAAATTATTTCCTGAATGTCAAGTTTAAATAGTGGTGAGACTATGCTATGCTATAGGAAAAACTATCAGGAGGCTTCTTATGTGGACATTTAAAAAGATTAGGCCAACATTTTGAGTAGATAAGTGTAGTACTGTGAATTATAAGGTGTTGGGCTGAGCTTTACTTGGAATTCTTTTCTGACTTTCTGATTTTAATATAAAGTAAAAAAAATGCAAATATGTAACTGAAGAGAAAATGGAAATCCATTAGTGAGCAAGAAGCAGAAGATAGACTCAATTCATTGCTAAGGTCAATACACTTTCTGTAATGTAATCTGAAATATGAATTTTACTATTTCAGATATCTTTGTATATTATTAGAAATTCAAATTCAAAGTGGCTTAAACATAAAGAGTCATTCCGCATTATAAAATATCCTAATGTAGAGAGACTCTAGAATGGGCAAGGTCAACAGCTCAAGGATGTCATCAAGGGCTTGCCTCCTTTTTGAGTCTATAATGGCGTCTGGGTACATAATGCAGTCAATCTCACACTGATATGAAAATGTCTGATGAAAGAAAACAGCAACTTCCTGTGTGCTTCATTTATTCATGGCGATACCTTTCCTCATCAACTCCCAAGTCTCTCAGAAGATATTCTTTACCTCTCTCCCCCCCTTTTTTCCCCCTTTTGATGCTTATGTTTTCACCAATCTCTGGCTAAATAAGTAAATGGCATAAGAGATTAAATGAAGCACATCTCCTTTCAGTCTCCTGTAGCTATTCTCAAACACATGGCCAAGTAGTTCAAAGGGTGGTAGAGAATAGAGCAAAGACAGACATGAAATGGAGTGGGTCATTGGTGGTGACAACTGAGTGAAATATCGATAAGACTCAGCCAAAAGGGTCACCTTCCTGTACTGTAGATAGAGATCCTCTACACTACATGGATGGGAGCAGGAGGCAGGGCAGGGATGCTGGCTGTAGGACAAGCTTCTCTGAATCTCATGGCCCCGGATATCCACTATATGACCTGATATGGGTGAAGCTCCACATAGGTACTTTGAGACACTTCTTTTACCATTCTCACAGGAAGTTTTTACAGTCTTTCTCATCCCTCTCTACTCTGAAAACTCTGGCTATATTCCTGGTAGCTCATGGGTAAAAATCCTAATATCTTCCTTATTTCAAAAATGGGTGAATAAAAGGAAAAAAACACAACCTTTCAAGTTTTTTGTTTCCTACATAGATATTCTTTTCCTTATATTTATATTAGAATCTTTTGATGCTTTATAAAAATTCCAATGTCCACACTGCACTCCATATTAAACTAGAAACTCCAAAGATGGAATGCCAGCATCAGTACTTTCTAAAGCTATCAATGTACATCCAGTGTTCAACCAATGCTAGCCACTGGTGCAGCAGGCATAGAGTTTAGACTCTGAAAAGACATTCTGCAAAGGATCATAGAACAAAATTAGATGGCAGTTTGGAAGAGTGAGGAAGATTGAAGATAACTGGGAAAGAATATTGGTTGGTTGACTATCATTTCAACCTTGAAATGCATTTAAATATGGACAGTATTATATATTAGAAGAATATATGTTTGCTGATATTGTTTTATATTAATTATGTTGATAATAATATTGTTATAAAAAGGAAAATTGGATTTTAACTTAAAGAAAATCAAAGAATCTAACCATAAGAAATTGCAAGTGGGATGGTTTGCTTTCATGAAAAATCAACAACTGACTTTCTTCAGATAATAGTCTCAGTTGTTACTGCTTGGCTTCTTATCAGTCAATGTTTATTTTTCTTTCTACCTATTTGTAATATTCTATGTTATGGTAGAGGTGAAAAGAATCAGGGAAACAGTTTATTTTAAGGTGTATTTTATTTTCTTGTGTGCTAATATTGATATATTCCGAGACTACACTATGTGTTCTATTCTTAAGAAGTTAATAAACAAGGTAAATGCACATTTTTCAGAATTTTATGAAAACCTCAGGTGTCAAATTTTGTAAAAACTCTTTGTGGATAACATTGTATTTGTCTTTATTACTTGAAGAAGTAATTAAATTGATTACAGAAGAACAAAGGGACTTGCTTCACAAATACACTGTACATTTGTTTCATTCCTCTGTTTAAATTATTTTGTTCATAGATAACAACATAATAGAGCACCTGTCATGAAATTATGTTCTGAAAATGAATATCACCTAGAAATTATGGACTCCAGGAGATATTCTTCAATGATAATTCTTCCAAAAGGCAATGATGTCTCATTGCATTTTATTGGCTAGATGTGTGCATCATAGTAAATAAGTTTGGAGTCAGATAGAGAGAAAAGCCTATCTGTTTTGAATATTCAAAAAGTGCACTACAGAAGATAGCTTTCCAGGGTGAGACATTAACACACAACACTTCTCTGGAAAATATACCTCACCTCCCCTAATAGGAGTAGGTGTAGCAGTAGACACAGGCAGTTATGTTTGTGCTATATCAATACTAAGCTCTCAGATATATTCTTTAGAAATGAGGGAGACACAAGATGAGCAGATCAGATTCTTTTTCAAGAGAGTCTGAAACTAAAGGTGCATAGGTTCAGTATGAGGAGTCATGTGAACAGCAGTACAATGAAATATAGATTTCTGTCCCTGCCATTCCAGAACTAACTGGTTCCTACCCTTTCTGAGTCCTGCGTTTCAACATTTTATTTTATTTCATGATACACTACAGTATATTTTTGATAAAGTGTTTTCTGTTTGTTTAAAGTAGATTGATGTGGTTTTCTGTGATATGCAACCAAGAGAACCATGACACAGAATTTCAGCGTATTTGAAATCCTCTTGTGTATCCCTTCCATTTTTTAGATTAGTGAACTGAGACTTGAGGAGGTTTAGTCAATTGCACAAAGTCATAAAACTATCTGAAAAGCACATATCTAACTTGAAGTTAGTTAGAATACCCATAATAGATTTTCAAGTTAATATCTTTATAATATTTTCAACATAATATCTTGTGTTGCTAAGGCAAAAAAAATCAATTTTGCTTCATGAAACAATATAAAGTAATAGAGGCAATAATTAGGTACTTATTATGAATTAAATGCACATTATTTAATGATAAAAATAGAATGCAGACACAAGCCTCTATAAATTCAAAAACTCAGGACAACGTTGTTAAAAGCTTCAGTTTTCTTACTAGTAAATCATGATGAATTTGGAATGTAATTTTAACTCCATAACCCACAGTGTTTTTGTTCCATGTGTAGACTGTGAATAGAATTTTAGAAACCAACATTGAATCTCCATGTTGATTTACCAATTAAAACTTGCCCATCGCTGTTTTTAAGTCAAAGTAGTTGTGCATTCTATGCAAGTGTGTTGACAATTTTCAATTATATACATGTCTTCTTTTATATATTAAAAGTAATTTTGATAACATCACTTGATTAAAGATCTGGGCGAACTATGAGTGATAATGAAAGACATAAAAATCACTCAAGTGGATTCTAAGCAGTGAAATTAAAATCTAGATGTAGTAAGAATCTTTCTTATTTTTATTTCCTTAATGCCATTTTGTTTTCTAATTCACTTCTAAATTGAAGGTTTTTTTTTTCAGTGAACTATTATTCTCTCAGTTTCATCTGACTCTTCAAGTTCCAGCTTCATCTTATGGCCGCAGGGAATATTCACTATAAAATCATAACAAGAACTCCAGTTGGCACATCTATTTCCTCACACTCAAGGAAGTATGTGTACATAAATGTATTTGTGGATACACTTAGATGACAAAGCTCTAAACTAGGTGTTAGGTACACATTCCTTACCATCAAAGAAGTTTAGGATTTAGAAGTAAAAAGGGACATGTACATATAATAAAATAGGCAGGGAAGGAAAGAGTGACCGACAGAATGTGTATAGAAGAAGCCAACATCATAATCCCAATATGTTTTTTTCTTTATTGTCACTGGTTGGATCAGGTAAATGATTTTGGTTACTTAAAAAATATCATAATCATTCTAAACAGATACATGTAATATACGACTTTAGTACTGTCGTTCCATAACATATAGCAAATCTATACAATAAAACCCTGTAAAATACTTCTTACATTATCTAACAATATGGCACTTGTCTAAGGGCAGAAACACTTGTAATACAATATATTAATGGTTCATTCTCTTCCATGTATTTAAATAGGTATATATGGATTTTTAATTCAATAACCTGATATAAACAAAAATGAGTTAATAATAAAATAACTCATAGAATTACAAATATATATGTGTATATATATATGTGTGTGTGTGTGTGTATGTATAAATACTAAACCATATCTAAACACTTGAGAATTTTTAATTAAACACACACACACACACACACACACACACAATAGCTTAAATTGATTCCGAAATTATTATAGAATGATGATATAGGGGAGTTCCTTTAAAAATAGCTGTGTTTGAAGCACTTTCGGAATTAAAGAATAAGTGCTTCCAGAACCCTACAATAATTGTGAAAAACAATTTTCTCAGAACTTTGGAAACAACCCAAAAGTTTGCAACAAGTCTTGGAGCATTTATTTAAGAAAAGCTGATGAATGTCAGTAAGAACATAGCATTTTAACCTGCTCTATTCCCATTTCTGTATTCTATACTCTGCAGCAGCTTTTAAAACCAACACTCACAGGAAAATGGTGGTTGTAGAGACCAGTAGCCTAGCAGCCACAGGATAGAACAGAACAGGTTTGGAGCCTCCCCCATCCCCAAAAAGTTCATTTCAACAAATTTGTTCCTCTTTTGTTACTTCCCTGCCTGGAAGCATTCTGAAAATCTCACACCCTTTATTTGACCTGATTCAGAGCTTTCTCAATGTGATCAGCCATATCCTAGGGACATTTATTAGAAAATACCAGTGACAATTGCTTAATAGCATAGTTGCCTAAGGCAGCAATACTAGGTGGAACTAATAAGAGACCGAACAAAATCTTTAAAAGGAAACCTAGGGAATGAGACGTTCATAGGGAGTTTGAAAAGTTCTGACAAATTGCTAAGAATATTGAAGGCTAAGAACATATGCAGGGGTATGTGAATTCCAAGGAAAAGTAGGAAAGTTGTCTTAATGATCTGGCAGTAGGAAGAAAGAGCAAACCAGAGTCGTAAACCTCCTGAAGCAGCTTTGGAAGCATGCTTCGACACACACACACACACACACACACACACAGCCTTGCCAAAGCCTGAGAATTTATTGGTTCAAGGCACTTAAATAAACCTCTCTTTAATGATTTGTTACACACTAAGCTAACTGATCAGAAACTGCTGAAGCTATATATGAGAAAATGCAGACTTTATTGATTCATTTCACGAAAATCACTACACAAAAATCAGCAATAATAACAAAACATAGTGGAGAGGTATGAGGAATCTGATTTTTAGAGCTGACATACTATATTATTTTAAATTTCCAGTTCTAAGCCAAAGATTATGCAACACACCAGGAAACTATGGCACATACACAGTTAAAAAAAGCCAATAGAAACTTTCCTTGAGTAATCATAGACATTGGATTTATTGGATGAAGCTTTTAAAATCTATCATTTATTCAGAAATCTAAACTAAACCAGGTCTACAAACTTGAGAAAAATAGAATCACGGTAGCTCACCAGAGAACATAAAGAAACATAAATAATATAAAACCACAGAGGAATTATATAGTTGAAATGTATAATTGAAATGAGAAAAAAAACCATGAGAGTATTTTGTTATGTGTTAAATTGTGCTCCTTCGTTTATACAATGTAGTTCTAACCTCTAGTACTTCAGAATGTGATCCTATTCAGAGGAAGAATATTCAGAGGTTACCAAGTTTAAAAAGTCATCAGGCATGGACCTATCCAACTGATATCTGTGTAGAAGGGTGATATTTGGAGATAGGGATATACTCCTAGAAAAACTCATGAGAACATCAAGGCAGAGAACAGGATAATATGTCTACAAGCCAAGGAACAGCAAATACTGCCAACAAACCACCAGAAGAGAAGAGAGGCATACAACAGAATTTCCCTAAAAGACCTCTGAAGAAACAATCCACTCTGCTGACATCTTAGTCTCAGGCTTCTAGCCCCTAGAATTGTGAGACAATAAATTATTTAAGTCACATAGTTTATGATACTTCCAGCATCCGTCTTAGACTGCAAATACAGGGCTCAAGATCAAATATGAACAGGTGGAAGAAAGATTTAGCTAACTTGTACCTCAGTTAAAACTATCCAATCTGAGAAAAGAAATAAAAAAGAAGAAAAATTAGCAGAACCATAGAGACCTGTAGATCAACACTAAGTGTACTGATATACATAGTGGAGTTCAAGTAAGAGAGAATAGAAAGGGACAGATGAAATATTTGAATTGCTCCAAACTCCTCAAATTTGATGAGAATCTCTAATCTACACATTAAAGAAGCTTAGTGTACTCCATTTAGGATAAAATCAAAGATATGAACAAGTAGATACATAGTCATACTGTGGAAAGACAAAGATATAGTCACAAAATCAGTAAGAGAAAAGGGACTTTGTATAAAAGGGATTCCCAGTAATATTTATCTGCTTATCAACTGTGGAAACCAAAATGAAGTGTGATGCTATATTCAAATTGATTTAAAAAACGACTTTTAACTGTGAATTCTATGCCAGGCAAGACTATCCTTCCCAAATAAAGGAAATATCTATATTCCCAGATAACAAAAACTTTGAGGATTTGTCCCCTGCAGAATGTGGTGGAAAGGTATAAAGGGAGTCCTTAATGCTAATAATGCTAATATAAAAGTATCATAGACAGTAACTCAAATCTATATAAATAAAGAGTAAGATGGTAAGTTGAGTACATAGGTAAATAGAAACAGGTAACTGTATTTTAAATTCTTTCATTCTCCTCTTAAGTGACAACTACATGCATAAATAATTATAAAACTGTCTTATTAAACTTGTATAAAAATAAAATAGGTATGACTATAATTGCACAAAGGAAGGGGGAAATGGAACTATCAAGGAATAAATTTTCATATACTATTAAAATTAATTTACAATATGAAAGAGATTCTCTTAAATTAAGACATCACTAGGAATCACCAGATCAAGAACTAAAATGGTAACTCAAAAATCTCCAGTAAAAGAAGAGAATTAAAATATTTTTCTAAAAATATTTGACACCAAACAGGCATTAACTGAGAATAGAGGAACAAAAAAGACAAAGAGATAGAAAACTAACAGTAACAGAGCAGATGGAAATCTTATCTTATCAGTAGTTATATTAAGTATAAGTTGAATAATTACTCCAATCAAAAGGCACTGATTGGCAGAATAGATAAAAATCATGAAGTCACCACCTACAGTCTATAAGAGATAAACTTTAGAAAAATAGTTTGAAAATAATAAGATATAAACATAAGCTGAGAACAAACTTTTTAGTTTAAGTAAGTCCCATTTGTTTATTCTTGTTATTAACTCTTGGGCTATGGGCGTCCTATTAAGGAATTTGGAGCCCGACCCCACAATATGTAGATCGGAGCCAACTTTTTCTTCTATCAGACGCAGAGTCTCTGATTTGATATCAAGCTCCTTGATCCATTTTGAGTTAACTTTTGTGCATGGCAAGAGAAAGGGATTCAGTTTCATTTTGTTGCATATGGATTTCCAATTTTCCAAGCACCATTTGTTGAAGATGCTATCCTTCCTCCATTGCATGATTTTAGCCCCTTTATCAAATATAAGAAAGTTGTAATTTTGTGGATTGGTTTCTGTGTCCTCTATTCTGTACCATTGATCCACCTGCCTGTTTTGGTACCAGTACCACGCTGTTTTTGTTACTATTGCTTTGTAGTACAGTTTGAACTCTGGTATCGCTATACCTCCAGATTCACACTTCCTGCTTAGAATTGCTTTTGCTATTCTGGGTCTTTTGTTATTCCATATGAATTTCGTGATTGCTTTATCTATTTCTACAAGAAATGCCGTTGGGATTTTGATTGGCATTGCATTAAACCTATAGAGAACTTTGGGTAATATCACCATTTTGATGATGTGAGTTCTGCCTATCCATGAACAGGGTACATTTTTCCATCTTCAAAGATTTTCTTCTATCTCTCTCTTTAGGGTTCTGTAGTTTTCATTGTATAAATCTTTCACCTCTTTTGTTAGGTTGATTCCCAAGTATTTTATTTTTTTTGAGGATATTGAGAATGGAGTGGTTTTCCTCATTTCCATTTCAGAAGTTTTGTTGCTGATATACAGGAATGCCTTTGATTTATGCGTGTTGATTTTATATCCTGCCACTTTGCTGAATTCATTTATTAACTCTAGCAGTTTCTTTGTAGACCCTTTTGGGTCTGTTAAGTATATTATCATGTCATCCGCAAATAGCGATAATATAAGTTCTTCTTTTCCTATTTTTATGCCTTTAATTTCTTTTGTCTGTCTAATTGCTCTAAGTTTTTTCTCACAAAGAGAAACAATAAGAGAAGTAAATAGGGAGCCTACATCCTGGGAACAAATCTTTACTCCTCACACTTCAGATAGAGCCCTAATTTCCAGAATATACAAAGAACTCAAAAAATTAAACAATAAGATAACAAATAACCCAATCAACAAATGGGCCAAGGACCTAAACAGACACTTCTCAGAAGAGGACATACAATTAATCAATAAGTACATGAAAAAATGCTCACCATCTCTAGCAGTCAGAGAAATACAAATCAAAACCACCCTAAGATACCATCTCACTCCAGTAAGATTGGCAGCCATTAGGAAGTCAAACAACAATAAGTGCTGGCGAGGATGTGGGGAAAAGGGTACACTTGTACATTGCTGGTGGGACTGCAAATTGGTGCAGCCAATATGGAAAGCAGTATGGAGATTCCTGGGAAAGCTGGGAATGGAACCACCATTTGACCCAGCTATAGCCCTCCTCAGACTATTCCCTGAGGACCTTAAAAGAGCATACTATAGGGATACTGCCACATCAATGATCATAGCAGCACAATTCACAATAGCTAGACTGTGGAACCAACCTATATGCCCTTCAATAGATGAATGGATAAAAAAAATGTGGCATCTATACACAATGGAGTATTATGCAGCACTAAAAAATGACAAAATCATGGAATTTGCAGGGAAATGGATGGCATTAGGGCAGATTATGCTAAGTGAAGCTAGTCAATCCTTAAAAAACAAATGCCAAATGTCTTCTTTGATTTAAGGAGAGCAACTAAGAACTGAGCAGGGGGAAAGAGCATGAGGAAAAGATTAACATTAAACTGAGATGAGTGATGGGAGGGAAAGGGAGAGAGAAGGGAAATTGCATGGAAACGGAAGGAAACCCTCATCGTTATACGGAATCACATATATGAGGTTGTGAGGGGAAGTGGGGGGAAGGGAGAGAACTGAACAACAACAGATGAGGTAGAGAGGGAAGATGGGAGGGGAGGGGAGGGGGGATAGTAGGGGATAGGAAAGGCAGCAGAATACAACAGTCACTAATATGGCATTATGTAAACATTGTGAATGTGTAACTGATGTGATTCTGCAATTTGTATTTGGGGTAAAAATGGAAGTGCATAACTCACTTGAATCAAATGTATGAAAGATAAAAAAATAATAAAAAAAATAAAAAAATAAAAAAATAAAAAAAAAACATAAGCTGAAAGGAGTAGCTACACTAATAGTAGTAAAAACAGTTGTTAGACAAAAATTACTATTGGAAACAGGATATTATCCGATAAGTTAATCCATCACAAAGACATAAAAATGCTAAAAATATATGCCTCCAATAACACAACTCTAAAATACAATCAAAGATGACAGGAATCAAGGGTTGTATAGACAACTCAACAATAATTATTGGTGACTCTAACCACTTTCAACAAGAGAGAGACAAACTAGAATAAAATCAACATTGAAAAACAATACTATAAATCAACTACAGATGATAGATATTTATAGGACCCTACTAAAAAAACAATAGAATATACTCAAGAGCACATGGAACATTCTGCTGGACAGGCTGTTAGGCCCAAAAGTAAGTTTTGATAAATTTAAAATAAGTGAAATGATGTCAAGTAGGCTCTCTGAACACAATGGAATTAAATTAGAAATCAATAAGAGAAGAAAAAATGGTAAATTTACAAATACATGAAAACTAATCAATATGACAGTAATTAACACCATGATTGAGAAGAAATCACAAGGTAAATTAGAAAATCTTTGGAAAAAAATATGAAATAAAATATTTCAAAACTAATGGGATCTAACAGAATTAGTATTTAGAAGAAAATTTACATGCATAAATCCATATTTTTTAAATACTTAGTTCAATTACTAATGATTTATTTAAACTACCAGAAAAATAAAAACAAACCAGATCCAAAGCAACAGAAATATGAAAATAATAATTAGAGAAAGAGGGGAAAAAGTAAATATATGACAGAAAGGCAATAGAAAACTTGAATAAATAAAAGGTTAGTTCTTCAAAAAGATTAAGAAAATGGACAAAACTTCAGCACTTTAAAAGTTAACAAAGAACAAAGGAGACAGGAGTCAACACTAAAATCAGAAGTGAGAAGGGATATCATTATTGACTTTACAAAAATAAAATTGTGTAATACTATAAACTATTGTATCCCTCAGATTAGATTGTCTAAGTAAAATGAACAAATATCTAGAAAGACTCACACCCTCAAGACTAACTCAAGAAGAGAGAAAATCTCAATAAGCTTAATACAATTACATAATGAATTAGTTATGACAAATTTCTCACAAAGAATAGACCATACACAGATAGCTTCAGCAGAGAATTTTATCAAATATTTGAAGAAGTATTAACATCAATCCTTCATAAACTCTTCCAATACCTGTCTTCTCATACTATAAGGACAGTATTTCTTCATGCAAAACTAGCAAAGAAATCACAGACAAATAAAACTACAAGCCAATACCTGCTATCCTAGGGGTAAAAATACTGATAAAAAATACTGATAAAAAATATAGCAAACATATCCAGCAATCTCTAAGAAGTCCTATAGGCCATGACTAATTGAGCTTCATTCCAAGAATAAAAGATTAGACAAATATATGAAAATCAACCTTTTTATTACACCTTATTTATAGAATAAAGAAAAACACATCATCTCTCCTATAGACACAAGAAAACATCATTTCCCCAAATTTACCACCATTTAATGGTAAGAGTATTCAACCAACTAGCAATTGAAGGGGGATTTTAAAATCTGAAATGCGCATATGTGAAAAACTCACAGCTAACATCAAGCTTCATGTTAAACAAATGAATAATTTTCTTTTAAGATCAGAAGTTACATATGGATGTTATCTCTCATCACTTAAATGTTACATTGTACTCGAAGCCATAGCCAGGCAATTAGAAAAGAAAAACAAGTAAGTCACTTTGATTGAAAGGGAAGAAATTGAAGTATCTCTATTCACAGATGATATAATCTTGTACAAAGAAAAAAGCATAACAAATGAATTCATCAAAGTTTCTGGTATAAGATCAGTGTACAAATACTAATTACATTTCTACATACATGCACCAAAATATCCAAAAATGAAATAACAGAGGGAAGCTCAGGACTCCAGTTTCAAGCATGGTAGGTATGAAATATCTACACATGATAGTGTTTGTGCCACATAAGCAATTCAACATCTGATTAAACACTGGCAGAAGGCCTGAGCCTTGGATCTATTTGGGCACTATTTATTAATGTATGCTGTTAATTCAAGTGATGATATTGTATTAAAAATGAAAAGAATGAGTATACCTAGAGGTAGAAAGGAAAATATGTGAACCCTGATCCAATAAAACACTGGCTGGTTACATACAAGAAAACAACAAAATCCAGCTGAATTTCTCCATAATCTTTGTGAACATTATCTTCTAGGAAACTAAATCCATCTCCCTCCTTTGACTCAAATGTCTAGACAAAGACTCACACCATCAAAACTGACTCAAGAAGAAACAGAACATCTTTCATGAAACTTTTCTTGAAGGGTGTTTTCTGTGTTGTGTTTACATTTTAATAATCAGATGCATGCTCAAGTCAATGAAAGCTGGATTTTATTTTCTCACATTCATGGTTATAAGAAGAAGAAAAAATAAGCCATTAGTGGGGACTACTAAGATTTTGCATAATATAATTCTCGATGGATTATTAGATCACCTAAAGTGACTTTATGCTTTTCAGTATAACAAAGAGGGAAGTTTTCTTTTTATCATAGTTTTAAACTTTTTCACTGGATAAATGGAGAGACCTGTCTATATAATTCTAGAAATGTAAGAAACTGAATTATGAAACTCTATAAAGAAAATTTAGGACTAACTCTCTTTGGCCTTTAATTAGGCAATGGTTTCTTAGATATAACACCAAAGACACATGTAACAAAAGTTCAAATAGTTGGACTAAAAAAGTTTTTAAAACTTTAAGCCTCCATGTGAAAGCATAACCCATGGTATGTGATAAAATAATTGAAAATCATATATCTAATGAATGTTTCACGTCCAGAATATATAAAAATCTCTAACAGCTCATTAATAGAAACATAACCCACCTAAAAGCGGGCAAAGAATTTGAATAGATAGTCCTCCAAAAATATATTTAAATGGACAAAAATAATATGAAAAGATGGAAAACATCTAATTTTTCTAATGAATGATTAGGTAAATTCATATCAAACCACAGTGTATACCACATCAAATTTACTCAGGTGACCAGAATAAGATTAAAAAGTGTTGGTGAGAATTGGGAGAAATTGAAACACTTATACATTACTTTTGAGATTCTAAATTGGTATATCTTTTTTGGAAAGAGTTTGGCCATTTCTCAAAATGTTGACCATAGAACCCAGCAATTTCATGTCAAGGCATATAACCAATTTCATTGAGAATTAAACATTTATTACTACATAGAAACATGTACATGAATGTTCATCACAACATTAGTCATTATAGCCAAGACTGTAAATACTTAAACATCCATTAATTGATAATGGATAAGTAGGTGTGGAATATCAATATAATAAAATATTTTTGAGCAATAAAAAATAATGTGCTTAACACATTTGTAAGAAAATTAGGTATAATAAATTTTAACTTATATATAGAAAAACACCTTTTCCTAGTTCAAAGTTTTCTCTGCTGTACTTATATATATTTATGGAGAAAATTTTAAAAAATATTGAAATCCATTTCATCAAAAGTATCTCATTGAGACTTGTTCAAAATCACATATTATTTATAAATTAATCAGAAGAGTGCTACATATATATGCTATTAAATATTTTTATCATCCATCCAAATGAAGGATATCTCTCTATTTAGCCAATGTGAATATTCTATAGAAAAAAGTAAACCTACTTTGTCATTATATTGGAAAACAAGAAAAGGAAGCAGTGAAGTCAATGTAAATGTTAAAAAAAGTTGTACTAAACATTTAAGTAATAATAATCCACATGGTTAGACATACTTATTTAATATATGACAGATTTTCAGATGTTGTCAAATAAGTACAACTCTATATTGTTTAAAGTAATGCTATTGAAGTAAAGGTTTAAAGGAAGGCTATACGTAAATATATAATAGGAAAATACACAGTAAACTGGATAGGATTGGCAATAATTACAGGTTAAAAATGAGTTTAGAGAGGCTTGACTTGTGTCTCAGTGGTAGAACGCTCGCCTAGCATGTATGAGGTGCTGGGTTTGATCCTCAGCACCACATAAAAATAAATAAATAAAGGTATTGTGTCCAACCACAATTAAAAGAAATAAAAAAGAAATGAATTTAGAACCAGAAGCTATGTAAAAGAGACATGTTGCTGTCAATAAAATGTGCTATACATAATAAAGAAAAATCAGTCAAAAATTCTTATGTATTAAAAAACAAATCATCAATAAAACGTGAAATAAGCATTTGCTGAATAACTTCTCAGTCTTTGAATAGATGGAGTTGCATAAAAATAAAACATAAATCTGATATCAAAAATATGTTGAATTTTGTCCACTATAAATTATGTATAGTGAATTCTTATAATTTTGTTTTGCCTTGGCATCCATACATGTTGAATATAGCTTTAACTTGCTGTACCTGAAGAAGGGTTTAGTCACGTTGCCATTTTTCAGTTTTCTGCCTCCTCTCAGTTCCTCCATGTAGTCAAACCAGATGTCTGTCTCCTTGGTAGCCACCTTCCTACAGGATAGCTAGATAGAGCCTAGTTGATTTGTCTCAATGACCCCCACATTCTGCAGGGACTGTGGAAATAGAGTGTAGTAATCACTGCTTAGTCACACCATGACTCTGTGGAACTCAGTACACTTACGAGAACTCCCCTCAGCAAACCTGCTTGGGTAATACCATGGACCAAAATAAAGACCTTGAGTCCCCTTCCCCCTCATTGCCTCACTCTCGGTATCTCCCCTGTTTCTCTTTCTCATTTCTCTTTTTGTTCTATACCAGCTCACTGAGGACATGTATCCTGGTATTCTGTTACCTTTCAGGTGGCCCTGCCAAGTGCGCTGTCCTCTAATTCCTGGAATCTGTAAGCAATAAGTTGCTTCTGTTGTCTTTTGTAAGATTGAGCTGCTACCTCTGTGTTTCATCTAACTGATACCCAGTCTTCCTTGGTTGGAGTTCCTTTCCCAGTCAGCTCTCTCTAGACAGTGACTATCTTGGCAGGAATAAGTAACACAGGTCATATAAGAGCTGCAAAGTTTTCTGCCTGTACAAGTACATTTTCTGTTAGGATACCTGGTTACAGGTCCAATACTTAGGAATTAGGCCAGAGGCCAGGATAAAGAAGCATCTGTGAGAGGTGCATTGTAAACATCCATGAACAAAGTCCCTGAAGATCCAGAAGTTCAGGACTAGAATTTATAGCCACTCTCACACAGACCTCAAGACCAAATTAGAAAACAGCAACAACAACAAAACAAAGTGATGTGTAAACTTTCCGAATGTTGGAAAAATATTATATCGTTAAAATTTAAAATGTCCTCCTAATAATGCCAAGCATTATTATATGATAAAATTTAATTTATACATTAGTGTATGTTTTTAATCTCAGCAACTTGGGAGGCTGAGATGAGAGGATCTTAAGTTCAAGACTAGCCTCAGCAACTTAGTGAGACCCTATATCTGAATAAAAAATAAAAAGGGCTGTTGATGTAGCTCAGTAGTAGAGTACCATTGGGTTCAGTCCCCAGTACCACAAAACAAACAAAAAAACTAATCCAAAGCCCTCCTGACACAAGAATTTAAATCTGCAATTTACAGATCATTCAGAAATTAAGCATAATTAAAACCTAGAAAACCTCATGATTTTTTATTGTAAAATGGCTCAATAAATTATGATATACAGAATGTATATATTATGTATAATAATTAAATATATATTATATATAATAAGAGTTGCTTTGTAGTGATTTTAACAAATATGGCATGAGGGAGTGAAAAAACTTGATGCCTGTTAATAAAAAATTAATATAAATCGATAAATGTGTTATGACCTAAATTTTGAAAAATATATATATATATTCATATGTATGTGTGGGGTGTGTGTGTGTGTGTGTGTGTGTGTGTGTGCATGTATAAGCAAAGAGTATTATGGATTGATGCCCACCAGATCACAAGTAATGGTGACATTGAAAAGGAAGAAACATTCCAGGAATTTTGTTTTAGAAGCTTCTATATTATTTGTGCTTTTTAAAAATTAAGAATTGCTTTTCTGTTTCTAATTATGAAATAAAAATGATATTAAAGAGAGGGACTAATGAATATGAGAATGTCAAACTATATAGTAAAAGTTTATTTTCTAGCTCTTAATGTTTTTAGTTTTAGTTATTAAATAATGAATCACATTCATTCTTTTTTTTAAATTTTTATTGTTGGTTGTTCAAAACATTACATAGTTCTTGACATATCATATTTCACAATTTGATTCAAGTGGGTTATGAACTCCCATTTTTACCCCGTATACAGATTGCAGCATCACATCGGTTACACATCCACTGTTATACATATTGCTATATTAGTGTCTGTTGTATTCTGCTGCCTTTCCTATCCTCTACTATCCCCCATCCCCTCCCTTCCCCTCCCATCTTCTCTCTCTACCCCATCTACTGTAATTAATTTCTCCCCCTTGTTTTTTTTTCCCCTTTCCCCTCATTTCCTCTTGTATGTAATTTTGTATAACCATGAGGGTCTCCTTCCATTTCCATGCAATTTCCCTTCTCTCTCCTTTTTCCCTCCCACCTCTCGTCCCTGTTTAATGTTAATCTTCTTCTCAAGCTCTTCCTCCCAACTCTGTTCTTAGTTACTCTCATTATATCAAAGAAAACATTTGGCATTTGTTTTTTAGGGATTGGCTAGATTCACTTAGCATAATCTGCTCTAATGCCATCCATTTCCCTGCAAATTCTATGATTTTGTCATTTTTTAATGCAGAGTAATACTCCATTGTGTATAAATGCCACATTTTTTTTTACCCATTTGTCCATTGAAGGGCATCTAGGTTTGTTCCACAGTCTTGCTATTGTGAATTGTGCTGCTATGAACATCGATGTAGCAGTGTCCCTGTAGCATGCTCTTTTTAGGTCTTTAGGGAATAGACCAAGAAGGGGAATAGCTGGGTCAAATGGTGGTTCTATTCCCAGCTTTCCAAGAAATCTCCATAATGCTTTCCAAATTGGCTGCACCAATTTGCAGTCCTACCAGCAATGTACAAGAGTACCCTTTTTCCCACATCCTCGCCAGCACTTGTTGTTGTTTGACTTCATAATGGCTGCCAATCTTACTGGAGTGAGATGGTATCTAGGGTGGTTTTGATTTGCATTTCTCTGACTGCTAGAGATGGTGAGCATTTTGTCATGTACTTGTTGATTGATTGTATGTCCTCCTCTGAGAAATGTCTGTTCAGGTCCTTGGCCCATTTGTTGATTGGGTTATTTGTTTTCTTATTGTTTAATTTTTTGAGTTCTTTGTATACTCTGGATATTAGGGCTCTGTCTGAAGTGTGAGGAGTAAAGATTTGTTCCCAGGATGTAGGCTCCCTATTTACCTCTCTTATTGTTTCTTTTGCTGAGAAAAAACTTTTTAGTTTGAGTAAGTCCCATTTGTTGATTCTAGTTATTAAGTCTTGTGCTATGGGTGTCCTATTGAGGAATTTGGAGCCTTACCCCACAATATGTAGATCGTAGCCAACTTTTTCTTCTATCAGACGCAGTGTCTCTGATTTGATATCAAGCTCCTTGATCCATTTTGAGTTAACTTTTGTGCATGGCAAGAGAAAGGGATTCAGTTTCATTTTGTTGCATATGGATTTCCAGTTTTCCCAGCACCATTTGTTGAAGATGCTATCCTTCCTCCATTTCATGCTTTTAGCCCCTTTATCAAATATAAGATAGTTGTAGTTTTGTGGATTGGTTTCTGTGTCCTTTATTCTGTACCATTGGTCCACCTGCCTGTTTTGGTACCAGTACCTTGCTGTTTTTGTTACTATTGCTCTGTAGTATAGTTTGAAGTCTGGTATTGCTATACCGCCTGATTCACATTTCCTGCTTAGAGTTGTTTTTGCTATTCTGGGTCTTTATTTTTCCATATGAATTTCATGATTGCTTTATCTATTTCTACAAGAAATGCTGTTGGGATTTTGATTGGCATTGCTTTAAACCTATAGAGAACTTTTGGTAATATCGCCATTTTGATGATGTTAGTTCTTCCTATCCATGAACAGGGTATATTTTTCCATCTTCTAGGATCTTCTATTTCTCTCTTTAGGGTTCTGTAGTTTTCATTTATAGGTCTTTCACCTCTTTTGTTAGGTTGATTCCCAAGTATTTTATTTTATTTTTTTGAGGATATTGTGAATGGAGTAGTTGTCCTCATTTCTATTTCAGAGGATTTGTAGCTGATATACAGGAATGCCTTTGATTTATGTGTGTTGATTTTATATCCTGCCACTTTGCTGAATTCATTTATTAGCGCTAATAGTTCCTTTGTAGACCCTTTTGGGTCTGCTAGGTATAGAATCATGTCATCTGCAAATAGTGATAATTTAAGTTCTTCTTTTCCTATTTTTATGCCTTTAATTTCTTTCATCTCTCTAATTGCTCTGGCTAGTGTTTCGAGAACTATGTTGAACAGAAGTGGTAAGAGAGGGCATCCCTGTCTTGTTCCAGATTTTAGAGGGAATGCCTTCAATTTTTCTCCATTCAGAATGATGCTATCCTGAGGCTTAGCATAGATTGCTTTTACAATATTGAGGTATGTTCCTGTTATCCCTAGTTTTTCTAGAGTTTTGAACATAAAGGGATGCTGTACTTTGTCCAATGCTTTTTCTGCATCTATTGAGATGATCGTATGGTTCTTATTTTTAAGCCTATTGATGTGGTGAATAACATTTATTGATTTCCATATATTGTACCAGCCTTGCATCCCAGGGATGAATCTTACTTGATCATGGTGCAGAATTTTTTTGATATGTTTTTGTATCTGATTCGCCAGAATTTTATTGAGGATTTTTGCATCTAGGTTCATTAGAGATATTGGTCTGTAGTTTTCTTTCTTTGAAGTGTCTTTGTCTGGTTTAGGAATCAGGGTGATGTTGGCCTCGTAGAATGAATTTGGAAGTTTTCCCTCTTTTTCTATTTCCTGAAATAGCTTGAAAAGTATTGGTATTAATTCTTCTTTAAAGGTTTTGTAAAACTCTGCTGTATACCCATCCGGTCCTGGGCTTTTCTTAGTTGGTAGTCTTTTGATGGTTTCTTCTATTTCCTCAATTGATATTGGTCTGTTTAGGTTGCCTATATCCTCCTGACTCAATCTGGGCAGATCATATGACTTAAGAAATTTATTGATGCCTTCACGATTTTCTATTTTATTGGAGTATAAGGATTCAAAATAGTTTCTGATTATCTTCTGTATTTCTGAAGTGTCTGTTGTGATATTGCCTTTTTCATCCCGTATGCTAGTAATTTGAGTTCTCTCTCTTCTCTTCATTAGCATGGACAAGGGTCTGTTGATTTTAGTTATTTTTTCAAGGAACCAACTTTTAGTTTTGTCAATTTTTTCAATTGTTTCTTTTGTTTCGATTTCATTAATTTCAGCTCTGATTTTAATTATTTCTTTCCTTCTACTTCTTTTGCTGTTGTTTTGCTCTTCTTTTTCTAGGATTTTAAGATGAAGTATGAGGTCATTTATTTGTTGGTTTTTTCTTTTTTTAAGGAATGAACTCCAAGCAATGAATTTTCCTCTTAGAACTGCTTTCAATGTGTCCCATAGATTCCGATATGTTGTGTCTGTGTTTTCATTTATCTCTAAGAATTTTTTAATTTCCCCCTTGATGTCTTCTATAACCCATTGATCATTCAGCAACCTATTGTTCATTCTCCAAGTGATGCATGATTTTTCCTTCCTTCTTTTATTGTTGATTTTCAGTTTCATTCTATTATGATCAGATAAGATGCATGGTATTATCTCTACTCCTTTATACCGTCTAAGAGTTGCCCTGTGACATAATATATGATCTATTTTTGAGAAGGATCCATGTGCTGCTGAGAAAAAAGTGTAATTGCTTGATGTTGGGTGGTATATTCTATATATGTCAATTAAGTCTAGGTTATTAATTGTGTTATTGAGTTCTATAGTTTCTTTATTCAACTTTTGTTTGGAAGATCTGTCCAGTGGTGAGAGAGGTGTGTTGAAGTCTCTCATAATTATTATATGGTTGTCTATTAGACTCTTGAACTTGAGAAGAGTTTGTTTGATGAACGTAGCTGCACCATTGTTTGGGGCATATATATTTATGATTGTTATGTCTTGTTGGTGTATAGTTCCCTTGAGCAGTATGTAGTGTCCCTCTTTATCCCTTTTGATTAACTTTGGCTTGAAATCTATTTTATTTGATATGAGTATGGACACTCCTGCTTGTTTCCGAAGTCCATATGAGTGATATGATTCTTCCCAACCTTTCACCTTCAGTCTATGTATGTCTTTTCCTATCAAATGCGTCTCCTGTAGGCAGCATATTGTTGGGTCTTTCTTTGTGATCCATTCTACTAGCCTGTGTCTCTTGATTGGTGAGTTTAAGCCATTAACATTTAGGGTTATTATTGAGATATGGATTGTTCTTCCAGCCATATTTGTTTATTTATGTCACTTAACATGGTTTGTTTTTCCTCTTTGATTATTTTTCCCCCTTTACTGTACTACCTCCCACTGTTGGTTTTCATTGTTATTTTCCATTTCCTCTTCCTGTAATGTTTTGCTGAGGATGTTTTGAAGAGATGGTTTTCTAGCTGCAAATTCTTTTAACTTTTGTTTATCGTGGAAGGTTTTAATTTCATCTTCCATCCTGAAGCTTAATTTCGGTGGGTACACAATTCTTGGTTGGAGCCCATTTTCTTTCAGTGTTTGAAATATGTTATTCCAGAGTCTTCTAGCTTTCAGAGTCTGTGTTGAAAGATCAGCTGTTATCCTGATTGGTTTACCCCTAAATGTAATCTGCTTCCTTTCTCTTATAGCTTTTAAAATTCTCTCCTTATTCTGTATGTTGGGCATCTTCATTATAATGTGTCTAGGTGTGGATCTCTTATGATTTTGCACATTTGGCATCCTGTAGGCTTCTAGGATTTGGGATTCTGTCTCATTCTTCAAGTCTGGGTAGTTTTCTCGTATTATTTCATTGAACAGATTGCTCATTCCTTTAGTTTGGACCTCTATACTTTTCTGTATCCCAATGACTCTTAAGTTTGGTCTCTTTATGTTATCCCATATTTCTTGGATGTTCTGCTCATGGTTTCTTAACAGTCTTGCTGAGCTGTCTATGTTCTTTTCAAGTTGAAATACTTTGTCTTCATTGTCTGATGTTCTATCTTCTAAGTGTTTTACTCTGCTGGTAGTATTCTCAATTGAGTTTTTAAGTTGGTTTATTGCTTCCTGCATTTCTAGGATTTCTGTTTGTTTGTTTTTTATAACCTCTATCTCCCTGTATAGTTGATCTTTTGCTTCTTGGATTTGTTTATGTAATTCATTGTCGAAGTGATCTTTCATTGTCTGATTTTTCTGTCTAATGTCTTCCTTGAGACTCCAGATCATCTGAAGCATGTAAATCCTGAATTCTTTATCTGACATTCCATCTGCTACAGCTATTACCTCTTCTAAAGTTGAGTTGACCTGCATTGCTTGTGGTCCTTTCTTTCCTTGTCTTTTCATACTGCTTGCGTTTCTTTCTGCTTGGTGAAACTGTTGTGTTATTGAATTTTCCCCCTATATATTTATATTGCTCTTATATAGTTGCAAAGTCTCCGTAGCAGGCGTGGGCGGCATCTCTGCCCCTCCGTGGGCCTCTGGGCCTGTTCTGCTGGTGGGTCGCAGTTCAGCCTACTTTGCAGGCTGGGGCATTGGCTCTGCCCCTCTGCGGGCCACTGGGCCTGTTCTGCCGGTCTGTCGCAGTTTCGCCTACCTTGCAGACACTGGCGGCGGCTCTACATTCATTCTTAAAGAAATTAAATAAGCCTTTTGTACAAGTAGCTAGCGGAAAAGACCCATAATATTTCTAAAAATAGTAAAATACTGAAGGTAAAAAATGCAACTAGATATAATTAGAAAAAGATGGTATTAGTCTTCTAACCTTTGCTTTTTTGCTTTATTTTTATTTCAACACTAAGGCTAAAGTAGAACATATCAATTCTCCCTATGATCGATGGAAAATTTAGCAATCTTCCTTTTTTCATTCCTCCTCTATTTCTCAGTTTTCATTTAAATAATATATTCTAAGATCCAGTTTATTATTTATTTGGTTTATATTTTTTATCTTCTCATTTAAATTTTTTCCTTAATACTTGATTTCAATTCCATAAAACATTAGTTGTATGACAATATGACTTCAATTTTAGTTTTTTTGTGGTGTTCAAATCTTAAACTATTTTGTTTAAATCATGTCTTTCTTCTAATATCATGTATATTCATGAGTTATTTCTTATTATTATTGATATTTTCATGAATTATTTTGAAAAAATTCTTTTTAAGAAAAATAAATGAATAGTAAACTTTTAAATCCTCACAAGTCTACTTATGCTATTTCCCCTTATATGGTAGCTGTTTCCAGAATATGGATATAGGCTGAAAATTGACTCATCTCTGTGCAGATTTATTATATAGGAAAACAAACAGTATAGAAGAAAGTCCCTTTTTTGTGAGGGATACATTTCAAAATCTTCAATAGATGTTTAAAACTAGAGATACATACACAATATATTTTTCCTATACATACATACCTACCTATGATAAAATTTAATTTATACATTAGGCATAGTAAGGATGAACATCAATAAATGAAATAGTGCCATGATACATCTGATACAAGATGTCCACTAAGTGAGCAAAAGGCAGGTATCATAAACAGCATGGATACACTGAACAAAGGGCTGAATGATGTCCCTGGTGAGCTGGAGCAAGATGGCATGAAATTTTATCATGTTACTCAGAATGGCATGCAATTAAAAACTTGTGAATTATTTTTGAAAATTTTCATTTAATGTTTTCAGACTGTGGTTAATCATGGTTAACTGAATTCACAGAAAAAGAAACTATGTGTAAATAAGGATTAGTGTACATTTGTTTTTCTTGCTTGTAAGAATTTAAGGGCTTAAGTTCAATTGTAATATACATGTTATATAGGTTATAATAAAACATATCAACATACTTAAAATAGCACTCAATAGATGTTGGTAGTTGAAAATTATTCCTCAAGGAGAAAAATATTTATGATATATTTAAGTAAGAAAAAAAAATGGTTCTATCTATCATTTGAACTGTGGTTTACAATTTCAGTAAGCCATGGCATGTATCTGGATTAAGAATAATCCAATAAAAGGAAGAGAATATTGAAAAGTAAAATAGCCACTTTCTCATGCTTTTACTCATTACCTATTTATTGAATACCAGCCTGATATCTGTTATGAATTGGCTATGAGGTATTTGCCCAAAACACCCTGTTAATGCAAGAATGCTCAAAGGTAAAATGATTAGATTATGAAAGCTATAATTCATTAAGTGAATTGATTAATCCACTTTTTGTAATAAATATTTGATTGAAATAATTGTGTGTGAACTGGAAACAGGTAGGATGTGGCTGCGAAGGGGGTTCACTGGGGATGTGCCCTTGGGTATTATATCTTGCCACCTGGTTCCTCTTTCTTGCTGCTTTCTGGCTGCTGTGAGTAGAGCAGCTCTTTCCCCCCGTGTCCTCCTGCCATGATGCCCTGCCTCACTTGGGCCATTCCCCTGAGCAATGGAATCAGCTGGCCATGGACTGAAAGTCTGAAACTGTGAGCCCCTCATTAAACTTTTTCTCCTCTAAATTTTTCTTCTCAGGTGATTTGGTCATGGTAACAAAATGCTAACACAGTTTTAGGAACTTATAAATACCATTTCTTCAATTACTGATATTCCTGGGGCTATACCCTTATAAATGTGAATTATCTTTAATAGAAGAAAAACTATCATTTTGTGTTGGTATCAGAATTCTGTTTGTATCAGAATTTGTTATACATGATGGCAGAATGCAATTCATTTCATATTACACATTTAGAGCAAAATTTTTCAAGTCACTGATTGTATACAAAGTATTTTCACACCATTCATGTCTTCATACATGTATTTAGGGTAATGATGTCTAAATTGAGGGCCATCTCTTGATGCATAAATTCGAGAGCTGTTTATAATGCCTCTTTTAATGCATTGCTGAAATGTTATTTCAATGTCTACAACTCTAGCTCAATCAGAAAAAAAAATAATAATAACTGCTAATGTCCCTTGATGATTCCCTTGTGTTAGATTCTTTACTATTTAAAAATTACCAGTGTTGATATTCCACAATAAGCCAGGCATGTGTGAGACTCTATAGCACCCAGGATTATTATAAGAGACAAAAACAATATTATAATGTTGTTACATTCAAAAATTTAAGTGAGTGGGCTGGGGGTGTAGCTTAGTGGTAGAGTGCCTGCCTAGAATGGGAGGGGTGCTGGGTTTGCTCTCCAGTCCTGGAGGAAGAAAAAAAAAAGGCTTCCAAAGGAAGAAGTGTTACAAGTACTTAGTTGACATTCAAATTTTTTCATACACATATGCATGTTTCTAATTTGCCGCCCTCCCCATTACATCTCCTGGGTTAAATATGTGCTCTGGCAAATCTGATCCTTTATTGAACCTCAAGTACATTTTGATTTTTCCTGCCTTCAAGTTCTCACCTACCTTACACTATATCAAAGACTCAGTCAAAATTTTACTTCCTCCAGTAATTCTCTCTGCTTACCTTGGATAAGTCTTGGAAAAGCATGTTTCTTTCAGAGCTACAATAGAATATATTGTGGATTCTGTGGTGATTATATATGCACACACACATGCACTCTCTCTCTCTCTCTCTCAACACCCACATATATTATCTTCCTCTCCTCATTAGTATTTAGCACAAAGCTTTGTAGAGAGCAGGTACAGGGACTTAATAAATATTTAATATCTTGACTGACATGTTTTCCCTGATAATTTTTTCTGGACTTGCCATTTCTTTTTGGTGGTGCTGGGGATTGAATTCAGGGTTCACACATGTTATACAGATGCTCTACCACTGAGCTACACGTGCCCCCCACCCTAGTCACAATATTCACAAAATACTATTGGCACATACTTTTATCTTCCTTTCTTCTTTGCCTACAGTTTAGGAGCTCATCCTAGATATGACCAGGACTTGCAAGCTCCATCAAATCTTACATTTCTTTTTCCTTTGAAAGTCTTCAATGACTATTCTATTCCCTTTCTTTTTCCCCAAATGAAATCCACTTCTATTTCACATTTTTGTGGTTATTTTCATTTGCATTCAGGAATGAACCTTTCTGACTGAATTGGCATTTACTTAAAAGATCTGTCCTCAATGTGAAAAGCCTGCATGGAATTCATTGCCCATGTTAAAATGTGAGCTGTTCTTTCCTTTTCATGTGTGCTTTCATTGTAGCATTCATTCCCTTAACAGTATTTCACCAGGATCAAATCTAACATTTGCTTTTCCCTGATTGGAACAAGTCTCACATTTACCTTATTATTGGTAAAAAGATTTATTTTCATTGATATTTCAACTAATAACTATATACATTGCCTACAAATGGTTGAAATTATTTTCAACTCATTATTCTCATTCAATTTCCCACTTTTAAATCCTCTATCATAATATAAAGAAACATTCAGTGACATGCTTTTTCTGTGATGTATGTGTTTATTCATGTGTGTGTGTGTATGTGTGTGTATTTAACAGAGCTAACAGAAAAGTTCACAAAAATGTGTTTCTCACAGGTTTACACAAAGCACATATTTGTGTCATAAGTCAAAGAGGGAATATTTGTCAGCATCAAAAAAAGCTCCTTCCTGTGCCCTCCCAATTACTAGTCACCTTTTCCCCTGACACCGGTAACCATAATGTTGGTTTTCTCCCTTTGTTTTACAGCTTTGTCTCCCAAACATGTATTCCTAAACACCATAGTTTAAATGCAGCCCTATAACATGCAATATTTTATTGTAAGCTTCTTTGCTCAACCATATGACTGTGAAATCTAGTCGTGGTGATGAGTACAGTGGCAGGGTCGTTCCTTCATATGCAATTTTCTTGTACAGGATACTATTGATAAACATAGCACAGTATATTAATTCATTCTGTTGCTGAGGCACATCTTGGATTTTTTATGTTTTTAGACTACAAATAAGATTATTATGAAAAATTTTTTCATTTTCTTTCAGGCATGTGCAATTTGTTGAGTGATTTTCAGAATTAGTATTGCTGGATTATCAATTGCACCTCTATTCAGCTTTTGCAGACATTGTTAAACAATTTTGCAGACATTAGTAATAATTTACATAATTCTTCTAACCCTGTAATTCATTCACTTTGTTCTAGATCTGTAATGATAATTTGATCATTCTTTTAATTTTTAGCAATTCTGGGTATAGGGCTAGATATATGAAAGTATCTCATTGAACCTTATATATTTCTATGGTGACTAATTGTTTATTCATGGGTTTATTGATCCTTTGGAGATCCATTTTTGTTAAATTTTAACCTGGGTCTCTTGTTCATTATTCTACTAGGTTGTCTGTCTTTTCCTTGATCTGCCATTTTTAAAAAATTCTGGATGTAGGTCATTAGTCAGGTATAGAAAACTTGCCTTTTAACTCTCTTACTTTGTTTTTGATGCATGGAAAAGTCTTAATGTGTCAAACCTAACAATATTTTCCTTCTACTTAGTGGAACTAAGAAGAAAGATTTTAAGAAGGAACATTTTGACTTCATGCAGATACACATTTTATGATTTCTTTCTCATTTAAATCAATAATCCACTTGGAATTGATTTTAGTGTATGATGTGAGATAGAATTCAATATTCAAAATTTCCTCCTTAAGAATAAGCATTTATCCTAGGATCAATCTTTTAAAAATTGATCTTTACCCTCCTACTCTGCATTACTATATTTCCCATAAAAATATTAATATATGTTTTACAAACTGTTTCTGTTGACTACTAGTAAATTTATCTAATTGTCTACTCTTCCTGCCATCTGCTTTTGACTTTTATAACTTGATTGTATTTTGATATCCAACATCAAAAAATCTTTTGGTTTATTGAGAATTATTTGATATATGTGATATTATTTTAAGTGATATTTTAGTAAGTTCATTTTACTTTAGTTTTAATCTCTTAAAAATGAAGCTTTGAATTCTTGATATACCCTAGAGATTAGTGCTGTGTCTAATGTGTGAGGAGTAAAGATTTGCTCTCAAGATGTTGGCTCTCTATTCATCTCACAGATTGTTTCTTTTGCTGAGAAGAAACTTTTTAGTTTGAATCCATCTCATTTATTGATTCTTGATTTTAATTCTTATGCCATAGGAGTCTTATTAAGAAAGTTGGGGCCTAATCCCACATGATGAAGATTAGGGTCTACTTTTTCTTCTATTAGACACAGGTCTCTGGCTTTATTCCTAGGTCCTTGATCCATTTTGAGTTGAGTTTTGTGGATGGTGAGATATAGGGGTTTAATTTCATTTTGTTGCATATGGATTTTCAGTTTTCCCAGCACCATTTATCAAATAGGCTATCTTTTCTCTAATACATGTTTTTGGCATCTTTGTCCAATATAAGATAATTGTAATTATGTGGGTTAGTCTCTGTGTCCTCTATTTTGTACCCAATCAATAAATGGGCCAATGACCTGAATGGACACTTCTCAGAAGATAACATACAATCAATCAACAAATATATGAAAAAATGCTCATCATTGCTAGCAATTATAGAAATGCAAATCAAAACTACTCTACGATTTCATTTCACTGCAGTCAGAATGGCAGCTATTATGAAGACAAACAACAACAAGTGTTGGCGAGGATGTGGGGAAAAAGGACACTCATACAATGCTGGTGGAACTGCAAATTGGTACAGTCAATCTGGAAAGCAGTATGGAGATTTATTGGAAAATTGGGACTGGAACCACCATTTGACCCAGCTATACCTCTCCTTGGTCTATACCTAAAGGACTTAAAGACAGCATACTACAGGGACACAGCCACATCAATGTTTATAGCAACACAATTCACAATGGCTAAACTGTGGAACCAATCTAGATGCCCTCCAATAGATGAATGGATAAAAAAATGTGGCATAAATACACAATGGAATATTACTCAGCAACAAAAGAAAATAAAATCATGGCATTTGTAGGTAAATGGATGGAGTTAGAGAAGATAATGCTAAGTGAAGTTAGCCAATCCCCAAAAACCAAATGCTGAATATTTTCTCTGATATAACCAGGCTGATTCATAGTTTAGGGAGCAGGAGCATGGACAAACTCAAGATAGGGCAGAGAAGAGGGAGGGGAGGGGAGGGGGATGGGACTAGAAATGATAGTGGATTGTGATGGACATTATTATCAAAGTACGTGTATGAAAACACAAATTGGTGTGAATATACTTTTTATACAACCAGAGATATGAAAAACTGTGCTCTATATGTATAATAAGAATTATAATGTATTCTGCTGTCATATATAAATAAAAAATTAATTAAAAATAAAGAAATTTTTTTTGAAATTTTGTATACCATTTTAATATTGAAAACCTTTCACTAATTTTCTAATTTTTCTTTTATAGATAGCTCTATATATAGTAATACCATGTATAAATAGATACAATGTCATTCCTTTCTTTCTAATTTTTATGTTTATTACCTTTCCTTTTCTGACCTAATAAGGACCTAAAGCCTAATGTTAAATGAAACTGATTATGGTACCACTGTTCACTCCCAATATAAAAGGGGATATGTTAGAATTTCACCATTTAATATAATGTTTATCAACTTTATCAGATTGATGAAATTTAAACTGAGTGCTTTCTGAAGTGAATGATAAAACTCTGAGCAAGATTTTAAAACTTCTAAAAATTTGTGTTTTTCCCATGGTCTAGAGAAGATCTGGAATGTGCTTTAAGGTCAAGGTTACAATGAAGACCCTTCTTGGATAGTGGGAGAGGTTTGACATGGGAGAGAATGACTCTGAAAAGGATTTATTGCGCTTTCCTACCAGAATTAAATTAGTTGGGGGATGGTGAGTGAAAGAGGGAAAATTGATAGAAGCACTGTGTTCATAGGATCAGTAGATAAAAAGGATTTTTGTTCTTGAGAAATTCCATGGCCCTCGAAATTCGTATCATCACAAGCAATTAAGAATGGTTTCAGAAGAGCTCTCCCAAAGAGAAGCTATGGGCATCTCTCTCTTCTCCAACGGGGGCTCCCTAAGTTCAGGGTAGAAAAAAAAAAAAAACTACAAGAAAGGTACTGGGCACTGTATTCAGAGTCAGTATTTCTCCCAGATGAAACAGTCAAAGGAGTAGACCATTGAAAGGCAGTTCCTGGGGGTATCCTGTGGCTGTTTCAGGGTCACAGAACCAGGAAGAGATAAAGGGGCTGAGCCACTTGAATGCCATCACTACATCTCCCCAAGAAACGAGAATGACCCACACTGGGGGTGCCAGACAAGAAGGAGTGAGACAACACCATGGTAACCAAACAGCAGGAGGGCCACATGCCTGTATCCCTCCTCATGATTTTATATAAACTTCCACTGTGTATCTAGATCTTCTTCTAGGAGGGGGTGGGGTTGGAATAATACTTAAGCATTATTGGATAAGAACTCAGCCTTGAAAGAAACACACAGAAAAATCTGAGGGACCAAAAGTTAATATTTTCACAGAGAGTCTGGGCAAAGTAGAGCAAATTACAAGGCCTCTGTTAAATTATCTTTGCTGGCTTTCACTTTCCTGTGATACCATCTACCCTTATTGAAAGATGGTATAATAAAATTTGTAAGAAATTCATCATGGTTTACTGTGAGAAGAGGTTATTCTGACACTACTTTGTTATTATATTTTCCAATGTTCTCTTTATGAGAATCCTCAGGAAAGATTTCTGTCTGGTCTTAACAAGAAACTTCTAAAAATTTTTCGTTTTTCCCAATTTCTTTATTGACATTTTGAATTCTGTAATTGAATATTATTTTCTTTTTGTTCTTGTCCCTGAAAAACTTGGAGATAATTTTGAAGACTTCCCATCCCCACAGGCATGAAAAGGGAAATTTCTTTGGCTAATTATATCAATAATATTTGAGAAATATACATTAAACAAAACACGATTTGAGAATCGAACAACTCTTAGAACCAGAGCAGGTTCTGAGAACTCCAGCCAAGGCCAGATGGTATTGGTGTCATAATGGAAAGAAGTAATAGAAAACAGCTTGTTTGGCTACTCCTTAGTTAACCAATCAGTCAAATTGGTTACAGCTTAGTTAGTTAATGGGCTATTGGGTCTCATGCAACCAACCAAAATACTCAGGTGCTGTTATTAAACTATATTGGTTTGGTCTGTTGGGCCCAGTACAAGTTGCCAGTCCAAATTCATGACCTCTTATGATTTTACTTAATCCAAGTATTAACATCTTTGTAGAAGCCCTATTTATTATGGAAACTATATTCAACCATATACAAAAGTAGAGAGAAAGGTATCATAAACATCCATTTGCTAAAAACCCAGTTCAACAATAATACCTACTATGGACACACTTATTTATCCCACCTAAACTTCCTTCTATCCCATTGGACCACGTTAAAGCAATTCCCAGATATTTTCAGATATCATCTGCACTTATTTCAATATGCATCTCTAAAGAATAAAGATTCAACTGGGAAATTTCTACCTGCCCTGGGAAGGTAGAAAGATGTCTAGCAATATGGCTAAAAGAGAATTAAACTAGATAACTTACAAAACCATCTTAAATTATATCTAAGGAGGCAAAGTAACAAACAAACAATAAAGAATTCCAGAAAATGAGCCTGTTTTAGGAGAGAAAAGATCCCAGTCTCCTGTCATTTTTGCCTGAGCAGTGAGAGGAGGGAGGAAAACCCACCACAGATGGAGTGAAAAGAAATCACCTGACAATTTAGCAAATTTTTGGAAGGTAAAGTAGGATAGGTGGCTCAATAGTTTAGAATACCTAGAAGCTCCACTAAAAGAAATATAAATATAGTTGGGCTCACCTCTCCATTCTTTCCCTTTGTTCTTCATTCATTGCTCACACAGAAAATTAGAGGTGGGGCAGGAGAACTGAGAGAAAGTACCTAGGGCATGATTTAGAGGAGGCCTACAGCTGAGGAAGGAGCAGGAGGGCCAAAAACTTCCCCTGGGAGCCACCCAGCGCTTGCTTGAGGCTGGGGGGCAGGGCAAAAGAACTGACAGCTCCCTGGTCTTAGTAAAGTACTGCTGAAGGGAAGCTTCTTCTCCTGCCACCAGTCACCTGAAGCCCGTCATCAGCGGAATTGAAAGCAACAAGGTGCAAGGCCCAGTGAGGCTGAATCAGCAACCCCACACCAGCAGCTTCAGAGATGCACCCCTTTTCCTGAGGAGTTTTACTTTGATTTTCACTGATATTTTATATGCAATGTCTGGCACACCATAAAACACTGTGAGGCACTGAGATGAGTAAACTAAACCAGTTTTTAATAGTGGATCAATAGAATCAGACCTGTGGTGGCCCAAATATTGAAACTTTCAGAGAAATTGAAGAACATATTAAACAGAGGGTACCAATACACATGAACAGATGGGCAATTCCAGCACACACCAAAATTATTTTAAAAACAAACAAAAGGGAATGCTACAAGTGAGTAAATGCCACGTCAGAGAAAGAGAGGAATATAGCCAGGAAAACCATTATGCTAAAAAACTAATTTCTTAATAGCATCAAATACCTAATCAATATTCACATGTCTTAACAAATGTTTGACAAGTTGTTAGAATGTTCTGTACATGAAATTTCTTGGTTTGTGTCTGAGTTTTCCCTTAATCTTTTTTTCCCCCATGCAATTAACAAACTAAAGAAATTGTATCTTAAGATGATTCTCAGAGTCGGGATTTTGCTAATTTACCTTCCTGCCATCATTTAACATGTTTCTCTGTCCTTTATTCCTATAAACAAGCTTTGCAATCTAGACATTTGATCAGATTCAATTTCAGTTGTTTGAAGATAATACCTTATAGGCAGTGTTATGTATTTTCATTGTGATTTTATTATTTTTCTAGTAGAGCATTTTTTAAAAAAATATTAGCCCATTATGTAAATCTCCAGCAAAATGTATTGGAAAATTACCTATTTGATTATGTCAATCACTTTCAGTTTGATATTTAAATTTGTTTTTAAAATTTTCATGCCAGGTAATTTTCCCCCTCTGATATAGTGGGTTTGCATTTGTAGAATAAAATTGGGGCTTTTTTATTTTGTTTATTTGTAGTTAAATTTTGAGATAATAGCTCCACTTTCCTTCAGATTTTCTACTGCATTTTTACAGAGAGATGATCAGTCACTACCACGAGCTAGTCTACTTCTGAGTGAACAGTGCCTTTGGAATCATAAAGTTTGCACTAAAAATAAGTCTATCTTGAAGTTCATAACTCTGCTAAGGCTGAGTGGGGGTGCTTGATAACATGCCCCTGGGTAGTAGTCTACAGTCTGGGAAGCTCTGTTCCTGCTGCCAGCCCCAAGGGCAAAGCCCTCCTTACTTGATACAACTGGAAACTGCTTTGGAGACCACTCTAAGTTGGCAGTAGTACCATAGTTCTGGTAAAAAGCATACCTCTTCTGTAGTCTCAGAGGAAAAAAACAACATTTTTCAGGAGTGAAAAAAAATTTCATTTGCTTGCAAGTATCTCCATTGCATTGAGCAGAGAAACCAAAACCTACTTCAGGTAAATTTGTGGTTGTGAATTTTAGTAAATAAAAGTGTTTTGGTTAATCTTTATGTGCCTTGGATGGTGATATGAGGGTAGCCTTTATTCTAGCCACTTTATTTAGATGAGAACACAAACTGGCAAGATAAGCAGAGGAGAATGAAGGGAGATAAAACAGCTACCTATTTACAATGATTTCTGTTATTGATAAAGCCTCAGAATAATTTATTTGACCCAGTGGTCTTAAATCTTGAATCAGTTTGTACTTGTTGGCCATCGGGCCCTTTTGGGCTTTGCAGCAGCTTCAGATCATCAGCACCGATACGACTTAGGTGCAAATCCTCCTGTCCTGTGCGCCAATAACCTTTTAAAATCATTCCTGAAGCCTCATATCCATCAGACTCTTTGGGTTTGTAGTTTCTGCTTGCTTAGAATAAAAATATCAGAGCAAGGGAATGTAAATAAAAAGGAGATATACAAATGTAGGAACTGGGGGGTAGGAAGGGGTACATAAACATCAAGAAAAATGAGTGATAATTATATTACTAAGCTATAACTAATATTCTATGTTTATATAATATTCATACATGGATACATTATGCATAAATAATAATTTCTTCAGAGATGCTTTTAAAAGAAACTGTTTCCGCTTATGAACATCTTCTTTTATGTCACCTTGTTTTCACTCATCACTAGGGAAGCTATGGATTAGAGTGGCTCTCACTGAGCTTCTGAAATCAGACTTTCAAAATCAAAATCCAGCTTCATCACATTAGCTGTGTGAATTTCAGCAGCTCCAACTCTTGCATGTGGGTTTCCTCATTCTAAAACGAGGATAATGAATATAAACTTTTCATAACATTATGACAATCAAATTGATATAAATGATATCAACTACTATCAATAATTGATGTAAATGATATCAATTATCTACCATAATTGATATTTATTGTCATCCCTATTTTAGGATGAAGAAACACATATGAAAGTTTAGTAGCTGCCCAAGTTCACAATTTATATTTTTAAAATTAAGTGCAAAATTATTTATGACTTTCTTGTTCAAGAATGGACTAGAACCTGCCATTGTCAGATATAAAATATAATTCACTGGAATCTCATAAATGTGTTTGAATTGAAAACTAGAGTCTGAGAGGGCCTCAGTTTCTCCATTTGTAAAATGGAGCTACTACTTCCTAACATGAATACATGTGAGTATTAAATGTGGTAATTTATTATGTTTGTATAATACAGTAGGTACTTAAATATTACTTACTTCTTTCTCTTTCCTTTTCCTTAATTATTAATGATTTGGTGGTGATATCCAAAGCTTTCTGTCGTAAAATGTTTACCATAACATAACTAATAGCAGTAACTAATAGAAAATTTTCAAAACTGAAGCTAGCATCTATGACTATGTAGCCTTAAATTCTTATTTTGCCCTATGTACTCTAAGTGCACTTAATTTCCACAATAGAGACTGGAGTATATGGCTTTGACAGTGAGTCAGAAGTGTCTTCCCTTCTGTAGACCACATTCTGCCCCTCCTTGTCCACAAAGCTGCATGACCACAAACATGTTTTCTCTTCTACTGGAATCTTGAAATTCTCCTTTTACATGAATAGTTCTTATAGTGATCACAATTGCCTCTCATAAACATGAAATATCTCTTGATCCATTGGTGTTGTTATAATGATCTAAGTTTAAGAAAATTTTTAGCCATTTTTGAAAGTCTGCATCATTTTTTAAAGTAAACTAAATGCATGTTATTATGTGTTTTAAAAAAAGTACTTCAAAAAACTATCCTATCTTAAAATCCATAGTTTAAAATGTCTCCTTGATTAAAACTTTTAATTTGTACTTTTATTCTTTCATTAAGAAACTGATGCTGTTAAACTAGTTATATAAACCCAAGATTCACATGAATTATCATTTCAAAAGGTTCAACAGTAATTTGTTTAGAATCCTTAATGAAAATTTCAGCTGCAAAATTATTTTACTCCTTTGGAAGGGTCTTACACTTTATAAACATTGGTGTAAATGCATAAATATAGGGACCATCACCACCATTTAAAAACTGGGCTATTTTAAGGTGTCAACAGAGACTTTTTTTCAAATTGTCATCTTAAAATAATCATTGTAACAAATACATATTCCTGCTTAGATGTACTTGTGTATCTAGTAAAAATCCGAACATGATGAACTTTAACAATAAAACAATTTGAAAAAAAAGGTTTCTCAAGACATCTTGTGTACTATGAAAACCCATGTAGGAAAACTAGAATGTAACCAATTCAAGGGCTAAGCTGTGGTGTTCTTGTGTAAAGAGAATATTATTGAATTGAACCTATCAGTGATAATTTCAATAGTATCTTCAGATATTGATTCTCAAATCCTAGATTCTTGCCACTTCTAATTTGGTAAACCCATTCTTGATCTAAATCCAAGGATATGGGCTTGGGAATAGAGAGCTGGAATTCTCATCTAGAGATCTCTGTACAAGTTCACATCATTTCAACAGTCAAACCAACGAGAATGTAATTATTTAATGTACTTCTAAATGCTCTCAAAGATATTAGTTTACCTTGTTACTTTTTCTCCCAAGTTTGTTAAACTGAGCCAAAATTTGCTAATATGCAACCTTCCAGTGCCTTTTCTGTTTGCTAAGATTTCTCAAAAATACTGGGTTCATGAACTAACCTATAAGCTTTTTCTTCCTTGACTACTTTTCCAAATCCCCATTGGTAGTTTTAAACTACCTATGGTAGCAAGAAACAGAAGAAAGAAAGTGACCATAGCAAGCTGCCACATTGTAGTAACTAAAGTTTGACTGTTATCTGAAGCTATTTAGAAAAATGAAATCTACCCCTTCCCTGACCTGAGGTTCCTTCCCATACAACCATGCACATCCAAGACAGAGAAAGGCCATGGAGACTAGCAAAGACCCAGATCAAGGAGACACAAAAGACAGGAGCTACAAAAGACTTATCAGCAATTGAGATGGCTCTGAATGGAAATGCTCAGAAAATTTCCTTTTATTTAGAATTCATTATAATTTATCCCTGAGGTCTTCCTTCATTTGCTGCAGAGATCTTTCCTAAACTTCTTCCCTGACTTTATGCCATAGTGAAATTAATTAGAACATGCATTGTGGAAGCCCATGTTATTGTTTGCTCACTGCTTTCTTCCTCTCTGTATTAAAAGTCCCCTTGTCAAGGTAACCTTTAGGATGTTCTAAAAGCAGTGGCACAGGCAGATGAACTCCAAGTCTCATTTTTGTGAGAACATTCCAGTCTACGTAGCTTGTCTGCTTTCCTCAATAGCAACTCTGAGTTTCCGATATTCAGTTTCTATGTACTAAATATAATCCATTTTCCTGCTCAATTACAATAGATTGCCTTGCGGTCAACATCATCCTGGTGTGGAGCACTTGAAAACATCAAGAGGAGCCTCTAAGCCTAGGCTTGCATTTACAGAGTTTCAATATTTATTCTAATTGTTCTCATGCAAAGATCTGCTTCCTTTACAGAAAAAGAGAAATATGATTTAGAAATTCTGTTTTATCCATATTTCCAACAAATATTCATCTCTCAATTTCATGGATACTTGAATTGTTCTCTTCTCTTCCCCCTTTCTATATCTAGACTCAAACTCTTTCTTTTTGTCACAAAGATTGCTTATATTAAACTCTAACCTTCCTTACAGAATTCTTACATGCTGTACCACCATCCTGTGTTTGGTTTTAATTATTTTCTCATATTTATTGTCTACTAACATTTATTATTGATTTCCAACTTTAAAAGCAGTGTAGAAACCTGTAGAAAATGTTTAGATAGAAAAGTCCTCCCCTCCATAATGGTCCTACCACATAGAAGTGAACATCAATATGTTTTATGTCTTTCTAGTTATTTTACTATTGTTGATTTTACCTTTAAATTAATTTTTCATATTCAGAGGATTTGAGGTTTCTTCCTCTTCAAGTTTTTGAGATCAACTTTCCAAATTCATGGTCCTCACAGCCAGCCAGATCCCATTCTTTGTATTAAGAAACTGAAAGACAGCCTGATCCCTTTTTCTTGTGCTTCCTGAGAAAATTCTTCAAAAACCAGTTTTCCCTTGTTGGTCATAATTAGTTCTGGAGTTGCTACTATGTCCCTGGTTACTGGATTAGTTCTTATTGTCTCAAGTCCTGAGCTTGTGATTTCTTTTTTCAGTTTTAAGTATTTACTTGTTTTGTGCCTGTTTTGAAATCTTCAATTATTGCTGGATAAACAACAACAACAAAATAATAATATAATTTCTTGGTAAAAATTGCATTCCTCTGATGAAATTGCATCTTCTTAGTGGTTTCAGAATAAAATAGAACCTCCCTGCCATTAGCATTTATCAACAGGATCCATATCTTGTCAGTGTCATTGCCGTGGAAATGGTATTCATTAGTTTTTGATCAATATTCTCTCTAGTATATTTATATGCTAGCACTCTAGCATAAAACTACTATTAAAGTCTAGTTTTTTATTAAGTATATTTATCCTTGAAATGAGGAAAATAGAATATAGATTTTTTAGAGGAAAATATATTTTATGCACTCTAACATAAACTAACAAAGATACCTGGTAAAATTTTAATTTGTATAATAACAATAAATATTAGATTTAAAGTGAGGCATGAAATTTAGGAATAATAAAGACTGCTACAATTATTACAATCAGTATGGAAAAGTACTTGGGCTTGTTATATTTTTAATTTAGTCATTATATATATATATATATATATATATATATATATATACATATTATATATACACATATATATTTATATATATATATACACACACATATTATACACACACACACACACACACACACACACATATATATATATAAACTAGTGTCTAGATGTCTAGTGTCTATATAACTAGATGTCTAGATGTCATGATACACAGCACTATTATTGAAAATAAGGTTATGATGCTATATTAAATATTAAGCATTTAATAGGAGTTAGTCAGTGATGGATGGTGATGATGACCAATGAAAACATGTCTCACGTTGTTAGACTTTTTAAGAGAAATAAATCCACCAACTAATGCATTTATTTACCTCCATTCAGAGAATTTCAAGTGCAAAATTTTGACTGAAGTAAATCCATGTCATAACATATTTGAAAATCAGGACTACTTTCCCACATTTAAACTATGGAGACAATTTTTCTACATCTAATCCAAATGGAGCTACTCAAATTTCTTTTGACCAATTGGTTGTAGCTTCTTTGACAAATCTTGCCTCAGTCTGGCTGGGCACAAAATCACGAACCACTCAAGCAGGAACAAACTTTATTTCCAAAACTCCCGTGAATTTTGCCACGCATGCAGCCTTCTCTTGGGACACACTACACCAACTGGAAATCCCTCCTCAGGAATTCCCTCCTACCGCACTTGCACTTCCCCAACCAATGGGAACTCTCCCAGGCCGAGGTGGACAGCAGGGGTCTAATCTCCAATTGAATGTACATCTTAACATAATCATTATCATCTCAATGGCTTGCTGGGGTCACCTTTCAACCAAAAATGCCATGTGTCATTCCTACGTGGCTATGGCTCTCAGCAAAATCTGGAGTCTAGAAGTGATGAGAAAAGTCAAAGTTAAAAGCTGTTAAAAATAGACTCAGCTCATTCCAGCATCTTCTCCAATAGCACTACCTGTCCATTATATTAACTTCCTTTTCTCTCCAGTGTCAGTCCAATCTTTCAGCCATTAGGATACATTTGGTAAGTAAACGAGGAAAGCATGTCACTAGTGTTCAGGGTTTTTCACTTGGTCACAGGTAATTTGGTAACTAATGGTGCTGTAAGTATGAATAAAAGGCATTTCTCAGAAGAACCATCTATTTAAAGTAACATGCTATAGGTCTCCTTTACCTTTGTACTCAGTTCCAGAACCATGTCATTTCCAATAATGAGAATTTTTGCTTTTTGAAAATTAAATGAAAACAATGTTTAAATGAGTTACTTTGATGTAATTTCATTTTACTATAAAGATATTTGCATGTCATTTATCCTAAGCTATTTCTGTTTATGAAAACAAATGGAAATATATAACATTTTCAGTGTAAAAAATGCATGTGATAATTTTTCTGATAAAAAATATTTTCAAGATTTGTGCCTAAATAAAATTATAAGCCAGGTCATTTTAGGAAGGTCTCTTTAAATAGAGCAACAAATGAAACTGTGGGTTTGAGGGTGATAGAACCCAATTCAGAAAAACCTGAAGATTTTTCTTGCATGAGAATTTTTAGTCAACATACTTCTTTTGGTTTTAAAAATAAATGTTCATAAGTTTTGTAAGAGGGTATATGATAAGTGTTTTTTTAAATATTATACTACCAGTAATACTGTCATTTCTCCAATTTGCTTCAGTTCTGCAAAGGTAAGGAGAAGAAAGACATTTTTGTTATTTCTTCTTCCACCTGCCAAATCATTGGAGTAGCATAAATCATATCATATTGGAACACTTCAGAAATCTTGAAAATAAATTTAGCTAAATTTGTTGTCATTACTTCACAGGAAAGGCATATGATAGTTTCTGTGTTCACAAAAATAATGAATTTCAAAATAAAAAAATACGAGTATAAGTTAAAATAACAAAGTTTAATCTATGTAACAATATAAAACCTTTGAGAGTAATCACAATTGAATACAAATGTATTATTTCTATTCTGGCCATGCCATATCTCCTGGTTATTTACAACCCTGTGTCTCTTTATGACATCAGGAAGTAGCAAGTGGTTTACTCTGGTGTGTTCCTTAATTATAATTATAAATTCCCATGTTCTCTCAGACCTTCCACAAAATGAAGAGTACCAAGTATGGTTTACTAGATATACTAATGACAGAGTTAGTGAGTGAATAAGTATTCTGATATCTGAATACAGATTTAATATTTATAGGTATGTGAATACAGATATTTCATAGGTGATTATGAAGGCATTCTTTGTATTTAGCCTTGTGTGAATTTTGTTAGATTTTGATTTTTAGGCATTGTAATGGGAAAGATACTATTGAACAGATACTGGAAAGAAACAACATATAATGTCTCATGCACAATTGTGGCTTTTTTTTAAACAGAGTTAGAATTTTAGGTAAGTAATGCTAAAGAGTATTGGGCTTGTACATTGACATCTTTTTTTGTCATATAAATTAATTATATTGCATTCTACTATTTAATGCTTTGGGTATGTATCAAGCAAGTTATATGCTACCAGGCCAGAGAATATTAAGTAGTAAAACATTTTAGACTTGAAGTGAAAAGGAGTAGTCTTGCATTTTGATGCTGCATTAGAATGGAGATTGCTCTTCTATTCATCTCCATCTCCAACTGTAAATGGGGGTAATAACAGCATGTTTTCCTGCTTCCCAGTTTGTCACAGAAGTCAAAAACATATGGCAGTGCTTTGGTAAACTTTGAAGCAATTGTAAACTCTTTTCAGGAGTATCTTATGTGCAGATACATTGATCTGGGAATGAAATTACACACAAAAGCTGTAGCATTAACACTCACAATGTAGTGATACCAACAACCCAGAGAGAGGTTAACAACATTAATAAGATGTGAGACCAGTACATACCTAAGTGGAAAATGATGTGTTCCCCCCCTTCCTTCTTGCTACATTGCAGTAAAATTAATATGTCCAAAATTCAGAGAAAGCTTTTTGTCTAGTTATGCTACCATCTATGACCCCTTGTCAAGGAATGAGTGGCAGGTCAAGGGAAGTGGATATACTATCAGAAATATCATTGGGGTTATAAATGAAAGTATTAGGAAACTTCCTTGGAGAGGGCTTAGTTGTAAGAAACTGAAAATGGGAAATACTTGCCCTAGAGATAAATTCTTCACACAATATTTAGTTTGCCTCCTCAGAGACTATCCCTTTCAATTTTAGAACAGTACTGCTCACTGAGATTGTGAATTTAAATAACTTTTCTACAGTCAATTGTGGGCTCTGTTCTAAAAAAAAAAAAAAATGAAAAAGCAAAAAGAAGCAAAAATCGTTTGTTGAAAAAAACGCTGCCTGTCTTGAAATACTTTACATGGCTCCTTTGTCTAGGCTTAAAATATGCTTAATATATAGTATACTTGCTTTATTTTAACACATACCCTACCTAGATTTACCTACTTGCAGAAATGGCATCAATTCATATTTCTGGAATGCTACCAGAAATCTTCTGTGAATTTCTTTAGCGACTTCAAAAAAGGAGACATTGATAGAATACCTGTAGTTCACAGAAAAAAATGGATAGACTGTTTTAGACAGGACTAATCAATTTCATTCTCAGAAAACAGAATGCCTTTCTATGCTTTCAAGAAAACCCATGCACACACATGCACACACAATGAAGGCCAGAACCTTCTCTCTAGTTAATGAGAAAGAACGGAGTCCTCAAGAAATAACTTTGCCTTTCTTGCAAAGCTGCAAAGTCCCAGTAGACTGGATTATATTCCACAGCCAGAAGCAATACAGCTTATTCATGGGGGTAGATGAATGATACAGTAGAAAAAGGTTCTCCAAAACTTTAGGTAGTGAAAACTTCAAAAGATACTAAAAAATTTCTCCAACATCTCTAAGACATTACTGATTTGTAGTATTTCCTAAATCAAGGCAATGCATAAATGGAATATGAATTTCTTTTGTTAGAATTCACATTAGGACACGTTGAGTAAACAGAACTTGGAAGTATAAAGTAACTGTAAAGAGAGTACACACCTTAGGTGGGATTGAGGAGTAGAAAGCTTCTTTTCATCTCATCCTTGTATTTTTGTTGATCTCAATATAGGAATAACTGTGACTATTTTGTGGATGACCATAGACTTTTCCTTTTATGAGTCAAGAGAAGTCCCTCAATACCTACTCATGAGTTCTGTGGTTAATGTTCTAAACCATTATAGACCTGGAAGGTAGGTGTTTGAAAAGTCGCTTCCAAATGTATTTAAACAAAGTTGTGTGCTGGTTTTATCAAATGAGTCTGTTAAAATTAAAACAGTTAATAACCCATTGATTTCTTGTAGCTGAAATCAATAACGTATCTACAACAGAATGCATTTCTAAAAATGTATCTGCTAATAGTTTCATTCAATTTATATTTCCAGTAACTATAATGCTTATTCTAATTTCCTGTTAATGGGACATTTTTGCTTCAAAAATTTTAAAGCAGATACATGAATCTTTAATTGGGAGGAAATCTGAGTAACCCAAGGATTTTCACCAAAAGCTCTGAGGTAGTTTCCATATTGAATCTGGTGGGTTGGAAACGAAGGTGTTAATTATATGTCTTTAAATACACAGGGAAGGAATTTTCAGTGGTGGACAGATGTACCAAAACAAATAAATATATAAATATACTGGCAATACTGTTTCTTTAAGAGAGTGTGATTACCAAAAAAGTTGATTCCCATACTTATGGGTTAGTATTAACACAACATTTCTTTAGTGAAAATTATTCTATGAAAACAAGTGTTGTGACTAGCTCTGGTCAACTGGGATTATCCTTTAAGAGTTAAGAATGTGCATTTATTGAGTATATTTAAAAACCAGTTCTATCCTATTAGAATACTAAACATTTAATAATTCAGCTTTACCCAGCTAATTGAGCATTTCAACTTTTTTTCAGGGATGTGTCATACCTCAGAATCCCCTTACTTTGATGACTTCTAAGTAAAATGAAGTCTTTGTTCAAATGTCATCTTTTAATTGAGGCCTTTCCTTACTACCTTGTTAAAAATTATAATCTTCCCACCCCACAGTCAAGGTCTCCTCTAATTGTCTTTTTCTTTTCCTTTCCAAAATATTATCTAATTATAGTTTTGCTTATTACTTATCTCCCTTGTGAAATATATGGATATTGTGTGCTGAATAGCAAAGAAAAATGACTAAAAGTACTTTCATCCTTCCTGCGACCTAAATAAAACACACACACAAATCAAAAACTCAACTGTGGTGTTGACTAGCACTAGGGAAGTACGGCCTGGAAGTGGTGCTTTGTCACCTCGTCTTTTAGGTAGGAACTTGCAACACAGTGAAAGGTTGGGAATTGGGGTCAAGGTAGGAACTAGAGAAGCCTTAGGCCTGAACTCTCTTCCAGACAGGGGATCCTCTCTCTATGGACATCAAGAACTAGTGCCTACTCTCACTGCAGTCTCCGAGTTTAAAAACAAGAGAAGGAAGGACAGGAGACAAGGAGAAGCTAATGCCCTGATCACTTGGGCCAGAAAATTCAAGTTAAGTTTATAGCTGCCACATGTAACCTGAATATTTTAAAGATTCTTAAATCTGAAAATTTTCTATATTTTGCAATATAAAAATTCTCAGATATTGAGATCACAGACATGGAGATTTAGACTTGGAGAAAAAATATATTTTACATATCTTAGGGTAAAGAACACTGTAATATTTGAATATTTCTGGGTCTTAAGCTTCAGTAATTTGAAATAAAGTAGTATTAAAAAATCGAATTCCTCCATCACACTATGTCATCATTTAACAATTCAAAGAGTTGCATTATATTGCTAGTTATTTATACACAAAATAATAATAATTACTATTTGTGTGTGTAAGTGTGTGTGTGGTGGTGGTGGTGGTGCTGGGGATTTGGGGATTGAACCCAGGGCTTTGTGCATGTGAGGCAAGCACTCTACCAACTGAGCTACATCCCCAGCCCCTATTTTTTTTTTTTTTTATAATGGGGATTATTGCTAAACTTTACAATTTCTGAAATTTAATGGGCTCCTAGAAGTTTAACTACCATTATCCTCTGTGTACATGTTGTTACAAGTGTAACACATGCGTCAAAATAGACAACAATGATACCCAAGAGAGAAAACATAAAAGTAAAACTAAAAATTTATACACAATATCAGTAAATTTATACTTTAAAGACTCACATAATTTATTTAATGAATTTAAACAATACATTAAAAACTGGTATGTGGAAAAAAATCTCATGGAATAAACTATATTACATTTGAATTCAACAGAATTCTCTTTGCATCTGTGTATCTTTAGATAAACAGAGGGAAAAATGGGTGAATGTCACTAGCACTCATGGGTTGTCTATGAATCAGACTTTAGGAAAGAAGTGTTGGGCAAACCTAAATGTAGCTGTAGTCTAGAGAGAACTTGGAAAATTTTGTGTGTGATAATGGCCTGCATCTGTGCACAATTTTACTCTAATACCCTATAATTATAAAGGACTGAATGTGTGGAACTCACATGCAGGGAAATGTTGCAATATGCCCTTTGCTACCTTACTAGCATTGTTTTCTGTCTCATACCACTGCCTTAAAATCACTGGGACTGGCAAAAAATTCTAAGACCTGATGCTTATAAATTTAAAAGTTGGAATAAAAATGCTCTTAGAAAAATGAGCCTATTTTCCTTAATATATGTCAAGTAGGGAAGTGTGGTGTGGGTGAAGAGAAAAGTTTACAGAAAAAGAAGAAAGTTCATATGTATCATGAGAAGGAAGAATTTTAAGCAGTCTAAAAAAGTTTTATTTAAGAATTTGACTTCAAGTGCAACCCACTCCATTCCACAGTGAGACGGAGTGATGTTTCAAATGTAAGAGGTAGATCACTCCTGACATATTCGGGCCAGGTGTGAAATTAAAGTATTTACACTCTGAGGGACTCTCGACAATTGTTAAAGAGTCATCCTACCTTTTGGTGTAATAAGGAGCTCTTCTCCATTTAATTTGCCTGGTACAGCTTATGTAAGCAGTTTACAATGCTCTTTTCTGGAATGTAATGAGGATTTATTCATTTTAGCTTCCTCCTAATTTGCTCACTTATGAGCAAAAAGAAAAAAGATGTGGCTTTGACATGGAGAAAAAGAACCCTTCACGTGACAGGGCAGCTCCAAATAGCATTTCTGTGCTGACAGCTTGAAACTACTCATTATGGTTCAACAGGGATGAGATTTAGCAAGAAAGAAAGCTCCCCAGTTCTCTAATTAAAATAATAGACAATTCAAAGGAGAAATGCAATCTGATATTTTTATAAATGAAGAAAATTGCTCAGTATGAAGAAAAATGGTAAGAACTTCATATTTTCAATTTTTTTATGTAATTTGGTATATTATAAGGACATCAATATGCCCTGCAGTGTCATTTCAGGTCAAAGTGTTACTTTATGTGATTTATGTTTGGTTACTATGTCAAAGACGAAGCCTAATTTTGTGTGTGCAACAAATTGCAACAACTTTCAATATTTTTCTAAGACCTTGGACACACCTGATACTCCCAAAGGGCTTCTTTCTGCATTTAGGAATTTGGTTCAAAACTCATCCATTTTCTCTTGACATTTGTTAGGCAATGAACAAACTGCTAGGATTCTGGATGTCTTTTGAATGAACAATATAAAGAAAATGCTACTTCCGATCTTCTGGCAAATTGTCAAGTCAATGTTTGCCGTGCGGGGTGTGGCTGGAAACTGCAATTGAGACAGAAACCAGAGTCTTTGCTCAGATAGTGTAATACCTAATTTCTACAATCAGAGATTCATATCCCTCCAGGTATATTTAGGAACAAATCACTGTGCCTATAATAGACTGTTGTGTGTTTTCTGCAAGGTAATGCTATAGTCTTCCTCAGCTGTTTTAGGTTTTGAGCATAAAGAAATAAGAAACAAAATTGTTACTGCCCTTTTTAAAATATAACCTACTGAAGAAGATTACCTATACTCAAAATGATCAAACCTTGTTCCTCCCAACACTCCAGGTAAAAAGAGATTGCTTTTTTTCCCCCTGTCCCCGTGAACAACTATGTCCAAAGGAATCCAAGGGATTTTGAATTAAATATAATCTAAATCCAGGTAGATCACTTCCCCCAGGTGTAGACAGTGAGAAATAAAGTCTTATTATTGCTCAGAAGGAAAAAAAAAGTTAAAAATTGTATTTTTAAAGAAGAACTGGGAATAAATCTTCCTTTTGTTTATTAGGAGGATTATTTAGTGAGGAGAAAAGGGTATGGTGAAATGATCTCATGATTTCCTTTTGTCCTCAACAAGTTCCTGTTTATTTATGACAATCAGCAATTCCATGTGGTGGACAAAAATGTTAGAATACTCATCAACATAATTCTAAAGAAGCTTAAGAAAAAAAAATATTTGACAAAATAATTTTGAATTCTTGTAATGAGTTCATACAGAGCAACTGTTTAGCACAGTTCCTGGTAGAAAAGGTAATAAAAATACTGGCATTTATTCTTAATAACACCCACTAGTTCATCTTATTATAAACCTGTTTTCAGTGGAATGATCCACTGGGACCTAAAATGCCTGTAGGAAGAAAGTATATTTACTGAGAAATAAGTTCAAAAAGAGGCAGGTTATATACTGGAAAGAAGGAAAAGAATTAGTATTTAAGGTTTTCTACCGTGAGTCAGTTGCTGAGCTGAATGTCATATACTTTTTTCATTTAGTAGGGAACTGAAAAGGAAAAACTCTTTGGAATGTTTCTAAGGCCATATCTGTGCAGCAGTGTAAAATGGAGCCCAAACTTCAGAACACCACTGGCTGGAGTCCGACCCCAACCCCTACAGGGTCACTTAACCCTGCATGCCTCACAGAGTGCTCACACACATAATGAGAATAAGTGCTGTTATCACACACGCTATGGGACTAACTGGGATAATGAAGGTAACATCTAGAGTAATCCTTGAACAGAATACATACTCAATGAAGTTAGCTTTCACTATTCAGTAATAATCCACTTTCAAGTACCAGGTATCAAAGTACATGATGTGTTCTCTCATTTGATATTCTCTACTTCCCTATTTCCTGCATGTGCCGTCACCCACACATCTGTAAATGGATCATGATAGTTATGACTATCATGCTCTGCTTGATGAGGCTTAGTTTTGCATGGCTTGGATAATACATGATCTAAAGTCACTATTTTGAGTCTTAGTCCAGTGCTTTTTTTATTGTAATAGTCTGGCCTAGGAATCACTTGAATGATTGACAATTTGTCTAATATAGACAGCCAATCTAGGTAACAATGGCCCAATTCTTAAGTAAGAAGCTGATGTACACCTTAGAGTGAATTGGGTTCAATATTACTTAAACATGGAAATATATCCCTTTCTGAGAGATGATAATATAATGAAAGAAAATGCTCTGTGGGTTTATACAGTACTTGTGACTATGTTATCAACTTGTCAAACCATTAAAGCCCACAGATTTATACAAGGTGAAATAAGACTGAAAAATGAGTATATTTTCTTCAGTAATTTTCTCATGCAGTTTTATGTTAATCTGTTCACATTCCTCAAATGGAGACTCTCTTTGTTATATTAAGTCTAATAATGAGGTAATTCTAAAATTATATTATCAAAGCAGCATGCTACAAAATTTCAAGCAGTTTATTCCCTCATCTAATGAATATCTAGCTATCAGAACACCCCAAGTGTTTCCTAGGTGTTAAAGATATGTGGGGACTAAGACAGACATCTTTCCTGCCTTTCATTTTAGTTAGGAAGACAGAAAATCAAAAGCGGACAAATAAATGTTATAATTTCAGATTGTATTAAATTCATGAAAAAAGGTAGAATAAAGGAATAAAGAATGATGGCTGGTCTGGGGTGAGCGAAGACAAGTGATATGTGAACAGGTAAATTGTGGGCAGCCTCTTTGAGGAGATAGAGTTACAGTAGGTACCTGCACAAGAGGAGTATAGAGATGGGTGAGAAAATTTTCAAGCAAAGGAAACAAGTGGAAGTCTCTTGTGGCAGAGATAAGGTGGAATGCTGGGATACCTGGGGGAGCTGAGCAGAAGCTAGAAGGACAAGAGGTAAGTTTGGACGCGGGCAGGGGTAAAGTCTGATATCTGTGGTGGATTTTGTCTTGTCTCGGACAAACAGAGACAGGTGTGTGAAAAAGATGATTCTAGCAGCTAGGTAGTGAAGAGACTGTAAAGAATCAAGTAGGTGAGAAGAAAGAGCAGCTATGAAGTGGCTAACAAAATCCAGATGAGAGTTGATGGTGTGATGTTAAGATTCTCCAGAAATATGGAACCAATAGGAGGCCCTCGTGAATAGGGAGATGAAATCAAGGACAATGGAATGGGGCTGAGGAGACAGGATGCAATAGAGAGCTCAAGGTGACCAGAAATGTCCCAATCTGATCCTTCTCTGTATATAGAGGACAACTCCCTTCTTGTGAATTCCCTAACATCTTATCTCCTTCTTCCCCCATTTCTTCCTCTCTAACAAATCAAATCATAATTTTCTCATGGACTACCTAATGAATAATTTAAATCTGTTAGTTCCATTCTATAATAGATATCATGAGTGGCAAAAATCAACAAACAACTTTTAAAAAATTAAATAAAACCACAATTTTTAAATTTTCTTCAGGATAAAAGATAGGAGAGAAGGTAAAAACACCTTAGACAACATTTAAATTGCCAAAATGTGACCTGGAGGATTTACATGCAGCATTTAAAAATGGTCACTAAAGAAAATGTATAATAGGAGAAACTAAAATTTGGTATGAATAAATTGAATAAGAACTAAATTTTAGCTGGAACTCTTCGATGGAAAAAACTGAAACTGAGAGGAATGACTCTAGTAAATTACTAAAAATTAACAACAGTGTGACAAGTTTATGATCATTAACAGGAAATTTAATCACCTTAATGCAGTTTATTTCTAGGAAATAACTTCTGGATGAAAATTTATCAATATAGGTATGATTATCATATTATACTATATTAAAAACGGTTTGGGAATTATAAACAATAGAGCCAAAATGTCTCTCTCCACCTAACCTGACATATAATGGAAATGAAATACATATTTTCATCTTTTTCAAACTTTCTCCATACTAGGAGTATAAAGGTAAGTAAAGAAACACCAACAGAAAACCAACCATTTCCTGCCCCTGGATGCTATAGGCTTACAGAATAAATAAATGAACACTCATAAAAATTTCAGAATGTAAAGTGCTCTGAAGGAAGCAAACACAGTCCTGTTCTATAAAATAACAGTGTTTGTGCTGGGGCCACTTAGAAAGTCTGATTAAAAAAAATGTCTCAAGGACATGTGATCAAAGATGTCTACGAAGGTGAAGAAAGGTCATAGGGTTTTTGCATTAGGAAAAGACTATTTGGGTGGGAGGGTATGCATGCCAGCAACATCTCACAAAGCTGAACCTAGGTTATATGGAGACTAGAAGCAGATGACACTAGAATAACACTAAGGATATATTAGATTTAAATACCAGGGATTTATACTTTATCATGTACACAAAAGGAATCAGTGAGAGAGGTATACTTTAAGAAGATTGGACAGTAATTTAGAGGGAAGACAATAAAATGAGGTCATTCGAACAAAAATGACCAAGAAATAATGAAGTCTAAAAGAGTAGTATAGTAAATGAAAGAAAGAAATAGATTTTACAGATGTAGTAAAGTTTCAAAAATAAAAACAGGACTTGTATATGAAGAGGATGTAAAGGGTAAGAGAATGAGAGGCTCTGAGATGACCTCAACCTTGGTCTGTTAAGAAGGTGATGGTATTTATAGAAACAGAATGTAAGACAAGGAGCTGGTTTCAGAAGGAAGCTTATGAATTTGCTTACTTATTTTGACATGTTCAACTTGATGCATTCCTGAGATATAAAAGGGCAAAATCCAGCAGAGAAGTGGATATTAGGTCTGTAGTTGAAGAACTCAAAGGAAAGACTGATAACCTCCAAAGAAATAAGAGTAGATGAACTTCACAGAAGGAAAGGGGAAGCAGAGGTTAGACTACTGGACAGCCTCTAGGAACTTTTTCCTTGGGGTCTGCCTAACACTGTGTTTAGTAGATGTAAGTAAACCTAGTACATTTAGAAATGGAGAACAGAAGTTAGTGGAGGAGCCAACAGGATTTTCAGACAGGGAGATTATGGCGCCGTGGTGGCCAACCTAGAGCAATTTCAAGGGAGTCTTTAGTAGTAGTGCAGGAGTAGTGGACTTAGGGGTGGGCTCACTGGTTTTCCATGGCACTATTCTGTAAGTGTCACTACAGCACTGTTGATAAAATACAATATCCTGGGACACTTGAGACTTTGGTTAGGATCCTATATATTTGTAATAGGAAGGGAGATTTTGATGAGCTACTTAATTAGGGAGTAGGAACCAGTATCAGGGACAACACTCAAACACAAAATAAATATTGCTAAATTGCTTTCAAAGGAGCAAGACTGGTTGACTTTTTGGTTTGCTAAGCAGTGTATTCAAGTTTGGGGTACAAAGTCAGAGTAGCTAAATTCTACAGGAGATGTATGTAGTTGTGTTCTTCCTCTTCCTCAGCCTCTAGTCCTATCCATGAGCCCCCCCCCCTCTTCTACAGAATGCTGAGCAAATATTTAATCAATATTAATTTGAAGATGAGCTACCTCTGGAGAAGAACTGTACTCCTATACTCATTTGATGAAGATGAAAACCTTGATTATAACCAATTACTGCTAATAAATATGATTTTGGAATTTGGGAATTATTTGTTGAAGACTTAAGAATGGGAATTATCACTACCACTTAATAATAATTCAGATGCTGGTTTGGAATAACATGGTCTGTTCCTGAAAATAGACTTAATTGTATTAAAAATTACCTTTAGTGTGAGTTAAGTGTTTAATCCCCACCCCCCCACATTTACAAATTCAAAGATTTGGTAATAAGTGGTTAAAATGTTTTTTTTTAAAAGGAGAATATTTTGGCATTGCAAATTATATTGTGTTTTCTAAGAAAGTATAAGAAAAATTGTTACCTTCATCTTAATAGGTAATGATGCTTTGCTATATAAAAAATTTGAATGATTTATTTTTATTTCTTTTAGATATACATGACTGTAAGAGTGTACATATTATGCATAGATGGAGTATACCTTATTCTAATTAGGATCGTATTCTTGTGGTTGTACATGATGTAGAGTTAACCTGGTCATGTATTGAATGACTTCTAGAATGAGGAGCACTTTGTTTACTTAGTAAGGGTAATATAAATGTCAGGGACCTGTAATGATCTTGTGAATTTGATGGGCCAAACTCTTAAGTAAATTAATAAAAACAATTTCTTTTTTTACAATGTAAAAGTATGGGAAAAAAACATGGTCTTTAAGAACTTAAAGGGTAATTTCCTTAGGGGAAATGTACTAAAGCAAATCTTTAAAAAAAAATCTTATTTTAACCCTAGAAAGAATAATAGGAACCAGAACCTCTTGGTCTGTGGTTGCGAATTCACATCTCATTTCTAATTATTTCTCTAAATAGATAACCACAACATTGTGATTTATTCCAAACTATAAAATGGTTTTATGAAAGATTGAAATTGATTTCCTGTATTTTCTCTTTATAAATAAAATGATCCAATCCATAAAGATATCAGAAGTATAAATTCATTAAAATTATTAAAGCTGATCTAGTGAGATGGCTTTTATTTTTTCAGGATGATTGGTATCAAATGGGCTCTCAAAGAAGGGTAGAAGCTTCAGTTACAGGTCCTTGAATGATTTGATAATTTGACCTCAGAGTAAAAAAGTATCATGGCCAAGTATTTCTTTTAATCTACTTTTGTAATTTCCCATGTATTTCTAATTGGCATTTTAAACTGCAGATTTGTTCCTTAAGAAGTAGTGATGCATCAATCAATAACGGTGTTTGCTGAAATTCGACTTTCATCTTAAAACACACACACACACACACACACACACACACACACACACACACTTCACTTTTATCAGAGGAGAAACTGGTAAAGTGGGGAAAACATTTCAGAACAGTTTGGCTTGCTCCTGTGAATGTGATTTCTTCTTGTGAAATTTAACAATTTAGTAATAGTTTTTCTTTTGCAGAATGAAAATAATCTTCCTATAATTGTGAAGCTATTTGAAGCTCTTATTTTGTAATGAAACAAAAATTGTATGTGCTATTAGGTATGAAACTTCTTTAATTTCATCTTTTCCCTTCTTCCCTCTTCCCCACTTCCTCCTCCTTCTCCTCGTTCCCCTCCTCCTCCTTGTTCTTCTTAGAGCAGGGGACTGCACCCAGGGCCTAGCCCATGCTAGACAACTGCTGTAACAGAGCTACACTGGCACCCTAATCCTGTATTTTCTTTCACAACAACTGCCATACCATATTTAAATTGTAGCTTATGAGCAATGTCATAAACAGTATTGACTTAGCCCTAACATGCACACACCCAGGCAGTTTGTTTCTCATTATTTGATCTTCCTATCCATCCTGTTTTACAGATAAGTAAACAAATCCAGATTTATAAAACTTTCTCAGACTCAAGTAAAATCAAGCAATAGAACCTAGATCGGCTCTTTCTCATTGCTCAGTTCCTGAATATTATTGTGTTATGTTCTCTCTTGATTTATTCATAATTTCTACTAGACTGTGAGGTGTTCTAAATAAAGGGCTTTAAAATATAAAGGCCTAGGGCTGGGGTTGTGGTTCAGAGGTAGAGCGCTCACTTACTACGCATGAGGCACTGGGTTTAATCCTCAGCACCACAAAATAAAATATTGTATCCATCTATAACTAAACAATAATTTTTTTTTAAAAAAGTCTATTCTATGTAGAAATTCTGTTGTGATTTTACAAAGTTTATGCAATTTACTACTACTTTGACATATGAAACAAATTCAAAAATTAGGGTGGTACAATATATATATTATAAACTTAAATAATTAAAACTGAAAGAAGAGAGAAATAATTTATGTATTATGAATAATTATGTATCAAAAGCAGAATATGAATATTGATTAGGGAATATTTCCAAAGCAATGCAATTTATTATTTCATAAATAAATAAAAGTGTGGAGATTACCAAATATAGAACTTGATTCTTCCATGTAATGACTTGGGAACATTCCATCAGTGCATTTATAAGTATTTATTGCACAACATAGAGAAATAATTTAATTTGGGGATTTTGAGAATACTATCCTGTATTAAAGGAGTTTAAAAATCGAATTAAAGAAACACAAAATAAATAGAATTTCAGTGCTTAAGCAATGGTTCAAAAACAATTGAATGCAAGGAGTCAAAAAAGGATGCTATCTTTAAGGGTCTGCAACAGGAGCTAGGAGAATGGAGGGATGGGGTTTGAGGAAAACAAATGGAGTGATGTTTCAGGCAAGCTTGTTGCAGTGCAGACTTAACATCTCATTGTGGCAACTTCCTTGACAATCAAATGCTACTTGGTATTGCTCATCTTACTGAATACTCCTTTCTCTGCAACTTTTTAAAACTGGGGATATGTCTGTAATTACTCATGTCTTTTAATATTCAAATTCCAAGTGCAGTCTCTCTCAGGATGAGCTTCTTTATAGCACGGACCAAATCGCACTCATCTTGGTGACCTTGGTACTCACCATTACTATTGGCCTTCTCTGAGTGCTCAATGGCAAATAAACAACAAATGAATCCATATGTTCATAAGAAATTAGAAAGAATTTGAGTTGAGAGGATTCTACATATTTTCTGCTATTTTTCCTTCCAGGATCAGTCTCTCTTGCATTGCCCATTGATCATGTGTAATTTACATTTTAAACTTTATATGGCCTGTGTAAGATTACTGAAAATCCAGATGGTCACAAATATTTCAGTGGCACTTTTCTTATATTAACTTTGGATTTCTCCATCAAAAGGAGAACAAAGACCCAGATAAAATATTAGCATCTTTACTCCTTCCCTATATCCTACAGAGGATGTGTAGTTAGATTAGCTAGTTCACACAAGTCTAGCTAGTTCACACTAAATATGTGGAAACAATACAATTGGTTATTTAACTCACTGAGTGAATAGAACCTGATCCAAATGAACTAGAGATCTAGAGGACAAAACTAAATCAGATAAATACTAGAAGAAAATAAGAATAAAAACTTCATAATCTGAGAGCAGAGAAGTATTTTTGATTATAAATTAGAACAGAACTGATATACTGAACATATTGAATAAAAATCATTTTCAGAGAAAGAACAAAGTCAAAAGAAAAATGATATAAAGTAGGACAAAATATTTGGAATATATAACAAAAACATTATGGGAATCTTAGCCAGCAGGGACCTGATCTCAGGTCTTGCTCTTTGTTCAAAAACCAAAAGGAAAAAGTAATGGTGGAAGTCAGGAAAGATACTTGTTGTCAAGAACTCTCTCATCCAGAGTTAAGGTCTGTCCCCATTTCCAGAACCTCTTTAGACTCCCTTCAGTGGCAACTGGACAACTGTAGGCCCAAATGAAAAGTCAGTGTTTTAGCAAAGGCAGCTTCCATGTCCCCCTCATAAAAAGGCCAATTCCTAAAAGAGAATTATTAAAAACTAATTTAAAAAGATAAAATCATAAAAATTGGCAAAATACATAAAAAACTGTTCACTCCGAAAGGCAAGTATTTTTCAACTTTACTTATATAATAGAATGTGAAATAAAACACAAAAATATTTCTCACTTGTTCAATTGCCAAAATTTAAAAATTGATAAAGTATTCTTACTTTGAAATGGTATAAAAATAGGCAAGTTGTTGGAAGTTGAAGGAAATATGTGGAATACAATTTGGGTAATGTATTATAAAACTACAGGTATGTTTATTCTTTGACCCAGTAATCTCATTTCTAGACATTTACCCTGAAGATATACCTTTATGAATACAAAAACATTATATAGTTCATTTGATTTGTTAGGGCATTACTGAGACTGGGCCTATTCAAAGATGCTTTCAGGAACTGCAGATTTTTTTCCCCTTCAAACAATGGGAATTCATTTAGGGAATTAATATTGAAGTCAACTAAGGCCTGAACACATCTGGACATGAATTCTTTAAGTAGAAAAGTTCATAAGTTGTCTTCCAGGAAAAAAGAATTCCAGACCTTTCACTAATAATTCTTATGGTTTGGAACTGGGTTTTCAAGAATGGATATGAACAGAAGGAAGCTAGGTTATTGGGTCAATGTTGTCATGAGCTCAAATTTTCTCATGAAGAATATAACTCTCCCCCCCAAAAATATGTGCTACCTTTCATCCACTAGGCAAGCAAGGACTCCCTTCTCCCTTAATATAAATTCCCCCCACCTCCTATCAACCAACGGAGTGTAGCATATTAGGCTTTATAGTTTCTGGCCTCCTTGTTAGTTGACCACACAATAAAGCTTTTCTTTTTGCAGAAATCTGGTGCTATCTGGTCACTAGGCAAAAACTCCTTTGACTTGCTATATATGAAGGTCAATTAATTGAGTGACAAGGTGGTGATAGAGAAAGAACTGTGTTATAAAGAGTTTGATTGAGGTGATTGGAAAATAGCTGGTCAATTGTCCTAAAGACCATCTTAATTAATAACCACAAGCAAAGAGCTTACATAGGGAATTTAAGAAAGTGTGTTTTTAGCCAATAGGTAGGTGTAAGAGGTATTGTTAATCCTTCAGTGATCCACTTCTCTGACACACATTGTGATGTTGTCTGATGGTCACCAGAAGTTTTGGGTTCTAAAAATCTAAAGAAATGGTTACTGGATAGGAGGTCTTATGATAGATTTTACTTTTGTACCTTTTTTCTGGAATAGCTAAGTCTAGCAGTTAATATCTTAAACATTTAGGTGTAGCTTTACTTTAGAGTTTAGAATGTTGGGCAAAGGTAAAGAAAAAAAAAACGTAATTTTGGAAAGGACAATTTACAAGGGGCAAGTTAATTCATTAGGCAGCTTCAATTTTCTTGCCTTTTATGTGCAGGGCAGCAATTCCTTTCTGGATAACAACCTGAGAGCAACTTGCTTTTTGAAGGTTCCCTGTACAGTCTAGAGAGTCGAGTTGGAGGAACAAGATTGTAGAGACCAAATTATTAGAAGGTTATTAGAATGATCATTAATATGAAATACCATCCTACCAGAAAACAGAGGGCATGTGACTGCCATAGACTTAGAAATTTTGTCTGTCACATCGTGTTCTGGACGACATAGGAATTCACCAGTGTCTTAAGATGAGAGATTTGTATGAGAAACTTTATAAATTCCTAAATAACCACAGCTTCTTAGCTGTCCTCTCAGTTGCCATCTCTGATTAGTGGAGCCAGTCACTGTTGCTATAGACTGTTGGGGAGGAAAAAATTTCCTTTCCCCTTCAAGGTTCAGTACTGGGGGGCATGTGAATTTTTAAATTGACAAATGACAAATTAGCAAAGAAAAAAGACAAAGTGTACTTGTTATGTACACAAGAGATTATAGAAAGCAGTTAAAAGCAGTTAGAATTGAGACTTACGTTCCATCCTAATAGGGAAAGAGAAGGGGGAGAAAGGGCACTTATGGTAATACAAATGGCCTTCAGGAAAGTTCCCTTAGAAGAACAAATGGGGACATGGTAGTTAGGTGACAATGTTGTACAGGTGATTTATCATCCTCAATTCTCTTGCCCCTCATCTCTGGTGACAAGAGTCAATCTAACCTGGTTGTGAAATTCCTGGGGAGGGGATTAATAACAGGTCAATTCTGTTGGGAGTCTCCGTTGTTAGGTAGATGAGGAGAGTTCAGAATGAAAGCTTTTCTTGCATCTGTTGATTCTAAAATTCTTCAGTGTAAAATAATCCTTACACCCCAAGAGTAGATTCTGGACGTCTTGAGGGCCATCACTACAGTCCTCAGTGACTCATGTCAAACTTATAATTTTAGAATAAATAGTTGAAAGTGACACTTCCCCGTGTTTCTACACACACACACACACACACACACACACACACACACACACAAGAAAAGAGGAGAAAGTGTCATTTTAAACTATTTAAACATATATATTTGTGTTTAGAAGACTCATTACTAAATGAGTAATTTAAGACAAGGATCAGCAAACTTTGTCCTAGAGCACATTGTTGTAAGACTTGAGAGCTAATAATTTTCCCATTTTTAAATGGTGAAAAAAAAATCCAAGAATAATATTTAGTGACATGTGAAAATTAGTCCATACTTTTTTTTTTAAACTAGTGCCTCCTCACGCATTCACATATTATCTCTGGCTGCTGTCATACTGCAACAGAACTGAGTAGTTGTGACGAAAACAGAAAAATATTTACCACTATGCCTAGCTGGGTCAAATACCACATTTGTTTCACAGAGATATTCTGACTTAAATACTGGAAAGAAAATGTAAGTTGGTTATTATGCAAATGTCAATTTATTTAAAGTAGTTATCTTACCTTAAGTTATCTTTCTTTGAGTAGATGTACATAGTATATGTATATATACTTAATGTTACATGAAAGACGTAGTTTTCTCTTGATATCTACAAGGGACTCATTCTAGCATCCTTTGTGAATATCCAAATCTATGCTACTCAAGCCTCATATAGCTTTTGTATGTGACCTACACATATCCTCCCATATGCTTTAAGTCATCTGCAGGATACTTATAACACCTAATTCAATACCTATACACCATTTCATTTGAGTGGATTCAGTAAAGTACTTGGTGAACAATAATTTAAGTTTTACTTTTTGGAACATTCTGAATTTCAAAAAAAAATATTTGTATCTGTCTGTGGTTGGATGAATCCATGGATATGGTACTTATGGGTATATAGGACCAACTGTAGTGTATTTCACAATTCAAAACATATTTCTACATTAGGCATCAATTTTTATAATTTCTGGTTGGGTTGTAGAAATCATGACACTCAGTTCTCCACTTTTTCAGGCTTATTTATAGCTAGGTCTGTCAATATGACCTCATTTTGGCCAATGAAACATAAGTAAACATAAGTACAACTCTGTTGGAGAATGTAAGTCCTGGGAGAGCTTTTCTTTCCTAATAAAAAGATTTAAAATTTCTAGAATCTGTTGCTTTGGGTCTCTGGGAAAAACTGCTCACCTCATGAGACAGAAAGAAAAGAGCAAGACAGGAAGAGGAAAAGACCAGGGTTCCACAATCTCCTTTGAAAGTGTACCCTCTCTGTTAGTTTTTTATTGCTGTAACAAAATGCCTGAGAAAAATAACATAAAGGATGAAATATTTATTGTGGTTCACAGTTACAGTGTATGTTGGCCAGCTCCGTTGCTTAGGGCCAGAGGTGACAAAGAAAATCATAGCACTAGAATGTGGCAAATTTTCTCAACCTGTGATGGCAGTGAAGCAAAAAGAAAGCAGAAAGGGTCAGAGACAAGATATATACTCTTCAAGAATGTGCTTCCAATGACCTACCTATTACAATGCCAGAATTATTCAAACAGAATAGTAACAGAAAATGCAAAGAGTTTCACTCATTTTAGTTTTAGTGAAAATATACCCAATTTTTAAATGGAATAAAATATACCACAAGTATATAATATATAAAACAATCATAGTATTTGTACAACAATTAGAGAAATATAATATGTAGCCATTTATCTTCAAGACCACAAAATAAGGTACTAATGATACAATTAATAATGCTATGTAAGAAAACTTCAAAATTGGGTAGGATAACATTCCCCCACCCCAAAATATGGCATCTATTTAGTAAACAAACAAAATCCAACAATCTGCCAAATGAAATGAGATGGTTCAAGTATTTGAAGAAATTCTCCACCTGCCTCTTTGCAACTTTAGTAGTTGTAATGTTGGATTTTGGCAAGTGTACAACATCTTTTAATTTTTAAATATATCTGAAGGGGAAAAATATTTCCCAGAGACAAATTCCAACAAAATAAAGCCAATTACCAGAAAGCTATGAACTCATGCTGTGATAGTATTCCATTTTTTTTCTCAGTCTTACACAAGAGCAAATACATTAACAGTAAACAAGCATTTTGGACACAAAGTATGGGATAGAAATTCCTTGTCTGCTGCAGATTTTAGCAGGCAAGAGGGACCTGCATCAAATGTAAAGTGTAGAAGCTTTCCCCCAATTTAGAAGGTATAGCACCATGTAATAGAAATAGATTTAATGATGATTTTTTTTTTCCAGAAAGGAAAAATCATGCTGGTATATCCATTATGAAACTTAAGGTTATTCATCTGCCTGTGAAAGAAATGAAACTTGAATTAGTTAAGCAAGTTGGGGGAATTTACTGTCTTTTCCAACTGGAAACCAGACAATAGAAAAGACTGCTTTAGATGTAGGAAGCCCTGGATCCAAGAACTCAAAAAAAAAAAAAAAAAAAAAAGTGCTTTCAGGGCTGGGGTTGTGGCTCAGTGGGGGAGTGCTCACCTAACACACATGAGGCACTGGGTTCAAACCTCAGCACCACATTAAAAAAAATGAAATAAAGATATTATGCCCACCTACAACTAAAAAATATATATTTTAAAAAAAATATATATATATATATAAGTGCTTTCTCTGTGTCTCCCACACACTCTATTTCTATCCAAATATGTTTATTGTTACTCATGGACTTCTGCAAGATCACAGAAGGACATTATCTTAAAATCTAGGGGCTCCATACAATATGCAAAGGTAAGAATGACTACTTTCTTTCTCCGGAATGTGCCTCTCCTTGAACCATTTCCCATTAAAAAAGATATTGGGTAATATGTTGGCTGCCACTTGGATCCCATCTCTGGAGACACTAGAGTAAAGTACTGTGCTTGGTAACATTCCATCAGAAGCATCTGATCAGAGTGAGGGTGGAAGTTCTATAAATACTAAAATACTGTCTCTCCTTGCTATTCATGGGAGTTTGGCTCCAAGACTCCCTGTAGATACAAAAACCAGCAGATGCTAGAGTTTCTTATATAAAATGTTGTAGTATTTCCATACAACCTAGTCCATCCTCCCATTTGCTTTAAATAATGTATAGGTTCCTTATAATACTTAATACAATGTAAATGCTGTGCAGATACTTATTATATTTTATTATGTGTGGAGTAGTAACAAGAAAGAAAGTCTGTGTATGTTCTGTATGGGTGCAATTTTTCCCAAATATTTTGTATCCAGAGTTAGTGGAATACATGGTTCTATAATCCACAGATGAGGAACCTATGAACAAAGGGGTCCAACTGTATTCATACAAATATATTAAAATTTCTTAAAGTTTACACAAGTTTTGCTTTATACCATAGCACAATGTTTGTTTAAAATAGTACTCTTAAAGGAGTCAATGATTTAAAAATCCTTCTGGTTTCTGTTTTTCAGATAGGCCCAAATAACTAATTTCCAGGCTATGAACATCAAGCTGTTCTTAAAGTTGTTCTTCAGTTATAAAAGAAGTGAACTCACATTTAGAGAAATACACTTGAGGAAAAGTTTAATATATGAGCCTCAACTCTGGTCATATCTCCAAGGCATTATCTCAATTCCTAAAAGAGCCTATTATATGCCATCCCACAGGACACACCAACCTTGCTGTGGCCTTACTTCTGACTTTTCGTGTCAAGTTTTCAACACAGCCACAGTGCAAGGCCCCTCACACGTATGCTGAGATTACCAAAAAAAAAAAAAAAAAAAAAAAAAAAAAAAAAAAAAGCAGTTGCCCTTTTAAATAACAGAGTAAAGGTGAATTAATTAAAAAATGAGGATGCTTTCCACACTTCCTATTTTCCTGCCCTTTTAAAAAACTCAGGCAAGGACTAAGTTAATTAAAAAGAGAATGTAATTTCTACTTTTCTAATTTTCCTAGGGGTTAGAGAACTCTTCGTTATTCTATGTCACCATAAATGAAGGAAGTTGTTTCTTCCCCTAGTACTTCTTTCTTGCTATATTGAGACATTTCCCCCTCCCCTACCTTTCAAAATGTAGATCATTGGAGTACATATTCTTCATTATCACACTGAAGGATCTTGCTGTATGTTCTAAGTGTTCTTGATCCAGGGTCAAAATTCACAGGCCCTCCAACTTAACCTCTGTCCTCTGAAAGCCATACCATGGCGCATGCCAGTAATCCCAGTAGCTTGGGAGGCTGAGGCAGGAGCATCGTGAGTTCAGAGCCAGCCGGATCGTGAGTTCAGAGCCAGCCTCAGCAATGGTGAGGTGCTTAACAACTCAGTGAGACCCTGTCTCTAAAAACAAAATAGGGCTGGGGATGTGGCTCAGTGATCAAATGCTGCTGAGTTCAATCCCTGACACACACCCCTGCCCCCCACCCCCCCCAAAAAAAGAGTAAAAGGCATATCATGTAGTTAGTTTTAACAGTAGCCACAAACATTTCCTATTTCTATTTGTGCTGATTGGTAGTTCTCGTACCATCTGACCTACATTTAATGACTTATTTTGGCCAGTGGAACCTTAGCAAGTTTGACACAAAGGGATGCTTGAAAAACCATGTGCTTTAGGGCTTTCCCGTGTAACTTGAGCCACCATGGGAATAGCCCAAGGTAGTCTGTTGGAGGATGAAAGATATATGGCCCAGTCAATCCTGTTACCCTAGCTAATACCCAAGTCTATCCTCCAAGCAGAGACATAGGTGACTACTGTTACATATGTGAGCCCATTTGAACCCAACTAAAATTGCCAAATCAGAGAATCACAATATATTAATGGCTGTTGCCTTAGGTTTCTAAGTTTGGGTGTGCTTTTTCACAGTAACATCTAATCAATAAAAAGTGTTATAACTGGATGTTGGCAACTCTCAAGTCATGTGACTCAGCATTGTGCCTAATCCTCTAAATGCTGTCTCCCAACACTACAAAAAAGAAACTAAAATAGGGAATGAGCAAGAATAAATAAATTCGGAGTGGGGAAGGAAGTGAAATTCCTGAAATAGAAGTGAGTAACCATATGGAGGCTCTGGAAACAAATTTGAAAATGTAAAGGGATATAAAATCTCTTAGAAAAATAGAAGATAATGGAAGCAAATTGACTAAATATGATAAATGATAAAATTAGTTACTTTACCAACTAGAGATGATTTTCTAACTAACAAAAAGCATGTCACAAAAATCAGGATGCAGAAAGTGTCAGCTTCTTCCTTAGTATAATTATCTTGGCATCAGCAGTGAATTTGGAAGGAGAAGAAATTAATAAATGGAATAGCATCATAAAAATAGACGAGTATTGTTTTGATGATAATATGTGTGTATCTCTAGGATACATCCAGTTAAAAACAAACAGACAAAATGACAAACAAAGAAACTTATCTAATTAATAAGGGAGTCTGATAAGTCACCTCCCCGAAGCAGAGCTCCTAGGTAGCTGTAGTCACATATGAGTATAGCTAAGTCCTGTACAGAAATCATTCAACTGAGGTAGTCAGCACAATATATGACACACAAATATCAATGCAGTTTACCCATATGAGCAATAGGTACATGGAAATGGAAAAGCAAGCAAAGACCCATACTCCATATTACTCACAATTGTTAATGACATATGAATAAAATAACATTGAAGTACATAAACATGTTCTGTCACAAGTAAAAAAGACACATATGCTCTGACAGTTGAAGATTTAATTTTATAGTGTTACTTTTCCCAAAATTAATCAATGATTGAATGTTAATTCCAATTATAAAATGTTTTTTTCTAAAATTGGACAAATTATTCAAATTTTATATAAAAGAATAAATACTTAAATTTAACAGAGAAAAAAATAAAAAGGATTTTCATTAATTGATATTTGAAATAACTATAATCTACTGTAATGAAATCAATACATTATTAGCATAAGGATAGATCAAAAGAAAAAGTACAATATGTAATGATGATCATCACACAAATATTAGGAAGAAAATAAGCCTAGTTACCTAGAACATTTACAGACATAAATGTAAAGTATGAGATAGCAATACCAAAGACATTTTCAGAAAATAAAAACTGAGACCTACTTCATAAGCTCAAGGAGAAATATTTCTTGCCCAAGGCTCCATGCAGATATGCTAAAAGATAAATAACCATAAACAAGATGTAAGTTTGTATGGATACCATACATGTATAAAAAGTGAAATTTTCCCACACATAAGTGAAGTTAAATTTTGTATAGATAAAACCTATATTTGCATGAAGAAAAATAAGAGAGAAACAAATATAGGAAATTAGTTAAAAAACAAAAATACCATGTAGCATATATGATATGCTAAGTATCACTTCAAATTATTTACATGTATCCAAATCACTTATTATTTAAAACAACTCTTTTAGGAAATTAAAATTTAGTAGATTTGGGTTGGTATGTCATAGAATACTATAAAGAATAGAAATTTACTTCTTAAGGTTCTGGATGCTGGAAATCTGAGATCATCCATGCCAGCATAGTTGACTTTTGAGAAGGACTCTCTTCTGGGTTCTGCACTGACAATTCCTCCTTGTACCCTCACATGGAGAAAAGAGTTGACTAGCTTTCTGGCCTCTTCTTTCATGGGCACCCATCCCATTCATGGGGTGCCACACTCATGACCATAAGTATCTCCCAAATACCCACCTCCTAATACCATCACACTGGAAATTAGGGTTCAACATATTCGTTCTAAGGAGTTGACACAAGCACTTGTCCATTAATCTTAAACCCACTTATAATACTTCTTCTCAAATCAGAAAACTTCAGGTAGCTGGTGTAGCTCTCCATTGCTCTTCAGTGAAATATGAAGTTACACTTTTTACAATGACCCATTTTCCTGTGTCTTATCTCCTATTCTCTTCCATGAATCAACTCTAGATTTTCCATTCTTAATACTCTTGTTTCTGTAATAAACCGTGATTCAGAGGCTGTCATTTTTGACTTGAAATCGGATGGTTTTCTCAAGTTCCATCTTCCCATGCACTTTTTCTTGACCTCAGAGCAGGTGTAATCTCACCTATATTCTACCCCCAGGACATTTATGGTGTTTTTGTATGTGTACATTGTGAGTTCTGTACTGTAGGTTAAGCTCTTGGAAACAAAATGTTTTACATCTCTCTACATGTTTAGAAAAGAGTAATTACTTGAGATATATTTATGGAGAAATGTAGAAGTTTTCTACTCAGAAAATTTCAGTGGCTTCTTTAAGCTTTTATTCTACATTTTTGTACTAACACGGTATTTGAAATTGGTATAATTTACTATTCTAGTATTTTATAGATATACACTTTAAAAATGTTTTTATTAGTGCATTATAGTTATGCATAATAGTGGGTTTCATTTTGACGTAACCCTGCATGCATGAAATATAATTTGTTCCATTTCAGTCGTCAATAGTTTCTCCCATCTGTCCCTTCTCCCTCCACCTGTTTGCCTTCCTCTACTCTACTAGTCTTCCTTATATTTATTTTTTAATAATCCACTGTCTTTATTCCACTGATCTCTTCTTTTGATAAATACCTATTTGGTTGTTTTGTCTATTTATTGATTGGGTTATTTTTTATTTTAAGTTTTTTGAGTTATTTGTATATTCTGGTATTAATACACTGTCAGGGAACTTTTCTCCCACTCTGTAGACTGTCTCTCCATGCTCTTGTTTCCTTTCCTGTGCAGAATTTTTTAAATTTGATGCTGACCCATTTATCGATTCTTGCTTTTATTTCTTGACCTTCAGGGGTCTTATTGAGGAAGTCGGTGCTTGCACCAATCTGTTGGAATGTTGATCCTATGTTTTCTTCTAGCAGTTAGGGTTACATGTTTGTGTGAATTCTTTCTGCTTTAATAATTTATAGTCTGTCAAATGCATGACCTTTTCTGAACTTTCCTCTATTTGTGATTCTGTCTTTTTTAGTATTCTATAAATTCTAAATATACAAGATATATTTTCTCTATCTTAGTATTTTTGACTCAACTGATCAATGACACGGTAATGACTCAGAAATGTTTCTTGAATGAATAAATGCTATTTCACTAATCCATTATGTCTTTCCATCTACTCTCTAATCACCACAAAGGAATTGTTCTTTGAAACTCAGTTCAAATACTCATTGATCTGTAAGCCTTGTCTGACCACTTCATTCAAAAATAATTACATTTTCAGCTATAAGTATATTGTGTCACTTTAATTTGGAGATTTTAAACACAACTACTTAGCATCTTAGTTTCATATGATTTAAATATTTCTTCTAGGTAGATAAGCGCCTTGAAAACTAACCCACTACCAATATTGCTTCATTTTCCAAGTCTGATAAATGACAATGTCTAGTCTAATTTCATTCTATTTAATGACCAAACTGAGCCTCTATCATTTCCAGAATAATGCAGCACAGTTTTTCTTATTATTTCTTATAGCACTTTAATAAGTTTAAATTATTTTCCATTCTTGATATACATTCATATATACATGCATCAGCTCTCCAATGAACCTAAAGGTCCTAGAAGCCAGGAAACCCTGTATCCAGTCCATTATTTTATCTCTCCAGTCTTAAAAGACAGCATATTGGATCTATTAAAACTTTTAAAACTCTATATTTTAAAATAGAATTCTAATATATATATATATATATATATATATATATATATATATATATATGAGCTTTTTAATATTTTCTCTTATATAACTATGAGATAATAAAAGTTATATAAGGGAACTATTTGACATACATGTTACCAGTATATCTTAAGCATACATGGAATCAGGAGTCTATAATTCTATTTTCTACACTTGCTTGTATGAATTTTGTCATGTCATTAAAAAAGTTTAGGTTGGCTTTAAACACATTAGTTTCTTAGTCCATGAATGGACTGAAAAATATGAGCACTGTCTTTGCTATAGGTGGCTATAATGCTTTGTAACTGTGATTTATAGATGGAAAGTGATTCAAAAGTACAAAATTTTTATGATAACAAAGCTAGCTGTTCTTGACAATTTTTTTTTCTAGAACTTAGTATTCTTTAAGATGATGATTACTATGGAGAGTAGGCTGTACCCTGCTTTGAGTTAATTCATAATATATAAAACAGTAGTTTTCAAGCTGTGCCTAACCCTGAGTTACTCCATTACATAAAACAGTAGTTTGCCATGAATTACTCCATTTTCAGTACAAATTCCAAGGTAGAATGACTCTACACCTTGTTCTTACAAGTAAACAACAACCATCTGCTTGGCATAACCTTAAGGTACAAATTGACACACACATATGTGTGCCAACTAATCAAACTAAATCAGGAGCACCTGGACACGTGAACATCCCAAATCATGCGAGGCACACTGGGTTCAGGGACTTATCAAACTCACCAGATGCAGCCCTATCACCTAAGAATAATAAAAGGAGAAGCCCCATCCCACCAGACTAGACACTGCTGTATCCTGACCCTGTCACCTGGTCATTCATTATGAGCCCTGACCAGGAAAATCACTACAGTGAGGAACTTGTTTCTGTTCCTTCATGTCTCAGCACAGTGTGGTTTCTCCTGCCCATTACATCTCCTGCCCAATGTGCCATGATGGCATCCTCCAAGCTGACACCTCAAGCTGATACTCAGAAACTGCCATCCATCTGGACCCTCTACCTTGACCCTCTGTGGAACTAGTTTGTGTTAAAATTTGTATCTCACTATCTACAGTTACTCTAAGTCTGCATTCATTTCTGCTCTCTGCCTGTGCTCTTGGCACAGCATCCTGTAACCCGGTAGCCACCTTAACCCTTTCTTAATTTTTTTGTGACATATCACATCACACTTTGCCCAATGATATACAAATATCATGATATATATAATTGTGTGTACCACTGGGTGAAGTATGATGTGTGACTTGAGTGTCGTAGGTATTAGAAATTAAGATTGGAATGGAACAAAACAAACAAACAAACAAACAAAAAAAACAAAACAAAAGCTGTGATTGCTTGGCTTCTGATTATAGGTGACCTACCAGTATTTGGTAAATTGCTACCACTGAGAGTGGTGTAGTTTGTGAATTTATGGTTATTCAATATATTCTGACATTTTGAAAGACACAAACATATTTGGTCTCTGTTAATGCTATAGATCTCTCACAAAAAATTATTTTATTTAAAACAAAGAAAAATAACAGAATCATCTATATTTAAGAAATGCTATGTAACACATTTCAACTCTATAAAAATTATATTTTATTGTATTCTATTAAAACAGTATAAATTTGTTCATTCAAATAGCCTGCTTAATTTTTCATAGCATTGTGCTTACCAAGAGATGTTTCTCACTTCTTTTTTTTTTTTTTTTTTTTTTTTGATGACATACCTGGAGGAATTAATGTTTCTTCATATGCATTATAAGCAAGTTTGGACTAGACACTAAAAGCTTAACCTTTTATTTAAATTAAAAGAAAGAGCAAGCAAGTGCTTATGGCCCAATACAACCTTAAAAATGCAAATTACCGACACTGTCTGAACAAATTGCTATTAGGGAGTTAATTTTGTCATTTGGGGAGATGTTCTAACTCTCTTTGGCCCCTCTGGTGCTATATGCCATACTGGAGCAGTAATTTCCTCAATGACACCCTAGTGGCTAGAAGGTGTTAATGCTCTGCTCAACATGCTTAATTGACTCCCAGATGTAATTTACACACTGGGGTAATCCCAACGAATATATAGCTTTTTTCTAGTTTTCCCCAAATCTGTAAAACTTTGAATGATTCACATAGGATGAATTATCAAGTGGTACAAATTAACAATCATCAATTTAGTTCAGAACTTTAAAATAATTTTTTGAGGGCAACTAGTAATACAACTTTTAAGACACACACATACAAATCATAAAATTTAAATAATATTTCTGAAATAATAAAATACTCAATTGTTTTCTTTTTTTATGTTAGACCCAGAGGAAAAATACTACAGTTTGGAGTGCCATCTTAATGATATTTATTCATCAAGATTAGATTGCCTTCTTTCAATTCAAGTATGTATCAAGTATGTTTCATCTCTTGGAAGAGCATTAGAAACTTATTTGTTTATGTGGAGTTGGATAGATGGAACGTTTATATCCCACTTTGTACCTAAGGGAGAAGCAAGAAGTCCAGCCATATCAGAGAATCTTGTAGAGATAATTAGGATGGGAAAGAGAAAACAGAAGAAAATTATACTCAGTCAAAAAAATATATAAAGTTTTTTGCTTTATTTTTAGTTTAAACTGAATATTTTTTTTCTTTCAATTGTGTTAAAAGAGGTGGAAATTGCTATTTAGTTATTCTTCAGGAAGAGTCTTTTAAAAATGTGGCTCTTCACTCTGTTTCTGCCTCATTTCTGCTGGGCCATGCTGTAGTCTCCCAGTATTATAAGTTGTTCATTAATGTGGGAATTTCAAGCACATCGGCATCCTTTTTACTGAAGTTTATCAGAAGAAGGAAAGCCTACAGAGACCTCATTGGTGATTCCATGTGCCTGTTGGACATTTGGGCCTCTCCGTAACACCATTTCATCCACTGCCATTAGCCAAAAGACATAGCTTTAAAAATTAGTGTCTCTTTGTGGAATGGTGTTCAATGTTTATTAAATGCATAGATGGTTTGCTTAAAAAGCTACATAGAACCCTTTCTTATCCTTTTGTCAAAACAAGCAACAAAAAATGAACCTCAGGGGCTGGGAATATAGCTCATTTGGTAAAGTGCTTGCCTCACAAGCATAAGACCCTGAGTTGAATCCCCAGCACCTCCAAAAAAAAAAAAAAAAAAAAAAAAAAAAAAAAAAGAATGAACTTCAGTGTCTCCTACTTTCCTACTTGGATTTAGGTCAAGTTAGGTGTTTTATTCAGATTTTTCATAGATATGACTAATAGACCCAACCAGAACAATTGTAGAGGAGAAAAATTTCCCATTCTTTGGGGCTGTAGGTATAAGACAGGACATTATGGCAGAAGAGTGGGCAGAGGGATGCTGCTCACATGATGAGCATAAAGCATAAAGATACAAAATATATACTTGCTGGGTACAAAATATATACCCTAAAGGCAGGCCCCCAATGACTTATGTCCTCCTGCCACACCCTACCCACCTTCAGTCACCACTCTGTTAATCTCATTGTGGGGGGTTAAATCAAAGATTGGATTAAGACTCTCACAACCCAATCACTTCTCTAAACCTTGAATTTTCTCACACATGACGTTTTGGGGGACACCTCATATCCAGACCATTAACACTAGATCTCCTTAGACTATCATAAAAAGTCTGTCAAAATTTGGATTTTTTAAAATATTTTTTCCATGTAGTTGAGAGAAAGGAAGGAGTATATTTGTTGTAGGTAAGCAGAATTGTGAACTTGATAGTTCCTGCAGGATTTCCTGGTCAACAAGCTAGCGAAGACCTAAGCAGTCCTTTCTCTTAGAGCAAGAAGGCCAAATCCAAGCAACATAGTTTCTTACTAGGCAGGAGCTTCCTCCAAGGGTATCCTTGCCAGGAGCAGAAAGTACTACTATGTCATAAAATGCAAGCTCTTTAGGAGCCCAGAAGCTGGGGATTCAGATAACTCTTATAGATTGCTTACCAGCACAAGGTAATCTACTTATTTCCCCTGTGCCATGGCTTCTTTCTTAGTAAGAGAGATGGATGGTGGGCTCCCAATCATGCTTTCATCCCTTATGCTTTGTCTCTCAGAAATTATGGCTCTGACAAGATGCCCAAAGGGATTGTAGAGATTAAAGTATCAAGTATGTTTCTGTACTGACTCTAGCCTTCTGAATTTTCTCTTCCCCAAATACAGTGCATTCCTAATCCATGCAATGTTAAATTGTGGAGAAACCCAGAAAGGATTTCCATCCATAAAAAGCAAAATTGAAACTATCAACCAAAATTCACCTAAAATTCATGCATGGAATAAAGGAATAATCTTAAGCAAATATTCAAGGCAAGAGATAAACTGCTGAATAAACAGAACTTCAGGAATCAAAGGCACAGCTAAGTTCAGAGTTCTGCAGATATTTGAAGAGACTGTGAAAGATGGGAGAAGGATGTTCTTGGCTAGGAAGACATTGTTTAAAATGAATGGCATATCTATCATTTTAGACTATTGTCATTTCTTTATGAATTGATTTCATTGTTATACAATGTAAACATGAATTACAACATCATACAAATATAGAAAATCATGGGTTGACAAAATATTTTTTTAAATAAAGAAATACCATACATGGCACAAGTCTTCTTGAGAGTAACATGGAGAAGGTTTTATATAATTATTTCCTTGAACCCAGAATCAGAACTATGGCTTTTTCCAAACAATCCTAATAGAACATTTAAGCTAAATTAGTGACAAAACCAGATTATCCCTAGAAAGGACTTTTTGTTGAAAGAGCAGTCAAAAGAGCATTAGTAGCAATATCATCCTGTCTCCTCTGTCTGGATATCAAGGCTCTTTCCCTTATGTTAGTAGAACTATTGGGGAAGACAAAAGTGGTAATCCCTTTATGATGAATGGTATTTGGCCTTCACTTGGGCTACTTTTAAAAGGAAGAAGCAAGAAGTCCAGCCATATCAGAGAATGCTATAGAGATAAGCAGGATGTACCCTGACTATGGCCAGGATATAATCTTCTTATAATTTCCATTTTCTGTTATTAGGAACAATACTTTTATTCTCCCTATTAATTTTGCCCAAGCGCCTTATATTGAAAACAGGCCCTGAACTTTTATTGGATCAACTGCTTTTATATTTTTTAATTATAGGAAAATTTAACATATGAAAATATACTATTTAGCAAATACTGGTATAAACTGCTGCTAACTCTGTTACTTAAAAAACTTACAATAATTAAAAAAGTAACAGGATTACAGTAATTTCTCTTATCCAAGAAAGTATGTTTCAAGATCTGTAGTGGATGCCTGAAACTGCAAATAGTATGGAACCATATAGGTATTGTATTTTTCTTAAATACCATGAAACGTTGCCACATAGTATGAGAGTTAATCTGTCCTTACATGTCTTATTCCCTGGGACCTCTTTTGCATTACTTCCCTTGCTTTTGGGGCTATTTGCATTGTGGGGCCTTTATTAAAATAAGGGTATCTGAACACAAGCACTATATACAGTCAATCTGATCATAGGGATGGCTAATAAGTTACTAAAATGAGATGCCAGACAAAAGTGATGATTCACTGTGGGGCTACACAGAATGGGATGGTGTGAGATTTCATCATGCTATTTAGGAGGGCATGCAATTTAAAACTTATGAATTATTAATTTCTAGAATTTTCCATTTACTATTTTTGAAACAAGGAGTTGACAACAGGTAACTGAAAATATGGAAAGCCAAACCTTGTATAAGTAGAGGCTACTTTGTTTCTTCTTTTTCCTCCTCTCTTAGAGAAGGAAGAAAATATTTGGAACAAGTCCACCTAAGAGTTTGGAAGGGGTCCTATCAACACTTTGGCTCTCCTTCTTTGGTTTGGATTCATTCACTTCTAAACTACTTGATTTTGTAAGATTCAAAAATGGACCAACATGATTAAAATTCTTTCCTATGTGAGAGGAGTGGGGAGAAAGAAAGGAGTAGGAAACTGTGGACTAGGAGCTTAGAAAGAGGTGACTGTGTAGATGGAAAAATGTGGTGGGTAATTAGGATTGTCCTCCAAACATCCATTTCAAATACCTTCTGCCATGTTTTCTTGGGTTTTATGGATTAGAAAGCTAAATTTAAAAAAATCCATTTATCAGATACTCTCATTCTAGAGTTCTGGAATTAAATTAATCACTGTCAGTCTTGTAAATTGAGTTTTATTAAAAGACGTGACATTCATTAAAGCTAAATTCCTTAGAAGCGAGTAGTCATTGGGGTCATTCAGTGTTTTGACTCTTGTTACCTGCTTTGGCTGTGTCCTAATCATGGCACAGGTGGATTGTTCTGGAACTTTTTCCCTGTGGTGGGAGTCCTCTGATTCTGCCACTTCCTGATTAGTGGTAGAAGTAGCATATATCCTGTGATAAGGATGCTAATTGTCATTTCTTTAAAATTAATAATTTGTTGATAGATAATACCCTAGGAGCCTCTTACATTTCTGTGTGTTTTGCTGCTTCCATTTATTGACTTTTCAAAGATAATAGTACAGTGAACAACCTTGGAAGATACAGATAGTGTTGTTCCTCTGGAGCAAAGAGACACATACTTAGTGACCAAAACAATAACACTGTCAGATTGTGGAGAGGCCCACATGGCATGGAACAGAGGGTGGCCACTAGTCAAGAGCCAACAAGAAACTTGGCCTTGGAGTCCAATAACGTTAGAGGGATCAGAACTGTGAACCCCAACAGGAGTAAGCTTGAGATCACGCGTGCCTTGACATAAATGCCATCCTAAACAAAAACATGATTACAGTTTGTACTGCATGGATTCCTGACGTACGGGTACTTGGATATAATAACTGTTGCTATTTTAAGTGTCTAAATCTAGGGATAGTTTATTACAGAGCAACAAATAACAAAAACAGTCCTTGTGTGAGTTTCTGGCCCTGGAAGACAGATGGTCTTCAAAAGATAGGGAAAGCCTCAATCTCTAAGTAAATGTTTAAAGAAAAACTGCCTGACCAGGAACATCTGTTTTGAAATTTTATGTGAGAATTATGCTTCTAATGCTCAAGTTCCTGAAATTGGGGCTGGATAGAGAGCACAGCTAGAATTCTTTAATAAATATGCTTTGTCTTAGTTACTTTTTAATATTCCCAGCCCCACAATGTGCCGCAAAGATTTCTCCAGTATTTTTCAAAATGATTTTAATATTTTTGAAATTTTTCTACTGTTAATTTGAAAGTTATATATTTCACTTCTATTTATCTTAGAGCTTGTTCTTACATTTTTAACATATGTGTGTAATGAGTCAGTGAATAAGCATTCATAAATTGTAATTAGAAAGCAACTTTATATTTGTCTCCTACTATCCATTAAAATTTGATTGAATGAGGAGAGTTTACTGGTGCCAGATAAAAATGCAGACCCTCATGCAGGAGAGGGCCTGGTATATGTAGTTTTAATAAGTTCCCCAAATTTTACAAATCTTCCCAGAATCTGGGAACCACACAAAATGTCTTAATATAGAAATTGGTATATCCAAATATATTGATTTCCACCTTAGTCATCCTTTGAAGAGAAAACCTCTCTCCCAGTATGGCACTCTCTGCTGGAAGTCCTGAGAAGCCTTGGGTCCTTCTTCCCAGCCTTATTATTATTAACAAGATTCTGACCCACCCAGGGTCCAAGCAGGTGGGAAGAATATCAAAAAGAAGAATAACTTTTATTTAACTGTTATGCTTAAAATTTTTTATATACATTTTACTAGTAAAGTATTAATCAGTATAATGATCTTCCACCTGAAGAATATGAGAAACTTAGAATACTTTAGCTTTACTTATCCTATTTAATCATTCATGCTATTGTTGCTTAAGACATTTATTTATGTATTTTTAAATCTTACCAAATTAGTAGTTGTGATAATTATTTTATAGAGAGTGTATTGAGGTTTATTTCTGCATTTCCCAATTATTTGGTTTAATGTTACTTTTGTTTTATTGTACTGCAGAAGTTGTCTTTGTATCTCTTTCCACCACTACTCTTTCTCTCTTTGCTGTATATAGTCAGTATCCTAAATTCAGTATACTAGATTACACCTGTCCATTTGTCCCTTCCTTTTAAGAGATTGTCACTTGCTGTAGAATTTCAGATTGTCATTATTTTCTCTTCACCTCTTGAAGATATAACATGTATACTGTGCCTATGCAAAATACATCTTTGCATTTTCTCTTGCTAAGAAAATATAAAAGCCAAATCCTAGCTAAATATCTTTATTCCTAGACTTCCCTGTTTCTGGGATAGTCATTAGCATAATTCTTGTTAATAAATGTAGGTAAGACTCTATTGGTTACCATCTATGAAAGGTTTTATTATCATGGCAAAAGAAGATGATATTGCTGAATAATTCTGCAATTTATTCTTCCCACCTTGGAGGTGTATTTGACTTCTGCAGCTACACAGCTATGCTGTGATTTCAAAACTACAAGTATGAGAGAATGAATTTTAGAGACGCCAGCTGAACACTGTTGAGCCACCCAAACAATGCCAATAACCACAGATCTGGTTTTATTTAAAAACCTTGTATTTTACAGTGTCAGATCTGTGCATTAATTTTTTGTACTGTCTTTCTGGTAATTCTTTAAGTCCGATTTCAAATTTTAACCCTTCTGTGCACACTTCATTGATTCACTCAGACAACAGTTCACTCTTTCCTCTGTGTGCTGGGAAAATTTATCACTTTTTATTGTGACTTGTTCTTTGAATTTGTCACTCTCACCTGATTGCTCAGAAACAGGTGTCATGATTTCTTTTCTTAAATCACAAAATAGATGTTTAACACTTTAATTAATCTATGTCTGATTGGCCTGGCTACCATGCCCAAGCTCAAAAACTGTTATTGATTCGTTTTCTCTGGAGGTTCCTCTTTTTATGAGTATGTTGTGTTTAGTGAACTTGATTATTTCTAGGGGACTTGGAAAATAAAAAAAAAAAAAAAAAACAAGATAAAGTAAAATGAGATTGTCTAGGAGCAAAGTGATTTTACCATTTCAAAATTAACTTACTGTTTTACTATATGTTTAATGAGACTGGAGAATATTTGTCTTTGTATTCTTTGTATGGGTTTCAACAAGTTTTCTAACTAGGCTTACATTAATGCTTGATGATTTTTTTTTCTTTTCTAGGACATTGCTTATGTTTTTTTTTGTTGTTGTTGATTGTTTGTTTTTTAACTATAAGACTGTAAGCCAGATTCAGATGATCAGAGAACTTATTGTGAAAGCCCAAAGGCCTCTTACTGTACAGGATTAATATCTGAAGGAAGAAGATAAGACAGATAAGTAGCAATTTACTTAAACTAAAATAATTTGTGCCTCAGAATGGCAGACTGCATTTAGAAAATGATACCTAGATACTACTAGACTGGAGTAAATGAAATAGACTGAACATGGATACAGTCCTTCAATAATTGCTAGGAAATGTTTGAAAGATTGCTATATTTTCCTTGAGTTGTCATTCTGATGCAGTATACAGTCAAACTTCAAATTCTTTACACATTATACCTTTGGTTTAGTAGTCATTCACACATATAATTTTTAAACTTCTACCATCCAAAATATTATTTTTCTATATAATTATTTTCCCAACATTATACTTCATCATTCTATTCTAATTGCTCTTTGTTTACTTTCTTTAATTAAAACAAAAAAAAATCAACTATGTTGTTTTCATTTAAGCAGAAAGTTCTGCAAGAAATATTTCAAATTTAAAGCCCTACAGGATATTTGCAGGGGATATAAATGAGAGAGTGGGCCAAATGTAGGCCATTGGAACATGGGTTTTGGCGATTACTGGATCCAGAGAATCCATTTCTCATCTAGAGTGGGTGGCTGCTAATTAGCTCTTGCTAATGTGTTTTGTAAATGTGTCATGTATCCAGATATTTCTGTGAAAACTTCATTTAAAATGCTTCCATATCTAGACATTGAGCATCATAGGCATCAGAGGCTGTTAATACCACATAAAGAGAGAGAACAGAAGAACAATCACTGGCTATGAAGAGGTCCTGTTTTCTTTTTTATGGTTTGTTTTGTTATATTTTTTAGAATGTGAACACAATGTCACTTCTAGATCCAGGTCCCAATTTACAAGGGTACAGGAACACAGGGACTTGTTAAACTCCACCACAGGGATGCAATCTGCAGATCCAGGCTGTGGGACATACAGGACAAAGAACACAGTTTTCTCAAGAAATAAATGCAAGGGAGGGAGAAAAGAAAGAGATGGAAGGGGAATTTATAGACAAAAAAAGAAGAGATTTAAAAGACACATTAACCAATAGCAATCTGTGGATTTGTATCCATCTGATTCTTAAAAATTGTAATATTAATGAGATACTGAGTGGGTTCTCACTATTAAGGAATTGAGTTTTAAAAATGTGATAAGGTTCATGAGTTTATGTTGGAAAATTCCTTTCATGTGGTTTATGTTGAAAAACCTCATCCTTATCTTTAGCAATATGCAATAAGATATCGATGGGTGGAAATTTAAGAAAGGCATTTATATTTTAAACAAAATGCTACACAAACATGCCATGGGTCTGTGAGGCAAGTGTGGTTGTGTTCTATCAGTCTGCAACTTCTGATCTTTAAGGACATGTGCAATTAATTTACAATTCTCATTTCTCATCAGCAAAACCTAAAATATTTTAATTATAGGTAAGAGATGCAGATATATAGATGATGATTCTTCTCTTGGAGAATAAGAGATATATGAATCAAACCTTAAAGAAAATGGTTTCATCGCCCTCCCATCTAAGGTTTTAATATTTAAACTCTGTAAATGGATCTCCAATGGCCAGACTGTCTGAATGTTTCCCCAGACATTCAATCTTGCAACAATAATTCGGTGCTTCTGAGTAATAACAGGTTGAAGATAGTCAATGGCTTATGGGTCACTTCTGCTCCAAAGTATATTTCTGAGCAAATAGTCCCAGGGCTGTCAATCATAGAGCATGACACATTCAGAGTGCTTACTGCCACAATACAGCATGTTGCAAAATTACACCATTTGGGGACCAGTAATATCTTCCTCCAGTGTCTCTGGGGACAAGTTAGAACATTGCTTTGTTAGAATCACTGAATTGTATCATATTCCCTAAGTCCTACTTGAGAGAATTAAACTTAGAGATTTTGGAAAATATCACTGCTACAGACCCTCCTGAGCCCCATTGTGTGAAAAGTAGCCAGCATAGCAACTGACACTTGTGCAGTGCTCAGAATGGCTGGTTTCTTTCCTTTCATCCTGCTGAATGGGTAAAGCAGGATGGCTAATATACTGCTTCTCAGTCTGGTGATGGGAGGTGCATGGTCAGAGTGGAATACACATATATATTAACTGATCTGGGTGGATCTTTTAGTATCTACACCCTTTCCCTGTAGGTGAGTCAGAGCTCTGAGAAGCGAGAGGATACATGAAGTCTGAAAAATCTCTCCCTATGATTCTAACACTTCATCTTTGTGTTGATGCTCCCAGTTCCTCCTCTTTCATCCTTTACTCTTCTTGGCTGAGACCCATTGCTATAACAAAATAGGTCTCAAATCTTAAATGGGAAAAATTGAAAAGATATTTGTATTCAGTTCTCATCTATCTACCTTAGAAATCTGTACATTACTTCAGCATACTCAATTTAAAAGGAAGTCTTTAAATTCACAATGGTCTTATTCTATTGGGCTCATTTAATGTTGCAAATGTTAAGATGACTTTATTTTTTGGGGGGGAAGAATTATCTGTATGCTTGACTTTGTGATTATTAGAAAAATAAAATACTTGCAGTCAATCAAGGAACACTTTTCTACGAAGCACCGTAATTTCAGTTCAGATATAAAATAACTCACATAGAAATAGAGCAGAAGAAAAGAAAAGGCAGTTTTTCCATTATTAACTAGACAATCAATTAAAAAATAAGGAGCCTGAAGCCAGAAGTTGATATGAGCTAAGAAACAGGCCCCATGTAGATGCAATGTTGACTATTTTACATATGGAAATAACTAAGAGATGGAGTATATGGGAAGGAATAGCCCAATGGACAACTAGACAAAATTACTATGTAATTACTAATTACAAAATTAATTATTACTATTAATTCTGGCTTCTGTCTAAGGCTTCCATGGTCGGTGGGCTGTAATTTCTATGGGTGGTTCTTGAACCTTTAATACCTTCACTATAGATATTCAAAGGCAGTTCTGCCCATTTCCCTGTAACACTGACTTTTTTGGTGTGTGGTGAGGGTGGGAAGCAGGATATACATTAACAGATTTTTTACTTTCCCTTCTGAGGCAGAGAGTCAAGATATGCAAAGTTTGGTTCTTCTCAAAAATCCCTGCAAGACCTCTTCCCCGCCCTGTTCTTCCTTCATGGTTCTCCTTCCTTGGTCTCAAACTTTTCTTAAGGGGCTTCAACAACAGGCTGACCATGCTCCATCTCGGCTGTGAAAAGTGGTCCTCTGGACCCTTCAGATTAGCCTGAGGGCTCCAGGTTTGCTTATTTCCATGAAAAATAGTAAGATGTGATATGAAAATACAATGTCTAAATTCATACATCTGACTTGTTCAATGCAAGAATGTTTAGAAAATATATCTATAAATCTCATTTAATTCTTAAAATAATCTTGGAAATATCTTTAATTAATAAAGGAGGAATCTATTATTTCACATAACATATCTTATACAAGGAAAGAAAATGTTTACATGAAATCATGAAATATTTAGCATTTGAAGAAAGAGCAAAAGGCATTCCTGGTATAGCACCCATGCAGTATATGCACCCAAATGGAAGCAGACAGTGTCTTATTGCCATAAAAATAAATTTTTTAAAGTTTTCGACTGCTTTGGCTGTAGCTCAGTTGCAGAGTCCTTGCCTAGCATGTGCTGATCCCTAGGTTTGGTTCCCAGCACTGCAAGAAAAGTTTTGGCACAGTTCAGTTAATATAATTTTTGAAAATGAGAAACTAAGTGGATATTTTTTCTAAAATGCTTGTGATTTCTATTGTGCTCCTCATTAAAAGAAAAAGGAAAACTGACCTACAAATAAACATTTCTTTGAAGATCATAAATATTTGAAGTAGCAATCTCAGTTGAAATCTCAGAGGTGAGAAGTACAATTTCTTTAATTTCCTATAACCCCTCTCAATAACTACTTACACCTTCACCCATCATGGAAGGTGGACGTTTGGGACTCCAGTCCCCTTCCCTAGTGTTGCGTGTTAGGTCTGAGAGACTTAGTTATTGAAGCCTTCGGTGCTGAGAGGTCTTGATCCTGGCTTTCCCCTGGACACACAGGCAGGCACTTGCTTCGCAGGTGACACACCCGGTTTCCCACTGTCCCCACACACAGCTTGCAGCTGTGTCACCTCTCATTCCTGTCAGAGGTACTGTTGTCCTCTGCTCAGCAAGGGATTTATCTGCTACTTCTGCACCATGCCGAGTTATGTAATTGCCTGAGAAGCAGTTGCAAGGCTTTTTCTAATTGCTCATAACCCTTGAGGCAGGGGACAATTTTTGCTACTTCCAAGCCATGCTGGGCATGTGAACTTTGGTGACACTCTCAGGACCCTCTGTCTCCATACACTCCATAAACCTTGGTCATCTTGCCTCCACAGTGCTGGGCCAAAGAAGCAAGGTACAACTTTACTTTTATCTTTATATACCAGAAAAAATAGCTTCTGTTATGGAGCTTGATCTGGCACAGGCTTCTTGTTCTTTTCCTCCTCCCTCATCTTCTCCTTTCAATCAACTTTATTGTGATATAATTTATGCACCATAAAACGCACCCCTGTAAGTACTCGGTTCAATGAGTTTCGACAAATATTCATTACCCACATAATCATCACCACAATCAAGATATAGAACATTTCCATAGCCCTCCCTCATATCCTCTGTAATCAGCAACTACTCTAATCCCAGAACTAGGCAATCACAAATCTGCTTCTTGTGACTGCAATTTAGCCCAGTCTACAACTTCATATAAATGGAATTACATAATATGGACTCTTGTTTTTACTTCTTTTATTCTTATAAGTACTTTGAAATCCCTACATCTTGTTTAGGGTAACAATATTCCATTCCTTTTTATTGTCTTTTATTGTTATTTAATCCATATTATTGCATGAATATGCTCAAGTTTGCTGACTCAATGCCTGATGATTGATGTTAGTGTGGCTTTCAGTTTTGGGCTATTATTATCGAAGCATTTATATATAGATATTGTTTGGATATAGTTTTTGGTCTCTCTAAATACTTTGGAGTTGATTTTTCTAGGTTGGATGATAAGAGTTTGATTAACATGATGGAAAAATGTCAAATTGTTTTCCACTGATTGAAGTTTTACATTCAGCAATGTATAAGAATTCCATTCCTCTGCACGCTTGCCAGGGGTTTCATTGTAGCCATTCTAATGGGTCTGTGTTGGTTTCTCATTTTGGTATTAATTTGCATTTCCCTAATGGAAATTGATAATGAGCTTCCCCACATATGCTTGTTAACCATTCATATATTTTTCCTTTGCGAAGTATCTGTTCAAATATTTGATTAATTTTGTAAATATATTTCTGACTTGCTATTGAGTTGTAAGAGTTTTCAATACATTATAGATACAAGTAGCTTTTTTTTTGTCAGATACACATATGAGTCAAGTATTTTCTATCCATTCATAGTTTGCCTTTATTTTATTAACTGTTTTTCAAAGAGCAAAGACTTTATTTTTATTTTTTTTTCATTTTCATTTTTTATTTGTTTTAATTAGTTATACATGACAGTAGAATGCGTTTATGAACTGTGGTATATCATACATAGATGGTAGGTAATTTCACATTTTTCTGAGTGTACTTGTTGTAGAATCACATTGGTCATGCAGTCATACATATACATAAAGTAATGATGTCTGTTTCTTTCTACTATCCTTCCTATCCCTACATTCCCTCCCCTCACCTCCCTTCACTTTCTTCTACCTAATATAAGTAGCTCTATTCTTCTCTAGTGCCCCCTCTTATTGTGAATTAACATCTGCATATTAGAGAAAACATCCAGTCTTTGGTTTTGGGGGGGATTGACTTATTTTGCTTAGCATGATATTCTCTAGCTCCATCCATTTATTGGCAAATACCATAATTTCATTCTTCTTTAAAGCTGAGTAATATTCCATTGTATGTATGTATGTATGTATATATATACATATATATATATATGTATATATATATGTCATATATCACTATTTATTTATCCATTCATTTATTGAAGGACACCTAGATTGGTTCCAGAGTTTAGCTATTGTGAATTGAGCTTCTATAAACATTGATGACTGCATCACTGTAGTATTCTGATTTTAAGTCCTTTGGCTATAAACCAAGGAGTGGGATAAATGTTGGTTCAAATGTTGGTTCCATCCTAAGTTTTTTGAGGAATCTCCATACTGATTTTCATAGTGGTTGTACCAATTCGCAGTTCCACCAGCAATGTGTAAGTGTACCATTTTCTTACATTCTCACAATATTTATTGTTGCTTATATTCTTGATGATTGCCATTCTGACTGGAGTGAGATGAATTCTTAGTGTAGTTTTGATTTACATTTCTCTAATTGCTAGTGATGTTGAACACTTTTTCTTATATTTGTTAATCGATTGTATTTCTTTTTCTGTGAAGTGTCTATTCAGTTCTTTAGCCCATTTATTGATTAGTTTATTTGTTATTTTGGATTAAGTTTTTTGAGTTCTTTATATATCCTAAAGATTAATAGTATATGGGAGGTGCATGTGGTAAAAATTTTCTCTTAATCTGTAGGCTCTCTACTCACATTACTGATTATTTCCTTTACTCATAAGAAGCTTTTTAATTTGAATACATCCCATTTATTGATTCTTGATTACTTCTTATGCTTTAGGGGTCTTGTTAAGGAAGGCAGATCCTAGACTGATACAGTGAACATTTGCACCAACTTTTCTTCTATTAGGCAGAGGGTTTCTGTTCTAGTGCTAGGTCTTTGATCCACATTGAGTTGATTTTTGTGCAGAGTGAGAGAGAGAGTTAAGTTCATTTTGCTACATATGGACTGCCAGTTTTGCAGCACCATTTGTTGAATAAGCTATCTTTTCTCCAGTGAATGTTTTTGGCACCTTTGTCTAGTATGAAATAACTGTATTTATGTGGGCTTGTCTCTGTGTCCTCTATTCTGTATCATTGGTCTACAAGTCTATAATGGTGCCAATACCATGCTGTTTTTTTGTTTATAGCTCTTTAATATAGTTAAAATCTGGTATTGTAATGCCTCTTGCTTCACTTTTATTGCTAAGGATTGCTTTGGCTATTCTGGGTCTCTTATTTTTCCAAATAAATTTCATGATTGCTTTTTCTATTTCTATGAAGAATGTCATTGGAATTTTAATAGAAATTGCATTAAATCTGTATAATGATTTTGTTAGTATGGCCATTTTGACAATACGAATTCTGCCTAATCAAGAGCATAGGAGATCTTTCCATCTTCTGAGGTTTTCTTCAATGCTTTCTTTAGTGTTCTGTAGTTTTCACTGTAGAGGTCTTTCACCTCTTTTGTTAGATTGATTCCCAGGTATTTTTTTTAATGCTATTGTGAATGGGGTAGTTTTCCTAATTTCTCTTTCAATGGATTCATCGCTGATGTATAGGAATGTGTTCAATTTATGGGTGTTGATATTATATCCTGCTACTTTGCTGAATTCATTTATTAGTTCTAGAAATTTTCTGGTGGAACTTTTTTGGATCTTCTAAATATAGAATCATGTCATCAGCAAATAGTGGTAATTTGAGTTCTTCTTTACTTATATCCCTTTAATTTCTTTCTTCTGTCTAAATGCTCAAATGCCTGGGACACTATGAAGAGAGTAGTAAGAGGAAAGTTTATTGCATTGAATATATTCATTAAAAGAATAAAAAGTCAACAAATAAATGACCTAACACTACATCTCATAGCCTTAGATAAAGAGAACATATTGACACCAAAAGCAGTAGAAGACAATAAATAATTAAAATCAGAACTGAAATCAATGCAATTGAAACAAAATAAACAATTCAAAAAATTGACAAACAAAAAGTTGGTTCTTTGAAAAAAATAAATGAAACCCTAACCATGGTAATGAAAAGAAAAAGAGCAAACTCAAATTACTAAAATATGAGATGAAGGAAATATCACAATGGACATTTCTGAAATACAGAATATAATTAAAATCTATTTTGAAAATTTATACTCCAATAAAATAGAAAATATTGAAGACATTGACAAATTTCTAGAGCATATGACCTACCCAGACTGAATGAGGTGGTCATGCATGATTTAAACAGATCAATTTCAAGTAATAAAATAGAAAAACATCACCAAAAGCCAATACCAATCAAGAAAAGCCCAGGACCTAGACCAATTCTCAATTGAGTTTTAGGAGACTTTCAAAGAAGAATTAACATCAATACTCTTCAAAGTATTCCATGAAATAGGAAAAGAGGGAAACCTTTTATGTATAACTAATTAAAACAAATAAAACTCATTCTATGACATTCATATCACCCTGATACCAAAACCAGACAAAGACACATAAAAGAAAGAAAACTTCAGACAAATATCCCTGATGAACATAGACACAAAGATTCTCAGTAAAATTCTGGAAAATCACATAAAAATACATTAAAAAGATAGTGCACCACAATCAACTTGGGTCCATCCCAGGAATACAGGGTTGGTTCAACATATGGAAATCAATAAATATAATTCATCACATTAATAGACTTAAAAACAAGAATCTTATTATTATCTCAATGGATGCAGAATAAGCATTTGACAAAATACAGCAGAACTTCATGTTCAAAACATTAAAAAAACTAGGGATAGTAGGAACATATCTCAACATCATAAAAGCTATATATGCTAAACCCAAGGCCAGCATCATTCTAAATGCAGAAAAATTGAAAGAATTTCCTGTAAGAACTGGAACAAGACAAGAATATCCTCTTTCACCACTTCTATTCAACATCATCCTTGAAAGTAGGCAGAGCAAAGGTTTTTAATTTTAATGGCTTAAATTATATTTTTCCTTTTATAGTTTGTGTTCCAAGAAATGATTATGTACATGAAAGTTAGAAAGATCTTGTTCTGTTCTCTTCCAGAATTTTTATAATATTTTTGATATACTCTATGCCTTATTTTGAATTAAGTTTTGAATATATGTGAACATTAAGATCAAGATTCATAGTTCTTTTCATATAAACATGTACTTGCTTTAGCATCATTTATTGAAAGATTTTATCATATCCTCATTTAATTATCTTGAATATATTTTGAAAATTGCTTAATACTGTATTGAGTGATTTCTAAACTCTATACTATTAATCTGTATTATTAAACACATAGTACATCTTTACTTTTTTAAGGTTTATATTGATAGACTTGTAACTTTTTTCCTAAGTTTTGTGCATTTTCAGGTAACTTTGGAAATTGTTAATTAATTCTACATTATCACTTGCTCATATTTTAACTGAAATTGCAATGAATCTACATATAGGGAGAATTGACAAGTTAATAATGTTTGGTTTTTTATCCCATGAAATTAGTTTATCTCCATTTATCTTAATTTATCATAGGAATATTTTTGACATTTCTGGGTAAGGTCTTGTGGTTACCTTGTTGATTTTATCTCCAAATATTTTATATCTTTAGATAAGACTACAAATAACAGTTTTTAAAATATGAATTTTCTAATTATCATAACATACTGAAATATACAGTATTATGTAATTTGCTAAATCTGCCTATTAGTCCTAGTTTTTCTTTTATCTCCTGTAGACTCTTTAGGGTTTTCTACATATTTATTTTGTCTGGGAATAGATGACAATTTACTTGCAATCTGTATGTGCTTTCATTTTTTTCATGTACCATTATACTAGAGAGGACCTCACATAAAATAAGGGGTAAAGATTTCTGTACCTTTAAAACTATTTATAATAAATAATTTTTGGTGTTCTGAGGAATAAAGGAGAAGTTTTATATGACATGTCTTTTAGATCCTAAAACCAGGTTTGTTATTGATTTAACTTCCTTGTTGGAATCTCTTAAAATTACTTCTAAACCTAATAAAAACATATGACAGAGATCCAAGATGGCAGAGTAGAAGAGATACCATTCCTGGATGCTTTGTGCATGAATCCAAGAAAGCAGTTGGGCAGCTTCTCCACAGGGTCTTGCCTTGATGAAACACAACATCTCAGAGCATGTGACAGGACCCCATACAGTGGATTTTCCCGGAATCCACCAGAGCTGTGAGCACTGAGGAGAACTCAGACAGAGCCTCTTCGTTCCAGTAAGATTCCAGACTCTGGTCCCAAAGGCTGCAGTTTGAGCACAGGTGCGGCTCTCAAGAGGCAGAGCAGAAACACCAAATCAGCACCTCTGCAGAGCGGCAGAACTCCAGACTATGCTCCTCTCCCATGCAGGTCACCTGACTGCATGCTAGCCACAGCACAAGGACATCCCAGCTGCCCCACCTCACCAGACACCCTGATGCGGGAAACAGATGGACTCCATCTTGGAAAACCTTTCTCACTGTCTTTTGATCAGCGTGGCTACAAGCGCAGATCTGCGACTGAACAGGTACCTGATTTCCAACTCCCCCTCCCCCCAGGTGTGATAACTCGGCAAAGTAACTATCAGCACAAAATCAGCTCTCAGTTGAACAGGAGCATGGTGGACCAGGGCGCTGCCCACTGGTGCGAACCAAGGGCAGAGAGCTAGAGGTCCCACAGTTGAGATCTGATAAGCAAGAGAGAGGAGGGATCTAAAATCCTGGAGCAACTCAGAGAGGCTAAGATTAGGGAGGCTCCAGGCAGGAGAGGGAGAGCTCAAGTCTTCTGACACTGGTTACATCCACCACCCTGAGGGCAGAGACTCAAGCTGGAATAGACAAGTCCATCTACTGGAAGAGAAGAGAAGAAAATGGAATTCTAAGAATATTTTTTGTTTGTTTGTTTGTTTGTTTTTTGTTGTTGTTGTCTTCTTCTCTTCCATTTTGCCCTCTTTCTTTCTCCTCTACCCTTCCTCCTCTGGTCCTCACAACCCCAACATATGTGAAACCAAGAACTTTGCATGAAATAGAACTTTAGGAACTGAGTCACTAGAATAATATAATATAGAGGAATTGCATAAGGCCCCCTCCCTTTTTTTCTCTCTCTTTCTTTTTTCTTTCCTTTTTATTTTTCTTCCTCCCTCTCTTCCTCTTTCAACCTCCTAATTTTTACTATTTTTACTTCTTATAATTTTCTAAATACATATATGTGTTTGTTTTTATGCAGTCTACTGTCCTCCCACATACTTGTCTGCCCTAAATTACCTGCTGTCTATTCCCCACTACTAACCCTCTTCATTAGAGTTCTCCTCCAAATTTCCTAAGTTATATTAACCCCAGACCCTAATGTCTTTCCCCCTTAACATAACATCATATGCCCGACACACAGTTCTCTACCCACCACCAGAAACTATACACCTTTTATGAAACTACTGATTATATTTTAAATAATAATTGAATACAACATTTCTAGACATTGAGACTAACTATGAATGTCTTAATAACATTAATTTGATCATAGGTGATGTATTGTTGATACTGGGAACTATCAATATTGTCCTTCCCCACAAAAGAGGGATCCTGGAACTATACAAGAGCACTATGAATCTATAGGGTAAAAGCAATAACATAGCAGTCCCACAGAGCTGGAAAGAAAGAAATGCAAGCAACATGAAAAGACAAGGGAGGAAAATACCACAAACAATTCAAGACAACATATCATTAGAAGAATTAACAGCTACAGCAGAAAAAATGACAGATAAAGATTTCAGGATATACATGAATCCAATGTTTTGGAATCTCAAAGAAGACATTAGATAACAAATACAGACAGTGAAAGAACACTTTGACAATGAGCTACATAAACAAATCCAAGAAGCAAAAGATCACCTCTACAGAATGATAGAGGTTATACAAAAAACCAAACAGAAATCCTTGAAATGAAATAAATAATAAACCAAATTAAAAACTCAAATGAGAGCATCACCAGCAGAGTAAACCACTTAAAAGATAGGACATCAGACATCAGACAACAAAGACAAAGTATATCATCTTAAAAAGAACGGAGACAGCACAGCGAAAATGATAAGAAACCATGAGGAGAACATCCAAGAAATATGGGATAGCATAAAAAGATCAAATTTAAGAGTTATTGGGATAGAAGAAGGCATAGAGGTCCAAACCAAAGGAATGGGAAATCTGTTCAATGAAATAATATCAGAAAACTTTCCAGACATGAAGAATGAAACGGAAATCCAAATCCAAGAGGCCTATAGAATGCTGAATGTGCAAAATCACAACAGATCCACACCAAGACACATTATAATGAAGATGCCCAACATACAGAATAAGGAGAAAATTTTAAAAGCCACAAGAGAAAGGAATCAGATTACATGTAGGGGTAAACCAATTAGGATAATGGCAGATTTTTCAACACAGACCCTAAAAGTTAGAAAATACTGGAACAACATATTTCAAACTCTGAAAGATAATGTCTGCCAGCCAAGAATCTTGTATCTAACAAAATTAAGCTTCAGATTTGAAAATGAAATAAAAACCTTTCATGATAAACAAAAGTTAAAAGAATTTACAGCTAGAAAGTTTGGGGAAAATCATACCACTCACAGGGACTGTGAAAGCAAGCAGGGGTCTCCATACTCATATCAAATAAAGTAGACTTCAAGCCAAAGTTAATCAAAAGGGATAAAGATGGACATTACATACTGCTCAAAGGAACCATACACCAACAAGACATAACAATCATAAATATATATGCCCCAAACAATGGTTCAGCTATGTTCATCAAACAAATTCTTCTCAAGTTCAAGAGTCAAACTGACCACAACACAATAATCTTGGGTGACTTTAACACACCTCTCTCACCACTGGACAGATCTTCCAAACAAAAGTTGAATAAAGAAACTATAGAGCTCAATAATACAATTAATAACTTAGACTTAACTGACAAATATAGAATATATCAATCAGCATCAAGCAGATACACTTTTTTCTCAGCAGAACATGGATCCTTCTCAAAAATGAACCATATACTATTCTACGGGGCAACTATTAGCAAATACAAAGAATAGAGATACTACCATGCATTTTATTAGATCATAATGGAATGAAATTGGAAATCAATGAATGACAAAATAAAGAATAAAAATTTCTGCATCACATGGAGACTGAACAATGCGCTACTGAATGAACAATGGGTTACAGAAGACATCAAGGAGGAGATTAAAACATTCTTAGAGGTAAATGAGAACACAGACACTACATATTGAAATCTCTGGGACACTATGAAAGCAGTACCAAAGGAAAATTCATTGCATGGAGTTCATTCCTTAAAAGAAGAAAAAGTCAACAAATAAATGACCTCATAGTACATCTCAAAGCCCTCGAAAAAGAAGAACAAATCAGCAGTAAAAGCAGTAGAAGGCAAGAAATAATTAAAATCAGAGCTGAAATCATTGAAATCGAAACAAAAGAAACAATTTAAAAAATTGACAAAACTAAAAGTTGGTTCTTTGAAAAAATCAACAAGATTGACAAACACTTAGCCACACTAATGAAAAGAAGGAGAGAGAGAATCCAAATTACTAGCATACATGATGAAAAAGGCAATATCACAACAGACACTACAGAAATACAGAAGATAATTAGAAATTATTTTGAAACCTTATATTCTAATAAAATAGAAGATAGTGAAGGCATCAATAAATTCCTAAAGTCATATGACCTGCCCATATTGAGTAAGATATACACAACTTAAAGAGACCAATATCAAGTGAGGAAATAGAAGAAGCCATCAAAAGACTACCAACCAAGAAAAGCCCAGGATTGGATGGATACACAATCAAGTTTTACAAGATCTTTAAAGAAAATGTAATACCAATACTTGCCGCAGTCCGGCTGCAGCAAAATAACTGGGGGGTGACGAATAACTTGTGTACGTTGATACAGCAGGAGTGGAAGCCATTTATTGTGGAATAAGAGCGGTATTTATACATTTTACACAGCTTATCTAATTAGCATAAAATAGATACAGCAGTCAACCAATAAGGAATCTCCACACTTAATGGTTTGCTTTTGTTACTTCACAAACCACTCCCTCTGGCATTTGGCCAGGCGCCATCCAGACTTGTTTACAGACTCTAACATTTCCCTGGCAAAATACCAGGTGCCATCCTGACTTGTTTACAGACCTTAACAAATACTCTTCAATTTATTCCAGGAAATAGAAAAAGAGGCAGCACTTCCAAACTCATTCTATGAGGCCAATATCACTCTGATTCCAAAGCCATAAAAAGACACTTCAAAGAAAGAAAACTTCAGACCAATATCTCTAATAAACATAGATGCAAAAATCCTCAATAATATCTGGCAAATTGAATACAAAAACATCAAAAAGATTGTGCATCATGTTCAAGTGGGATTCATCCCAGGGATGCAAGGTTGGTTCAGCATATGGAAATTAATAAATGTCATTCATCACTCACATCAATAGACTTAAAGCTAAGAACCATATGATCATCTCCATAGATGCAGAAAAAGCATTTGACAAAATACAGCATCCCTTTATGTTCAAAAGACTAGAAAAACTAGGGATAACAGGAACATATCTCAACATTGTAAAGGCTATCTATGCTAAGCCTCAAGCCAACATAATTCTAAATGAAGTAAAATTGAAAGCATTCCCTCTAAAATATGGAACAAGATAGGGATGCTTCTCTCTCACCACTTCTATTCAGCAGTTCTTGAAACACTGGCCAGAGCAATTAGACAGATGAAAGAAATTAAAGGAATAACTATTGAAAAAGAAGAACTTAAACTAGTACTATTTGCTTATGATATGATTCTATCCCTAGAAGACCCATAAAACACCACAAGAAAACTTCTAGAACTAGTAAATGAATTCAGCAGAGTAGTAGGATACAAAATCACCATCCATATCAAAGGCATTTCTATATATTAGTGACAAAACCTCTGAGAAGGAAATGAGGAGAACTACCCCATTCACAATATCCTCAATAAAAAAAATATACTTGGGAATCAACTTAACAAAAGAGGTGAAAGATCTATACAATGAAAACTACAGAACCCAAAAGAGAGAAATCAAAGAAAACCTTAGAAGATGTAAAGATCTACTTTGCTCATGGATAGGCAGAATTAATATTATCAAAATGACCTATACAAGTTTAATGCAAAAAGCACTATACAGGTTTAATGCAATTATGATCAAAATCCCAATGGTATTCCTCATAGAAATAGACAAAGCAATCATGAAATTCATCTGGAAAAATAAGAGACCCAGAATAGCTAAAGCAATTCTAAGCAGGAAGAACGAAGCAAGTGGTATCGCTATACCAGACCTTAAACTATACTACAGAACAGTATTAACAATATTAACAAAAACAGCATGGTATTGACACCAAAACAGGCCAGTAGACCAATGGTACAAAATAGAGGACACAGAGACTAACCCACAAAATCACAATTATCTTATATTAGACAAAGGTGCCAAAAACATAAACTGGAAAAAAGATAGCATCTTCGACAAATGGTGCTGGGAAAACTGGAAATCCATATGCAACAAAATGAAATTGAATGCCTGTCTCTCACCATGCATAAAACTTAACTCAAAATGGACCAAGGACTTAGGAATTTAACCAGAGACTCTGTGTCTAATAGAAGAAAAAGTAGGCCCTAATCTTCATCATGTGGGATTAGGTCCCAACTTCCTTAATAAGACTCCTATAGCACAAGAATTAAAAAAAAAGAATCAATAATTAGGATGGATTCAACTAAAAAGTTTTTTCTCAGCAAAAGAATTTGTGAGGTGAAGAGAGCCTACATCCTGGGAGCAAATTTTTACCCCTCACACATCAGATAGAGCACAAAACTCTAGGGTATATAAAGAACTCAAGAAGCTAAGCACCAACAAAACAAAACAAAACAAAACAACAACAACAAAAAAAAAACAAATAACCCAATCAATAAATGGGTCAAGGACCTGAACAGACACTTCTCAGAATCAATCAACAAATATATGAAAAAATGCTCAGCATCTCTAACAATCAGAGAAATGCAAATCAAAACTACTCCATCATTTCACTCCAGTCAGAATGGCAGCTATTATGAAGACAAACAACAATAAGTGCTGGCGAGGATGTGGGAGAAAGTGTACACTCATAAATTGCTAGTGGGTCTGCAAATTGGTGCAGCCAATTTGTAAAGCAGTATGGAGATTCCTTGGAAATCTCGGAATGGAACCACCATTTGACCCAGCTATTCTTCTTCTCGGACCATACACAAAGGACTTAAAAAGAGCATACTACAGGGTCATAGCCACATCAATGTTTATAGCAGCACAATTCACAATAGCTAAACTCTGGAACCAACCTAGATGTCCTTTAGTGGATGAAATAATTTTAAAAATGTAGCATTTATACACAATGGAATATTACTCAGAAATAAAAAAAATCATGGCATTTGCAGGTAAATGGATGGCATTAGGGAAGATAATGCTAAGTGAAGTCAAACCATTCCCCAAAAAGCAAATGCTGAGTGTTTTCTCTGATATAAGGGAGGTGACTCATAGTGGGGTAGGGAGGGAGAGCATGGGAGGATTATATTAATTCTAGATAGGGGAGAGGGGTGGGGTGGAAAGGGAGGGGAAGGGGATTAGCAAGGATGGTGGAAAGTGATGGTTATCAATATATAAAGTACATGTATGAAGACTTGAATTGGGTGTCACTATACCTTATATACAAACAGAGATATGAAAAATTGTGGTATATATGTGTATTAAGAATTGTAATGCAAAAAAGTACATACATAATGGCATAAATTGGCATGAACATACTTTATATACAGGGATACAAAAAATGTGCTCTATATGAATAATAAGGACTGTAATGTATTCCACTGTTGTGTATTTAAAAAAAGCATGACAATGCCCATATTTATATCTTTTTCTTGTTCAGTTCACGAATGTTTAGGAAATATATTCCTTATATACATTCCTAATTCTTACAACAATCTTGGTATTATCTTTCGTTAATATAGGAAAATTCTGAAACTCAGATGTACTTACTTTGTTCTATTACAAAAATAGTCATAGTATAGTTAGCATTTAAAGAGGCAGAAATAAAATTCAAATACAAATTCATTCTAAACTACCTACTAAATAAACCAGAATGCTTTGGCTTTCTTTTTCAACAAAACACAATATACTGTCATTTTATAACCTTTTATATTTGGTACTAATCACATATTTTGATTATTATTTGAATAATTCTTTATAAAATCTTTAATATAAATATAATAACTAAGGCCTTAGTATTGAAAATAGTTGCTATTTATTCACAAAACAGTACAATTCAAATAACTTACAATAAAATATTTAACGATCCATGACTCTGTGCTTTCATTTACCAAATAATATTTTTGCACTCTTATGAAAGTTTCCATAGAGATGGTTCCTATAGAAATGTCAATTCTGCCTTTGTAGACTAATATTTTGGTTTCTAGGCCAACCTGGAACTGGATAAAAAAAATTATTTCATTCTTTGAATCCATCAATTATTCTATAAAAGTTACATAACATTAATAAGATAGTAATTACAAATTCTATTTGGAGATTGATTTTTCTGAATTATCTGTTGAATGATAATAATAAAAAAAGACAGCTGGGCATGGAGGCATACACATGTCATCCAGGCAGCTTGGGAGGTAAGGCAGGAGTATTGCAAGTTCAAAGCCAGCCTCAGCAACTTAGTAAGACCCTGTCTCAAATAAACTTAAATAAATAAAGGGCTACAGATGTGGCTTAATCCCAAGTATCAAAAAAAGGAAAAAAAGAAGACAACCATATGTCTTATTTTTAACAAAGCTCTATGACTATCACTTTTTGACTCTAGATCCACAAGACATGAATATTTTGGCAAAGAATGAATTAGTGCTTACTGAACCAATAGAGACAAACTGATGAAATAGTATTTGTTAAATATTTTTACTTAATGTGGGCAGAGTTGTTCATGCCTATAATCCCAGCAGTCTGGGAGGCTGAGGCTGGAGAATTGTGAGTTCAAATGAGCCTCAGCAAATTAGGAGGCCCTAAACAACTCATCAGGACCCTGACTCTAAATGAAATATAAAAAGGGGCTGGGGATGTGGCTCAGTGATTATACATCCCTGGGTTCAATCCCTGGTGTGAAAAAACAAATAAACATTTAAAAAAATTTTTTTTGCCTAAAAATATTTCTAAACTGATATATTGGTGCTATTGATATGGATTTCCTACTAATATTCTTTATATTCAGTGAAAAACTATGAAATGTATATGCTGTGAACTACATTACCATATTTCTCTTTTGGAAATTCATATCCCACATTAGTGGATTAAAGGCTCTGAGAAGTCTTTTAATAAATCTCTTAACTTTGTTCAACTAGGTGTTTCCCAAAAGAATTTGACTATGGATGCTTTCTTGCTTAAGACTCATTGCGTCATGTAAAGTTCTGAGGAATACAGTGTTTGAAAAATAGTTAATGCCCAGGATTAAGCTCAACATAGCCTGAGTTCATTGTTAGATGGAATGAGACAGCATGTCATATGGTGTCTCTGATCTTGAGGATGCATTCAAATACCAGGATCCCTTGGAAAAACTGAGACAAGAGGCAGAACTTGTTCTGCTGGGGTAATCGTGTAAAATTTATTTTTCCTTAGGAATCTCACTTTGTTTTTCCAGTCACTCAACCCTTGAGAGCTGGCTCAATAGAACCACTAGGGTTCTAGTTATGGAAATCAGTACAATGTATGCTTACTGACAATCTGGTAATTGACCCATAATTTTCAGGGATGAAGTTACTGGAAGAGCAAAGGAAGATTCCCAAGCATAAGTAAATTTTACATAATTTGCCCTAGCAGAGCAAGTTCTGCCTCTTGTCTCATTTTCTTCAAGGCAACTTGGTATTGGGATGCATCCTCAAGTCTAGAGAATGCATATGACATGCCCTTAACACAGAGTTAAGTAGTCTCTGAAGGATATAAGAAACAACCTAAAGCCTTTTTTTTTTCCTGATCTTTTAATGTGCGAGGTAAATGGAGATTAGAAATCTGCTTTAAACTAAATCAATAGGTGGAAATGCTTATCTTGTCAAAGTGAGGTCTTAACATTGAGAAATATACAAAGTAAAATAAAAACTTTTTTAAGGATTTGAAAAATATGCTAGAAGTGTCAGCATTTAAAAATCCAAGGAGACAAAGAGATGAGTAGAAATCATTTTGACTTCTGCTTATAAGAAGATTCTCTGTAGTATGACAACGCTATTTTTGGCAAAAATCAGTGTAGAGAGATAGATGAATTTGTTTTTGAAAGTGCTATTTTTTTTAAACAAGGGCTAAACTTTACTGAGTTCCCTGGCAGAACATCATGACCACTTGCTAAGATGGTATATGGTGGGCTGGGGTTGTGGCTCAGCGGTAGCACACTTGCCTGGCATGTGTGAGGCCCTGGGTTCGATTCTCAGCACCACATATAAACAAATAAGTAAAAATAAAGGTCTATAAACAACTAAAAAAACAAAAGATGGCATATGGTGCAAGGAGATCTTCAGCCTGGGGTGGGGGGGAACTGGGGTCCAGAGAAGGAAGAGGGAGAATGAGAGAATATGAATGACCACAACCAACATATTACAGAACAAATAATTTCACACCTTCACTGTTGTGTTTTATATTCCAGCACACCATTCCCACGTGTAGCTCATTCCACACTTGTTCACATGCCACAGATTCTCAAGATTATAATCACTGCCTTCTCTACAAGAGAAACAATTGGGTTTGGGTCTAATCCAGGTCCATTGCTTTTTTTTAAAAAAAAAAAATCCTGTCTTCCTCAGACTATTTGTTTTTATGACTCTAACACCTTTTGGAATCCATTAACTTATTACTATTGGAAGAGATGATAAATATATTCAATTATACACATTTTCCATAGTGCAATGCATTTTATTTCATTCACACTTTGTATCAACCTCCAGAGGTTAAGTATTGTATCACTTTTACAACTGAATAAAATCTTAGTGAGGTTAGGTGCTTTCCTAATATCACATAGCTTGGCGGTGGTAGAATTGGGATATGAAATTGGGCTATGAAGTTACCTCTGACTGCAAACCGAGGCCTTGCTTTGTATGGTGCTTCCCTGCAAGAAGATGGTGTTTTGTTTTGGTGGAAGAAGAGAGCTTTTATGGAAAACAAGGCTCAAACACATCCATTTCTGCTCTTATTTTCTTTCTAACTCATTCTGCATAGCAAACAAAATAAGCACATTGATGGAGACTTAAGAATGTGTCTGACCCTGTGTTTCCCCTGGGAAAGAACACTTGCTAAATATTTTCTGGTGAGAGGCAGAAACAAACATCAGAGCAGACATTTAGTCTTTCTAAAGCCTTTGGCAAAGACCAGATCTCTTGATACCTGAGGAGGTTAACAGAGCTGTTCATGGATACTTGAGCTAAAATATTTAAAAGAAATTCTAAAAGTGATTTTTGTTCCTAAGGAAAGTATGGAACAGATTTACTTGAATTCAAGATTTTTTTTTTTTGCACATAGCTTTGAGGATGTGTAAAAAAGAGAAGTAAATATTTCCAAGTTTTGCCAACATCTATTTTTTAAAAGGAAAAATCTATCATGATGTTTCTTTCGGCTTTGGAGAAACATACTTGGTGGTGTAAGCAGCAAATGTAACCAGTCTTATATAAAATGCATTCAGAACTCTAGTTGAGATGCATCAGAACAGTTCCCCCCAAATTTCTCTTCCATTCAGTTTCTGTACAAGGTATCTCCTGCAACTTTCGTATTTTGAAAATCTTCTCATCTGTTATACCAATTCCCAAGGAAGCCATATTAGGTTCATTTTCTGAAAATATTCTCAAAAGAAGCTTCTAAAGATGAAAATGAAAAAGACTGTTTTGATGTCACATCTGGGAGTCAGTAGCACCGTATCAATTTATGACTTAAGGTCATCCGAGAGTCCCTTAAGAGGCACAGGGACAAACTGGTAGACAGGATTACACACTCTGAGAGAGAATGCGTGGCCTGAGGGAGAAGAGTTCTGAAAAGTCTAGGTATCAGGGAACACAGTAGGAACATCTTTAATTAATGTAGTCAAAGAAGTAGACACATAGGCTGTAAAACTCTTCAACATAGTCCAAGAGCAAATCTCTTATTTTTCAGATGTGGAAGTAGAATCCCAGAGAAATTGTGTTTATTTGCCCGTGGGTCACCCAGTGAGTTACGCAGTTCTGTTGAACTTCACTCCTTCTCCTCATTTCATGACTATCTAGCATCTTAGAGAATTAAACAGCAAACTGGTTCCTCTTCGCTAGTTGAGAAGCAGCAGAAAGTCTTATAAAATACTTTCCAGCAGTGAATGACATTTTTCATATACATATCTATGTACTTTTTAAGACAAATCTATGAACTTCAGGAACAAAACGAATTAACTAAGGTACTTCAGTGTCTAATGCTGTTATAAAATGACAAAATATATAGAAAAGTTTCAGACATGAGTAAAATAAAAGTCAACAATAAGTTGTGGTTTTCCTTAAGCATGATTTCACGTAGTATAAAGTGTTACCTCAGTTCTTACTTTAGAATTTCTCATGTGTATATGGGAAGTCCAAATTAACTAGTTCCATATATGTACAATAAGAACCCTCATTTTTCAAGGGGTAGGAGTTTTGAAGTGGATTTCAGAGCCCAAAATTTTCCTGTAATTTTTATTTGCTTGTAATTGGCATTGTTTTCAGTCTCATATACTTTTTCTAGAATTAGGAGCAACATTGATTAGCCATAATAATTAAAATAATCAAATATGTCACACAGTGAAGTCATGCTTTAAAACAGCATTGTATAAATAATATCTCAATCTAAAGAACATTCAACAAACAAACAAAGCCACAGGATTAAGCTGCTTTTAAAATATAAAATTGTATAGGTCCTATTTGCAGCCATTCTTTCCCAAATATTTTAATTATGTACAGTGAGTCCTATGCTATCTGAATTTTTTTTACCCATTAACATTTGTCTGACAAAACTAATCTCATAAAAGATAGCAAGCTATATTTTCTAAAAATTATTTTCAATTGCTAAATTTCCTAACTCTGTTATTAGGCTTCAATTATTTAGATGATTAGATGATTAATTTCTAAAGCATGCTCCTAGCTTCCTGGGAGACTACTGAAGTTCTAGGCAAAAGTGAGAAAGGTCAAACCTCTCTTAGGAAAATAAATAAGTGTTGGATATAATTATGTAAATATGAAGGGAAAAGGCCGAAGAATCCATGTTTACCAACTATAGTTCATGACAATATTTTGCTGCTATGAAGCAAATGAATTTGCTCAAAAGTAGACAGCAAGTGAAATAAATTTGAAACCAAATAGATGGAATTCTTTTTCTCTTCTTTTGAACTTCCACTCATTAAACATGTTCTTACTGTCTCATCAATTTTAATTGTTTTCCATTGATTAGGCACCTGACATATAAAGAATCTTGTTGGATGTAGTGGGAACTATGATTCATACACAGTACCCTAAAAGAAATTAGGTTGATGGGTAGCAACCCACTAAAGAACAGCCTCTGTTTGATTCCTGGAGGCATCTCACAAGAAAACTTCAGAGAAAGCTAGGAGAAAAAATTAGAAAGTGATCTGATGGATTGGAGGGGTTTAGTTAGGTCACTATTTCTCAAACATTAGCAGACTTATGGATCACCTTGCAGGATTTTTGTAACAGTGTAGGGTTTGGGGTTCCGCCCCCAGAATTATTGATCAAGACTGGAGAAGATACTAGAATCTGCTGTTATAACAGATTCCCACTTGATGCTGTGGTCTATGAACCACTCTGAAGAACTGTGGTGTTTGGGAGATGGCTTCCTCAATTTCTGACCATTTTTAAATTGTCCTCAAAGTTTTCCTCATCTCCATCCAGGCCATTACTGAACCTGCCACCATGTGGATTCCCCCAGGTGGTCCATCTCTGGGAACAAGGAAGAGCCCTTCTTCAGGACCTTGGAGGCTTTACAGCAGCAAAATATTTGCCACTCGGCTGGAAGCTTGTATGTTTATGTTACTTATGCACTTTCTTTTCCTAAGGAGAAAAATGATTTCTTGAAGAGATGAATTTTATTGCTTAACAATAAGTGAGCTGTTTAGAACTAAAGTAACTAATTTCCAGAATGTCAAATTAAAAGACAAAGTAGCACTTGAGCCTGAAACAGCTGCAGAGGCAGTTGCAGAAGTCCTTGCTCAATCAGTGGAAATCCAAAGCAGCTGAAGCAGCTTTTTCCTCAAACACTTAAGTGCTTTCTCCTTTCATATTACTCATATTCACTCAACTGCATTATGGTACTCTAAAAAATGCCAACATTGTCATTTCTGTATGCATTTGTAAACCAGTTCTTCTGAAGAGATGAAATTAAATTTGCAGTCTCTAATGACATAAACTAGCCCTGCCTAATATCTTGCTGTGTATAAAACACCCTCCCATTCTCCAAGACCTGAAGGGAATGATGAAAGATGCTAAAGAGTATGGAGAGGCTGCATTTCTGTACACTCTGTGCTCTCTGACTCTTAAATTGAAGGAACTTGATGATTTTGGCTTCTCCTCTGCAGGTTCCCTGTTCTCTGGCCCTGATGTAGCTTCCCAACTGGGGTGACCATATTACCAATGTCTGTATTAGTTTTTCCCTGCTGCTATAACAAATCACCACCAATTTGACATCTGAAATGAATTTATTACTTCACAGTTTTGTGACATTATAAAATACTGTAAAATTTCACCAGGCTAAAATCCAAGTTACTGTAAGGGTGTGTTGTTCCTGTTTGGAGGTTCTAAGGGAGGATTTATTTCCTTGCTCATTTGGGTTATTGGTAGGATTTAGTCCCTTGTGGGTGTAATACTGAAAATACCATTTCTTTACTAGCTGTGAACAGAAGGCTGTTCCAAGTTACATACATTCTTTGACTTTGGTCCTTGTCCTCCATCATGAAAACCAGAAAAAAGAAGTTGACCCTCTCATGCTTGAAATATTTCCCCCTTTCATTTTGTCATATCTCTCTGACCTTCATAGGAAAGAAAGACTCATGTGACTAAACTGGGTCCACCAAGTTAATCCAGGATACTCTACATCTCAAGATCCATATTGTGAATCCTATCTGCAAAATCCCTTTTCCATGTAAGATAATATATTCACAGGAATATATGTCTAGGAATTTGATTTGGGGGGCATATCATTCTGCTTATCACACTCTTTAAATAAGGTCACCTCTAAAAATAATTGTGGCATGTGTGTTACTTTTCAACACTGTGACAAAATACCTGGGAAAATCAACATAGAGAAGGAAGGAAAGGTTTATTTTAGAGAGATCCTGGGACAGGGCACAATTCTAAAGATCTAGTCTCTCAACTAGTTTCCATCTCCTACAGTTTCCATCACCTCCCAACAGTCCATTCAGTTATGACTCCATTGATGGATTTGATGAAGTTAGATTCTTGTGATCCAATCACTTCCCCAGTTCCCCATTTCTGAACATTTCTGCATTGGGGACCAAGATTTTGATACATGAGCCTTTGGGGGATATTCCAGATCCAAACTATAATAGCATCACAACAAGAATAAACCAAGGCACATCATCACTTATACACAACCTAAAAAGTTGGAGTTAAGAGTCTAAAATGAGGGTGTGTGTGTGTGTGTGTGCGTGTTTGTATGCTGGAGGAAATCAGTTAGCTCTATCATCAATTGGTTGGATTAAAATAAATATTTTAATAGTTACTTCTATGGACCAGGAAATGGTGATGAAGTACCAGAGAGATGAATCACACAACTGTGCCTTCAAGAAGTTTCCAGCTAGTTTTCAATAGATGTGTTTATGAACGTCCACCTGTCCTCTAAATATGTTCTAGTTCCATATGAGTTAGTAGGGAAGGACAAACATTTGATTTCAAAGTAAGGGCATTGGTTTCAGAAGAAAAATAAATTTTCCTTGACCGTGAAGGCACACAGAGAGCAGGATGATGGGAATCTATTCTCTAACCATTAGGCTGGCAAACCAGGCCCATTGGGTATTGCTGAAGAGAAGATAAAATGAGTGTCCTATTTAGAACATTCCTTTAATTAAGAAGTAGACTATTGGGTATTTTGCTTTAATTAACCACACAGTACCACATTAACCTTTTCTGATGTTGTTGTAAAGTTGAAACTGCCTTCCCTGAGGTAGAATTTTTTCAAATGCATTCTGCTCTCCTTTAGGCATAAGCAGATTGAAGAAGAAATGAAATACGAAGATACTATAGCTACTATTTCCATTAAAAGGTAATTAAAAAACTCAAATTATGCATATATTCATACACGATTGTATAATGATTTAAAATGAGGCAATTAGTTCAAGACATTCATTGGTTCTAGTTAGAAATGCTTGCATATTTTATACAAATTAATGTTTTGTATTTATTTACATTTGAATAATACTGCAATATGAGACTTTCTGGCTTGATTATCATAATGCTATTAATTTGTCATAATCCTATTCATACAAGAATAGCTATAATTTTGAGTTGTGTATTATTTTAATATTCTTATGATCAAATGGTATCTTATGCATTATTTGAAATATTTTTTTCATAAGCTGTTACATCATTTATACAAAATTTAGGTGGTGTTTCTAGCTAACTGTATTTAGAGATAAGTATTGTTAAAAAGCATATACTTTAATAGTTTAATAAGTAACAATATATTTGCATGCCCATCACTAAACAGAAAATTGAACATTATGAAGTACTTTAACCTTAAACTCTTCGTAGTTTAAGAATTTAAGTTAGTAATGACTTCTTATTTTGAATAACTATTTTGAATACCACATTATTTCTGCTAGATATTTAAATTTTAATTTCTGTAATTGTGACTGATATGAATTACATGAAAGTGAGTAATGCCAAACTTGAAATAGATCTATGAAATAAGCCAGTTTCATTACAGGAAAAATATGATAGCAAACAAAGAAAAGTTCTCTTAATTATGTGAAAACAAAGACATTGAATATGAATGTGTACATCAACACTGAAAATGATGTAATTTATATCAAGGGATATAAAGTTTTGGAATAAGCTTACAATCAGGAGAGAAATACTATGTCAAAACAAATTTCAGTTTACAGAGTAGAAAATACAAGTATTGAGTTCTATTATCATTTTCTATTATATGCACATAAATCATTATTTTTCAGGTTTTTAAATTTTCAAAAAACATTTAACTCAAAATGCATATTTATCAAAGAATGTGTTTATGTAATGAATGTAATTATGAAGGAATTAAAATTTCTTTTCATTTGGTGTAAAGCATCACAAATAGTAAACTGCATTTGGAATAGGTTCGGAAGCAGCATGTCATGAGGGATGGGAACTTAATATGCTCTGGGAGAGCAGTTGAAGGAGCAAGGATACTGAAGACAGCGTAGAATGAGGAGGTAAATGACACTGGCTGATAATGAAAAATTGGAAATGGCTGGGCCACCCAAGAGTTTGCAGAGCAAGAGTCTGATATGAAAGCTATTCGGAATAGATTTCAAAGTTTAAAAATGGCAGGGGGAGTATTTTAGTGGGGCAGTAGGAAGTCAACCAAAATATTAGGTTCAAAATGTCTTTATTATTTCAACACTAAAAAGTAAATTTAGGTATTCGAGGCATACAAAAAGCATGTAGTATAAGTAAGATAATAGGCTGAACATAAAAGATGCAAATATGAATTTGTGATGGTCTTGCATTTCTGATAAATTAGTGAGAAAGAGATATATATATAAATTATTATAACATGAAAGGTTCCATAAAACAAATGGGTACAATATAATATGACATTATGTATGCCACAGAAGGTGCTGATAGTTGAGCATGTACCTTAGCATGGCACTATAGAGGTGGAAACTTAAGGTTTAAACTGTAATTTATGGAGTTTAAGGTAGAATAAGGACATAAATACCACCAGCAGGGAGAAAACTGATTATAAGCACAGAAGCCCAGGTATGCATGCAGGGACCTGTCAGATGATGTCAAAGGGTTTTCAAAAAACAATTAGGTCTAGTCATAAAGGGTCTTGAAAGTCATAACTTGTGTTGTGGGCTTTATTCGTGGTAATGTAAAAACATCAAGAATGTTATTGTAGGGGGTTTGTATATCAGATGGTTCAGAATAGACTGAAAAAAAAAAGATTTGCAAAGAGGGTAAACTGTTAGAAAGGCTTCCATGGTCCAATGAGAGCTGGAAACAATTGCTATAAAAAAAGGCTTAGCTTTTATAGTGAGAAGAGAAAGGCTGGAGAAAAAAATGGTGGAGATATAATTGGGTTCTTTAATGTTACTCACTGAAATAAGCCTGTGTGAATAATAGCCAGTTTGGAAACGAGTTGGAAAAGAGATCAGAAGTCAGTTTTATTTTGTTCATGTTTAATTTGAATTGACCATGGGCCTTTCCATTAGATGTATTCAGCAGGCAGTTGAATATCTGAATCGTATGCTTCAGAAGGGAGGTCAGAACAGAGATATAGATTTGGGCATGTTGTAATTGAACCTTTGAGGATGGGATGAGATTACCCAGGGAGAGCCTATACATCAAGAGGTGACCTTAAATATTTAGAAGGTGAGTAGGTGAAGAGCTATGAAAGAAGTTAGAAATAAGTTGCCAGAAATGGAAGAGGAGAGTCAGGAGAGGGTAATGTAGGACTGAGCCAGTCGATCCAAGCCAGTGTGTAGCCTGTTTCAGCCCTCTTGTGCAGACTCAACTCCACAGATTAACACAATGTCTCCTTAATTACATTGAATTTTCTTAGTTACTGGTTGAGGATTTGCATCCAAAGGACTGGCAATCAATTTCTTTTTAAGGATGGAGTTATCAACTTAAAAAAACTAAAAATAAAAAGCCTTATGATGCGAATTTCTTATCTTTACTCCAGTGTCTCAGGTTGCACTTCCGTGATTTTATTAAGTGGTCTCCAAATACTATTATTCAAAATTGCAGTCACAATCCTACATATCTATTGTTATTTTCATGTAACAGAGGTAATGGGATGCTTAGGTACTTCACAACTCTTGTTTCTAAGCACATATTTTCTATGGTCCCTATTAGCACTAGCAGAAATGGCTTAAAAGTGACATAAGCAAAAGCTATGGTATAAATGCACAGCTGTTTATCTTTGCCTAACTCACATTCTTCACACATTTCCAATATACATGCTATACTTAGGCACACTCTTTTATTTTCCTGTTTTATGTATACTCAAGGCATCTCACATTTGTTCTGTTTCCTTGCAACACTGTCACTTAAAAGAACTACCTTTTAAAAAGTGGAAGCTTAATGCAGTGATTTTTTTTTCTTGCTAACCTTTTAACTGTAGTTTTCTTCTTCTTTTTTTTTCCACATTATCTCCAAATATTTCTTCTTGACCTCAGTACTGCTGTTTTAGAGATCTTCTGATTTCCCTATTATTTTAGCAGGTAATTTTCAATTATTCCATGAGCACAAAGAGTAGAAATGAAAAAGAATCAAAAGGTAAACATACCCTCCAACACTCTGCCAGCACAGTCTCTAATACAATTGGCAAAGAGTTTTGAACTATTCAGAAAATTCAACCTGAGCAGACCTGGGAGTGTCTACAGATCTGATGACTCTTCACTCACTGAATATTAGAGATAAATGGGGAAGACATGGTGAGCCTCAGGTTTGCTTCCTTATTTCTGTCCTGGCGGTTTGTCAAAGAGCATCTTTGGAGACGTCAGGGAACAATTTGTCCTATGGATTTGTAGAAGAGGCTTTAATAATGGTCTTCATATAATTCTCTTTTAGTCTTCTAATATTATTGGTAGTCAAAGCATAAAGGGACAAAATATATAAACAAATTAGAATATTTAACATATAAACTGGAGTGGACTGCCAGGGTTTTAGAAGGAAGGGGGTAGTTGTAATGGTTCTGAGAAAGAATGGGCATGTGACATGTGTGAAATCAATTTCCTCATACTTGGGATTGGGTTGCTTTGAGGAGACTTATGGAGAAAGTGCATACGGAGAACTGGGATGATCAGATATTAGTGATACAGGGATGGTCCCATTTTCTGTTCCCTGGGAAGCACACTCTAAGACATTAGTGTGTGGAGATTTTATTAAAAACGGCTTCTGAAAAAAGTGTGTCAGTCAACTTATATGTCTCTGTGACCAAAATAACTGACAAGAACAACTTAGAAGAAAAAGTTATTTTAGGCTCACTGTTTCAGAGATCTCAGTCCATAGATGCCTAACTCTATTGCTCTGAGCCCAAGGTGAGGCAGAACATCATCACAGAAGGCCCCTGCAGAGGAAGCTGCTCAGCTCATGGCAGACTCAGGAAGTAGAGAGTGAGAAGGAAGGGGCAAGGGAGAAGGGGCTTGCAGGAAAGATGAACCCTTCTAGAACACAAACCCAGTGATCCACCTCCTCTGGCCATGCCCCACCTGCCTACAGTTACCACTTAGTGCATTCAAATTAGATAGGCTGATGTGGTCACAGCAATTATAATCTAATCATTTCATCTCTGAACATTCCTGCATTAGCACAGGAGCTTTGCGAGATAACTCATACAAACCATAACAAAAAGAGAAGGAAAAATGATTGGAAATAGAGAGGAATTGGACTTTGGTACTGTTTTAATTTCTATTGTTAGAGTTTCTCTCTAACTTGGTTTTGAGATCTCTGCCTTTTGAGTGGCCAGAGGCTTTAACCCTGTTCTGCCTGATGTCCAAATATCTGACCTATGACCAGGTGCCCCTTTCTCAGGAATCTTATTTGAACTTGCAGATGCTGTTGGGCTTCCGTCTGATGTATCTACTCCTGCCAGTATTTCCCCTCTCTAAGAGGGCCTGTGTGCTGGTTAGGGGAGACTCATGAGTAAATAAAACACAAAAATACATGAAACAGGAGAGATTCATTACTAAGCAGTCCCAGGGAGTTCAGGGGTGCTGATGGGAGGCTTACCGGAAGTCTGGAGGTTTCTGGCTCTCAACTGGTTGGGTGAAGGGAGGAAGGCAGGCAGGGAGGGAGGGGAGCATGTGGGAATTTGCCTTTTCGGGGGGAGTTTTCCCTTGGGCTTTCCCAATGGGGATTGAGGATTCGCTATTAAAAATAAAAAGAACTCACATGGGGCTGTGGTATGGGAGAGCTAGTTTATATAATTCAGGTGTGGACTGCTAGGTTTCACCCTTGTCAGCAGCTGTGGGACATGTTAGGCTGTGGAATGAGTAACATTCAGGCTACAATATAAATAACCACACACGTTTAAATGAAGCTCAAAGTGATGAGGTACAACTTGGTTTAAAACAATGTATTTCAGGTCTAAAAATGGATGCTGAAGCAAGAGCTTCATTAAACAAATCTATGGCACGTGCTATGTCAATCTAGTCCTCAGCCAAACTTATAGGCGCTCAAAGCTGAGGTGGCCCCTGCAGCAGCCATCCTATATGGCTGCCCCAGGAGGGGTGAGACTTTTCAGCTGGGTCATTTCCTGAAGAGATGTGACAGCTAATGGTCCTACCAGCAACATCCTCAGTAGCTAATGGAATAAATCTTCAAGTCCTCAAGGGGACTCTGTGTCATATCACAGTGTCCGCTACAGTGTGCCAAGCTTATCACTCAGACCCACTTTTTCATAAATTCTGGGAGCTTCTCCTCTGAGGATTTGGAGAGTCCCTTTTGATGGAGACGTAGAAGAGAAAGTTAGTAGAACAAATTGCTGTCCCAATGCTTCAGATGGTCTTAGAGAAGCAACTGAAGCCATCCCTTGGCCTATACCTACCACCTCTCCTAATCTCAGTGGCTTGCTGAGTGGCATGGTCTACACCCCCATCCTTGAGGAGTCTGAGTCCCTGGTACCAAGTTCTTCTTAGGTGATAGCTTTTGTACTTGACATTTTATTGTCAAATCCATGCAGTGGTGTACCAAGGAGACTCAGGGGGATCATCGGGAAGCAAAATACATTCTTCCCTGCCCCTGTTTATAAGCGCATTCCTATCTCGTTCTCTGTTGATTTGTTCAGTCACATCTACCAGAATGACACCTTGTCTGGCCAGCAAGTCTCTTGGAGTGAGACTCCTACGGTGCCATCAGCTTGTTGTTCAGTAGTTCTCTTTCTGCATATGCTGTAGAAGCACCATGGCTTTGCACATGAGGGTGTCGGATACCACAGAATCCAGATGTGTGAGGATGGGAAGCATAAGTGAGTCACCGAGAGTGATGGTTACCAAGGCCAACCTGCTTGGTTCCTAGACACATGAAATCTACTTAATGCGGACATGTCACCATATTCAGGCTGCTGACTTCAAGCATACACTGCATTCTGGAGAATGATGGTAGGTGAATGGGTGCTATAAGCAGGTAAAGTAATTTTGTCTGGTTGTCTAGCTGTGTAATGCCTCTCCTGTGGTCACTGCTTTGGGGTGGAGACCATTGCACTAGGTGATAAGAAATCATCACAATTCCTTATGTCCACTCTAATGTCTCCATCCCAAATATTTTTGTGCTCAGTCTTTCTTTTTCCTTGAATAACTGGCCAAGCCTTTCTCTATTGCCCATGAATTTACCATATATTTTAACCACACATACACCTGGGGAGGTCTATAGTATAGCAACTGTCCACTAGTGGCTGACATCCACATATTGAACCAACACATTAATGAACCAAGCTGGCTTTTTTCCTTCCTCCTCCATTATCAGGTCATATCCTGCTGTCACGGAGTGGCCTACTATGAGCTGAGAGTTACAGCAGTGGTGGATAACCTGTGGGTCTGGACTACTTGATTGCGTGGCTTGATTTTGCCCTCTGGCCTTTCCTATGCCAATCTTGGTAGCAATATTTCCATCTTATAATAGAATGCTAGTAGCAAACCTCATCTTGGAACTTGGGCAGTTCTAGACGGATGGACACTGTTTCTTTCAGGGTTCATCTTCCAGGAATACTCTGGGAGTTGTTTTATTAATTGCTCAATAATTCTTCATCATAGATGGTCCTATTACTTACATTTAGAGATCTGTGCTATGATTCTCCAATTGGACTCTGCAGTAAAGTTCACATAATAAATTTTCTACCTACTCATGCCCTCTAATATTTTAGAATTTTCTGGGTTTTATGGGATAAGTGGAAAGCTACTTTTACTACAGCCTAAAATAGCTTCAGAGCCCTTTATTTTTCCATATCCACAGAAAACTGGCAGCATTGCCTGTTTCCTGGTACGTGGTTTGCAACAGTGTTTCCAGGTGTGAAATAGGTGGTCTCCAAAACCCAAAGAGACCTAGCAGGCATTGGGCTTCTTCACCTTACAGTGGGAGTGGCATAGAATGGCATAGCACATAAGGTGCTAGAATATCCCAGACCACTTGACCTTTCAAATTTTGCTGAAGAGGTAAGCCTTTGAATCTTCATGGAATTTATCTTTCACCCTGAGACACATGTCTCCTTAACTAAGACACTATGGTAAGAGATAAGTTTGCTAGAAGTTTACTATGGACTGAGGAAGCTGGGATGGGAAATGGAGATGCTCTTCTTCAATACAACCTAAAAAAGACCTCAGACAACTTTATGGTGGGGGGACTCTGAAATCAATGTGACCCTGTACCGATTGGTTATGGGATAGAGGCTGCTCCAAGCAGATGCTGTTCTCTTGGACAATCTTCAGCTGAATGCTCTCTGCTGAGAGCACTTAGGCAGGCATCTGGGAAGCATTTTTTATTTTTTCGAAAGAGGATTTGGGTAGCACATGATGGTGTCCACCACAAGCCATTATTGACTCCTTCAAACTGCTCACATTTACATTCTCTTCTATCATCTGCATAATCCAAATAGTGGAAACAGCACTCTGCCTAGGATTCTCTCCCTAGACTTCAAATACCATTTACCTCCAAGCAGCATCAACGCTCCTTTCCCTCCTTTATTTATTCTTCTTAGCACAATGCCTTTGACCTCTCTCTTTTTGTGTATTATTCCTCTCTAGACTGTGAATTTCATAAAAATGAGAATTTTTTTTTCTGTTTGCTGCTTGATTTTTAAAAATCTTTATTTAAAAAATTCGAGCACCATTTCTGGCAAAGAATTGTACCCAATAAAATATTTATGAATGAGTTCAGTAAGGTGCAGGATTATGTATATATTTATATGTAATATTTCAACTCTCCCAGGTTCAGGCAAAACTATAAATAACTGTAGGTTCAATTCATAGGAAAGTGATTTGAAAAAAAATGATTTAGGCACTGCTCAGGCATATGTAGTCAGGCCTGAGAGTTATATAACCTGAGACATGAAAAAAAACGTTTGCTGGCCCAGATACAATAGTGCTTAGTTCTGCATGAGATTTCAACATTAGTAGTTCACTTCTTTAGATTAAAACTTACTTCTCTCAAAGAAATTTATAAAATATTTTGAAAGACATTACTCGCCTTTCATATTTTTAGTAAGATGAGTTCATCAGATTGCTTTCTAAATGGCAATCATCTAGGAAGCAGTGGGATATAGAACAGAGAAGACTAGATGTAAGAGAAAGGAAAACTGAGTAAGAAAAGAGCATTTGATGTGAGTCAGCTATAGGAGGAGGTGATAGAATCTGGGACAGGAGAAACCAAAAAGGATGAGCTAGTGTGGTAAAGGAGGAGGGCTGGCTTCTAAAAATGAACTTTAGGTACTTGAGAATTTTGCCCTTGGGCACTCATCATTATTTCTGAATTTTCAATCTTCATCCAATATATTCATAAAATATCTTTTCCTCGTAGAGGGATAGGAGAGAGCATGTCAATTCAGGTCAGAAATGAAGTATCAACATAAGCAAACTGCCATAAAATTAGGGAACACAAGATGGTAAAGGTGGTGTTAAAGATTATTTTCAATAACTTCTGAAAAATGTATCACAGAATATCAGCCAATGCCCAGAACTCAAGGTCATAGCAACCAAATTGGTGGCAGTCACAGAAACAAACAAAACAAATCCAAATATCCCCAGTTCACAAGTGATTTATGTTCTTATTACTTCAAGACATCTTCCAAAGTTATAGCTGTTTTGGTTCATGATTGAACATATTTTCCTGTCTCTCTGTGCTCTATGAGTAAAAGAACACTAAATTCTAGTTAGTAACCCAGGGATTTCATGAAAAATTCAATATACTAATAGAAACGAATTGTTTGCTACTAATTTTTAGGGTTGGCAAATACCTGAAAATTGTAGACCTGTGTTGTGATAGGATCATAATCATTTTTTACTTCATTATTTTTCCTTCTATTAGATCAGCTGAAACAGCTAATTAAAAATAATAAAAAAGCTTTCTGACCATGCCCCCAATTATGTTTGTTTCTTTAATCATAACTGATGCTCTCCTTTTTAAAATCAAAAGTAAAACCATAGTAATGAATTGAAATTTGGATGCAAAATATATAAACAAACAATACAAATGTGAATATTAAATTGAAATAAGAATCATGATTGAGTGATCCCATTTCTAAGAGTTAAGAGAAAGGAAAATAATTTTTTTTTTTCCTGTAACAAGATGGTTCACAGATACTTCTTTCTCCAAAACTAGAGGTAGTGAGAGCATTGAAAAGCAAGAATGATTCAATAGCATAAATTTGGCAGGAAAAAAAATGCCCTATTTTATTCTGCCAGCCTTCCCTAGAGAAAGGAACAGAAAAAACGAGCGAGGAACAAGCCTAAGGCACCTTTACATATATTTCTTTCCACTAAGTCACAAAATCACAGTGCAGGCTGAATGGCCTAGGAGACAACACTTCTGGATGAGAAATTTCTGAGATGAATCCAAGTAACTAATATGTGAAATCAGTACTCTTGTTAGAATCTTTGCATTTCACTTGAGTGAAAGAAGAATGTTTTGAAACATTTCAGCCTGAGTGAAATTATCATCTACGTATACAACATTTAACATCTTTTCTCAGGACATAGGTGTAGAATTGAGAGCCAGAGAATACATGCAATCTCATGATTTATAAAGTAAGACTTTCTACAACTGGAAATATAAAAAAAAAATCCTTGAAATTTATAAAGACAATGAGAATAGTAGATGAATCAGTTAACAAAGTTTCAAGGGGAAGATTTAGAAGTGCTTAAATGTAACCCTTCAAGTTTTTTTCAGGTAAATAAGTCAGAAGGTGTTTTCAACAAGAATTTAAAGTCTGAATATTAACCTAAAAATTCATGTTAATATTGACTTCATATTTTATTAAATCATGAAAGTGAGCAAAGAAGACAATGTCTCCAGCATTTTCTTTGTTCATTGAATTGTCTTTTGATATACCACATGCTCTGATCCTTACTGTCGAGTCCATGTTCTCAGGAAATGAAATCAAAACTGATGTATTGTAAAGGTTTCCTTTCCACTGAGTCAATGCTCTTGCTGGCTTTAATGGCATCTTCACTAATTTCCAGGGAAAATAAACTCACATTTGTTGTTTTGGTTTCACATGGACACAGTCAGTGTTATAACATAAGTCAAATATTAAATCCTCTGCCAGTCTACTTCTACTTTTAAAAAAATATGTCTTTTGGCTCTAAATTTAAAAAAATCATAAGAAACATATGACAAAATCTATAGGTATAATTTTGCATGCAGTCTATATGATGAAATACCTGTTATTACTTCATTCTTAAAATGCTTATACATAGGGCATTTCATTTTAGAATCTTGACAGAGATAAATAAATAGCACTGGATCCCAGGGGATTAACAATATTAGATAGGAACTAGAAAGCTGTGTGTGTGTGTGTGTGTGTGTGTGTGTGTGTGTATGCACTCATGTGCACATTTATACACATGTATATTTATATGTGTTTCACAAAAGGTAAGATGGGCAGTTTTGTTAACAATGTAGCAGGGTTTATGCTAAATTTAGCTTAGTCTTATATTAACAAAAACTTCACCTTTTGTTGAATAGCCATGTAAATATTGGATCCTTTAAAAAGAGCTCAAATATTTAAAATATAATAAAGTCACTGTTTGAAAAAAAGCTACTAGTTCATAAGTGAGGTGAACTTTGTAAGGTATTCTTTGAGAATAAAAATAGGTTATTAAGGTGGAAGAAGAGTGTTTCATGAACATCACTGAACATACCCATGTCTGTCAAAAGCTCTGTACCTGTCTGTGTCATCTTTCAAAGTGATCTTTAGAAAAGTTGTCAATATCTTATTTTTAGACAGGTATTCCTGTCATAGTCAATGGCCATTTTCTTATAAACCCTTGTCTTATGTTAGCTCTTTTCAGACACCATTAGAATATATTAATATTACTGTTGAACAGAATCTATTTCCAAACCCCACAAAGTCAAGGAAAACATAAAACATGCCTAATTGTCCCTCCTTTGAAAATGGCATTGATGTAAAAATTAGGGCTTATAAAACTCGGTGAGCTTATCTCATTTCATCCTTTTTGAGTTTGAGAAATTTTTCTGTGGATGAATTTTCTGATGAGTCTCATCAACTTAACTTTGACAGTTTGAACAGGTGGTGCAGGCCCTGTTCACCTGAAATGTACCCTTTCCTCCATCCCCTTCTGCCCATTGCAACTTTAAATAGTCCTTTTCCATTCTCCCCAGCATCATTTTTGTATTGATTCTCTAATAATCTTATTATTATAACTTGATGTCTTTTGGGGTTTAGTGAAAGGTTCCAATGTGGAGATTTACTTATAAAACATGTCATAGGATTTATTTATAAAACATGTCTAGGATTATTCTTTGTAATTTTTTAGTTTTGTTTCATTTTGAACTTATAGAACAGTTGCAAGAAGAGTATCAACAATTTCATACATTTGCTACACAAACTCATTAATTATTTATAGCTTGCTCTATTTGCTTAATCCATTTCTCATTCTATTTATCTTTCTGTAACTTTTCTGAACTTAGAGTAAACTGGAGATATTGCACCTATTTGTCCTGACATAATTATTTATTTCTTATGAGCAAGAACTTTTTCTAAGAAAAAACACAACCACACTGCAATTCTCAGAACTGGAACTTTTAGCATTAATACAGAATATTACCCAACTCGCTATCTGTATTCAAATAATTATCATTGCCTCCTGGGTGTCTTTTAGAGTTATTTTCTTCCATGGAGAATCCAGTTCAGCATCATGTTTTGGATATGCTTGCAGTATTGCTTGAATTTTTTTTAATCCTCAATATTTTTCTGACCAGGACATCTTTGAATAGGGCAAGCCAGTTACTTAGTAGAATGTCCCTCTATTTAGTTTTTTCTGGAGTTTCTTCAAGATGAGATTCAAGTGAATCATTCTGAGTGGGCATACCTCAGAGAATAACGTATCTCTCTCTGCACATCATTTTATAAAATATGATGTTACATTGTTCCAACCATGCTCTTTTTTTTGAGTCCTTTTCTATCTTTGTCCTTTTGAACAGTAAATGAATAGTCCTTAAAGCCACTCACCATGACTGTATCTAAATGCCTTTAAGTTTCTATTTCTCTTTAATTCCTAGTTCAGATGAACACATTTTAATTCCCATTCTGTTTACCATATTGCTCCTTTTGCTCCATTTACCATTCCTATCATAAAACTTCCCTAGATGTCTACAGCCTCATTTCCTCCTGAGTCACCTTGTATATTTCTGATAACTGCTAGTTATTCACTTCAGTTGATTACTAACAGACTGCTTCTAAACCACTGCTGTATTCTATCCTTCCTTCCACATGTTCTCCCTGAATAATCTCCTTCTCTGAGATTAGTATCATACCTACCAATTTCTTTCCCCTGGAATCCCAGGCCCATATTTATAAATGCCTTCTAGAAATTTCCACTTTGCTGTTTTACAGCTACCTCAAAGTCAACCAAACCACTTGCCTTGAACTCTGCTTTGCTTCCCATAATTCCCATACTGGTTTGTGGCATCCAGCCTCTTGATAATGAACCACACAATCAAATTTCTCCATTTAGTTAACACATTCATGTTCCCCAGCACCTGGGAATATTGGCTGCCAACAGCGACCATCTGAGTCCCTCCCCAGGAATATCCTGATGCTGATGTGAGTGCTTGCTTTCCAAGGTTATGCTCCTTTCCTGGGAACAGCTTATATCTGCTGATTGGTCCTGGGAGTTTTCCTAGCTTCCATTTAGAACGTGCTGAAAGCACCCCAAGAGATTGGCTGCTATTGCAACTCCACCTCAGTCAACTTCTCTTCTGGTTAAACCCTGAAGCCTGCACCACTCATTTGTGTTTCTAAGAGCAGTTGCTGATAAATGCCTTGCATGGGAATCTCTCAAGATCTTCTAAGAGATCCCAACATATGAGAGAAATGCTAATCTCTTGGATTTGGAGGAAAAAGAAGTTAATGATGTAGCAGAGAATATGACCAGAATAATGTTTTAAGGAAATGGAGGCGATTAGTGTCTTAGAGTTGATTGGTGAGACACTGTTGAAAAAAGTAGGTAGGGTAGCATCTCTACCCAGAAGCACTGTGCAGAGTAAACCCCCACATTGCCACTCCCCCACCCCTATCAAAGCAAGCAGAAATTCCATACAGATTCCCAAAGCGGAACAAATTGGACCCTGAGCTCTGCACCAAAGAAGACTCTTAATGCTTTCCTGTCTGTGTGGGCTCTGCTCCTTGAGGTGCTTAGAGAATGCAGCACTTTAAAAATCCATTTTGAAACTTCTAGAGAAACAAAAGTATCTCCCCATGTATTTTTGAAGTACTGCAATGGTCGATAACATTTAAACGTTAAAATATCTTGTCTCTTCCTAAGCCTTAAAGCTGAGAATAGATTGACTCCAAGAAATGAAGGAAAGTGAATTATTCAATGTACTAAATATTAATTCTATTAAAATGGATTTCTATTAAATGTATGTTAACTTTGATAACATTTTTGAAGCAATTATGAAGGAGGAAAATATTATGATTTTTCTTCGCAGCGATAAACAATATGCACAAATATATTTTATACTTGGGCATAATGAATTCCTAGAAAGCCATTCAATTTGAATATTTTAAAATATATGAATTTATAAAATATTATTCTTTAGATTCTTGCCTATATAGAAACAAGTTTCCTTTTTACTGAGGCTGAATAAAATCTGTACCAAATCTATTTTTAAGGAACGGGTTTTATCATATCTATGTCCAGCATAAATAGTTTGATATTTTCTCATCTTTTGTGAAATTTGTAGTTTGTAGCAATAATAGATTAAAATAGCAGATATATTTTGAGTACTTTATATATGCTGGGCACTCCATCACACCAAGTCATGGGGCTATAATTCAGAGTCAAGGAATCTGTGACCCTTTCATTGTCACAAAATTGTCCTTTTGAAATTGTGGATTTTGTTGGAACCCCAGAGGAATTAAAAGAGAAAATATTCAGCAAGCATTGATAAGGTTCCTCACTATTAGGACATTTTTTATGTGATTAATAGTAAGTGACTAAGTTTTTACTCTAAGCTGCCCACTCTTGCCAATGGTTAGAATCACATTTCTCTTTATTTTTCCTTCACTTAAAAATATATCATGTGTACTTTTTTTGTCATACTGGGGACTGGACCCAGTAATGTTCTATCACTAATCTTCATCCTCAGCCTCTTTCTTTCATTTTTAAAATTTTGAGATAGGGTCTTGCTAAGTTGGCCAGGTTGGTCTTGAACTTGGGATCCTCCTGCCTCAGCGTCCCCAGTTGCTGGGATTGCAGGCATGCATTAACATACCTGGCTATGCTTTTGTAATTTTTGAGGGGAGGAACAGCTTGTGCCACATTTTATTAGATGATATGTGCCATATTTTCTTAGTAATACTTAATATGCATTTCTGATTTCTGTTAAATATATGTTTACTAAAAAGTTTCTCTATTTAAAATGAATGTAGAGCTGTGCTGTTATAAAGTCAGAAATTTAAAGAAGTCTCTCCATTTTTCTGTTAAAGATAGTATCAGTGTCAGCTCTCCAAGCATAGAACAATATCTCAGCACCACAGATATAAAATGAAATATATGAAACATCTAGAAACATCTGCCAGTCTCCAGTGAATACTCTGAAATCAATCTGTGCTATCATAAAATAAGAATAGAGGTCTTTGCTTAGAATTACTAGCAGACAGTACCTCATTAACTAACCCAGCCAATCAATTAGAGTCACTGAAAAGAGCATGATAGGACTTTGGGGGAATATAACCATTTTCCTCATTAAGTACTAACAAGCCAGTTCTCATACTTTTCTGATATCATTATGTTCCCAACATTTCCTCCCTGCCCATTAACTATAATCCTAATAATCACATATCTGCTTATAGCAGCCTGTCTTTTTAATTTAGCTATGGTATCACTTTTGAACACCTTTCCCTAGTAGTAACAGGTTTTCTTCCTTTGGCAAAACTGTCAATCCAAAATAATCTTACCTTTTTTTTTATTAACCTGCTTGAATCTTTTAAACCGTATAGTGATAAAATGCAAAATGTTAAAAATTTGAGTATAAAATGAAGTACATTGGAAATTGGTATAATGACGAGCTGCATTAATAATGTCAGGCTGAGTCCCACATAGGACACACTTCTAATTACACAGGAAGTCCCCTGTGAATTGGCAGAGGGCATTCTGTTTACATGAGGCACTATAATGATGTTGTGCCAATGCTGAAGAACTTCCTCTCTGGTCTTAACAATAGGATATAAAAATAAATCTCTTGCAGAGATTATTTACACAGTTGAAGATAGGATACATATCCATTAAGTGACTATTACTATTTAGAGTCTTTTAATTAAATGTGTGTGGTTATTTTTTTTGAAATGAGATTTAATGGAGATAAGTTATTTATATTTGAATTGGAGACAAAATCATGCATTACTGTGTGTGAGCCCATGTCCTTTAAAAAATACAGGTTCTCTTTCCTGCTTGCTCTCTGCTCCTCTGTCATCCCTGTCTCTTTCAATTTAAGGATATGTGGTTGATTGCTGTAGGAGCACTGTACGTTGTCTTCAGGGTGCCTGAATATAGGGCTCAAGCTCCCACATGTGAATTCTTTAGAATATAGTAATTGGCCCAGCCTGTTTTGTGAAGAGGAAGTACAACTTGGAGCTGAGGCATTTTTGTTCATTTGTTTGTTTTCCTTTTATCATTTTTCTAATTTATACAACATTTTCTCTTTTTGTGATATTGCTCCCATGTAATAAAGACATAAAATTCTTAGCAAAGTTAAACATCAGATGGTATCTAATTTCAGTTCCCTTTTTTGAGTGGTTTTTGGGAACAGAGGAGTCATTTGTTTTGTTTATTGTATTTGGAGGATGTATTCAAACCTGCACATAGCTCAGAGACAGACTGTCCATAGTCTAGAAAATTGGGAAAGTGGTCATTTTGTCTGAATTATTTAAATAGTTTCTATCACTTCCTGGATTTACTTTGCCTATAGACATCTTCTCTACACAAACCCAGTAAGTGTTGGCTACCAATACTGAATAATGTATTTTAAGTGACTAAAAAGTAATAATATTCCTATGAGTGGTTTGCATGAATTTTAAATAGCTAGTACAATATCACTTGGCAAAATTTATTATTTAGCATGTTTCCAAGGTCCATCTATCACATTCCATATATAATCAAGCCCTATATTGTTAAAAAACAACAAGAAAAATCTTACTCAAAACTTATTTCAGATATAATTAGATGTTAAGATTTAAAAGATAAGTCTACAGAAAATCATAAAGTACAAATAAAAAAGTATGTTATAAATTTAAAAACTGAAAATATATAATCATGATTAGAATTGTGCTATATTCAATATTAATTTGCATTATAAATAAAAAGTTGGAGGAAAGCAAAGCAAATTACTCTTAATCCTACCACTCCAAAATAAACATTGATATTCATATCCTTTCAAATTGTTCCTAAGCATATATATTCTTATTGATTTCCTATAATAGCAGTACTTAGGCATTGCTGTTGATGAAATGTTTGTGCATCTCACACCAAATACAAATGCTGAAATCTTAAGGTACAAAAAGCTCAGCTAGATGTTAGTATATCATTTGGCGGAGACGTCTTCAACTGGAAAATCATATTTTTAATTCATAATTGTTATCTCAGTAGCCAACAGACTTACTAAGGCGGATACTGCCTGAAATTCAGCACTCACCTGTGGCCTACACATGGAAGGTTAAATCTTGTATGCCACAGTGCTTTATTTTCTTAAAATTAGACTAAAGTCCTGACTTAGCTATTTATATTTATTAGTATTGGACAAGAATCGTATTCCTTGAATTTTCAGTGTGCTGTTCATTATTTTATCATGTGGTTAAAGATTTTATATTCTTACATGAATGCTCTCCTTCCTCTCCTGTTCTTACTCTTACTCTATTTCCTTCTCCTGCTTATTAGACTGCAGACTTTTGAATGGGGCGGGGCCTGCTCTGCTGTCTCCATGGTAGCTTAGTCAGTATCTGGTTAATGGAATTAACTTTCTGAAAGTTATTTCTTAGGGATGAAGAGGGAGCGGTCTGTATTTAATCCCTTACTTCTTTTCAGCATTCATGCTAACTGTTGACTTTAATCATATGAAGAGTTAAGCATCCTGGTGGCTGTTTACTTTTAAGTAGTCTTTTTGACTCTGATCAATGAGGTGAAAAGTAATTTACATTTGATGTGTGGCTCTCTTATCTTAACTAGAATGACAGCTGCCTGAGTGATAACTTGTTAAATGTAAACTATGCAGTTACCCCTTGCTTCCACAAGATGCTTTGTCTTAATACAATCAAATGTAAATACAGGCCTGTAATTACTTTCTGTTATGCTTCTCTGCATTTATGGTGCTGAGTATATACAGATATTTCAACAAATTACTGCATGGTTATTTTACCTCCAATTTGGTGGCAGAAAGACATCTTTTAGGAATTCAGGGATTAAGAAGATGCTTCTAAAATAGATTTCTGAATTATTTTAGCTAGTGTACACTTATCACTAATTCATTCAAGATCAAATGAACTTTGATCACTAAATGTATGACAAACCATGGAAATTCGGTTGTACATCTCATGAAGGCATTTAATTACTTTATTATGAAAATCATCTCACACGTTTAGAAAGTCATAATTGTGTTTTTAAAGCAAAGAGAACGTTGATGCTTGTTAAATCATGAAACTTTTTACTAGTATTCCTCAATGTATTATTCTTGAGGACTTTGACACAAATGATGTCTCTGGCATAGGATTAAATATGTTGTATTTAAGCCAAACCATATTGAATGGCATTTATCTAGAGAATTCAGAGGTTGGGAGGTCTTCTACATCATACAAAGAAGATGGAATTCCTGTTACATACTAATGAAGCTTTTATGAAACACAAAGGCAAAGGGTATCTCCAGTAAAGTATTACTGCACATATGCAAAGCTCTCAAGATCTTTTCCATCTGGTTCCTCTGTGACTCTGTGCTCATGTCAGCAACCTTATGCCTTTTGACCACAAAAGACATACAAGTGAAAAATTTCAATGACAAAATAAATGTAATTAAGAAAAATACCACTTCAGATTTTTTATTTAAATCTTTCTGAAATTTATTTATTTATTAATTCTTCTTATTTGTTATATATGACAGCAGCATGCATTGCAATTCATATTACATATATAGAACACAATTTTTCATATCTATGGTTGTATACAAAGTATATTCACACCATTTGTGACTTCATACATGTACTTAGGGTAAATCTCATTCCACCGTATTTTCTACCACATGCCCCAGGCCTTAAACCCCTCTGCCCTATCTAGAGTTCCTCTAATCCTCCCATGCTCCCCCTCCCAACCCCACTATGAGTCAGCCTTCTTAGAGAAAACATTCAGCATTTGTTGTTTTAGGATTGGCTAACTTCACTTAGCATTATATTCTCTAACTCCATCCATTTACCTGCAAATGCCATGATTTTATTCTCTTTTTATTGCTGAGAAATATTCAATTGTGTATATATACCATGTTTCCTTTATCCATTCATCTATTGAAGGGCATCTAGGTTTATTCCACAGTTTACCTATTGTGAATTGTGTTGCTATAATATTGATGTGGCTGGGTCCCTGTAGTATGCTATTTTTAAGTCCTTTGGGTATAGACCAAGAAGTGGAATAGCTGGGTCAAATCGTGGTTCCATTCCCAGTTTTCCAAGGAATATTCATACTGCTTTCCATATTGGCTGCACCATTTTGCAGTCCAACCAGCAATGCATGAATGTGCCTTTTTCCACACATCCTTGCCAACACAAGTATTCTTAATAGCTGACATTCATGAGATGAAATCTTAGTGTAGTTCTGATTTGCACTTCTCTAATTGCTAGAGATGTTAAATATTTTTTCGTATATTTGTTGGTTGATTGTATATCTTCTTCTAAGAAGTATCTGTTAAGTTCCTTGGACCATTTGATTAGATTGTTTTAGTGTTTAGCTTTTTGAGTTCTTTATATACCCTAGAGATTAGTGCTCTATCTGCTGTGAGAATGGTAAAAATTTGCTCCCAAGCTGTAGGCTCTCTATTCACCTCATTGATTGTTTCTTTTTCTGAGAAGAAGCTTTTTAGTTTGAATCCATCTCATTTATTGATTCTTGATTTTAATTCTTACATTATAGGAGTCTTATTAAGAAAGTCAGGGCCTATTCCAACATGATGGAGATTTGGGCCTACTTTTTCTTCTATTAGACACAAGGTCTCTGTTTCAATTCCTAGGTCCTTGGTCCACATTGAGTTGAGTTTTGTGCATGGTGAGAAATAGGGGTTTAATTTCATTTTATTGCATATGTATTTCCAGTTTTCCCAGCACCATTTGTTAAAGAGGCTACCTTTTCTCTAATGTATGTTTTTGGTGCCTTTGTCTAATAAAAGATAACTGTAATTATGTGGGTTACTTTCTGGGTCTGCTATTCTGTACCATTGGTCTACTAGTCTATTTTGGTGACAATACCATGCTGTTTTTATTACTATTGCTCTGTAGTATAGTTTCAGGTCTGGTATAGTAATGCCACTGACTTTACTCTTATTTTTCCAGATGAATTTTATGACTGCTTTTTCTATTTCTAAGAGAACTATCATTGGGATTTTGATATGAATTGCATTAAATCTGAAGAATGCTTTTGATAGTATGGTTATTTTGACAATATTAATTCTGCCTATCCCAGAACAAGGGAGATCTTTCCATCTTCTAAGGTCTTTTTAAATTTTTTCTTTAGTGTTCTGTAGTTTTCATTGTAGAGGTCTTTCACCTCTTTCGTTGATTCCCAAGTATATATATTTTTTTGAGGCTATTGAGAATGAGGTAGTTTTTCTTATTTTCCTTTCTAAGGATTTGTCACTGATATACAGAAATGCCTTTGATATATGGGTTTTGATTTTGGATCCTGTACTTTGCTGAATTCATTTTACTAGTTCTAGAAGTTTTCTGGTGGAATTTTTTGAGTCTTCTAGGTATATAATTATATCATCTTCAAATAGTGCCAATTTGAGTTCTTCTTTTCCTATCTGTATCTCTTTAATTTCTTTCATCTAATTGCTCTGGCCATTGTTTTAAGAACTTGTTAAATAGAAATAGTGAAAGAGGGCATCCCTGTCTTGTTCCAGTTTTTAGAGGGAATGCTTTCAATTTTTCACCCCTTAGAATGATGTTGGCCTGGGGCTTAGCATAGTTAACTTTTACAGTGTTGAAATATGTTCCTGTTATTCCTAGCATTTCTAGTGTTTTGAACATGAAGCAGTGCTGTATTTTGTCAAATGCTTTTTCTACATCTATTGAGATAATCATATGGTTCTTATGTTTAAATATATTGATGTAATAAATTACATTTATTGACTTCCATATGTTGAGCCAACCTTGCATCCCTGAGATGATATCGTGGAACACTATCTTTTGATATGTTTTTGCATTCAATTTGCCATTTATTGAGGATTTTTGCATCTATGTTCGTTAGAGATATTGGTCTGAAGTTTTTTTTCTTTGATGGGTATTTTCCTGGTTTTGTAATCAGGGTAATATTGGCCTCATAGAATGAGTTTCAAAGTGCCCCCTCTTTTTCTATTTCCTGAAATAAATTGAAGAGTGTTGGTATTAGTTCCTCTTTAAAGGTCTTGTAGAACTCGACTGTGTATCCATCTGGTCCTGGGCTTTTCTTGGTTGGTAAGCTTCTGATGATGTCTTCTATTTCATCTCTTAAAGTGATCTGTTTAAATTGTGTATATTATCCTGATTCAATTTGGGCAAATCACATGACTAGAAATTTGTCAATTCCTTAAAAATTTTCTATTTTATTGGATTATAAGGTTTCAAAATAATTTTTAATTACCTTCTGTATTTCTGTAGTGTCTGTTGTAATATTTTCTTTTTCATCATGGACATTAGTAATTTGAGTTTTCTCCCTCTTCATTAGCATGGCTAAGGGTTTGTCAATTTTATTCATTTTTAAAAGTACTAACTTTTGTTTTGTTGATTTTTTTCAATTGTTTCTTTTGTATCAATTTCATTGATTTCTACTCTGGTTTTAATTATTTTCTGCCTTCTTCTGCTTTTGATTTTGATTTGTTCTTTTTTTTCCTAGGACTTTGAGATGTAATGTTAAGTCATTTATTTGTTGACTTTTTCTTCTTTTAAGGAATAAACTCCATGAAATGAACTTTCCTCTTAGTACTGCCTTCATAGAGTCCCAGAGATTTTGATTTATTGTATCAGTGTTCTCATTTACCTCTAAAAAACTTTTAATCTCCTCCTTGATGTCTTTTGCAACCCATTGTTCATTCAGTGGCATATTATTTAGTGTACAGGTGTTGGAGTAGTTTTATTTTTTATTTTGTCATTAATTTCTAATTTCATTCTATTATGATCTAATAAAATTCAGGGTAGTATCTCTACTTTTTTGTATTGGCTAAGAGTTGCTTTGTGGCATATTATATGATCTGTTTTAGAGAAGGAACCGTGTGCTGCTGAGAAGAAAGTGTGTTCACTCCTTGAAGGATAAAATAGTCTAGGTATATCATTTAAGTCTAAGTTATTGATTATATTATTGAGTTCTATAATTTCTTTGTTTAGCTTTTGTTTGGATGATCTATCCAGTTGTGAAAGGGTTGTGTAAAAGTCACCCAGAATTGTTTTGTGGTCTATTTGACTCTTGAACTTGAGAAGAGTTTGCTTGATGACTGTAGATGCTCCATTGTTTGGGGCATATAAATTTATTATTGTTATGTCTTGTTGATGAATGGTTTCCTTAAGCAGTATGAAATGTCCCTCTTGATGTGTGTTCATTATAATGTGCTTTGGTGTGGATCTGTTGTGATTCCATACATTTGCCATCCTGTAAGCCTCTTGAATTTGGTTTTCCAAATAATTTTTCATGTTTGAAAAAATTTTCTCGTATAATTTCATTAAGTAGATGGCTTATTCCTTTTGTTTGGAATTTTATGCCTTTCTCTGTCCCAATAACTCTCAAATTTGGTCTTTTTATGCTATCCCATATTTCTTTAATGTTTTGCTCATAGTTTCTTACCATTTTCACTGTGTTGTCTGCATTCTTCTCAAGAGTATATATTTTGTTTTCATTGTTTGAGGTCCTGTCTTCCAAGGGACCTAATATGTTGGTGGTGCTTTCTACTGAGTTTATTTTTAATTGAAAATATTGGATTTAATAGAAAATATCACATTGTAAACATGTCCACTGATTGATTAGCTTAACATAGAATGACAGCACAATCACATATAAAAGTTAAAGGACGAGATGCTGGTGTCAAAGGCAGCACTTAAAGAGAGGCCTGGGCCAGAATTTTCCCAGAAATAGGCAGCAGTAGCTTCAAACAGGCACAAGAACAGGAAGGCTGAGGCAGCAACCACTCCACAAAGGCTTAAGAGCATGAGAGGAAGACAGCAACAAAATATTTGGGAAGGAGGGCTGAAGGACAAATGGGAAAAGGGTTTCTGTTTTTTGAAATTATTTTTTTGTGGTGCTGGAAACAGAACCCAGGGCCTCACGCACACTAGGCAAGTGCCACATCCACAGCCCAGGCTTATAATTCTTGACGTTCTGACAACATCAGATCCTACCACACAAACCTGAGAGGGTCAGAGAAGCAGGGTATGTTAAATGGGGCAAAAATACTAGAAGTATCTGGTGTGTGGCCTTGGCACTCAACTCTGAGGGAGCCAGGAGAGTGTGGCCCTTGTGTGTAGTGACTAAACTCAAAACTGAGCTGCTTTCTGCCCCAGCACCTTGTCTGATCAGAACACTGAAATTGCCAAAGTGTCTGTTGCCCCGTGCGGCTCCTCCAACTGATGAGTATGCAAAAGAGACCTCTGACAAAAACACAGGACTCTAGAGGGAAAAGGTTTCCACCTCTCTCCTTGTGGGTCCCCAAAGGGAGAGAAATTTGTCATGGATGGACCCCTGGAGGCTTTGGAGTTAATAGCAAAAGCCACCTCTTTAGCCCCAGTCACCCAAATCCTCCTCCAAGGAGTCCTCCCAGTTCATGGAAAAGCCGCCTCGAGAGTAGAAAAACGACTAGGAGAAAGAGAGTAAGAACAGTTTTCTTTCTGTGGTACTTGTTACTGACCAGAGAAGCTGCTACCTTGTATGTCATTTAGATATCAAGTTCACACCTTAACCTGAAGCAGCAGTTCTCACATAAGGGGCAGGTCTGCTCAAGGGGAGGTCTCAAGACTCCAAAGAGATGGAGTCCAAAATACACAAGCCTCTAATTCCCACCCACTTGAGAATAGGTGTACGTAAGGATAGAGATTCCTGACAGGAGTGTGTTGTACATGTGAACAGTGGCTAAGGCAGAACAAAAAGCCAAGAAGCCCTAACATGGGAGTGGTGGACATCAAAATGATGGAGAACGCTGTTCAGAGATTGATTCATGTCATTCCACAACTGAACTCCATGATAAGGCTTCTAGCCTCAGAACCAAGAAGAGTAAGTTCACCTACTTACTGCAGTGACCATACAATTCTGTTCTCCTAAAGAAAATTTCCTATGAGGTACTTGAGAGTAGGTCCCAGCATAGGCTAATCACTGTATGGTTTCTTAGAAGACTAGCTTTTCTCAATTTCTTTCTCTTTGATACTATACAGGGGGTCCACCAACTTGTTATGAACAAGCATTAAACCTTTGAAATACTTGACAGTCTTCACTTTCAGCTCCAAGGTGGCATCTTCAGCACATATAAACACGGTGTAGGGATGCTGCTGGAAGGCAGACACAGTCCACCTATGGTTCACCCCCTCCTCAATGGCCTTGTTCAAAGCAAAAGTCTTGTGAATGCCTGTGATGAGGATCATCACCTCTCTAGCATCCATGACAGTGCCCACACCCACTATCAGGGCCATGGTGGGCACTTTGGCAAGATCACCATCGAAGAACCTAGCATTGGTCAGCATGGTGTCCATGGATAATGTCTTCACACAAATCCTGGACACCAGGCTGGAACCTGGCTCATTGAAGGCAATATGTCCATCAGGGCTGATGCCTCCTGCAAACAGCTCAATCCCGCCTGCAGCTTTGATCTTCTGCTCAGAGGCATCACACTCAGCCTGCAGGTCAGCTGCATTCCCATGCAGAATGTGGGGTATTCTCTGGATGGATATCAATGTGCTTGAAGAAGTTGTTCCACATAAAAGAGTGGTAACTCTGCGTGGTCCCGAGGAAGGCCCACATACTCGTCCATGTTGAAGGTCTTCACTTATTTAAAGGACAGGTCTCCATTCTTATAGTACTCAATCAGTTTCTTATAGCAGCCAAGTGTGGTGCTCCCAGTGGGGAATCCCATGGAGAAGTACTTGTCTGGTTGTGGGTTAAACTGGATGATGCAGTTCCTGATGTATTTGGCCGCCCACTCACTGGCCCGTGAATAGTGCTTCAGGATAATGGGCTTCATCTTGTCATACACACCTCCATTGGCTGCCGAGGCGACTGCTCTACTGAGTTTTTAATTTAGTTTATTGTCTCTTTCATTTCAAGAATTTCTGTTTTTTTTTTGTTGTTGTTGATATTTTGTTTGTTTGTTTGTTTAGAATCTCTATCTTCTTCCTATTGAAGTAATCTTTTGCTTCCTATATTTGTTTATGTAGCTCTTTGTCCAAATGATCCTTTTTGCTGCCTTAATTTGCTCTCTTATATCATCCTTTAATTCACAGAATATTTTAATTATATACATCCTGAACTCCTTATCTGTCATTTGTTCTGCTGTGCTGGCCATGGATTCTAATAATGTGATATCTTGATATGTTTTGGGGCACTTTCTTCCTTTGTCTTTTCATGTTGCTGTGTGTCTTAACTTCTATCACTATGAATCCAGGGCATTACTATTTTTACCCTAAAGGCTTATAGTGTTTCTGTATGGTTCCAATACCTGTCCTTTTTGGGGAATGAGAATGTTAACAGATCCCAATATAAACAATATACAACCTAAAAACAAATAGTTGCTATTAAGCTGTTTATAGTTTGGTCACAATGTACAGGAATGGTGAATTCAATTATTATCTACAATATAATCAGTAGGTTTGAAAAGGGTTTACAGTTTCTTCTGGTGGACAAACAACCTGTTGTGAAGTGTAGGACAATAAGCTGAGGAGATAGGAGGTGAGGATATAGAGTTATTATATCTTAGGAAGTGTGAAAGAGAAATCTAAAGAAGGTTAGTGGCAGGAGAAGAGAGAGGAAGTAATTTTGGGTAGTCAAGTAAGTGGGAAGACAGTAGAGTACATAAAAATAAAAATGTTAAAATCATAAAAATTAGAAGAAAAAAAAGAATATACAACCCAACAGTAACATACTATTGAGACATCCTAGTCCTGTAAATCCTAATTCATGCAAAGTACTTGGTTTCACATATGTTGGGGATGTGCAGGCGGGAAAATAAAGAGGGGCAAGAGAAGAAATCTCAAAGGAATAAACAAGGATTGTTTTGGTTAGAGATCAGTGTTTCTCCTGCTTTTTTTCTCATCCAGTCGGTGGTGTTGTCTGTTGTTAGCTGGTATCTCAACTCTCAGGATGGTGAAGATAACCAAGGTAAGAGGGTTGTTCTGGGGTGGAGGATACCTGGAAGTGGGGTGTAGCACCCGCTAATCCCTGAGGGAGACTGCACCTCAAGGATCTTTTTTTGGGCCCACTGGTATGATGTGTGTGCCTGGTCTTATCTCCTTATCTGACCTGAAGACCTCCCGTTTCCTGGTCTCTATGTTAGTCTCTAAACTGTATAACACACACCCTCTCTCTTACTACTTCCTAATAAGTGACTTTTCTCTCTGGGGATCTTGTGTATGGCACTTTGGGCTCATTGTGCACCTGCCACTATGTTGTGTTCGGCCGTCAATGTGCTGGGTTAGCAGCCTACTGGGGAGAGGGAGGAGTTAGAAACTGGGTACCTGGCCAGCCGGAGTTTCAAATTGGGAGTTGCCCCCCTAAAGATGATGATGAAGGTGACCCAAGATGGAGGTGGCTGCTTTCAGTGATGAGGTGTCGGTCGGGTGGGGGAGCCAGGTGATTGCAGTGGACTATGAGTTCAGAGATGAGCTCTGTGGCATGCAGTATGTGGCTGTCACTGTCTTCAGAGCCTCTGTGAAGTTCCCAGGTACAGACTACTGCACATAGGAGACTGTCTCTACTGCTGCAGAGTCCCTAGATGGAGGTGACCAGGGGAGCCCCACGTTGGTAGATGGGGGTCCACACAGGAGTGGTGGCTGGAGCTCCTGCGCGTGGGTAGCTGCCCGCTGTCTTACATAGGAGTGGCATCTGGGACTTCTTCTTGGGTGTGTGGCCAAAAGTTCTGTGCAGCTGCTGATGCTGATGGTCCTGCTGGAGCACCCAGTGGTCCTGTGTGGTCGAGTAGTTGGGAGACCTAGTCAGATGCTGGGGCTTGGATCCCTGCATGGGCACACGGTGGCCTTGATCCCTGTGTGGAACTAGGAATTTTCACTCACAGAGAAGCAGTCTTCTCACAACTTGAGTCCCAGGTCACAGAGTGACACACAATGCGGCCTCCCTCTGGCCCACCATCTTGGATCCCCCTCTTTCTGATATTTTTGTATTACTTTATCTGGCACAGAAGACTTTTTTTTTTTTTTTTTTTTTTTAAACCAGGACCTGATATATATGGTTTCTTTCATTGTCTTACTAAGAGGTACAGCTCTGGTAGGAAATTTTGGAGACTTTCACCTGAAATTATATTCTCACAAGCATATGTATATATTGCTTATATTTTAGTATTAAGAATGTTTTTTTTTTCTGGAAGTTTTTATTAGCTATTCTGCAGAAAGGCATTGGCCATAATGGATGACTGTGGAAAAGGCACATACTGATGAGGAAGGGGAGGGAAGAGTTTTCCTTGTTTCTTACAGAGGCAAGCATAATATTTCATCTTTTAAAAATAATTACCAGCTATGGATTGGATATGCATAAATGAGTCCTTTCAAGTTTTCATGCATTAAAATTTATTCCCCATTATGAGGTATTAAAATGGTGAAAACTTAATCTAAATATGGCATTTAGAGGTGGGGACTGGGCAGTGATTAGAATTAGATAAAATCATCAGGGTGGAGTCCCACATAGTTTTTTTTTTTTTTTTTTGTACCTAAAGGGATTGAACCCAGAAGTGCTTAATCACTGAGACTCATCCACAGTTCCCCCATTTTTAAAATGTTTTATTTTGAAATAGGGTCTTCCTAAGTTGTTCAAGTCTCACTAAGTTGGGGGGATGGCTTTGAACTCATGATCCTCCTGTCTCAGCCATCAGAGCTGCTGTGATTACAGGCTCATGCCACAGCACCCAGCTAAAAGATAGACTAAAAGAGACACACTTATATGCTCCTATTTCTTTGCCATGTGATGCGCGGCAATTCTCCAGGACTCTACCAGCAAGAAGGTCATTTTCAGATGTAGCCCCTTGATCTTGAATCTCTAGAACTATGAGTTGAAAATAATCTCTTTTCTTTATAAATTAGTCTGCTTCAAATATTTCATTACAGTAACAAACAATGGAGTAATACATAACCTAAGCCTTAAAATAGTTATCAAATCTGGGTTTGAGAGGCAGCCAACTACACTAGAAAATAAGAGTATAGAAAGGAAAGCTTATTCCTTTGTTTAGCTATATTTTTAGCCTGCAGTTAGATAACCCTTGAGAATTGAGGTTGTATTGAAGAAATTCAGTTTGCCTTTCTACTCTGATTTATCAGCTCACTGTAACTTTGGCTCTCATAGTCATAAATTTGTTTTTTTATGTGGATGCAATTTAGATAACTTAATGACAAATAAGGCGTTCTTTTTCATGTCACTTCACTATTGTTATATAAAAATTGAATATAGTAATTTTGTGTCAGAATTAGAAAGGTTTGTGATTCATCTCTGTACCACAGAGCTTGGGGTAATACTTCATTCTGCAAAGAGAAATCTAACCTTTTTGTATTTCCATATTCAGAGAGCAATTTAAGTTTTCATCTATATTTTTATTATTTCTGATTTATAGGTAATAAAAATCCATTATGTTGATAATGGATATTCTTAACTATATTGTAACTTACACATTGGCAATTAGACTTTACAGATGTGTTATTTACTTGAATTTATATTGAGTTACATGCACAGCTCTGCCATTATGATAATCTCAAGGACACCCTTTGTAAAGTCCTCTCGAAGGCAGTACCAATACCTTACCGTAAGTTCCCCCCCATTGTGCTGAACAGAGTACTAGGTTATTAACACACATCTCTTGAGTGAAGAATGATGTTACAACTTTTAATTCTAAAATTATAAATAAAAACTGCCACAGAAAAAATCAGATCCTTGATTTTGATGATGTGAAAAAGTTATTTATTTTTTAACTGTTAACAAAGAATAGTATGACATACAAGTAATATTACTACGAAGCACATGTTACACAGATTACTGTTTTAACCATTATAATACTCTTTATGTGTATGAGTACATTTAATACTGTTTGTGATACTGTGATATACTCTATCCTTATTTCACAGACGAGGAAACTTAGACCTGGCTAAGAACACAGTTACCTGGTAGAAAAGCAGGAATCCACACTCAAAGTGGTTGGTTCAGGAATCCAGGCTCTTAAAAATACTCTAATATACTTCCATAAAAAAATCTTCCTTTAAAAATATAAATAATAAAGCCTGGGAGTATAGCTTTGTGGTAAATGCATGGGTCATGCCCTGGGTTCAATCCAACTTCCATCTCCCCCCAAATGAAAATAATACCTTATATATGCATATTAGTTTTTTCAGTTTATAAAGCTACATTAATTTAGAAATTTAAATTGTCTGCTAACATAATTTTAGTGTATTACATTTAGCATCTTAGAGATTCATTTACTTAGCAATTTTTAACTTTGCTGAAGAGAGTTATATACATTGGTAAACATAATTATTATCGGGGGACTTTGTACAATTTCAAGATTGTAATAATTTGTTTCCTCATATTTCCCATAATGCAAATGTATAATGCTATAGAACTACTATACTATAGAACAGGTTTGCAAGATTTTTCTGTAAGAACAGATGTTTTAAGCTTAGCATTCTACATAATGGCCTCTGTCACATATTCTTCTTTGATTTTACAACCCTTAAAAAGATGTAAAAAACATTTCTTAGCTCACATATCTCATTAAAAAGAGACTGCAAAGGCCAAAGTTTGCCAACCTTTACAATACAGCATAAATATGGAGATTCAGGCAAGCAATGCTCTATCTATACAAGCAATTAAAATACTGGATCTCCAGGTTGCACAGAATGGTAAAGAATTTGTATTAAAAATTATGTTCTACTTTGTTTCTCTTGGAAAGATTCTTTTTTATTTTTTTCAAGTGTGATAGACAAATTTCACAGTACCCAAATCCTAACAAGTCTTTATGTAGATATAGATAAATTTACTCTAAAACTGATATGGAGAGGAAAAAGGTATTAGAACAGCTGGAACTATTCTTGAAGGAAATGTATTTTGGAAAGCAAAAAAAAAAATAGAGGAGTCATTCTAGCTGATATTAAGGCCTGCAACATAATTTTATTCATCAAGACTATGGTATTGGCAGATAGCTCTCTTGAGATAGAAAGATTGGGATAGATACAGATCAATGGATCAGAATTGGTAAATCCATACAAGAATACTCAACTGATTTTTTAAAATAGTAATTTTAAAACAATTGAATGGAGGAAGGATATTTTCAGAAACAAATGGTACTTGGGCAGAAAAGTTCTGAAACCTCACACTATATATGAAAGTTGAGTCAGAGTATGGTCTTAAATGTAAAACATAAAGGTGTAAGACTTACTCTAGAAAGACTTTGGGTCTAGTCAAAGAGTGCTTAGCCCTGATATCTAAAGCATGCCATCTTGGGAGGAAGAGCCATAATTTGTACCTCATCAAAATGAAAAAAAAATTACTTTTTGAAAGAAAGGCACTTTTAAGATGTAAGAATAGTTTATGGACTAGGAGAAAATATTTTCAAACCATATGTTTGACAAAGGAGTAGTACTGAGATTGTGTAAGAGAAACCCAAAAGTCAACAGTCAAAAAATAAAAATGAAAACCCCAATTAGATATTGGGCAAAAAAATGAAGAGACATTTCACTGAATATACAGATGGCAAATAAACAAATGAAAAGATGATCAACAACACTATTAGCCACTAAAAAATGCGAATTAAGGTGACAAGGAAATAGCCTTCATTGTCATTGAGTACCCATGAAAATGACTAAAAAATGTTTTAAAGTGATAACTAAAAATTGCTCATAGGGATACATGCCAGGTCTAAGGATATCACCTTTACTTTGTCAGTGGAAATGTAGGCTGGTACAGCCAAGCCACCTTGGAAAAATGTTTGGCAGTTCCTTATAAAACTAAGCATGCAAACACCATATGACCCAACTTATTGCACATGGGCATTTATCACAGAGAAATGAAAACTGTGTTCCTATAAAAAAAATTCTACATAAAAGTTTATAGCAGCTTTATTTTTAATATACCCAAAGTGCAATGCAGATATCCATCACCGGGCATATTAAGCTTTGGTACAGCCATATCATGGAATATTCTCAGTAGTAAAAAGGAACAAACTATTGCTATATCCAACAACTTGGATGAATTTTAAGACAATTATGCTAAGTGAGAAAAGGCTAGTCACAAAAAATTACATAGAACATGATTCCACTTACACAACATTCTTGTGCTGAAAAACAATAGAAATGGATCAGTTTAATAGCTGCCAGGCTTTGGGAAGAAAGAATGTGGCTTTGAAAGAGCAGCACGAGGGATCCTTGTGGTAATGGAACTGTTCTGAATCCTGACTGTATCAGTGTCAATATCCTGGCTCTGATACTTCTCTCTATTGTAAGATATTTTCACTGGGACTATCTGGAGGTGGGGAAGTAAGTGTCATCTGTTTGTATTATTTCTTAGAAATGCATATGCATTTATGATAATCTCAAAATAAAATGTTTAATTTAAAAAACTAAGATGAATGCACAGAAAGTCAAATAATGATACACCCAAAATTCTTAATTCTTAGAAATATTGGCACTCAATTTGGGCCATATCTAACTTTTGCCATCTGTCTCTTAGAGGTTCAAAGGCTATTATGAAGGGTACCTGGGATCATAGAAATCATGATTCTTGAATGGGATGGGCAACAACTTTCAAAGAAGTGCTTGCTGTATTTCCTTTGGTGTGTTCAATATTTGATCTTTTTTTATAATCAATCAAATATTTCAGAGCCTACAAATTGCCCATATACCTCAGATGGCATTAATTATGTGTGTGTGGTCACAAAAAGGATGCATTGTAGGAAGAAGGGTAAATTTAGATAAATTTTTTTTCTATATTTCTGTGTTCTGTAAATTAATTTGGAATTAGGCAAGACATTGATCAATGTATATATGTAACATCCCCCAGGAATTCTCTCCCAATTGTTTATTCATTTGTAAAAGCAATGGGCCATGAATTGATTTGGGTTTATATGGTCTTTCTCTCTTAACAAAATCATACTATTAGAGAAAAGTTAGGATAAGGTTTAATAAATTTCCAATGTTAACATATTTCATCTTACACATTAAAACTACTTTGAATTAAATATATGGGAATTATTCGTGGAGTACCCAGTGTTTGAGGCCTTTGAGTACTTCCCTAGTCCCAAAGGAAGATTTGATTTTTATCAGATTATCTGTGCCATAGTGACTGTCAAATTATTTTGATTGGATGAGGTGTTTAGTCAATAGAACCCAGGGAATCTAGTACTAATTCTTAGGTATATACCAAGAATCTTGGAGAAGGGATCGCAATTGCCCTGGAGTCTTGAGGAAGGCAGAGGTTTTAGGCAGCAGAAACCTGCCAGTACTCAATGGTGGCGTGATTGTGATTGGGTGGTGTACATGCCTTACTAAGTGTTAGGAATTTTGAGTGTCACCCATTGTACCAAAGCTCTGACAATCCAGATATTGTACTCTGCATTCTTCTTTACTTACTTTCAATGTCTTCTTAGAGGATAAATGTGGAGGGCAATTTAGTAAAAAGTTTCCCAGTTAGAATATTATAGCACAGTGCCTTTCAAATATTAACATGTATTGGAATCACTGGGAAGGCTGGTTTCAATGGGTATTTCTGGGCCCTCCCCCCCACATTTATAATTCATTTGGTCTGGATTGGGGACTAAGAATTTTGCATAGCTAACAACATTCCCAGTGATGCATAAAGTTGCATAGTGGGTAGATTACACAAGATGATAGATAATGATGTCCTCTTTAACTGATGTAATACTTGGGCTTGATATTCCAGGTTGCAAGCATCCCTAACCCAGTGTGGCATTCAAATATTGTCACAAATATTGTGCCATATGTGAAAAGGCTGGTCAATGATGATTCTATGGATTTCTGGATAGATAAAAGACCCAGGATTAAAGGAAAAAAAACTTGCCATATTGAAGAAATAAAAGAAGAACTTTGTACTGGCATCTCTATGTTTTAATCATGGGGTTAGTATATTTACTACTTAGAAGAGGAAGAAGAACTTGTGCATCTGAGGAAGCATATCTTGTTCCAAAAACCTAATTCTGGTAAGAAAACTAGATAAGGAAACAGAAATAACGTGGCAAAAACCTCATAAATGAAAAAGGGTTCAGACATGTGTGTTGGGTCCTGATATGAGGGTGGTGCAAAGCAGGTGGGAGGAACATAATGTAAATTCCAGGTGACAGCTGGATGAGTCACACCTGGATTCCAGCTCTCCTATAGAATTTTATCTCCCTTCTGATTATTGGATAAAAATATATTAAAGATTCATACATGATGTCAGTATTTATTAAGGTGTAGAAATGGCATCCATGTTACAAGACTGAGCCTTTGCAGAGGTGGATGCCTTAGTAAAGGAGGTGTTGTATAAATCCTTGAATGTCTGAAGCAGAAAAGCTGGCAGTGGTCATGTTGCATTGTGTGATCTGTTTCCTGGTCAGGTTCAACTGTCAAGTCACCAACTGTGCTCTCTCTTGAAAGCTGGAAAACAATCCCACAGAAAAGCTTCTCTTGCAATTTTTCACTCCACAGAGAACACGGCTATCTATGGGAGTGACTCCAGTTGGCCTAGCCATAGAGGATGAATCTGGAAAGAACTAAAGTGACAACATGTGGGGCCACTGGAATTCCTCCAAGAATTTGCACATTAGAACAAAGGGTGAAGTTTGTCTGATGGTGGGACAACGGAAGGGAAGCTTAGGGCCTGTTGACTCTCTTACTGTCCTTCATGTGAGGCCATTAGTCTGCAATAATGGAAAAAGAAACCAGTGGGGTCAAATGGTGGTTCCATTTCCACTTTTCCAAGGACTCTCCATACTGCTTTCCATACTGGCTGCACCAATTTGCAGTCCCACCAGCAATGTATGAGTGTACCTTTTTTCCCACATCCTTGCCAACACTTACTCTTGTTTGTCTTCATAATAGCTACCATTCTGACTGGAGTAAGATGAAATTTTAGAGAAGTTTTGATTTGCATTTCTTTAATTGCTAGAGATGATGAACATTAAAACAGCATACTACAGGGACACAGCCACATCAATGTTTTTAGCAGCACAATTCACAATAGCTAAACTGTGGAACCAACTTAGATGCCCTCCAGTAGATGAATGGATAAAGAAATGTGGCATATATACACAACGGAATATTACTCAGCAATAAAAGAGAATAAAGCCATGGCATTTGCAGGTAAATGGATGGTGTTGGAGAAGATAATGCTAAGTGAAGTTACCCAATCCCAAAACAACAAATGCTAAATGTTTTCTCTGATAGAAAGAGTCTGATTCATAGAGGGGTAGGGAGAGGGAGCATGGAAGGAATAGACAAACTCTAGATAAGGAAGAGGGGTGAGAGGGGAAGTGAGGGGGCAGGGGGTTAGAAATGATGGTGGAATGTGATGAACATCATTATCCAACGTACATGTATGAAGACAAGAATGGGTGTGAACATACTTTATATACAACCAGAGATATGAAAAAATGTGCTCTATTTGTATAATATGAATCGTATTGCATCCCACTGTCATATATTTTTAAAAATCAATAAAAAATAAAATCAATTAAAAAAAAAAAAAGAAACCAGTGGACAGACTGAAGGAGAGACAAGACACAAAACAAGAGTCTTGTCCATGACTGAGACCCTCTCCTAGCTATCTTTGGGGGAAAGTCTTCTTTCTTTCTCCTTATCTATATCTTTCTGAATATATAGTTACTAGTGGGCTTACTAGTGGTTCCATGAATAGCTTTTACATCACTTCTTGGGCCTGGTATGGTGGTGCACGACTATAATCCCAGTGGCTTGGGAGGCTGAGGCAAGAGGATGTGAGTTCAAAGCCAGCTTCAGCAATTTAGGGAGGCCCTAAGCAACTTGGTGAGACCCTGTTTTTTTTTTTTTTTTTTTTTCTGGGGGTATGGTACTAAGGATTGAACTCAGCCACTGAGCCACATCCCCAGCTCTATTTTGCATTTTATTTAGAGACAAGGTCTCACTGAGGTGCATAGTGCCTCACTTTTGCTGAGGCTGGCTTTGAACTTATAATCCTCCTGCTTGAGTCTCTGAAGCATCTGGGGTTGCAGGTATGTGCCACGGTGCTGGGCCAGAAATCCTGTCTTTAAATAAAATATAAAAAAAGGTCTGGGAATGTGACTCAGTGGTTAATTTCTCCTGGGTTCAATGTCTGGTACAAACAAAACAAAATAAAACAGAACAAAATAAAACTTATCGCTTCTTGGGGTTTAACAATTTTTTTGAGGGGAGAGGTTTTGGTTTTATTACACATAGTTTCCATTAAAAACTCTACTGATTTGCTTATTGTCTCTACACAATTTATAGAGTAAAATTGGATGTTAATTTATTATATATATGTATATATGCATATGTATATCTTATATATAAAGATTGTATATACATTAATTTTGAAAGTTATTTTCCCAACATTCTACCAACTGGGAGGAAGATATTATTTCTCAATCACGGCAGTAACTTCTATTGTTCTACCTGAGGGACAATGTAGATTAATATGCACAATCCACTGCCTTTATTTAAAGAATAACTTTCTTTCTACAGGATATGTTCAGGATGTCCTGGGTTAGTAGCAATACTATGGAATTCCTTCCTGTTTGTCATTGTTTCTCACCTACTTGGAATAGTTTTTACTCAGTTGATGGTACTTCAGTTTTCTTTTCAGACCTGTGCTTCAGTATGGACGCTCTATATATTGTCAGGTATCCCCTGTATCCTATACACACTCATGCTAAAGTTTCTCACTCTTAAGATAATGTACAACTTAAATTAAACTGTGCATTTTTCTCGTAAGTCTTTTTTTAAAAGAAAATTCCTGCTCCAGCTATCAGTCACATCAAGGATATGTTCAAGCAGCATATTATTAGAGAAGCTACTCAATGTCTTGCAAGTGATCTCTCATCAAGATATCTGCACTGGGTGACACAGCACAGTGATATATTAGTGGAACGTCAGACATTGGAGCAAGCATTCAAAAGGTGGTACATAGACTGATACATTTTGAAAAATCACCGACATGTTTTTCTTCAAATTTCAGGTTGATTTAGGAGGTGAAAAGATGCTTTTGATATAGAAGTTTCAAAGACTTTCAGAGTCTTATTATCAGATCTACAGGTATACAGGAGAAATAACTCAGCAATGAATCAAAACATTTTTTCTAAGACTCTAGTTTTGATATTATTTTAAAAATTCAATTTCCTATGAGATCTAATCTATAAACACCATACAATTTTTAAATTTCCCAAACTGTCAGTTCTTCTAGAGCTAAATGATTCCCATATTCTTTTGTCTTTTGTAGAATGGAATATATACTACAACAATAAATACATAGGAATTCAAATAAGTAAAGAATAATCTCTCTTTACACAGAATATAAACATTAATATTTTGATGTATTACTTTCAATCTTTTTCTCTGAATATTTTTCACACCATTGAGATCATGTTACATGGAAAAATTTATTGTGATTCTCTCACTGAGTTTTGTAATACCAGCATGTTTTAGTCATAAAATTTTGTGACCATTCTATGGCTATATAATTTCTCATAGTATGAATTAAACTAAATTTATGTTACTATTTACCTATTGTTGATCATATATGTTTTTCCCAGAATTTTAAGAAACATAAAGAGCTCTGCAATCAGTATTTTGGCATAAGAATATTGTATTTCTTTTTAAGTATATCTTTTGCACAGATATTTGAAAGTATACAATAATTGTGTCAATGATTATGAGCATTTTTATGCTTCATAATCATTCTGCAAAGTTGCTTTTGATATTGTTCAAAGAAGCAAAAGAAAGAATGATTAATTTCAGTGTGATGAGGGCTTTATGTCATAAAGTAGACATAATTAAACAGGATAATTTGATAAGGAGAAATGGACTTCAGTTTTCATAAGCCAATTTTAGAATCCCCATGAAGAATTTCTTTCCTCTTCCATATCATTCAATTTCATTCAATCTCTGAGTACCCAATACAAATTCTACATCAATGATAATATAATCTTCACATATAATATTTCTCAATAAGTGATTTCATAGCATTAGTTCCTGGGCTACCTATCTGTTCCAGGTAAGCCATTCAGCCATCTCTATCAATCACCTTGATAAGCTCAGAAGTTGAGCACAGAAATACCAGTTCAACAAGGCAAAGTGAGGAAGAATATGATTACAGTGTGTTCTTTGAACAGAGTTATATTGGAGCTCAGAGTAAGGTTATCAAGGGTTATTTATCATTTGATTAAATAGATTATAATAGAAAAGCTGACATTATTGAAACTATTTCCTATTAAACATGTATTCATGACACACACTCCTCTACAATTAGCCTACTGTATTCAGATCATAACCCAACATTTCCTAAAGGACATTCACCAAGATGTCAGAGTTAACACAGGTTCCTTGAATGGGTTTGGGATGGGTGGTTTGAAGAGCTGCAGGGATAGATTTGTCCTCTCTCTATTTTTTTTAACCAGTATTTTTTACTACTCTGCTACTTGTTTTGACATGCTAAAATTTAAGCTCACAATTTGATTAGGTGAGAAGATTGAACCCATGCAGATTGGTACATCACCATCAGAGGTCTTAGATTGGATTGCACATCACGTTCTCAACCACTCTATTGGATGGCAACACTTTCTAAAGCTATCTCAGTTTTCAATGTCTGTATTATATTACTTCCATTTTACATGTAAGTAAAGAGATGTTCTCCAAGTTCTGATTATTCACCTAAGGTTATTCCTTTAGAATTAGGAGATCTGCCTTAGCAAACTCAGTTCCTACTGATTTGAGTTTGTACTCTTTTCAATCTACTAACCTGGCAAGGGTCTCCTAGCTTGCTGTTACTGGATATTTTAAAGTTGTAATAAATTGACATTTTGAGAAGTACTGGATATGTATGAATAAAGGAGGAACTGGCATAAACGAAGTAAAATGAGAGCTTACAAAGAAAACCAGAAATAGGCTGGTGTGAGGGTCGTTAGTGTATCAATTGGTTTTTTACAGTTACATCTTTGCCCACTGACTATGTTTTTCGATCCTAATTACACAATGCATACGGATTTTTCCTCATATTTTTGAGTATTTTTTTAAAAACTGACCTGCTTGGCAGTTAGGAATCAGGAAAAAGAGATGCAGAAGTCCAACTATTGATTTAAACAGTAAAATAAAACACGTAATTCTATTTTTTTTTCTTGAAGTGTTTTTTTCTCCCCTACCAGGACTGAAGTGAATTTTAAAGATTAAAAAGACAATGTGGCCCTTCTCTCGCCATGCACAAAAGTTAACTCAAAATGGATCAAGGCGCTTGATATCAAATCAGAGACTCTGCGTCTGATAGAAGAAAAAGTTGGCTCCGATCTACATATTGTGGGGTTGGGCTCCAAATTCCTTAATAGGATGCCGATAGCACAAGAGTTAATAACTAGAATCGAATGGGACTTACTCAAACTAAAAAGTTTTTTTCTCATCAAGAGAAACAACAAGAGAGGTAAATAGGGAGCCTACATCCTGGGAACAAATTTTTACTCTTCACACTTCAGATAGAGCCCTAATATCCAGAATATACAAAGAACTCAAAAAAACAATAAGATAACAAATAACCCAATCAACAAATGGGCCAAGGACCTGAACAGACACTTTTCAGAGGAGGCCATATAATCAATCAACAAGTACATGAAAAAATGCTCACCATCTCTAGCAGTCAGAGAAATGCAAATCAAAATCACCCTAAGATACCATCTCACTCCAGTAAGATTGGCAGCCATTATGAAGTCAAACAACAACAAGTGCTGGCGAGGATGTGGGGAAAAGGGTATACTTGTACATTGCTGGTGGGGCTGCAAATTGGTGGGGCCAATTTGGAAAGCAGTATGGAGATTCCTTGGAAAGCTGGGAATGGAACCACCATTTGACCCAGCTATTCCCCTTCTTGGACTATTCCCTAAAGACCTTAAAAGAGCGTACTATAGGGATACTGCCACATCGATGTTCATAGCAGCACAATTCACAATATCTAGACTGTGGAACCAACCTATATGCCCTTCAATAGATGAATGGATAAAAAAAATGTGGCATTTATACACAATGGAGTATTACTCTGCACTAAATAATGACAAAATCATGGAATTTGCAGGGAAATTGATGGCACTAGAGCAGATTATGCCAAGTGAAGCTAGCCAATCCCTAAAAAACAAATGCCAAATGTCATCTTTGATGTAAGGAGAGCAACTAAGAACAGAATAGGGAGGAAGAGCATGAGAAGAAGATCACCATTAAACAGGGACGGGGGGGGGGGCAGGGAAAGAGAGAGAGAGAAGGGAAATTGCATGGTAAAGGAAGGAGACCCTCATTGTTACACAAAATTACATATAAGAGGAAGTCAGGGGAAAGGGGAAAAAACATGAGAGAGAAATGAATTACACTAGATGGGGTAGAGAGAGAAGATGGGAGGGGAGAGGAGGGGAGGGGGGATAGTAGAGTATAGGAAGGGCAGCAGAATACAACAGACACTAGTATGGCAGTATGTAAAAAAGTGGATGTGTAACTAATGTGAATCTGCAATATGTATAAGGGGTAAAAATGAGAGTTCATAATCTGCTTGAATCAAATGTATGAAATATGATATGTCAAGAGCTTTGTAATGTTTTGAACAACTAATAAAAAGGAAAAAAAAGACAATGTGGCACAACATAGTGTCTGCCATTATAATGTGGCCTGAACAATAGAGTGATATCCCCTTTGTTCCTCAGCTTTTATTTCTGTTGTTTGTATACACAATAAACAGACATTTTGTTATCCTCTTAGATATCATTTTATCAACCTCTCTCTGCCTGACACTAATTGCCATACTTGTCAACAACTTCATTGGCAAATCCAGAGCTCCTGGATGTATGGGTTGAACCCATCTCCCTAGGCAGAGTAAGTACTGCCAATTACTAATCCGTACATATGGATTCATGAGAAGCTACTGTCTCCAGAGCTGTCAGTCCGTGAACTTTCATGAACACTAAAATGTATTCAATTAAAAAGAAAAATAAATGAAAGAGAAGAAGAAGGAAGTTTGAAAAGGTCAGTCAACAAAGTTGTCAGTTTATTTAGAGAAACTGAGGACATATGCTTAATTTGCCATTTCTTTATTGTAACATGCAACCAAATAAGTGCAAACAAAATCTAGTCAGCAAAAAAAGCATACTGGTTATTTAGGTCGTGGTTTTGGACAAAAGTGTTACTTCTGCAAATAAAAATGTCCCTTATAATTGATTTCAGTACTTTTTAGCATCCTGTTCTCTTTTGATAACAGAATGGGAACATTCTGGGCAAATTCACATCATTTTATTTCAGAACAGTAACTCAATCATGTCAATTGCTCAAGAATAAGGTGCTGATGGCTTATTGAGCTGATCATCATGTAATGAAGACACAATTATATTATTTCCTGGCTCTGTGTAATTGTTGTCCTTCACCCAGTGATGTGGTTGTGCTGTAAATTATACTAACATACAGTGCACTGGTAGATCTTTAAAAAAGAACACTCTATAAGATTTTCTTGATTTTGTTTCATAATAATTTCCTGTTGATTGTATAAAAGTTCCAGAGAAGACTAATTGAACGTTAGACCAGTTTAAAAATTTGCATCATGTTTATCTGGTTGCTTGTTTCTATTATGCTATAGATGAGCACAGAATTTGATTCACTCTTTAAGCATTAATCACTGAATAAGGGATGCCTTCAAGGAAAAACTATTTAAATTGAGATAGTTTATTAAATCACTCTGTAAAATTTATTGCTACCAAGGAACTATCTAAAAGAGAAAACTATCTATAACAAAGAATATTGTACATATTTTTTTTCTTACAAAAGTACTAGTTGAAAATTTGTCATGCAAGAACCATATATTTTCATGGTTCCCTGATTTTTGAAATAGTATTGAAGAGTATTTTTTAAAAAATCACATTACTTTGTTTTTTCAAGTGTGCTTTGCTTATAATCATGGGAATATAAATGATGCAAAATTCTTTTTTTCATTTGAGAAAGATTTCAGACTTCTGGATTCTTAAGCAGGTATTTCACCATGATATTTTCTTACATATCTTAACTTTTCCTGAATACACAAACCTGGCTGCCATTTCAAGATTTCCAAAAGTAAATGAAGTTGGCAATGGGTCCACCTTTCTCTTCTCACAGTTATGGAGGATGTAAAATCACAGATCAAGGTTTGCATCTCCTAGGGGCCAGGTTGCCTGAGCTGGGACATGGTAGAAGGTGGCACAACAAGACAGAGGAGGAAAGAGAGAGAGACAGACAGACAGATAAAAGAGGGCTAAACTTTCCCTTTTAGAAGAAAACTACACAAGTGAGAATGAATTCACTCCCGCAATAATGACATTAATCCACTCATGGGGTAGAGTTCTCTTGGCCTAACCATCCTTTAAGGATCCCATTTCCTAATATTGTTCAATGGCAAATTTCAACACAACTTTAATAAGAGAGGACAAACATTCGAATCCTAGGAACGACTAAACTCAATTCCTTTGACAATTATATCTGCCTTTTGGTAGATTCATCCTAACTCTGAGGTCCATCCTTTAGAATGTAACAAACCTCGGACCACCTCATTGCTGATAATACTTTCTGCCCTGGCTCTTGTAATCACTGGGCATTTTCCTTGCCAGCCTTTCTGTTCTAACTTCAGAGTCAAACTCCTGAAAATTATAGCTGCAAGAAATTTTAGAGAATATTTAGTTCAGTCATATGATGGAGAGTTCTGAATTTTAAGGTGACTTGTTCAAAGTCATACAGTCAAAACCAGGTCTAGAACCCAGGTCTGTGTTCTGAGCCCATACATGTTGTTTTGGGCAAGTACAGAAGGTAAGCTAGTGCTTCAATAGGTGGATAGAATGGTATTCCTTTAAAACAATATTAGGTTTGTGAGAAACTGGTTGCAGGTGGAATTCTCTATGGTAAAGGGAAACACCACTCAGTATATGAGTAAATAATTGAGGAACAGTAAACTATTAATTTCTCTTAAAATGACATGAGAAGAACATCTCTATGTAGATCACATAGTAGTTGGATAATCTAATTTTTACTATCAGCCAAGTTTGGATGATCTATAAGAATCTACTTATATGAATTATTTACCTGAATTTGGAAATGACTAGCACACTGAAAAACTAAAAGAATTTCTGGTGTTGAAAAAAATAAAGGAGTATTTGATTTTACTTTTTTGAATGTTCCTTAATAAAATGCACTGTTTTATGATAAAAGTTTGCTTTCTAAAATGATGAGTGGAACAGAATGTTATAGGCTATCTAATGAGTGTTTTGTGGACAAATGATAATGGCCATGCACAGTGTTTCTTAAACTACACTTGGTAGGCAACTCATATGACGATGGTAGCCTTTGGTGAGCAAATAGTCTTCCATACTGAATAACAGACAAGGCTGAAAAGTTCTGGTCCATACTTGAACTGACACAGAATTTTAAAAATATATATTCTGGATCTTATTTTCTTAATTATCCCAAAGTGAAATTATTTTTCAGAACATAAATTACTTATACTGGAAAACTGATCATAGATTCTGAGCATTTAAATGTAATTTTTCAGTTAAGAGCTAGTACCCACATTGGTCTAATAAACTAATTGGCTACAAAGTATTTCAAAAAAATATATTTTTATGAAAATAAAATATTGCCTAATACATTTCTTGGTAAAGTTAGTCAATTCTTTATCAATGTTATGACTATTTCAGGTTCATGCCAGGCAATAAAGTTTCAAAAGAGATGTTTGTGGCAAAATAATTAAATTAGCATGGATATTAGATGCTTTTAAGACACTGAAGGAATCCTATAATATTTCACTTAATTTAGTACCAGGTACTTATAAAGTTAGAATTATTAATTATTTTTATTGTTATATAGATGTAACTATGTACTTTACTGGAAAACAGTCAAATAAATTATTTTCTAATTGAAAAAATTAAGAATTACTTAAAAATAATAAACTCCATCGTTTGCCCATACATATGTGTCATGTCACTTAACCCTCATGGGACACAAGGCTCCTGTGGAGTTTAAGTGACATAACATATATGTATGTATCTCTTTTATAGATGAGGTAAACACAAATTTCTCTATAAATGCTAAAAATATAATGCCACTTCTAAAATTTTGCTTAAAGGCACTAGAATAAACATAAGTCAACTAGAGAAACTTGAATATTTTGGAATCTAATGAAGTACTCAATACAATTCTTCAGATACAATATAAATGAATGTTGTGATGTTTTCTTATAAAAATTGTATTTTAATTCATTTAATTTCAATTATCAAAGGTATTTAAAAGTTCATTGATATCTCTACCTAAAAAATGGTCATATTTTACATATTTTCCTATTTATATGTGTCAACAAAAGAAATGTATGCCATTAAATTTCCTGTATCATTAATTGTTCTACAAAATCAATATTTTAATTATTATTAACAGTAATAGTCCATGGCATTAATATATTACTATTTATTTAGCTCATCATTAATTAGTATTGAGTTGTTCCCCTATTAATTATAAATAACTTGACAAATTTTATTATACATAAAGTCTGGTAAATATCTTTGACTAGATTTCATTAGCATAAATTTAGATGTGAGATTACAGGTTCAACAGGCATGGGCATTACTGTGTTTGATATATTCTCTTTATTTGCTTTCTTGAAAGAGCCATTCTACAATTGTTTCACTCAAATATAGGGGAATTTTATGTACCTTGTTTACATAAAATGGAGTGTTTACTCCTAAATGAAGATGGCATTTTGACATAAAACTTATATTTCATTTTTATATTAATTTGATATCTCTTTTAATATATTTACATGAATTTTATTGCCTTTTTGTCTTTTTGATGATATATCTACATAAGTCATTTTCTAAGTTCAACGGGATAGTTATTTACTGTTATTGGTTTCTCTATTACCTATAGTTATAAAATTATTTATTACTAGTATTAGACATTTACCTTTCAAATGTATTATATATTGAAAACAGGCATTTGTTTATTTTCTTATAATTCAGTTTGCGTTCCATTTTATAGAAAATAAATCTTAATTCTTCTGCATTTTATATTGTGAGATCATTATTCAGAGTCATACTCTATTTTTTTCCCTAATAAACAAATGTCATAACAGCATTTGTTGAATAATTTATCTTTTTATTACTGCTTTGAATTTTCACCTTTACTTTAACCTACAATATTTTATATACCTAAACATGTTTCTGAATTTTCTGTTTTGTTGATTGGAACATTTTATTCTTATACCAGTTTCTCATTATTTAATTATTCATCTACTAAATGATTGATGTCTGGTAGTGTGAGTCAAAAAATTCATTGGTTAGTTTTACAGATTTATTCTTTTAGAGAAAGTTAGAACTGCTTTGCCTTATATTTGTCTGAAATATGGTTGGTGTTTACAATGGGATTGCTTTACATCTCTAAATTAAATATTCTTAACAAGCTCTATAATGTTTTTTATTACTTATTCCTATTTTTAATTTTGTTTCCATTGTGAATGGAGTGTTCATCCTCATTTTATCTTTTAAGTAGGAAGTTTTTCCAATATGCAACAAAGTATCAATACTTGTAATTCCTAGATGCAACATATGAAAATATTTTGCCATATTTGCTTTAAAAATTTTTAAAGAAAGGAAACATAACAGATATAGCACATGCCTCTGTCTCTTCATCTCTTCACCTGACTTCCTCTCCATGGTAACTTCTCTTTCCTTATGTAATATGTATTCTTACCCAGTATTTATAATGTCATGTTGTGTGTTTCACAGTGAATATATAGTATATTTGAATATTTAAAATAACCATACATACTGTTTTAATATATTATTTTCAACTTGCTTCTAATTTCTAACAGAATGTCATTGACTCATAGTAGCATATTAATCTTTTATGTTTTTATGGTAAAATCATTCCTCTTACTGAATTATTATATTAATCATCATAGTCTCTAAATTGTTCGATTAAAGATTGCAGGTAGAGTCACATATTCTAAGAAAAAAATGATAATTTTGTCTTCTGTTTTTATACCTATTTTAAATTTTTTTCTTATTGCAACAGTTGGGAACTCTAGATTGGCTGTCTTATTAGTATTGAGGAGCAGGTCTTCTCCCACTCCACCATATGTATTGGAATTTGCTGCATTTCATTAATTCCTATAGAGCTGGTGCAGAGGAGGAGGAATTTGTAAATGAAAGCTTCAATTCCATCATCACTGACTTCTTTAATTACTTTGCAATCAGACTTCAAATTCTTATTTCTCTATATCTTTGATAAGAATCATGTGGATGCTTTTCATTAAAAAAAAAAAAAGAGCACGTATTTGTAATGTCCTCAAAGTGTCTTCCAAATATTTTGTTTAATCTTTTTTTTCCTCCAAGGTAAAATAATCAATTCCTTTGGTCCCAACTCTTACAGCCTATAGCAATATAAACCTCTTTGCTATTTATTAGTTCTTATAAATTTTTTTCTCTTGAAGTCAGGACACATTCATATCACCACAGTTTGTCTGGAATTCCTAATACTTTTGAGAAATGAATTTTTCCATCTTCAGTTTTGTTAAACAGTTGGTTCCTAGACTCCCATAGATAGGAAGCTCAGAGATGCTCAGATCCCCTCAATAAAATGTGCCTGCACACTCCTGTAATCTCAGCTACTACTGAGGGAGGCTGAGGCAGGAATATTGGATATAGGAGGATAGTCCTAGCAATTTAGCAAGACCATATCTCAAAATAAAGAAAAAAAAGAAAAGGGTTGGAGATATAGCTCAGTAGTAGGGTGCTTTGCCTAGCATGTGCAAGTCCCTGGTTTTAATCCCAGTACCCACCCCACCCCTGCCACACACACACACACACACACACACACAAATAATAATAATAAATAAAATGGCATAGTATTTGTATACAACCTATGCACATCTTTACATATACTTTAAATTATCTGTAGGTTACTTAGACTACCCAATACAATGTAAATGCTATATAAACAGTTGTTAGGCTATATTGTTTGGGGAATAATGAAAAGAAAAATTAAAAGCCTTTACACACTTAAAACAAACATAACCATCATAGGCCTAACTATTGCAGTCACCTCTACAGCAGTGTAACTTCTTTTCTCAATTGTTTTCAATCCTGGGTTGTTTGAATCAGCAGATGCAGACTCACAGTCTTCTTTAAGTCAACAACAGATTTTACTTCAATCATCTTGAATTTTTGATTTCTTCCAGAAAATATGTTAGGAGGTAAAGTTTCAAAGTCATAGAAAATCATGCTGCTTTATGCATCACAAAGCAAGCTCCATTGTTCTTCACCTGGCTTTTAAAATGCTATACCTTAGAGCCACAGAGCCCAGGTAGATTATTAAGACTCACCACTCCTAAACCTGACTAGTCAGGCTTACCTGTTCTTTCTGCCCACACACCACTATAAAGCGTCTCCTGTTCTGGCTCCATTTTCTTTTTCTGCCTCCTGATCCCCCCTGGTACTTCCCTGTGACCCTGCCTGGTGTTCTATATCTCCTGTTTCTAGTGACATGTGCATATAAAACTTCTTACTTCTTGAACATCAGTTATTTCCATTCCAATGCATCATAGCTGATTGAACCAAATCCCAGTTACCCTTACAACAACCATGTTTAGTATTTAATGCAATTGTGTTTAAATATACTATTTCGATATTTATTTTCTGTCTCTTCTTTCTTTGCTTCTTCTTTCATTTATAGTCTTTGGTTTAAATGAGGTTTTTTTTTTTTAATTCAAATTTACCTTCACTATTGACTTATGATACCTCTTTTTGTAATGGTAATTGTTTCTTGGTTGACAATATACATCTTTTATTTATCACAATATAGTTTAGTAAATATTATTAATTTCATGCAGAGCCTCAAAAACTTACAACATACCTAGCGTAGGGATGCACTCCTGTAATCCCAGTGACTGGCGAGGCTGAGCTCAAGGATTATGGGTTTGAGACCAGCTTCAGCATTTTAGCAACATTCTGTCTCAAAATAAGAAATAAAAAAGGGCTGGGGGTATACTTCAGTGGTTCAGCACCCCTAAGTTCAATCCCCAGTACCTTAAACAACAACAAAAGAACAACAACAAAAACTTACCATAGTATACATCCAATTCCTCCTTTCCATGTTCAGAGTCAATGTTAAAATACATTTTATTTACAAAAACTCCTACATTGCTTTCCACCGCCCCCACCCCCCAGAACTGGTGATCAAACTCCCTACATTGTATTGCTGATATTTTTGTTTTAAACATTATCTTTAAATATGTTTAAAAATAAGAAACAAACCAGTATATTTAATCTTCATGTTTACCATTTTGATGTTTCATTTCTTCATGCACATTAAATTTCTACTGATAATATTCTTCTCTTCCAAAAAAGTTTCCTTCAACTTTTCATAGAACATTTTTTTTCTGCCAATAAACCTTATAGTTTTTTGTTTTCTGAAAATATCTTTTTTTAAGCCTTCATTTTTTAAATACATTTTTGCTGGACATAAAAATTTGGCATGGCATCTTTATTTCATTCAATGCTTTAAAGACCCTCTATCCTTTCCCTTTGCTTTTTTTCTGATAGGAAATTTCCTGTAATTCTAATCATTCCTCCTCTTATCATTCCTCTCTATTCAAGATTCATCTATATTAATTTTGAGCACTTGACAATGAGGTATTTAGTTGTGTGTGTGTGTGTGTATGTGTGTGTGTGTGTTGTTTGATCATGCTTGGTATTCATCTTATTTAGGTTCTCTGACATTGTGCTATTTGTAATGTAGTGTCTCTTATTAATTTTGAAAATTCTCTATCATTACATTAAAATATTTTTTCTTTATTATCCTTACCTCTTTTTGAGGGGGATTGCATGTTATTGTATATTGTGCTACTTGATTTTGTGACACAATTTTTGGATGACAAGTTCTTCTATTTTTAAACTTGTTTGATAATTTCTATTGGACCTTCATGATTCTTTCATCAGCCATGTCAATATATCAATGATGAAAGATGTTCTTTATTTCTAATATTAATGGGTCTTTTATGTATCTCCACTTGACTCTTTCTTATAGTTTTGACTTTTCTTCTAAAATTCCCCATCTGTTCATATGTTTCCAATTCTTTCTTTAGATAATGTAAGATCCTTGTTTGATAGTTTCAACATCCAGATCATTTCTGAGTCTAGTTCTATTACTCTTGTATCTCTTGATACATGTTTTCTTTTTCTTTGTGGGTATGTCATAAATTCAAAGAATGCTATATACTGTGTGTAGAAAGCAGAAAGAGAAGCAAATTGTATCTATACCTGGGAATGAGCCCACTTCTTTTAATAGTATCTATGCCTGGGAATGTGCCTGCTTCTTTAGGTAACTATTATGAGAGGTCAAATCAACTTGAATTGATCTGCTGCATTTGGATTTGGCTCAAACATCAGTGCCAAAAATTCACATTTATTCAGCATTAGATTCTGTTGACTTGTATTTTTGGAGGGATCTGGGTTCCTGGAGGGGTTTTCAAGTGTTTATGACCAACCCTCAACTTTTAGCCATCACTACACACATTTTCCATGGACCAGCCTCCCTAAACATTCTTGTCCCTCCTGTGATAGATGCTGCTGAGTATTACTTGGTGCTAGTCTGATGGTGAGGGTGGCAAGATTATCTGTATTCCTGGTCCATCCTCAGTTTCATGCTTTTTGTTCCTGGGCATTTAAACTGGGAGTTTCTCAGCATTACTGCCATTTTTGTTTATAATAGCCAAACTCAATCTTGTATCTGTATTTTCTTTTGCTCCAATAGCTATAGCAAATGTCTTCTTGAGGTTGGTATAGGATTTTGGGTCCACAATCATTTTGTGCCTTTCCTCCAAATTGGAGATTTTTTCCCCTCCAAACAAACACAATGGATTTAGATATACTGCACTTCTTATTTGTTAGTGACCAAATAAGATTTTCATGAATTTTCAAAGCCTTTAAAGTAGTTATTCCTGTACTTACAAGGATAAGGACTTTGAAGCTCAGACATACTTCAGGAGCTGAAAAGTCCAAAAGCCATTGGTACTGTATACAAATATGCAAAATTTCCTTCAGTATTTCTCGAAGAGTCCTCAGATCATCTTAACTACAAAGAATAGGGTACATGGATACTCAAACCAGTGGATACTTGGCAAACTCCTCTTTTTTACCACAGACCCCACCCTTAGGACTTGTGTGTGTAACTCTATCCCTGAGTCTAATTCTATTACTATTGTATCTCTTGATACTTGTTTTCTTTTTCTTTGTGTGTGTTTCATAAATAAAATAAAAGCCCAACCTGTTCCTGTGTTTTATAATAAGCTGTTCTTTGTCTTACCAGGATTTATTTGTGGTTCAGTGTTACTAATGCTGAAGTAAATGAACTATGTGCCCATTTCACATAGTAATGCTTGGAAAGAAACTCTTGTTTGTTTAATGGAAATGTGAGGTGCTTTGTATCATTTATATCCATATTAGCTCTAGATCTAACATATTTTATTTTCCAAACCAGCCACTCAACTTTCCTTTATTATAAGGAAATGGAAATGGGATTTGTGCTGTCTTTGTTTTTTATCCTTTTAAATAGTGAATACGCCATTGGCCATGACTGAAGAACAGTAGCACCAAAAGGGGTACACAATGTCATAGAGTGTAGCTGTGCCATTCCTTTTCCCAGATCACATTTGAGATTTAATGAATTCTTAGGAATAAATTTTATTTTTGCTGACAATAAGAGTAATTGCTGTCTTGAATAAAACTGCTTAAATATTAAATTTAGTTTGCTTACTCTGGATATAAAATGTATTTATTTTCATGGATTAAAAATATTCAGCTTTAATGTTCTGTTGCCCTTGGTCACGATATGTATTTTATTTCCACACACAGCATGTGCTGAGTCTAATACTGTAGAAGGAAAAGGCATTCAGTAAATGTTGTTACTGATTTTATTCTTTCCTGCATTCTTTTATTTATGGGAAATTGTGAGCCAAATGCATAAAGCAGTGTTGCTGCCCTAATTTTCTATTTTAGACAAAAAAACAATTTCAACACAGAGTTGTGGAAATAATTACCCTTATACTTTCATAGAAATATCAGTTATTTCTTTATGGGTTTTCTATGTCAAATAAAAAAACTGGAAAAACAGGAGAAATATGTAAAATATTCAAAGAAATAATAAAGAACAATGAGATCACTTCAAATTGCTTGGAAAATGAAATATATAAACCACCAACTAAGTGAATGTAGTAATACAGTAGTTTCTTGAAGAATTATAATTCAAAAAGTGTCATAAACATATATACACACACACAAGATGAACAGACCTCTCATGTTCACAAATTGTAAGAATTGATATTGTTGAAATAGTTATAATACTCAAAGCAATGTACACAATGATTGTGATCTCCATCAAATAATAATGATATTCTTCATGGAACTAGAAAAAAATCCTAAAATTCATATGAAAGCACAAGAGACTTCAAATAGCAAAAGCAGTCTTGAACAGAAAGAACAAAGCCAGAGGCACCACGATTCCTTCTTTAAGATACCTGGTAAAATCACAGTCACCAAAACATCAGGGTATAGTTATAAAAATGGAAACAGACCCATCGAATATTATAGAGACCTCAGAAATGAACCTGTGCATCTAAAGCCAACCAATTCTCAACAAAGTTACCAAAAACATACATTGCAGAAAGGATAGCCACTCCAATAAATGGTGCTGGGAAAACTGGATATAGGCATGCAGAAGATTGAAACTCGACTCCTATCTCTCAACTTGTACAAAAAAATCAAGTCAAATGGACCAAAGGCCTAAATATAAGTTCTGAAACTCTGAAACCATGAGAAGAAAACACAGGGGAAATACATAAAGACATTGGTATAGGCCATGATTTTTCTCTATAAGACCCCAAAACACAAGAAACAAAATCAAAATAGACAAGTGGGAATGCATCAAAATAAAAAGCTATTGCAGATATAAGAAACAACCATCCTAATGAAGAGAAAACCCATAGAATGGGAGAAAATTCATCCACATGTGATGAACGAGGAACTCAAAAACTGTATATAAGGAGATAATATGCACATATGCACACACAGAGAAATTAGAAACTCTACAAAGAAAAAAATAAGTAATTCAATTTAAAAATAGGTAAAATGATCTGAATAGACACTTCTCAAAAGAAGAAATACAAATGGCCAATAAATTGATGAAAAAATACTATCGTTAGCTATCAGATAAAAGCAAATCAAAACTACAATGAGACATCATATTGTGTGTGTCCTATAATAAAGCCCTCTTTTTTAGAATTGCCCCCCACCTTACTTTAGGTTTGCTGGAATTAGAAACCCCACCTGAACACTTTTCTGATTGAGAAAATTTCTGGAGGGACTCTTCTTTCTCTTCCAAATTCCACGTGCCTCTCCATTACAAATGTTTAGACATTTTCTAAAGTATATATATTTAAAACTGGATCACCTAGAGAAACTGTGCTCCATGTTCATGCCTATTCCCACAGGCCCCTGGTTAGTTCATTCTAGTAACACAATGCTTTTTCCTTGTTTTCCTTCATAAGACCCAGTTGGTTTATTGTTTATGTTAATCTTAGGATACAAATACTCCTTGATTTATGGACAGTGTTACATCCTGATAAGCCTAACGTAAGCTGAAAAATATCACATGTTGAAAAATGCATTTAACACACCTAACCTACTGAGCATCCCGGGGCTTGGCATCGAAAAACACTGTCAGGAATTTATCGTCCATCCTTGTCATTGGGTGGCCAATTGGGACTTGTGCTGTGCCACTGCTCAGAACTGCAGAAACACAGTACTGCATTTTGCTAACCCAAGGAAAAGGAGAAAATTTAAAATTCCGTTTCTACTCAATGACTATCATTTTTGTACCATTGTAACACCAAATAAAGTAAGTCATTGTAAGCTGGTGACTGTCTGTACTTCATGTTTTCTACCATTGTCAGAAATTCTCAAGTCCATATACCACCACCATCATTGACTAAAAGCCTATTTACCAAGAGTTCGCTCTTGTTTGTTTCCAGCTGCTACCCATTTATTTTTCAGACGGGAGAAATTCGATTTTTTAGAATATATTTGGGAAAGCTCTGGTATCTATACGGCCCTGCTCATGGAGATGGAATGAAGTCAGTTTTTGTCACGCTGGCTCCATATCTACAAAGGTCTGGGGGTTTTAACTTGCTTTTTAGGAAAGAGCAAATGTGCCCTCTAAGCAGTTCCTTAGGACTACATTTCCTCCTCCCTCCTGCAGTCTCTACATTGTTTTTAGGAAACAGTTACTATAAATAAGTGCGTCACTCCTGAGAAGTGACAACCTAAATGGAGATGGTCAGTGTGATGTCAGAAGAAGGGAAGGACTGGGAACCAGACAAGCACCGAACAACACAGACTGCTTCTTTATGGCATAAGTCCGTTAAGCAAGACCTGGTTCTGTCTGCAGTTTATTTTTCTCATCTTTAAAATGGGACTAAAAAGGCTCATGAATTAATTATGACAGAAAAATATAAGATAAGCAAGCAGAATAATTAACATAATATCTGACGCACTGATAAATATTTCATTTTTAAAATTTTTTACTCCTCTTCCCTACCACCCTCAGGCCACCTAAATTGTACTCTAAAAAATAAAACGTGAAAAACAATTTTAACAAAACTGACAGAGGGAAGTCTCCATGGCTGAACAAAATCTATGAAACCATCCTTCTGTTGACCTTAATCACTTTTCCAAATATATTTTGGAGACTAGTTGCTGTGATTCCTGCCCCCAATTGTAAATGATGATAATTTTATCAAAGACAAAGTGTATAAAGTGAACATTTAAAATACTATATGTGAACACTTATCTAAAGCACTTCTGATCAGTAACTGTCTAGTCACAGAGAAACTATAGATGGACTTCCTTCTGCATCCTTTGTAGATGCTTGTGAAAATTGAAGGAAAACCTCTCCTGTAACCAAAGTTTAATCTCTCATGATATTTTTATTTTCTCTATTATTTATTGAGGTGAATCTGACTTATGTCAGAAAACTAGTTGGCAATCAGGAAGCTTGTCAGTTTAGAACGTTACTGTCAGACAATGAACTTTCCAATGTGATTACAAGTTATCCCGCTTTGGCCCTATTATATCTGATAATTGAACTGTCATGTACTTGTTTTATTCATTATGATAATGGATGGAATTGGTAAGTGTACAAAAAGCGTATAAAGGTTTGGTCTTGTTAGAAAGACTATTTGATATGCCATGGATTTGAGCACTTTGGGGATGTCGGTCAAAATTTAAAATCCTTTTAAGCAGAAATCTGCATTTGACAGGAATGATAACCCATTTACAATCTCTGCAGTAAATAAATTGCTCCATTACTGCAAGATACTTGTTGGATTAATAAAACACATTTCAAAATGCATTCAAGTTTCCTTATCTCCTTCATTCTCCCCTCCTGCTCCTTCTCTTTCTCCCTCTGGTCTACCTTTGCTCTAGGAATGTAGGGGAAACACTACTTGCCAAACTTCTGTACCCATTCTTGCTCTCGTTTTGAGTTGAATAACTCAAATTCTATTTCCTTTAGATGTATCCATCTAATGTTTTTCATTTTCTAATACTTCTTTCCAGTGAAACATTAGCAAAGGTGTTTTGTGGGTTTTCCGGAAATGCTGTTAAAAGAAGATGGTTCAATTGCTTCTTGGATAATAAAATGGTAGAATTTTTGGCCACTAATGTGAACTGTGAGTGGAGCTTGAGGACTGAAGCTATAGACTGAGAGGTAGAATAGAAAACTGAAAAGGGCATGAGCCTAAATATCTCTGCAACTTTCACAGTCTTGACAGCACATACCAGATTCCTTTTGTTTGAGGCAAAAGTAAGATAGTTCAAGTTCAATCTCCTTATTTTTCTGTAACATTTACTAGGACCAATGCTAAGAAATACAAATAGCATTTTGTTATTCCATAGAATACTATTGTGGTGAGTTTTGATTCTCAAACTAAGCTAACCAAAAAACTTACCACTAAATTAGTGAATAAATTACAACAAAATAAAACATGAAATATAGAGGTCATTTAAGTTTCTTGAATTTAATTGTATCTTACACATACACAACCAATGAGAATGCCACAGTCTATAGGAGCAAATTATAATGCTTTGTGATTGCTATAGAAACAACAAGAGCAACAAAACCTGGTTAATACTGACCCAGGTTGTTCCAGAATTACTTACTCGCCCATGAATCACTTTCTTATGAAATACTTGTTCATATCTTATAGGTCAGTGATTTTACTTGAATCCATTTTTAAGAAACATCACTTTTGAAACTGCAACGAATACTAGAAATAATGAAGCCTTTGGCTGTAACAGGAAAAATGAGGTTTGAATCTCAACTCTGTCACTAACTAGCCATGTGAATCTATCTTTTAAAAGAAAGGATTTTGAAATAGTTCAGTAAGGTAATTTTAACCCTAAAACTAATGGATTATGTTTTAACAATTAGGTATCTTTTTGGTGTTTCTGGGCTTTGGCATACGTCAATAACTTATATTAAAACAAAAGCAGAAAACAAAGTTCCATATTTTAAATTCTTCCCTAGTACCAGAGAAACTCAACCAAAGGAAAGAGGAATTAGATCTAATGATCTAATGAGGCAATTTCATCATTATTTTGTTTGCCGAGTTCCCTTACATTTAGAATTTTTATTCTAATGTGGTTATTAGGAACAGTGATTGCATTATTATTTAGTTATAAGGTAGAACATGGCAATAACTCTGATAAGTCTTTCAGAGTAATTGTTATCTTTTCACTAAAACTTAAAGCTGTTCACATTCCTGATGTTTGACTTGAAAATTATTGACTAAAGCAATTTCAAACTAATTCTCCTTATACCAAATGTTGGTTTATACCTTGGTTTATACCTTTTATACCTTGCAATCTTTGTGAATATAATTTTCTACCCTCAACACACATATTTTTTAATCTAGTTAACTTAAGACACTCAGAAACATTGAACAGGAAGAATACAGGATACTATTGCCCATTTGGAAAAAGTTCTTATATATTTTATTTTGATAGTTTTGAATTATGAGTAAAAAAAGGTATTCTAAATTACACAGATCATTTAAATTCAGTCTAAGTAAATATGAAAAAAAACCCTCAAACTGCATAAATCTCAATTCACATAAAGGAAAAATTAAGAAAGGGTTTTTACTTCAAGAAAGATTTTTCTGGGGGCTAGGGTTGAGGCTCAGCAGTATAACACTTGCCTGGCATATGTGAGCCATTGGGTTCGATTCTCTGCACCACATATAGATAAATAAAGGTCTACCAACATCCTAAAAAAATTTTAAAAAAGAAATATTTTCTGGAGGTTTCAAGATGACGAACTAGAGAAGCTCACTTTCCTAGCTGTTCCATGGCTCAAAACCAAGAAAACATACAGGTAGCTTCTTAGCAAAGTGGGTGAATGAAAAAAAAAAAAAAGTGTGCGGGAGGACTTTACTGGAATTTAATTCTGGACAATCAAAGCAGATCAGTGACTCAGGAGGTTGGTTATAATAAAACAAGGAAGAAATCCCCAGCACCATAGTCACTGCCATGGCCAGAGGCACCAGCCAGAGTAGTCCCCGCATGAGCACAGATAAGGGAATTAAAGGAACCTGCATTTTTAGGAGAACTAAACTGTGTCTGTTACGGAGAGTTTAGATTCAATGACACTGCAGCCTAAACTGAAAGGTGAGCTGCACAATGTCTTTGTACACAAAAGAAGCAGCATCTCTCCTGGCAGTGTGTGGAAGACAGAGGAAGGAACCAGTTTGCAGCTGCAGCATGGGAACTGGCAGCGGGAAGGAGCCAATTCCTGGCACATCCAAATTTGGACCAAAACACAGGCCTGGCAAACCCACACTGCACAATACAGAGTGTGCCTAAGTGACCAGAAGAAAATCAAATATGAAGAGAGGTTTACACAGGGGACAACTGGGTGCAGAAACCCTCCCGGCTCCCTCCCTCCCCTCCATCTATCTGCTTACAGGACTAGCTGAGAGAGATGCACCTGGCCAAGAACTTGAAAGGGATAGCCCAAGAGATTGAGTTTGAAGATTGAACCCAAGACCAGGACACCTGCAGTTCACAGGTGATTTAGGGGATGAAGAATTGGCTTCTTCACCTCACAAATGGAGCCAAGGGAGATCCCTGGAGTACAGTCTTCCAGTGTGGACCAGCAATTGCTAGGCCCAGGAGGTGTGCTGATTTAAAATCTCCAGACCATGGCATCCAGCAAGGAGCCTGAAGCCTACCTAAGTCTAAATCCATCCGGCCTTCAGGGGTTCCTCCCATGGGATTACCTCTCACCCTTAGGACCCCACCCTAAGTATGATGGAGCAAGCATAATACTGCAGATGGCCCGAGTGCTGAGAAGGGAAGCTGAGAATCTTTAAACTCCAATGGAAGCAATTCTTTAATTTAAAAAAATCATTTTATTGAGTTTTCTTTTAGCTTCCCCCCACCCCTTTTCTCTTTTTAATTGTGACCTTAATGGTTTATGGATATTTATTCCTATTCATATTTTTTTCCTCACTTCCAACATTTTGGAAACCAGTTATTTTTAATGGTTTGGTTTTTGGAGTACTAGGATATTTGATTCGTATATTTCAGTTTGTTTTGAATTCTTTTATTTTTATTTTTTTGCTGTGGCCTGTGTGGTGTGCATTCAGTTTCCCAAACAGGGTGGTGAGAGGATTGGAAATAAGAGAAATAAACACAAAATATAGAGAGAGTGGAACTCAGTGAACCTACCAAACTCCTGGTGAGAAGGGGCACAGCAGGCTCTACACGTTTATTATATAGGTTTAAACATCAAAAGGATTTACTGTGAGAAAGCTTCAAGATACACAAAATGAAGTTGTGAGAGAAATAGCCTAACTGGGGCTCATCAGATTGTGCTCATATCTTTTGTACCTGTGGACTGCTGGCATTTGAACTCAAGGCTGTGAACTAATAAATTCTGTGAGCTTCACAGAATGTCCCTTGAACAGGGGTCAGTAGCAACTGACCAGTCTCAATTGGCGTGTTTCCACCAAGAGTTCTCAGAAGGGCACAGCCTCTGCCTTAGGATATTTCAAAGGAGTCTGTAATTATATTGCCACTCCCAATAATTTTTATGTTTTTATTTTTTAAAATTTTACCATATATGTATTTTTTTTCTGTCAATTATCTGTTACCCTTGATTCTCTTTTTCTCTTTTCTTCCACTAACAGCCAATCTCTAGTCTTATATTCTTCACTAGTCCTTTAATTTTTTACTTCTAACTTCACTTCTTCTCCATTATAATCATCTCATTCTACATCACCTCTGTTCTCTCTCTTCCACCATTCAAAATAGTAAATCCTTTTGCAAACTTCTTGCTATTATTGTAGGCATTAACTTTTCATATTATTTCTGTTTATTGTGACAATGTTATAGACATTATAGTAGGAACTATTTTGTTTAATACTGTATATTGTTTGTATTGGTTATTGTGATTACTTGTCTACCACAAAATGATGAGGTACTGGAAACTATTCGGGGACACTATAAGTCTACAGGACAGAAACTACTGCCTCAGATTCATACTTTGAGATGGGTAGACACACAAACAGCATGAAAAATCAAGGGAACAAATCACCCCCCCCCCAAAAAAAAACATACTTCAATAAAAGAATCCATTGACACTATAGTGGTAGAAATGTAAGAGAAGAAGTTTAGAAGGTACATAGTTAAACTAGTCTGCGAGGTCAAAACAAAGAAACAAGTGAAATCGGAGCGAATATACAAGAACTAAAAGATTACTTCAATAAAGAGATAGAGATTCAGAAACAAAAAATCAATCAGAAATCCTCAAAATGAAGGAATCAATAAACCAAATTTAAAAAAAAAAATCAATGGAAAGCATCACCAATAGACCAGACCATTTGGAAGACAAAGTTTCAGGCAATGAAGACAAAATATATAATCTTCAAAATAAAGTTGACCATGAAGAAAAGACATTAAATTACCATGAACAGAACTTCCAAGAAATATGGGATAACTTGAAAAGACCATGTTTATTATTTACCAGGATAGATGAAAACTCAGAGATACAAACCAAAGGAATACACAATCTTTTCAATGAAATAATATCAGAAAATTTCAAAACCTAAGGAATGAAATGGAAAATCAGATACAAGCAGTGTACAGGACTCCCAATACACAAAATTGCAACAGAACCACATTATGCACATTATTATGAAAATGCCTAACATACAGAATAAATATAGAATTTTGAAGGCTACCAGAAAAAACAATTATTTGGAAACCAATCACATCTAGAAAGAAACCAATCCAGATCTCATCTGATTTCTCATCCTAGAACCTCAAAGAATAATATTCCTCTTGGAATAATATATATCAAGTTCTGAAAGAAAATGGATGCCAACCAAGAATACTATACACACCAAAATTAATTTTCAGAATTGATGATGAAGTAAAAATTTTCCTTGTTAAAAGTGAAAAGAATTAAATACTAAAAAACTACACTAAAATACATGTTTAATATTTCATGAAGAAAAAAAAGTTAAAAAGTAAAAACCAGAAAAAGGAGGAACTACACTAGAAGAATAGTCAAAGGAGAAAGTAATTCAAATTAAAAACAGAAATAAATAAAAATGGCAAGAAAAAATTACATCTCAATAATAACATCAAACGTAAATGGCCTAAATTTATCAATCAAAAGACATAGACTGGCAGATTGAATTAGAAAACAAGACTTGACAATATGCTGTCTCTAAGAGACTCATCTCATAGGCAAAGACAACCACAGAATGAAGGTAAAAGAATGGGAAAAAGCATATCATTCACATGGATCTCAAAACAAAATTGGGGTTTCTATCATCATATCAGATAAAGGGAACTTCAAGCCAATGTTAATGAGAAGGGACAAAGAAGGACATTTCATACTGTTTAGGGGAATTACACATCAACAAGACATAACAATCAAAAATATGTATGCCCCCACCAAAAAAATGAAGTATCTGTGTATATCAAACAAACTATTCTCAATTTCAAGAATCAACAGACCACAACACAATAACCTTGGATGACTTTACACACCTCTATCACCATTGGATAGATCCTCCAAACAAAAACTAACCAACGAAGCCATAGACCTCAAAAATATAATCAATAATTTAGACTTAATGGACATATATAGAATATTTTATCCATCAATGACTGAATACACTTTCTTCACAGTATCACATATATCCTTCTCTAAAATGGATCATAATTTAGGCCAAAAAGAAACTCTTAGGAAATACAAAAAACAGAGACAATACCTTCCATTTTATCAGATCATAATGAAATAAAATTAGAAATCAATGATAAAATAAAAATTGAAGCTCCTTTAAAAACTGGAGACTAAATAATATGCTATTGAATGACCAATGGATAGCAGACAATATCAGAGATGAAATTAAAAAAATACTTAGAGGTAAGTGAGAACTGTGACACAGTTTATCCCAATCTCTGGGACACCATGAAGGCAGTAGTAAGAGAACAGTTTATTGCATTAAGCTCAATCAAAAAAAAGGAAGTCAACAAATAAATAACCTAATATTACATTTTTGAGATTCACTAGAAAAAGAAGAACAAACCAACACCAAAAGCAGAAGTCAGGAAAGAATTAAAATCTAAGCTAAAATCAATGAAATTGAAACAAACAAAAATCCCCCAAACCCCCCCAAAACAATGAAACAAAAGTTGATTCTTTGAATAAATAAAGAAAATTGATAAACCCTATGCCAACCTAATGAAGAGAGAAAATTCAAATTACTAAAATTCATGATGGAAAATAACTTATCACAATGGACACTACTAATGTACAGATAATAATCAAAAACTACTTTGAAAATTTACTCTAATATGATAGAAAATATAGAAGACATTGACAAACTAGAAACATATGACCTACTCAATTTGAATTTGGAGGACATAGAAAAGTTAAACAGATCAATTCCAAGCAATGAAATTGAAGATGCCATCAAATGCCTACCAACAAAGAAAATATAGGGAGCAGACAGATTCTGAGCTGAGTTCTACCAAAACTTCAAAGAAGAATTTACACCAATACTCCTCAAATTATTCCATGAAATAGAAAAGGAGTGAACCTTCCCAGACATTTTATTAATCTAGTGTTTCACAGATACCAAAACCTGACAAAGACACATCAAGGAAGGGAAACTTCTGACCAAGAATACTGGCAAGTTGCATACAAAAACATATTTAAAAACTAGTGCACCATGATCAAGTGGGGTTCATCCCAGGGATGCAAGGTTGGTTTGACACATGATAATCAATAAATGTAATTCATCACATCAATAGATTTAAAGTCAAGAATCACATAATAGTTTTAATAGATGCAGAAAAAGCATTTGACAAAATATAGCATCCAATCATTTTCAAAACATTAGAAAAACTAAGGATAGTAGAAACATACCTCAACATTTTAGAAGCTATATATGTTAAACCCAAGCCCAATATCATTCTAAATGGAGAAAAATTTAAAGTGTTCCCTCTAAAAAGTGGAACAAGATCAAGGGTACCCTTTTTAATACTATTATTCAACATTGTTCTAAAACTCTAGCAGGAGCAATTAGAAGAAAGAAATTAAAGGGATAAGAATAGGAAAAGAGAAACTCAAATTATTTCTATATGTTGATGACATGATTCTATATATGGAAAACCCAAAAATTTCCACCAGAAAACTTCTAGAACTTATAAATGAATTCAGCAAAGTAGTAGGATATAAAATTAACACCCATTAATCAATTGTGTTCCTATATATCAGTGATAGATCAGCTAATAGAGAAATTAAGAAAACAATCCCATTCACAATAGCCTCAAAATAAAAATATTTGGGAATCAATCTAACAAAAAGATGAAAGACCTCTACAAGAAAAACTACAGAATAAAGAAAGAAATTGAAGAAGAGCTTCAAAGCCACCAAAAACATTTACTGGAGAAAAGATAGCCTATTTAACAAATGGTGCTGGGAAAACTGGAAATCCAAATATAGCAAAATGAAATTAGACCTCTATCTCTCACCATGCACAAAACTCAACCCTAATCAATCAAGAACCTAGGCATTAGCCCAGAGACCCTGAGCCTATTAGTAGAAAAAGTAGTCCCAAATCTTCATCATGTCAGCTCAGGAATCAAATTCTTCAACAAGACTCCTAAGGTAGAAGAAGTAAAATAAATAATCAATAAATGGAATTGTGTCAAATTAAAAATCTTTTCACAGCAAAGGAAACAATCAAGAACATGAAGAGAGAGCCTACAAAATGGGAGAAAATATTTGCGACCTGCACCTCAGATACAGTCTTAATTTCCAGGATATATAAAGAACTCATAAACCTACACCAGGAAGAAAAAAAAAACAGTCAATAACTGGGAAAAGAAAATGAACAGACACTTCACAGAAGAAGAAATACAAATGGGCAAAAAACATAGCTGTGGGTATATATGGGACTGCAAGACCAATGTAATTCTGCAACCTGTACACTCAGAAAAAAGAGAAATTATATCCCATCTGACTCAATTGTATATGTCAAGATCATTGTATGTCATGTGTAACTAAGTAAAACAAATAAAAAAATGTTTAACCTCCCTAGAAATTAGAGAAATGCAAATTAAAACTACACTGAGATTTCATCTAACTCCAGATAGAATGACAATTATAAAGAATATAAGCAACAATAAGTGTTGACAACAATGTGTGTGTGGGGGGAAGGTTCACTCATACATTGCTGGTAGAACTGCAAATTGGTGCAACTACTATGGAAAGCAGTATGGAGATTCCTCAGATAACTTAGAATGAAACTACCATTTGACCTAGCTATCCCACTTGTTGGCATATACCCAAAGGACTTGAAATCAGGATACTACATTGATGTGGCCAAATCAATGTTTATAGTAGCTCAATTCACAATAGCTAAGCCATGGAACCAACCTAGGTGCCCTTCAACAGATGAATGGATGAAGAAAATATGGTAGATGTACACAATGGAATATTAATCAGCCATAAAGAGGAACCATATTATGGCATTTGCTGGTAAATGGATGGAACTGGAGATTACCATGCTAAGTGAAATAAGCTAATCTCCCAAACCCAAAGGCTGAATGTTCTCTCTGTTATGCAGATTCTAACTCACAATAAGCAGGGTGAGTGGTGGGGGGAGAATAGTAGTTCACTGATTTAGATAAAGTTAAATGAAGGTAAGGGAGGAGAGATGGAAATAAGAAAGATAGTAGAATGAATTGGATATAACTTTCCTATGTTCATATATGAATAAATAATCAGTGTAACTCCATGTCATGTACATCCACAAAAATGGGAAGTTATACTCCATGTATTTATGATATGTCAAAACATATTTTACTGTCACGTATAATTTAAAAGAACAAATAATAAATTAATGCAATAAAGATTTTCTTAATTTACTTGTTTCAGTTTTTCTCTCACAGTAGGTATCTCATCCATCAATTTAACACATATTTCAGTTGATACAACATAAGTTTCACACACTTATTTTGCAAAATGTTATGCAAGCTGTAACAAAATCTGTATGTGCATTGTCAAGTCTAAATAGTCCCTGTTTATCTTAGGTGTTTTGTGTGACTGCAAACATATGGAAACTTCCTTTTGCAGAGTAATATAAAAACATCTATCTTTAATGCCATATAGGAGTAATAGAATTGCAGGAACAGGTGATATGCCAAACACATTTGCTAAGGCCAACAGCACAAAACAAAAGTTGTTTATTATTATTATTATTATTATTATTATTATTATTATTATTATTATTTATTCTGCTCTTTTTGGTGGTATTCTCAATTGCCTTCAAAGACTGAATTCAGATTTTAAGGTTGAGCATAGATCACAGCCTCTGATTGTTATGTTATGCTGTGACACAACAGGTAACATGCCTACTACTTCCTGTTTCTGTGGTCAACAATCAGAATGATAGTAATGACTAGACCACATGGCTAGGGGCCACCTAATTTAAATCTGGATGATTTTATTGAACATTGCTTAGCTAATGCATTCATGGCCTTGTTATAAGCATTCTCACTGAAAATTGTTCATTCATATACAACATGATGTCTGGCCCACTTTAATTTCACCCTTCTTTCTTCCTCTGACTATTCAGTTACCACATCTTGGGAAGGATGAACTCTCCCAGAAGAAACAAATTAGAGGGAATGCTTTCAATTTACTCCATTTAGAATGATGTGAGATACAACTCTAGTTAGCCTTTGTCATGGTGATCCCGCTGTGTTAGTCAGTTTTTTGTTGTGACCAGAATATCCAATGAGAACAACATAGAGGAGAAAAAAGAAGTTTTTGGCTCATGGTTTCAAAGGTTCAGTTCATAGTGGGTCGACTCCATTGCCCTGGGCCAAACGTGAGACAGAACTTCACAAAAGAAAAACCTGGTGAAGAAGTACTGCTGTGTTCATGCTGAACAGGAAATAGAGAATGAGGAGGCGCTCCAGGGAAGACAGGTCCTTCCAGAGCATGTCCTTAGTGACCCAGGTCCTCCAAGTCCTCCATCCATGCCCCACCGACCTCCAGTCACTGGATTCAATCTAGGATGGACTGATCAGCTTAAAACTCTAATAATCTAATCAGCTTACCTCTGAATATCGCTGAATTAACACAGGAACTTTAAGGAAACACCTGTATATACACTGATATGTTGAGCATAGGTCACAGCCTCTGATTGTTATATTATGCTTTAACACAACAGGTAACATGCCTACTACTTCCTGTTTCTGTGGTCAACAATCAGAATGATAGTAATGACTAGTAATGATAGTAATGACTAGATCACATGACACACCTGATTTCTTTGGCTTTGATTGTGGGTTGGGCAAGTGACTCATATAAGATCAATATTCTTTTTTAAAAATTTTTTTTAGTTGTACATGGAAACAATACCTTTATTTAATTTATTTATTTTTATGTGGTGCTGAGGATCAAACCCAGGGCCTCGCGTGTGCTAGGCGAGCACTCTACTGCTGAGCCACAACCCCAGCCCCAAGACCAATATTCTTTTGAAGAGTATTTAAGAGCATTTTTTCTAACTATTGGAAAAGAGACTCTGAAAGGTGCTTTTTGTTCCATCTAAATATACTCTATCTAGATCTAATGTTGGGAGCTTCTACAGATCTCTTACAACTATAAAGAGCAAAAATCCGAGGGTAAAGACATCACAAAGGTTGATAAAGCAAAGAAAGGGTCTAACTTACTCCTTGATAACATTGTCCTTCATGATTATAAATATCCTGCAGCCATTACAGCTATGAATCTTTTGTTATGAGAGACTTGCATTTTTTTATGCTTAGAGACAATTTGGGATGTCCAAAGACATCACAGCTTATCAAACACAATTTTCATCTTATAATTAGATTACAGAATTTTAGAATTTCTATTAGCCAGAGAAAAAAATCAGTAGAAGATACAAATATATTATTATACATTTATACCATTCATATAGACACAAATATTATTTATGTGTTTTTGACTCATGCAACTATGGAGGCTGATATGTCCCACAATCTGCCATTTACATGTTGGTATAATTCAGTCTGAATCCAAAAGTCTGAAAACCAGAGGGGCTAATTATATACATTCTAATTTTTTTCTTCCCTCTATATTTTATCTCAATCTATTTCACATGGGACAATTAGTAATTGTCATGGTACAGCAAGCCAAAGGTCTTGTCAGGCATCTGGCTTCATCCAGATTCAGAATTTCGTTCCAGAGTTCTACTTTTTAGGTTTAATCCTGGCACAAAGTTTGTATGATTTCTTTCCAAAAGTAAAAAACAGAAACTGACATATGAAGTTGGGTAAGAGTGACTTATAACTCCAGGAAGCCTTTGTGAGAAGAAGACAAAGAGAGGACTGAAGAACCAATATAAAGGGTCATTACATGACATTTGATTGTGTTGAGACCTCCTGAGAAGAATATAGAGTGCTTCCCAGAATTTTCCACCTGAAGACAACAAGCTGAGATGATAGTCTATTAGCATATGTCTCATGTTCTTAAGACTTCTGCGCATATGAACTGAAATTATCTAAATGCCAAGAAAATTTGGAGGTGGCGAGACTCTGAGAAGGTGACATCAAACCTCCAATAAGTGGGAATGAAGAAAAAAAAATTTTCTGTGTTACGGAGACTTGTGCCTTACCAAACATGGCTCCTTGAGAAAGGTAGACTCTGGAAGAGAATCTGTCTTTTAGCCCCTGAACATTGAGGTCTACAACCTTGGTGAAGCGCTTCTTGCATTCAAACTTACAAAAAATTTGAATGTGAGAAAAAAAAAAACACATCAAGATTGCTGCTGGTTTTAGCTGGATCACATGGACCCAAACAGGGAATCCCAACACTCACTACCAGGGCCTGTCTTACTTCTCGAGATGACTTAAAATATGAGAGTTTTTATAGAAGAAGTAGAGAAGGAGCATTGAAGAATGGTCTAGCAATGAAAAATTCTACTATTACAGTTTTCATCTGTCCTCAAAAATCTAATGTATGGGAGCTGGGGATGTGGCTCAAGCGGTAGCACTCTCGCCTGGCATGCGTGTGGCCTGGGTTGGATCCTCAGCACCACATACTAACAAAGATGTTGTGTCCGCCGAAAACTAAAAAACTAAATATTAAAATTTCTCTCTCTCTCTCTTTCTCCCTCTCTCACTCTCTCTTTTAAAAAAAAATCTAATGTATGAGAAATGCAAGATGTTCAAAGGTGAAGTGATTAATATAAAATCTATAACTTAATCAGTGGATTAATACACTTGAATGTATTAATTGGGCAATGTCTATAGTCAGATAGGGTGTGGCTGGAAGAAGTAGGTCAATGGGGGCTCGCCTTTGGGATTTATGTTTTGTTCTTGGCACTTCTCTCTCTCTCTCTCTCTCTTTCTCTCCCTCTCTCTCTCTCTCTCTCTCTCTCTCTCTCTCTCTCCCTCCCTCCCTCCCTTCCTGGCTGTCATGTTCTGAGATGCTTTCCTTTGCCATGGCTTTCCACCATGATCTGCCTCACTTGGGGCCCAGAACCATGGAGTCAACTGATGTAGACTGATCTTCTGAAACTGTGAACCAATAAAAAAATGTCCTCCTCCAAGTTGTTCTCTTTTTTTTTTTTTTTTTTTGTACTAAGGATTGAACCCAGGGGTCCTCAATTCCTGAGCCAGATCTCCAGTCCTTTATACTTTTTGAGATAGAGTATCCATAAGTTGCTTAGGGCCTCAAAAAGTTGCTGAGGCTGGCATTGAACTCACGAATTACAGGTGTGTGCCACCAAGCCCAGCTCTCTAAATTGTTCCTGTCAGTACTTTCGGTCAGATGATGAAAACATCCACCAATGTTGGTGTTTGGAGACTTTAACCAATATTTTTAAAATTGACATCATCATAATCCAAGTACTAGGGGGCAATCCATTTCTGCTATAGAACAGTTTTAAGGAGAGTTAAGTCAATGAGAAAACTCTGAGTGCTCTAGAGGCATTTGGCTCAGTATACTCATTTTCACTCGATTTTAATAAAATACAGCTGGCCAAATAAATTGATTTCTCATCAATGTTAAGCTCCTCCTCCTCTGATATGTTGAAAATCAATGCTCCCTTGTACAAAGGAATGTGTGGACTCAGGAGGCACACATTAATGTGCTTCCTGTTAAGAAATACTTGCAATGTGAATAAATGAATGCTGCCTTTATATAAATATTTTAATTGCATAAAAAATCTTTTCTGCATCTGGCCCCTGGGAAATAAACTACAGCAGAAAACAGCATGCTATTTTTTCTTATCTTAAAAACAACAATTTTTTCTCCCTCCTTAAGATTCTACTCTTTCCTTCCTTTCTACAAAAGCTACTCACAAGAATTTTCTATCATCCTTGCCTTTTCTATCTCCATTGTCCACCAAAGTGTACCTTACCTGCTCATATCAAGATCTGATTTAATATGACTTGGGGAAAGATAAGAAATTTATTCGTGTATTCAGCAATTTCGGACCAGGCTCTGTTTTGGGTACTGACACAGCAAGCAAGAAAAAAGAAAACGTCCAGATGCTCATGTAGTGTGTGTGTGTGTGTGTGTGTGTGTGTGTGTGTGTGTGTGTGTGTGCGTGCGCGCGCGCACGCGCTTGAGTTAGGCTGGTAATTAGGAGGCAAAAGAAAAGGAATACAGTAGCCACATGGTGATGAAGCCTATGAAGTATAATAAAGAAAGGATGGAGAAGAATGTGATGTGACAAAAATCTTAGATAGGATGATCAGTGATGGTCTGTGTGGAGAAATGAGGTTTTAGCAAGGGCTTGGAGAGAATCAGGGAATGAGCCAGGCATATTTTGAGGGAAAGTTATCTAGTAGAGAGCATAGGCAAGGCCAAGATTCCAAGGAACAGACTGCTTACACAGGTGTGAAACACAGTACCTACATTGTTCCTCAATCCCTACCACCTCCCCACCTTCCTGTGCATACCTAGACAGGGAAACCTTTGCAAAAATATCCAGCATGCCTGTAAAATCATATAATTGTAGTATAAAGAGGATTTCATTGTATATTCTCTGCATTTTTCAGTATCTAAAGAAATCAATTATTTGTCTAGGTAAGAATGAGAACACAAATGACAGCCCGAACCATTCTAATGGAAGCATCAATCAAAACAGTGTGATATTGTCTGTGGGTACACAGTGCCGTAGATGAGTATGGATGCAAAAGTGCAAGCTGATTTCCATTGCTGTGAAAAGCTGAGCACAGGATGCTTTCTTGAAGGTAGAACATTTGTCAAACTGTGTTTATGTCCAGAGAAGTAGCATCTAGCTGCTGATTTGGACAGGTTCTTATTTTTCTTTCTCTCCTCAAAATTTAAATTAATCTAAATCAGAATGTTTCATTATGGCTCTTCCTTTTATTACACAAATTATTCTAATTTGATAGGACTTCATTTGGAATTGCATTCTCTGGCAAGTATTCTTTCAATATTCAAATCTCACTGCAATGCAAAGTTTGTTGGTTACTTTGGAGTATTTAGGGATTAGGGCTGAGGAAACAATTACCTATATTACATAGCTGAACAAACAAACAAACAAACAAAAAGAGCTGTACTTATCTTCCTGGGAAATTCATTTTCTTAGTCAAAATAGCAGAAGGAAGAAAGGGCAGACTTCCTCACTAGAGAGTGTATTGGCCAAATCACACAGAGCAACCAGTGGACGGAAACCCACAAGCCAAGTAATCCAGTTTCCTGTATTAATAAAGATTTTTAGCATTACTAGCAGAGGTTTGTCTGTAATAGAGAAGTTGAGTTAATTCAAATAAGACATTTGGCTTAGTCATTTTGGTATAGAACCTTTGTTTCTTAAATTGCTGACTTGACTATTACAAATGGCTTTGGCTACTTCTTTGGCTCTTCATTGTCTTGTACCTAATTAAAAACAATCTTTACATTATTTATTCTTAGTTCTTTATGCTGCAGAGCTCCAAACAGAACATAATGAAGTACACTGCTACTGAAATTCTCTTCAGACATCTTTTAGGGTTAAGTTAAGGCAATTCAGTACCATGTACGGATAATTATTAAAATCCTCCACATCCTAGAGGTTAAGGAAATAATTGAGATTCTCCAGTTGACTCCTACATGATAAATAGTACTTTACAACAAATGGGAGGTAAATGTATAATTTAGAGAATTAACATTGTGCATACTGAGTTCAACTCTACAGATGTTCCAGTCCATATTTCATAATAAACTCCTACTCACAGTTTATTTCCTTACCCATATGTCCACAGGCAAATCAGTGGTTGAATAGAAAGACTGCAACTCCTTCAGTTCAATTAATAGAGTTAATTTTGATCTACTTGTTGGATTCTGAAAACTGGTAAGCAGAGGGTCTGAGAGCTGAAGAGTTTACTGACTAAAAATAAATGGTTGAAGGGCAGTGTTGAAGCCCAAGGGAAGATGTATTATAAACAATAAAAAGGCAGATTAATGAGACTATATATTTTTTTCATCCACAGTTACCTGCTGGGGGGGATTGACAAAGATTGGATTTGGGTTGGCCAGGCCAATACAATAAAGGAGAGATGGATCATGGAATTTAAACTGGGCCAGGGGAGAATGGAGGGCCTCCCAAGCCCGCTCTCAGGAAGTGTTATCCTTGTATTACAAATTCTATTTTACAACACTTAAAACTACTGGCAACACTTTTCATGAAAGTTAGGAAACAAAAGGAAGTGATGCTAGGCAAAGGCAGACTCCTCTTAGTAGGCAGAAGGAAGATAAAGTCTGAAACTGTTTATAATTAATTGTTCTGCTTTTTTTTTTCTTATTAAAGCTCTGTGATTTTGAGTACATTTTATCAGTAAGGAAACAGAAGCAAAATGCTATATTAGATTCTAGCAAGTTAATTATAATTAGTTTTAAACCATGGGGTTTAAAACATAATTCTTTCCTAGATATATTACTCAGTATGTGCATAAGTCCTTGAATCGATTAGCTAAGTGCGTGAACATGAGTTTCTAGACTCCAAATTTTTACATATGTCTACATATCTATTTTATATATAATACAATGTCAACATTGTTTCTTAAAGATTTTGATTTTGTGCCATTAAAACGTTAACCATTAAAGTCTATAAAATTCATGTGTAATATATGTTATTTGTAGAGTGAAAATAAAGCAAAAGGGGTTAAGAACAGGGGTAAACAGGTGAAGTACTGAGTTTGTTACAATTTTCTACAATGTTTCATAACATTTTTCAGTCTTAGATTTCTTTTTATAGGGTCAGACCTTTTCACTGCATGATATTCTTACTCTGCAAAAGATAGCATTTTAGTGACTAGAATAAATTTTGTCTTCAAATATTTCTGATTACACTTAACCCTAATTATAGAATCTGTGTGTGTCAGAGGTATGGTATGCTGGAGTTTGTGCAAACATGGTATTCACATTTGTGAATGTGTATATGTGTACATACACTTAAGTACATCTTCACTGATGTTCAATAAGATGAAGTCTTCAAATCAAAAAGTCAAATTTGACAAAATTAGAGTTACATGTTTGTGAGGTTGCCTATTGTTTTAAATAACTGAGGGATACAGTGAGAACCTATTCTTTTTTGACAACAAAGATGTAGGAATGGTTAGGTGCTTGTCCTCTTTCACCGTGACTCTCTAGAAGTTCTGCAGGATCATTTAGCTTCCCATGTGAAGTACATAAGCAATGAGCTGTATTGGTGAACTTCAGCGAATAAAATGGACCACATTTATTATATATTACCTTCGTTAATGATGCTCAAAAAAAGCATAGTTTTCTTTTCCAAGAATTCATATGCCTACGTATGCAGGCAAATAGGTCTGTTGTTTTGAAAGTCAGCCTGAGTCACTCCAGTCTGGTCAATCTAAACTTTTTCATAGACTTGGATAGCTGTTAGAATGCTGTTCATTTAGAAGGCATCAGTAATTTGCTCCCAAGGATGTGGGTTTTCACCCACAAACATCCCCTTTTTTTTCCCCTTATAAATTGACAATAAATGCATTGTATATTTTCATTCTTGTATAAAATAGAACTTGATGATTATATTTTAATGAGGGCTGTAGTTTCTATGTGTGAGCAAAGTAATTGCTCAGAAACCCTTCTGCAGTCTTATTCAAATCAGACTAAATATCTGAATACTCTACCAGAGAAAATAAGAGGACAATTTTCAACCATTCTTAGTCACTGAATAAATAGAAAGAAAATGAAATTGCTCATATCACACCTTATAATTATGTCTCTCCTGCTGAGGTACTCCAAAAGGTGCAATTAAAAGATAACTATACAGAAAATAATGGCTTAATTTAATATTTAAATAGACATACAAGGATTTTGAGTATCCAGAGAGTGGATTTGTTTCTCAGTTCTTCTTCATAGTGACCTGCCCAGTGTATAAAACCTTCTTTGAACTAAATTATCATTAATGACAGACACCTTCAAATAGACTCACAGATGTCTTACTGAATCCAGGATTCAGAGAGACTCCAATTCTATTTGTGTCAGAAATAGGAGAAGATTCTTATGTTTCTATACTCACTCTTTTTAAGAATAAGTACATTTTACCTTTGGGAATATTAAGATGAAATCAAAATAGTCAAATTCATTCAGTTATATGTGGTATATAGGTTTTCTATTGGAAGTATAACAAATTACCACAAATTTAATGGCTTAACACAGAATGTTTATTGTCTTCTTTGTACAACAGAAGTTCCAGATAGATCTCACTGTCCCAAAGGTGGTGACGGGACTGTATTTCTTTGGGAGGTTTTAGAAGAGAATCATTTTCCTTCTCTTTTTCAGCTTCTAGGCCTCCTTCTCTCCTTGACTTGTGCCCCCTTCTTCTCCTGTCAAGGTCAGTTTCTGCATATAGAGTTCTTTGCTGATATGGCCTGGTTCTCAACTTGACGTTTGCTTTTAGTCTCATTTATAATGTTTGCAAAGCAAAAGTTTTTTATAGCATTGTATTCAGACATCCCAACTTTTAAAAATATCATTGTTCACATGTCTCTAAGTTATTTTGTAATTATATATTGGCTGAATAAGGCTCACTGGATTCATTTTTAAATTTCAACTAAAATACACATTTAGTATTTTTGGATGTATTATAAGGCAAACATTTAGAAAAATGTGAAATTATTAAATTTTCTTGAGAAAATTATTGGATAATTCAATTCATCTACATTAATTTATAATTCTTGATTTTTCATGGATTTATCAAGGCATTAAGGGTAGTTATTTTTTTTTTTTCAGAATCATAAAGGCCAAAGGATGATTCATGGCTTGGGCTGGATGGAGCCGGAAGGTGAGAGATTTCATCATTTTGCTCAGAATGATGTACAATTTTAAACTAATGAGTTGTTTATTTTTTTTTAAAAAAAATGTCTCATTTAGTGTTTTGGACTGAGATTGAGTTCAGGTAACTAAAACCATAGAAAGTAGAACTTTGAACAAGTTGGAGAGGTATTACATAAAACAATTATTATTTATTTATTATTAGATCAATGATAAATAAGTATAAAATAATTTTCAAATTTGCTTTAATTCTTGTCAAAATATGAAGCATGTATTTCCTAAATTATTGATATATTGAAAATTGGGAGAAATTTATGGTCAATGACAAAGACACTTATATAAAAACAGTCTAAGATATTTAGTTTGCTAGACTCTAATTTCCTTGTGGGTTGTCTTCTTTTTAAGTAAATTGTATTGTTTTCAAATAGTCTAATAATTTATTGTGTCTCTTGATGCCTAATAAATTTCCTCCTTGGTTATTTGTACACACTGAAATATCTAAAGCACTGTGTTGGCTTTCTCTAAGTTCCTGAAACACCTAAGATAGTTAACTTATAAAGAACAAATGTTTACCCTTGATTTGGGCTGTCTAGTAGGTAGGCCAGATAGCGTTGGTATGGGGTCCATGGTGGAGCAAACTGCTCACTTTTTAGCCTAGAAGCAAAAGAGAGAGAAGAAGAGGAAGAGGACAAAGTCCCCCAATCCTTTCAAGTTTATTCCTTTAATGTCCTATGAAGCTCCCACAAGGCCCCATCTCCTAAAGGTCCACAGCACCTCCCATTAGGAATTGAGCCTTTAGCATATGGACCTTTGGGGGACACTTATACAGATCATAGCAGGCACCTTTATTGTCATGAAAATTACTAATCCTGTTGCTTATATATTGCTTCATTTTCATTCAGTCAAGGCTCAAATTTTTATGTACATTGTCGCATACAAAATAATTTTATACTAGCTATTATAGGGGTTAATTACCCATGTAGTTTGTTTTTAATACCCTAGTAGGAGAGAGAAGATTTGTATAACTATTACTTTTATTATTACTTTTATTTTATAAATCACATTTGTTAGCATTTTCTTTTCTAGGTTAGTACTTCAACCTATATGGAATCATTCACCACCAAATATTTTTGGATTAATCAGAAATGTACCCACATCTAATAGGTGCTGGACACTTCCATTTGCACTGCTGTCCCCTCTATTGTAACTACTGCTGTCCCCTCTATTGTAACTACTGCTTCCTCCAGGTAATGGGGGTTTTGGGGTCACCTCTGCCCATTTCTCTGGGTTGTACTACATTCTCTGTGCTTAGAGCTTTTACAAAGGTCCACAGCTTCTTTGAATGGGCATCTCAATGCTTTCCAGGTATCACTGTCCTTGCTTGTGGGACATTTATGCAGATTCTTAGGTTACTGTCAGGCACCATAGCTACGAAGACTTCTTGTTCTGAAGCATCATTAGATGCCATCTTTGTCATTTTGTAATGCACTGTGATTAGGATTCCAAAGCATGTCATGTATATTCCAACTTCCTATAAAGTTTTAGTGAAACATATTCTCATTTTAACTAACAACCTCCTCTCCAGCATTTCTCTTAAACATCTTGGGCAGAGACACATCCAATACCAAATTCAAGTGAACAACATCAAGCAATGCTCACTGCTTCCTGCAAAATAAAGCCTCATTATGCCCAGTACCTTTTTTCTCTTAGAAGAAATGTTCTCCTTGGAGAACATTCGGTAGTCTGAGATTTAAGTGGTTGTCAGGCTTAATGGAGTCGGCAATTCCCCAGACATAACCACATACACTAAATAACACTCTCAGATTCAGTGTGGCTTCCTAATGGCAATTCTTTCTCTTGACCACAAAAGATATACTATGAAAAGTCTTAGAACTGGCATCCAGATCAAGTCTGAAGTCTGTTTAGAGGAGGAAGAGATTACATTTGTTTGAGAGACTCAGTCAAGTCTTCTTGGAAATGTTTGTATTCTGTGACCCAAAAGGAAGATTCTGATAATTCAGGGACAGAAGAAAAGCTTTTCACGGTTGGTGCAATCCTGTGATATGTATCACAGAGACAACAAATAATAAAACATGAGTGAGAAAAGAGCAAGTAGTCTTATTTTCTTAGAAAATAGAGATATGTCACGATCCATGATAGTAATTTGAAAAGGTAAGTAGGAATCACAATACAAAAGAGAACTTAGAAAAAGGAATTTAACTTTCCTTCAAGTAAAACATCTCTTCTTGTCAGTCTTTCTTAAAAATAGAGAAAGTCATTTTAGGGGGATAGGAAGGGCAGCAGATTAGAATAGATATTATGATTGCTGTATGTATATAGGTGACTCTATGATCAGTGTGATTCTGCACTCTGTACAATCAGAAAAATGAGAAATTATACCCCAATTGATTCAAATGTATGAATTGCCAAGATAATCATAATGTCATGTGTAGCTAATAAAAAAAATAAAATAAAAAGTCATTTTAGTATGTTACTTCTCTTTGCTATACTATTAGTGCTGTCTTGGTAAAAACAGATAAACAAAATGTTTAGAGACTAATGTTTGCTCCCTTTTGATTGCTTCCAAATTAGGACAAACCTTTTATTTTGTTTGTAATAAATATAAAATATGCACACAAATTTTCATCTTGCATTACAGTAAGAAGCCAAGTGTTAATTTAGATGTAGTCTTTCATGTTGATTACTTTTTCTCATTGAAATACTCAGTGGTTTTCAGAGGGTGATTTTGAAAATTGAACGTGATAATACAAAATCACATTTCTTACAATATGCTTTATATAGAGTAGGTTACCTAATCCAGTCAGCAATCATTATCATTCCCATTTTTTTCAGATGAGAAAACAAAGAGCAGAAAGGTTATGTAATTGATCTAAGGTTATCAAGACAGTGAGCAATAGAAGGTGATGAACTGAGTCAGAATCTATCTCACAATGTGCTGTGCCAGAGCTCCTGATACATCATAGAAATCCAAGAACTATCTTCTCAGCCACTTTGCTTTTCTTTCTTTTCTTCTTTTCCACATTTAAGTTTTAACTTTGATGACACTTTTTGTTTGTGTGGGCAGAGAGAAAAACATAGTTTTAAAGTCTCTTTCCATTCGTATTCTTTTTTAAAGAAAGCAACATTTATCTTCTTTGTCAAACAAGCAGCTGTATGATGTGAAAGTCCAACTATTGATACCAACACATGTATTTTACAGAAAGAATCAATAGTAACAACTCTTTGGTGTGTGAATAGAGTTACTCACCTGTCATTTCTCCTCCACAAACTCTTCCCAAGGGTACTAGGAACTCAAAGAAGCAAAGCCACACTGCCAGGACAAAGAGCAGCTACCAGGTTCCACCTGAAGGACGATAGCAACACCTGACCCTCAGAGGCCGGTCAAACACAGAGGGAACACACAGCCCATGGGAACTGAACAGGACATCTTCTTTTCATAAACCTCAATCTTCATCTTGTCAATTTACTTTCTTCTGCCTGGACCCACAATCCAAGGTGATGAGCAATTCGCTGGAGGAGGTAGTTGGCCCTATGGTCTGAATATTTGTGTTCCTCACTCCCCAAAATCCATGTGCTGATATCTAATCTCTAGGGTGATGGTATTCGAAGGTTGTGCTCTTTGGGAGATGATTAGGTTATAAGGCAGGAACTTCATGAATGGGATCAGTATTTTTTCTATAAAAATGGTTGGAGGAGCTTGTTAGTCCTTTCCCTTCTTCCCTATGAGGATACAGAAGGTACCCTCTATGCAGCACAGAGTCCTGACCATACACTGCTGTATAAGTACCGCACGTTAACCGGTTGTGCCACTGGAGCATCTCCTGACCATACACTGAGTATATAGGCATCTTGATCGTGGACTTCTCAGCCTCCAGAACTGTGAGCAATAAATCTCTATTATTTCCAAATTACTCCATCTAAGTTCTTTTGTTACAGCAGCTAGAATGCACTGATGCCTTCTGTAGTCCACAGGAGCAGGAGAGAAACTCATGTGTACATTGCAGGGTATAGTAATTTTGCCCATTAGAAAACATAGGTCAAACAGTTATTTAAAATATGATCAAGGAATGGGGAAAGTGACAAGAGAAGCTACAGAGAATATCTTAACTTACAAAAATATCAACGTTTTGAGACAGTTTAAATTATATTTAAGCTCAAGTGTCAGGGAGGAGATATACTATCATGGATAATGTTTATCATTATGGAGAAAACTGCAAATAAATTTACTGTTTAACTGTTCAAAATAAAATAAGACCATACTCTGAAATCATTATATAAATTATCACAGCAGATGGAATTAGTGGACAATAAGTTTATTTGGAGTTACATAGGTTTTTGTAGGAAAGAATTTTTACCTATTTAATTTAATCTTTCTTCCATACAAAAAGGAAAATATATACAAATGTGCATGTGTGTGTGCCCACACAGACACAAGCCTATACAGAGTATTAATCCAGAAAGACTATTTAAGGAAAAATCATTATTCAAGAATAAATAGTACACTTAGATCTTGATTGATAAATAACTATATAAATAAGTAACAAATTTAACCTTTTCATATTTAACCTTTTCATTTCTTCTTAATAGAAGAAATAGCTGCAGGATGTTATGATGCATATAGCTTTAACCATGTTTATAATTTGCACATTCCTAATTTTTTTTAAAGTTCTCTGACTTCAGACCTGAAAATAAGCAAAGGATATGGATGGGTATCCCTTTTTACATGTGCATGCACGTTTATTCAATTTTATGTTGATGGGCCATTTTATAGTGTTGTCAGAAATTAATTTATAAAGAATTGATAATATGCAACTAATATTTGTCCATAGCGATTCATATGAGTTTTGTTCAGTGGAGATTTGAATTGTTTCTGCTCTGCAGGAAAGATAACCACAAACATCACATTTTATCTGCCCAGAGGTGAATTAAGCAGTTTAGCACAAAATATCTTATTTGTTTTGGTAGATGTAAGAATGTATGTGTACATACATTCTTCAGATTTTCTTTGGAATCAGCCTACATCTTACCTGTTTACAACAATTCCTGAGTGAAATAAAATAAATGAAATGGTTATTTTGTATTTACATGAGATTGGTTGCTTTAACATCTTGGAAATTATATATTAATGTACACACATACACATATTGATAAATATCACACTTGATTTGAACAGGTGCATTTTAATAATTAATGTTATTGGGAAGTAGTTTAAAGTAGATATTATAATAATAGGTATTGGATTTCTTTTTCATTAAATCTGTGAGAACATTTTTCTCATCTCCATAGAAAATGAGATCACTTTTTCTTATGAAAGCACAGGGCCACTATCTGCAGCCACATGGGCTGTGCTGTGCACTGCATAACCTTGGGATGTGCCATTCACCTGGATGCTAATGGGAGCAGCACCCCTAGAAATAGTACTATATGAGAGCTCTGTTACAGTGGAATTTTAGCTTTTCTTGAACACTTACTATGCTCCAGATAATTAATTAATTAATTTTTGGTTTGATTTAGAAGAAAATAAAAATGAAGATGGTTTTGTAGTACAAGGAAAAGTAAGCTGATATGAATAATACAATGAGCCTAAGGGGCACAGGAAATGGTGGTGGTAGAAATGGTTTCTGAAGACAACCATTTGGTCAGGAGAAATCTTTGTTATTTGTATTTATGAATCAAACAGTTAATTTCAGTTATTACCATTGTGTCTTCTTTTTTCTTGGTCTTTGGTGCCTTCTCCAAGAGTACAAAAAGTCCTTTTATAAAAGACTTTTTAAAAATTACAAAATAAATAGGACTATAGGTAAAGAAGATTTGCTTCTTTAAAACACTCTTTTAACTTGATTAAAGCTTCACAGGTATACTGAAGCAACCTAAAATAAATTTGACAGGTAACTGTACTATTCATGTCGACACTAATTCATGCTGAGTGAACACCAAGGTCAGCTGTCTAGAATGGTTTAAATTAATGTTAACATTTCTGAAAGAATTGTGAGGAGGTTCCTTTTTGCCCATATAGCTTCAGGATTTAGATTCAAGTACTACATTTAACAGTACTTGAGATATTAGAAGTAAAATTATTTGAACATTATTTTATTAAAATAATAATAGAATTTCAAGATTTAAAGGTACTTAAAGATCATGCCATAAATTCACCTTGGATATTTTTGAATATCAGCAAGAAAACATTTTTCAAGTAGCCCAAACTCTGCTTAAATATTCCTAGCACCAAGAACAAAACTCTCAGCACCTCCTTAGGCAAGGTAGGAGGATATCTTTAGAAACATCTAATTTTTAATCAGTTCTTTTTCAGGTTGAACAATTTCTATCCCATGTACCTCCCCAACAACTGGAGAAAGGTTGAATGTAATTCTAATTTGAGTTCCAGAAAGAGATATCAGACATGCGTGGAAGAGAAATTAAAAAATAAAATAAAACCTTTAGACTCAGTAAGAGAAATGAATACCAGATTCAGTAAAACCAGCCCATCTCAATTAATAAAAATAAATCAGATTTATTCTAGGCACATTGTAGTGAAATAGCAGAATATCAAAGGCAATAATTTTAAAAGCACATAGAAAATAATTTACATTCAAATGCAGAATTAAACTGAAAGCTGACTTTTTACTACAAAATAAAAACTAGAAAACAATGAAATTTTGGGGGGAGCACTGAGAAGTATGATATGTCAGTATAGTATTGAGGCTCAGTGAATAAATTTAAAACACCAGGATGAAATAAAAACATTTGTAGATAAAAAGGCTGAGTCAGTTTTCCACCAATATGTAACTTTATTTACTGCACTTCTGTGAGAAAAAGGAAATAATCAGAAATATCATATTATATATGATGACCATAAAAACCCAATACCCTAGTATCTTGCTTCAGGGATCATAGCTGACATAAAAGTTCCCACTACTGCTCTCTGGAAGACATCGTATTTGTGTTGAGGTCTTAGTGTTTTGGGGAGCTGCTTCAGAAAACACTCTAAGTCCAAATTCATATCAAAGAGAGCTTTATTTACCTGGTCATGGACTGTCACCCACCCATAGAGATTGAATCTCTGTGGGAGAACAGCAGCTTCCTGGTCTGTTCCTTGAGAATTTATGAACAAAAACCATGTCATGTAAGCAAGTGTCGTGTAAGCAAGCCAATCACAGAAATTAAAACAGTAATTAGCAGGACCTGTGGGCTCTAAGCAGGACTGGAATTTTCCAGTTAGCAAGCAAGCAAGTACAGAACCTAGAGAAAAGCAATTAGCTTTGCAATTCAGTTAACCACATTTCAGGGTTCAAGAAGGTGCTAGACAAGCGTATCCTGAGTTTGAGCAGGGGCGAGAATGTATTTCAAAGTCATGTAGACCCACAAGTGCACTCAAACCCAGGATGTAGCTCACCATGACCACTGCTGCATCCTAAGTAGGGTACAATTTTGGGGGTACAGAGTACAAAAAAAAACCTTTTTTTTTTTTATAAGAAAACAGTTTTCATTTCATTTTCTCAGATTCATCTCCTATAACAGTTTTTGATAGAAGGCAGCAAAATGGAGTCTTAGGCCTGACTATGACAGTTCTTGCTTGATAATTGTCTTATCTCACTTATCACTATCTTATATGTATAATCTATATATTTTTTAACTAATCTATAACTTACAATTTTATTGATTGTATTTATCAGTTCACAACACTACTTAGTAGCCTGGGAAGATGCCAGCAGATGACCAAACATGGCGGGCATACATTGAGGGCCCATTCCTTCCACTGTTCATTGGCAGCAAGGATGTCCCAGCAGCCCTGAGGGCACTTTCTCACAGTTGTATGGGAATCTGAGACCTCTCCTGCCGTCTTTATTTCTTTTTCCCTCTCTGTCAACCTTCGTATTTTATTAATATTGCTTTATTAGCATCTCTGTGAAAGACTTATGGTCTACACTTGATGTGTCTTCAAAAACAACCAGTTGATAGTCTCCACGGGGTCTGTGGTGTGAGGCAGGAGCCTTGGTAGAAATTCTTAAGTGATGGGTATCCTAGGATATGTCCTTTATGGTCTGTTGGTCATGAGACAGGCATACTAATTGGGAGAAAGCCGACCCCAAATGTGGAGAATTGGCTGGAGAGAAGGGGAAGAACTATTTACTTCAGAGCTTGGAGAATCTGTAAGTGAAGGGAGAAACACCAAATGCTTCTCCCCCATTTTTCATGCTTTCTTCCCTGCAAGAGAGCTCCACTGGTGTTTCACTCATGGATTTTCTAAACCTCCTCAAGCACGGTTCTTCTGGGCAGGAAGAATAACTCCACTGAATGGACAGTTTTGGAGAGAGACAAAGAACATGTGTCACTAGCCCTCCTTCTTCCCATCAGTATCCAGCGGATATAGGAAGTTAAAGGTTTGTACTTCTCCATACTGAATATCTAAAAGGGAAAGCTTCCACCCAAAATCATAGAAGGGAGGCTTTGTAATAATTTAGCATTTCCTACAATTGGGGAGATAGGTTCATTTAATTCTGGTGTTTGTTATTAGGAAAATCACTTGCCTGCAAATATTCTCTAAAAATAGATTCACCAAAAATCAGTTTTATGAATAATTAAGCTGTCTTTATATGATTTTAAGGTTTTTTTTTGTCTTTTTTAATGAGTTTATAACTCAAGTAGGGAGTCGAATAACATAGAAAAGCCACCTTGAATCTGTAATGCACAACACAGTGCTATTGCACAGAAGATAATAAAAATGGAATGAATAAATACTGTGTAAGTTCAAATCTGCTATTCCTATGTGGGTTGATACATAAAATGCACTCAACAGTTTCACAAGTTCTGTTCTTCAGATTTAATTTACATAAATAGGAATTTATGTTTTTCAAACCGAAAATTACTCCTTTATTTTTCTTTGCCTAATTATTCACAGGAAAGGGGAGGGTTTTTACTGGTTATAATTTTTTGAAATTCTCATTTAGCTAAGCCCTTTGGGAAAATGATACGTTCATTTCCTAAAAGTGCTTTGACTTTTACAGTAAAATAAAATCTGCAATAAAATCTTTTTTTCCTAATTAGGTAATATCTGCTATAAAAAAAAGAAATCATAAAAATGAATACTGTGCACTCTGAAAGACCTTGTTAGTGATGTGCCTTCTGCTCAAGACTACCAATATCCATGATATGTACTCAGGCCGGGGCTTGTGAAAAAACATTGCATGAAATCTTCCCTTTTCTGATTCTATTTGGCACATTTTCCTCAGTCTCATTTTTCCATCTCATTGTCACCAACATGGAGAATGTCCTTTAAGCTGTGAACTTTTACTCTGTACCCTGCATTACATAGCAACTTCCTTTGTGGGGCTCTAGCTTAAGAATGATTCACATGACTACTCCCATGCCCAGGTCAGCTCTGATGGACCACCCTATCCTTCTTGATTCCCATGCAGTTGGCATCTGATTGAGTCCACGCTCTGTTAATAAATAAAGCAGCTATTCTTTCTCAGGGACTAAATCTGCTTTCTGTATTTCCCTTTACATTTCAATCCCCCTTCAAATCTTTGTTTTTTTCCACTGAGGAGAGAAAGCCTGACTTTCAAGTGGAGCTCGAGTGTTTACTACTCGGTTTGATGACTCTCTTGTGAAAATGGATTTTGCTTTCCTTTCAGTTTTCTCCTGTTCTCAGTTCAGAACAATCCTGTGTTTACAGCTGATAAAACAGCCTGTCTTCAAATCCCAGTGTAGAATAGTTCAACTTACTGAGTCTTCCAAGGTAAGACCTGGCTATTTGGAAGAATTTTTCCATGTAATTGGAAAAGTAAGTATATTATTTGTAGTGTCTGGTCAATTTTGATTGGATTGGGAGATTGCAAGGAGTGACCAGAGATCCCTCACATGGATCTCCACCATTGTCCATGCAGACCCCTGAGAGTTTGTGCAGACTTGTGTCAATAAATAAAAATTAAACCACACCTAGGCAATGGTTGTTGTTTAGTTTTTCACTAGCTATCTGGAATTTTAAGGGTCATGCTCCATTTGTTAATGTGAGATTGCAGTATATCCTGATTAGAGATCAATATTCCTAGTCACCCAAACTAGACCTTTTATGTAAAAAGTCTGTTAAGGTGAAATGTGGGAGAAAATATAATTACGCATGTGATTTTGCAACTCTCACTTTTTGGAAGCAATAAAGTTAAACAGATCAACTTCATTTTATAAGTCAGATTAATAAGATGGAACCAGATAAATATACAGGGGGCACACATTTAGGAAATTTGAACATTCATGGACTAAAAGCTAGGTCAGTTTCCATTCAGGCTAAGGAATTATAAACTTCTCTGTTTTGATTTTTTTTAACTTTACTTTAAAACAAAAAAAATAATTAAATTTATTTTATGGAATTATGTATATCTCATTTTACCATTATAAGAATATTAAAAAGCATAGAATATTATTCCCATTTTTCAAACTAGGAATCTAAGGCTCCAGATTAAATAAAACAGATCAAGGTCATGCATTTGTTAAAAGTTTTCATGCCCTTTACACCTGTACAGCTTAGCACCCTCCAGAAAGGAGTCAAGGTCATTTGGGTGGAAGAAACATATGGGATCTTAATTTTAGCAAAATACTTTTCTCATATTGTCATTATTCAAAAGCAGAAAATAGGCTTATTTGCAATTTGGCAGATATGTCAATTACAAAGAAAACATTGAGAACTCACAGCAATTATGGTACTTAGAAAAATGCTTTTTATTCTGCCTCTTAAAATGTGAGTTTGAGAAAAAATTAATAGCTTTATTTTATAAATTTTCTTTGTGAATAATGCTGAAAATTACAATATTTGTTGTACTAATATTTAATTTAAAATTTTTATTTTTCTATCATTTAATATTTAAATCAACTTTGTTCCAATTCCTAAAATTTTACTGATGTATATGTAGCTATACAGTTCTATGTGTTTATACATATATATTTGAAATCATATACATACATACATATAAATTTGTATCAAGATTTTTCTTAAAATTATCAGCAGCACATTATTTTGTGGAGGGGTACTGGGGATTGAACTCTGGGGCACTTGACTACTGAGCCACATCCCCAGCCCTATTTTGTGTTTTGAACTGGAGAACCTCCAGTCTCAGCCTCCTGAGCTGTTGGGATTACAGAAGTGTGCCACTGTGCCTGGCCAGCAGCACTTTTAATGTATGTTATTTAGCATAACTATTTTAAATGTCTGCATATGACATCATTACTAAAACTTAAGTTGTTTATAGGTTTTTATTATTTTCTAAATGCAATGGAAATCATTGGATATGCACCTTTTTTTCCCATTTAGATTATTTCCCCAGAATGAGTGACCTGAGGGAAGACTTGTCCCAAGTATCAACATCCTTTCTCTGCTTGGTGGGTATTACAAATATCCTTTTGTTTTTCCAAATGATTTCACTCCCCCAGCAACATTGAGCCTCGAGCAGTTTTACTGTACTTTGCCAATCTTAGACAGTGATCCTACAATCAATTAATGAACTTTGCCAGAATGATGCCACATGGCAATCTTTACTCTGGGTCTATAAAAGTTCAAATGTGTTCTTGTATTTACCACTTCCATCTATCTGTCTATTGTATATTTTCTGTTATTTATTTTTCCTTTTTCATTTACATATTAGTTGCTTGCTATGTTTCCATCTCTTTAGCCAGCCCTCTAGACAGAATATAATAAATGTATTCACTGTTATATTGTCTACAAAAGTATTTTATCAGTCTGTTTTCATTTGTATATGAAAGTTTTAGGAGAGTTTTCCATTGCTATTTCCTACCCCAATATTCAGAGATTAGATTAGTATTGAAATTTATTTTTTAATTTTCTTCAACTGCCTTGCACAATTATTTTTTAACTATACAAAGTTTTCCATTTCAAATTCAATGTTGCTTTAGGCTCAAAGAAAATCTTGTCTTAATTATCTTTCCTTCATGTTTGTAAATTCACCAGGCTGATTTGCATAGGTGCCAGTTTGCATACATACCACAAAGCACCCTTGTCCGAAAACATGATAAGTACCTCGTCAAAATTTGTTTTGCTATTTCAACATAATTTGGGTTAATTCTGAAACATATTAACTTTTTTTTCCAGTAAATAAATGAACGGAGATCAAAAAACTCTTTTCTTCTTTGAGGTCCAGATGGAAAATGGCTGAAGTTCAGATTAAATGTTTCCACCAGCAGTATGCCCAGCAGGTGAGATAAGTTCTAAGCCTGAGCATGAAAGAGATGGTAGACAGAAAAATTGAAATTGCAAAGCTTACAAAAATCAATAGGTGTGTTATAGTCTGTGTGAGAAGCAGCAGAAACTATTGTAGGCAAACTATTGGAAAGCTGTGTCCCAGAACAAATTAGCCATACTTTTAAGAGCTAAATGACTAGAGATATTCATTCAATACTTCTTTATTTAGACAAGGGCTAAGTTAGCAGAATTAGGTGGAGAATTAAGGCTGCTCCCACTCTGCATCCATTATTCACTACACCTGGTCTGAATCCCAGGCTCAGAATCTGTTTCTTTTCCTTCTTCTAAAACAGAGGGAAGTGCTTCAAGAAGCTTTGGTGTTTAATCACATTTAGCTGATGACCCTCTTCTTTTATGTCAATACACATGTGTTTTATGTTTGTTACTGTGCTATTATTATAATTACCTCTGAAGACAGTAGAAAGAGGATAATCATTAACTGAGTAATTGCATTAGGCCAACCAATACTTACTCATAAGATGGCCTGGTGGTGCTTAGGGTAGAATTATTAGGATCACAATTTTGACTCTTCTGTTTATGTTTCCAAATCTTTGTAAGTATGAATTTTGTTTTATCTAAATACATTGGAAAAGAACAGATAATCTGTTAAGAGGAGCACCTTTTATTGAAAGCTTACTAACCTTTTTCATTGTCATATTGATACCTAAAGAGAATAATTGAAAACAAAAATAAATCCAAATTATTGAAAATGTTGAATGATATACAACTTAGTTTGCTTTTGTTTTACTTTTAGAGAAAAACATACTGAATGACTACTGAAATTACATTGCTAATAACTGAAATATTTCTTAAAATTATATTACCTTTCTCAAGATTATAATACCCTTATCCAAGGGTAATGACATAAACTTTGGTTCTAATGTCTTTTGGAATAATTAATATTTTCTAACTAATGTTATTAAAACTAAAATCTGTCCTTTTTACAGATCTTTATTGCCAAAAATTTTAGGTGGCTTAAACAAGATGTATTCAAGTAATAATGAAACAAAAATAGAAAATCAAAACCAAGGAAGATGGAAATACCAATACTAGCCATAATGTTCAACCCTGTTTTAAAATTTGTCTCTGTTTCTTCAAAATCATTATAAAGGGTAGAACTTCATTTGTTGTAGAGTCTGAAATCTGGAAGAGATCCTTAGAAAAATATCAAAGTTCACTAGAATAAAATTATTTTTAAAAATTATCTCCAACCTGGTGAAAACTAGGTATTTTAAAACTTTAATATATAATTAATCTTTGTTATGCTCCTTTAATACAAAAAAAACTTATGTACCCACAGATGCACATATATTATATCATAGTCTCTTATCTTCCCATATTGAAGGAGGATAGATACATATATTTTACATACACATTGATGTATACATCACATTTTCATGATGTATGTATGTTCATGTAGATATAATTTTTCCTATAATAATATTTAGGTGTATTAATTAGCTATCATAAACTCTAGATAACAGTCTCTGAAATAACTGGCAAACTATTCATCAGTGACTTCACACAGGTATTTGGGTCCCTCTACCATAGACCTAAAACATATCATAGTTCTTTCATTGCTCAGAATCTCAGAGATTTCAGTGCTTAGATTCTCTAAAATGGAGAATTCCCTAGTGGCTGTAGCATTGTAGAGATCACTTTCCCTTAAAAACAGAAAAAGAATTGCTTCTGGGAATCTGATCTCCTGTTTTATTAAAACACGTATCACGAAATTCTGCCAGTGGTTTGCAGTGAATATCTACAGACGGTTTAGCTGTCATGCTTCAAATAAAATCTGCCAGTGAATCCATCATGCTATCTAATACTTTGCTCTACTAAGAAAAAAAATGCTCTGGGACAATCCCTTCAAAGAAACAGTTCTTTACATTCTCTGACTTTGTATTAAAGATACTCAATTTGTAAATATTGATTCTTTCTTGATTTTTATATTGTCTATTCTTTCCCATAGTGGACCAAATGCACTGATTTTTCTGTCTAAATCTAAAAGGGCGCCATCAACATATCTTTGCATGTGACAATTTATAATAGTAGGATCATTATTTTTCATTGCTTATAGCACCATAACTTAGAAAAATCTGAATAAGAAACAATTATAGAGTATTAGTTCAATAAGTTCAAGAACATTCATCTAATAAAATGCTGTGTGTTTATTAACCTTAGTTCATGTAAAAACATTTAAAATATTTTTAATATGAAAAGGTGGGAAAACTTTATAATTTCTGATATGATGTCATTTGTATATTGTGTGCATGAGTGTGAAAAGCATTTATAGAAAGACTCAAATTAGATTCACCAAAATATTGATGTAGCTCTTGCTGGTTGGTGGAATTTGATTAAGAATTACTTCCTTCATTGTTCTCTTCTGAAGATTATAAATAAATATGTATTCTACCTACAATAAGAGGATTACTTTTTAATTTAAGGAGCAAATTGACTTTGGAAAATGCTACATTTAGAATATCGGCTGAGCATGGACGTCATGTAAAAGAACTAAACTATTCTGCTTAAGAAGATGAGAGCCATTCATTTTCTCCTAGGAGTAAGGAGAGAGGAATGAAAGGAGTGAAGTTTGATGAAAGATGAGAGGGAGGGAGTCCAGAAATTCCACAAGATTGCTCATGCTGCAGAATAAACCTCCTTAAACATGGTAACAAGTTAAATCTTGGTGAGTTTATACTTACGTTGGAACAGGTGAGGAGTGTAGGGTCTTGCATTTTGGCTGCCATGGGGTGAAAGTGAAGCTCCATCTGTGGTTTCAGGAGCCCAGAGTGGAGACCCATGAGAACAAAAGAATTAAGAGCCACCTCCAGGTGGGTTAGAATCTCTCACATTCTGTTATTAGTTGAAGCCACTATCTTCTGATCTCAAAGTTGGAAGGGCCTCAGCCATCACCTAGCCACCTAAAATTGATAGAATTATTATGTCTTGGGCGGAGAAGATTGGGATGTGGGTTAGAAGTGGAGAAAGAACCATCCTGAACATGGGCAGCACCATTCAATTGGCTGGGGTCCCAGATGCAACAGAAAGGAAGAATGCAGAAAATTCTGTCATCTATCCATCCATCTATCTATTAACTATCTATCTGTCTATGTATCATCAATCATCTATCTGTGACTCTTCTTTCTAGAGCAGGCATATTTTCTGCTGCTGCTTCTACACTTGGACATCTCCAGGTTCTTCAGTCTTTGGATTCAGGGACTTACAATAGTGGCCCTCCCAGAGTCTCTCCAGCCATTAGCCTCTGATAAGGCTTCCGGCTATCTGAACTAAGCCACTATGTCTTCCCTGGCTCTTCAGCTTGCATCTGGCCATTGTGGAAATTTACAGCCTCTGTGATGGTGTGAGCTACTGTAATAAACCCCTTCTTGTATAAATACATTGTTTCCTGGTTATGTTGCTCGGCAGAACCCTAATACAGAGCTCTTCCAGGAAATATGGACAGAAAGTACACATGCCTGATTTGCATCAGATGAAATCTGCACAACAAGCTACATAGGGGCCAACATTACTCAAAAAAATCTGGGAACTTGGATTTGAGGGAATAGGGAATAGCCCTGCAAGGGTTATTAAGGGTTGTGTAATACTGCTTAAAGATGGGGGGATATGTGATAGTGGGCATGGCTTTACAGACAGCTTGTTATAGATAAAGGCCATTATTATACAAGCTTACAAGAGTGTCAAAATCCATGAAATTTGTCCATGAAGAAGGAAGCAAACATGCATCATATATCAAAAGATGCATAATTATCTCTTTAAAAAATGAGCTTTTAATTGACAGAACAAAAGATCTATGACTAATATGTAAAGCTCCCAAATGGTCCTTGGTCTGCTTCAGTGAATTAATCCCCATAAAATGGATAGTTATCATTGAGGTTTGGTTTATTCAGCATTCATTAAGGCTTTTCTCTCTGAGAAACTAGAGACATTCACAAGTAATATTCTGCTGAAGCTGGGAGAGAAAGATTTTGAGTAGAAAAGAATATATAGTTGACCCTTCATATTCTTGAGTTCTGCAAACTCAGACTGAAAATTATTAAAAACCAAATTGGTTCTCTACTGAATATGCACAGATGTTTTTCCTTATCATTATTCCCTACATAATAATATCACTTTATATAACATTTATATTGTATTAGGAATTATGAGTATTATAGAGATGACCTAAAGTACATAGAAATATGTGTGTAGGTTATACACAAATATGCCATTCCATATATGAAGATTTTGAGCATCTGTGGATTTTGATATCTATAGGGTAGGGAGAGGGATGCTAGAAACAATACCCCATGGATACTGAGGAAAAACTAAATCATTAATATGTTACAAAATGATCATAAGATGACTGATAGAAAGGTTTTAGGAACTTTCTCCAAGGATTACAGGTGACCACAAATTACTAACACATGGCTCTTTGAAATCTAAATTTTAAGCACATTGTTTTTACAGGTGGAAGAAAAGACCTCTCTATATTAAACTTTTGCACAAGTGACATGTAAACTCAATGTTGATAGGTGGGTGACTCACCTGAGATGGAGATTCAACCAAGAGATTTTGTGTGGGGGCTGCCCGAAGGGGAAGTAAAGGAGAGGCAGAGAGCAGAGAGAGGAGAGGAGATGTCAAGCTTTGGCTTAAGAAGGATTGGGTAAGTGACGTGGCAGGTGCTGATTGGCAGGGTGACGCAGGAACAGCCAGAAGACACTGTGTCCTGTGGGGATTGGTGGAGAAAACCTTTGAATTTGGCGCTCTTTGGCTTGGAGCCCTCTGGAGAGGAGGGATAGAAACAAGGAATTCTGTGATGTTCTCACTAGAAGGAAACTTAACTTCAGCGGGGAGTCTCCCCCACATCCACCCATGTCAGTATTTATGAAGCTACTTCAGGAGGCTTAAGGAAGGGAAGGAGCATTAACTCCCATCTGGAAAGACTTGCTGCAGAGTTGGGACTACAGGCTCTATTCAGACTTAGGGGCTGGATGTGACGGGCATTTGCAGCCTCCTGAAGTTAAATACAGAAAAAACTACAGACCCCAGGTGGCGGGAGCAAGGAGAATTTCACTTCCAGCCCAGCAATTTTCTGTCACTTGGGGCATGTTTTGGGAAATAGGGATTTTAGGAAAAATGGGCACTCACACGCTGGCCCCAACAGGCTGCCATCTTCAGGGGGCAGGTGCAGAGAGAACATGCTCTTACTGCAGGTTCTGGTCAGAGAGGAGGAGGTTTGAGTGGCGGCAGATCTTCAGATAACCAGGCTGGAGACTGGAAGGTGAGTTCAGGGAGAAGGAGGCAGGAGCTCACGTTCCTGATACTTTCCTCACACATGGGGCTGAGCAATGGGGCCTTGAGCCTTTTGTGAATGAAGGTAAGTGTGTCCAAAGATTCTGACTGGGAATTTGTTGATTTTTTAAACTCTTTTTAATCTTAAATTATGAATCTAAAAACTCTTCTGTTTGAATCAAATACATCTATACATTTCTCGGTCATTGTCCTGTGTTGTGGGACAGGGAGCAGGGTATTGCTTTCTGGCCTCCAATGCAGAGGAAGACCACTGAGGACAAGTGGCACCCCCAAAGAGCAAGAGAGTAGACCACAGGGAAAATTCTGGGAACAATAGTTTTCTGGAGTCTGGAAGGAGACTTTTGCCCAACTCCAGATCAGAAAGAAAAGAGAGTATCTGGGCTAAATGAGTGACCCTGTGTCACTGGGCTTATTTCTTTCACTCACCTATGGTTCAAGTAGAGAATTAATAAAATAAATTTGCAAGAACCTATAACTGGCTTGCTCACGGGAGAATGTAATGAGGGAGAAAATTGAGTTCTCATGGCTGAACGGAAAAAGCGACTTAGAGAACAAGCTGCCTTTGTTTGGAAAATGAGTCTCTGTGGGGCATAGACATAGCTTGCTACCAGGATGTCAGAGATGGCAGGATGCAGAGGAGGAACAGCTCTAGAAGGCCTTCCACTGTGTCATATGACTCCCAGCCAGTTACTAAATTTGAAAAATGCTTGGTAGAGGGTGTGTGTGTGTGTGTGTGTGTGTGAAGTGATCAATAGGAATAAGCTCTGTAAAGGATTGCACAAGATAAAATGGAAAGTATATATATATATATATATATGAGTGTAAATATATATATTTGAGTGTAAATCACAGAAAAACAGTTTTATGAATTATTGTATGTGGGAGTAGCATTTTAAGGCTTTACCATACTATATGTAATATCGAGGGATTGAAACAGTCCTACCCAGATTTAACAGAGAAAAACTCTTATTACATCTAGTTTAAGCGTAAATACAAGTGACTGTTCTATTTTAGAAAAATTTCTAGGGAAGAAAATGTAAAAGTATAACCACTTAAAATTTATAAGGGAAAAAATCTGTTGATTCATTCATTTATTCAACAAATATTTATTGAGCTTCTACTATGTGCTAGCACTATTCTAAGGATATACCTGAGGATGCATACATGGAACTGAAAACAGTTTGCAGGTTATATAGATATTTATTATACTTTAGTGGATATGAAACTCAGAGACTAAATGTCTTTGTTTACTCTATTCTGTACTTCAGGAATATTGAATAAAGGAGACTTAAGATTGTTCCACATTTGATATTGAAATCTGACATCAATGTCATACAGTTCAGTCCCATTCTGATACTACCTAACATAGGGTAGACAATACAAGAATGTCATACAGTTCAGTCCCATTCTGATACTACCTAACATAGGGTAGACAATACAAGCTTAAAGCACAGTCTTTTGAGAGATTGTCCCTATGTAGAGTCAGGTGCAAGTGGAATCCCTGGGAGTCTTAATCTGTGTGGGCTACAGTAACACAATACCACATACACCGATTGGCTTAAACAACAGGAATTTATTTTCTCACAGTTCTGGAGGTAGGAAAATTCAAGATCAATTTGCCAGCCTGTTTAGTTGCTGAGGACAGCCTCTTTGTAACTTCAGATGGCTGCCTTCTTGCTATGTGCTTACATGTCAAGAGGATGTGGGTGGAGACATAGAGGGAGCAAGTTCTCTGATGTCTCTTCTTATAAGAGCCCAAATTTCACCATGTGGGCCCAATACTTATAACCTCATCTGCATCTAATTACCTCCAAAAGCCTCACCTCAAAATACTGTCGAATTGGTGGTTAGCACTTTGACAGATGAATTTTGGGGGGACATGATTTAGTCCACAGTACCAAGTCACCTATACTTCTGTCTGACTTGGCTAAAATATCTGGGGATTCTCATGATACTCCCCTCTTCACTTTCAATATTGGTTAGAAACACTCATAAAACTCACTGAAAGAGTCATATTTAGGGTTTAGATTTATAAAATAATACAAATCAGGAACAGACAATTGGAAGAAACAGAGGGTGAGGTCTGGGGTGGGGGTAGACAGAGCTTCCATGCCCTCTCTTCAGGGGATCACCAGTCATGACAATCTCCCTGCACATCAGTTTTTCACCATCCTGAGACTCCACTGAGCCTCCATGTCCATAGATTTGATCTAGGGTTTTACTGTGTAGCCATGGTTGATTAAATCATCACTCATTGGTGATTGAACTCAATCTCCACCCTTTTTCCCTTGTCTGGACATTGGGAGTTGGAGCTGAAAATTTCGTCTCTGTAACAACAAGGGTTAGTTTTTCTGGGACCACTTCCAACCTGAAGTTATCTAGGGGTTCACCGTGAGTGCTGTGGTGTGTCTATGTGGCCTTCACTTGGTCTCCCTACAGTTGTCTACTATCCCTTAGATTCTTTTTTGCCCTCTCGGCCCTCTTATAGCTTTAAGAAAAGTTATGCATTTATAGGTTATCACCTGTGGTTAATCTTTTAGATTTTAATCTTGTAGTTTACAGAACAACTTATTCACATTCTTTTTTTTTTTTTTTTTTTTCAAAATTTGATTCTAACTTTGATCCTGTAAGATGGACAGTGTTGCCTTATCAGTACAGAGTTGTCCTCACTAATCAATCTAAAGGAAGTTTGTGCCCTTTCTGGTGTATTATAATATATTTCTCATACATCCAAAATGGGTTGTGTATGTTGCTGTCCTTACTTTCCAGGTTTCTGATGGCCCAAGTTTCATTAGTAAAAGATAAAATGAACTACTTAATAGAAACCCCAAGAAGGGATTTATAAGATTTTCTATGCTCTGCAAATAAGGTATCTTACTTTTCTTCATTCCCAATACTAATAACTATTTTAATTTGAGTAAACCTTTACTCTATCAAAGTACTTAAAGTTCCTTAAATTTTAAGGCAGATAAAAAAAAAAAAAAAGTCCAGGACCTAGTAAACATGCAAATCTTAGGAACCATCTCCAGATTTTCAGATTCACTGGAAAGAGAGGAAACTACATGAGTATTAAGAAATGTTTATGGGAGGGAGTGATATTTGAGATGAGACCTGAAAAATAACTCTACCTGCTCACTATTTGAGGGGAGTGGCATAAGAAAGAAGCATCTGGCTGAGGAAAACAGAGTCCCAAAGCCCCCCACCCCCCTTTTTTTGTGGTTTGTTTTGGTGGTGCTGGGGATTTAACCCAGGGCCTTGTGCATGCAAATCAAGCATGTTACCAACTGAGCTATAGTCCCAGCACCCCCAATCCTTTTAATGACATGATGATTACGAGAAACAGAAACAGACAGGTTTCTTTTGACTAGAATGCAGTTAGGCATAGTGTTCAATGGAAACCTTAATCAACTGTAAAAAGTTAAAAAATTTCCACTGAGGTCAGAAATGAGACAAAATTGCCTATTATCTTCACTTCTATTTAATGTTATACTAGAAATGTTAGTCAAGAAAATTAAATAACAAGAATTTGAATGGGAAGGAATGAAATAATATGATTACTTATTCCCAGAAAGCATGACAGAGTACATGAAGTATCCAAATGGACATGCAGATACAGTATAAGAATAACTGAATTTAACAAGGTAATAGAGTATAAGTCAATATAAAAAAGCAATTGCATTTCTGTATGTTGGAAACAAAGAGATAAGGAAACTACAAACTAAAATAATTAACACTAACATATAAAGTCAAATGCTTAGGAGTAACTCTAACAATTAATATACCAGCAGTGCCAAACATTATTGAAAGCAAAGAATATAGAATTCATTAAATGTGGGAATATGCCTTGTTCATATAATATAATGTTCAATATTACTTCTCCCCAAACTGCTTGGTTTCATGCAGTCTCAATCAAAATTTCAGACTTTTTTTCCTAAGAAAATTGATGAACTGATTTTAAAATTTATATAGAGATGAAAAGTGCCAAAAAGCAGTAAAAAGTTGGAAAAGTAATCTTAAAGGAGAATTAATAGCTGTGGGACTTGTACCAAATATTAATAATCTGACAAACTAGAAAGCATAATAATTAAGAAAATTGATATGAATCAAAGACAAGTAATCTGAATATTGGAAAAGAAACAGACCCACACGTGACTAGTGTTCTAATTTATAACAAGGGTAACATTTCAACCTTCCAATGGAAAAGCTTTCTTAAAAAAAATTAATGTTGAATAATTGATATAATTTAGAAAACAAATTTGGCTTGACCCCACCTCATGACAAACAAACAAAAAAATCAATCTTAGGTAACTTGTAGATCTAGGTGTAATAAGTAAAGTAATAAAGCATTTAGAGGGGGAAAATGTGATTTGGGAGTAGGCCAATGTTCTTTTTTTTTTTTTTTTTTTTTAAAGAAAGAGTGAGAGAGAGAGAGAGAGAGAGAATTTTTTAACATTTATTTTTTTTTTTTAGTACTTGGCGGACACAACATCTTTGTTTGTACGTGGTGCTGAGGATCGAACCCGGGCCGCACGCATGCCAGGCAAGCACGCTACCGCTTGAGCCAATCCCCTGCCCCGGCCAATGTTCTTTTAAATGACACATAAAATCTCATAAAAGGTAAACAAGATAGATTAAATTCTCTTAAAATCAGGAAATCATGTTCCTAAAAAGTAACCATTGAGAAAGTGAAAGCCAACTCTTGGAATGGGGACAGGTATTTGCAATATATATGTCTAACAGAAGACTCAGTCATATCTAAAGGACTCCTCCACATCAGTAAGGAAAGCCAGTGGGTCCAACTCAACAAGTATTTAACAAAAGAAGAAATTGAAGTGTCCTGCAGATATATGAAAACTTATTTAACTTCATGGGATATCAGGGAAATCTAAATTGAAACCACAGTAGACCAACTACAAATCCTTGTGAACAATTAAAATGTTCAAAGAAGACTGAATATCAAGGAATGACAAAAACTTGAAGCAACTGTAGGTTTTATTCACATGCTTATTGTTAGTGTAAATTAAACTTTGGTAGACTGTGAGTATTTAGTAAAACTGAAGAAATGCATTATCTAGCACACTTTTAGGTACTACGTATTATGCAAGAGTAAGGTACATATAATGCTAAGCAAAAGATATTAGCAGATGTGCTGGTAGTACAATATTGCATGATAAACTTGACTTGAAAACTAACCAATGCCTGCTATATAAATGGGCATTAATAAGTAGATCTTTATATCTTAGTATATCCACACATGCACACACTGTGTGTGTATGTGTGTGTATAATAGTATAATGTGTGTGTTCACACAATATTATAAAACAACCACATGTAACAACTTATTTAAAATCATAATGTCCAGCAAAATCAATCCAGTAGACAAATAATACATACTATATTAATATATTTAAATAAAGCACAAAAAAGGCAAAATTAAATGTGCCATGTGCCATCAATATTCAATTTCTTGACTAGAAATAGTTACATGGGTGTTTTCTGTTTGTGAATACTTATAAAGTGTTATCTTATAATATTTGGATTGTTGTACAATCATGCTATACTTTAATAAAAAATAAAGTAAAATTAAAATTCACTTTAGCTGTTAATAAAGAAATTATTTGAGAGAAACAAAAATAGTATTGGGGAGACCAGTTAGGAGGCTATCATACTGACAAGAGTTAGTAATAGCCTAGGCTAGGAGATGTGAAGAAATTATACAAAGTTTTTAATTGTCATAGCAGGGAGCATGAAATAAATTAAATTAAAGAAATATAGTTAATTAAAGAAACATAGTCAACTTTTTTTTAAGAGAAAATGGTTGTATCCATGTATTTTGTATAATTTTCCCTACTGTATTTAGTTATCCAAGTGCCAACAACAAAAGTGCACACAGTTGAGGGTGTAAATAAAGAACAGAGGGTCAGGCAACTTTAGAGTATTGGAAAAAAAAGTACTTATATTTGTAAATAACCATTTGATTTTTTGGAAGTGATAGTTATATGGCCTCATCAGAAACTCTGTTGCTAATCACTTTCCCAGGTTTCTGCCCTGACATTTCAAATGGCCCCAAACCTTAAAGTTACCCTAGACTATTCTTTTTCTCTTGCTTTCCATTTTTAATTCAATATGTTGGGTTGATTTCTTGAAAGTCTCCCTACTTGTTCTTCTTATAGGAAAAGTTCGATTGTAAAAATAATTGTGTTTTAAACCCAGGATTTTAATACCAGACTATACCACCTCTTCTTACAAAACGGAGTTTATGATTGCATTTCCTGCACTCAACATGTGGTGTGGTTATGTTTTAAAACATAAAGGAAACAGCATATAGCTCTTCAACATTACTTTGAGAGATTTTTACACTAGATTTATGCTTTGGGTTCTTAAAACTAATGAAATGGAGATATTTCAAGCTATAATATTCATGGAAACACTTCATTCAGAAACCATATGATAGAGGATATATTTTTATATGCATAATAATATGGACGGTATATCTGAAATGGCATGAATTTGCATACTCCATGTCTTTGTATAAAAGCTATCCTCCTGAAGTTATGCTGAAAAATGCCCATTAAATCAAATAACTTTTATGATGAACCTTCTATGTTCAAAGCATTTTGGCAGGTATTTAGGAAAATCCAACAGTTAATTATAGATGGTCTCAATTTTCAAGAATTTTATGTATTTGAATTATGTATAAAATAGATACACAATAAAAGCTTAGCTCTTTTTTTTTCCCAATATACGTCTTACCAGGACTCTAGGATAGATGCTATCAAGTTCATTATTAACTGTGCACATGTATTTATTAGGAAGGCATGGGATTTTAAAGCCTTGGTTCAGGATAAGATAGTGAACTAATAGCAGCTAACTCCTACTCACAAACACAACCTGGGCTGATATTCCAGAAACAAGAGAGTGACTGATTTGTCACAGAACCTAATATGTAAACCACAAGAAACTGCACAGTGATTTGCTAAATGGTGATTGGGTCCTAATGTATGTCCAAGAAATGACGATTAAGGTAGAAAGGAATAGGACTGTTATAGTTTGAATGTGAGATACCCCCCAAAAGCTCACATGTGATTCAATGAAAGAAGGTTCAGAGGAGAAATGATTGGGTTGTGAAAGTCTTAACCCAATCAGTAAATTGGTCCCTGATGGGATTAAGTGAGTGTGGCTGGAGGCATGTGGGTGTGGCTGGGGGAAGTGGTTACTTGGGGTATATATGTTATATCTGGAGAATGAAGTCTCCTCTGCTTCCTGATCACTATAATGTGAGCTGCTTTCCTCTGTCACACTCTCCTGCCATGATGTTCTGCCTCACCTCGAGCCCTAAGAAATGGAGTCAGCCTTCTATGGCCCAAGACCTCTGAAATCGGGAGCCCTCACCTAAACCTGTTCTCCTGTACAATTGTGCTGGTCGAGTCCTTTAGTCACAGCAGTGAAAAAGCTGACTAAAACAAGTGTCACAGTGAGCCCTTTATCAGCTTTTCTGATTGTGCCATGGGCATTTAAATATGCCAGCTCTATTTGGGGGTGATCAAGCAATAGGAGAAGTTCAGTACTCTGAACTTGCTGAGGCAGCATTAAGGAGGTGCAGCTGGTGGGTGAATGGATTTTGAGAGTCATCCTGTGTTGGAAGTTTGGCCAGTATGCATTCCTTTCCCGTCTACCATCTGGATGAATGTACCCAGATTCTTCTTTGAAAAAAATCTCTTGAACTGAGATTTTTTAAAAAGATTTTATGAGATTTTTAAAAAAGATTTTCTGAAAGACAACATTGATTAATGGGAGAGAAGGAGCCTTTTTGAGGAGGTAGGACTCTACTGAACATCAGAGCCCTGTGTTCTAAAAGGAATTTCTTTACAAACTCTGAATAGGCAGTCATGGATGAATCTAGGGCCTGGGCTTCCAACTCATCCTCTCAGCCCCCCAAAATATATTACTAGATTCATCCAAAGGAGTATGAATTCAAGGAATTAACTGTCTAAATATATGGGAAGCATAAATACTGGGAAAGAAAGACCCAAACCAAATAATACATAAGTAATATAAAAGCAAGGATAAATAGTGCAAAGACATAGTAAAAACAAGTTTAAGCTAAAATTCTAAACAATTTTGTTATGGTTGAGGAGCATGCCAGTGAGGAGAACAGAGAGAGGTACAAAGGGCACAAGAAGATACTACATTGAGAGAGGGGTTTGGTAAAATATAGGAATTTGGCAAATGAAGATATTACATTGTTTGAGAGAGGAGTTTAGGAAAATATAGATTTTTTAAAAAAAACTTTAAAAAGCTGACAGAAGAAAATACATTCAAATATAAGTCTTACCAAAAAATTAGTAACAACTACAAAAAAGGGCAGAATTTTCAAAACATAATAAAAAAAAAGAAAAAAGTTGAGCAAATAAAAATTCATCATACATGTTCAAAAATATTAACAACTATAATAAATGCAAATCCCAATAAGTGAAAAGGAGATTTCAAGGTTTTTTTAATAATAGAAAATAGAGTGATAGCTATAAGATAGAGTAATAATTTTTATTGTCCTCTTCATACAGTGCACCAATTATGACAACCACCCATGGGTGAGAATAACTCTGGGGGGTGTACAGGCCTCTAGTGGAGAAGTTTCAGCCTACCCTGAGAGCAAGAGAATACAAGATAGGTACACCAAGAGGGAAGGAAAAAACATTTCCTTGTATTTGTTTATATAAAAACAAATACAAACAAAAAGAATCTATAGTAGCTATTTTAATAGTCACTATTAGTAGTTACTTTAATAGCTAAGAGAATTAAGATGAAAATGTAAGGTTATATAGAGATAAATGTAATATTCAATCAAGAAAAAAAGTTGATCATTAACAGTTGTGCCAGAGAAACAGAGTCTTATAAGAGGCAATAGTTGAGAGAATTCAACATACAAATAAATGAATCAATATGCATTTGAAGATTTAATTTATAGTTTTCAGAAATTGGAAGAAAGACAATAAAGTTATAGAAGAAGTGAAAACAATGATTCAGACATTTAAATTATTATAGAGGCTTAAAATTTTGCATTCAAGAATACACATTATTTTGGAAAACAAATGGAATATTTCTAAAAATTTACTCTGTTTGATCCAAAACATCATAATTAAAAAGGTCAATTTTAAAAAATAAAGGCCAAGCAGTGGCTCAAAATTCCGAAACTGTAAAAGAAAAAACTTGCTTAATTCTAGAAATTTCTGCATATCAAATGAACAAATGTAAACTAAAAAAGAGAAAATATTTTCAAACATTGCTAATAAAATTGCAAAATGATATAAATTCTGTGAGCAAAGACTAATACTGTCTATAAACCATAATCATTACAGATGGAGTCATATAAGGCACCCACTTTCTTGTGACCATATATATGTATATACAAGGTGTGTTTTTTTTGTAAATAGTAAAAGATTGATAGCAGAAAGGACTCATTTCACAGGAACTGGTGGAACAGATACATGTTTTTCAATTGAATATTGTATAGTTGAAAAAATTTTGGAACGTTTATATACTGATAGTCATGTCTTGATAGGTACATATTCTTGAGTAAAGATACAGAGGGACAGAAGGTTTAGTACATGACTTTCATGAAAAAATATGGGGGAATAAGATCATGTATGTATATCTTTGTACTTTCTTTCATTTGAGTAGAAGCACTGGAAGGGTAAATGAACAAAAGCCATCATGTATTCATTCTCCTAAAACGGGGGAGATGGTGAGAATTAAGCATAAAAATTAGAAATTTTTATTTATACTTTTTAAAAATAGTTTGGACTATTAACAAAGCCCAAACTAATTTTTTTTAAGAAAGGCAGTGCAGGGCTTTCCAAGTTAACCACCTATGATCCAATGGGAATGGATTCTGTGATTTGATGTTCTCATCAGCAATAAGATTAATGCAGGAAGGCTCTGAGTCTGTGTCTGGGGTGTCTGTTTATGATCACCAATGCCGTAGGTGGAGGCCCATCTGATTCTCTAGATATGAAAAGAGGTTAGTACTTCAATCAGGCTTAAGAGCAAGGCAGGAGTTACACCCAATTAGATCAGCTCCAAGGTAGGGCACAGAAGTTACTTATCAAGGAATTGCTAAGAGCTGAGAGCCCATTGAATGATGTGGCTTGCAGGATCCAAGCACAGGGCAATAAAACATCTTCTTCAAAATTCAAAGCAATGACTGTATTGGGCAATTTTCAAAAGACCTATTACAAAGGAGGAACTGATGAGGATGTACTAAAGCTTCTTTGCCAGAGTTTTAATATGGTTCCAATGAGGACCAAATCAATCTAGCCTGACTGGCTGGCTTCATTGAGTTAGATGAGAGGATTCTGGAGAGAAAAACATATATAAATCATGATCCTGATTGAAAAGATGTCTAATTTTTTTTTCATTCTAATAAGGATAGGTTTTAAAGAGCTTTCACATTCATTATCTCAGGGGAAGCTCAGAATAATGCTGATGAATAGCAGAACTCCAATTTCTGTGATAACATCTTAGATGAGAAACTGATATTCAAATAGGTGAAACGACATGTTCACAAGCCTAGTAAGAGGCTGTGCAAGGATTGACTCTGATTCTCATTCCCACTCTCTGCTTCAGTCATTGACTTATTCATTTATTACTCATAATCAAGTACCTAATAAGTCAGGCACTAGGCATGTCAGTGTTGTGAAAGCAATTTCTCTCCTTGAACAGCTCACTATACCAGGAAAGCCTCTTTCCTGCCTAATGCTGTATCCGAGAGAAATTCTCTCCTCCAAACCTACAACTGTACCCACTGGAGAGATGAAACAAGCGTTAAAAAGTGTTAATATCATCTCCAGGGATTTTCAAGTCCTCTGTGGGAGATCAGAAAGCCCATTTATTCCGTCTAATTTGATAGAATCCTGAACTTGCCCACATCATGTATATCCATCATTGGACAGTTGAAGCACCATCAGGAAAAGAGAGGGAAATAGAAAAAGCTAGAATCCAGTCCATCTGCTGGCAGCCCATGGGTGAGCAAGGTGAGGAGGCAGATAAAATGATTGACAAAATGAGGCTTGGTGATCATTTGAGGTTTGATAACCCCAAATTATTTTATTCAGCCTAGTGCTCCACCCTTTCTATCCCACCACAGAAAACAAGAGTTTTCACATAGAGACATGACAATTTGCCTTGGATCTTATAGATTTTTCTATTGTTTTATGTTAAAAGTTATAAACATTTTCTTCAAATAAAAAAAAGTCTTTATTTGCTTGCTTATTTGTTTGCTTTGCTAATGGGGCCAGTGAATGGTACAAAGCAGAGATTCTGGAAATGATAGAACCATAATCAGTCTGAGGACTAAAGTCTATTGAGTCATATGTTACTTTAAAATGGCTAACGAACAAAGAAAGTGTTATCAGGATTGAATGAGTAGGTTTTATTTTTTTATTTTTAATAGCATAAAGAACAGAAAGAATCAAATTAAAACTATTTTTAATAGTTTTACACCTGGATTCCAATTGAAAAGTCTGTAAGATCATGCTAAACTATAACCTTTATGGGTTTGTTGCTAAAATAATCGATTCCAGGAAGAACATGGAAGCATAGAACAGGCTTTTCATAATATAATTTCATGGAACTATTAGGGAATTTCTGTCACAAAGAGTAGAAAATTGGACTTAGAGACATCCACCGATGCTATATAAAAATATTTTAAGGTAATTCATTGTTTGGTCTTTGGGAACTCATCTGGAACCTGCCATTAGTGATAAAGGATTATAGTTTCCAGAACCAGTGATTACCTGTTGGCTTCTTTAAAAGAAGATGGCTATTTGAACATGTTGAAAAAAATATGCCTCCCTCAACATTGCTTCTAAAGGGAAGTCTGTGATAACCAGGCAGAAAATGGCAGCAAGGTATTATATAAGTAATTTTCTCATATAATTGAGATTTCCCATCAAGCATTTATCTTTTTGTCTCAGCTGGCTTAGTCTTTCCTGCTTTCAACTCTATTGAAAAACTGAAGAAAGGAAGGAACAATGGAAAGAAAATAGGCACATCACTCCTTTTCGATCTTTTCCCTTTCTTAAGTACAACTGCACTGGAACAAAACGTCACTACACTTGGTGTAGTGAGCAAGCATGGCCAGACCCACTACAATGGACCGAACTTAGATAACTCATTATCACAGAAAGTTAAATAGAGATGAGTACATATTGGATGAGCAAGCTTCATGAAGTATATTGTCTTGATTATGCAAAATGCTTAACAGGGAAGCTTCAGGTTAGCAAAAAATTTAAAAAAGAAAACCTGTTTAACAATATTAATCTAGAATTAACCCTATGGTACTGATAGAAATAGACTTCTACTATTAATCTGATAAAATATAATAGTGAGCCCAATGCAATTTAAAATAAAAATTACCGAATACAAGAGAAATTAAGGACATACCACAGAAACTCAGATTGTTTGCATTTCACAAAAGGAGATCTTGTGGATATTTTTTTCATTCCTGATCTGGACCAATACAGGTCTGATATATAAAACATTTTAAATACACTCAAAGATGTGCACACATTAGGGTTAAGTATCTTTGCAATTGCTTTTTCTCTCTCTCTCTCTTTCATACCCTATTATTTCTATCATCAGCCTTCTACTTTTGCCAGTAAATTCTAAAAGAGACCCAATTTAGAATAAATCTCATTAGTCCTTACTTGATGGTCAGAGATTTGAGTTTGTTTCTCAAAAATGACTCTTCCGGGATCAGAAATAGGTGTTTTCATCTTCATCTCTAGGTGATGACAGCTGCCCGATTTCATTTTTGATTCTAATAAAAGTAGATTCGTGTTGACAAAAGCGTACCTAAGAAATCCCGTTGACTTCAGGATTCTGGAATGAAATTCTATAGAGTCACTCTCGTATTTATTGGCTAGCTATTAACCTATTTTGATATTTTTATAGGCATTTACTAACTACTTTCTGTGCTTCATAATTTAATACATTTTAATTTTTATTTTCGGTGAATAGTGACATTTTTATTTTGTGCACACACTTGGAGTTGTATTTTCTGATCATGCAATTTATGCTTTCTTTTCCTTCTCTTCCCTCTCCTCCTTGCCCCTACTCCTTTTCTTCTTTGTTTATTCCTTTTCCCATTTCTTCTCTATTTTACACACCCTTTCCTCCTTTCTTCTTATTGTTTCTTTCTAGGAATATTTGACAAGTTTCTCCTCTGTGTCAGTCACTGTATCTGTTTGTGGTGATTAAAGCATATTTCCTGCCTTAGATCTAATTAAAACAGTGTTACTGTGATGACAACAGGATCCTGTATGTATAAGGGACTGTGCGAAAAATCAAAGGAAGAAAGGGTAGTTTTTGAAGGAGTAAAGGGTCGAATGGAAGAATTGGGGAAGTTTTTCATTCTTAATTTTTACAGAGTAAATCAGAAAAGTTCCTCAGGGACTTTCCATTCCATGGAAGTGCATTTTTACCTTGTGCATCTTACCTTGTGGACAATGCTCTCCTTCAAGGGTTTTTAAAATAGCATAAGGAGTGTCTTATTCTCCCTTAAAAAATGTCTAAAAATAAGTTGATTAAAGACTTTTCAAGGAAATTTATAAACACACACACACACATACACACACACACTTTTATAATTTGATAAGCAAACGGCTGGACATTGTTTTAGGAGTATCTTCATCTAGAGAGTGCTGAAATATTACTTGCTTCAAACTTGGGTCAGGCTGTGTGTGAAGCATTTTTAAGGAGGACAATCTATGAAGATTCAGCCACAGCTGTTTTTAAGCCACTAGAAGTTTCCCAAGGCTCGTCTGGTCTGTTTCCTTCAGTGTATATTCCAAGTGCATCCAATCTATGTTAACAGAATCTATAAAGTCAGAAGAGAGGGAATCCAAAATAATATCAGAAAAAAGTACTCATTCAGTGCCTTCTTATTTTACTCAAAAATGCATAATTGCAGCTCATGACTTCTTGAGAAAGATTTAAGTTATTTGTTGTGATTATGATCCATTTTCCAGTAAGTGTGTATGGGGGCGTAGCTCAAAATATTTGCTACCAAGGTTTAATCAATGCCATGGGAAAATCGTGGAACATCTCTCAAACAAAATTGCCATGATCATCTTTGATAGCTTCAGCAGAAAGAGTAGAAAATTGTGGAAAATTGTTTAAAAAAATACAGTTATAGTGGAGTACAGTTTCTGACAACCTGTCTCTCAAACCCTGTTATTTTATCATTTATTTAATGTAATCTATGATTTTAGCTATTAGCTTAGATTTCTCTTTCAATTTTCTTCCATATGTTAAGATGGCCTGGCCTCCTGCATCTGGTATCCCAGTATAAGCCTTTACTCATTCCTGATTACCAAACACCTGGATATTTACATATTTAGGTCTCCAGCACCAAATGGTGAAGAGCATTTATTAAAGATGGCCACATATTTTGTGATTATTCTGTCTTCAATTAAATTTCAAACCATTTCAAACTTTTTGTTATGAATACATTAAACTTGCTTTTTAAATAACCATGGATGTTTGATTTCCTATAATAAGTTACTAGCTTCAAAAATTATGTACAAAATGGACTGAACAATGAGAATTATTGTTTATTAGAAAGGTTTAAACTTTCTGTTGCAAACATTTTGAACTTCCTTTGTAAGCAACCATGGATGTTGGGTTTCTTATAATCAATAGCTATAAGCTTAAAAATTATATGCAAAAGTGTGTTGAATAGTGAGCATTATTATTTAGTAGAAAGGAATTTCAATTAGTAATGCAGTAGGATTGAGGCACTGATCTCAGTAATAACACTCCTTTTTTCTTTTTGAGGTTAGAATCATAATGGTTTATTCCACTTACTTTTCAATTAATCAATGTAAGCCTTTTAGTACTTTTTTTTTTTTTTTTTATGTGTGATGCTGGGGATTGAACCCAGGGCCCTGTGCATGAGAGGCAAGCACTCTACCAACTGAGCTATATCCCAAGCCCACCTCTTATTTTCTTGTGTACTCATTTGTTTTGTAGGTTTTCCCATCACACACACACACACACACACACACACACACACACACACACACACACACAAAATCAAACCAGAAAATTCCCAGGAAGCATGATGTGCATACCATTCTTTTCTAGCTGCTGAAACCCCTAATAGACGCATACATACTGCATGGCATGTTCTATATTTTAAAATTCCATCAGAATTGAATATTTGGATGAGGAACTTATGTCCACTTCTTTAATATGTTTATAAATCAGGAAAGTATATTTGACTGATATTGCCAACAATCTTATCTATTTGCCTGAATTCCTTTCTTTCTCCTACAGCTCATGTTCTCATTTTGCTAAGAGCTATTGTTCTTTATTCCAAATTGTTGCCTATCTCTACCCACATTTGTGGATGCCCAGAATCCGTAAATTTAGATCACTGCTATTTTGTAGAATTTCCCAATTTATGTGATAAAGGAACCAATGTATTCCTTCCAACATTGGTCAAGTTGGTTGGGAGATAAATTATGTTTTCCAATATACAAGGGTGATGATCTAGCACTAAGAAATGACTACAACATGTATTTTAAATAATAATTGTAATGAAATGTAGGAAAGAAGGCAGAAACACACATACATGAGCAAAGACATAGATACTGGAATCAAAAACCCAGCAAAAAAGGCTAAGGGAGAGAGTAGAGGCAGAAATGAAAACAATTCATTTTGGCAAGAAATTTGAAAGAATTTAAGTTGGCTTTTATAGGAAAAAAGTAAGTACAGAAACAAAATATAAAAGTGAGCTGTGACAATATAGAGAACAGAAACAGTAAAAATGTCCATTTTAGAGGAACTCATCATAGTAAGAAAAAAATCACCTCTTTAACCTTCGAACTAAAAAACTACAACTTATGGGCTATAAATAAAACCTTACAAATCAGTCAAGGATACCAGAAAAATAAGGAAACCATACTTAGGCTTTAGTAAATGAGAAGGTAAAATGATTATTTATTGAAAAGAAGCTGATATAACTTCTCTGAGAAAAATATTTAAAAAGATATATATTTTTTAATCCAGGGGCACTGAGTTCCAGCCTCCTTTTTTCTAAAAAAAATTTTTATTGAGTCAGGGTCTCACTAAGGTGCTTAAGACCTTGATAAATTGCTGAGACTGTCCTTACATTTGCAGTCTTTCTGCCTCAGCCTCCCAAGCCATGTGCACTATCATGCCTGATTTATTAGAAAAATATTTTTTTAAAAGATTATTCTAAATAATGATATGATTTTTCAATTATAATAATAAAGGAAACACACTTTTCAACATATAGAAAAAGAAGGAAGGTGATTCAATATCATCTATGATTCAATATCATCAGACAGATAAACATCACTTCTTTCAATAGCCACCTTGGAGAAAAGGGTGGTGTTCTCAAACTTCATAAAATTTGCAGAATATGGTTCATTTTCATGGAACTTATTCACAGCTAAAATACACACTTGAAAGAAATTAAAGTTTTTCAAGGTTAAAGTAGAGCTAGGGAAGCACAGGCATTGAAAGTTTAGGAAACTGTTACCCAACTCTAATTCACAATTATATACTCATATAAATTGATATCAGGTGAAAAATTGAATTCCAGAAATAAGTCACACTCATACCTTTCAATTAATTGTCAAACATTTATTTAGTCATTCCCAAGTATAGATCAATGTACTAAGGAAACAAAGATTTATAGGTTAGCAAGCCTGCTTAGAAATCAAATATTGAACTCTGCCATCAATTTTTGCATCGGAGGTGGCTGCCAATATTGTTACTAATTGACAACTGTCAGGGGAATGAGGCAATGTGGTGCCTTAAAAAGATTGCATTGAGACTGTGTAGTTTAATACTCTTCGTATATAATGAGGAAATATTGTTTATATTGTCCTTAGAGATGTTCACATGGTCAGCCTGGAGCTGTCAAGGGTTGGGGTGAGAGCTAAAGATCTTTATAGCTTGATTCACTTAGATTTTGATCTTCCCTCAGTATAGACACAAACATGATAGAATCTTTGGTATGGTATTGCTCCCAAGGAACTACTTGACCAAAAGTGATCTTCCTTGTCACTGTGGCATGGAGCATATAAGTGGGATGCCTACATCATGCCTATCTAGTATTTTTTCTTTCATCAAATTTATAAAGAGTATTTGTGGAACAAATTCATGCAGAACACCCAATCTTTTTTTTCCTAATTTATACCTACTAATATTCTCTCTTGCTAATCTATTTTTATACTATCCTGAATGTAAGCTAGTATTCTCTTCAATAGTTAATTTGCATAAGTTCCTAAGAATAAGAGGTTTCCCACCCAGTGTCACTAAGGGATACATCTATATATTTTCCCCATTAATAATACATGCTCATCTCTCTGCTTTTGGCCAAAGCTTGATATACAAGACTATATAGTCTTGTATAGTTAGGGCTGTTAAAAGCATCCTTATCTAAGGTAGAGGTTCAGAGTCACAACAGCCAGATGATATGTGGAAGATAGTTTGAACATTAATGAATAAGTAAAAAATTCTGTCCTGCACCATTCTAAATTAATATGGAGAATGGGAGCACAGGAAATGGTCTTTCCCTTTATGATCTCAGGGAAGGTTTGCTTATTTTTTCTTGTTTCTTCATAATTTTGAATGGTTTTGCATTCTCAAGATCTGTTTTCTATGTCCATGTATATCAATAACTCAGAACTTTCCTTGTCAAAAATTCAACATTATTTTGAACACTGATAAACATATAAAAAATGTCAAAATATCTTTGAAAATGGTGGTTGCATACAGAAAGATGCTGAAAATTATTCCAAAGAGAGCAAAGGTAAAAGTGAGCAAATTAATTGCTGAGAGTTCAGTGTAAAAGATATAATTTCAAAATTATATGTATGCTTTGGAATATTTCAACATGTAGAAAGAATCTTTGGCCCTGCTTCTTTTTATAACTGAATATATTTACATTCAGTTCTGCACTGAAATAAAATGAAAAGGCCCATGATTTTGCAGTGTAAAAGTTTCACAAAATATTTTAAAAAGTGCTGTTAATAGAAACAAATTATTTTTGTATAAAGAAAGTGTTTCATAGAAGAAAGGTATGCTGAAAGGAGGGGAGAAAACAGTATGTTTGAAAATATTTCAGCTGAAATGCTTCAACATTTTAATATCAAAAAATAGAATTGAAATATATACATCCTCCATCTAGCAGATTTTGCACCTGCAGATTGAATAATTTGTCAACTAAAAAATATGATCTCTGGAGAGGAGCCAATTAAAAGAATCAATAATTTCAGTTTTTAACTACAAATTACATCTTGGAAGAAAGCTGCAAGCTTGTCACTTTCAAATAGTGGATACGTCTTCTCTGGCCCTAAAGTAAAGATCTCTTAGCCATTTAACATGTATTCTCTTTCCCACTCTTACTAAGTAGAGTCAGCAAAGTTTACAGTGGCTCTCAAGGAGCCACTTCTGTGTGAGCTGCCTCATTCAGATTTCTTTCTGAGGCTCATGGGCACCTGGGAATCAACATAAGGGGGGACCACCTACCCCTTCCTCAGATTGATCTCAGAGAAGGGCTCTTCCTTACCATGGTAATGCTTCATGTTTCAACATTTTGTTAATACACTCCTTAGTCTTTATATGCACTTTTTTTCTTTTTCTTTTTTTAAATTTAACCCTGGAACTCAAAAACCTTGACTTTCCTTGGTTGATATTTGAACCAGCTTTGAGTTTTTACACATATTAAAATTTCAGTCAAAAATAGATAATTTTGTGTTCACATTTTCCTAGCAACGATGCTAAAATAAAGTCAGAATCATTCCATACATCTATCACTCTCCTTCCTTTTCTTCCCACTAATTTTTACCTGGAGAAAAAATAAATAAATAAAAGCTGTAGGTTAAGGGTGGAGGAAGAGGGAAAATTACTTTAGATTGCTTTTTTGTTGACAAAAGATGTGCCCCAACATGGATTGGAAGCTGGGGCTAAGTGTTTTACTGAGTCCTTGGCAGATGAAAGATAGTGTGAGGTCTCCTAAGGCAATATTGAGGTAGAAGTGGGCTGAGAGGCTGCTTTATCTTTGGGTGGCCTGATTAAACTCCTATTCATTCATTTAAAGGCAGCTGTAATGAATGAAGCGATTGCTCGACACCTAGCCTATCAGTTCCAGCTGTCTGACCACACTTGCCTCCAAATCCCTTGAAGAAGTATTTCTACTCATCTTCTCAGTACTGTGATTCCCATGCAATGACAAATGAAACTAACATAGCACTAACTATAATTTTATCTCTAGTGTTTTGGCCCTGATGTTGTCTGTAGCCATTTTATCACATCTTTTTCTTTACCATCATGTTAGACATTTTGCAGAGATGAACTGGTGCTATACATGAATATAAGTGTATCTGTTTAGACTTTTATAATTCATTTTCAAAAATGTGTGCCCCACTTAAAAGATTTGCAGAACTTCTTAACTGGAGGTAGAGACATTAGGAATGCTATATGTAGAAGGGAGGTAGGTGGTGAGAGTGGGAGCAAAGTTGCATATAGCCTAAGTGTCACTCTCTGTTTTAGACAAATGGAAGAGAAGTCTTTGGAAAGGGATAGATAGAAAGAACAGAATGTCCAGGTAACAGGATAATGGGATTTCAACCACTGTTTGACCTAGTGGAATAGTGATTGAGAAGAACTTGATTCTATTCAGAGAAGAAATCAGGTCTGGTGTGAAGATATTTGTGGACATCAGAATTATGTCAACAGAAGTAGGAGAGCAAGCATTGACAAGGTGTGTACAATGGGGCTTTCACTTCTGTATTTTGGTCCTAGAAAATGCAAAATTGGATGTAATCGATCACTAATGTGGGAGAGTCATAACAAAACAATCAATTAAAAAAATTTAAGCTATTTTCTAAAAGTTTGTGAAGTATCTTCACTCTAACCTAGTTGTGATGGGGGGCCACTGTCATTAAAAATTGATTTCATCATAAAAGACGGCAAGATCAAAGACAGTTAAGAAGAGAGTCAATACAAAGATAAGAAGTTCAGACAAAAGACATGAGATAACTATAGCAAATGGGACTCAGTCAGCTTTCTACCATGACTAGTCACTTCAAGTGAGCAGTGAGAAATTCTGGCCTTTGTGAGCTCATTCTGCAGGAATACATCCACCCACTGCCTAGACCTCAGTATAACCCACGTCATGAACTGACTCAGTGAGGCAACTATGGTTGCATGATGCCAATGCTCCCCTTGCACCTTTAACTCCAGGAAAATTCTACTGCAGACAAGGTAGCTTGAAACACATGGATTTAGAGAGATAAGAATCCTGAGATCTGTTATAGTTGACTTCAACACAATCTCTGCATAATACTCTACTTATGTTTAGCTTTGAGGATGTAAGAAAACTCTATACTTTGTAATAACAGTACTAAATGTTTATAAAATTTGTAAAACACTATGTGGTATAATACAGAAGATTCTTCACTGATTCAATCTCCTGTATTCATGGTTTAGTGCTTCTATCTTCAGTATGGCCTAAACATTTGGCCTTAATGTTTTTCTAAACAAAATAGAGATAATAGCATGGGTTCTTAATAAACTGTAGGACTGAAGAAAGTCTCAGCTGAGGCTGCAGATGTAGCTCAGTTCTAGAGCCCTCAATGAGCGTATGCAAGGTCCTGACTTTAATTCCAGCACAGAAAAATGTTTCAGATGAAATGTTTTAAAGTATCTATTAATTTGTTACTTGTCATGTAAATTTTTGAATTAAGGCATTTTTAGTTGTAGATGGACACAATACCTCTATTTATTTGTTTGTTTATCTATCTATCTATCTATCTATCTATCTATTTATGTGGTGCTGAGGATTAAAACTAGTGCCTCACACATTTGAGGTAAGCGCTCTACCACTGAAACATAACCCTAGCCCCTTGTCATGTAAATTTTAAAAAATAAATAAATAAATAGTTGCTATTTCTTTTGAATATAAGGGAAAAAAATCATCAACAACAACAATAAAAAACAAGCATTCCTGAAACAAGCAAAAGAACCCTTTAGATTAGCAAGAAAACTCCCTTTCTCTCCACCAATATGGCTATAACATTTTTTATTATCATCTAATATGCTCAACAAATTTACAATATATGTGATGTTCAAAAATTTGTCATTTTTTTAAAGTTTATTTATTTATTTATTTTTTTTAGTAACTATGTCTTATACTTAATGACCTGGCATTTTAGACTTTAACTTCTAGATAATATGCAATGTATTTTCAGAATTTAGGGCTCAGAAGTATAGGATGACTTTTCCTTATGTTTCTCATAGTTTTGCATGTAAGGAGATCTTGAATTTTACTGCTTGGGCCCTAAATTCAGTGACAAGTTTCAGAATGAAAGCCAGACCGGGAGACCCGACATGGAGTGGAGTGGTTGGAGGCACTGTGATCTTGGAGACAGAGCTTGGAGAGGTACAATCACCATTCCAACTAGGCTGACAGATATTTAAAGCTGGAAGAATAACCAGTTATCACACGTTTAGTCATTCAAAACAATACAACTATAGTCAGAAGTCTAACATGGGTCTCAGTAGGCCCAAGTCAAGGTATCAACAGGGCTTCTTCCCATTTAGGAAGCGCTAGAGGAAAATCCATTTCTTTGCCTTTTCTGGCCTCTAGAGTGGCCTGCATTCCCTGGCTGGTGCAGAGCCAGCAATCATAGGTTGAGTCCTTCTCCATCGGGAAGATCTCCCTATTTCAAGATCAGCTGATTAACACTTTAATTCCAACCACAATCTTAATTGCCCTTTGTCATGTAACATATTCACAGTTTCTGGGAATGAGGCCATGGGCTCTCTCATCTTCTTTACTTCTGTCATCGCAAAATTCTTCTAAATTATTTTTAGGTTTTGCATTTCATTTTTGTTGTGTTTTCATGCTGGAGATTGAACCCAAGGTCACGTGCATGCTAAACACTCACTCCAGCAGTGAGCTATATAGCTCCTACCCCTTATTTTTAGATTCTGAGTCACCTGAGTTGGCATGAACATTTTATTCAGGAATCCTTTTTCACTCCCTGGTTTCAGTAGGTATTTTCTAATAAGCATTGGTGTTCCTAATCACTACACTTATCATACTGGATTTCAGCCAGCCTTGTGGATTTTCTAACTGGAAAATTTTGCCTTCTAAACTTCTTCAATTTTAAACTCTTTCAAAAAGCAATTCTAGTGTAATTACATTTTACTCTCTTCATTTCCACAAGTCCAGTAGCTCAAACACTTATTTATCTCTTTTATGTCTAAGTTTCTAATACTTAGTTCTTGTATTCCTATAAATGCAGATATATGAGTTTAATTTTTTTAATTTGGAGATTATTCACCTTGACTTACATATAGTTTTTTTAAAATTTGTTCTACTTAGTTGTACCTGACAGAACAATGCACTTCGATTCGTCATACACAAATAGAGTGCAACATTTCAATTCTCTGGTTGTACACAGTGTGGAGATGCACCATTCATATAATCATATCACTCCTAGGGTAATGATGTCCATCTCATTCCACCATCTTTCTTACCCTCATAACCCTTCCCCACTCTCCAAGTGATGAGTCTACTGAAAGAGAATTTAGAAAAACTACCCTATTCAAAATAGCCTCAAAAAATATAAAATACTTGGGACTCAATCTAACAAAAGAGGTGAAAGACCTCTACAATGTTAAACTGCAGAACACTAAAAAGACTTTAGAAGATAAAAAGATTTCCCATATTCTTGGATAGGCAGAGTTTATATTGTCAAAATGTCCATACTACTAAAACTGTTATACAGATTTAATGCAATTCCTATTAAAATCCCAATGACATTTCTCATAGAAATAGAAAAAGCAATTATGAAATTCACCTGGAAAAATAAGAGACTGAGAATAGCCAAAGCAATCCTGAGCAAGAAAAGTGAAGCAGAAGGCATCAACATATCAGACCTTAAACTATGCTACAGAGTAATAGTAACAAAAACAGCATGGTATCGGCACCAAAATAGACATGTAGACCAATGTACAGAATAGAGGACACAGAGATAAAATCACATAAATATAGTTATCTTATACTAGACAAAGGAGCCAACAACATACATTGGAGAAAAGATAGCCTCTTCAACAAAAGGTGTTGGGAAAACCAAAAATCCATATATAGCAAAATGAAATTAAACTTCTATCTCTCACCATGCACAAAACTCAACTCCAAGTGGATCAAGGACCTAGGAATTAGACCACAAACCCTTCACCTAATAGGAGAAAAAGTAGGCCCACATCTTCATCATGTAAGATGAGGCCCCAACTTCCTTAACAAGACTCCTAAATCACAAGAAATAAAATCAAGAATCAATAAATGAGATAGATTCAAAATAAAAAACCTTCTTCTCAGCAAAAGAAACAATCATTGAGGTAGAGAGAGAGCCACATTCACATCAGGTAGAGCACTAATCTTCAGGACATATAAAAAACTAAAAAAAAAAGTTAATACCAAACAAACAACCCAGTCAATAATTGGGCTAAGGAACTGAACAGTCACTTCTCAGAAGGTGATATAAAACCAATCAACAAATATATGAAAAAGTGTTCAACATCTTTAGTAATTAAAGAAATGCAAATCAAAACTAAGGTTTTATCTCACCCCAGACAGAATGGCAATTATCAAGAATACAGGTAATAATAAGGGTTGGCGAGGATGTGGGGAATAAGGACACTCGTACATTGCTGGTGGGACAGAAAATTGGTGCAACCACTTTGGAAAGCAGTGTGGAGATTCCTCAGAAAACTTGGAATGGAACCACCATTTGACCCAGCTATCCCACTCCTCGGTCTATACCCATACTATAAATCAGCATACTATAGTGACATAGCCACATCAGTGCTGAGAGCCATTAGCCAAGTAGGTATGACAATTTCCTTGCCAGCGTACCCCATGTTGCTTAGAGGAAGGACTCGTGGTAAAATGGACTTGCCTTGGACATTTTGCAGTGACATTGCATGTAAGGTGACCTTGCTCAAGGACCAGGGTGAATCAGGGTTTAGGGCAGATCAGGGTTTAGGGCTCTCCTTGGGTTTAGGGCGGTTCCAGGTTTAAGGTGTACCCTTCTGGGAAGAGGGCATATCCTGCTGCCTCAGGTGTGCCTGCTCCTGTAGTTCCCGTTGAGTTCTCGTGGGATTCAGAGAGTATTTTGGGATTTTCCCCCAGAACTTTTTGCCTCAGAACGTGTTTGCCTCAGAACGTGTTTGTAGAGTGCCAGTGTGAGTTCAGGAATAAAGAATTGCTGTTTGAATCTACAAAGCTGTGAGTGGCTCGTGATTTTGTGCCCAGCCAGACTGCGGCACATCAGGTGTTATAGCAGCTGATTCATAATAATAGCTAAACTGTGAAATCAACCTAGATGCTGTTCAATAGATGTGGTATATATACACAATGGAATATTACTCAGCATTAAAAAAGAATAAAATTGTGACACTTGCAGTTAAATGGATGGAGCTGGAGAATATTATGCTAAGTGAAGTAAGTCAATCCCCAAAAACTAAATCCCCAATTTTTTCTCTGACATATAGTTTTTGAGATTCTTTAGTACACAGCAATTCTAAGCAATTACTCCATAGCAGTGTGTCACACCGACTCGTTACTTGCTAGGCACTAAGTACAAGGTGGTCATGGTGAGGCTACTATGATGGGGTTTTTAACTAGAGGATAAATGGGGTTCAACTCTGAATAGGACAAAGAAAAGTGAGCATTTATATCAAAAAGTAGGATTGGGTTGGTAGTGGAGTGTCAATGGATAAAAATTTTTTAAGTGGAAGCATTAGGGGTAAAGGAGGATTCTCCTAACCTCATCCTACAGGGGTCTTACTTCAGGAAGCCAGCATGATCAGACATTACTTGATGGGTTAATGAAGGAAGAAGAACTCAATTAGATATGGAGGGTCAGGGATTCTATCTAACTTGGTTTATGAGAATTCTTTGCTAAAACTTGACAATGCAGACATAAATACAGAAGTTAAAAAATCAGGGATTAGTTGAGAACAGTGTTCATAAGAGCCTGACTTAAATTCAGTCAAGGAGAGAATTTTTGTCATTATCTATAAAGGTTAATTTGAATTGTCAAGTTGAGATCCTGAAGATTAAGAGGCTAGGAATGAGTAGCATGTGCAATAGCAAACTTAAGTGGAGACCCTCCCTAAGTGTGGGCAGCACCATCCAATAGACTGGAGGCTTGGAGAGAATAAAAGTTGGAAGAATAAGAAAGCAGCAACTGATGCAAGCTTGATTGTTCTTGAACTCTTTCTTGATTGCTGTTGCAATGTCCTAGACTCTCTCTCTTTCGCTCTTCCAAATTGGACTCTGCTGGTAATTCTCCAGGGAGTTTCCGGAAGCTTTCAGTCTCAAACTCAGGTAGCATCTTTAATCCCTCTTGTTTTGAGGCTTCAGCATCTTGGACTGGTTCCTCAGCTCTCCAACCTGCAGATGGCCACTGTGGACGATCCAGCTTCTGGTTGTGTAAACCAATCTTATAAATCCCCCCTTTTGTAATCACAGCTCTTTTTGATTCTGTTATTCTAGAAAGCCCTAGTACATTATCAATATGGTAAGAATTCTTGCTTCTTAAACAAAAGTGGTATAAGAATAGTGTTTTTCAACTGAACTTATTGAAAAACCAAAACTCAGACATCAAACTGGGACAGGACTTCTGAAAAAATGTGTTCTGAGGAGAGGATACTAATGAACCTTATTATCCAAAAGACATCAATCAGAGCAGGTTGATTCAGAGAAGGTTGCAAATAAAGTGTGAACTGAAGTTCTCCAAAGAAGCCACATCTATATTAAAGATCCTGCAGACTCTTTGATTAGAATGTCATGGTTGTGGGCAGATGGAATGTTGCACATTAAGACATCCAAATTATCTCCAGTTATCTTTAGTTCCTTTAATAACAATTTACTTTCAACCTCTATATCAGACCTAATGTACTTGTGACTATTAGGTAAAACTCTTCAAATGTATCACTAAGTTTAGCAGATGTCTAGCTTCTGCCAACACTAAACATAAGAATGCTATGCAGTGACATCTGAAACCAATAGAAAAGATTTTCCCCGTTTGCTGCAGCCCCCACCAATGTATTTGGCAAATGCATTGATTTATGACTATCTTTTGTTCTATGATTATAAAAACTCATATAAAAACTCTTCTGTGATGGAACATTTTACTCAAGTGACCTGAATCTGTGTTCCTGGGACTTAGTAACACATTTTCGACTCAGAATAAACTATTTCTTATTTCCTGTAGAGCAAGAGCTATGTTTTGCATTGACAAAAGCAATTAGTCTAAAACATAAGATCTTCTCAGAGAAATGAAATCCCATTCAGTTTGTTACTTCTCTGAAAGATATTTAACGTAGAGAAAAGAGAACAATGCAATAGAAAAAATGAAAATGAAATTGAATAGAAACAGAAAGAATAAAATGTGTAACTCAGGTGGTCAGATCTATGAGAGAACCTAAGAACTAGGATTTCCAGATAAAAATCAGGAAACTCAGTTAAACTTGGAGTTTATTATGAACAACAAATTAAGATTTTAATATAAATATGTCCTAAATACTGGAAGAAACATACTTATACTATAAAAATTATTTATGGTTTAAGTTCAGAGTTAAGTGGTCATCATGTTATTCTTTGCTGAATCTGGCAACTCTATTAAAACTAGATCATTGACTTTATCTCATTTTAATGACTACTATTAAATTCTTTCCTCTCATCTTTACATTTTAGTATGATATTCTGATTTAACCTCCATTTGTTGTAGTTTATTTCTGACTTCACTTGGTATACAGAATTTTCCAGACATTGTTGCCACAGGATTAACATTTTTGTAAGCATTTAGTTAAATACTTGAGCTTGGCTGCTTCCAGAAGTGAGCACATAGTTTTACAATGTGTTATACACAGATAATGCATTTTTAATTGTGAGTGTATTTATTGAAGGCAAAGAAAGTATTAAATGTGTTCTCATGGGTCAGTAATTGCAAATTGAGGAATGTTTTTCCTAATCCTTACTTCTCCTACTATTTTATTTCTCCTGTTTTTCTATTGTCTTTCCCTGGTTTTTGGATTCATTTCCCTTCACCTTTCTTTTTTTGTTCTAATTGCCTTAAACTGAGACAACAGTTGCAAACTCTGTACTTCAATCAGGTAAATTTGCCCCAAGGTACCCACCCTGTTGACCTTTGGTTTGCTGCTTCTAATTTATGTAAAGTCATCTAAGTTCGAAGCAATCAAAGGCTCTAAAAATGCAAAGTGCATAACTACAAGTACTTGCCATGCTTTTGCTCCCTCTCAGTAGAGGAACTGATTACAATAATTTTGGTTTCAAGTGCTGTAGGAGTAAACACAGTGAAAAGCATCAATAAAGCTCTTTATGCTAGGTTTGTTTTTGAACAGTGCCCAGGCGACCTTACAACAGATTTCTTGGAGTAATATACCTTTCAGAAATATCTTCTATGCTATTGCTTCTTTCTTATAATTTTTAATCTCTCCTCAATGTCTGTTCCTACCATTCCACTCAAACTACTGCCACCAACAGAATGACAGGAATAGAACTGGAATGTGGCTCAGTATTAGAGTACTTGCCTACTATACAAGAGTCCCTGAGTTGGAATCCCTAGTACTGTCCTGCCCTCCCATTACAACTTAAAAAAAAAAAAAAAAAAGGAAGAAGAAGGCAATTGGGACTCTGGTAGTTATCAATTTGGGGCTTGTCTATTCTTTCTGTTTTTTGTTTTGTTTTGTTTTGTTTTGTTTTTTATTTGTTTTATATAGTAAAATTCATTAATCTTTCCATTAAAGTTTATGTATATTTCTTCTCACTTCAGAAATGTCCTACCAAGAAGTAATACAGAGAGCATTCAGTGATTTGATTTTCTTCTGTATTTCTTGGTTGACTTTAAACCTTTAGGTCTCTAATTGACCAGGAATTGATTTTTTCTGCATGGTTTTAGCCAGGGACTGGATTCATTTCTTTCCATATATGACTGACAAGTTGTCTCAGCATAGTGATTGAGAACATTTTATCCAAATTTCTATCACATGTCAAGGTTTCATATGTGTGCTCCATGCTCTAAGTTCCATTGTATTGTTTTATTATCTATTCCAAAACCACTGCCATCCTCTTTGATTAGTACAATCTATGCTATTTTGACACACGGGAAAGCAAATATTCCCATCTAGTTCTTTCTTCATTAAGGGTGTCTTGTGTTTTTGTTTTCTTTTTTCGTATAATTTTGGAGACAGCCTGCCAACTTCTACTAGAAATAAACACATTGTAAAATCCTTTTGGCATATGATTTGGAATTACACTGACTCTAGATTAATCTGGGGAAAATTGAGATTTTATTATTGTTTTGTTTTAGGGAAATTCAGTCTTTTTATTTGCAAATGTGGGATAGCTTGCTACTTGGTTGTACTTTTCTTAATATTGTGATGAACATGAAAATTCACTTCCCTGATCGCCCATGGAGAGGACAGTTGATTGTTGAAGGCTCCAGTTGCTTTATCTCTGGATCTCTCCCCCTGTTGGGCAGCTGACCTTGTATTTCCCCCAGGATGCTCCCAGGCAGTGATTGAGCACAGTGGGGCACCTATGTAGGCCCACTCCTGATTAGTTGAGGTCTCTTCTGACAAGTAATTTTGGCCCAAGGATTCCCCTCTAGCCTGGCAGAAACTTTCTTAGACCTGCACTACAGATAGATGATTTCTATCCAACCCTCCTTCCTTGCCCTCTCTTTCCACAGGTATCACACATGCATCACAGTCCAGAGTTCTCCTAAGCTCCTCTCTCTTTTAAATTCAGACAGGGCTCCTAATAAACCTATCACACTTCTAATTACATTTTCATCACTGCCTTTTGGAGGACCCATGCACACAATGTCTTTTAAAAGTTTTTATGAGGTTTTACATAAATATTTAAGGTTGAAAACTATACTTCTTGATTGCTATTGGGCTAGAGATTGAATATAGGAACAGTATACATCTTTGAGTATTCAGCTAACTCATACTTTTATGTGTTTTATAGATAGACAGATAAATAGATAGATATAGATATAAATTTTAATGGAAAGTCTAGCCATTCTCCACTGAGCCACATCTCCCGCCCTCTGTATGGAAAGAGAAAACCACTTTTGTTTTTTGTTCCACATCCTCACATGATAAGACTTCAACTGCAGGGATAACAAAGGGGAAAGAGCAGGATGCCTGACTCAAGTCTGCAGAGAAAAAGTAAAAAAATCCAGGAGAGTGAACTCAAGAATGGCCTACAAACCTGACTCTAACATGGAACTGAAAAAATAGACCTCCACGGCTGGGTTGTGGCTCAGTGGTAGAACACTTGCCTAGCATGTGTGAGGCATTGGGTTCGATTCTCAGCACCACAAATAAATAAATAAATGTCCATCAACAACTAAAACAAATATTAAAAAAAACAATAGATCTCCAGTGCCAGTCTTTTGTGTTCTCCACATATTGGCCTCTGTCTTTGAATTTTATAACAGTGAGGCAGTTCATGTGGTTTATATCTCTTGAGATTTTGGAGATAATGCTTCAACAATGCACAGATACCTGAGAAACCACTGCAGGGTAAAAAAACCCAGGAGAAATTGTCTAAAAATTAATGCCTAAATTACAAAGACAATTTTTAAGGGCTTGGTGGATTATTTAATGAGTGTATTCATAAATCCATGAGAGAAGTTGGGAGTGGGTGATTCCCTTTTCTCATTGACCAAGAGTCTTTAACTTGAATACCAATCTAACTCTGAGGCAGGATATTCTGGGACAACCTTCAGGCAGAAGCAAAGAACATTCTCTTAGATTCAGTGGCTGCCTCTATTAGGTAAACTGGGAGTTGACAGCAGTGCCATCTCTTTGGCTCCTGTATGGTACCATGTTCAACATCCTCCTTACTACAGAGCCCAGCAGCTCATCATGAGCCAGGGCTGAATCCTAGGACCCCAAACTGCTCATCCTACTTGAAGTTTGTCCTAAATTTATAACCTCTTAAATGTCTTAGATCCTGGTCTTCTTCCTACTTCCCCTTTGATCCAGAATCTTACCCCATTATTTAAAAGCAAATATCACTGATGCTAATCCCTGTCCTGCCCTTCCAAGGTCTGTATCAAATAGAGTGTATAACATTTAGTAAGGTTTCCAATGAGCAAGGGTATGAGATAACCATGATTCTCTACTATAATAATTTATTACACTAATGTAACAGATATGACCGATGAGTCTAAGAAAAAAGGTTAAATAATTTGCCTAAGGTTCTACAACTCGTAAACTGACAAAACACAGAATCATGATTTGAACCCAGGTCTCTCTGGCTTTGGATCTGTACTCATTCCATTGTGCTTTGCAAAACCAGGTCTCTCTGGCTTTGGATCTGTACTCATTCCATTGTGCTTTGCAAAACCATGGTAAATACTTAGATCCCACATTTCTCTGTTTAACCCAAAGCCTGGATGATCTTATTGCCTCATGGTAGATGTGCAAAGTGTATGACTACACTTTGACAGATCTCTAACAACTACCCCCTCCACCATATTCCACTCTGCTCAGCTTAATGGTCAGGGATGATATCCTCTATCCTCCATTACCACTCTGCCCTACTGATGAATCCTTGCATGGAACAAATGCTGGGAAAATCAACAGTTTCCCTCATTTACAGCCTTTCTTCTTATTTCTCATTTCTTTCATTTCTTTCCATTGTATGAGAGCTCCTGATTTTGAGATTCCACCATTTTCACTTGAGAGAATATTCAGCTAAGAAAGTTTAATAACAAATTTATTATATTTTCAACCTGTCTAATATTTAAGTTTTAAATGTTTTACATTAGCTTTAATTTATTAAATTATGCTATGAATAGTCAGAAAATGTTCAGGGAGCCCAGTTAATATTCCCTGACACCAATACCCAGAGAAGGTTATGCCTCCTTGGCTAAGCAGATCTTTAAGCCATTTCAAGGCTTATTTTAAAGTTCAAAAACAAAATTATTACTGCATGGAGACATCAACACAGTGCTTAGATAAAGGGTATGGTAAGAAAGAAATGAGTGATATGTTATAGGAACAAATACCTTTTTATGGTCTACTAACAATTCCATACTTAAACTAGTAGTTATTCATATTATCTTCTAAATGGGGCATTGTTTCAAAGCATTGGAGTATAAAATTACATATTACATTACCAATAGAATAAAGCGATAAAACAGTTGAACTGCTTTCAAATGACAGCTGGAGAGATACTACAAGATGAATGAGTTTATGCATTACATGGATTAAGGATTGGGTAAAGGAAGTTCTGTCTCTTCTGAAGGGGCTACATAAAAAAGACTGATATTTCAGAAAGGGTCCATATAACAAGTGACAATTCCAAAAATCAGGATAGAGAGGACTGTAGTGTTTGTGATCTCCATTGATAAGAGCAGAGGCATAGTAAGGGTTTATTGGACCAAAAAGGAGAGGGCGTTGATGTGGATTAACTATAACCATAAGACCCCATCAACCTGGGGAGTCTCCAAACTTCTCAAGGCTAGCGGGGAACCTCTAGGATAACTAGAAGTTATTGTAGATAACACCGAGGCCAATATCCAGTAACTTAGCCAGCTAATGCAGTAGGGTACAGAGAAATCAGGTTTCTAAGGCACAAAGACCCTGTAGCTCTCAGGAAATAGGATGGATACCAGGACGAGAGCTACACTAATGATTTCAACTCACACCTGTTTGGTGGAGATTGCATTTTTTATAGGGTTTTAGTTTTATTTTTAAGAACTGGCAGACTGAGCCATTAATTAACAGTGCCTATTTCTTTGCTATATTTTTCTTCAAAATTTGAATATTATTAACTCAGGATATCTAAAACCTTGCTGATGCATCATGTTCCCCTCTTATTTACTGGTATATTGTGTTCATTTTTGCATCATGCCGTACCTAGATAAATACCTACCTGTTTTTAGTTTTATTGTGTGTGGTGATGTTCTCCCTTTGAAAATGATCTGTAGAAAAGAGGAGAATATCACTTTAGGAGCTCAAAACTGATCCTCTTAGACAGAATGATAACTGTAGCAAATAAGCTACTGTTGGTAGATTTAGAGGAGGAAAGTAAGACTCTTCACTCAGGAACACAGCTATAAAATAAAACAAAATGAAGGTTTGTGATTGTCGTAATCTACTTTGCACTGCTACAACACAATATATGAGTCTGAAATGTATTTCTCACAGTTCTGAGGACTTGGAAGTCTAAAATCAAGGAGTTTCATTTGGTAAAAGCTCTCTTGCTGTGTTATAACATGGCACAAAGCAAGAATGTACAAACTCAGGTCTTTCTTCGTCTTCTTAAAAAGCCACTAATGCCATCTTAGGGGTGCCATACTCCTGACCTCTTCTAACCTAATTATCTCCCGGGGACCTCACATCCAAATACCATCAACATATAAATTTGAGGATTATGTTTCCAACACATGAACTTTTGGGGGACTTGTGCAAATTATAGAGGTGGCAAATAAGAAATTAATAGGCATTTGGGTGCTAGGTGAGAGTCCGAGAAAAAAGAAGAGTAGAAAGAAGTGGTAGTTGAGAAGAGAAAGTAAAATGGATAAATGAGACATTTCCTATGGTAGGAAAGGAGATCAATCTGTTTAATATCAAAGGATTTACTAATTTTACAAGACATCCTCATTCCAGAACATAAGAAAAAGAGTAATTCTCTACACATGTTATCTTCCCACTTTGTAATTCAGCATAGATTAAAAATCTGCATCTGGTCTGGGGGTATAGTTCATTGGTAGAGTGCCTGGTAGCACACTCAGTAGGCCCATCACTGGAAAGGGGAATCTAGATCTTTAAGAGTTTCTCATCACCATAAAAACACATTTATAATATTCAAAATGATAAATTTATTAAATAGGCATTCTACTGAATACTTTAATGTCCCCAGAGTATGTTTTTAAAGACTCTAGGAGTGGGAAATTAGAATTTCATCATAGAAGACTAGAAATTAATACACATAATTCTGTTCATTCTCCCTATAACTAAAGTTTTAATAAAATCCCAATCAGAACAGCCTTTTGCTTTTGAAAATTTTCTTCTTTCCAAATGACTTCTTGTAGAATGTCAAAAACTAAAATTTATACTGAATTGCTCTTACATTATTTTATTGACTTTAACAAGAACCCGTGAGTACTTTTATTTCCAACACTATGGGAAAGTTGCTATTCATGGATTGAGTCTTTTGGGGTATAAACTTGCATGTGGTGAGCCCAGCATGAACCTCACATTTTGGGGCCAGGAGAAAAGAAGAAGAGATATTGTTAAGGAAGCGATTAGCAATGTCATAATGTGAATTATACAATCAAGCAAGAAAATTATGCCAAACTGATTCATCAGAACCACTAAGAAACTTGTTATCATACATTAAAAATTCGCCCTACACAAATATTATATGTACAGAATTCTACCAAGTCCGACTCACTTTTTAAAATTTTTTTATTCTAACTTGTTATATATCACAGCAGAATGCATTAAAATTCATATTACATGTATAAAGCACAGTTTTTCATATCTCTGTATACAAAGTATATTTACACCATTTGTGTCTTCATACATGTACTTAGAATAATGATGTCCATCTCATTCCACCAACTTTTTTTTACCCCTTTGCCACCTTCCTTCCCCTCCCTCCCCTTTGCCCTATCTAGAGTTCATCTAATCCTCCCAAGCTTCTCCTCCCAACCCCTCTATGAATCAGCCTCCTTATATCAGAGAAAACATTTGGCATTTGGTTTTTGGGGATTGGCTAACTCCACTTAGCATTATATTCTCCAACTCCATCCATTTATCTGCAAATGGCATGATTTTATTCTCTTTTGTTGCTGAGTAATATTCCAGTGTGTGTGTGTGTGTGTTTGACATTTTCTTTATCCATTCATCTACTGAAGGGCATCTAGGTTGGTTCCACAGTTTAGCTATTATGAATTTTTCTCCTATAAACATTGACAGGGCTATGTTCCTGTAGTATGCTACTTTTAAGCCCTTTGGGTGTAGATGAAGGAGTGGGATAGCCGAGTCACATGGTGGTTCCATTCCCAGTTTCCCAAGGAATGTCCATACTGTTTTCCATATTGGCTGCACCAACAAGCAATGTAGGAGTGTGCCTTTTTCCACACATCCTTGCCAACACTTATAAAATCATAGAGTAGTTTTGATTGCTAGAGATGTTGAACATTTTTTTCATATATTTGTTGATTTGTATATCATCTTCTGATTGTCTGTTCAGTTCCTTGGTCCATTTATTGATTTGATTATTTGTTGTTTTTTTTTTTTTGGTGTTAAGATTTTTGAGTTCTTTATATATTTGAGTTCTTTATATATTCTAGAGATTAGTGCTCTATTTGAAATGTGTGTGGTAAGAATTTTTTTTCCAATTAGTAGGCTCTCTATTCACCTCACTGATTGTTTCTTTTCCTGAGAAGAAGCTTTTTAGTTTGAATCCATCCCATTTATTAATTCTTGATTTTAATTCTTGCACTACAGAAGTTTTATTAAGAAAGTAGAGGCCCAATCTGATATGATGGTGATCTGGGCCTACTTTTTCTTCTATTAGGTGCAGGGTCTCTGGTTTAATTCCTAGGTCCTTGACCCACTTTGAATTAAGTTTTGTGCATGGTGAGAGATAGGGGTTTAATTTTATTTTATTGCATATGAATTTCCAGGTTTCCTAGCACCATTTGTTGAAGAGACTATCTTTTTTCCAATGTATGTTTTTGGTGCCTTTGTCTAATATGAGATGACTGTAATTATGTGAGTTAGTCTCTGTGTCCTCTGTTGTATACCATTGGTCTACCAATTTGTTTTGGTGCCAATACCATGCTGTTTTTGTTACTATTGCTCTATAGTATAGTTTAAGGTCTGGTATTGTGATGCCACCAGCTTCACTCTTCTTGCTTAAGGATTGCTTTAGATATTCTGGGTCTCTTGTTTATCCAGATGAATTTCATGACTGCCTTTTCTATTTCTATGAGGAATATCATTGGGATTTTGATTGGAATTGCATTAAATCTGTATAATGCTTTTGATAGAATGGTCATTTTGACAATATTAATTCTGCCTATCCAAGACCTATAGAGATCTTTCCATCTTTTAAGGTCTTCTTTAATTTCTTTAGCATTTTTAGTTTTCATTGTAGAGGTCTTTCACCACTTTTGTTAGGTTGATTCCCAAGAATTTTATTTATTTATTTTTTTGAGGCTATGGTAAATGGGATAGTTTTCATCATATCCCTTTCAGAGGATTTGTCACTGATATACAAAAATGCCTTTGACTAATGGGTGTTGATTTTGTATCCTGCTACTTTGATGAATTCATTTACTAGTTCTAGAAGTTTTCTGCTGGAATTTTTTGGGTCTTCTAGGTATAGAATCATATTGTCGGCAAATAGTGCGTGCTAATTTGAGTTTTTCTAGTATTTTGAACATGAAGTGGTGCTGTATTTTGTTATGCTTTTTCTGCATCTATTGAGGTGTTCATATGTTTCTTATCTTTAAGTCTATTGATTTAATGAATTACATTTATTGATTTCCATATAGTGAACGAATCTTGCATCCCTGGGATGAACCCCACTTGATGGTGGTGCAATAGTTTTTTGATGTTTTTGCATTCGATTTGCCAGAAGCTTATTGAGGATTTTTCCATCTATGTTCATTAGAGATATTGGTCTGAAGTTTGTTTTTTTTTTCTTTGATAGATGTTTTCCTGGTTTTGGAATCAGGGTGATATTGGCCTCATAGAATGAGTTTGGAAGTTTCCCCTCTTTTTCTATTTCCTGAAATAAATTGAAGAGTATTGGTATTAATTCCTCTTTAAAGGTCTTGTAGAACTAGACTGTGTATCTATCTGGTCCTGGGCTTTTATTGGTTGGTAGGCTTCTGATGGCATCTTCTTTTTCATCTCTTGAAATTGATCTGATTAAATTGTGTATATCATCCTGATTCAATCTTGGCAAATCACATGACTCTAGAAATTTGTCAATGCATTCAAAATTTTCTATTTTATTGGAGTACAAGTTTTCAAATTAATTTTTAATTATCTTCTGTATTTCTGTAGTGTCTGTTGTAATAATTTCTTTTTCATCATGGACATTAGTAATTTGAGTTTTCTCCCTCCTTCCCTTTGTTAGCATGGCAAAGGGTTTTTCAATTTTATTCATTGTTGAAATAACTTTGTTTTGTCAATTTTTTCAACTGATTCTTTTGTTTAAATTTCATTGATTTCTGCTCTGATTTTAATTATTTCCTGTTTTCTATTGCTTTTGGTGTTGGTTTGTTCTTCTTTTTCCAGGGCTTTGAGATGTAATGTTAAGTCATTTATTTGTTGACTTTTTCTTCTTTGCAGGAAAAAAAAAACTTCATGTAATGATTTTATAGTGTCTCAGAGATTTTGATATGTCATATCAGAGTTCTCATTTACCTCTAAGAAATTTTTAATCTCCTCCTTGATGTCTTTTGCAACCCATTGTTCATTCAGTAGCATATTATTTAGTGTCCAGGTGTTGGAGTAGTTTTTATTTTTATCTTGTCATTGTTTTCTAATTTCATTCCATTATGATCTAATAAAATTCAGGGCAGTATCTCTATTTTTTTGTATTGGCTAAGAGTTGCTTTGTGGCATATCATAGGGTCCATTTTAGAAAAGGATCCATGTGCTGCTGAGAAGAAAGTGTATTCACTCATTGAAGGATGAAATATTCTATGTATGTCAGTTAAAGTCTAAGTTATGGATTGTATTATTGAATTCTATAGTTTATTTGTTCAGCTTTTGTTTAGATGATCTATCCAATGGTGAAAGAGGTGTCTTAATGTCATCAAGAATTATTATGTTGTGGTCTGTTTGACTTCTGAACTTGAGAAGAGTTTGTTTAATGAATGTAGAAGCTACTTTGTTTGGGGCATATAAATTTATGTTGTTATGTCTTGTTGATAAATGGTTCCCTTAAGCAGTATGATTTGTCCTTCATTATCCCTTCTTATTAACTTTAGCTTGAAGTCTACTTTATTTGATACGAGGTTGGAAACCCTTGTTTCCTTCTGCAGTCCTGGTGACTGGTATGATTTTTCCCAATCTTTCACCTTCAGTCTGTGTATTTCTCTTCCTTTGAGATGAGTCTCTTGGAAGCAGCATTTGTTGGGTCTTTTTTAAAAATCCAATATGCCAGTCTATGTCTTTTGGTTGGTGAGTTTAGGCCATTAACATTCAGGGTTATTATTGAGACATGATTTGTATTCCCAGCCATTTTTGTTTATTTTTGATATTTAATTTGACTTGGTCTCTGCATGATTAGTCTTTCCTTTAGTGTAATACTTCCCTTTGCTGATTTTTGTTGTTGTTTTTCAATTTCTCTTCATGGAATATTTTGCCAAGGATGTTCTTTAGTGCAGGCTTTCTAGTTGTAAATTCTTTTAACTTTTGTTTATCATGGAAAGTTTTAATTTCATCATAAAACCTAAAGCTTAATTTTGGTACATATAAGATTCTTGGTTGGCATCCATTTTCTTTCAAAGCTTTATATATGTAGTTCCAGGATCTTCTAGCTTTTAGGGTCTGGTTTGAAAAATTGCATGTAATCTAATTGGTTTCTCCCTACATGTAATCTGATTCCTTTCTCTTCTAACTTTTAATATTATCTCCTTATTCTGTATGTTAGGCATTTTCATTATAATGTGCCTTGGTGTGTACCTGTTGTGATTTTGTACATTTGGGGTCCCGTAAGCCTCTTGAATTTGGTTTTCCAATGCATTTTTCGTGTTTGGGAAATTATCTCTTATTATTTCACTAAATAGATTGCTCATTCCTTTGGTTTGGAACTTTATGCCTTCCTCTATCCCAATAACTCTTAAATTTGGTCTTTTTATGCTGTCCCATAATTCTAGAATGTTCTGCTCATGGTTTCTTACCATTTTCACTGTGTTGTCTACATTCTTTTCAAGATTATATATTTTTTCTTCATTGTCTGAGGTCCTGTATTCCAAGTGGTCTAATTTGCTATTGATGTTTTCAATTGAAGTTTTAATTTGGTTTATTGTTTATTTCATTTCAAGGATTTCTGTTTGTTTGTTGGTATGTTTGTTTGATTTTAGAAACTCTATCTCCCTATTGAAGTGATCTTTTGCTTCCTGTATGTGTTTATGTAGTTCTTTGTCAAAATGATCTTTTGCTACCTGTATTTGCTTTCTTATATCATCCTTTAATTTGCAGATTATTTTAATTATGTACATCCTGAACTCTTCTCTATAATTTCTTCTGCTGTGCTGGGCATGGATTCTAATAATATGGTATCTCAATATGTTTTGGGCACTTTCTTCCCTTGTCTTTCATATTGTTTGCGTGTCTTCCCTTCTAGCACTGTGGATCTGAGGCATTACCATTTTTACCCTACAGGCTTATAGTGTCCCTGTAGGGATCCAATACCACTCCTTTGAGGTGAAGGACAATGTTATCAGACCCCAATATAAATAGTATACACCCTAAAAACAAATGTTTGCTATTAAGTCATTTAAGGATTGGTCACAATGTACAGAAATGGTGAATTCAATATTATCTACAATACAATCAGTAAGTTTGTAAAAGGGTTTACAGTTTCTGATGGTGGACAAAGAACCAGGGTTAAAAAGTAGGATGACATGCTAAGGAAGTAGGAGGTGAGGATATAGAGTTGTTATATCTTAGGAAGTGTGAAAGAGAAATCTAAAGAGGAAGATTAGTAACAGGAGAAAGAAGAGGAAGCAATTTGGGGTAGACAAGTAATTGGGGAGACAGTAGAGTACATAAAACAAACATATTTATATTAAGAAAAATTTAAAAATGTTAAAATATTATTAATTGGTGACATAAAAGGAAAATAAAAATAGACAACAGACTATTCAGACGTCCTAGTCCTCGAAATCCTAATTCATGCAAAGTACTTGGTTTCACATATGTTGGGGATGTGAAGACAGGAGAATAGAGAGGGAGAGGAAGAAAAAAACATCTTGAAGGAAGTAACAGGATTGTTTTGGTTGGAAATTCATATCTTTCCTGCTTCCCTTCTCATCCAGTAGGTGAGATTGTCTGTTGTTAGTTGGTATCTCTGCCCTCAGCATGGTGAAGGTAACGAGGGTGTCACTGTGCTGGGGTAGTGACTGTCGGGAGCCAGGAGAGTTCCAAACTGGGTACCTCACCAGCCAGAGTTCCAAACTGTGTGTTGCCCCCAACTGAAGAAGGTGATGAAGGTGACTCAAGATGAATGTGCCTGCTTTAGGTGGTGGACTGTCGGCTGGTGTGAGGGGAGCTGAGTGATGACGTTGGACCATGAGTTCAAAGCCAAGCTCTGTGGCTTACAATGTGTGGCTATTGGCTGACTTCAGAGCCTGTGTGAAGTTCTTGGGTGTATGCTGGCCATTTTGCATGCATTATCTCTGCTGCTGCTACATCCCAAGATGGCAGTGACTAGGGGAGCCCCACATTGGTAGATGGGGCTCCACATAAGAGTGAGTGGCAGCCAGAATTCCTGAGGCTGGGAAGCTACCGATGTCCTGTGTGGGAGCGGTGACTTCTGCTCAGGTGGGTGGCCAAAAGTTTTACGCAGGTGCTCATAATCCTGCTAGGGTACCCAGTAGTCCTGCATGGGTGAGTAGTTGGGAGACCTATTTTGATGCTGTGGTGTGGAACCCTGGACCAGCAGGGGACCATGATTCCTGAGCAGGAGCAGGAATATCGCTCACAGAGAAACCGTATTCTTACTGCTTGAGTCCCAGGGCACAGAATGACACAGAATGCTGCTTCCCTCTGGCCCGCCATCTTGGATCTCCCAGACTCACTTCTTAACTGCAAAACAGAAAGAAGTTTTCTTTGCCCCGCTCACCCTCTCTTCCTAGATAGCAATCATAACAAAAATAGTTCTAATTTATACGTTTAGAATGCATGATTTACACACATTTTTCTATCAGAATAATTTTTATCACAACAGGAGTGCTGTGAGGTAGAGCGTCAGGGTGTAAATAATTAATTTTAAAGATGAAAACATTGTTAAAGCATGGAAAGTGGCATGGGTTTGTGTAACATCTCACTACTCATCATGGTCACTGAGAAGGCTTCATTTGCATTTTGAGGCCAGTTTTCAATAGCTCTGGGGCAGCAGTCAGAAGTATCACTTTAGCTTAAACAAGACTTCAGTTTCATTGAAGTATTACACCCACCCAGTCTCTCAAGGCTGCAGAAAACCTGTGTTTCTCCTAGTCACGATCATCATTAGATAGTACTTCCCTTTCCAGGGACTTTTTTCAGTGGTTCCCAGATGCCACTTCCATCCAGTTAAAAATTCCTGAGTTGTAGTTTTTGCTCTTCTAGCAATTGGTTTGTTTTCTACTGTTGGTGTTGCTAAAGTTTTATCTTATCACTGCTTATAAAGACCTTTGTGCTAGACCAAATTCTTCTTCTTGAGATCATAAGAACTTCAGAGTGGGGTCCAGGTTTCCTCCCTGTTGCCTCCTTCTCTGTACCTTCCTGCAGCCTAACTTGGACCAGGGTGTGCTGGGTCAGATGCTGACTGCTTATGGAGAAGGTGTTCCTGATGATGCCCTTGTCAGGCATTCTCGAGGACCTGCCAATTTTCGTGTAACCGCCTTTCAATGGAACCCCAGTCATTTTCTAGAGTGAAAATGGTAAGAGAAGAAACAGTGAAGAATGAAGAAAACTGACAAAGAGGAAGACCTAAAGGGACAGAAACTCTGGAAGGCAGGAGGAAGGGGATTCCTCTGGGGAGGATTCATCTGCCAATGCTGCTGCTTTTTATGGCGGGTGGGGGGGAGGGGTGCTGGGAATTAAACTTGAGTCCTCTCCAGCTACATCCCCCCGCCCTATTTTTGTATTTTATTTAGGGTCTCACTGAGTTGCTTAGCACCTCACTTTTCTTGAGGCTAGCTATGAATGAACGATCCTCCCATCTCAGCCTCCCAACCTCTGGGATTACAGTTATGCATCATCACCTGTCTTACCAATGCTTCTTGGTTAGAGATTTCTGTGAGGGCTCCATTTAGGATCAGTCTTGGTAAAAATTTCTCTTTCTTCTCTTCTTTATCTGAATCCTACAGAGACCTACAGTTGGCTGTCTATACTGTGCAAACCAAGGATGCTCAGGCAGAATTAGAAAGGCTCCTCTGTTTTATTTATGTTTTTCAGTTTGCAAGACTCTTCCTTCACTAAATTAGACTGAGCTGTTTCACAAAGCATTTTTTCCTTCCCTAAAGAGCTGGGTAAATTAAAAGTTCTTGCCTCCTTTACCTGCATCAACACCATCAAATGCAGGACGGTGGTAAATATTAGGGGCATGTGAAAGTAGTAACTTTCAAAAGCTAGTAAGCTTTTGTTCTGCTGGTAATTCATGTTCATCTCAGATTCTTACAATCACAGCCTGAATGAGGTAGGTCACATATAATCATTCATTCCATTTTCCACATGAGGACGCGAGACCTCCAGCCTAAATGACTTCCTTAAAAAAGTACATCTAGTAGAGATAGAGCCAGTACAAAAATACAGGTTGAGCTTTTCTCATCTGAAAACCAGACATCGGAATTGCTTCAAAATGTGAAACTATTTGAGCACCAACAAAACATCAACAAGAAGATTCCAGATCTGACTGCAGGTGGTGGTGGGTCATAGTCAAAATGCAGGTGCACTGAACATATAGAATAAAATTATCTGCAAGCTATGTGTGTAGAGTGTATATGACATATAAATGAATTTTGTGTTTAGATTTGGCTCCCATCCCCAAGCTATTTCATTACATATAAGCAAATATTCCAAAATGCAAAATAAATCAGGAATCCTACACACTTCTGATCCCACACATTTCAGATAAGAGATACTCACGCTATATATCCCTCTGTCCTCCTTCCTGCTACACTTACCAAATCACATGGATTTCTAATAAATATGCCAGTTCTTTCCTGACACTGTTTTCTTTGCATAAACAAGTCACTTAGCAAATAGTAATGGACTCCTTAAGATTTTATTCTCTGTTAAAATAACATAATCCACACATGTAAAATGTTATGCATTTGTACTTTATATCAATGTGACATGATTTCTCTCTCTATCTTGATGATTAACAGAATAATTAATATCATTTTACTTTAAAATGACAAAATAGAACACATGGAGTCCTAGCATATGAAATGCTGTTCTTTTGTCTGTGCGTGCAAGTCCAATTCTGGGGTGGAGATCTCCCCAAAATATAATATGAGAACTCAGATACTGGAAGAAAATTTTTATATAATAATTTTCTGATCTTCTTTTATTTCTTGATTTCATTACTACCTGCCTTGTGGAATGAGACTTTTTATTAAGTAATAAATAAACTTTAGAATTTGAATAATCATGATAAAGGTAATTATCTAATATTACTACAGTTCCTAAACCCTTTTCTTTCAAATAATTTTACCTTATTTATTTGTCATAAGATCTTGAAAAAATATCACAAACTGACTTCTTATTCAAAATCTTTGGCAAATAACGAAGAGATGATTAGCAAATTTGTTATTCCTTGAAGTTACCCTCTTTCTTCCTTCCTTTCTCCCTCACTCCCTCCCTCCTGTCTTTCCTTCTTTCTTTAATTCTTAGATTTTCCAATTCATCGTTTCTTCTCATCTAATCATTTTGGCAGCTGACTTGGATATATGATGTCAGTTGAGCAAGAAACAGAGGGCCTTGATTTCCTTAATTCAAAATAATTCCTTTATCCAAAATAATATCTATGTTCTCACTTTATCCTGCCATTGAAACTTTACAGTGGAATAATTGTTTTGTGCTCCTTAGTAATTTTAAGAAAAAGGAAAAATGATCACTTTGTGTCATTAGTTTTAGCAGTCTTTTTAGGAATATAATGTAAGTACGAAGCACCAAAGACATTTTTGTGAGAAGAATGAAAAGTTTTCTAGAAGTTTTGATTGAACTTATTTGGTCATATGGAAGTTCTTAATGAAAGATTAACAAGTAAGTGTTTCTTAGTCTTTTTTTTTTTTTTCCCTAAAGTTGTTGTAGGCATGTAATTCTATTTTTTTTTTTTTTAACTCTGAAAGCCCTAAAAGAGCTTTAAGGGTCATATTTAATTCCCTTTTATGTTTTTTGTGTTTAACTTTTTCATAGAAAAAAAACTATGAACCAATAGCTTTATACTCTGCATAACTCTTTTCATAGCTGGATTTCTGTATTTCATTCTGAGCATAGCGTTGCCTTCAGAAAGCACAGTTCAGCTGACAAAGTAATTAAAAATAATTGCATTTTTAACTTGTATTCTTTATAAGCTTGAAGAGATTAAATATTCGGCTCATAGCTGCAATTATTAAATGTCCTATATTCTCTTGCCCATTTCTCTGTGGAAGGCTTAAAGTTGAGAATAAGTCGTCTTATGTTCCCAGATCACAGGGGGGTTCTTTCCTTTTCTTTGTTCTCTTTCCATTTCTTTGTTAAGTCAATCAATTTTCCATCTGTCTTCTTTATGTAAAAACAAAATAGCACTAGTCTTCCTTTTGTGTGAAATTGTGGTTACAGTTTGAGTAGAGAAGCATATATAAATGATACAGGGAGTTTGTTCAGGGGATCCAGTCTTATGCAATTGTGGATTTTGGTGGCTGATTAAGCAGCTTCTGCAAGTCTGTGGTTTTAGTACCTAGTTCTGATCTGAAGACAGCATGGTCAGCCATGAGAAAGGTGGACATGAACTAGGGGAGAGCCTAAGATGGAACCCACGAGGAAGACCAGAACCTGCATTAGTTCCTCACTGCCTCTGACTTCTATGATCCAAGTGGGCTCCAGGGAAAGTGATGAATTCACCATGGGGTTAAGCATGTACCTGGCCCTGGGAGTGAGAGAAACTGAAAGGGGCTCCTGAGTAGCTCCAGGAGCTACCTCAGGGGGAACAAGAGCTGATGCCCACAACAAACCAAGTCAGCCAGCAGTTGCAATCTGTAGATGCTGTGTCAGCATCCTGCTGGTCCTGTGGTGACTTTCTAAGCATGAAGAAAATATGGCCAGTGATAAACCAAAGCAAGATGCAAGAAAATATAGTTCTGGCTTAGCTGTAATCATGAAATGTAAATCCACCAATGTAGTGAAGGAACAAGGGAAGATTTGGCTTAGTTACTATAGTGTTTGTGTGTTTAACTTTTTTTTATTTGTTATGGTAGTTTAGAAAAAAGGGAAGTTGAGTAAGAGCACTGCAATATTTAATTTCTGTACCAGTGGTTTGAATCTGCTTTATACTTTCCGTATTAACGTTTTTTTAAAAAAAACTATACCGCCCTTGTAAAGTTGCACAGAGTTGATTAATTTGTTTACACCTCCCTCCTATATGTAAAGCTGGTAATAGCTGATCTGTGGAATTGTACTCAAGGAATAAAATATATAGAGAAAATTATTTGCCCATTAAAGTCTCTCTCAGTCCTTTTTTTTTTTTAATTGCTATTATAAAAGAATAACATAGACTGGGTAATTTATAAAGAACAAATGTGTTTCTCATAGTTCTAGAGGCTGGGGAATCCAAGACAGAGGTACAGGCTTCTGATAAGGGTCTTCTTACTGAATTATCCTGCATCAGAAGGTGGAAGGGCGAGAGAGCACAGGAGCAGGAGAGAGGGACTAACTCCCACTCACACCAAACTTGCTCTCCCAATAACAAAATCCAATTCTGTGACATTGACATTCCTCCATTCATGAGGGCCTTTCCTAAAGGCCCCACATCTCAACACTTGTGAGGAGACAGAGTTGTGTTGGAGGTTAAGTTTTGAACACTTGGGCTTTAGAGGACACATTTGAAACATACAAAGTTTCTGGGCCAACCAAAGCATCAGAGCTTAGCTGACTTGTGAATTAGGAAACTTGGTTCCCCCTCATAGCTGAGTAATCTCAAGTAAATATTTTATCTTTGCCACAAATGTCCTATTTGATATCAATAAGAATATTGGACTAGACTGTTTCTATTTTTTTTAATTTTTCAAATTAGAAAGCAATCTCATTGTATAAATAATACACATTTCTTACTGGAAATCCAGAGCTCCTATCACAAGTCCCAGAGCTTATTAGACTTTCTTCTAATGAAAAAGCCCCTGCTTCCAGGCTTGCTGATGTCCTTAACAGATGAAAAACATGAAAAAATGAAGTGTTTGGGAGATGTTCTCTGGGATCCTGTATTTCCCAACATGCTGCACCATGCCCTTGCCTGACCCAGCATCTTGCTTGTTTTTTGGACGCTTCAGTCTTTCTCATTGGGTGAAGAATACCACGTAGACTGCCTCAAAAAGCAGCATTCAGGAAAGAGGATGGTAAAAATCTTTGTCTTTCAGTTAGAGGACATACAGAAGCAAGCATCTTTGTACTCTATTTCAAGCAGCTGAGTTTGCTCTATTTTTAATGTCATAGCATATGTAAAAAAAAGTCTTTCATAGTTTTAGTTATTAAAATTTTTAAATATACAGAAATAATGGACCAGACACTCTTATAACAGATATTGTTGCTTTCTTGTATTTTCAAATATGCATCCATAGTTATATTCGCGTCTGCATACACTTACAGATTTGTCTAAAGCCCACTTTGCCCATCTCAGTTGTCCTCCCTACACCTCAGCGGTGATCACTGTGCTGAGGTTATGGTACCATTTCAATATAGGATTATGTGTATTTACTCCACCTGTTTGAATCCAAAAACAATAATTTATTAGATATTTAAATATTAACATAAATATAATTATAACATATATATCATCTTAGAACTTGCTTTTCTATCTGGATGCATAATTGAAAGTATAAGCAATAATTTGTGTTCTTATAAAATTTATATATGGAGATGTGATTTACCATTGTATTTTTATATAGTATTATATAGTAAAAATGTTTACACATTTGCCACTGAAGGATAATTAGGATATCACTGTAAGCCAGGGATGGGAAGTTTGTGTTACCAGACTGTGTTTGGTTTTGGCATAAACGTTACTGCCACCCTGAACACAAATACATTACTAAGGCTCTAAAAGTTGCATTTTCCCCTTAATAGCAAGTATCACTATTTAATTTGTAATAGGCACATACCGCTATTCAACGCTTCACCTGAGAATAATATTTTGTTATGGTTCATGAGTTTGGAAAAAATTGAAAGTTTTGATTGAAAACTATTCAGATAATTGAAGTGAAATATGCTTAGACTGTAAATGTCAACTGTTCCTCTTTTCTAAGTCCCTTTTCTCCCTCTCCTTCTCCTCTTCTTTTTTCTTTCTTCCTTCCTCCCTCCCTTCCTTTATTTCTAAATAAACACTTTATGTTTATTTTGATGCTAGATGATGAGATGAATGAAATTCATTGCTTCTGATCAGCTGGTTCCTTTTGAAAAAATTAAAATCAAATCACAAAGGTAGGATCCTTGAAGGAGTTAATGCAATTCACTGTTTCAAAGTAAATTAAGTCTTCAGATTACATTGGTGTTATTAACTTCTTTTCTAGACTTGACTGATCTTTGTAAGTCATCTCAATTACAGAAAAATAATTTTTAGATTACTTAATAAAAATACAACTAGCTATACATAAGTGGGAAATCAGTATCCGTATATTCTATAACAATATAATATTCACAGCCCATAGGCACTAATTTTCAGACATGCCATGCAGGCTGATGATGCAAATATTATCTTTAAAACCCTCTTATTTGCCTTGTGAATAAAATTCATAAACAGTGGACCTGATCACACAGAATTCGTAACTAGCAAAATTGGTACTAAGGTTTGACACAGTCAGTCTAGATTCAGAATTAATTTTCTTAACTACAAAATTACACTGATAGAGAAAACTGTCAGTGGTCCCCAGGAGAAGAACACAACATAATAAAATACATTTTCAGTAAGTTATTTCCAACAGTTGCAATTCCAAAATAACATTTGCCTCTTCAAGTGATGGGTACTGAGACTCAGGTGATTAAAAAGGCTTAAGCCTATACTTTTGCTTATTGTCACAAAGAAAGAAGAGTCGAGCAATTCTCTAACAAACTTATTATATAATCACAGATTCCTATGAGTTGAATATAGATAGGACAGATGAAAATTAAGGTTGATTTTTTTTAAGGATTCAGTTGAATTTCAATAACGCCCACTGGTCTTTCTGCCCTACATGTAGACAGCTACTTTAAAGGGTGGTTTTCATATTCTAGGATATGGCTTTGGGGATGAGATGACTATTTCTGAGGGAGCATACCCTGGATTACTGTCCTTTTAAGCCTGAAGATGCCTGCCACCCCACCTTTTCTGTGTTTATAAATGTTGACTGACTTCATGAAAAATTCCAAAGACAAAGAGTTGAAACTTCTCTGTCTTCTACACTCAAGGCATTTGCATTATATGTGTTAAAATGGAATAATCACACATACATTTTAAGCACAGTGCCCTAGAATTGTAACAACTTAGGCATTCAACTTAATTAAAAATGCATAACAAACTGAGCTGTATGTTGACAAGTAACATTTTTGATCCACCAGTTGCCTGGACACATGCAGCGATATGTGTCCTTTCAACTAAGTTTATAATTAACAGCAGTCAGAACGTGGCCATGAAAATAAGTTCTCCACCGTGGCCAAGAGATCATTAGCAATGCTATCTAACACCCATGTTACATTTACAGATATTAATATCCAGATAAGATTCTGCCTTTAAAAATATGTATGCAATGGAGAATTTTGCCAACTGGGCACAAAAGAGATCTTCTCAACCCTCCCATTATTCAGAAAGTAATTAAAATCAATTAACTATGTTACAATGAAGATTAAAATGACGAAATTATAATTTGGTGGTGAAAGTATCAGAAATTAGAGCCAGTGATTAGTGTCTTTCAATTATCATTGACATGTTTGTGATCTAGGAGACTTAAAAGTCAAATGTGTTTAATTTAATGTTATTACATTAGAAAATTCCATTTAAAAACCTAGAGGAGTTAAAATGTTTGAAATATAGAGTAAGTATAAAGGTGTTCAATATGTTTATCAGATTATTTGAAAAATGTTACTGGTATTTGGACAATACTCTTAATCCCTTAAATTTTCATTAAACTAATTTTAGTGGGAAAAGATAATACTCGTTTTACAACAAAGATTTCATAAATATGAATGAAAACACAATACATTATAAAGAACAAGTGACTCCAGCGTCTTCAGAGTGTGAACAGACTCTCACACCCCATTGCCTGATATTACACTCTTCAATAGATGACTCTCTCCCAAAACAAAATACTTCATTCAGCCATATTGGACCAGTACCTGCAAAAATCAGATACAACTGCATTAGTAAGCATAAGTAAGTGGTCATGTTTAGTGGGACAAAGCCATTAGCCCATTCACTAATTAAACCCAAATATTGATCATTATCTACATGCAAGTTCTGTGCTCTCTGTTAGAATTCCAAAATGAATCCCCTGATTCAGAGAACTTTATACTCCAGTCAACATGTAAACTACTAATGTACCAAGAAATGAGAGTTATAACAAAGGTTCCTATGCTGGTCCATGAAAGCACAGATTAAAGGATAGCTGATTCTTTTTCTAAGGGTGCAATGAGATTGATTATTAATCTAAACATAGGGAAGGAAATAGCTCCAATAGCAATGGAGATATGTGATAACCAGATGATCTACGTGTCAAACTATGGCAACTGTTTTTCGAAACATCCTGGGGCATGTCTGGAACATAAGAAATACTGGCGGGAGGACTCCATAGCTGCATCTTCATTATTTTTAGCTTCCAATATGTTTCATTGAGCTGTGCCTAGTTTGCCAAAATATTATCTAACTTTGATCCAACTAAAACTGATCCAATCAGGAAAGAATTTACAAACTACACTGTAAGGAACCATGGATTGAAAATATTACTAACTACAAGAACAAGCAAATAACATGAAAATGTCAGGGCTAACACACATGCTCTTTGTCTGAGATAATTCTCAGGCCTTTATAAGAAAAACAACGGCTGTCATCAGTAAGCTACCTGACAGATATTTAACTAAATGAATATACTTAACCACCACTTCCAAGTAAATACTCTATTTTTATCAATAAGCAAACCACTCTTTTAAAAAGAAACTCATGCAATGAAAAGAAAAGCTAATTTTAAAAATAAATGTTTGGATGTGTTATTCCCTAAAGTTTCATAAGTAGATCACTTATAAATGTTCTCCTTCTTTTTTATTCTTGAGATAGTTTAAACCATTGGGAAACTTTTAAATAAATGGTTTTGTTAGCTAGATAAAATTGCAAATCTCCTGAGGAGTTTTCAAGAACACTTCATGCCATAAAGATACTGATGGTTCCACACTGAATTTATCAAAATCTTTTCAAAACTGGTGGATAATAAATAAATATTTTAATACTGTATGCATAATTATGATGATTTTCCTAAAGTTGGACCAATATGATCTTGAAAGGTTCTCTTTCAGTCACAAGAGTTATATAACATATTTAGAAATAACTTCAACTTAGACCTCTGTGCATCTATAGAAGACTATTTTTTTCAAAGAGGCATGCATGATGATATTACTCTCACCAAGATTTCAAACATTCTGTGAGCTCAATAAATAAAATATAATAAAATGTACATGGTTAATAATGTGCATAATTGTATAGTGGTTTGTGCATGTATAAATAATCAGCTCTTGGTGCTTTTGTTATTTACTATGTGGATAACACTGGAAAGAACCTTAAAAATTTATGGAGGCTTTCCATCTTATATAAGTATATATTAAAAAGTTATTTCAAGTAATAAGGGCATCATGAAAATGCTTGATGTATTAAAATAATTAGTCTCTGGGCATCTAAAACACAAAATACATTAATCACTGGAGGAAGATTCATTAGGAAGGTTAGGTAGAAAGTGGGGTCCATGTTAAAAAAATTCTTAAACTTTGTATTGTTAAGTCACCAAAAAAATGACATCATCAGATGTACATTTTAAAATTGTATGTCTGGCAAAAGATTGGTAGTTGGACTGAAGAAAAAAGAATTTGTAAGACAGAAGGAAACTTAATACATGTCTATATAGAAATTTTTTAATGACATGCTTTTATTTGCTCTTAGAATTGAACAGAAAGTTTTGGTTTTCACATATCAAATAAATGATACATTCATTTAATTTATGAGTAATCTGTGCCTTCACTAGAAAGATCCAAACATGAGACAAAATTTTCTTTTGGTTTGCATTATCAAAGTAACTATGAACATTGCATTTTTCATTTACCATAACAGTAATTAAACAATTAGAGTCCAAACTATGCTTCTATTATGGGTTGTTTGATTGTTTTTGTGGTGTTCATTATGGAACCCATGGCTAAGCAAAAGCTCTATCACTTAACTACAACCCCAGCCACAGTGTTTCTATTATTAAAAAGCAATGATTTTTCCTGGGCTGATCAATTGCAAAAGTAGTAATAGTAAACTGAAGAGCGCAACTATTTTTTGAAGTGTTTATAACAGTATTGAGTTTTTCCAGAAACCCCTCCGAAAACACTTTTTGGTTCTCAAATTGCTTTTGTTATGTGGGGCATATTCCCTTTTGTTTATGCATACTTTTGAGTGTGAATACGTTTGTGTGTATTTCCTTTTAGGTTTATAAAAAAGTTTTGGAAAACAAACAACTGGGTACCATGGTACATACCTGTAATCCCAGTGGCTAGGGAGGCTGAGGCACGAGGATCAAGAGTTCAAAGCCAGACTCAGCAACTTAATGAGGCCCTAAGCAACTTACAAGACCCTATCTCAAAATTTTATATATATATATATATAAAATCACTGGGGATGTGGCTCAGTGGGTTAAATGGCCCTGGGTTCAATCCCCAGTATCAAATATGAAAACAAAACAAAACGAAACAAAAACAACAACAACAACAACAACAATAGTAAGACAATACTATCTACAGATGGTAAGACAATACCAGTGCCAAAATGGAAGGGAGTCAAGACACTAGGTTCATTATAAATTATACACATCACATTTATGGACATTAATGTGTAAATTAAGAGAAGAGGAATTTTGGTGAAAACCATGACTCTTATACTTCTGGGTGCACAAGAATAGAAGGCTCCATGGCCTCTGTCACTGGCTACTGTGAGGTTTTTCCTCTATATTTTATGAATCCAGTCACTGGATTAAGTGCAGAATTTCTAGACTCCTAGAAAAGAGAATTAAAGTGAGAATTTCCTATGGGCTGTAGCACTGTTCTAGCAGGGGCAGCATAGGGAAGAAATGACTTAGTCTACTGATGGGCTGATGTGTGAGTGCACATTTTTAGACGCTGTGATTAAGGAATTATGAATGTCAGAATAGCAAGGATGTGGTGATAATAATGGAAATTTAAGCTTACTCTTTTAAGGAATTAGTATGTAACAGGAAACATTCAATGTCCATTTATCATATTATCTCATTGAATCCTCAATTAACTGTTAAAAAAAATTAAGTGCTGATATCATGCCATTTTATCGTTGAAGCAACTGAAACTCGGAAAGAATAAGAAACTTTTCCCAAGGTCACAGGGAATTCCTAACCTGTTTCTACCCAGAGCCAGTGCCCTTTATCAACGATGTACTGCACACCCCTGTGTTTTCAGACAACCATGACAGAAATCTATTTTGAGTATCTACAGGAGTGAACAAGACCAAAATCCTTCGCACTTGCCCTGACCTTCTACTGGGCCTTATGTTCTAGGGTTGTGAAGCAACTGCACACACATGAACTGTGGCAGAGTGATACCTACCTTAGAACCTCTTATTGAACTTCTTTTTTCTACTGGGGACACACAGATGTGATAAACACTTGTAGGTTTTGGTAACTGTGTCTTTTGCTATGCGGAAAAGATTCAGGCACAGCAAACATGCCATGAGTGCATTTGTATAAGTCAATATGCTAGGTATTTTCACATACAATTCTAAGTGTTTCTTCTCATAATAACCCTGAAAAAGGATGGCAAATACTTCCATCTCATAGATAAACTGTCACTCAGAAAGGATATATGACTTTCTTAAAACAGCAAAGAATACAGCCAAGTATACTGACACTTAATGATATTCACTGGCTGTGTAGATGCTTAAATAGTTATAAAAATAACTTCCAAATATTTGTTGTTGTTGTTTTTATATTAATATATTCAAGACTATGGAGCCTAAGGGAAATTTTTATTTAATACATATTTTCTATCTCATTCCAAATTGTTTTCTGCATTAAAAAATTAATGCAAAGGTAGCATAAAATTCATGAAATTTTATATTCATATGAACCTACAAGATTTAAAAAATGGGTTTTTTAAAGATAATAACAGTTATTCAAGGATTTTTGTTGTTGCTGCTGTTTTTTTTTTATTTGCCTCTGAAACATATTTCCTACTCAGTGGAAAATTATGTAAATTGGATGTGTACATTTTAGATATATTTTTATTCTTTAATCCTGAATTTTTTCAATCCCATCTATTTATATCAGTATTCATCATCTATCTCATCTATTTCTATGTATCTGTCATCTGCTCATGTCATCTATGTATCTATATATTTATTTCATCTATCTATCCGGGCATCTATGCATCTGTGACTTTCTTTAAATTTGAGGGCTATAGGAAGGACAAGTGGACTTATTTTGTTTCTAACAGCAGGAAACAATAAAACTGTTGTTTATGGCTTCTGGAGTTATGAGCTTGGTTTGTGATGCTTGAGAGTATAGTGCACAGGTAATTATATTTCCTATTAACCTTTTGTGTGAGAATGTGTGAGTGAGTGGGTGAGTAAGTGTGTGTGTGTGTGTGTGTGTGTGTGATGCTTAGGAAAACCACAGAACCTCATACATGTAGCTCTACCACTGAACTACATCCCCAGCCCTGCCTCTTCAAGTTTAAGTGATTTTGGTATCTTTAATCTGATCTTCAGTTGGCCACCATTGCTATGGGGAAAAAAGGTAATTGGAGTTCATAAAATGATGAGATTTGAGATTGACTGCTGAGTAGATAAAAATGGAAGCAAAGATTATTAATGGTTCAAAGCATCTGGATGTATTTTCATTATCTCTAGTCATGAATGGGTGACATGAATTTTACCACTGTGATGACTTATCAGGGAAGTGCTTTAAGAAGACTTTCTCCTTTGAGGAAAACAAATATTATGTTTGGAATCAAAGTTGAAAATGTCATTGGGATGGAAATATAGCAGACCATGTGGACATAGGTCATAGTATGGATGCTTTGTGGTTCTGGAGAATCCACTTATTTTCCCTCAATGTTGTCATATGCAGAAAAAAAAAGGAGTGGGGCTCAAATAGTTCTAAGATTTCATTTACTTTTAACATCCCATGAGTCTAATATTCTAAAGAAAAAAACTCCTTAAAAAATGAAGTTCTTAAGGATAAAGGGTTTAGAAGGATGTTCTATGTGGTGAAAATAGTGTGGCCTGAGTTCCAGGTTCAGGAATGAAGCTGAGACACACTCCTCCCACAATGGGTATGTAAATTTGGACAAATTTTGTGACCTCTACTAGCTATCTTGCTAACTATGAGAAACTAGGGCTATAATATCTATTTCTCACAAGCTCTGTGAGCACTAAAGGAGGTTATATAAATAGTACTTAACAACTAATTCTCTCCCATTCTTAGTACTATCTTTGTTACTGAAAGTAACAAAATAGATATAAACCCTATAGGGTTTCCAAAATACCCAACATCCTAATATTTACATTTCAAAACTTTCTATGGGAGGGAGAAGAATTATGTAAAACTTGAAATTCTTAACTATTGATATTTTTTATTAATTTGGGGATTATTTTACTCCTATTCCCTATAGTTTAGTTCAGAGGTATGGAGCTATAATTTTTTGGTTGCTTGCTATTTTTCCTTGCATTTAAAAACAAAAGTCCACTATAAAATTTGTTATGGAATGTGAAAGTGGTAACATAAAACAAAGCATAATGAGCTAAGAATGAATAAAAGTTGGCACTTAATGTTTAAAATTTCCTTTTGCTTCTGTTTTGACGTTGGAGTTCAGCACTATAAACTTAAGATGAATTAGCTACTCCTAGTTTAGCTCTTAGTTTTCTCATCACAAACCACATAGGCTCAGACATACCTGAACAAATTCCCTTAGGTAGTACCACTGTCTGATAAAACAACCAAGTTTGCTAGAGGGAGACCTCTGGAACAAGAGGTGGATAGGAAGGAGAAGTGACTCCTCTCCCTTCCCTGCCCTACACAATGATAAATACCAGATGGCTCTTAGTACTTCCTTAATTTAACTGGTTTTGTCTACTCAGGAAATAGAAAGAACATTCTACTTTATGCAAAAGGTGCATCCAAATGAAAGAACCTATTTAAAGGAGCATGCTTTAAGCTTTATTCCAATAAATCATTTTGCTTGCAGCTGCAAAACTAATTGTTCTTAAAGCTAACAAGGATTATCACTTGTAAGCTAGGTTTGCTATTTTAAAACCAGAAAAAAATGGAGGGGGGTCAGGGAGCCTGTGTCCAGAAAATGATATTCTTTCTGTAATGGAGGAATTACACGAAATGGATAAATTTAAATTTTTCTCTTTTTGTTTTAATTTTGGTAATTACGTACAATACAATATTAATCTTATTCTTCTTATTTTCCTAAGAGAATAATAATTAGAACTCTCATGAATGTTTCTCTTTTATTCCTCTACATATTCACTCATATTTCTAAGTTTCCTCTTCTGTCTCTATTCTGCCTTCAAAATTGCTTTTTTTTTTCCCACTCTTGTGGGTAAAACTGTAAATTTAAAGTAGAGGAGTAAAAAGACAAGGGGGAGTCTAAATAGTTTTACATAAAAGGTTGTTCAGCATGTCTAATCCCAAAGCAGCTTATAATGTAAGCCTGTCTCTTAAAATATAATATCCAACGAAGCAGATCATAAAATTTACTTTTCAAACACTTTTTTTCCCCTTCAGAACAAATAACCTTGGTTCTATTATGTCTTTGTCCCAGTTCATCTTGCTTTATTATTTAAAATTCTCTTAATCATTCTTTAGTTGTTTGGTATTGAACTGCAGACAGAAAGCTGAAACAAGAGCTGGACCAATAGAAATAGGGAGATGATGAGAGCACCTCTCACACCTTTGTACAATGGAAAATCACATTTACATTTCTGACTCTTGGAACATCATCAATGTCTCTATACCATATAATACTGCCCTGACTCTTCTTTCAAAGAGAATAGTAAATGAATTTATAATTATACAGCATGTTAGCTCTGATCTCTATTAGTATTGAACAATACTATGGGGTTTTGTGGTGGTCACTTTCCATATGCTAGTGCACTTAAGATTCAAAGTAAATCTGCCAGATTGATTTTTTTTTTTTAACAAAGGAAACTGGAATTCTGTGGCATGAGTAGCAGAGTTAAGGTTTCACCTCTCATATTCTCTAACAAAGCTCCTAGTTTCCAATTTGCTTTAATAGGTGCTCAAAAATATAAAAGGAAAACCAACATCCTGATAGTACCAAATAAACAATTTAACATGAGACTAAACCCTATTTTTTCATTCCTTATTGAAATAGGAAATATTAATTCCCAGTATTTCAGGATACTTAACTTCCAAACTTTCTTACCAGTGCTTTAGACCAAAAATTGCTAGAGGTGTAAGCAGGAATATATAAAAAGCTTTGAGGAAAAAAAGCATATTTCACTCGTGAGCTTAGACATTAAAGTTAATGCAATCTAAACAATAACTTTTGGAACTCCAAGGGGAAAGCAAAGAAGTAAGTCTTCATGCTCAGAGAAGAAATAAAGCTAGAGTACCATACATTGTGTTTTGCCAAAGGTCATTAGTTTCCCCTGAATTAAATTACATATACTACTATTGTTGTTCTCAATTTGGTTTTCTCTGTAATAGATAAAAAGTTTACCTGAAGACACAGGAGATTAATAAACTGTACTACTGGGTTTCTTATAGAAACAAAGCTAAATGCAGAGTTGCCAACTCTCTGAACAATGAAAGCTACCAAAGAACTCATCTTGATTAAAGGTCTTTTAGGATATTTTTGTTTTTTAGATTAAGCTTATCAATACTGATTAAATTATCTGAACAACTGGTAAATTCTATATTTCATTTTGGCACAGTGTTACATTTTAAGAAGCCAAACCATCAACACTTTGTTATTTCTTAAACTGGAGAATTTTTAGCCATCTGAAGGGTGAGTAAGACCCTTAAAGGGAACTGTGTGTCCTATGTTAGTACCGCAGCTGTCTATTTCACAGATGCTAACATTCAATGGAAACGTTTTATAGAATTATGTATTTAAAATAAATAGCCTTTAATTGTGTACACCTTAGTTATTATAGAAATGAATTTTCACCCCATAAAATATTTGTAGAAATGCAGACTGGCAGTTCAGACTTAGTTAGGAGATTGGCTACCTCATTTGATCCTCTAGTGGCCAAGGGTTGGGGATATTTTACTTTTTTATTCCCCCCAAAAAAATTGACCTTGAAGTTATTTCTTTTGAGTAGGTAAATTTCACAGGTGCAAAAAAGATTTAGGACTATACTTTGGAGCCTGAGAAACAAGTTCTGAAAGAGTGTGGATAGAAAATTTGGAAACTCCCAACATCTATCTGGTAGTAGAAAATTAAATATATTTTCCATTTCTTTTTTTTTTTTTTCATTCAAACCTCTAAAGCACAAGTGAAAATCTTGTAGCTAGGGGCTGAATCTGGATACATAAACACTGCATATTACCACTCTGTATTATCTGTCTGGTCTCTTCATGAAATTAAAATATCCTCCTGGCCTGTGAAGGGCTCAGAACCTCAGATCCCTGCTTAAATCTCTCTCTTACACTGGATATGAGGATTCATTTACATGAAGGAATAAAGGAGGCAGCCATGACCTATTATCAATATTATTTAGACATTTAGTGCAATGCCTGGCATATACTCATTACTCACTAAATTGTATCATAATGTCATTTGATATCTTTATGCATTTAGAAAGTCTATTTCATCTTATTCTAGTCCTCCGATATAATGATTTGACATGCTCTCCTATTTTATCCCTGTAGATAAGGTTATCTGGAAATGCTCCTATTTTGTCTTTATAATTTTACATACACTTTCCTTTCCATTTTGCCAGATTGCCTACATCTATCTAGAATAATAACACTTAGGAAACTAAGAAGGTTACATCTTATTTTTTGTCAACATCCATTTGAGACAAAGTATCAGATTGAAGTGGGAAATACTTATTAAAATGCTGGGGTGTGGGGCTATCTTTTCCAATTATCTATGTCGTTTAGAATTTCAGCATCTGTGTATGTTTATTTATACATAAAGCTTAGCATAATATGCCAATTTAGATAAAAATGACAGTAAAAGTTTCATGGACATACGTTAAAACATTTTGCATCCTGCTAATACATGCATAGAGCAGTATACTGAGTCATCTAGGTGAAATACACCAATGTGTATGCAGCCAAAGAATATTTAATGTTTTATTAACCTCAAAATCAGGTTTCTCATCTTTCTCTTATGGAGCACAGGCCAGAAACAGTAGGGACAGAAAGTCTATGCAATTACTTCTCTCCCATGGTTTTTCACTGTCCTGGGTGAATACAAGTAGTCAATCAGGGGTGAATAGTATGTCTCATTTCTGTGGGACTTCATGGGAGGTACACCTAAGGCTGGTGCTTTTCAGTCCCATGAAAGAAAGAACATTAGTAAACCCAGATAGATGCCTCCCCCACGTGTCACCCAGGATGTGTCATGCCTTGTCAGTAATTCATTATGCTCTACTCTTCTTTATCTGCCTTATCAATAACAATATTTCCCTCTATGTCAATATTCTTCACTAATCAATTGAGTCTAAATGAAATTTAAATATTTGGGTTGCCTTAGTTTAAATATGAAATATATTTGTAATATCCCTTTCTTTTTATTTCTGTTTTCTAGGGTTGACCATTAAAAATCCTACATGGAATTCTTTTCTCCCATCCTATGGCTCCTTTCCCATCTTGGTCCCACATCATTAAAGAATGTTTACATTTCATGTTTTATTTAAACAAGATTTTATTTAAATTACCTTGTCCAAAATGAGCTCCCTTGTGCACGCTTTGAACACCTTGGTATCCCAAACTCCGGCAGATGACTTGTCCAACACGTAATTCCCATCGATCGTCACAAACTGTGCCCCACTGACCGTTGTGGAAGATCTCCACCCTGCCCTCATGAGGCCCACTACCGCCCACCAGCCGAACTGTCTTGGACTGAGCTGTGAAGTAAATAAATAAATAAATAATAGGATTAATTATGTGCACTTTGTTTCATAATGCATTTTTCTTCTCAAAAAAGCATTTTAGCACGCTTTTTTTTTTTTTTTTTTTTTTTTTTTAAAGAAGCTCCACTATGGGAATAAATATTAAACTTTCTAGCACCACCTATTGCTCAAGAGTTTAACTGCAAGCATCACATTGGTAAGAGATGAGCAAAATCCCTTCTAACATTTTTATGTTCTATGTATGAGAACACTTCAATGATTATGTTCCTATGAGCTTAAAATCAAAAGTTACAAGTTTCTTAAAGTTTTAAAAAATTTTCATACTATTTAAAAATGTATAACAAAATGATTCATTATTTTCCTGACACACACTTTTAACTCACAATCTTGAACATACAATCCAGAGATTTTCAGTGGTACAGGATGTCAAGGAGCAGATTATTTTATAATACCAGAAACAAAAACATAGCAAATTTCCTAGTCTTTTGCTAAGAGAAACAAGGTAACACTAGCAACAACATTCATTTAGAAATGGCAGGGGCATTCCTTCTTATTAGGTTTCTGAATTTTTTTCCCCAAAACATGGGTGCTGTGTATGTGTATGTATGTGTGTCCTCTTGCATGCATTTGGATAAAAGTTAATGATATAATCAGAAAGTTCGTGGGTATTCTGAAAAATGACTACAGCACTAAGCTTTACTTAAACTGTGTTCATAATTATAAAAGTAATTTTGTTTAGTAATATCTAACCAATGAAAGTTGCCATATGTATGATGTTTTGAAAAATTTTGATCATACTACAGAGAGATTCACATGAATATAAAATGTTTCTTTCCTACTTTAAAAAACAAATATATACATTTTTCAACCTAGGGACAGATAAATAAAAGTATACAATTAATATAAAATGATTTATCATGAGTAATGAAGTTTTTAAAATAACCTATGCTATTCCAGTGAGTATTTGTTTAAAAATTCATCTGTGAAGAATATAATGAAATTCAGGAGGAAGATATTTTAAAAATGTAATTAATATTATATACAATTATTAATATTCTTAATAATCATAAAAAGTCAGTGAATAAATACAGTTCTATTTATCTCTTTTAAATATAAGCCTGAGGAACACTATATTATAAAAAGATCAAGAAGTAATTATTATAACAAAAATATCTGTCTAATGTGAAAATGGAGTTAGGGTATAGTTTTCAGAGGTCAATTAAAGGAATTCAGTAACATTTTCCCCCCAATTTGAGAAATTTGGTTGAACCAGTAAGTCAATGACATGTAAGAAAAATTGAACATATCCCATAACAAAACTAACTGAGCCACTCAGAAATATAAAAAGGTGACCTGCTAATATATATTATTATAATTATTTTCTTGATTCTTCCAAATGTAATTCCGTGCTAAATACTCAATTAATATAATCATGCCAAAGTGCATAAGTCATTCCTCACTCAATAAGCATAAGTTAAAAATATTTTTGAAATAGAAATAATTCATAATTAAGGTATTTAAACTTTCAATTACTGAGTAAAATACCTGGGTGACCCAATCATTCACTATAATTGCCTAAGAAAATGAGAAAGAATAATCTAAGAATGAATTGTGTAAAGCTTTTCAAAATTAGAACCAACTTTTATTAACTTGTGTCATTTCCAAATGCTTATTTTTATGTGAGTCAAATATATCCAAGCCTAATGTATTTATCATATAGTCTATGAAAAGCAGGAATATCCAAACATTATGTGAACTTGGTTGTCTCATTGCCCAAACTAGTGTATGTAGGCATTCTCAGCGTGCATTCTTTGCTTTTTACGTCTCAAAAAATATCATTAATGAGTCTTGCTTGTCCTGAAACAGTTGTTCTCAAACATTAATATGTAACAGAATCATAAATTGCTGGCCCCACAACCAGAATTTCTGATATAGTGGTCTTGAATGGGGCCTGATAATTATTACTTTTAACAAGTTTTCAGGTGACCCTGATGCTGTTGGTCCAGATATGACACTTTGAGAAATCCTAAATACATACTTTTAGATATTTAAGAGAGGATGCATGTTATATCAGAAATAGCTACCAAAGCTTATAAAATAATTACAAAATAATTTAGTTTCATTTATTGCAAAGAGAATGACTGCTGCTTTCTCAAATCCTATCTATGCTCACAGGATTCTAAGAGACAGGAAGTCCTTCTATCAAATTCTTTAGGGCCAAAATGACCAAATATGTTTATGCCTATCTGTCACCTGAAATGTTTTTCAATCATAAATCAACTATTGACAGGTGATCATGCTTTGCTAATCCTTAGTTATCTCTGAACTAATAAATAGGACTGAGGCAAGTCAAGACTCAGTGGAGAATTGACATCCCATACCATTGTGCTACTCTGTTTTGATGGAGAAAAGTTCGTTTTGTCATCAGTCTTAATCACAGCATTTCATATAATCTTAGTCACAGCATTTTATTCTGTTAGATTGCAGATCAGATTTTTTTCTGATTTAACTAACTCATCATTATATGATATCTATACTTCCTTAGCATCAAGCTAATATATTTAGTCAAGCAGATTTTCACACACACACACACACACACACACACACACACACACGTATTTGTATATGTGTATATATGATGGCTGTCCTAATTCTCTTTTTAACTTTATTAATATAGACTTTTCCAGATTCAAATCAGATAAACACAGAAAAGCATTGAATATGTGCCTGCTGAATAATTTTCTGTATTAATTATAACATTCTAATTGGTGAAAAAATGAAAACAGAAACCAAAGTAACAAAAATGAAAAGGATAACATAGAATTAAGAAAAATGTGATATCTTGTGGAACTGAGATATGGATCACAGTTAGGTATCTGGAACTGATGAACCAAGACAAATCTGCTCAGAACTACCCAACTGTTATCCAGGTTTCTATCTGTAGGTTGCTCCAATCTAATCTTTTCTTGCAAGCTGTGTATCTTTGCTCTCCAGTTTTCATAGTGGAACTTCGCTAACAACCCTTAGTTTGTGTTATGTGGTGTCTTTCTTAGTGGCACTACTAATGATCCAGGCATGCTGTCTAGGGCACTGTTTGGGACAGATGCCCACATTTGGACTAAATAGCTTGGGTCAAATATTTAAGGTCACCTGCAATAACATGGCTCTCCTGGAGTGAGGGTAGGGATTCATCCCTGTTAAAGGAAGAGTTTTAAGCAGACAAAATCTTAAGTCCATTCTGTAAAAGATATTTTAATAATCTTGGTATATTTGTGCAATATTAATAATATTAGATGTTTAGTGCTATAACTTTTTTGTATCTAAAACTGTAGAGTATATCTGTCATTACAAATTCAGGAGATTTTTAATTTCCCATTTAGCAGTTATTCTTCTTGAAGAGGAGCTATGATTCAACTATGATGAGCTTCTGCAGAAAGACTAGATCTGCCATGTAGTTTTAGATATGAGATTAGTTAGGCTTTGTTATTTACAAACACAAATTTTACCTTATGGAGGGACTCTTCTGGACCAGTAGTAACTGTGGTCCACTAGCCAATTCCAACCTGATTTTTGTTTTGCACATTAAGTTTTATTGGAATGCAACCACACTTATAGTTTTACATATTGTCTATGGCTGTTTTCAGGTTACCAGAGCAGAGGTGAATAGTTGTGATAGAGACCATATAGAATGCAAAACATATATTTGCTATCTGATCTACAGAAACATTTGAGTGCATCCTGGTATAGTTACCAAGACAATAAACAAGAATGAAAAAGGATTTAAGTAGGGATACTCCTACCAGTTGACTCCTGGGATAAATGAGGTCATGACTGATCTCTGCTCACCTCTTCAGTCAAACCCTTTGAAAAGTTCTCCACCTCTACATTCTTAGGCTTTGTATGCCAGTTATGTAACTATTCACATTTTCTATATAAGTCTTACTCGGATTTCTTTCTTTATTTTTTTTTTTGATACAGAGTCTCACTAAGTTGATAAGGGCCTTGCTAAGTTGCTGAGGCTGGCCTCAAAACTTGCAATCTTCCTGCCTCAGTCTCTAGCGACTGGGAGTACAGGCATGTGCCAAGGCGCTCAGCTTAACTCTCCTTGATTTCTGAGGCTTTGGTCCCTGTCTGAAATACGTTTTTCTTCTTTCCCTACTTCCCCTCTCATTTCTCCATCCTCAGTCCCAGGTATGGTAAAGTATCATTTTGGGGGTTCCTACAGCACTATTGGTCTGTACAAAAGCATCAAGACCTTGTCTATTTTCCCCAATAGACTTAAGATCTTTATGGTTATCTCTTCAGCACCCAACAGTGTGTAGGTTATCACTTAGTGGTCACTTAATGAAGAGTTATCGTATGTGTGAATGAGGGATGGCAAACTCCTGTTGGTATGGTTTTGTGGACTGCATTACCTGAGTGGAGTATATTGGCAAGTACTTAAAGATGAAAGAATAGAAGAAACAGAATTTAGTGTTTTTCAAATCTCTAGACGAAATATAGTTCCTACGTGTAGAAACAGAGTAAACTGGAAGGAAAGATTGATTTAACTGATGTGTAGACATGAGTCTGAAAGGCAAAACCTACATGGCTAGCTACTGAGAACCTGCCAGGCTTAAAGCACTTGGTAGGAAGGTCTGATTAGAAGCCTTACACATTCTAAAAACCTGATTTTTGTTAACTTGTAAAGAGGATCTCTTGTGTAGAGACAGACTAATGCTAAACAGAATATTGGGATTAAATGTCAATTCAGTTTACAATGAATGATGTAATTACCTCAAAAACATGAATATTTGAATCTGCATGACCAGGATAGTGTTTCCCCACGGGCAACTACATGCAAAGTCAAATCACAACCAGTGAATTATTAGCTTAACTAATTTATAAATTTACAATGAGACATATCAGTGAGATTTTTGCCTCTGAAAATGGCCAATGCTTGCTTTTTGTATGTTAATACATTCTGTCAGGTTAGGAGATTTGACATATCTCTGCTCTGATTCATTGTATGCTCATTTTGCAGTTTAACTTTCTAAAGGCAACCTCACTATTCTTATTTCTAGTTTTTTTGTTGGTTTGTTTTGCTTTGTTTTGGTACTAGGGATTGAACTCAGAGCCACTTGGCCACTGAGCCACATCCCCAGCCCTATTTTGTATTTTATTTAAAGACAAGGTCTCACTGAATTGCTTAGTGCTCTGCTTATGCTGAGACTGACTTTGAACTCACGATCCTCCTGCCTCATTATTTCTAGTTACTGAGGAACGAATAGATACTAACAATTTCTTCATACTTCCTAAAGTTCATATATAAAATAAAAAAGTATATAAAAAGTTATTACACAGATAGTTAATTCATATTTCTATTACCATAAGACATCAAAAGAAAAACAGGTAACAGAGCTAGGTATACAAAAGAAGAAATAGCTTTGTAGTCTAATTTGAGGTAGAACTCCAAATATAATAAAAGTTAACAATTTCAGTAATTTTTTTTATAAATTTTATTTTTTAAAGCTGGAGATAAAACAGAAATGTATTAACTATTTCAGAATAGAGGAGTATAATTAATATTCTATAATTAATTATATAAATAAAGAGGTCTACTCCCAGCCCTCCTTTTCTTAATTTTGAGACAGGGTCGGGATAAATTGATGAGGTTGGCCTTAAATTGAAGATATTTCTACCTCAGCCTCCTAAGTAGCTATAATTACAGGCAAACAACTCCATGCCTGGGTTTAATGGATAGTTTTAGAGGAATTAAGCATAATTGTTAAAATGAGCATATTAGGTGATTATATTAAGATTAAAATTTTGATTATTCCCATTATGTGTAATTATAATGCACCAATTAAAGGGAAAAGTTAGAAAAATTTTAATTTGCAATAAAAAATTAATTATAATTATGTAAAAAAATTGCTACATAATACTAAAAGGAAATTCTCAAGCATATGGACAGTATTATTGCATGTGGTGCAGAAATTGAATACATATCTTTTCTCTATTTTCTTAATTATATTTTCTTAATTATGACCAATTAATAAAAATAATTAGTAGGCTAAATATTTGCTAATGTCTTTACTGTTATGAAGCATGGATGATTTCATAATGCTGAAATTCACAAAATTGAGGGGAAAGAAACAAGCTTAGAGGGAGAGATACAGTGTTTTGTTATTTATGTAAAATGACTCATAATACCATGTATTGTTTATGCATATATACATGTAGTAAATTCATAAAAGTGTAAGTAAAAGAAAGCATGTAAACTCCAAGATAAAAGCTCACTCTGAAAATAAAGGGAGGTGGGCTTAGGGGAACTCGATGGTATTCATAACATATTTTTTATAAAATCCAGTATGTGACCCAGAACAGTGGTGCATGCCTGTAATCCCAGCAGCTAGGGAGGCTGAGACAAGAAGATGACAAGTTCAAAGCCAGCCTCAGCAAAAGTGAGATGCTAAGCAACTCAGTGAGATCCTGTCTCTAAATAAAATATAATATAGGGCTGGGGATGTGACTCGGGGTTGCCCCTGAGCTCAATACTTGGTACCCCCCAAAATAAAAAATATAGTTAATATAGTAATTGTCAACATCTTAAAAATCCAGTTGTTATATACATAACTGTTTATTAGCTATTTGCTATAAATATTTTTTCTTCTTAACATTTTACATTATCTTTACATTTGAAATATATTTTACTTACAGAATCAAACAACAAATTCACAACAATGTTAATGGTGTCATACCTGGACCCTAAACAAATTATCAAAGAGTTTTTTATATGTCTTTCCTTGAAAGATATTTTGAATCTACCGATATTATTTTGATAGACAAAACTGTAATCTGCAAACAGAAGTCAGGGAGGATGTGACCTCTGAGGTCTTCTTCACATGTGACCACCACTGCTATTGAGTAGAAGTAAAAAACCAAAGTTAAAAAATGATTTTGAGGAGTATTTCAATTACAGATGGTCCCCAATCTGTAATGGTTTAACTTTATGATTTTTCAGCTTTACAAATGTGAAAAAAAAATGCATTTTCAGTATAAACGAACCTTGAACTTTGAATTTTGGTCCTTTCATGGCCAGAGAAACACCATCTATACCTTCTTAAGGTGCTGGGCAGTTGTAGCAAACTGCAGCTCTCAATGAGCCCCATCGCCACAAGGACTATTGAGACTATTGTACTGTGTTGGTAGGTCGTGCTTGGTAGTTTAGGTGTATTAAATGCATTTTTAACTTATGATGTTTTCTACTTATGGTGCACTTATAACAATGTAATTTCATTGTAAATTCAGAAACTTCTATAACATTATTGTTATATTGCTCACCCCAGGGTCATGTTTCTTTCTTTTGTAGCACTTATTGGAATTATGTTTTAAGGTTAAAATTATTACAATGGTAGTTGTTATATTTGAATTCCAAATGTAATACAGAAATTATATATATATATATATATATATATATATATATATATATATATATAATTGCAGTTTGACCTGATATCTTCAGAATATAGCAAAATTCTTCCAGAACAGAAAATGATTATTTAAGATAATTACCTTAGTGAGGTATTTAGCTATGGAATGCACCCCCAGATACCATTATTTTTCTTTAGAAAAATAATGCAACATATTTTGTGTCTTAGTTCAAAAGTCAAGGGATAGGATAATTTTGGAGATCTCAGAATAAAGAGAAGAAAACTATAAGGAGAAAATTTCAGTGGAGATAAAGTGTATAAAGTTATTATGATTGCTGAGAAGAGACTGAGGTGAATGATCAGTGAGAAAAGATTGGTGTATCCACTAGCTGGGGAATTTCAAGTGCAGTTAAGATTCAACTTGAAGTTGTAGATACTTCTGCATATGCTTTCCCATTATGCCCACATCTTGGTTAAATTATTTTAGATTCCCAAGTGAAGCTAAGGCACTTCTTCAAATGAAGGCAGAGATGTGATGCTCATTGCTGGAATGAGTTGGTGTGGAGAGAAGTTTCTGGCCAAAGATGCCTACATACATTAGTTTCATAGGGCTGCCATAGTCAATGATCACAAACCGTAGCTTGAAGGAAAGTTGTTTTCTCACAGTCTTGGAAGTCAGAAGCCTGAAACCAAGCAGTGAAGCAGGCTCTCTGCACACACACAATTCAACTGCTGAACAACTAAAATAAAGATTGAGAACTCAAGATAAAATCTTGCACTCAACTCATTGATTGAGAACTCAACATAAAATTGCACTAAACTCAGATGATATTGTGGAAGTCTAAATGATAAGAGAAAATTACAACAATAAATAAAAATTTGAAAGAAGACTGTCATTTTCTATAATTAATTTGTCAATTCTTTTTAATTTGTCAATTTTTAATTAAATCAATAGATAAAAGTTAGAATGATCTTTCTAAAAATGGCAAATATTTAAGATGAGAGAACAACTTTGGTGTTTGAAATTGTCAATTACAAAAACAATTGTATTTCGAGAAGTATATTGTTTATCTTTTGAAGGGTAGTATTCATTTATTGGTATGTTTGCTGCCATTTTAGAGCAATCTTTTTATTACTTAATGTTTCATTTCTAAGTGATTCTCAATTTCTAGAATTACTCAGAAAGAGAACTTTAAAAACTTTATAAAGGGGAATAGTATAAACTATCCATTTGTGGATTGTTTAAAGTTTTGCTCTTCAGTTAAAACCCTGGAACACAAAAATAATCAAATCATCTATTAAGATATGCAATTTAATATTTAGAAGGCTCTCAGCATAAAACAGCATAAATTATGTTGCCCTGCTTTCTGATTTCTGAAAATCTATGTATCAGATACCATGAAAGTCCTTATAACCCTTCTTCTAAGGGCTTGAGACATTGGCCAGGAATTTAACCCCCTTGAGCCCTGATTTGCTCATTTATAAAATAAATACAATACCACCTATCTCCTAGGTTTGAGGTTTCTAATATAACAATATATGAAAAATTTGTACTATAAACTACAAAGTACTATATAAAAATAGTAATACTATTATGAATACAATTTATTCTGAAAGTAATCTTAGGAGCCTATAAAGTTAAAAACTTAGGGATGTGATATCTGGGTACTGTGAAGTAAAATGTCCCAAATTTGGCCCTTTAAAGTTTATAGTCATTCTAATTATTGGCAGATCTGGAAGCTAGGGTAGGATTTTCTAATGTTTTATGGTGGAAAAATAACTTTCCAAGAAACTGAGTGTTTGGACCTTGACTTTGCATTGAAATAATTGAAAGACAATATGCCTCCTGTATGTACAGTTTGATTTCACGGAATTGGTAGAAGACAATACTGTGTATGGTCTTTATTCTGTGTAAACCTGGCAGGAGTGACTATAATTCATGTCAACAGCTGTGCCCAGAAATGGGTAGGGATATATTACACGAAGCTTCAAAAATTCTAAAAAGAAGCTCTTTCCTCTTCCAAGAAACAGTTGCTTTCATTTGCTGGACCATAATTAGGGTAATTATGGTAGAAACTCATTAGAATTAAGAAAAAAATATTGGCATATTTTGTAACAGAAAAAAAATAAAGAAATATGTTTAGCAAATGGTGGACATCAATATGTGGGCTCTTAGATCAAAGTAGTAAAGGCTTTATTTATTTCAATAAATAAAGGACTTCAGTTCTTACTCATCAGGGTAAGGACAGACTCTTAAAACAGGATGCTTCTCTAGGCTAGAAGCCAGGAGACCTGGCTCTAGAGCCAGGTGTTTTGCCTGTTTGCATCTTAATTTCTGCATTCCTTATGATGTTTTTTGTTATGACCTTATAGGATTCTCCTGAGAATCAATCAATGCATTATGATAATTCATAATCTTGTGTATAATATTATGTGATTCTCACAAAAAATTATTATGTGAGAAATGTTAAATTTATTGTGAAGAGGTTAGAGAGAAAAGATATACTGAAGTATTTTTCTTAAGTGATAAAATTTAGAATCAGATAAACCGAGATTAAAACTTGAGACCTATGACACATATATTAGTTATGTGATTTTCATAGATTACTAATAGCCCTAACTCCTTATAGGAGAAATAGCAGACTTACAGATTTCTTGTGAGAGATTAAGTAAAGGAGATGTAGTATATGAAGTGATTTGCAGAGCGCCTGGCACAGAAGGATACTATAAATGCTAGTTATGTTAGTCAGCTTTTTGTCACTGTGACAAAAACACCTAACAAAAGCAACTTAAAGGAGGAAAAGTTACTTGAGCACAGTTTCAGAGGTTCAGTCTGTGGCTGGCTGATGCCAGTGCTCTGGGCCCAGAATGAATTAGAACATCATGGCAAAGAACATGGCAGAGAAGTGATGCTCTGCTCATGGTGACCAGAAAGCAAATAGATAGAGGAAGAGGATGCAGAGAAGATGAACCCTTCCAGGACACACCTCTAGTGATCCACTACCTCTGGACATGGCCGACCTGGTTACCACCCAGTTAGTCCATTCAAACTAAGATGGACAGATTGGGTTACAGCTCTTACAATCTAACTATTTCACCTCTGAATATTCTTGTATTAACACAGGAGCTTTGGGGGAATATCTCATATCCAAATCATGACAATATTATTTATGAAAACTCTTATGTCTGGACTAATAATTAGAAATAGGTGATGGTAGCTCGAAAGTATCATTATTATAAAAGTCTCTTTACTGCTTTGCAATTCAGAGTCCAAAAAGAACTTTTATAAATCACCTACCACTCTCCATAACACAAACCCACTGAAATTTGAATCTGCATGACGAGTTCAGTCATCTCTGTATGATAAAATCCTCAGAGGATATTCTGATATCCTATATAAGCTAGAAACAACTTCTATATCAATATGTACCAGAATTGGTATGGTTACTTAATTTTAAATCTTTCACATTATGGAATAACTGAACTAGTGCATTGCTTTCTAATAAATAAGCAGCAATAATATTTCCAAATATTATTGAACAACACAGTGATGTTGGTCCACTTTTTCTGTATCTTGGACCCTGCACTCTGGGGATTCTGAAGGGACTATCCTGTTTTACCACCTATTTAGTATTTTCTCCACTTGTTGGGCAATAAATATAGACCCTCTCCAGATACAGGAGTTAATCAAGGAGAAAGCTCAAAAATCCAAGCAGAGACAAAAAAAAAAAAAAAAGAAGGTGGCACTTTTTCTCAGGCACAGCTAAATGTAAAGAAAAGACAGCTCAGCAAAAGCCTAACTGACAATGAATGTGACACATGAAGAGTAAGGGAGAAAAGTGGGAGCAGAAGTATATGCTTCTAGTCCCAGCTACTCAGGAAATAGAGAAGGCAGGAATATTGTTTGATCCCAGGAATTTGAGTTCATCCTGAGAAACACAGCAAGACCATTCTTTAAAGAAAAATAAACAAAAGTAAGAGAGAGAGAGAAAGAGAGAGCGCACAGTTTCAGAGGTTCAGTCCAAATGATCTAATTTGAACTCCTGGATCCTTCCATTCTTGAAGCAAAACCCATCTTCTGAAAAGGTTAATTCTTTCTTTCTGAAAGAGTTAATTCTTTCTTTCTTTCTTTCTTTTTTGTATTGTGTTCTGTTTTGGTATTATAAGTAGACTAACACAATTTCCTTTCCCCCTTTTCACTTATGTTTTGCATTTTGGAATATTCATATGAAACAACACATTTTATTTCTTGATTGACCATGTTTTCATTATTTTCTACTTATCTATTCTTACAAATACATTGGTGGTGATCATTTTGGGGAAAATATAAATGATTTCCAAGGTCATTCTGTTTTTCATTAATAGCGTCAACATTGGATATTGTTTACTTTTATTTCATGAAATGCCATAATGTAGAAGAATGTCAGTGAACTGAGAAAACATAATATTGCTCAGAAACAAATAAAAGTGAACTTGTTCTCAGAACTATAAAATGTACCAGAATGCCTCGAAGAATTTGTTTATGGTATAATTTAAACCCTCTTAAGAACAAATTGATAGAAAGACAGACAGAGAAAACTAAATTTTCTTGGAAACATTTTTCAAAACATTTTCTCAGCCCTATGCTGAGAAAATTTAGACAGGAAACTGTACAAGACACAAGATCAATTTTGATACCTTCTTCTAATGGACTAAATTGTGTCCTTGTCAAATCTACATGTTGATATCTTGCCTCTCAATGTGTATTTAGAAGTAGGGCTTTCACAGAGGCAAGTAAGATCATATGAATTCATCCGGAAGGTGCTCAAATTCAGTCGGATCTGTGTTGTAGCAAAGAAAAAACACAAGTACAACACTCACAGTACCAAATGTGGTCCCAGTGAGAAGGCAGCCATCTGCAAGCCATGCAGAGATGCCTTGTGGGGAACAGCTCTGCCAGCAGCTGGGTCCTGGACTTCCAGTCTCCAGATCCATGAGAAAATAAATTTGTTATTTAAGCTACCAACTTTTGGTGTTCTGTTTTGGTATTACAACCAGACTCACACAAATTTCCTTTCCCCCTTTTCACTTATGTTTTGTATTTTGGAATATTTATAAGAAAGAGGGTAAATAGAGAACCTTGGTGGCATAAAGTTGAAAATATAAACATTTTCTTTAATTCACAGATGGTAATTAAAGCACCAAATATACTAACTAGGATGTGATTTCAGCACAACAAACATCTTGTTTTTTTTTTTTTTTTTAAATGAGTACTTAAAATTCTCATTTAAGAGCTATGGGTGTAAATTAATGATGGAAAAGGAAGGAAGGAAGGAAGGAAGGAAGGAAGGAAGGAAGGAAGGAAGGAAGGAAGGAAGGAAGGAAGGTCCTATTTAAAAATTACAGAAGTACTTATTAAGGACCTTAACTACCTCAATAATACCTGAATACCTTAATAATAATTTATTCAACTGGTTACTCTCCATGATTAATATGTTATGTCTTCTTTTGGTGCCCAGAAATTATATCCTTGGGTATAGTTGATGTACTGATTATGAGATTTAAGAAAATAACAGGAAAGAGTTCTGGGTGGAGGATATTTCATGATAGGATAGCTAATCATTTTGCAGGTGGCAGAGGTATTATGCTGAATGCCATGTGGAGTTTTTGTGAAAATGTTGTGCATACAAACGGATGTTTATATTCAGCTTTATCAGTCAGCATTTCTGGGAAGTGAAAATTCAGATTTATACAAAACATTATTAGGAAGTAGGATCATTTGCTGAAGAATTCACATTAGAATCTTGTAAATAGCTTTCTAACTTACCTGGGATTCAGGTATTTGACTTTGAAGTGAATCAAGCATTATGTGAGGATTTCAGGGACATAAAAAAAAGAGAATAACAGTAGCACCGGGGAAAAATCAAGAGTCTGTTGGTTAAGTCGTAATGGGAAGAATTTCCTGGACACTTCATGTGCAAGCAATCTATGTTGTTCTAGGGAATTTGGTCTTGAGATTCACATTATGAGAGCAGCACATTTCTAGAGATGGCAGGTTAAGGGACCAAATAATAGATTGTGAACCTATCCTCAGAGGTGCTTTAATTTGAACAAAGTAAATGACCTTGTGTTAGTTCACATAAAGCTAAATTTCTTGCAGCAGAATAGGATCTTTGAAGATCTTTGGAGAGGGGCAAGAAAGTTTTTTGGTCCTCAGAGATTGTGGAGGGCTGGGAAGCAGGGTGTCAGATGTTTCTTCTCCATCTGCATTCCTGCACATACTGGATGAATTTCAAATTTGCTGGGTGCAAAAGACCTGGATGGATCTGTATTGATTTTTTTTCCCCTTCCAATTGACTCTGGTGAGTCAGGCTGCAAGACTTATTTGGGGTAGGAACTAAATAGGACACAGTGCTAACTGCTTGATCTATTACTGATTTAAATATCCATTTAAATTTAAAGATATATTGGATATTTATGCTATTAAAGAACATACCTATTGTGTTACTGAAATGCTGTATGTCTTTAGCAACAATTTGTGCAATCCCAGCAAGCTTTAAGCACCACATAACCGTCAAGAATTAGTAGCATTTATCTAATTTACCTAGAGTCATCATTACTCTCAGGTATATTCTGCTCTGCTAGCTCATAACTAGAGTGACTAAGGAAAGAACACTGTGGAGTTAAAAAAAGAAACACAATAAAAGAAGAGAGAGATCAAAGCAGACAAATGATAAGGAGAAATGTTAAAACTGAGCCAGTTACTGAAATCAAGATGGAATATTAACAGGTAGCTCTTCCCCAGGTACACATAAGTAACTCTCATTAGTGATAATGGATGCCCTGTGAGCATTCTAGGAGTCTATGCTTCTGAGTAATATTCTTGGGGGAGAGACTGCAGGCAATGTCTAGAGCAGTTACAAAGGTGGAAACATAAGCAAATAAAGATTAATCAAAATGCTTTTTTTGAATTTGACCTACTATAAGACTTTATATCTTCTTAGAGTCCTCAGATTATAAAGCTTATTCTAGGAAATCCAACTGCTCATTACAAATCTTGTTCTCTCCCCTCCTTCCACAGACTCCCTATTAAATATTTGTACTATTTATTCATGTGTATACGCACACACACACACACACACACACACACACATTTTAAAGTAAACACACACATTTTAAAGTAGTGTGAGATGTTGAATAAAAGTTATAGGGACTTTGGAGAATGATAGATTTGGCTTGAGTTTCTGCTCTTCCACTTATTAGCAGTAGGCCTCAGTTTTTAATCCATTAAATGGAGATCTTAATAGTACTTACCCTGATCACTCTTCTGAAATTTAGATAGAATGATGTATCAAAAGCACATGGTGTTCAGCCAGTGCCCTTAAGTGTTCATTATTTAAAATTAGTGATCTGAGTGCTTTGAGAAATTTGAGATTGAATTGAGTCCTCAATAGAAGTGAAACCAAAGACAAATAGATTTTTCTTCTCTTTGTATGAGATTCCGAATAAGATACTCAAAATTCTTATAGTCTCATTGGGTCTGAGCAAAACATAGTAAAAGATACTAACAAACCACACCTCCATAATGTGACTGTGTAGGACAAAGCCTCACAAAGTGCTTAATTGAATGGTAGGAATTCTTTCACTTGACTGAAACACTTGTTCTTCTCATTTAGGGTGAGAACATAGTGAACAATTCATTGAGACCAACCTTGGAGTTTGGTATAGACTCCTTTTCATTGTACATTGATAAAGTTGGTGAAGTGGGTGCATTCAGACTGGACAGCATCTATTTTTTGTCTCAAAAATCTATATTTAGTCTGGGATATCCAATGACTTGTGAATTGAATCCCCTGGAACTGCCTCCTAGGATCTCTGGGTTCAGGGTCATTCTCTAGCCAGTGTGGATCAAGACCTGGTGGCAGGAGACATCTCCCACACTCAACCTGGCCTCTAGTGAAATGTGGGATAGGAAATCACATCAAATTAAACCAAGGACAGAGGCCCAATGTATCTCTAGATGTTTGCACTAACTAGCTATTCAATGGTGATGGCTTGCTGATACTGAGAACTCTGAAAAATTGGCTAATCATCCCTTTGTTTCATCCCTGGAGATTCTGGGGTCATGCAGTAATAGACACAAACCAGTTTCATTGAAACGCTAATTTGTTCCTGCCTTCTTAGTATGGTCTCAACAGAAGCATCCTGGGCTCAGGCTGTGTCTTTCAGAGTCCGAATACTTGTTTTTTCTCCTGACATTTGGTTCTGATCTCTGTTGACAGCTTCCATCCTCTGGTGTGCACTCTGTGTAGTCATTTCTTTTATTTATAACTAATGCTCTTTACACAGACTCACTGATTTGTGATCTGGTCACACTTGCATTGCTCTAATATAAAATCTTGTCTTATTCTCTAGCATTTTTTTTCATCCATGACATTTATTAGCTCCTTGCATTTACATTTTGCTTTCTCTCTTATTACAACTGCAGATTTAAAATGTCTGCATTATACCAGAGAGGAACAGCAGTTTGCGTTCAGAGAGACCACTGTGAACCATATCTTATGATTTAAAAGCACTTTATGATTTTACAGAGCATCTTCACACACAGGATATCTTATTTGGTCCTCACAACAACCCTGTGAGGTAGGTGTTAACATGACCACTTAACAAGGGCAGGGAAAGGAAATGAAGAGAGACACATAGACATACTACATGGAATTCTACAAGAAACTTAATGGTGTAAACCTTGGGGCTGTTGTGTTAAAACTTGAAGAAAAGGAGAGCTGTGAAAATGTGGTCACACATTTCTCAGTACAGAGGCATTCAAAAATAACATGGGATCATCCCACATTTTTCCAATACGTTTTTGTCTGCCTTTCCTACTTCTTCAATTTCTTCCTCTTCTTCACCTACACAAAATAACTCTGCTTCTACTAAAATATTAATTTTTCTCCAGAATCTATACTTAAAGCTTAAAATACAGAGAGATTTGTTGTAATATTTTTTTTCAGCATTGTTTTATCATGTGTAAGATGTTTTTGTTTGAAATAGGTAATTTAAGGAAACACATTTTGGTTCAAATGTGTTGAATGAATTATCCAAAGCTCCACATTACCTTAATTTTTTAAAACTTGAAAAATAATATGCCATAAGCTGGAGATCAGAAAGGAAGGTAAACTAAGAAAACTAAATCAATCTATTTTTTAATATTCTAGGGAATCTTTATCTCCTCTGAACACTTATAAAGTCCTGTTCTTTCCCCATAGAGCTCTAGTATGTTATAATTGCTGGCTTGTCTGAATCTCTCAGGCACAATTACCTCTGCAAGGCCAGAGACAATGTCTATCTCACTGGTTGTTACATCCTGTTTCTGGATGAATCCAGTGAACGTATGTTAAGTGAATGAATGAATAGATTTTCTTCTATGCCATCCCTAACCTTGGTTGAGAATAATGTTTTTAACTTAAAGAACCACATATAATCAGTTCTCATATGATCAATTCTCCTTAGGATCCGATGAATTAAAGAGGGATTAGCATGACTAAGAGAGTGAACAGCAGAGGGCTGTTGGTCTGGTACCTGAGGATGGGCCTGGACAACCCACCAGTCACTGCATGGGAGAGTCAGGCAAGGGGTGCAAAGGGGATTGGGGTGATGGTAGTAGAGTGGAGAATGTATGAATGTGGCAGTGTGGAGACCCAAACAGCTCCAAGGATCAGGAGAAGAAGCCAGTAGAAGCCAGGCTTGACACAGGAACCAAGGTCATTTGGAGGAGTCACAAAAGGGATCTTGGAAGTCAGTTGTGTTGATGACTTGTCCAGAGGTGAAAGGCCTTTTAATTAGATGGAATCAGAGAGTGTCCTGCCCAACCCACCTGATCTTAAAAGGGTCCTCCCCTAATATGATCAGGAAGTTGTACTGGTCCTGACATATATATAAAAGAGGAAATCAATGGTTATTTTTATTACATTTAAATTGTGTTTGAAATATACACAAATATATATTAAAATAATTCAATATGATCCCTTCATATACCACAGTTAATTAATTATGTGGGGAGCAAGTTATTTTTATTCAGCATAAGTTGGTACAACCTTTATGAAGCCATTTGTTAGAATTAATCAAATTGTAAAAATATGCATATAACCTTTGAACTGTTGCTTCTACTTTGAGTAAATCCTATATTAAAAATTATCCTCACAATATCATGTACGAAGTTGTTGAATATTAGCATTATTTATTAAAGCCAAACAAAATTGAGGGTTTAAGATTAGTGACTGAATGATTCTATTATGATAATTATGGAACAGCTGAATATTGGAGTAATGTGTGGTCATTCAGAAGAAAGAGAGCCGTATATAGTGACAAAGATAGAGGACAGACACATCAACTTAAACATGAAAAGTATAGAGTGTATTATATTAGATGTACGGGTAAATGATTCTTCCTTTTCAAAATATTGTGAATTTGTTATATATACTCTTTGGGGTAGGCACAGAGAGGAATATGGAGGTTATGTACACATATATACATAAGTAGCCCTCTATGGCTTTGTCAAAGAAAGTATGCACATAAACTCCAAAATAGCACTGAAAAATCTGTAACTGACAACATTTCCAAACGTAGTTGAAAAAAATCTTCCAAGCATTTGATAACCCCAGGTAACAGTAGACAGTGTGACTGTTCAGTTTACAGACAAAATAAAGAAAGAAAGAAAGAAAGAAAGAAGTTCCTTAGTTTCCAAACTCAACTAGAGTGAGTGTTTAGAAGCTCAGAGAAAGCCTCAGGGAAAGAAAATAAAGACAAAAAAAAGTAAAGGTAGAGATAAAGATACACATAAAGCTGGGGAAGAGAGACTGACAAGAAGAGCTCAACTGAACTTAAATGGAGGAAGAGGACAAAGGAGAATAAGAAGAATTTTGTGTAAAAGTGACCATCTTAAAGGAAAAATACACAAAAAAGACAACACAAAAGATATATTAATGCTCCCATTATCTTAATATAATCATAAAAAATGATAATGGTTGCTAATACCAAACACTCTAAGAGATACACAATATGCTGAGTTGTTCAACTTTGAATGATCCTGCTATTGACTGATATTCACAATCATAACCCTACATTGTCTAAATGTGCCATCCATACATGGTATTAGGTTAAAAATCATTTTTTGTGAAAGCATAGATATACTGGTACTGTATTTTTTAAAACAAGCATTACAACTAAAAATTGCAAGATTTTGGTACATCAAAGGATTTGCTATAATCGGTCTAAAATGCACCCCTGAATAGACTATGACTCTGTTCACATCAGCTCTTCTCTCTCTCTCTCTCTCACACACACACACACACATACACACACACACACACACACACACACACAATACATGCACTCCTAAGCCTTGTTCCTCTTCATAACCCTTTCATTGTATTAATGAAAATTTCACCTAGACACACAAGAAATAATGCACATTTCATTTAACAATAAGATGACCTTATTTTTTGAGGTCCATTTTATAGATTCTCTACCTGGCAACCTGGGGTCTGCATTCCACTGACAAAGATCCCAGCTGCTAAATCTATTCTGTTGCAGGTCTTAAAGTCTAGAATATGTAATGTGACCTTTTTAAGGTTTCAGTAAAACAAAACAAAACACCCTCCTCAGCCCCTGACCAACACAGCCTTCAGAGAATTAATCTGTCAGGGCTCTTGGGCTGTCTAAATTCCTACATATAAGGTTTCAGTTCGCTCAGTTTTAGTAGGTAAGGAGGCTGTAATTGTTTCTATTCATAAGCTTGATTTTCCCTCAGTGGCTAGAAATTGACTTGAGAATTGAACAATTTTCTATGTGGAATTTTTAGAAAATAGTACTCATCACAAACACAGAATACAAATGGGTAATGAGACTGAAAGAGTTGCATAATCTCATCTATTTGTTTTACTCCAATTAGCATGTTTTATTTGTAGAAAACTGTGGCTGGCTTCCACAGACTCTCCATGGATCAATGCTGAATTTCTCAACGTTTGTCTCAAGCTCAGACCACCGATATCACAATCTTATTGATTACAAAAATGCATACAGAAAACGAGAAACTATCAACTTACTGTATGTGCTTCCACTTCCTTTTTCTCCCTTTTGGCCTTTTTGTCCAGGATTTCCTTTAAAAAACAATAACAAAAAAAATTGTATTTTAGTACTAAGCACACACCCTCACTGAGTGCACCTCCAGCCCCAACAATGCTGCATTAAATGGAGATAGGGCATCACCAGTTAATCTAAAATATGAATGTATAGCAACCTATAGATATTGCAAAATAATAATCATGCGGATGTTAATAATAATAATTGCTATCACTTTTGAAAACCTATTGCAAACCTGATATACTATCTCAAATTATTACAAAGGTGATGCATATTCCATTTTTGTAAAACAAGCAGAGCTGATGTGTAAGTAGTTTATTTTGTATTTATTCATTCTTATGTTTTTCTCTTCATCTGACTGTGCCTCCTACCATCCTGGGGAAACCTAGTATCTTCCACCTTATCCTAAACCTGACTGGTTTTTTTTTTCTATTATAATTTACCTATCTCATTTTCCATTCCTTTCTGGCTTAGCAGCCAAAGCACTAGACTGTGGATGGATTGCTGAGAATGTTGAGATTCTGACAACCTGGTTCCTGACAGAAGGCAAAAAGGTCCATGCACCATGTGAACCACTAGGCTAGTCACTTTTGAGTTCAAAAACCAGCATCCATTTACATAAAGATGTAGTACAAGTATTATCATTTTATAGGGGGCAAGGATTTAAATAGACCTGGAAATATTGCTAGACCTCGATCTTTGCTAATGATTTGCTAATTCACACACAGTTACATTTTTAAGGGATACTCAGGAAAACATTCTTTAGTACTAGCAAGTGATTTTTATGGTGAAACTTCATGAGAGTAGCGCTGCTCTTGATTATTAATTCTTCCAACAGGCATCATATATCTATCTTCTAAGGAATTACCTTCTTAGCATAAACATAGGACTGATTCTAATGATTTCTGGCTGAAGATCAAAATTTTGTTAACATTTTTTATTTCCCCCTACAAAATCAAGAATCTCCATAATTCCATCCAAAATACACTATGGGATGTAGACACTAGGGGATGTAGTTTAAAAACAACAGAATTTTGAATGATCCTAATGGTTTGAATACCTCTATACTGACTTAGTCTGCTCTGTCACTTAATAGAAATGTGGCTGATGACAGTCTTTCAACTTTTAGAGCTAAAGCATATTCTTCTGTGAAGTTAAAAAAAAATAAATCTTTCATTGCAGAGTTGCCTTGAAAATGAGTAACAGTATTTGTAAAGCACTTGTTCATAAGAGATGGGAGCTTCTCTATTATTATTTCCATTTTTTTAAAATCTCCCATAGCTTAGCTAGAATCTGATGCCTGAAGTTTTATTCTCAGTGAATGAAAGACAAAGACCTTTTCATCTCAATTCAATTTTTGTGGTATACTTTTTAAAATTTTATTTAAAGTTGTAATATTAATTTATTGATTAACTGTTGATTTCTCTAGTTTATTTTGTCTACATCGGTGCTTAGTTTTGGACATTTGTCTTTATTTGCCATTTAGAGAAGATTTATTCTGACCTCTAATATACTAAATCTTTAAAAATGTAATAGGTAATGAGTATAAGACTTGAAGCACTTAAAATGTACAAATTATTTCCAATTAAATTTTATTTTGAAGATATAATGAAAGCCCAACTATTCTTATTAGAGTAATATAAAGAGAATTTCTTGGTTTTGAATTAATTTACATATTATTATTTTATTCTGTATCATTAAATTAACTTCATAATTTTGATTGAATAATTTCAAGTAGTATTAAATTGGCAAAACAAAAATCATTAAGTAACCCAAAGCCTACCAAACCTCTCTTATCTTTTTGACCTAAATTTGTCATAGTGCCACGTTTTCAGATGTTCAAGAGGAAAAATCTAAGAAATTAAAGGAAAAAAATGGTCTAGAGAGTTAAAACAAGATGCAATTAATCATTACTAATTCTTTACAGAGAAGATAATATAATATACTGCTTAATTTCATTACTTCAGCATTAATTCACAATTAGGAAAGAGAGAAAGACTGTGCATCATTCTTGAAAGTCTTTTTGCACAGCTATGTCTTGGATATTTATTTTAATGTTAATTTGTAGCTTTATAAAACTAGGAAAGTATAAAAAGATTCCAAAACAAAACTTTATTTTGAGTTTTCCTGGGAAGCTAAATGACCATTACTATTTCAGATGGATCATAGACAAATAGATTCATTTCTACTTTAAGTTTACAGTACAGTTAAATTCGTTTTTCTTTTTTCACAAAATTATTTTAAATTATCTTGCAACTATAGTAGCTTTGAAATTGCATCAAATTTAAGGTTCTAAATATATTTGTCTATTGAATTCAAATTGCCCATATTGGAAATGAGATCCCTGATGTTGTAGATAATTTTAAACAAATTATGAACACACACTTCTTCCTATATTGCCCAAAAAGCCTGATTAAAGGTAGATGGTTTAGAGGTAGTTGGTACATAAACACACCACTCATTTCAGATAATCACATCTCTAGTGGAGACTAATTACAGGTTGCTTATTTGTGGCTGTCATATACACTGATGTCATCAGCAACACTGCAACACATTTCTTAGAACTTCTAAAATCCAAAGCACTGATGATACTAATGTCAGTGAGCAAGTGGCACAACAGAAATTCTTAATTCATTGTAGGAATGTAAAACAGTAGAGTCACTTTAGAAGGCAGTTCAGCCACTTCTTACAAAACTAAATATGTTTGCCATGCAATCCAGTAAATATACTCCTAGGTAGACTTTGGTCCATGAAAATACATGCTAATAAAGGGTTTGAGTGGTTTTATTAATAGTTGCTGAAACTTGGAAGAAACCAAGATTTATTTCTTTAGGTAAAAGGATAAACCAATTATGATAAATCCATAAAATGCAATATCATTGAATAATAAAGAGAAATGAACAAACAGGTAATGAAAAGATGGAGAGAAACCTTAAATACATCTTGCTATGTGGAGGAAGCTTGTCTGAAAAGACAATGTATTGCTTGTTGCCAGCTGTATGACACTGTAAAAGGCAAAACTATGGAGATAGTATAAAGATCAATGGTCTCTAAGGGCTTGGCCCATGGCAGAGGGTAGTGATGAGCAGATGGAAGATAGGAGATCTTTAGGGCAGTGAAAATATACTGTAGGATGGACATATGGCAATGATGGACACATGATATTATACACTTGCTAAAACCCATAAAATGCAAAACACAAACAGTGAACCCTAGTGTAAGACTTTAGTTAATGATAATGTATCAATACTAGTTTATTTATCATTACAAATTTATCATACTGATTCAAGATGTTAATATGGGGGAAAGTGTGTGGTGATACATTGGAGTTCTATGTTTTCTGTGTGAAAACAAAAACTGCTCTAAAAATAAAATGTTAAAAATTACATCAACAATAGGGATCTTTTTCTCTTGGTAATAATTTACATTGATATTACAAAAATATTAGGCTTACTTCCTTCTAAAATTGCTATTCAGAGTACAGTGACCAAGCTTAGGCTATTGGCCTCATTGGTGGAAATACTGTTGTCATTTGTATAAATGTTAAAGAGCTAAACCATGTTGATTATTAAGCATTAATAAATATTGCAAGAAATTTATTGCACATAAGATTTAAGCATTTTGCCAACTGTGTCTTAACAGAGTTTGGCTAGTTGTGGTTACAGGGGTATTTATATTTTGCTAGTTTGTTTTTCTTTGCCAGTCTTTCCACTCTGTTTGCTCTAAGATAGATACCATTCTTCATGGTGACTTATGATTGTATAGAGTGCATAAATCCTTTGTGTGTGTATGTGTTTTTAAACTATTTTCCTTCAGGACACAGAAGCTTTCCTCAGTTGGACAGAAACCAGCTTCAAAAAATTTTCAGACCACAAAATAAACTACATGTGTGTGCTACTATTCCTATTATGATGAGCAATTTTTTGTTGTCCAAGAAATTTTCAGAAATGATGATCTGATGTTTATTTGCATATTTGATAGCAGAATGCACAGTATTAAAGTACCTGTCCTCCCCGCCTTTCCTGTAAATCCTGGGAGTCCCCTCGTGCCAGGAAAGCCAGTTGCCCCCCTATCACCTTTAAGACCTGGAGGACCTGCATGGTTAATGAAAAAGAAAGTGGTTAACAGTTCATTGTTTACATAGTTTTGAGGGTATTACAAATGAATATGAAATAAGTGAATCTCCAATTGAGGATAGTTTCTTTTCTAAAATTTCACTTGTGCCACTGAAAGATAAATAGGTATAAACATTAGTGCATTTAGTACATTTCAGATATTCAACAAATAACAATGTTAGAAGTAAAAACATACAAGAAAAAATCTTGGAGTTTTAATTAGAAGGTTTATGTAATTAATCAGGAATCTTTTTAAATGACACATTTTGCTCTAACTGAAATGATAATTTGCTAAAAATTGAATTTTTAAGATTTGTCTTAGAAAAATTAAAACTCAAGCAATGAAAATTATTAAAGGATATTTATTTAAAAATTGGAGTACTAGTTCTTCAGTTAACTGCTTCATGTCTCTTAGACATGTTCTTACATATCCCATTATAATCCCATATAATGTAAACAAACACACACACACACACACACACACACACACCCCACAGACTTATTTATGGGTATAGAGTATATACATATAAGTCAAATGTTTTATATACTTAAATTAAAATTGAAATGGCCATTATTTTTACCCCATATCTATGGTGGCCATGAAAGCCTATGGAATAAAATGTTATATTCTTCTGGAATAAAATTTTTCATCCTAGAGTTCAGTGATTGAAACAAACTAACATAAAATAGTTTATGTCTTTTTTCTTATTTTAAGTGTAATTATCCATTCATAGAGATTCCATTAATTCAATTTTCAGTTGAATCTTTTAGGGAGCCACATTAAAAGAGGCTTGATTAATTTCTTTCTCTAGTATCAACCTTTTAGAATATTGCCTTTAGTTCACAGGATTCAGGAGGAAGAATTTATACATATTTAATTTATTCTAAAAATCATTTATTGAGGTTCATTCACATAGACACCCCAAATTTGGCTGTCCCTAAGAAATGTTCAATTTAAATATATTATTATAAATAGTAAGAAATAATATTCAACTCAGTGTAAAACTTTGATTCCATCAGAAATTAAGCATATGTTTTAAAAGATTTAACTTAATTACTCAATATATACTAATTTGTTTACATTATATATATATGATATATATATATATCATATATAGAATATATGATATATATCATATATTCTATATATTTTGTACTACATATTGGTGGATTTTTTTATCATACTGTCTAAAAAAGTCTAACATATATTTTCAGGGCAACCTGATATATATTTATACTTTCCTTCACTATAGTCATATCTCTGAATTAGCAATTATTATCTTCTAGGGGATACTGACTAACAATAGGGGGCAGGGAAGAAGTGGAGGTTCACCAATTGAACAGGGGGGAAGGGAAAAATAGGAATAGAAAAGACAGTAGAAGGAATCAGACATAACTTCCCTATGTTCATATATGAATACATGACCAGTGTAATTTCACATCATATACAACCACAGAATGGGAAGTTACAATCCATGTATGTATGATATGTCAGAATACACTCTACTGTCATGCATAACTAAAAAGAACAAATAAAAAAATAAAAGAAGCACTGACACTAAATTCTCTCATTTAAAAAAATTAAATATTTTCTGAATCTTAATAGTGCACTGTTCACAAGTAATTCCTATTTTTACTGTTTTTTCCATTGAGTGAACAAATATCTATTGAGCACACATATAGTGCCAGTCTCTGCATATTCTTAGAGTTTAAAATATCCTTATCCAAAAAGATCTTCCAATGTGGTGACACAGTAGGGAGAGACAGATGGTGAGATAAGCAACAAATAAAGAAGGTAATTTGAGAAACCTAAGTGCTGTCATCTACAATGCTTTGGGATCTTCTTTAGAGAAGGAGAGCAGGGACCTCTCTGATGATGGCTCATTGATTGTATCACAGTAACACTCGGAATGCAGCTGTTGGATTTATGGTACATTTTCAACAAGTGAACAAATACACTCCCAAATGAAGCTCATGGGATATTTTCATAGAAATCAATCAATTCTTAGACCATTATGGGAAAAGTTGAAGCAGATTCTATACGGTATAGAGTTATGTGACTTGTTGGTTTGAAATATAGCCCCTAACCATAAACTCCACTGTTGAATTTTATTCCAGGAGACTGGATTCTCTGAGCCTTTCTGGTACCATTCAGCTAATTTTCTTTAAGATTCTGTGCCAGCTTCTAACTCACAAAAAACGTAAGTGCAATGACACAGAACTTCAGAGTTCAAGTCACTTGCATAAAGTTGGCCTGATAATTACTTATATATATCCTGGATTCTCAGCTCTCCATTCAGGCTTCTTTCTGCCATTGTGCTCACTAGGGTTCAAATACTATCTCTGGCATTTATCTGCTATTTGTTGACCTTGAGTGAGTCATTTTAGCCTCCCTGTCCTTCTATTCAATAGGCTTATTATTTGTCTGTCCATCACAGACAAATGTGATGGCTAGAAGTAATAAATATAAAAAAACACTTAGAAAAGAGTCTATCATATAATGAACACTTCATGTTAGCCTTCCTTCTCCTTCTTTTACTCCACCTCCTCCTCCTCCTCTTCATTCTTTCTCTACTCCCATGCCAAAATCATTATTTTCACCAACATTTTGTGAAGGCTGCTAATTTAGTTATATTTAATAATATGTACACAATTATTAGTGGCATTGTTGGATTTATTAACACTATCTTTAACCTCCATAAGAACTCTGCTTTCAATACTCAGCACACAGAGAAACAGCCTGCAGCTGGCAAAGTTCCCTACTCAACATATATTTGGGAATTCTGTCTTTGTTGAAGCCTGAGGGAAAGCCCTTGCTGGAGTGCAATAGGGAAAAAGGGTTGGAGTAGAAGTAGAGAAATACATGAATATAAATATTAATAAAATATGGTTCCCATCTCCCAACATCCACAATCAAGGTAGACTCTATTTTCTACTATGGGAGCTTGATTCCCATGGTGGAAAACTTAGGCTATACTAGAAAAATACACAGCACTGGTGGATGATGAAAATTTTGTGCCCAGTGGAGACTTAAGTTCTCTCTCAAAGCATCATTTGGAGGGACCCCTTCCTGTGTCTATAGGTCAGGCTACCTTGCTATTTTTCCAATGAGTGTAATTATTCCATTACCTGGCCTACAAATTTTCCTTTGGAGGTGTTTCTTCTTTGAGCATTGTTGTCACGAGAGAATAACCATAAATCTGGTTTTCAAAAGGATAAGATCAAGAATCCTTGATCTGATAAAATTACTCATATTGTAAGCTCTGTGAAGTTAGCAGAATTTCTGTTTTTTCCACAATGTACTGCAGAACCCCAGGTATGGGAAAGGTACTCAGTATAGAATTTTTCGGGTGAAAGGGAGAGATCACACTTTCTGAGTGCTTCCAAGGAATTAGCACTTTAAAATTAATTTCTATTATGTTATTTTGAGTTAAAGAATATTTTATTTTAGTATCCACTCTAGTGCATGACTAATAAATATGATGTATTTAATGTATTGGTTACTTAAGACCACTCTAATGACCACTTAAATTTCTCTTGATATTCATATCATGGTTGTGAGTGTAGGTGTTGACTTTGTCTAGCTAAGTTTAGTGCATTTAAATGGAAGTATAGGTAGGGGATCTTATGAACTTCCTCAATTCATAGAGTAGAATTTTTGTGACTGTCTACCATGTAGTCTTTAGTTCCTGATTTCAGTGTCAGACCTGAAGCAATTAGATAATCCAGCAGAGTCTAGAGAGAATACAGCAATTAAGTTTGGAAGAATCCATTAGGAGAGATGTTTCATAACTTGAAAAGTTTTGTTGCCATGAATGAAGCCAAAAGACAATCTGATAACCTAAAACAGCTGATTTATCACAGCAACAACTATGTCTAATTCTAATTAATGAGAGCACTGGGCAATACCTATTTGTGGAAATAAGCAGTAACAGCTAAACCAAACTCAGCCCTGGCTAACTGAATCCAAGAAGCTTTGTGATGTTGCCTATGGCATTAATGAAAGTGGAAACTTAAATCCCTCTTTCTGTCTTAAGTATCCACAGAATGAGCTGCAAAAGATGCTGCCCAAGATGAAGTCTGGAGCAGCAAGTTGTGGCACAGACTGAAGGTTTTGGTTGATTTATAAAAGCTTTGACCGTTGCAGTTTGTAATAAAGGAGCCGACAGATCCTTGACAACAGTAGCTCTGGCAGCGGCTATAAAGCTGGTAACTTCCCCTGCTTATGACATTAATGTACCATTGTTCAGATCTGCTGAGCACTAGTCAACTAGAAGAATATTTCTGAGTAAAAAGTCTTACCTGATATCACTTTCAAAGGCACATCAACACCAACCCACTGGTACACACACACACACACACACACACACACACACACACGATACACACAATAAAACGTGGCAAGAGAGAGTCTTGAAAAATATTTTTAAAATATAAACTGTGTATATTGATTTTTAAGCATAATGGTAAAGATCAGTTAAGTGTCAAATTTTAAAAAAATGTTTTTCTTATGTAACCAGGGTTAATCGATACATTGATCTGATAAAACACAGAGAAACAAGATGAATTACAAGGTATTTTGATAATTTTGGCAACACAAATCATTCTAGTTATAATTAGGCCATGCAGTGTATTCTCTACTTTCAAACAGCATGTAGGGTGTTTGATTTCTAGCCAAGTGAAGTAGGACAATCATGCTATTGTTATTTTCTTTTTTTTTCATTTTATTAAGAGCAAAGAAAGTTCATGCTCTCTCTCTCTCTCTCTCTCTCTCTCTCTCTCTCTCTCTCTCTCTCTCTCCTTTTCTGTATTTTCTATTATCTATTTCAAAATATTGCTTTCAAGATTACAACATAGAGAGAAATGATTTAAAATAATATTGCTGTAACTAAAATACAGAGAGTGGCCAACAGCAAAGGTAAAATCCATCTTCATTCCAGTCAATATTTGCTTTCACATTTTGTGAGTTTAAGCAGATATAATCTGGTCAAAGATTACATAAGAAAGACACTCCAGTTTTCCTTGACTCATATTAAGATATTTTTGTATCTTAAAAACAAGATCTTGCACATTTATGCAATGCAAAGAGGATTTTTTAAATTCTTCATATGTGACCTGAAGTTAGCTGTGCAATATATTATTTGCTGTCCATGACAGAGATGACACCCTTTGACTCATGAATAATTCCAGTAGTGACTCTGGCTAAAGCACTTAATTTTGTTTTAAAAAAATCAAGCCACCTTTTGTCATTCAATCTCAGATAGGAATATATATATATACACCCACACATATATTTATATATGATTATTTTGGGGGAGGCTTAAACTCAGGGACACTTAACCACTGAGACATATCCCCACCACTATTTTGTATTTTTATTTAGAGACAGGGTCTCACAGAGTTGTTTAGTGCCTCACTTTTGCTGAGGCTGGCTATTGAATTTATGACCCTTCTGCCTCAGCTTCCTGAGTTGCTGAGAGCATAGGCATTCACCAACACACCCAGCTGATATATGATTATTTTGACTAGAACATATAATATCTCCTTCAATATGTGCACTTGCAGAAACCACAGTACACAAAATAATTATTCCACCTGCACACGTTCATAGATGTACAACTGAGCCATATGTTAGATAATTGAGTAGTTATAATGACCGTACCTATTGGACCTGGAATGCCAGGCCGACCACTCTCTCCAATTGGACCTCTGTCGCCTTTTTCACCTGGGGGTCCAGGAGGACCTTAAAAAAAACATACAGTTACTAATGATAATTTATAAATAATAAGGAAAATGGATTCATCATTTGTTAGGACAGTTATATGAGGAAATCCAAAGTTATTTGTTTGTTGTACAATATGATAGAATGAATAAGACGGATCTTTCTGAATGGAGAATTACTCTGCTATTGAGAACAGTAATGCTCTCTACTGCTAAAGATGACATAGCCCCAAATTAAATCACCAAAATAGGTATTAAATATTTATGTGGGGCTAACACTTTCCTAGGTCCCAAAAACTTGGAGCAGGGAAAAAGAACCACAATGGTTCAAAAACTGCATTTCACTCTGCACATATGAGGCAAATATCATTATATTGAGTCAGATGCTGTGTTTTCAGTTTTAAAAAAATGTTTTTGTGTTGTAAGCTGGATAGTCAATACATTGATGTGTTATAAAATGTAACATCTAAGTAAGGACTAAAAGACATTTGTGGTACACTCAGGGAAACAAATTCATTCACAGTAGTAAAAAAAAAAAAGAAAAATCACAGTATTGGAACTGACCATAAACTCAGATGTCTGTCAGAGAGCTGGAGATAAGCATGAGTGACATAGGATGAAAGAGACTTTATTAAGGGAGTGAGTATAATTTGAGGAGTGCTTTGAAGAATGAATAGAATAAGAAGGAAAAGAATTCTGGAGAAGTGGGGAGATGTGGGGAAAAGCAATAAGGTGAAAATAAGTAGAGGGATGCTTCTTCAAGTAAAATATTAAATAGAATCCCTAGATCAATATACATATTATAAAGTAAGATGGAGAGACTGCACAGAAAACTTTGGCTTCTTGTCTTCACAGTTCCCCAGGTGACTTCTCAGGGTTGAGTTTGAGCATTGATTCAGTCATTCGTATTTTCTGTGTCCAGCAAAATAGATATCTGATGATCACCACTTGAGAATTGTTGTACTGAATATGTGTTTAAAAATTAAAGGTAGTTCTTCCAGCATCCCTCTTCCAACTGAAATGTACAGGACAAGTAATCCTTCTTTCATTGAAAGCACACACTTTATTTTCTTTTCAAATCCAAAGAGAAGAAACAGACTTAGATGTACCATTGAATAATGAAACAGTAATGTTTTAGAAGAGGCATTTTCAGTTGCTACGGATTGGCCAAATGTACAACCTAAGGACAATACACAACTGTATTTAGCATCCCTACTTAGGGTTTGTTACAAATTTTAGTTAGATGGGGAGATACAATACCTACACAATTCCACAGGGATGCCTATAAATAAAGATTGTCTCATAAATAAGTATATTCTATTTATTTTCTTTGTTTCTTTTGGCATCCTCGTCCCTTGTCAGTTTACCTGATCTGTCCCATTTTTGAAGGACCAACCTGGGTTTTAGAAGCTCCGGTTATTATTCCTTTCTTTTCACAGACATCATTGGACAGTAATATTTAATCATGCTTTATTGTGAAAAGCAACTTTACTTAGAGGATATATAAAAGGCTAGGAAAAATATGAGGAAAGAAATAATTCACAATTCTATCATTTTAAGAGAATAACCATTAATATTTCTTTTGTGTGTATATGTTTGGATATTTTTTTCACATAATCATCATGCAAACTACACACTGCTTGTCATTAAGCAAGTAACTAGTGAATTCTAAGATGCAGCTTAATTATTGAAAGACACGTGTGTGTGTATGTATGTGTGTATTGCACAATAAACATCATAATTCTACAACAGTGAGAATCTGCACAGACCTCCTAGTCTATGCAGAAGAATGCAGCTCGAAAGGGGGTTTAACATCCTCTACATGAACACAGCTGTAGTCCATTCATCATTACACAGTGTCAAATTAGGGGACAAGCAGGACAGAAAGACTCAATTTGCAGCCAGAATTTTGGTGAGCAAATTGAAGAAATAAACACACAGTACACGAGGATGGCATTTTGAAAAGGAGTACACAAGCAAAGACTTTCAATTAGTAATTTGGGATCTAAAGCAAGACACAGACATTCCAGAAATAAGTAGAATATATGAGACAAGAAACAAGGCATCGCAGATCAGATACAGGATCTTCACCTGAGATGAAGGTTTTAGTTTTGTTTTGTTTGTGTGGTACTGGGGACTAAACCCAGGGTACTCCACCACTGAACACACCCAAGTTCCCTTTTAATTAATTTATTTATTTTAAGATGGACTTTCTCTAAGTTGAAGAGGCTGGCCTTGAAATTGAGATCCCCTTAAAGTCACTGGTATAACAGAATTGCACCATCATACCTTGCTAAAATTAAGTTTTCACTATCTTTTTCATTAAAAAAAATGAAACTCTTTTATAATTATGATCTTCAAATATTTTACATGCAGCTAAAGTGAACTGTGTAACAGCGCTCATTTTGGAGTATTAGCTTGATCACCACAAGTAAATCTGTGTTATTTTATAAAATTTGGAGTTAAAGATCTTCCTATGTTTGTAGATACTAATATTGATATCTGGTATCTGATTTCTAAAATGCGAAATCCAGGCAAAGATTTTTCTTAAATAGCTCTAACTAGGTGTTCTACATATTACACTTGTCATTTTTTTCTTTTAATTTGTTATATATGACAGCAGAATGCATTACAACTCATATTACACATATAGAGCACAATTTTTTTTATATCTTTAGTTGTACACAAAGTAGAGTCACACCATTCATGTCTTTGTATATGTACTCAAGGTAATGATGTCTGTCTCATCCCGTCTTCTTTTCTAACCCCATACTCTCTTCTTCTCATAACCTAAATCACCAATTATGAATTTTGTTTCCATACATTGTTATAACTTTTTCCAATGCCTCCAAGAATATGCGAAGAGGATTTAAATGTCTTTTCAGTATTTGGAGGGATGGAACTAAAAGCCACATTCCACTTTACTCCTAGCTTCTCAGGTGGAACTTTTGAGTACATTACCAATGGAATGCTTTCCTGCACCCTTCCAAATCTGCTGTCCTCTCCACCTCTGGTATAGCCCACTTCCTCCTAGCCCTAAATTAATGCTGGAGGGTCCTTTCTGGGTTAAGTGGACTGTGTCTATTTCAGCCTTGTATTTCTTCAGTTCTACCTTTTTTTTTTTTTTAGAAAACAGGAATCTATTTTAGAAAGTATCCACTGTAAAGAAATACAATTTATCCAGCTATGTTTTGGAAAAAAACACTGAAAAATTTTAAGACAAGAGACTTGAAGTCTATTGTAGTCACCTTTTTTGTTCTTATTCAGCCTCTTCAAAATTCTGCCCCATAATCACATCAATAACTGCCTCTGTGCCTCAATAGATGGGTATAATACTACCTGTCAGCTCCCTTGATGATATGTCAAAGGAAACAGGATTAATATTAGCCAAAATGTATGATTTGCTCAAGAAGCTATAAAATTCATACTTTTTCCTTCATCTATAACAATTACCTCTTTAAAATATAAACACAAAAATCTTACTATGTATAGTCCTATGATTATTTTTAAAGAAAGACAGACTAAACCACAAGAAATATATCAATAGGATACTTTGCAATCACAAATATCACAGATAAAAATTACCCAGTTTACTGAAAAATTAAACCCAGGTATATGAATCCTCAGAGGATAATGTAGTGCTAATAACATCTGCCTAAATTTCTAGAGTGATGCTTTATTCATTATGATCAGAAATATTCTACTTTATCCTCAATCTTGCCTCAAGATCTATCAGATCTTCTTGCCCATTGTTGCCTACACCTATCCATCTGTCTCCATTTTTCATATTTACTGATGTATATATGTCTAATCTGGAAGAGATCTTAAAGTCTGCTTAATTACACATATTTATAGAGGTCCAAGAATGAATTGCCTAAGGTCTTAAACCTAACAGGGTAAATTTAGAACATGAACACTTCGTAATAACTTATGTAACAACATTCTAAAACTAATGGTCTTCATTTTTGGCATCCATTTTTTTCCATTATTTTTGAGTTGACCTTTCCTTGTTATAATGGTAAAAGACAATCCATTTTTTTTTAAATCCTGGTAATTAATTGAGCAAAACTCCAAATTAAAATGTCATCAATTGCTTTTTTTCTCTTCTCTGTCATGAAAATAAATATATATTGGGATGCTTTCAGATCTTGAAAAGCAAACATATCTAAATATTTTCCCCCAAATAAGCATCATGTTATTTTGTCACCACTGAGCCATTTCATATTTTATGTCTGTTAACTTTCTTCCTGGAATGATTATCCCTTTTGTTTCTTTAAATTGTGATATTCCCACCGACTCCTATTAAAGTCTATTTCACCATTGCAACATTATAATACTATTTGTATTTTTAGACTCTAATTATTACAATTATCTGAGAAATGTATTTTAAAAAATCTTTGGGTCTACAGTATAGCTCAATGGTAGAGCACATGTTTAGCATGTACCAAGAACAAAACAAGACAACAGCAAAACCTTGTCTATTTTATCTTTATAATTATTTAGCAATTTTTAATATGAAAGGAGAGGAACAAAAGTAATGAATGGTGATCTTTCACCAACATATGATAAAGCATTCATTGATGTATATAAATGTTCCTCTTGAGTAACAGTTAATAAATATATATTTAATATTTATTTTATGGTTAGGTACTACATGGGTTATAAAGATTACTCCCTAATTTTAAGAAGCTGTTATCCAAGAAAAGCTAACATTTCCCTAGAAGATAGTTTGAGATAATTTCAAATGTGACTGTCATATTGGAAATTCAATATTTGATGGTATGGTATTAAGCAAGATGTAAATGTCAGCTGGGTATTACTGCTGGAAGAATCAGAGACAGCTTCATACAAGAGGTCACATCTCAAATGTACAGTGAGAGATAGTAGATATTTTCAGTTACAAATACTGAGGAAATATATTATTTCAGATAATGCAAAAGGCATGATCCAGGATGTGGAATGTACTGGGTGTTAGTCTGAAAGTCAAATTGGTTGAAATATTTGGTGTACAAAAGAGGCAAAGGCAGAAATGAAGCACAAATCGTATTGAAAAGACACACTATAGAATAACTTGAGCGCTACTGGCAAATGTTTGCCTAATGAGGAGGTAACAGAATTCTTGCAATGGAAGTTTTCCCTTTAGGAAGGCTATGCTCTAATAAGGGTGTGGAAAGAATTGCAGTCTGGAAGCTTGAGGCAAGAAATTCTTACAATAGTCTAGCAGGGTTGTCTTAAGAATAGTTTATATGAAAAATAAAGAAGGGACAAGAAATAGAGAATACAGAACATAAGAACCAATAGTGGTCTTGGAAGATGTAATAAAATAACTGAAATGGAATGACACAGCTATTAGAAAGTGCAACTTAACAAAAAGGAGGTGCAACTTCCCTTTTTCATTCAATATACACAGTTTATAACTGCTTATCCACTGTAATAGAGATGGTTAGGAGTTTCATTTGAAATATGGAATGCAAAATGAGTTAAGAGGACTCACAGATTGATTGTACAGGCCATGAGAGCAAGAGAAAAGGCAAAGATAATTCTAATATCTTGAAGAGAGCAGCTACCTGGACAATGACATGAGCACTCTAACAGGTGTTGGGTGTGCAGGGATGGACAAGACAGAACCCAACCAAGAAGCTTAGATTCTAGTGGAGAAGACATGGTAAACACATAAGGAAACATGTATGAAATAATTGTATACAGTGATAACTGCTATGAAAAGTCTAAGCAAATAATCATAACATAGAGAGTTGGAGGGTGGCAATGTGAAAGGGGGAATCAGAGAGGGAAATTGTCAGTACAAAGCTGATTTTAAGTGGAGCCACAAGAGAGTGGAGAGACACAAAACAATATTTTGGTAGCAAAAGAAGGAGTCTAGTGCTCACTGTGGATGGCAAGCAATTAAACTCACACTTCCTTCTTCTTAACTTTTACATCTTCAGGGAACTGTCATTCTTCCACCTATCCAAGCTACACAAAGGGATGCTGGAGGGAAGATTAGAAAACGAGACAGAAATAATGTGTATGGGCTATTTTTAAAAATAGTACTATTTGTTTTTTGTAGAATGGGTAAATAGTGGACTAGGAAACAAATTGGGAGATTGATATAGTGCACTCAATTGGAATATGGTTGTTCAAATTATGGTAGTAATAGAATAGTATAGAAATTACTGTAGAGACAGTGATTACTGAGGATTTTTATTGGAAACATCATATGTAATAAGAGTTAAGAGGATTTATGGGTGGATTATATAATGGAAGAGAACAAGAGAGAGGGAAAAAGTAACTTTCTAGGTTCTTGAATGAGAATCTAGTTGGAAAATGATATAATGGACAAAATAAATAAATACATAAACTTGGAAAAGCAATGGATTTGAGAGGGTGAAGATAGGTGAACTGGTCAAGTCAAGGGTTTGATCTTGAATTTGAAAGTTTTGGATATTCATTTGAAATCCAAAGTAGAGGTATCAAACTGTTAGAACACCGATCAATTCGAATTTTTCTCTATCATCTATTTTAATGTCATAATTAAAGAACACATATAATATGTATTCTATATAAGATACAAAGTGCATTAATAAAGATAATATCCCTTCAAAGTCACAATCCAATACGTAAGTATCTACTTAAGTATTTTCTCATTTCATTTATCTAATACCTTTCCAGAGATAAAGATTAACCTGAATTTGGTGTTTCTTGTTTGCTTCCATTTTTAAAATAACCATTTTTGTTATGCATGTATGTGTCTATAAATATACATTATTTACTTTTAACAAATTATAAGCATTAGCAACAAAAATATTCTCTATTCATCTGGAATTTCTTTTAATTTTTTTCTTGTCAACACTTGGATTAATCAGACTTCTTAATTTTCCTAAACTAGCATATGTAAAATGAAATGTCATGGAGTGCCTCATTTCTGTTCCTTTAATTACTAAATGAGAAGACTAAAATCATGAAACCAAGGTTAACACACATGGGAGGCAGAGTAAGAAGATTTGATATAATTTACTTGAAGGGACAGAGAAAAGGACAGAAAACCATGACAGCAATAGTCAAATGGGTTGAAGGTGATAATGTTCTCAACTTAATGACAGACTTTAATCCCCAAGTGTAGAAAATAAAATGAATGTCAAATGAATAAATTCTCAAGTAATCCCCAAATGTATGAAATACAACAAATTTCAAAGAAATAAATTCTCAAAAAACACACTAATTAATAAATTTGCAGCTATTAAAGACAAAGAAGGATAAGCATATTGCTAGAAGTTATTTTAAAAGAAACAAGGAAAGCCCGGAAGCAAAGGGAGCAATTTCTTCAAAATATAATCAGCATTCTATATCTCTAAGTTTGGCACGTGCGATTTTAACCAACTGACCACCCCCCAAGATTTTTCATCTGTACTAAATATATAAAGACTTTTTTCTTGACATTATTCCCTAAACAATTCAGTATGACAATGCTTATGTAGAATTTGCATTGTTTTAAGTTTTATAAACAGTCTAAAAGTGATTTAAACTATATAAGAGAATGAACATAAGTTACGCACAAATCCTAAGCTAGTTTACATATTCAGCTGATCATCCACCATTTTGCTTGAAAGAACCAATATCTCATAGATAGTGAAGGACAACTATAACACAAAAATAACCAAAATAACTGTCAACCTGAGAAATCTGTGTATAGTAAAACAATCTTAAATATCAAGAATAAAATAGGGAAAATGAAAACAAAACCTCTCACCATCAAAGGACTTTCATTAAATGAATTTCTAAAAGATATATATTTAGATAGAAGGAAAATGACATCAGAATGGATGGCTGATATTGAGAAGGTGGAACAACTGGTAAACCCATAGACAAATATCAATAAATATTGCCTGTATAAAGTAAGAAAAACAATGACTAAATTTCTAGCAAAAGCAAAAAAACAAAAACAAACCTGAAATAACTACATTAAATCCTAGGCTAGTGAGAAAGTAGGGAGCACAGGGCTCATTCTTTGTGAAAGAGCCATAATATCTACATGTGCCTCAATTTTTTAATTCTTCCCCTTCTCCATTCAGAGACTCTTCATCTAAACCAAGTATCAACAAACCTTTTCCATAAAGTCAGAAAGTAAATATTTTTGGTTTTGTGGCCCATACAATTTCTATTACAACTACTCAGTTCCACTATTACACTACAAAAGTGGTCATAAATAATAAGTAAATGAAAAAACATGTCTGTGGAGTTTTTACGGCCAGTCGCTTTGACAGACATTATTGTGGCAAGTGTTGTCTGACTTACTGCTTCAACAAACCAGAAGATAAATAATATGTATGAGGCCTGGGGTTGTGGCTCAGCGGTAGAGCCCTCACCTTGCACGTTTGAGATCCTGGGTTCAATCCTCAGCACCACATAAAAATAAATAAGTGAAATAAAGGTATTATGTCCAACTACAACTAAAAAATATTTTTAAAAAATAATATGTATGAGTTAATAAAAGATACGAAGTAAAAAAAAAAAAAAGACAGCAGGAAACCATAAGGAGATCATCAGATGAAACATTCGTTTCCTTGTATAGTAAGATGTTGATTGACTTTAGAGGGTTAGAATAACTTTTGCAGGCAACAATCAAGAAGACAAAAATACACTACAAAATTTTCACAAAAACCTCATGTCAGTCCCAAAGTAGAGAGGAAAGAAAAAGAAAGGAAACATAAAACAAACTTGCGGGGTGGGGGGTGGCTGGGGAGTATAAATATAAGATGTTATTCCTGTTTGTTTCAGTTTTTAGAGGGAATGCTTTCAATTTTTCTCCATTTTCAATAATGTTGGCTTTAAGTTTAGTGTATATAGCTTTTATAATGTTGATGCATCTTCTAACTATCCCTAGTTTTTCTAGTGTTTTGAATATGAATGGATGCTAATTCTGTCATATGTTTCTTCTGCATCTAATGAGATAATCATGCGATTCTTGTCTTTAAGTATATTGATGTGTCGAATTACGCTCTCACCCTACACAAAACTCAACTCAAAGTGGGTCAAGGACCTAGGCATTAGACCAGAAACTCTGCGCTTACTAAAAGAAAAAGTAAGCCCAACACTATATCATGTCGGCCTAGAAACCTACTTCCTCAGCAAGATTCCTGAAGCACAAGAAATATAATCAAGACTCAATAAATGGGATGGTATCAAACTCAAGAACTTCTTCACTGCAAAAAAAACAATCAAGAATGTGAACACACAGTCTGCAGTATGGGAGAAAATTTTCACCACCTGCAGCTCAGAGCATTAAACTCCAGGTTATAAAAAGAACTCAAAAAATAACACCAAAAAAAAAAAAAAAAAAAAGCACCAAACCAATAATTGGGCAAAGGAACTAAAAGGCATTTCACAGAAGAAAAAATACAAATGGTCAAAAATATACTAAAAATGTTCAACATCATTAGCAATTAGAAAAATGCAAATTAAAACTACACTAAGATTCCATCTCATTGCAGTTAGAATGGCAATTATAAAGAATACAAACAACAATAAGTGCTGGCAAGGATGTGGGGAGAAAGGTACTCATACTTTGCAGGTGGGACTACAAATAGGTGCAACCATTATGGAAAGCAGTATGGATATTCCTCAAAAGACTTAAAATGGAACCACCATTTGTCCCAGCTAACCTACTCCTCAGCTTATACCCAAAGGACTTAAAATCAGCATACAACAGTGACACATCCATATCTCTGTTTATAGCAGCTCTATGCACAATAGCCAAGCTATGAGATAATTATGAGATGATCATGTAATGGATGCACGGATAAAGATAACATGGTATATATACACAACAGAATATTACTCAGCCATAAAGAAGAATCAAATTATGGCATTTAGTGGTAAAAGGATGGAACTAGAGAATATCATGCTAAATAAAATAAGCCAATCTGAAAAAAACAGAGGCTGAATGTTCTTTCTGATATGTGAATGCTAACTCCAACAAGGGAGGGTGGGAAGAGGAAGAATAGAAGTCCACTGAATTAGACACAGGGAAAAAAAAGAGAAGGAAAGGGGGAGGGCAATAGGAAGGACAGTAGAATTAATAGAACATAACTTTCTTAACCTTATATTTGAATATACTACCAGGGAAGCTCAGCATCCTGTACAACCACGAGAATAGAATCCTAATTATAATAAGTTATACTCCATGTATGTCTAATATATCAAAGTACATTCAACTGTCAAGTATAACTAAAAAGAACAAATAAGATGATAAACATAAATAAAGTGAAAAAAAATTATTACATTGTATTAAACAAGCAAACCAAAAAAGATTAAGAAAAAAAAAAGATAAATGTGCTTTACAAATGACAAAGCTAGAGCAAAGGATATCAAAAGTTGAAGCAAAATATGGACTAATATTTATGCTGTAAAAATACCTAAAAGCTAGTGTAAAATTAAAGTGACTTATATTATTCAAAAATCAGTATGATCCAGTTCTCCTTGCTTTACTAATGAGAACTAAAGAAGAAATTGACAAATTATCACTATTTTGGAGAGTTCAAACAAAGTTCCTAATTAATTATATAGTAAGGTAAGAGGTAAGAAAAATATGGAGATATTGAGACAGGATTAACAAATTTGGGTTATGAACATGTAGAGAACTTTGTAGTGACAGAAAAGCTTACACTGTTCTTCAGTATAAATGGGGCAATTTCAACAGTGAAAGGCTTGTTGGATCTTAGGAGGTATTTCATTTATTTATGCCTTTATCAAGGATACCAAGCTACTGATGCTTCTGATTATCTTACCATGTCTTGATCTAATCTTAAGATTCTTTCTGCTGTGCAGAAATATAGGAAATGTATTTATGTTTGAAAACTATTTTAAACCACTGCATTTTAAAAATCAAATCTCTATGTATATCAGTGCATTTTAAGGTGTCATTTGGAGGACTCACAAGACATTTTACCTTGAATTAAAGTGATATTTCTCAATGTCTGAGAATGTTCCCAGTCTTTCAGTCTGAGATCATTAGTGATGTTATTCAATACTTTCACTTCTCTTTTTATTTCCTGTTGCACATAAACTTGTTCTTCTTTTAGAGACTTAATTTCTGCTGATGTGTTGTGTACCCGTTCTTCTAATTTATTGATTTCCTGTAAAACATAGTGAGCATTCACAACTTTTGTTACACACAAAATTATCAAATATGTAAGTTAAAGAAATTTTGGAATTTCTGGTTTTTATAGCACATATTATAGGAATCTTATGAAATAAGAACATGAAAATTAGAGAGACTGTATTTAAAATAGTGATTCTTTGGTTGCAAAGCATTTCTTCTTTTGACTATATGGACAAATTTTTACGTGCCCAGTCAAAAATAACAACAAAAATCATTTGAATATATATCTAAGTTATGCTTCTATTTCCAAATATGTACATATCAAAATGTGAAAGATAATTTATCTGAAGTCAAATTTCTTTTTAGTGTATTTAGAATGGCAACTTATTCCTATTTTATGACTTTGCTAGATTTATGTATGAAATTGTTTTGTAGCAATAACCAAAGTTTAATGTTGTAATTAAAAGTAGCATTTTACTTTCCACTATTTATACTTCTGTTATTGAGACTTCGTTATTATTTTACAATATCAAATACATACATATTTTGTGCATATTTATGTACATGTATGTGTATACATGTAGAAAATGTGTAAAAACGAGAAGAGAAAACTGTCCTCTGGAATATGTTTTTAACTTTGTGCAATGATATACTAAGAAAATTTACCTATTAGAGTCTTTAAAATTGACACTTCCAATAAAAGTGGAACCATATTGGGTGTATTTTTCAAATTTTAATTGATTCTTATTGATTAGAGCTGTTCTCCTTTTTACAACATTAAACAATGCTGCAATGAACACCATTTTATATACATTTACATTTTCATACAATTTCTATAGAACAGCTTCCTGGAAGTAGATTTGACCAAAGGGATTAAACATTAAAATTTTTATTCAATACTACAAAACTGCTCTCTAAATGTATGTTACCATATTAATTCTCTTCCTAACTTTTTTGTATCAGTACTTGCTTTTTGCATCCAAATACTAGGTACCATCAACATATTTAAATTTGAAGAGTAAGAGCAGATACATAATAAATCACTGTGACTTAATTTGCTTTTCAAAGTATAATGAAATTATAGTATCCAATTATCAAGTTCCTGAACCTTAATGCTTTTCTTTATTACTTTTCCTTTCAGATTCTTTGCTGAATTTTCTCTTCAGGCATTAGGCTCTATTTTTGTTGCACCAAGTCTTCTAATGTGTTATGGTAATATTTTCTTTCTTTCTCTTCTGCACTTATCCCATCCTGTCTTCACGGTATGCTTTATGATTTTACAAGTATTTCCATGTTCAACTGTTGATAGATTAATATTTTCCCTCTGCACACAGAAACAAGCCAGTAGCATATTATTTCTTTCTCCATGCATTAAAATAATTTTATACCTCTCTGGACTGGACTGGACAAATGGAGATGAGAGGATCAAGATGGTGAGGATCAAGAAACAAAGGTTTACTCAGATTTCCCTCTCCCATGGCACTCTTCTTAAGGAGAAATCCTGTCTGTTCAATCTATGTCTCCCTCCACCAGGAACCTTGCTGTACATTAGAATAGCTCTACCCTCCAGGTCCTCCTTCCCTGGTCATTTAGCATTTTTCATACAAAATGGTACATACAATAAAGATAGAATGATGAAATGTCTGTTATAGTAACATGATAAAATAAGCTCAACTGTATTAAGTGGCTAAAAATTGATGGAAATATGTCAGGTAATTTCAGAAGTCCACATAGCAGAGATGAGAGAACTAGCAATTTGACTTCCTAGATACCTAGAATTAATTGTTTTTCATACTAAAGCTGAAGCTACCTATTTATTCACTTTTTAAAAAAATCTGCATATGATGCTCACATTTGACAAGTTTCATTTGGAATTATTTACATTCAAAAGATGGAAAATGCATTTGATTTTTAAAAAATCCTCATGGTATGCTTTATGATTTTACAAGTATTTCTTGAGGATATCCATGCATACTCTCCACACTCTGTCAACAGTGGCCCTGATAAAAATGGATATGTAATTTTTTCATCTTAAAGTCATTTCCATGAAAAATGGAGATGATAAATTCCACACTCTCTTTCATATGGTACCAGTGCTCTTTTTTTTTTTCCTTTCAAATCAATATTTGGTCATCCTTGATGGTAAGAGGGTATTACCAATAAGCATTTTCAACAAACAGCATTTGCTGATTTGGCCATTCATTTAATCGCCTATTCCCTCTTTGGGCTACAGATTCAAAGATCAGGACTGGGGGTGTAGCTCAGTGGTAGCATGCTTACTTACTATGGTGAGGCACTGGATTCCCTCCCCAGCACCACAGGAAAAAAAATCAAGATTCAAAGATCAATAAAATTATTCAAGCAACGGGGATCAAAGCATCAAGGTTGTTTTCCAAGCACACACGCATGCACATGCAAGCACTTTCAATGGCACCAACTTACCAACTTTGTGTCTAAATTGCCGCAAGTGACTACAACCTTTAAAAATGTATGGAGCTTGGGGATTTTGCAGTTATTTATTTGCACCCCGTTTTGGAAGGCTGAAACTCCCTGCAAAATATAAAAGCAATCTATCCAAACTAAGAAAAGCTTGTTGATCATGAGGCTTTGATTCTAATGATTATCACTTCAAATATGTCCAGAATGTCTACTTCTTTCAAAAAGTTTTCAATTTGGTTAGAATACCTCACTAACAGTGGGTTCAAATACAGTCTATCATCTCTGCTGGACTTAGCACATTGCCAAATTCAGTGTCTTTGTTCTTTCGTCTTGTCTAGCTTCTCTCTCCTCTCACCTCACCCCCGTGAGCCTCTAATCCTGTTTCTACATAAAATAATAGTTCTTTCCTCTCCAACTTTAAGTCGACTCCTGTAACTGACATTTCATCTTCTTGTCTGTCTCCTGTGTCCCTCAACTCTCTGGAAGGTTTCTTCTTTGTGTCTCCCACTACCCGCTCCCCTTATCTTGAATCTTTGATATCCCAGTCTGTCTTGATGTGCTCAGATCCTTATTAATGGCTGAGAAAAACACTGGCAGGGTTGAGAAGGAAAGACATGAAAGAGAAGCAGGACATCAAGGCTGGTATTGAAATGAGGCTTGCCAACAGAGTTCCCGTATTTAAACACTCATGCCATTGTCTTGTGACATTCTTAAGGTGAGGAAAATTAAAAAAAAAAAAAAAAAAAAGTTTAGAGTGATTGAATCTTACAAATTATAAATGTGCAGAACATTATTTATTAACTTGTTTATTCTGAGTCAGTAGTTTAGTTGGTGTTCATCCAAAGTGGTAACGTTTTAACTTTGCTGGATTAGTGATGTCCATATTCTAAAATCAGTAGTTATAATATGTTTATACAGAAAACAATCACATTAATCAAGAATGGATCTATTCAAATAAAATCCACTCCAATCATGCTGGCATTTCTTAACTAATGAAAAAAATACAGGTTTCATATAACGAGCGTAAGCCTTAGGTATTTTATAATATGAAGATTATTTTTTTCACGTGAGTAGTGAAGTTTAGGTCAAACATTTATTGTTCATGAAAAGAAAAAAATGGTATTACTAGATAAAAATAAAATTTTAGAATTGATGACTTGTTTCTTAATTTTTTTTCATAAGTTCAGATTAATCTAGATCTTTGACAGAATTAACCACGGAATGGTCTAGGGCAAAGGACAGAAAAATTATAGTCCTTGGGCCAAATCCAACCGCTCTACATGTTGCTAATGGCTGCTTTCTTGGGACAATGGCAGCATCAGCTTGTTGAGACAAAAACTGTGTGGTCCTTACAAGCTAAAATATTGCCACCTGACCTTTGACAGAGAAATTTTGATGATAACTGGTCTGTACTATGTCTTGTTCTCTTATTATAGGGGACTCTCTGATCATTCTCCAGCCCCGTTATGCTAGTGCTTTTCTTGTTGCTGTTTCCCAATGATCAGTGAATATCATAACGTAGAAGTAGAAAACTTAGCATGTTTAATCCAACAATAATGATAAGCATACATTACTATTCTATTATGAGCTTATGAAGATAACATTATATAAATTATTCAAAATTTTCGGTTTTTTATATAATTATTTGTACACATAAGAACATGAGTGTACCTCTTAGGAGTGGCAAAATAAATTATTTTGAAATTTGATTTTTTAAAAAAATCCATGTAAATAAGGTTTCCATTCTTGAATGATAAAATATTAGTTCTATATAAAATTTACAAATACAGGGTGCCTACCTCTTCAGATCTGCTAAAATAATCTAAAAATTACAATTGCTTTAGACAATCTAACAAGACACTGCAATAGTATTTATAAAACGAAAATACCTTTAAAGAGACTACATCTAATGGAAGATAATTATCCCTTTTGCTGAAAGTATGGAGAAGGCACTAGATAAATCCACTTGAAACCTTTAGAAAAGATTGCCAGAGGAGCCAAGGTAAAGACGATGATGTAGAAACAGAGTTTGCAACTCTCCTTGTCCTGGACTGCCCGAAGAAACAGGATCTGGATAGATTTAATTCCAAAAAATGGCCTTCAAACACACTAATTCTTACCTCTTGTTGTTTCAAAGTAGTCTCTTGAATTTTGCCATTCAGTGTTTCTATATTGAGCTGCAAATCAAGTAAGGTGCTATTCAGATTTATTAAGGACTTGGAGATTTCACCTATTGCTTTCTCATATTCCTGGACTGAGGAAACCAAGTTACTTAGCTGGAGAAGACTATCATTAAATCTTTGATCCGTTGTCACACTGAAATTTTGGAAGTGTTCTGAATTTATGAGATTGGCTTCTGAATCTGAAATAGATTGGATTCTCTTCTCCATGTTGACCATGCTTTCCATTACAAATTCTTGAAATTTCATTTTAGCTTCACTGCCATTTCTTTGTCCCAGACTTTGAGATATATCATTTGCGTTAATTGGATCAACTGTGCAATTCTTCATTTCCCACTTCAGGAGATGAGCTGCATGTTTAAGTAAAAATTAATGAAGTCAAGACCTGTGTTCTTAAAAGTATACATTATATTACTCCATTTAATTCCTTTCCTTTATTTTCATTGCATGTGGGATAATAACCTAAACGCTGTATTTATTTTAAATATGCTACATGTGAATGATAGTATACTACTGAGTAGCACACAGCCTCCCTTTCCCACTTTACATAAGAATTTATTCCAGGATTATGTCATTATATCTGAATTTCTGCTTATATGAATCTTCCTGGCCATTAAATTTAGCTTTTCCAGTAAGAGAACATTCTAAAAAATATAAAATCTGTTATGTTATACTCCACAGACTATTGTTAGGATATAATGAGATAATGCTCAACATGTTTTCTGAGGTAAGCAGGTTGGACAAGTTAGCTATGATGTTGACCAAAATAATATGTAGTTAAAGGTGAAGCACAAGTAGGAGCATCATCCTTTTTGTGGATTAATTGTTTATCTTCTTCATCCTATAGCTTAAGCTGACAGAGAATTGCCATTTTAGTTTTCACAGGTTCAACTCCCAGTTGGTAGAGCAGGAAACTGGGAAAATGACTTTCTTACATTTTAAAAATATATTGTTTTCATCAAACTCTTCTTTTCCTGTTATAAAGTATATATTCACAGCAGAAATTTTGAAAATATGGATAATAAGAAAAAATAATTTATCCTCATCTTACCATTCTAAGTTAAACTCCTAATATCTTGATGTATAGATATCAAATCTTGTTCTCTGTTTCTACTATCGTATTACTATTTGAAATAAAAATATTTTATATAAATCTGGAAGCTACTTTAAATTTAATGCAACATCATAAACATTTCTTAGTATTATTTAATATTGTTTTACAAAAAATAATTTCTTAACTACATTGTATTCTATGAATGGGTATCTCAGATTTATTTAATAGCCCACCTACATTTAGTTTGCTTCTGTTTCCAGTAATGTATCTGGTGTTTTGATGAACAATCTTGTGATAAATTATTTACTGAAGAAAAAAATTGCTATTAAATGACATTTGGGGAACATACTGAATTGCTGATACATATTTCCAAATGGGCATATGTTCTCTAAACAAGATAATTATCATTCCAAAATGATCTAAAGCAATATGCTCTTTTGTTTAAAAGGAAAGAAGAAAAATAAATCACAAGCATTAACTTTGCAGATAAAAATAATACACAATTATATACAATGAAAAAATGTTAAATGTCATTTTAAAACTAAATTGCAATGGTTCTTTGTATCTTATGTATATTTATATCTCCATATATGTATAGTTATATTTCCATAAATGTAGACTTTTCAGGTACACAAATATTAGCCCCATTCTTGTTAGTTTGGATGCATCTGATTGTCATACATGACAGTAGGGAACAATAAAAAGAGTATCTTGCTTAGATTTCCTCAAAGATACAAAAGAGATAACTTACCTTAGTTGTGGTGGTGAATCTGGTGAAATAAAGCATGTAAATCCCATAGCAGCAAATGGACCCATATTTCAAATCAATTCAATTACAAAATGCCTTCTGCATGAAAGATATTGTCATAGAGTTCATTGTAGCCACTACCTTTAGTTAAAACTTTGTGTAATGATTGTTGCTATTATTATATTGAGAAATGCTATATTTTATATATGATATAATTTATAGTATATTATATATTATTATATTGAGAAATGCTATATTTTACATATGATATAATATATAGTATATTATATATTATTATATTGAGAAATGCTATATTTTATATGCAATGCAATTTTAATTTTTAGAAATATGTTATATTTTTCCTGGTTACAGTCCTTCACTATCAACTTACTTGAAATAATAAACTTCAGGTAAAATGTTTTAATATGATCTACAATAGAGGCTGTATTAAATGTGTGTTACTGTGTATTTCTTTATTTATCAATAAACTGGACATAAAAATGTATTTCTTTGCCACATCTCATTACATGTATTAAATTCAATATGGGAAAAATTTTGGATCGCCTCTTAAAATTTTCTTTCTGTTTCTTTTTATGATAATTATTGCTTCTTGGGTAGCAGTTAAGATTGGATTATGAAGTAGAACTTCCATCATTAGCAACTCTGATTCTGCCCTTTATAAGGTGTGACACTGGACAAGCACTGGACAAGTTATTTAATTTGTCAGCGCTTCTATTTTGCTATCTATTTAAATGGAATATTATCTAGTGTTATCTCAGTGTTTACATAAATAAAATATACAAAGTTTAGACCACTTTGTGGCATGTAATAGGCATTGGATAAGTTTCAGGGTTTTTGTTATTATGATTTTTAACTCAATATATGTGACCCAATTATCTATATGCTTCATACTGATTAACTTTAGAAAATTAATTTTGTATAATATAAAAAATTTTCTGGGATTGGATATTCCCATGAATATAGTAGTCACTGTGCTTTATTTTACTAGGTGCATTACTCTAATTGCTCATCACATAATTTTGCTTTCATGAAAAAAATTTTGTTTCATGCAGGTAACCTTAGTCTTTTTCACAGTATTGAAAGAGAAGAACTAATTTTAGAAAAGGCCAACAATTTGGCAACAAGTTGAAAAAGAGTTGACAATAAAGGCTTATCTTTTGCTTATAGATTTAAAAACACAACATTGATTAATACCTTAACCTGAATGAAACTAACTTAAACTTTCCTTTCTTTAAAAATGTTTAATGCTATCATATAGTGAGGTAAAGAAGGTCAGAGTTCATTTCTTTTCAGAAGTTCATTTCTTTCATTTTTATTGGAGAGCTGGCATTTTGTGACTTTCCTATTTCATATATGAAAGGAGACAAACTTTTACAGCCTATGCAAAGATCTAGGGAGAGGGTTATATTTGATTCTACAGATCATGTTTGCTCTTTCATGTTGGTAATATCTTTTCCTATCCAAAATTTATATTGTGTTGAATAAGAATTTTTAGTATTTCAGGAGCAACTTATACACATCAATTCTAGGTTGTATTTTATTGTTATGGGAAAGCATTATGTGTTATGCTCTTACAATGTTTCAGCAGCTTCTTTAAGGACAGGAAGCATATGGAATAAACTGTATAACTAAGAAGACATTTAGTTTTCATGTGCAATTATTTTTGGGGGCTCATTAATTCATATTTTCCAAAAGGAGTACCTTTTATTATCTTAGGCATATATTTTGTCTATATTAATATATTTTTTGTCAAGTGGAGATATGTACTATATTTTAGTTCATTTTTAAAATATTCTGATCTACAACTTTAAGTTATAAATGGATTATCAATATTTTATTATGAATAAATGATAGATACGGTGAGTTCTATTCCAAATTCTCATGGATTTGGTACTGATGCAAACCAATAATATTGGAATATATTAGCTTCTTGTCAATCTTAATAGGTGCCTATTGTGGTTTTAGGAAACAAACTACTTCAGATAAATTGTTATCAACTCTAGAACAAATATGTTGACACTTATAGTACTTTCTAATAGTCCAGGTATTTGGACCTTGATCAGAATCCCTGAAATCTTTTTTAGACTCCTGCCTGCCTTCTGCATGGAACTGTCAGAAGCTTCAGTTCCTGAGGTTGGCTCCGTAGGCTGCGATTTATATAAAAAATAAAATGTATCCAATTTCTGGTGTAGTTAATAATCCCAAACAATGATGCATCTTTCAGTTATGCATTTCACATTAGAGATAAGCAGATGCACAAATAGCATACAGATAACTATGTCTCATCAGGAAGTTGATTTTTTACTGCTAGATATATCAGATCCTTTTATTTAGATGACTGTAGTGCATTTGCTTGTTGGTTTGGATGTTATGGTTCAATTTCTGTTTTCATTTGTATTTTAATGGCTAAAATATTAGATAATTTTTTCCTGAGGAAACCATTTTCTTGGCTAAAATTATCACAACTCATTGTGTTGCTATTGTTATTTTTATTTTTACTGACCATTCAAGTTTGTTATAAAAACCTAGAGAAACAGCAGACCATAGAGTTTAGAATTCAGAAGTCATAGGAACTCCAGCTAAATTACTGAGGAATCTCAGTTTTCTTGTACAGATAATGAGGACACTATAGCATCTGCTTAAAGTATAAGGGTGTAGTAAGAAAATTTTGGAAAGTTTTTAGCCTAGTAACTAAATATAGTAAATGTTTAAAAGATAAAAATGACAGGGGCTATTACAATTGTTGTTGTTTCTGTATTATATTTTTGGTATGGAATTTTGACTTTGTTTTGGAATACCCTCTTACATTTCCTCTTAATAAAAGAAGTTTGATCTTTTATTCAGGAGTATATTCTTGTTAAGCTGATTAATATAGACATAAAAATACATCTTCTTCCAAACTTATCTCTTGACAGAACATATGGCCATATGTTTTCCCAGCCATAAAGAAGAGGACAGCAACAAGGCATATAAATTTAAATTCCAATGAAATTCATCAAATTCATAAAAATGTTATTTAGGAGAAAAACATTTAGGTGTATATATAAACTACATACAAGCCATTTGCTATTGTCAATATCCTTAAATCTATTCCCAATCCAAGTCAGACTCCCCAAAGGAGAGCTCAATGTGAAAGAATGCCAATGAGTTATTTTTAGAGATATTTTAAGTAATAGCTCATGAAGCATGAGATCATGTTAATTGTAAAAACTGCACCTAAAGAGGTAGGTGTAAGGCATTGGTTTATAGTGGGAATATTTCTTTCTGCTCTCAGTACTAGACATAGAAGGTCTTCTGAACAACAGCCTTGTTTTAATGGTAAATCCATTGTCAGTGTAAATGATCATGTTTGTCTTCACATTGGCAACTAGAATACTTCACATTGGCAATGAAATTTATGGTCCATTGCTAGTCCTATATACATAGAACTTTGGAGTATAACAGATTTTTGAAAATCTTCCCATCTTCACATGTTTATGTTTTATTTTGTTCTTTTCTATTCTGTTTTTTTTTTCTAATTTGAAAATATCTATTTGCTTCCACTTAACATTTCAGAATCTATTTTTTTATTTCAAGAAAAAGAAAAAGGTTTTATTTTTTTTAAAAATTGCCTTTTTTCCCCCATTATGTATTATAGTTTTCTTGTGTGATTATTAGTGTAGGTTATTTGAAGTGGATTCTAGGGCTTACTTTTGGAAATTACTACAGGAAAAATAAATAAGGAATATCTCTATACTATGGCTGCACTGAATCTATTTTTTAATTTAACAAACTTGAGGAAATAATTATACATGAATTTTTCCTTATGCATCTACTGTATTAAAAGAAAACTGAATGCTGTTTTTTTTTTACATTTAATAATTCACAGGATGAATTGCTAATTTTCAATATTCTAGAATTCCATACCTGCCACTATTCCAATGATAGGTATGAGAACTGCAAACACAAGGAGATAAAGGGCAATTAGTGCAGCTTTGAAGGACTTCAGTTTCTCTTGAAGGGCAGGGCCATTTTTAGGATCTACGAAAAACAAAAGCCAAAACTATTGTTAGAAAACTTTCTGCTCTTATGTGATTAAAATTTTATAATCTCTAGTTATATGATTAGGACCAAGCCTATTGTAACAAAACAAAGGAAAACTAGATTCTTAGTTAGTCTGTACCAAACAAAGGGACAGTCATAGGAAAAGCTGATTCAGGTGTGACTATGAACACTTGATTCACTTATCTATTTACCAAAAGTCCAAGAGAAAGTTACTACCCTCTACAAGTTGTGCTTATCTCATTTGGGAGGATTAATTGGCAAATTTTAATATTGGTACTGACATACATTGGCATAAATATTCTTCTGCATATTTCACATGGGAATATATTCTGGGTCAAATAAAATTCCTCAAGCAACATGATTATGATTTTTTTCATATTTTGAAACTAGAGAAATATTTACTTTCCATGACCATTAGGCAAAATATTTCTTTATCAATTCCATCTCAATAATTTCGTATTTGTGTACCTCTATGATTTTAATATAATATAAAAATTATTTTAAAAATGAAATAAAAGAATTTACATGCTGACTAAATTTTGAAATGAATCAATGAAGCTCATCTTCTGGATATTTCAGAACATATTAACCATAACTTTGTAGCCTAATGCATTTATATGGAACAGTGATTCACATAATGGAAAGATAATTGTGGTAGAAATATATTAACATACAGGGGAAGCTCAGTAGTTTGGGAAGACAAATTGTCTGATTAGATGAATAAAACATCCATTAAAATTTTCTTTTTGTAGCTATTTCTTTTATTGTTCAATAAAAAAGTAACTTCCTTTCTGTTTACAGACTTCTAATTTAAAAACAAAATTTGACATGTTGTTCAATAATGCTTTATGAAGGATCAAGAGGAAAAGAAAAATTGTGAAAAGGAAAGAAAAGGAAAGATTGCTGGAAAAAGAAAAAGAATAACTCATAACAGAAGCAAGATGGGATATTCCATCGTTCAGGTTGACTAAACCTGAAGCCGATGGGTCATCCAGTTTCTCATGTATAATTTATTATCACAAGTTCTGAGTAGTTTATCTTTTAAATAACTCAGATTTTGCTCTTATTTTTCCTGCTCCCAATGCCTTTGTCCTCCCTCCTCAATCATGGAGCATCTTTGTCTATAGTTGGTTTTACTATTATCTTTTAATGTGTATGTCACTGGTACCACCTTCTCCCATCAATCATTAGCATAGCACACAGCTGGGGTTGAGAGCTATATTCCAGGTTTGCCTTAGTAAAAACTCACATCCGAGTCCGTAGCTTTGTGTGTGCTGCTTTCTCTAACTGTTCTTTCCTCTCCACCCATTCCCTTGGATATGGATATTCATCCTTTAAGGCTTGGTGGAATTCTAAACAATCCTGTCCCACCCCCATTCAGCCTATAAAGACACAGTTGGATACTTTTGAGCTTTTATCATAACCTGAATAAACATCTATTTCATCTGTCAAGAACATTTTGTGTGCTCCCAAAAGATATGTTGAACTCCTAACCCCAGATACCCAAGGAAGTAATCTTAATAGGAAATAGTGTCTTTGTGCTGAGAGCCATTAGCCAAGTAGGTATGACAATTTCCTTGCCAGCGTACCCCATGTTGCTTAGAGGAAGGACTCGTGGAAATGGACTTGCCTTGGACATTTGCAGTGACATCGCATGTAAGGTGACCTTGCTCAAGGACCAGGGCGGATCCGGCTTTAGGGCGGATCAGGGTTTAGGACTCTCCTTGGATTTAGGGCGGTTCCAGGTTTATGGTGTACCCTACTGGGAATAGGGCGTAACCTGCTGCGTCAGGCGTGTCCACTCCTGGAGTTCCCGTTGAGTTCTCGTGGGATTCAGAGAGTATTGGGGATTTTCCCCCAGAACGTGTTTGTAGAGGGCCGGTGTGAGATCGGGAATAAAGAATTGCTGTTTGAATCTACAAAGCTGTGAGTGGCTTGTGATTTTGTGCCCAGCCAGACTGTGGCATCTTTGCAAATATACTCACTTTTAAATGAGGTCATACTGGACTAGGATAGCTCTAACTTAATGACTGGAGCCTTTGTAAGAATATAAAAGAAAAGAGTTACACAAGGGGAAAAAAGAAGGAGGCAGAGATTAGTTGGACAGAGCTACAGGCCCAAGAAATACCAAGAACTGCCAGGGCCTAAGAGAAGCCAAGGGGAGCCCTGGGAGGATTTTCCCTCAGCCTTTAGAAGACGCACAGACCTCCAGGGACCTTGAATTAACACTTCTGGAATTCAAGTTTGTGAAAGAAACATCTCTAGTGAGGAAACTTTAAGTTACCCAATTTGTGGTAGTTAGTTAGCATGGCCCTCAAAAACTAAGAAAGCACCTGCTGCCCGTAGGCACCCTGTCCCCCTTCTACTTACTGGGAGGAAGCAGTGCTGTCATTGAGCGAGCATCAAATTTCACAGATTCTGAATAGGTATCCAGGTCCTCCAGTTGATCAGGAAAGCCATCCAGCTGCTCCATACTTCTATCAAACACATGGAAAAATATATGAATTTTTCCACATAAATTGGCTAGGGTTTTTTTTTTTTTGCCTAATGTTTCAAATTGAAATTTATGATTAACATTCAATTTTAACAATTATTAGTAGAACGAATACACATGTCATAGATAGCAATGTATTAAACATGAATTTTAACTTTCCCATAAAGAGATTTATGTGGAACTTAGGTATCTGTCAATGCACAAACGCGTCTCGGTGTTTATAGATGGTGTGTCTTTGAGTTTGAGTGGAGGTAGGATTTTTAGATAAAAGAATTTTTTTTCCCCATGTGACAGAAAACTGTTTGGCTGAAAAGAATATTATAATTTCCCTTAGAACAAATAGTTATGCATATTTAGAACAAATATTTCCTGTGACCTCTTATCAGAGATTCTGGATTGAATTTATTAAGCATATCTTTGTAAGTCAGTTTTTCCTTACCAGAGTATCTATTTACCAATTTAGAAACATAAAACAAAGCCTAAAATATCTCTAAACTGAACTACATAAGGACAGAGATTATGTCTGTTTTTGTTCACGTGCTTAAAACAACCTGGAACATAGAATATGTTTCATAAATATTTGTTGAATGACTGGTTTGGCTTCATAGGGCATTGGTTTTATATATTAGTTTTGCTTTTGTGTATGAGGTAAGGTGGATGTTTGGGAAATACAAGAACGTGAAGAGGTGTGCTTCTTCTGATAGATTCTTGGCAAATAGTTTTTGTCTGTGATTCAGATTTTATGGCTTTTCTTTTTCTAATTTACATTCTTAGTCTTTTGATAGCTTCCTTAGAACTGAATTATACTTTTGACACTGCCTCTGTCCTGTTCCTAACCTGTGTTTGTTTGCATTTTCACTGTACCACGTATCCACTGGATTTGACCATATCCCACTGCAATTCTCTCAAGAAAACATTGCTTGTTTTTTGGTTAGAACAGATTTTTTTTTTTAATTAGGGACCATCTTAGTTGTGTAGAATATTTACCAACTCTGGTTGTCACACTCTAAATGTCAGTAATATCTCTTAAATTATTGTATCATCAATAATTTGCAAAACTTTTACCCCACACAAACCTCATCTCTATATATTTCCAAACTTATACCCTCTTTGAGAACCACTGTGCTGCCTGCATCCTGAATAACATTAGTTTTTATGGAAAAAAAATCTTCATGAGTTTTAACAACAATACAGATTAGTCAAATTTTGTGTGGCAGTATCTCTCAAATCACTGTGTGTGTGTGTGTGTGTGTGTGTGTGTTTATGTGTGTGTATACGTAAGAGAGCCTTTAAAGTGTGTAGGAATGCTTCTTATATAACAAAACTTAAACATGTTATATGTTAAAGAAAAGGGAAATGACACTTTCCAGGACGATGATGCAGTGATCTAATCTTGGCCTTGATAAATCAGCATAAATGTATTAAATTCTTTTTATTTGTTTTAATTAGTTATACATGACAGTAAAACGACTTTGAAATATCATACATTTGAATCAGATGGGATATAATTTCTCATTTTTCTGAGTGGTACAGGTTGCAGAATCATATTGGTCATGCAGTCACATATATACACACAGTAATAAGAAGCATAAATGTATTTTTATCCACACAATTTGTCATTATGTCAGGTTATATATCAAGACATTATAACAAGTTCTGTGTAACTGAGAAGGAGGCCAAGATCAATGTATATGGAATAGTCTTAGTAACCCAAAGATCTTATTCATGTACCAATTAGGAAGACTGTATTCTTTATCAAAAATCACCTGACATCGTGGTATGTTTGTATATATACACATGATATATCTCATGTGTATATATCTATATATTATATATTATTGATAATTTTATGTAATATATGCACATAATATATTTTATACATATATGTGTGTGTGTGTGTATATATATATATATTTTTTTTTTTTTTTTTTTTTTTTTTTTAAACAGAGAAGGCACAGGCATAATACCAAAGGGAGTGACTTAGTCTTTGGGGAAAGTAGGTAATCATGGGAAAAACACAGGAAAAAAAAAAGACATTTGAGGGGCACTTTAAAAAATAAGCAAAAATTGGGGGTTAAATTATTGCAGAATAGTTAATGTTAAGAGGCATGGAGGCATGAACAACATGGGGACTTTAAGCCTAACAGCATCATCAAACTGAAGTTCAAGGCACAGAGCCAAGCGAGAGGCTGCAGAGCTTGTAATTGGCAGGACCCTGTTCGTTGACTTCTCTCATTTTTCTGATTGCATAAATCAATCTTGATTTCCAAAATATATTGAAGTCACTATACAAATTTGTAAAATATAACATGTTCTTTTGCTCTGACTGTAGTAACCTGGATTAATGTTAGTAGTTATAATAAATATTGTCTATTAAACATTTTGCATTTCCCTCTTTTGTCCTGAAATAAAAATTAAATTCGGTTTTGCTTTTCTTTAAGTTTTGATCTATCTTTTTTTAGCTTATGCTAATGATAATAATTGTTTCAGTTAATAAGAAATTAATAATTGGAATTTTATAATTTTTAAATTTTATAAGAAATATTCACAGATGCCTGTATCTATAAACTGAGGTTTCTTTGGCAAGATATTAAAATTTTCAGAAAGAAAATTCTCTAATCAGTGTCTGTATGTGTTTTAGCCTATATGACCATATTTTGTCTGTGTAACACCTCAGACATGTATAGGGGGCTGGAAGGGAGATGACCACCAAATCTAATGTGTGGGTGGATGAATTAAAAATATTCCTCTTGACAATTCTGGTGTATGATAGTTCTGTTATTTTTTTTTCTTTCTAGGACAATGTACTGCAGTTCATCATGAACTATAGGATATATATTTTTTTCCATAAAAAGAAATTAGGTATTGACCCAGTATAGACATTGCTGTCATAGTATTGCTGGTGTTTTTTGTCGTTACTTTTCTTTTCTTACCTTCTACATATTCTTTCTGGGGTCTCATCTACTTTGATGACTTGAACTACTTGCTGTGTACCAACCAAGCCAGTAATTATCCAGCTTGAATCTCATGTTTCAGAATCAGATTTTTAAAAAGAGATAATGGTGCAATTTTCACACCAACCTATCTTTTCATTTTTGAGGATTTTCAGTGTTGGCATGTTATCCATTTATATAATCTATTATTATATCCATATATCATCATCATCTTATTTCATTGTGGAAACACATGATACAGTCATGCATACGGCAAGACAGAAGAAAGAGTTAGAGGAACAGTCACTCCGTCCAGCAGCCAGGGCTTTTTTCCAGACCCCACTCACCTTCACAACTCATGTCCACTTGTATACAACTACTGACCTCCTTGAATCCATTCCTATGATCTATTTTAATTTTTATATTTTAGCTCATTTTTATCTACTCAGCCAGGCATCTTGAATGGTAACAATGGGATAGAAAATTAATGGGAAAATCTAAGAACTTTTAGAATGAGGAGAAAATTAAAGTTTACTAATGGAATCTTTTAACAACGTAGAAGAATCAAATCATACAATAAAAAAAATTAAAAAATAAAAAAACTTTTTCAGGACAAAATCCCAAGAGAGAGAAATAGGTGACTAAAAGAAGACCCAGCTAAAAACAAGGGAGAACTTTTTGATACCATAAGAGTACAGCAAAAAAGTGGTCAGGGTCATGAAGGAGGGGGAAAAAATAGAATTTCAAGATATGCAAGGACATCCATGACGTGCCATATTGGATTGGAGCTGTTTCGTTTGGTTACAGAGGCAGACACAGACTCTTAGGAACTCAGCAAGTAGACAAAGGGTAATGAAGGGAAAGGAGAGGATCAGGAATAGGGAAGACAGTGGAATGAATCTGATATAACTTTCCTATGTACATACACCACAGTGAATCTCCATACCATGTACAACCACAGAATGAGATCTTAATTTTAAAAAGTTATACTCCATGTTTACATAAATATGTCCAAATATACTATTTTGTATATCATTCAAAAGAATTTTTAAAAGTCACAAAAATAAATAAATAAAATTTAAATGAAAGGATTTTTGTGTATACCAGAAAGCTGGTCATGTTCATGTTTCCTGTTGAGAAGAGATTTGCTGATTATGCTCTGGGACAGTACATTGAGTGGAGTTTTAATGTTTCCTAGGTATTCCCCCTCATCTTTCCATCTCTTAACACCATAGAGTGCTTGAGTGCAGTTCTTGTAACCCTTTCTCTCCATATTCACTCCCTTGGTGATATTACTAGGTTCATTGCTTTAAATACTACCTACATGGGTGGGGACACTCCCATTTTTACCTCTTTCCCAGACCACTCAACTCTAGACCCTTATATGCAACAGCCTAACATGTCTACTTAGATTTCTAACCTGCTCCACCTTAGAGGTCTTCTTTCTTTCTCATTTCTCATCCTCCACATAACATTCCTCATCAGATCCTGTTGGCCATATGCCAATGCAGAAGCTGACTGCAACTCTACCATTCCCCCACTCACCCTGTCCAAGTCTTATCCTTTTTAGTCCTGCTCACTGTTTTATTAGGTCTCTAATCTGCCACTTCAGTCTTTACTCCATACGTCCTTCTCCACCCAGTCTCCCAAAAGATTCTCTCCAGTAGATACATCATGTCATTCCCTTGTTCCCCCAAAAAGGGGGCCTTAGAATTATAGCCTTCTCATTTTGTTTCATAAACATACAGAAGACAAATCCACTCCTACCACTCAAGACTCAAATTCTCCTGTGACACTCACAACACAGGTTACTTCTGTGACCTCAGAGGTGTGGGGATTTGCCTCACCAACAAGCAAGCAATTCTGCAGCAGCCAACATTTGCTGATGGTTCTCTACTCCATTTTAGTTCTGGCAATATCTACCTGGAGATAACATCAGATCTCACAGGTAGACAGCTCAGTCCCCAAGACAACCTCCTACCCCACCATGGCTTTAGATGTCAATTCCAAGTCCCAGTTGTTTTCCCTGTACTTCTGAGTGACCAAGTAAAATCGGGGTTTCCATAACCTCCTCCTCTGGTTTGACTAATGTACTAGAGCTGATCAGCGAACTTAGGGAAACACATTTACCAGTATATTGAAAAGGATATTGTAAAAAGAATACCAATAAGCAGCCAGATGAAGACATGTATGTGGTAAGGTATGGGAGAAGAGGCACATAGCTTCCATGCCCTCTTTAGGTGCTCCACCCTCCAAGAACCTGCACATGTTCAGCTATCTGGAAGCTCTTACAAATCTGTCCTTCACTGCACTATGTAGGCATGATGGCTGGTAGTCTGAGTGAGGAAACCCAGCAAGGCCTGTCTACTCAGATTCTTCTTGGCCTGTCAGTGAAGCAATCCTCTCACCAGAGTGTAGGAAGGACCCCTCTGTAATAATAAGAGTCTTATGGCCCACTACTAAGGGTAGGTGGAGTTCCTATGTGTGCATTCAGGAGGGAAGTATGAACCAGAAACAATGGTGGAAAATCAGAAAATAAATATCATATTATCATACCTCTTTTTTCCCTTCCTGTCTTGATTTTTCTCCTCCTAAAAGTGTCATCATCTAACACAAATAAAATTCCCTTATTTGTCTTATCTGTTGTGTGTCTTCTCTCACCCAAGTTAGGTGCATGATGTGGGTTTTCATTGTTTTAGTTAGTAATCAGAGAGTTTCTCACAAATATGAAGTATCCATTATATACATATTATATAAAAAATTGCACAGATGAAAGAAAAGTATTTTGCAAGATGACCAAATTTCATATCTTGGTGTATGCCTGAAGAAAAGTTCACATTTCATTAATTTGAAAATATTTTTATTTTCAAATAAAAATATTCATTACATATTGGAAGATAAAGTGTTTTTTTTTTTCTCTGAATTGCATGTAATTTGTAAACTGAAATAAAAAAAAATCACCCTCAATGTCCTCACTTTGCTTCAGAGGTGTTCATTATTAGAATTACCAGATATTTTCAGTTCTATTCTGACTATTATAATTTTTAAAATAATGTTAAAACACATACACAAGGGAGGCCTGGTTAGCAGACAGAAGACAACACACACCTTTCCAGTGTACCTTTAACTATCATTTCCAAAGTTTAAAGAAACAGCAACTACACCAAAGTTACTTTTCCAACCAAATGTCAATGCACCTATACAGGATTGTGAAATCCTGTGGGTTTGTACAAACTATTGAAAGCATGTTCTCATGAGAAGTGAAACACGTCTCTGCAATATCAGCTTTTCATAGAGAGGGTGAAAAGTTTACAGAGGCAAAAACAGGAAAACCATAATGAAAGCATTTCAAGGTTAATATGTTTGGAAACCATACCCTTTATTTTTCTTGGATATGGTTTGTGGAAATATTGTAACAATATTAAAGGAAAGGTAAAAACAAAATTTCTGTCATTCCATTATCATAGCACTGGAAAAAGAATACCTTTGTTTTTCCTATGAAACTTGAGTTTTATACATATACATCCATGTTATATTGTTGCTGTCACAGTTCAAATTATTTAGTATTAGGCATTCCCTTAAAATTATATCAGCATTTTTATCCTTCAAATGATTTTTTTATATTTAAAATAATGAGCTATTAATAATTCATTGATTATATGTACATATCTTATTTATATAGCCACTTTCTTATAATGAACTTTTTCTTTTTAATTTCTCCCCTTTTTATCCAAAGGGCTACTGTTTGCTAATACAATTATGATGTAAATATTTTCATAATTTGCCCTTATTCTTTTCAAACACTTTAGGATATTTTGCCATATATATGTCGAACTACTAGGCAAAAGGAAAACTATCTTGAACTTCTCAGAATTTACTGCCTGTTATTTTAAAATTTATTTATATTTATGTCATATTGAGCATGGAAGTTTTGAACAAAATTTAGCACTGTTGATAGACAATGTTTATAATTAAGAATTATTTACATTTTGAGAAGAGTTAAAATGATACTTCAAGGTGGCTTTTATTTTCATTTTTTCTTATTACCACCCAAGAGATATTCCATGTAAGTATTGATTATTTACCTTACTTCTTGGGTTTCTGTCAATTCATATCCACTGCTGGACATCCCCAGGGCAGCTTTAATGTGTGTGTGTGTGTGTGTGTGTGTAATAATTTTCTATCTGTAGCATATAGTTATTACATGTTTTTTTAAAATTTGGTGTATATTCTTCTAACATTGTGCCCTGTTTGGATGTGTGAGCACATTCTTAAGGTCAATTCCTCATTAAGTTAGGAGAGTTATTTTGGAAGCTTCCTTATTATTTAAAAATAAAAGCCTTGGTTTTGTTAGAATAGTTGAAAGTGTAGGTAAACTTTTTAATCAATATATCTGTACAGCCAACTGCTCTACTCTCAAAGAATATGTCTGTTAGAAGGATTCTAATAAGAAACATCTATCTATATTGTACCTGATAGCAGTGGTATTCATCCTTGGGAATAAAGAAGAAAAAGCAATGATTTTGGACTCAGAATCTAGACTTCACTATTGGCTATGACATTATCTAGCTGTGTGATCTTAGGAAAATATTTAAATTTTGAATCACAGTTTCTTCATATATAGAGATAGATAGATTATTAAAATATCAATTTTAAAATTATTATGAGGCCTAAAAATATTTTTGGTAAATTGCCTGGTACAGTGCACATTCTGAAAAGAGGAAGGTCATTGGAGATGGAAATGTCCCTGATATTTCTAAGAGAAGCCATATATGATCAACAGGACCCTCACCTGTCCTGGCACATGGCTCCACTGGTAGAGGAAAGCTAAAGAAGCCAACAGGATTTACAGGCATCCCCAAGAGTGATCTCTGAGAAATCTCAGCTGACTATTAAGAGTATATAGGAACAAGGTCAGTTTTGACCAACTTACAAGGTTATTTTTTTTTTTAATGTAGCTTAAGATGTACACTTGTGTCAGCCCAACAAAGGTAAGTAAAGCTGGAGGCTATAAAGAAAGAATACTTGTGTGGGAGTGCCTAACAATAATGATCACAAAAGACTCTAGAGTTTCAAGTTTGTCCTGAGTTAATTTGAGTCTGATTTTATAGACCTACAAATATTCCTGTCCTCCTGCATTGATAAACTTGATCTCTTTTTCATAAATATGATTATGAGTTACTGTCTTCATGGTTTGCAGAGACTAGCTGAAGTACTAATTGCTTATGTGCTAAGTGTTTACAAAGAAGTAATGCTTTGCTGTCTAGGACTATTGTTTTCTTAGCATGATCCTGGCCCTATATATTCCTTGTCCTGTCACCTGCCATCTGCCACTGTGGACCTCTGGACTGCTCTGATGCTCAATACCCTTAACTGTCCATGCTCCACCTGATAGAGAACAAGGACTTTGGGTTACTTTCCTCAACTTTGCCCTCTTTCAGCAGGAAACAGCTTGGAGATACCAATGCTCATTTTTCCATAGAAATGGAATGTAGAAATTGAAAGTGGGGAAATGTAACAGTGGTCCACTTTATGCTTTGAATATATCCCTTGCTGCTCTGCCACTGAAACTTATTTTTAAATCAGACATGTTTCTTTCTCTTCCTCTCTCCCTATGCCTCCCTAATTTCTCCCCCTCCCTTATCTCAGGGGAAACAGGATTACCTTTCTTCTCTTTCCTAGACATAGTTAATCTGTCCCCACATACCTACTATAGAAAAGAAGTAATCCAGGGTTTTGGGATGGTACCAGATCTCGGAAATGACTATCTCCCAAATTATCAATTGAATTACAACTCCAACAGAGAATACATGAAATGTAGCCCTTGAATTACTTCTTTAAAAGCCACCTGTTCCTGCTGATTGGCAGAATCACAGCCTCTGGGACAGGAGTCCCAGGTGTTTCTTTGCTAGCAAAGCAATAAATCTTTTTCCTTTTTCTCAAATCAATCAATCAATCAATCAATTGCCTGGTACACAGAAAGCATCAGCAAATAAATCACCATTATTTTAAAATTCATTTTTAAAATATTTTATTCTTACTGAATCTTCATGTAACTCCTTAATATTATATAACTTGAAGTGGGGTGTGGAGATTTAAATGCAAACAGGCAGTATATATGCAGAATATCAGTCCTTAGCTACTACAAACAAAAACTCCTGAAGACTGTACAAGACATTTAGAATCTCAGTCCTGTGACTTTTCTACCATGGCCAGTGACAACAACAACCCCCATCCTATTCTGTGTAAATCTTGCCCAGTCTTAAAGATGAACCTAAATTCTAGCATCTCTATGAGGATTTTTTAATAGTACTTTTTTCCTGTGAAATAATTTGGCTTCTCCTATATTCTCTCAGTAGTTATCTACAGCATCTTTATGCTCCTTAGGGTGTTCAAACTGCATTACACCTGTTTGGATACATGCACTAGATCATGTAATTCCTGAAGACAAAAAAAAATGTATTTCATCTTTTGTAACCTTTCCTCACATCTAGTTCAACCAATGGCATATAGTAGGTAATCAGCTAATATTTGCTCTATGAGCAAGTAAGGATCATAAAACCCCTTAAAGTTATAGCCAAAAGTGTCAGGTGAAAAGGAAAGAAAGAAGAAGAATGAAAATTTATTAATCATACTTGGAACAAACCAATATTTTTAACAAAATATGAATAATCATATGACAAAAAATTTCCAGTTCAAACTACAAAGTATTTAGTGTATTTTACATAATTTTTTTGCACACACACATCCATTTTTTTCACTCATGGAAACCTGAACAGAAATATATTTTACCATTCAAAACAATGAAAGCAAATTATTAGTGATAGAATAAAACACTGTACTAGAACTATTGATCATATGTAGTATTACTAGTATCTTTCTCACTCTCTATCATTCATACACACACACACAGACACCAGACTCATGCAATCAATAAAGGCAATTTGGGGGAAAAAATAAGTATCTTTTACCGTTGATTGTAAAGAAGGCAGCTCTGATTTGTCCACTTCCCTCTCTTTACAATTGAAACCCAAAATCTTTATCTCATAGTATTTCAGCATCTGGTCTATGAAGAAAGGAAATGACACATTCGTGTGTTGAAAAATTTCTTAGCAATGTATTTCAGTAGTGTTCTCATCAATGCACTGGTTTGCAAAATCTAAATTTGTCAGATAACTCATTCCTTCTCCCCATGTAAGACAGTAAAAAAAAATAAAGATAAAAAATAAAAAGGGAGAGAACTAAAAATGAAAAGCAACAAGGGTATTGGAACGGGGTGCATACTTTATAACAGATTGACCTTTCCCTTTTAATAAGTTATTCATGCCCCCTATTAGCATTCATGAGTCCCACTAACTCTTCTTTCATACTATATAATATAGAGAGAAGACCATCTTTGTTTCATCTTTCTCCTGTACCTTTTATCCTTACACTAAAACATAAAACACAAAAGGAAAGGATATGAGGCTTAGTAAATAAAAATAATAATCAAATAATGCTCATTTTGACTCTCTGCATACTGAATTTAGCATCATCTCTCTTTTCAGCACTTAACAAGTTACTGTCCTAGTAGCAGGAGGGTGTCAAGCATGGGGACATAGGAGAGGAAAGCCTTTTATTTTCTGCCTTGTCAGAGTTGCATACATTCTACCTCATTTATTAACATTCAACAAGTTCAAATTAGACACACATGGAAAGCATTCAACATGACATTAATGAGCTAACTTTTATAAATAATAGTTCTGGGAGCATGTGTTTACTTTTATTCCACAGGCCCTTTTTGGTGTCTAAACAGGAGGGGGTTATAATTCCTAATAAATGGTAGCCCAAACTGTCAAGCCCATAGACACCATCTCTCAGAAGACAGTATGCCTGCTAGGAAGAATTCAAGAATGATGCACAGCATTTGCGAGACACAAACCAACAGCATTGCTGAGTCACTAAAAGGCTAATAGTGGAACAGGAGACATACAGTTCAGGTAGAGTTCTTACCCAGCATGTATGGAGCCCAGGGATCTATCCCCAGCTCCATAGAAAAAAATAAAAATAAATTAATAAATAAAAGTTAATAGTAAGAGAAGCATTAAAACAAGCCACATGATTTTTAGCCACATGAAGTAGTATCACCAGTTGAGCCAGGCTATTCCTTTGTCACAATGGTTTATCAAGAAATTCCTGGTGAAGATGACAAGGAACTAACATCAAATTTACTCTGTTTCCCTTGCAAACACTTATATACATATACATCTCTTTGGAAAATATGATCCTTTGGGGGCTCTTCAGAATCTGGAGTTTAAGAACTCCTTCTTTATATTGCTGAATTTGAGCACCCTGTCACTAGTATAGGATTAGAAAAATCAGACTCTGAGAAAAAGAAGCTGAGACACCAACTTTCCAAAATTCATAGAATTCGTACTGAGGACTTTTTTAGGTCAGAGTGGGCTCTATTTCTAGTATGCCTCTATACTATGGTTACGTATAAGATGTATTTCCACAATGCTAACCACTTCTCTATTTGATTACTTCCATACCCTTTCACCAATCTAACTGTTCAGTACAAAAATCTCTCACTGTCTTTCTATATATAAACATGGACTATCTATATGCATTCATTTCATTATAGTTGTGTTTATATATGTAAATATGTAATATAATTAACATTCTTTGGGGTGGAGGGACCAACATATTTACTTTTCTTTGAGAAACACTAGACTATATCACATAGTCAGCATTTAAAAGAAAGTGTTTAGAAGATATAGAGTTCTAGCTTGGATTCCTAAAGAGCTCACAAGTTGCTACTAACATTGCCATACCAAGAAAAGAGCAAAACATATTGAAAATCAATGACTTTTCTTGGACCCATCAAAGAATTGAGGTTCAGGGGAAAATCACCAACTTGACATTGGGAGAGATGGGCAGATACAGAGAATCACAACAGTTTCCTGTTGGAAAAAGCCACTGGAAGTTGAAATCTAGTAGAAAAACTTAAAAGGAAATTCTGGCAAACTCCAGAAAGCTGAGTGTAGACCAGCACTAGAACAAAAGGCTCCTAGGGGCTGCAGTCTCAGGGCACCCCCCCAAACATTCATGAGCCTTACCTCCAGGAATCCCATCAGGCTTTCAAAGTGTAGAGCTAAGAAAAAATCATTCAATGTCTCTGGCAGAGGTAGGGGAAATGCAATCATTTAAAAATATATCCTGAGTGTTTTCAATAGCAAATAACTAGCCTCCATTGAAAAGACTTTACCAGTCTCCTTACCTGAACAGCTGAATGGCAATTACTCAATTCTAGTTCCTGATGGCCTGTCAATCCAACTGGATAGGGGAGTAGAAAAATAATAATACTAAATTTTTAAAAACATAGAAAGCCAAGAAACACTTGTGAAGGTCACAATCCAAGCAAGGAAAAGGACTCACTACAAGACTAAGATTTAATGCTTAAAATTACAGATTGCTTCTCTTCCCCCAAACTTTGCCACTTCCTCAGCAGCAACAGTATTACACCAGGGGATAGCAACTGAAAAGCCTCCAGGGTCCTTTTTAAGGGAAGTTTGAAGGGAAACCCAAAGACAATAGAGGACGCGAAAACAAAGCCAGTGGGGGAAATTTTAGCCCCTGACAGCTATATCTACAGCATCCGTTAAACACAATCCATCTCTTAGCCAGATGAACATGAGACCTCAGACTGAAAGGCAAGCAAGTATATCGCCACCCTAAAGTCACATACTCCTTAGGCAATTAGGGAAGTCGAAAAAGTAAAATATAGGCAAAGTGCTAGTGACTAATTTCCTTGCAAGCTCAGCTGTCTACCAGGAGCAACGTTCACAACCACCCTTTCCTCGTGATCCTGTCTTACTAAAAAGACAAAAATATAAGAAAAAAAAAAAAGTGAATGTGAGCCTATTTCTTGTGCTATTTTAAAAACATGAATGCACACGCATCAAGTTTAGAGAAGTGAGGCTTCAAAATTGTGATGAAAGATCCAGGCAGTTTAGATAAGTTTAAATGTTGAAAAAGTGTCTTTTAGCTTAAATTTGAGTAAAACATATCAAGCAAATTCTTACCCAGAAGTCTCTGAAATTGTTATAGGATGTCTGCCTAGGGGCTCAAAAATAAAATGGGACTTGAACCATAGCCAAGTGGACTGAAGCAGTGTGGATACCATTTGCTTTATAACAACTTCACATGCTTCATATCCTTTTATTCTCAAGGCCAAACCTCTTTATTTTGAAATAAGAGAACTGAAAGTCCCTTCAATAGATTATCTAGGGTCATCTGACAGTGACAGAGACCCTACTAGAATATTTGCTCCATGAAGTTTTTTTCCAATAAGCCACATGGTCACTTAGCCTTCCTGAACACACATAATTGCATATGCTCTACATCCCCATTTCCCTCCATTATATTTCTGGAAGTTACTATTGATAATTTTCAGGAGTGTCTCTAAAGCTCAAATCTTTCATTGTTCTTTCATCTGCTTACAATCAGAGAAGAAAAGTCCCTTTGTCTTTTATTGCCCAGATCTCTTGAGAGGACCACTCACTGGCAAATTCTAACCAAGAACCATGTGGGGAAGATAATATGGACTGTAATGACACTTAATTTCCAGGCACACTCTATTCGAAACTCTGCACTTGGAGATTTCACCAAACTTTGACATGGCTTCTAGCAATTAAAGGCACACCCAGGGGCAAGCCAGGCCCCCTTTGATTTCCTGTCTTGGAAAGTTCAGTTATCAACAGAATTTCCTGTTTATTCCACCTGACCTTTCTTTCTCAGAACATTTGATAAGAAGGGTATATAATTTCAAATCCTCTCTCTCACCCTTTGTATGCACATCTCCTATAACTCAGGAGAATCTTTCTCAAGGACTTGAATGCTATTCCTTTGAAATCTATTCATCAGGAAGGATAGATCTGTGCCTCCTGATCTCCATCAAAAGATGGAAATTTCTCACTTATTACGCAGGACCCACTCTCCTCCTTCCTTCACCCCTCTAGTTTCCCTAAGAGGCCCCCTAGACCTCTAGCTACTGATTGGGTTTGGCAAAAAGGCAATTGAGCAGGACATTTCTGGAAGGAAGGAGAGTTAATGTTCCAGCAGGACATTTGTGGAAGGAAGGAGAGTTAATCTTCCATATTAATTATCAAAAATGTGAAATAATTATCAAAAATGAAGTAAATGAATGTGGGGTGGTCTCTTAAGGAACTACTTGATCTATATAAATAGAAAATTTCTGGGTCTGGTGAGAAGAAATCTGACTGTCCTTATTGTGGGGATTCACAAGAGTTCCTCAATTGTTCCATTTCAAAAATCCACCACTTCCTGAATGATAGGCTCTTTAAGGAACTCTCCAACAACTTTGCAGTAAGACTTGTGGTAGGCAGAATAATGCCCTTCCGCCAAAGACATCTACATCCTAATTCTCTGAAACAGTGTTACATTACAGGGTAAGAGGAATAAGGTTGCATGTAGAATATTAGTTACATTGGACTCACTCAAATGGCATTAAAATAGGGAGATTATTCTGGATTATCTGTGTGAGTCCAGTGTTATCAGTTGATCTTTAACATTTGAAGAGAGGTGAGGAAGAGAGTCCAAGAAAAGAATGTGATGGGGGAAGAATAGCTGGACAGATGAAAGATTGTTGGCTTTGATGATGGAGAATGAAGGTCACTTGCCCCAAAATATGGTTGTTATGTAGAAACTAGGAAAGTCAATTTTTCTCATAGAGCATCCAGAAAGTAATGTGGCCATAATGACAACTCGATTTTAGCTCAGTAAGATCCATTTTCAACATTTATCCTATAGGACTGTGAGATAATAAATTTGTATTCTCTTACGTTACTAGGTTTGTGCTAACATCATAGTAGAAAAAGAAAATTATTACAGTCTATAGGAGTGTGCTTGGGTGTCATAATACTGCACACCGGGTGGCTTAATAAACACAAGTCTCTGCTTCACATATCCGGAGGTCAGAGTCCAAAAGCAAGGAGTCCACAGATTTGATTTCTCTCAAATGTCTCATTCAACTTGCAGATAGCTGCCTTCTTTCTGTCTCTTCACATGGTCACTTCTCCAAGTGTATATTTGGTGCTTTTAATGTGTCTGAATTTTCTCTTCTTACAAAGACACTATTCAGATTTGATTAAGATCCATGCAATTGGCCTCAATTTGGCTTAATTACCTCTGTAAAATTATCTCTGTAAAAGTCTTCAAATATACTCGCATCCTGACCCAAGAGCATTAGGACTTTAACATATGAATTTGAGGGAGATACAATTCAGTCCATAAGAAAAAAATGTATTATAAATCTTCCTTGAAGCCATCTCAAGAGGGAAATATAACATCTCTGAGGCATCATCACAAAGTGACTACCCAGAACTTGTTAATAGAGACTCAGCACTCCCACCATTTTGAGTGCTTTCTTGGCTCAAATCCACTTTTATGGTAATTGTAGACCCATTCTGTGTTTATTTCCCAAGACACAAAATATGTGCGAAGAGGATATTAAATTGATGATTGGAAGAATCCATATTGATATTTTTTGAACTGTGGAAGCCTCTGAACTCTCCCTCTCCACCAAGATGGTAATACCCCACTTCTTGGAGGACAGGTGAGATCAGGGCCACAATCAACCATTCATGTTGCAAGGTTGTGACTCTGAGGGAATGATTTGTGCTTGAAATTCTCAAAATGGACCAGAGTGTGAAAATGTTCATTTTCCATATAAATACCCACTAGAGGGCTCTTAACCCAAAATCTGACTGAAGAGATAACCCATCTGGTGAATTAGTTAATATGTTTACTTAATCACAGCATATACAAAACAGTCATGATGCAGAGACTGGAAGTGCTACATGAGTTGAGCAAAGACTTTTCTTTCAACAAGGCCAATATATATCCTGCTGTATGTTAACAGCCAAGGCAAACATTGCTACCTCCTGATATGGTCTTTGATCATACTTGGCTTCTTCCAGAGAGAAATGAGACATGCTTAAGACTCACTGGGGGAAAGCAAAATCAAACAAAAAGAACTTGAAGATGTGAACTTGCCTTTCTTTCTTGCAGTACTTCTTCTACATTAAATTTCTTATTCAACAAAGATACATATTACAGAAAATTGTTTCTGATCAAGGAACACAATTTACAGATGATTCCAAGTCTAAAGGCTTCAAAAATGAGCTCTGATTGTTTAAGTTTGGTGAGGGACTCTTCACCAGTCCAACCACTTTCCTCCAGATGCGGGTTTTTCTAAGAATGTCAACCCCTTCACAAAAAGTACTACAACAGTGATTATTCTTGAGGTAAACAAAGAGAAGCAGATGCAGAGAAACCAGATGGTCTGAGGAATACGGATCACTATTCCCTGGTTAAACACCACCTTCCAGGACTTTCTCTTTCTCCCTCCCTTCCTTCCTCTTTTTCTCCCTTCCATCCCCTTCCCTTACTTTCCCATTTTCCTTCCTTCCTTTTCAAATTCAGTTTTTATAATTCAAAATTTAATGACTTACACTTTCCCAATTATATTGGCGAGCTCTCTGCCAAATCACGGGCATCATGAATAAACAGTATAAATGTGAAAATTTGTCATATTCTATTTCTCTTCATCAGATATATCTTAGGTAGGAGATATGCTTTGAGATCTTTAGTAACGACCAATTTTAAAGTAGTCACTTAACCCATAGAGACTTAGAAGTGGCTATTCTCCTTTACTAAATCTGTGGTTAAAAAAAATTTAAAAAAGAGTGAAAACTTCATTAATTAGGCTCAGGTGCCTGAATAGATCTGGTGGAATCCTGCAGCTCTCTGCAGGACAAGGCTGTCATCTAAAACAGCACCCCATGAAGAAGAACAATGCCTATGATAATGAGGATGAAAGAAAATGGCAACTGTTTATCATTAGCCAGAGTTCAGGATACCCCACAAAGACAAAAGGCAATGTCATAGTCTGAATAATAGTTCAAAGAAGAGTATGATTTAGAAAAATGAGGAAATGGAACAAGCATAAATTGCTCAAGATTGCATTTGTCTTTGTAATATAAATGACAATTGCAATGCTTAATCTTGAGCCTTCCATTATTGAGATATGAATACAAATTATCTTAAGAAAATTCCTTTGCAAAGCAAAAGCTTTTTGAAAATTTAAATGAGTTCTTCCCCATCTGTCATAATGCTTACAACAAATTTACATAGCACTTCACATGGCATTATCTTAACCCAAGGGAGCAGTCTTCTCTGGTTGTTTTTACATCACATGGAAGAGAGTTTTGTTTGCTTATTTGTTCATTTTATTTTGGTTAACTGTGGTAGAAACAGGCATCTCCGTCTTTAAATACCTATCGCAAAACACTGTATTTCTTACATTTAAAAATATCTAGTACCTAAAAAAGATGAAAGAGAATTGTTCAAAAATCAGTACTGAAATTATTATATTTACATCTTGAAATAAACTCTTTGCATCCAAATCACAAGAAAAATGAGGAATGCAGGACTTCTAATGATACTGTATGAATCAGCTAGTAGAAAACTATTGCAATAAAAAAGATGGCATTGTTTACCTAAGAAACACATTATAGAATCCTCAATGTTTCCAGAAACCAAACATTTTTATCTTTTTGTGATAATTGCTCATTACTATATATATATGATTCTTTTTTGTATAGTGTGGAAGATACGATATGAACATTAATACCTGGTTGCTGGGTTTAGAATGCTGTCTTTGGAGCTTACTGTGTGACATTAGGCAAGGTACTTAACCTCAGTTTGTCATCAGTGAAATGAGAATTTTTTTTAAAATGATCTATTTTATAATTAAGCATATTATTATTATCATTATTTGGCCTTCCTAGGGATCCAACCCAGGGGATGAATTCATATTTTTAAGCATATTTAATTGTCTCTCATATCTAGTATACTATCTATAAGTATATTGTCAAATCATAAACAGTATGAATTAAAATGTTAAAATTTGAAAACGAAAAACCAACGTTGAGTCACCTCCATTAATATTCATATTGTTTTCCTAAAGGAGCTGTCTCATAGGAAATGTTAACTGATCTGCAAGATTCTTTCATCTTCAGTAACTGATAGTGGGAGAATTAAGTATTGGCATGCTATGTTGCCCTGTGAAATCAACTGAGGAGAGTACTTTGATATAAACAAAAGAAAAGGATAGTTCTCTCTTCTACTTTCTTATTTACTTATCTACCAATAAGTTTTCTTTTTGTCCTTGACAATTCAGAAATTTAAATAGATAATATAAATATTATAATGGTTGGAAGTATTGTTGTTGTATTTACTATCATCATTGACTTATTTGCTTATGGAGTCTAGTATTATAACATCATGGTAAAAATCTCAGATTCTGGAGCTAAGCTATCTGGCTTCAAACCTTGGATCCACTACTTATTAACTATGTGACTTTAGCCCCTGGTCAGCACAGGCTTCACAGGTTAAGGTTTGGCTATGTGGGAAATCCAAAGGGAGTTTGAATTAAAGAGACAGACTCTAATTACCTTTAAACCAGCTCCAGGATGGCTTCTCATACCCCCAGCCTTGAGCTACCTATTAAAGTAGTGAGGTTTACTGAAGAGGCCAGCGAAAGAGAGAGAGAGAGAAAGAGAGAGAGAGAGAGAGAGAAAGAGAGAGAGAGAGAACGAGAGAGAGAGAAAACACAGAGAACATGCCGCGAGTGGACTTTTATTGGGGAACAAAAAAAATTCTGGGGAAAATCCCATCCAATGAAGATTAAGAGGGGCAGTGTCCCAATGTTAGGTGAGATGATTGGGTCTTCAGGGGCTGTGGTCAGGCACACCTCCGCACGGACAAGCTCTTGGACCTAGAAGGGTAGGGAAAGCTCTGAACACAAAGATGTGTCTAAGTGCCTCTCCCCCAGTGGGGGAGGTAACTGGATCACATATAAGGATGGCCTTCCACCTGTGACTTTGTGAAAATTATTAAACCTCATAGTGCCTCATTTTCCTCATCTGTAATAAGAAAAAAGGAGTAATCTATCTTGTAGGTTTGTTGTGAAAAATAAATGAGTTTGTAGCTGTGCTTTCCTGTAGTAGGCAATCATGAGCTAATTATCACTATTAGCATTATTATAATAATTTTTATTGTGATTTCATTATAGTTTAATTTTTAGCATTTGTTTCTGGGCCTTTGATACACACACACACACACACACACACACACATACACACACACATATATATGAAATGAGGATGAAATTAAGTATTGGCATGCTATATTGTCCTGTGAAATCAACTGAGGAGAGTACTTTGATATAAACAAAAGAAAAGGATAGTTCTATCTTCTACTTTCTTATTTACTTATCTACCAATAGTTTTCTTTTTGTCCTTGACAATTCAGAAATTTAAATAGATAATATAAATATTATAATGGTTAGAAATATTTTTGTTGTATTTATTATCATCATTGACTTATTTGCTTATAGAGTCTAGTATTATAACATCATGGTAAAAATCTATATATATATAATTTTGGGTAGATTTCAACATTTTTGATATTGTTTATATTTTTTAAAAAATATGTATTAGTTTCTGTTACTAGTTTGACTACCTTATAGATAGGTTGATGAAATAAATATAAGAAAACACACCTATGTTTAGATTTAAAATCTAGAAAGGATATATGTGGAGGACATTACTAGTACTTACTGGTAGTAGATTCTTCTTTCCTTCCTAGGCATTTGGAAAATCGTGATTTCTAGCCCACTTGTGGATCCATGTGGCTATTAGGATCAAGACATTATTAACAGAAGTAAGGCAAGTCAGTTTGGGGTTAAGAAAATGACAAAAGTCAGTTCAGGTAAGAAGGCATACTACAATCTTGCAATAGTAAATATTTTTAAACATTAGATTATTTGTTGCAAAGAAAATGGCATGATACCAAAAATCACATGCGACAGTGTGCAAAAAATATATTTCTAAGCCGGTACTAAAAAAGTACTATTTCTTAGAATGGTAACTGTCTAATTTCAAATAAAGCAGAACACCTTAAAATATTAGAGAATTTTACAAAATGTAATTAAGAATAGTTTATAAGATTTCAAATAAATTATATTCTACAGAACATTTTCCCTTCATTCCCCTTTGTCTAATTCACTGAGAATTACTTTTTTTTTTTTATTAATCACATTTACTCAAGTCATGTTTCCTATTATTTAGCAAAACAAAATGAAAATTGTGGGAATGTTATATATGCATCTTCATTTTGATTAATCATATGTTCATCAAATTCTGGGTTATCTTATCCTTACACTATAGGTCAGCAAACTATGCTCAATTGCCTGTTTGCATAAATAAAATTTGATTGTAATATAGTTCTATGTCTCCTATTCCTTCCTCTTCTCCTTTTTCAGTTACCATATGGCCTATGACTACTCTCACTACAACATCAGAGCTGGGTATTTGTGACAGTGTACTGTCTACAAAGCCTAAAATACTTTTTATCTCACCTTTGCAGGAAAAGTTTTCTTACTCTACTTATTAGAGTAAGAAATTAAATTTAACTCAAAGTTTTCTTACTTAGAGTTAATTTTCTACCAGTTTATCAATTTCTAAAAATTTTGGATGTCACTAAGAGTTCAATGACCTATAACAAAAACCTGCATACTTTAAAGTACTGAGGGATTTTGAGAAGAGAGATATATACTTCAGGGAACCAAGTATTAAATTTTGGGAAAGGCTGAAGAGGCCAGAACTAGAGTTCTCAGAATGTGCTGCTGCCCAGACAATGATACCCCAAAGTACAGTGTTTTGATATTGAGCTGGATATGCTGAACTTTACTGACATGCTGGATTTAGTCTTACTGTGATCAAATAAGGATACAGAAAATAGGTAAGATCAATATTACAGCTATAATTGTTAAAAATTTAGCAATAATTAAATAATGCCATTTGATTTTAGTCATATAGCATTCTAAAATGGGGGAAACAGAACTGTTGCATAAGGATACATACATGTGATAAAAACATGTAGACACTGAATTACACTCTTCTCACAAAAGTCATGCCAGTGGTTGCCTCTTGGGAAGGGAAGGGGTTCTTATAGGAAGCAGCAAGGGGTGGTTTCCAGAAGATAGGTAATGATATATTTCTGGATTTGAGGGAGTGGTTTCACAGGTATTCATTTTATAATAATTCATTAAAATGTATATATCTTTTCCTTTCTGTGTATACATCATAAGCAATAAAATTGATGAACTAACATTTACTCTACTTTTTTTTTTGTATTTCTTTTTAAATATTTATTGGTGCAGAGTAAGCATCTAGCTTTTCTCCCCCACCACAAAGAATAGTCAGACCCCCCCACCGCCACTACACCTTATTAAATGGTTTATTTTTTCCTTATTGAAAAGCCATGTAAGAAAGGAATATTTATGTTCTTTGTAATTCTTCTCTTTGCTATGTCCATGTGTAACCCTTTTTTGATGCTTTGAGCCACCACAATTATAGAGGAGGAAGAGTTTATTTGAGGGTTCATGGTTTCAGAGGTCTTAGTCCACATTTCTAAACCTTTTCTCTAGTGATAGAATCCAATGATAAAGACATGGCTGGCCAACTCAAAAAAGATACAGTAAGCTTTTTGTATTTTATATTTGACTATTTTAGAATGACTTTAAGATTCAAAGTATACCATGATTTGAAAATAAGATGAAACACAAATTTGGACAACATATATTTTGAGTTGGGGTAAAAGAGCATCCATGATTTAGCTAATGAGGAAAAATAAAAAAAAAACAACCTGATGGATCAGACACCGTCATTAATGCATCATCATCAGTATGAACTTATTATTCAGATATGTACACAGGAACTTCTAAATTTATTCTGCATTTTTTGAACATGGGCCCTAAAAGGAATATAATCAACTAGCACTTGTAAAGAAGAATAATAATAAGGAGACAGAGAGACAAGGTGCAGAGGCAGCAAAAGTGGCAGAGTGGCTCTTTGTCCAAGCAGCTACGTTTATTTAAACCAATAGGTTACATTAGGTCATTAGTACCATAACAACATTATTATTTAGAATATCAGTAAGGTTGCTTATTCTGCAGTTCCATTTCATAGTTAAAATGTATAATGTTAGTAGCTTTGTGCAGTTCTAAAGAAGGTCCATTGTCTGAAGTTACTCTTCTGCAGGCAGCTCCAAGAGCACTAGAGCTTGGTGAAACATTGTAGTTATCAAGCAAGCAAGTTCCTTTACTCCCAGGAGCTATGTGCCTAAGAATAAGGTTGAAGCTGATAAGACTCTAGCATGGAGGGAATTACCATAGCAACCGGGCACCCTATGCCTTTGCACAGAAACTTTCCCAGGCAAAGAGCATGCCTCAGCCATGAAGTCATCAGGGACCTCAATCCCAAACACAGAACTCCTACAGCATCCCTTTGCTGTTTTTTTTAAGGCCTTTCAGATGAATGATATTTGTTTTCTTCTTAATACTGGTGGAGACAAAAAATAGAGTAGACATTGACAATAGCAAGCACAACATAATGATCCTAGTATTAGTAAACTTCCACCTATGAATAATTGTTTGACCCAAGTAAAGCTGGATAACCATGAAGTTAGCCAATCCAATAAGTCTAAACCTCCATCATCTTGTCAGACCTTATCAATGATATCATTAAAGTAATCTAATTCCTTTGAAATAGAATTACTCTTATCACTTAAGTTAAAGCAACACGTATTATTAAACTCCTGTCATCTTTTATGATGTAATAACAAATAATCAATGGCAGCCCAATTGTCAAGTATGGTTTGACGATGTTGTTTTTTGTTTTTCATGAAGCATATTAATTGTCATAGAGGTATGATTTATTTACCATAGCATAGTCCAGTTTTTTAGTGGTTTTGTAAGCCCTGAGAGCTGTTCCAGGGATCAAATTTTGCCTTACAGAGAAGGCTCACTGAATCATCACAGTTTTTATCAAGGAGAATAGCCCTTTTATGAATATATTAGGCAGGATTTTGGCCTATTAAATCCTATAGGGATGGTAAGAACACAGTTAGCCTTTAAGACAACAATAGGTACCAGAAGATATTTTTGTAGCTATATAACAATTTTAGCCAAGCAAACCCAGATATTATAAAGGGTTTTAGGGGCTGGGGATGTGGCTCAAGCGGTAGCGCACTCGCCTGGCATGTGTGCGGCCTGGGTTTGATCCTCAGCACCACATACAAACAAAGATGTTGTGTCCGCCGATAACTAAAAAATAAATATTAAAATTCTCTCTTTCTCTCTCCCATTCTCTCTTTAAAAAAAAAAAAAAAATATATATATATATATATATATATATATATATATATATATATATATATAAATAATGGGTATTATATATATTATATATATACATATATAATGGGTTTTAGAAGTTAAGGAGTCTGACTGTACTGAGTTTCCCTAGCTGGGGTACAAAATTAGAACGACATTATTGTTAAGACCAAAGCATTTACAGAGTTTTGTGTGAGTTTAGCAATCAAAGCAGTAACTAAATTTTCTGGAGTACATTTTAACCTCATTTGAGCCAACCCATGTTGAGCTGATGCTGTTCGTCATTTTGTATCTCCTCAAATCACTGGAAGTCTAGTAGCTTGAGATCCTCTTTCAATGTATTTTCTCTTTGAAGGAGAGTGATCATTGTCCTTTTGTTTGGTGGGATTCTCTTCATTCACAATCAAACAAGACTTGGGGATCACGTTGTGAAGTTCCTGATGTCCATTCATAGTTGATAGGTCTCATGCATGGAGCTAGAATCCAAACTGAACCTGTTGGTGTAAGCATAGCAGTCTATCCTTTTCCCCATGTTATCAGAAGCATAGGGTCTTATCATCCTGGGTTTGGGGGAACCCTATATTTTACATAAATTTTTTTGTAATGGCTATTTGGGATATTTGGGAATAAAATGTCTATCCAAAGTGGATGACCAATTGTGAGTATTAACTTTATATTGCATGTTGAGTGCATTAACTATAAATAAAACAATATCTAAAGCAGTATTAATATGAGAGAGGCTAGATTCCCTTCCTCCTTTTTAAAGACAAGTTTTAAGAGTACAATGTGCTCATTCTACCAAAGTTTGTCCAGTAGAATTATGAGGAATTTTATGATTTAAAATTATATTTTATTGATTACAAAATTGTGTGAAAGCACGAGATGTATATATAGGGGCCTTATCCATTTTTAAATGATAGGCTTGCCCATGGTGGCAAAATAAAGTAATAAATGAGAAATGTAAGTAGATACCTTATCAGACCTTTGGGCTCTAGCCCAAATGAACCCAGAATGAGTATCAATAAAAACATGAAGAAAGAAGTAAGAAGGGAAATGGATAACATCCATTTGAAAAAAAAAAAAAAAAGCTTTTTTCAAAACTAAAAAAGCCAATTAGAACATAGGCTTCATGAATTTATAGATTTTTATATAGGGGCCCAAAAGGTGAGAAAAGTTTTTGACTACAGCATGAACCTGTTGAGAAGAGATGGAAAACATTTTCATTAATGATCAAGCATTTTGATGAAATAATCCATGGGATTTCACAGCATCTGAAAATAAAGGACAAAGGGATTTTATAGCTTTATCTGTGTAAGTGTTACCTTCCGTCAAAAGTCCAGGAATTTTGTATATGAGAAAGGAGACATGTGGCGCTGTGAAAGAGTTTAAAGGGTTAACAAAAGAGATAGTAAATTGGAATCCAAAGGAAGGCATAATACAGCTATAAAAATATGAGGAACAAGTTTAGTTATATATTGAGAATCTGTAACAATGTTTAAAGTAGTAGAAAATAGTTTTAGTGCCAGGACAATGGTAGTTAACTCAGCTTGCTGTGGAGAGATTTGAGGTAGGGTATAATAGTCAGTCCATTTATCATTAATAAGAACAGATATTACTCCTCTGTGTTTACCTCTATTTGTATACACCTTTAATCAATTTATAAGAGGAATGATAAAAATTAAGGAAGAAGGGAAATGTATAACCTGATATAACAAATAGAATTTTCCATCATGAGGCATTTAAAGGTCAATTGGTTCTGAAAAAAAATTGTTAATACAACTTGATAGTAGAGGAAGAACTGTAAATATTGGAGATACAAAGTTTTTCCATAAGTAAGGCATAAAACATGAATGTCCATGTCTGTTAAGGATAAAATTTTGGTATGACCATCAGTAATTAATTGAGCATACAAAGCAGTAAAAGGCAAAATATCATTGCCTGAAAAATGAGGACAACATAATTATTTATATATATATATATATATATATATATATATATATATATATATATATAAAATTTGTTATTATAATTAGTAACTACTGTTGTAAAAGCAAAAGGTATTTTAACAAAAACTATCAATGACAATGGCACATTAGATACTGAAAAGTGATTCACCATTATTGTTGATAATCCTTCCTAATTTTTTGTAAAGCCTGTTTTAAAGAAGGAGTTATACCAAGAAAGGAGGCAGTGTCCTGTTTCTTTAACAACTGGAAAAAAATGAGAGATCAGTTTGGCATTAACTGTAATTTTTGTTTTTAAGAAACTATATTATGAAAATTAATCCCATATTTGTTAAATCTAATTTACTTATTTTAATTGTAACATAAAAACATAAGAAAAACATGATTAATAGTATTAATAATCCCTGTTTTGTTGAAAAACATTTTAGTAATGGATATTATATTATATTTTAGATATTTTTTAGAAATTAAGGCTTTATTTTTTGGTCACCTAGAAAAACCCGTAAGTTAGAACTTTAAAGACATTTATATTTTTATTTCATTACTTGATTTAAATTTAGTCATTTGGATCCATTTTTTATTTTAATTTTTATTTATTCGTGCTCATTTGTCTAAATGTCAATTTTGATATCAAGTACATGATGAGATATATGTGTGTGTGTATGTGTATATGCATATACATATATATATGTATACCTAATATTTCTAATTATATATATATACCTAATATTTCTAATTATACATATCCTGTATGTATAATTAGAATTATTATTATTATTTCTATACCTAATATTTCTAATTATACTTAATTAGAAATATTAGGTATAGAAACCTTAACAGGTATCATGGACACTGAAATCAAGAGTTTCAGGTTAGCTGGCATTTTTGTTCTTGATACTTATCAGACTCATGGTTCCAACATAACTATATTTATATTCTCCTAAGGATTTATTAAAAGAAATTTTTGAATGTATTTGAGAGTTAACTTTGGAGAAATTGGTCCTTGAATAAAGACAGAATGTAAAAACCTTTATAGTTAGATAAAACAAGACTGATCTGAACAATACATCAACTTATGTAGAATATTTAAAACTTACATCACTGTAATACTAAATTTTATCAGGTCAGAGTGTAATTTTAGCTCAGATAAGAGCCAGTTGGAAGCCTGTGACATTTTTAAGAAAAGACTTTTTTCGAAAATAAAGCTTGTACATTTAGAATGTTTGTATTTCTGTGCTGTAACATTAGGGAGAAACTGGTCAAGAAACAGCTGAACACAGAAGAGAGTCAGCCAAGCAGTTTGGATTAAATGAGATACTTTTTTCCTTTTTTTTTTAACTTTTTTTTTTTTTTTTTAATAAGCTTAGTAAATCTTGTAGGTCCTGTAATTTACATTTTAAATATAAGGCTAGGAAAGTTAGAGATCCAGCCGAAGTTAAAAGGTAAGTAAAACTGTTGTAACCATTTTTCCCTTCCTATTATAAGATAATTCTCTTAAAGCATGATGTTATAGTTTACATATTTTGTGAAGAGATATTTTTTCTTTTTGTTTTGAATCTTGTAAATCTTGTAACAGTTTCTATGTGTGGTTGAATATAAGTAATGATTTGTTGTGAATTGGAAAGGATACAGCATGGTAGCCACATGGAGTTTTTGGACACTTGTTTATTTTTGTTTCCTTTATCCCAGACTGGGGTGGCCTCTTGAGGCCATGCATAAAGCCATACCATAAAAGTATATATCACCATGACATTAGTATTTGTGTCCAATAACCTTGAAATTGACTGCTCATTTAAACAAAGAGTTAATTTAGGTCTATTTGCGGTAACTGATAAACATGTTTCAATGACAGTAGAGTTAAACCTTGTATTTTCCCTTTCATTTAAAAGTTGTAGCTCTTTAAATACAGCAAAAGGTAACTGTTCATATTTTGGTTGGTTAGCAGAATGTATCTTAATAGTACAGGCAGGTACGTTATGAGACTCCTCCTCAGCCACAGCTTGTTCCAAACACTGAATTAACTGGGATCTAGCTAGGGTTAGGGTAGCTGCCACAACTGACCATGAAGGCAATGGCAGTGAATTAGTTAGAGGGGTCACATGTGTGGGAGGCTCCAGGACAGCTCCTGGCAGAGTGTTGTTGATTTAAAGGGGCTGCATAGGCACAGAAGGAGAAGAGAAGGCAGGTTGATAAATAGAGGTTATATCGATTGCATCTCTACAGAGAAACCAAGTTTGAAGCACAGGAATAGAAATTCGTGGCTTCTCATGTAGTGTTTCACCTACTTTCTCCCAGTCTTTTAAATTTAGTGTCCCACTTTCTGGATAAAGAGGACAACAAGAGCTTATCTCTGTCAGCAAGTAAGTAAGATCATTGTCACTTATAGTATGTTCAGCTGTGCTAAGTCGGAGAGAAAGCTCAGCCTGATGACATTGTTTCGCATTAGATAGGGATAGACAATTACCCACAGCCTACTGATTAAGGATAAGTAGCAGCCAATGAAAGAGACACATGTCAAAAACCTGTTCCAGGCATAAGTAAGCTACTCTCTTCCCCTGTTACTTGTCAACGTCTGGAAGAGTCTCTATTATGGCGAATTCTGTTGTTCCAAACTCTCTGTGGCCTGGGAGGACTTTGGGGGAGGGAATTCTTCTCATGCCCAATGTTGGTCACCAGTTGTAAAGAATAATAATAAGGAGACAAAGAGACAAAGTGCAGAGGCAGGGAAAGTGGCGAGTGGCTCTTTGTCCAAGCGGCCACGTTTATTTAAACCAATAGGTTACATTAGGTCATTAGTACCATAACCACATTATTGTTTAGAGTATCCATAAGGTTGCTTATTCTGCAGTTACATTTCATTGTTACAATATGCAATGTTAGGAGCTTTGTGCAGTTCTCAAGAAGGTCCCTTGTCTGAAGTTACTGTTTGGCAGGCAGTTCCAGAAGCAGAGAGCTTGGTGAAACATTGTAGTTATCAAGCAAGCAAGTTCCTTTATTCCCAGGAGCTATGTGCCTAAGAATAAGGTCAAAGGGATAAGACTCTAGCATGGAGGGCATTACCATAGCAACCGGGCATCCTATGCCTTCGCACAGAAACTTTCCAGGTACAGAGCATGCCACAGCCACGTAGTCATCAACCCCAATCCCAAACACAGCACCCCTACAAGCACGGATAAGAGATTCAGGCTTTATTAAATTAAAAACTTACATAACAGCAAATGAATATTGGAATGAATGCTACATTCTTACATAAGTAGTAGAATTTCAGAAGTTAAAGAGGATAGAATGAAAGTAGGAAAGTATAAATATAAAGAAGTGAGTTGGAGAAGTGATTTTGAAAAGTTTGTGAGAAGACTGAAATAGTAAGATTTTTATTAATATTATTTTATTGATTTTTTTAGTTATACATGACAGTAAGTCAATTTTGATATAATTATACAAGCATGGTATATATCTTATTCTAATTAGGACCCTTATCTTATGAATGTACAAAATGGTGAGATTCACTCTGGTATTTATATATGTGCATAGGAAAGTTATGTCAGATTCAGTTCACAGTCTTTCCTATTCCTATCCCTCCTCCCTTCTCTTCATTCTCCTTTGTCCAATCCAATGGACTTCTATCTCCTGTCTCCCCCACCTCCACTTATTGTGGGTTAGCTTCCACATATCAGAGAAAACATATGATCTTTGGTTTTTTTTGAAATGCCTTATTTCAATTAGTATTACAATCTCCAGATCCATTCATTTACTGGAGAATATCATAAAGTCATTCTTCTTTATGTCTGAGTAATATTCCATTTGTGTGTGTGTCTGTGTGTGCATAAAAATTGCTTTATTCATTCATCTGTTGAAGGACACCTAGTTTGTCTCCATAGCTTAGCTATTGTGAATTGTGCTGTGTAAACATTGATGTGGCTATGTTACTGTAGTATGCTGATTTTAATTGCTTTGGATATATATTGAGTAGTGGGGTAGCTGGACTGAAAGGTGGTTTCTTTCTTAATATTTTGAGTAATATCCATACTGCTTTCCAGAGTGGTTGCACCAATTTGCAGTCCCACCAGCGATGTATGAGTGTACGTTTTCCTACACACCCTTGTCAACATTTGTTACATATATTCTTGATAATTGCCATTCTGACTTGTGTGAGGTGAAATCACAGTGAAGTTTTAATTCACATTTCTCTAATTACTAGAGATATTGAACATATTTTTATATATGTGTTGACCATTTATATTTCTTCTTTTGAAATGTGTCTGTTTAGTTCCTTTGTCCACTTATTGACTGGGTTATTTGTTATTTGGGTGTTAAGTTTTTTGAGTTCTTTTTATTTCCTGGAAATTACCACCCTATCTGAGGAGTAGGTGGCAAAGATTTTTTCCAATTCTCTCTTCACATTCTTGATTGTTTTCTTTTCTGTGAAAAAGCTTTTTAGTTCGATGTCATCTCATTTATTGATTTTTTATTTTACGTTTTGTACTTTAGGAGTCTGGTTAAGGAAGTTGATTCCTAAGTCAACATGTTGGAGTGTTGGGCCTACAATTGCTTCTTGTAGGTACAGAATTTCTGGTCTAATTCCTAGGTCTTTGATCCACTTTGAGTTTTTGTGCAGGGTGAAAGATAGGGCTTAAATTTCATTCTACTACATATGGATTTCCAGAGGACCTCTACACTGAAAATTGCAGAACACTGAAGAAAAATACTGAAGCAAACCTTAGAAAATTGTAAAATCTCCCATGTTCTTGGATAGGCAGAATTAGTATTATAAAAATGGCCATATTACCAAAAGTGCTATCCAGATTTAATGTAATTTCAATCAAAATTTTAATGATGTTCTCATAAAAATAGAAAAGGCAGTCATGAAATTCATTTGGAGAAATAAGAAGTTCAAAATAGCCAAAGCAATCCTTAGCAAGAAAAGAGAAGCAGGAGGTATCACACTATTAAACCTTAAATTATACTACAGAGCTATAGTAACAAAAATAGAATGGGATTGGCACCAAAACAGGCAAGAAGACCAATGGAATAGAATAGAAGACACAGAAACAAACCCACATAAATACATTTATTGCGTATTAGAAAAATGCACCCAAAACATAGAATGGTATTAAAAAATAGCTTCTGCAGTAGTTAAATATGAAAGCGCTTCTATGCTGATTCTGTAAAGGGATCATCAAAATATTTGGAGGGAAAGGCTTGGGATATGCACTGAATAGGAGAGGTGCTGTGACTGTTGTGAGCCAGGTAATAATCATTCTCTGATACTCACTAGAAACATTTTCAGGACATCTAAAAAGCCATCCATCCACTATTTTTCTTATTATTTCACCATACATACAATCTAAGTGAAGCAAAGACTGAATTAAGTATTCTGTTTAAAATGAGACAATTTGAAAATAGACTCTGGTTAAATGATTGCTCATTAGTATTTTAATGCTAAAATTTCAGCTTATACCTTCAAGTGAAGAGAAAATTTTGATGTTAATAAAACAGAAAATAAAGGGTTATCATTACTATGAGGTAACATTTGTATTAGAGTTGAAGTTAGTGAACCCTGAGTCTTTCTGAAAAAGTGTATTCTTACTGTTTGAAATTTTTGTTGAACACTAAATAGCATATTTTAATATTCATAAAGCTACTATGTAAATATTTTTGAAAACTTGCCTCTGACTACAAAATGGAACTAGACCATATCAAATATTATGTCATGTCATAAATCATGAGTATAAATTAGAATTATGAGACAATATTTTTATCCTTGTTACATTTTAAAACATAGACATAAAATTTGTTGAGAAAGGTTTTATAACACCTAATCCAATTTTTAAATGTTCTTTCATTTTTTTTTTTCTTCAATCCGATTTTTAACAATACTGATTCCTCCTCTGTTTCCCGATGAGCAAGCATTCCCTTAACTTCCTGGGATAGCTTATAAACAAACTAAAACACTTCTGGCTTTGATCTTGGGAGTAATAAAGTTAATAACTATGTATTTACAGTTGAAATAATGATGTGCATTGCCATAGAAATAAATACAAGTTTTCTTAAGTGAGGCGAATTGTGTCTAGATTTGGTACACATACTGAACTAAGCATATGCATGGAGAGGTGAGGAACACATTTGATTCATTCATTAATCGAATATTCATGTAATACTAGCATTATAAAAAAAACAAATTTTCTTTTTTTTCCAGGTGTGATAAAAAACTTTTTTTAGTTATTCTGTTTTTATTAGCATGGTTATCAGTGTAAATATAGAAACATTAAATTTAAAGAGGAAAGTGAAACATTATTTTCATAATTCAACATAAAATACATGACCTTCTCAAGATTAGCTAACTTTGCCTTCAACAGCTCTTCAAGAGAAAGAATCTAGTCTTTCCTGATATATCATGTTTCAAACTCTCAGTTAAGTTTTAGAGAGTTAAAAACTTTAACTTGCTTTTTCATACTTTATTAATGCCTTTCAAAAATTTTAGAATTTTGTAAAACTGAACTATATTTGTATGTGAGTTATTCCAATTTGGAAATACTACTGACATATTATTTTGTGGTATAATTTTTAACATCTCACAATTCAAGTATAAATATTCTGGATACGAATGAATAAAATGATTAAATTAAAATTCCACAATATTTCAGATGATGCTCCTCATTAGAAATGTTTGAGAGACAATCTGGGACATACCTTAGTCTTGGGTAGAAGAATTGGGAATAAAAATAATTTTTCAAAAGTTTACTCAACACCAATCACAAGGTTTTTTTGGTGTTGGGTAAACTTTTGAAAAATTAGTTTTTTTTCTCTGCAGGCAATACAGTTCTAGGTGTTTCTCCACTTTACTAGTCTCTTGCCATTCCTGATTCTCCAGGGGAAAAAAGTCTGATAGAATTACTTGATCACTAGCAGTCTCAGTAAACTTAATTTTTTGAAGTTGTTGGACTAACTCTGCACTTTATTCAAACCTCCTATAGCATAACTTCTTAACTCCTACACATGGGCTCCCAGAGTGGGTGAAGGATACATATTGAAGATGACACAGAAGACTGCATTAAAAATTCATCATTCCTTAATGATCCAGTCCTCCTAATTTATAAATATTTTTTGCTCCCCACTTTATCTTTTCAATATCTAACCTAAACTGTTGATTGGCTTTTCAAGTTTCCATCAACCTCTTTTTCCCTTTACACACTAAAATTGTCTCCTGCTCCATGAAGATGGTACATTTCATGAATTATTTAGTTCTTTTGAAATTTCTCTATGCAATGTTATAGTTTTAGCACATAGATTTTGCATAGCCTTTATTTCATTTGTCCTGCAATAGTTTAATTTTTGATGCTTGCATTGAAAATGCTATTTATATGTCAGTTTCAGATTATTGGCTGCTGGTATGTAGAAATACAATCAACATTTTTTTGCATACTGGCCTTATATCCTGTATCCTTGCTGATGTTAAATAATAGTTCTAGTGGTTTTTGAACAAATATCTTAAGTTTTTCTACAGGTTGTATGTATTGTATAAATAAAGGTGTTTTTTTTTTTTTTCTTTCTAATCACTTTATATTTCCTTCCTCCTCCCTCCTTTGTTTCCTGTCCTCTCCCTCCCTCCCTCTGCCCCCTCCCTCCACCTCTCTTCCTTCTTCCTGTGGTGTGGGGATTGAACCCACTGCCTGAGGTGAGGTCTGCCTGCTCTATCACTGAACTAATCCCCCTACCCACATTTTCTTTATTGCTGTATTTTGTTAGGCATGAGCCATGGTAGGCTGATTAGGTTAATGAAGAGAATTGGTGAGAATGAACAACTTAGCCTTGCTTTCATATTTAGGGGTTAAGAATTTAGTCCTCCACTTTAAAGTATGCCCTCAATTAGAGATTTTTTTCCTTTGTATTTTTCTTCTTCCTTTTCAAAAATTACTCTTCATCATCTTAAGAAAATTGTTTCTTTCTATTTTCAGTTTTGTGAAAATTTTTATTATGAATGTGTTGGGTTTTTTTTTGCATTTATTGAAATGAACATGTTTTCATTTTTAATCTGTTAATCCTGTGAATTACTTTGTCTGATTTTTGAAATTTAAACAAAGTTTGCATGTTTAGGATAAACTCCAAAGAGTCATGATTTTTTTTATCCTATTTATTTATGTTTGGATTAAATACAGTGGAGTTACATCTTGATAAATCCATTCAAAGTTATAAATGTTAAAAGTTAAAAAAAATGCATTTAATACATCCAATTTAGCAAATTCTGATTATTTACACTTGTGAACCTGTGAGTCCACGGGGCCTGTGTCTTTCTGTTGCTGTCCAACACCATGGGAGAATACCATACTACATATCATTAGCTGTGGAATAAATTAAAATTCCAAATTCAAAGTATGGTTTCTAATGAATGCATATTGCTTTTGTACCATTAGTAGAGTTTAAAAATTATAAAGCAAACCATTGTAAGTCAGAGAGTGTAATTATTCTTTCTTATAATATTTTCCTATTCCAAGGCTCAGAGTACTGTAGACTTCATAATACAAGATGGTGTTTTTCTCTTTTTGTATTTTCCAGCGAAGTTTGAGAAGTATTGATATATTTCTTTCCAAAAATTTTGATACACTCCATTAGCATGGATGCTTATAAATGGTTTCCTTTGTGAGAAAGCTTTTAACAACAAATTAAATTTCTTTAAAATTTTGGAGGTTTTCAAGTTATATCTTTTTCTGGTGTGGGCTGCCTTAATTTGTGTCTATATTTAAATTTATTTATTTATTCTAAATTTTTAAATATATTGTCACAATACCTTCCAATTATCTTTAAAAGTGAATTATATTTCTCTCATTGATACGTAATGTTTTCCCATTTTATGAAGATTAGTCTGGCTGGGGTATTACAGCAAAATTTGAATTATTTCCTCTATTTGTGTGTGTGTGTGTGTGTGTGTGTGTGTGTGTGTGTGTGTGTTTCAGTCATTGACTCTAGGATTTGAGTTTATCTCAGTGGTACAACACTTGCTGAACATGCATGAATCCCTATGCTCAACCTGCAGGCGAAAAAACACCACCACATTTCATTGGCTTATAGTTTTATTTTTGTATTTAATTTATTTAATATTTTAGGGAAATTAAATTGCTCTTTCCTAATATTTAATATTATAAATTTATTTCTGAAAAAATTATGTACATTCTACAAATTCTTTATGGCTATATTTCCATTTTTATCTAAATCAATATATTTTATGATTTCCAATATGATAATACTGTTGATCCATGGGTTATACAAAATGGTTATTCATTTAATTTCCAAAAATTTGGGGAATTTAATTCTCCAATTAATTTGGGGAATTTAAATGATATCTGTTAAAATTGCTTTTAATAAAAGTTCATTGTTAACATGAATAATATTTTTATAATTTTAATACTTTCAAATTTATTTTAAACTTGTTTTATGGCTCCAAGAATGATTTATCTTTGTGCTTGATCTGTAAGCATGTTAAAAGAATGTGACTTCCACTGTCATTGGGTAAGGTGATCTGTAGAGGCCAATTTGTCTAACTACTTGATAATCTATGGATTATCCTATGGATTTTCTATTTCTTCTTATACTGAAATCTCCCTTTCTCTGTGTAGATTTGCCTATTTTTTTCTCCTGTAAATTCACCTATCCTTTCAGATGTAACAAATTTGCTTCATGTACTTTGTATCTCTGTTTTTAGATTTTTACATCTTGAATTTTCTGCATTATTATGAAAAAGCTGTCTTATTGATAGTATTTCTTGAAATCTACTGTTCTTATTATAAAGATAGCCAGCTAGCCTGTGTGTGTATATTTGTGTGTACTTACGTGAAAATCTCTTTTCTATTGTTTAACCTCACTGTGTTTCTGTACAGGCAATTTTCACTTTGATTTTGATATGAATGGTTTGAGCTTCCACAGTTTTAGTTAAATAATACCATTCACACAATAGCATGATCATATTTTAGTTATCTTGCTAAATTTACTGTGGTTAGTTTTATACAGTTCAACTCTGATGATAGCTCTCTAGTCCACAAATCATATTAAATAAGACATATAGATTTATTTGAAGGGTTTAACTCACTATAACTCACTGCATACCTGTTATTAATCTCACGCACAGACAGCAAAACATGTAGATGTGTCGTCTCCTTATTTCTCAATGCTAAACTTCCTTGACAGTTTAAAAAAAAAAAAATGAATCAAAAGAGGAAACTCCAAGGATAAAGAAAGTGCAGTAAGGAAATGAAAAGTGATACAAGTCTAGAAGTAAAATTCAAGTCGAATGCAAATATAGAACTGACTAGGCCCTATTGAAACCATTACCATTTAAGAGACTCTCAATTAGCAGCTGGATGAACAAAGTGAGGGCAAACTTTACAGGCAGCCATGTGGTTGTGACAAAATGAGTTAAGATGTTCTAGAGGAATCGATGCTAGAAAGGATTTCATGTTAAAGGAACTCTGAGGAATATTGCCTAACTTGAAAGTGAAAGGATAAAATGTTTAAAGCAGACTCAGAAAAAAGTATTGCAGATTGTGAAGCCATATAAAATGAGAAGGCAAGAACTATTCAAACTACTCCTGGTATTTTTATTTCAAAGAAGTAAAACATTTAAATCTTTGATGTTACTAATTTTTAAATCACAGTATATTAAAGCACTGTTTTTCATTTTCTGTGCATTTTAACAGTAAATTTTTTTTATTCGAACAAAATATTTTCAATTTAATCATATATTTGTAATTTTTCCCATAGGCTTAGTTTGCATATCCTGGCTTTAAGTCGGGGGTCATTTCATGGTCCCCTACTACCGCACCTATGTCTAATGTGGATATTTCTATACAACAGTGAAAAGCTTATTTTTAAAAATATCTTTATTGGCAGTCTGTACATACTACAAAAACTTAACAGTAATTAATATATAATAATGGCAATCTACATGAGTAAGAATTTTTGTTTATAATTTCCTTCTAAACATTACACAGAATGGTAAAAAGAAAATTCAAATTAGACACATTGCTCTGTTTGAACTCTGTCAGTAAGATGGTATCATTTTACAAGTTGTGATCTGAGACAGCATGCACTAGAAACTTTTAAGAGTATACATCACTTTTGCACATCAAATTGTAATTAAATTAAAAGGACACAGATTAAATGATATGCTTAGTGAAAGGCATGCTGAATAGAGCAGTTCTTAACAATGGTTGTAATTGGCATTCTTGAAAATTGTTGAATTGGTTTGTTTGGTCTGTTTTTACTGCGTATGTCCCCTTTATCTATAAGCAATATCAATATTGACAGTTTCCCATGGCACTACGATAGCATTTGCTCAACATTTTGCAAATGTGTGCACATAGATTAAAAGAGAAAAGCGGGGTTTTAATTCCCTAGTCTTTGAGGTTGCTTTGCTCCCCAGTCTACCTTGATGCCTTAGAATTGTCAAGCTCTGATTTTCGTGGAGATATTAAAGTTTTTCCAGGCTTCTCTTTCCTATGTGAGCATTTCTTACACACCGTGCCTACTTCTTTATAAAAATGAATCACCTTGCTGTATGAAAATTCAAAGTGAATTCTGGCAGTTCATATATCAATTATTTAGAATTTATTTACTTCTTTGATTTTAAAGCTCAAACGTAATGTGTAAATGCATTTAGAAGAATAGATTATGCTTCCCTTCCCATAGCAATTCATTTGGGTTGCTATAATAAAATATTTTAGATGGCATAATTTGCAGACACAGAAATTAATTGCTCACTTTTCTGAAGGCAAAGCAGTCCATGATCAAGGCACCAGCATATTCAACATCTGGTTCTCTCCATAGTAACTTCTGGCTGTGTCCTAACTTGGTGGAAGGGGCAAATGAGCTCCTTCATGCTTCTTTTATAAGGCACCTTCATGACCTAACCTCTTTCCATGTCTCTTATTATTACCACCTTGGAGATTAGGTTTCAACATACAAATTTTGAGGGGACAAAAACATTTGTACCATAATTCTTTCCCAACACCCCCATATATGGGAATCTTTAAGTTATAATAAATGGGGACAAAAGGGAAAAGGAAAGCTTGGTAATTTTTCTACAGTTGTTCCTTTTTCACCTATATTTTTCTACCTTTTTAAAGAGTACTGAAAATTATCTTATATATACCTTTTATGTATTTTTTTATTGTTATTATGTATTGTTGAGTTGGTTTGCTTTTAACAATACACAAAAGGTATATATAAGATAATTTTCACATTTTTTGATTATTTTTATGGGTTATTTTTTCCCTTTATCTTTCTGAAGATTTTGACCATATTTACTTTAAAATTATCTGGCATTATGTTTCTTAAAATATTCACTTTGAACCAATTTACTTCTTATAGCTGATTTTGTGTCATCCTTGGGGTTAGTTTCTTCATGTGATTTGTTAACTTCAGCTTGAATGCTTATTTCAATCGGAGCATCATTCTTTATGTAAATTATCACTTTTGTCTAGAAATCTCATGGTTATATTTGAACCATCAATAGCAAAGTGTTTTGATGTATTTTGGATTTTTTTTCAGATTATGGAGTATTTGCCTGCATATAATGAAACATCTTGGAGATGGAAACCAGGTCTAAACAGAAAATTCATTTATGTTTATTATATTCATTTATCAATACTTTATACACATGACCTGAAAGTAATCTGATACAACATTTTAATTAACTTTGTTTGTGAAACAAAGATTCACAATGTGGAATTTTTTTTATCTATGGTGCCAGGACGATGCTTAAAAGCTTTGGATTTCAAGTCTTCCCCTCACCCAGGATTATGGATGCTTAACCTGTACTGAAACAAGGGATACTATTAGTGTGGTTTAGAATGGATAACTTACTCTTTCTTGAGGTAATGGAATTATTAAGCAGAATAAGAGGGTGTTAATTAGTTACTCTCCTTAAACTGAGGATGCCAATAAATGGCTTGTTATTTGAGTTTTGGTTTGTTGTCTGTGTCATCTACTCTATCAGGGACATTTGGGAGTGTAGGTGATTAAGAGGTTGCTCAGAAGCCTTTAAGTCACAGCTTATAGAAATGCAATCTCTTAGCTCTTCTGGTGATGAGAAACTTGGTTCTGGAGCTCCTTCAAATGAAGGTGTCTGGGCAATGAGTTTCCTCTGGTGTTGGGTCACTATGACTGTTCATTATCTTGTACCTTTCTTTTTTATTTTTTTGGTTATGAGATATGTATTTTTTTAAATTTTTTATTGAGTTTTCAAAAATAAATGACAGTAGAATGCATTGCAATTCTTACTACACATATACAGCACAATTTTTCATATCTCTGGTTATATATAAAGTATGTTCACACCAATTCATGTCTTCATACATGTACTTTGGATAATGATGTCCATCACATTCCACCATCCTTGCTAACCCCCTGCCCCATCTCCTGCCCTCCCACCCCTCTCCTCTATCTAGAGTCTGTCTATTCCTCCCAGGCTCCCCCTCCTTACCCCATTATGAGTCAGCCTCCTTATATCAGAGAAAACATTCAATATTTGTTTTTTGGGGATTGGTTAACTTCATTTAGAATTATCTTCTGCAATGCCATCCATTAATTATGCCCATCAGCATTCTAATGCATTTTATGGTTTCTAGGTCAAAAAAGAAACTGTTGTGATCACATCCTTCCTGTTGCCACTCTATCTTCTACTCTGCTTTATTGATAATTTCTTTGAGTAGTCTAGAAAGGGCATCTCCAGTTCCTCATCATTCATACCTCCCTCCAATGGGACTGCCACGCTCAGACACCCATTTTGAAAAGCCCACGGGGTCCATTCTTATTCTAGCAGAAAGCTCAACAGCATTTGATTCAGTTGCTCCCCATTGTCTTCCTTCAACTTCTTTCCTCTCTCAGCTTTTATGTCACCTCTCTCACCATCATTCCCCCTTCAACTCTGAACTACTTTTGTTTCTTTTTCAAGATTCTCCTTTAATCTGATCCCTTAAATATTAAGTTTCTAGATGAGTGTGATGGCACACGTCTATTAATCCCAGCGGCTTGGGAGGCTGAAACTGGAAGATAGTGAGTTCAAAGCCAGCTTCAGCAACTTAGCAAGTCCCTAAGCAACTCAGTGTGACCCTGTCACAATAAAATACCAAAAAAAAAAAAAAAAAAAAAGGGGTGGGGGTGGGTGGGGAGCTGGAGATGTAGCTCAGTGGTTAAGTGCCCCTGAGTTCAATACCTGGTACCAATAAATAAATAAATAAATAAATTTCTTCCAAAGTTGAGTCTAGGATCTCCTCTTTTCACTCTCTCTTTCCTAGATAAAAGTGAACATTCCCATAGTTTTAAATACTACTCATAAGTCGATAGTTTCCAATTTCATACTTCCAGCCCTGGTGCACACAAAGAATGTTTAGCCAAATGGCAGGGCAATAATTAGACATGGATAGCTCACAGAAAGCTCAGATGAATATGCCTCAGTGGACATGCTGCCCTCTCTCTTCCTCTTTTTTAATTCAGTAAACCATGTGGAAATTTTAAGGTCCTTTTCTTTCCTCCTCTAACCCTAAATTGTAGATATTTTAATTGCTTAAAACAAACCTGAAGTAATACTACATTGATATGAGAACTGCATCTTCTCTTATTATCACAGTCTTACCCACATAGAACTCCTATGGGGGAAACAATTTCTTCTAAATCTGCTTAATAGATGAACACAGTGCTAAATAGGCCAGTTTATTCATTTTTGCTTTCTTTGTTCTCTCTTTTTCTAAACACTTTAATAAAATTTCAAAATCTATACTTTTTATTTTAATTCAGATCAATTGCATTTAGAATATCAAATGAAGACTCATTAGTTTCTTTCTAAAATGTTTTGTGGTTTACAGGGTTTTTTTTTATCATTTTACACACAATATTTTATTTAGTTCAAGACACATTACTTTCCTTTAAAACAATAGCATTTATTTTATCCCTTATAAATTTATTCCTTAAATTTTATAACTTAGACTCTTTCATAAAAACTAGAAATAAAGAAATTTATTTATCAGTAATCCTTGCAGTAAATATTTTACTTACAGAATAATGTATTTTATTTATGAAAAATAGTATCATAACACTCATTGTACAGGCTTAGAAACTCAGTGTAGAATTGTAAACACTGGTTAGTCAAGTTTGCTCAATTATAAGTCTCTGCTCTTTCTCATTTTTAGGAATATTTATGAAGTTCTATTTCTTGGTTATTATTTAGAAAAACTTTAGCAAGATTTGAATGTCTGTTTGTGCCTTTGCTAACTAACATGAATAATTGTGTAAGCTTCCGCTTTGCTTTCTTTCTAGGGAAACATGACTATAATAACATGACAGTTATAGGCGGGACCAGTGCCTATAACTGATTCCAAAGGTCACTGGATAGTGTTGTAAGAAAGCTATACTGGCAGATGTTCACCAACACTCCAAGATATGAGAAGTAGGAACATTCTCTGTGGGTTACCTTCATGCTATTTCTCAGGTAACTGACTTGAAAGTCTTTGTCTCAAAGTAAATTTAAAAATAAAGACCCCTAACCTTGGTGTAGAGACAAGTCTCAACAAGTGAATTTTATTCTTGAAAATTATAGGGAACATGAAATATTTTAAGCTAAATACTTGAAAATACAGGAATGGTAGAAAGAGGAAATATTATCGCCATAATATCTATAACATGCTATATATATATAATGCATGAGTAATAAGTTTAATCATATTACATAAAAGCTGGTAGCATTATAGTTGAAGACTAAAAATTTTCTAATTATATATAAGAGCAAATGAAATATGTATATTCAGTTTGCAATACTTTAATTGAAAAATTGTCATATACTTTTATGATCTGAAAAATCATAAAAGAATGTAAAAGATATTTTAAAAATTATAAATTAAAAATTCACGTGCATGGTCTTAGAAATAAACTTTATTAATATGTTGCAACATTTACTACTAGTCATTGTTTTTCTTTTTTTTATAATTTTTTTATTAGTTGCTCAAAACATTACAATGATCTTGACATATCATACATTTGATTCATTGTTTTTCAATTCAATCTTATTTAATTAAGATCAGAGTATATGTACATAATCTAAAGCCTTTAAAATTTTATGTTGTACCATGATAATTTTTCCATGTTTTTAAATTGTATTAGATAAAACATCTTTGTTGACTGCTTATTATGTCTCTATTTTTATTGACTTATTTAGTATTCTTCTTTTTATGTATTTAATTTGTAGTTAAATATTTTAACTAGCATTTTGATAGAAATTCATACGTATAAATTTGTATGTATATCCTTAATTCTTTTTCTCTCACAGAATTCTGAAGGTGAAGGTGAAATTCTTGGCTAAAGCTTATAAACCTAGCTTTACAAAATGTGCATTAATTTACATTTCAAATAGCCAGATGTTTGCTTGTTTTACTATAGTGATTGCCACTATTATCTTTTAGAAATAATATTTGCCAGTGTTATAGTGGACCTATAATATTTATTTATGTTTCACTTTAAATTGATTTGATCTCTAGTGATGGAACTCATATTTCACATAGTTAAAGTTAATTTGAAATATAACTGAGTGGATTTTCAGTAATTCTATGATTTCTAGCTATCTTTTTTAGTCTTAGTGGTTTTCCAATATTTTTAAGATTTACTTTTATGTTAGTTATAGTAAATCTCAACTATAAAATGCTTTTCAAGTCTCTTTCCTTGCTACCTCTTGGCATTTTTTTAAATTTCACAAAATTTAAAAAACAAATATATTGACCTTTTCCATTATGAGTTCTATTTGTAATATTTTTTAAGAAGGCCTCGTCTTCTAAGAGTTCCTTAGAAAGGTAAATTAGTTTTTTAAGAAATAATTTCCTCTTTTGTGTTGACAAGTGTTTAACTGCTTTTAGGATGGGGACTGATTTGTGGTAGATATTCATTTTCATGGGATACATGCTGACATTGCTATTGATTTCAAGTTACACACAGAATCAGTTCATAAAATACTTAAAAATTCAACTATTGCCCTTTGTATATCTGTGGGAGCTGGCTCCTGAACACCACTGCATTTCAATCTTGAATTTACTGGACACTATAGCACATACCTACAATCTCAGCTATATAGGAGGCTGAAGCAGGAGGATTGTTTGAGCCCAGGAGTTTGAGGTCAACTTTAGCAAAAAGACCCTGTCTCAAAAACAACAACAACAACACACACATGTGCGTTCGCGCGCGCGCACACACACACACACACACACTATGAGAGAGAAATCTGCTGTATCTTGACTTTATTTCATAAAACAGCAAAATACAAAGATATAACTTGAAATTTTCTTCCCCTAATTTTTTTTTTCTGAAAGAAAAACCGTTAAATAGTCTTGTGCTAAATAGTCTTTTTGCTGTGACAAAATAATTAATAAACAATTTAAAAGAGGAAAAGTTTATTTGGCTCATGGTTGGTTTCAGAGGTTTTAGTCCATGGTCACGTAGCTGTGTTGCTTTGGACCTAAGAAAGCACAATTCATCATATCATGGGTGGAGCATGTGACAGAGGAATCTTCTCTTTTCATAGCAGCCAGAAAGATAAAAAAAGAAAGAAAGAGAAAGAATAGGGGTCATGGCCACAATATCCCCTTTGAGGATATGGCCCAATGACCTGATATCCCCCAAGTAGGTCCCACCTCTTAAAGATTTCACCGCCTCCCTGAGTGCCACATGGAAGACCAAGCCATTAACAACACAGGGCCTTTGGGAAATATTCCAGATCTGGACCATAGCAAGTTTTTTCCTTATCTTTTGATTTGTGATGTTTTCTTTTGCATACTTAAGAATATTATTTATTTTTGAAAATGTCACACCATTATTATTCTGCACAAAGTTTTATTTTACATATATAACTTATTGAAAGTATTTTCAGTTATCATTATTGTATTTTTCAATTGGTTTTATGAAGGTAATGTCTTATATTAACATAGAAATACTAAGTATTGAAGATATAAATTATTTCCCATTTACTCATGTAACAAACAATATGCTTACAATATAAATTATTTTCCATGAACTCATGTAACAAATGAGATGCTTATACTGAAGGATTTTAATTATGATTTTATGTATTTTTTTAAACTATTAAAACTACATATTCACTTTAAATTATATCTATTCCCATCAGTGATGGGCTTTAGAATTGTATTGTTTGGTTCCAATGGTATTTAATTTACACTCATGCTATAAATCATTGAAACCTGTATTTTTACTCAATAATTATTTACTCAATACTGACTAATACATACTGAGCATAGTAATGAACTCTGGTTAAAGTGCAAAGGAATAAAGCAGTCTCTAACTTCATGAGGCACACACCTATACAATGCAGTATATTTTCATTTTAAAATATTGAATATCTCTGCATTAATTTACATGAAAATTTTATCTTGATTAAGACTGTAGTTTACTTGGAGGGCTTCTTCCTTCTCCTCCTCTTCCTCCTCTTCTTCACAGTAAGCTCCATCCAGAAATTGAACACCATCTGGGTTTGTCCAAGTCCTTGCCATGTACCTCTTCTTCCTCTTTTAGTGTTTTTCTGATGCCTTCACATTTTTAAGTATTCCTAGAACTTTAGAGAGTTCATATTTAATGAAGCAGGACTGTTTTTGACCGGTAGCAAACAGAAACTGACAGATAAATGATTTATTTCTTCTTCCAGGCAGACAATTCTGACATAATTCAGAAATATTTTAGGATGGTCTGGTTTTTAGCATATGTCACTTATATCACAGGCCAACTTTTTATTGGTATTCTTTTTCTCCTCCTCCCTTTTTTCCTTTATCAGATCTCTCAGTGGTATCAGGTTTAACAAATACAACACCCAAACCCTACTTACACATGAACCTTTGAATCAGGTGGTCTCCGGGAGTAGGAGGGAAAGTGGCTCACTTGTTCTTTGTATGTACCCTTTTATTCAGCTGCACTTGATGGAGATGAAACTAAAGAATTCATGAGAATGACCACAAGCCAAGGTGGACCTTCACTCACTCAACAACTCTTTTTTAGACTCTAGTCTCCTGTTGTTTCAAATCTTCCAGGCACCATTATCTGGCCCCTATGAACTGCTCTTCACTTACTGAGCTGGGGGACTACTTTGTCTTCAGGTACCAAGAAACAAGTTATGCCTCTCATATCTTTTTAATCTTTCACTTAGTTTACTGCATAATCCAGAGTAAATGCTAATGACAAATCTTTGAATGATTGGATGAATAAATGAATAAATAATTATGTTCAATCTTAAGACAGTCACTCAGACAGCTGGGAGCTAAATTGGTCTCTTCTTCCACTGAATGATGGTCCAGATGGGAGGAAAATTAGTTAGAAGTAGAGAACACAGGATGTGTTTTTTTTTCTCATTATCCTTTCTTTATTAAAGATTACCTTACCAGGTTCAAAAGGTTTTACTTTAATTGGATAAACCTGTTTGGGATTAACTATCACTATAGAAACATGGAAACAATATGTTGTAAGCAATTAAGAAATCTGTACCTTTAAATATTTAGGTATAGTTAAAATTTTAAATTTAAATTTAGGATTCATATGTAGCAATTACAAGATATAAATAAGAATCTTTCATCTTCATGCAGAATGAGAATCACTATATTGATAATGTGAATCACTTCATGCAACCTTAAGAAAGTTTAAAATTTTATGTGGAATGAATACTACTGCCCCATAGCTTTTATTCATATGCATATACAGCTTTATTTAAATATATGTATAGGTAATAGGATGGATCTTTAAACTCAAAATAATTTACATGATGAGGCTCAACCTAAATATAAAATCAGGTCATTTTTTTCTCCTTGCTTACTTATAACTTATTAAGATTCAATATTCCTACACTAGACAGCATTTCTTACTAATTTAATGTGAAATTTAAAAATCAAAATAAATAAAAATATTATTCTGAATCATATAAATACCTAAAATTTTACCTAGATTTTGTCCATCAGAAAATTTGTCTTAAAAAAAAAGAAAATTTGTCTTACTGTTGATTTACTACAAAATGTGAAGATAGTGTATATTATTAATATTGATCTACTAATTTCTACTAAGTCTTTATGGTTCCAGGTGCAATGGATGGAGGGGAAAAGAAAATAACATTTATTAACTTTCTTAATACATTTAGGAAATAAACTCATATACAGGGAATGAAATCAAAATTTTCTGAAATATTACTAAGCATACCCTAATGAAAGTAACAATATTTCTGTTATTTTTCATACACATACAAGTATGTATATTTTAAGTGTTTCAAGTGCTTTGGGGTAATTTAGTTCACTTCTGAACTATAGTTTCATCTGCTCATGGTGTCCCCTAAAAGTCCAGGTGTGAGGTAATGAAAGAATGTTTAGAAGTGGAATGGTCAGGTTATGCGTGCTACCACCTAATCGTTTTTTTTTTTTTTTTTTTCACTTGAATGGAATAACTAGGTGGTTACTGTGGGCAGGTAGGTTGTGGTCAGGGGAAATAGGTCATTAGGGATGTGACTTTGGGGTTTATATTTTGTCCCTGATGAGGAACTCATTCTCTCTGTTTCCTGGTTGGCATAGCTTGAGCTCTTTTCTTCCAACAAACCCTCCTACCATGATGTATTGTCTCGCCTTAGGCCCAGAGTTATGAAGTTGGCAGACCATGAACGGAACCTCTGAAACCATGAACTCAAATAAACTTTCCTCCTCTACATTGTTTTTGTCAGGTCATTTGGTTATAGCAATGAAAAGCTGACTAAAACAGAATCCATAGTGAATGTACTAAAATGAAAGGATTAGCCATTGGAAACCAAAAATGCAGTGCAGCTTGCTCCACAGTTCCTTCAGTCTGTTCTGTGGTTTTTTTGCCTCAAAACAGTACTGACAGCAGGGAACTTGATCAAGAAACCAGAGTACTGGAACTAATGATATTGTAATTTCCATGTAGATCTTCTGGAGGAATTTGAAATTATCCATGATGTCTCTTCCCTTTTTCTCTTCACTCTGTGTTTCCATATAGACTGAATGTAGGCAGTGGACCATAAGTGTCGAGAAAAGGCTGGAATTTTAGTTTTGAAATCCATGTCAGAGAAAACAGCCATTTTTTTCCCTCTTCACTTTCTTATCTCTTCTTTGAAAACTACTAAATATTTTGTATTGGGGGAACTTAGAATATAAATTTTAGACCAGTATTTCACTTCTCACACTTCTATATTCTAATTGATACATTTATAATATTCTAACTATAATAATGTATCTCTTAAAACATTTATTTCAAACTCACATTTAGCATAATGCATTTTTCAACTCATGCCCCAATACTTCCGTTTAAAAATGGTTCTTCTGTGGTTGTACCTCTGCAAGCCCTCCTACCCTCTTCCTATGGAAAGATTCTCTTTCCTGTTTTGAAGACCAAAGTCAACATTAGTAAACTTCAGTTTCCAACCTATTTTTCTCTTCCTAAGAATTTATATAGATTAAGTGCCATCATACAGATTATGCCATAACTGATCAACAAAACCTGAAGCCTGGATAAGTACTTCCATTGCTATCTTTATGCATGACATTTCCATAACACAATATAAAATAGAACAAAAGTCCACATGCCTTTGAAAAATATCTAAATTGTTGAAGTGTACATGAGCAAAGTTTATTCTATGTGTAGGCCTTTAGGGCTACAGTAACCTTGGGTTTGCATTTCTTTCTAGTTCATTTAGAATGACAGGATCACTAGATAGGAGAATATTGTACTTTTTATTTTTTGAAAGAGCTAAGGTACATATAGCTGTTGTTTTATTAATAGGGTGATTTTTCAGAAATTCCTACTCAAATATTAAAAAGCACCCCCAAAATAAAAAGTATGCAATGCTTCCAAAGGAATGTTAGAACTCAAAGTTAATAGTTTAAATTATTTCCCTTCAGTTATAAATTTTTTTATCATTTCTCTTATTGAAACTTATTGATTATACACTTATGACACAGTTAAAATGACCCTAATATCTCTTTATGAGTCTTTGAAACATTTTTAAATGATCTTCTGTATTCAGTGATAAGAAAGCTTGAATGTGTTTTTGAATTATTTATCAAAGCCTCTTTTTTAGATGTAATGAATTTAACAAATATTAGAGGGAAATGATTCCAAAATTCTGATTTCTGATACCATTTATTAGTTTTGCTTATACTTGGATATCTTATAGATGGACTCACAGAATAAACTTTAGGTTTAGAATCTTTCTCACATTATTATCATTGTGATATTAGGTATTCTGTGGTAGTTCTTTAAATTGCAGGATAGTATTCCATGGTATGAATATAAATTTTTTGTCCAACCCTCTGTAAATTGACTTTAAATTGTCCCTCACATTGGGTTATGTATTAGTCAGGGTTCTTTAGAGGAACAGATTCAAAGGAAGTGTAATTGTAAAAGGGGGATTTATTAGGTTGGCAATCTGCAGGCTGGAGAGCTGGAAGAACCAGTAGCTGTGCAGTCCAAGAGGCTGAATCTCTAGATCAAAAGGGATTAAGGATGCTACCCTAGTCCAGACCAAAGGCTTCTGCAGCATCCTCATTGGAAGAGCGAGGAATTGAGAGTCAGATGATTGTAGCAGCAATCAATAACCCATTCAAGAAGAATCAGGGTCTGTTGCTACTTCCTTGTTCTTCCAGCTTTTATCCCAGCTAAGCCATCATTCCATTGATCAGTGCTGCCCACACTTAGGGAGGGCCTTCATTTCAGTTGGCTATCCCACATGCCAATCATTCCTAGACACACCCTCACACACCCATAATCCTTACCATCCTTTAATCCAATCAAGTCAATGATTCAAATTAACCATTACAGGTTAATTTAAAAGACAATATTATGAGCATTCTTGTATGTATGTTTTTATTTTCATTATATAAAAATATATAGTAACGTTCACTATATTGTAGGTCAATATAAAAGACTGAGTTTGTGGGTAAAAGTATATGTGCATATTCAGGTTTAGTAGACAAAAATTAGTCTCTCAAAGCATTTTCACCAATTTACAGTCATACTAGCAGGGGATTAATTTTTCAGGGGTGCTATTTGTTATTACTAATTTGGTATTTTCTGCCTTTTTCATGTTAACCATCTGTTGTGTTTGTGATTTTAATTAGTATTTGCTTGTTGACTAATGAATTTGAATACCATTTTATGTATTTAGTGGCTTTGTGTAATATCATTTATAAAATGCTGTTTGAGTTTTCTGTCCATCTTTCTACAGGGTTGGCACTTTGTCTTATTGATTTATAGGAAATTTTTCAATATTCTTTATGAGTCCTTTGTCAAATATATAAAACATCTCCTTTCAAAATGCAGTTGTCTTTTATTTCTCTAAACTTTCTGTTTCTCCTTTTTAAGAGAAATTTTTACCTATACCAAGGTCACAAGGATATTCTGTTATGTTTTTCTCCAATAGTTTTATTTTTCAGTTTGGTAGTAGATCAACAATACTGTTGGAATTCATTTTTATGTATGGGGTAACAGAGGTTTGATTTGGTTTTTTCCATATAGATGTATAATTAACATAACACCATCTATTAAAAAGAAATTCTCTTTCCAACATTTCATTGTAAGCTGTATCACAAATCAAATGACCTTCTCTGTGTGGATATGTTATGGTTGTTCTATTTTATTAGTCTTTAAATGCCTTGCTAATAGGGAAGTTTTCAAGGTATTATTAGCTAATATCTCAAACACAGAACTCACTTATAATGAAATTCATTTTTCAGGATAGTAAATATAGGTTTACATTTCCAGGACTCAATAATTTAAATTTTTGCAACTTTACATATTCAATTAGGTCATCAAGTGTTTTTATGCCTGATAAGGTGGCTGATGAGTTCACACTCTTCATGACCTGACAGCTAAATAATTTTCTTGTTATTCTCTTGTTCTTAATTATCTTCAACATGTGGCTTCTCTTGGTGAATTTCTTAGAACACTTGACCTTTCAGTGTAGTTAAAACTAGGTAATAGAAACTCTAGATCTCCTTAATTAGAAGTATCATGTTAATTTTAATAAACTAAAAAGGAAATGATGCTATTACCAACCCCCTCCATTAAAAAGCTTAGACTTTTATCCCAAGATAACTCCTGATCCATCATATGGTGTAAAGACTCTTTAAGAGTGACAGTTTCAATCTGAATATAAAATATAAATGCAAATTTTAATTTTTTCTGTCATTTTTTTTCTTCTTAAAAGATGTGTAAACAAAGCAAATAGAATTTCTGCTTCTAATCATAATGAAGAAACAGGGACTTGTCTTACCCTCCTGCCTGAAACAACTATAAAATTAGACAAAATATATGAAAGCTATTTTGGATATTTGATTCCAGTCAGGAGAAGGTTCCTGCAAAAGGGGGAATTACAAGATGAGCCCCACATTTGCCTCAAGTTATTGTCTAAAGTGTGGTTCATGCTGGAATGCAGGGAGAAGCATGGATAGCTTAATTGAATGTAAGATGATTGTGGATCCTGTAAGTCACTCTGCAAATGGTGGAAAAAATTGGTATATGATGGGAGGAGTTGTTAAAGCTGCTTACTCTTTGCTCTAAATTCTAGAATTATAGGTGAGTCTTGAACATTCATGCCAATTCTTGACTCTCAATTAATTCCTTGTCTGAAAATTCCTATTCTAGAATTCCATGATTCTGCCTCCAAATTTTGTTGCATAATGCCATATGTTTTTAACTTTTTTTAAATGAAGATTTTTTTAAGGGAAAAAAAAACCTAGAAGGACCTTTCTAAATTTTCCCTAATTGCTAGGGATGTTGCAAATTTTTTCATATATTTGTTGTTCATTTGTATTTCTTCTTTTGAGAAGTGTCTGTTTAGTTCCTTTGCTTATTTACTGATCAAATTTCTTTTTAAAGGTAGTTTTTGAGTTATTTATATATTCGGGATACTAATCCCTGTTGGAGGAGTAACTGGCAAAGATTTTTTTCCATTCTGTGGACTTCGTCTTTACACTCTTTGTTTTTTTCACCATGAAGAAAACTTTTAATTTGATACTGTCTCATTTATTGATTTTTGGTTTTATTACTTGAGCTTTAGGGGTCTTGTTAAAGAAGTAGGTCCCAATGCCAATATGTTTGAGCCTTGAGTCTGTTGTTTTTTTATAGTTGTTGCAAAGTTTCTGGTATAATTCCTAGGTCTTTGACCCACTTTTGATTTGATCTTGGTTCAGGGTGAAAGATAGGGATTTAGTTTCATTCTTCTATACATGGGTATCCAATTTCCCTGGCACCACATATTTTCATCTTATTCAATAGCATTTTTTGTCAGCCATGATGTAGTCATCTTAACAGAGGTATAGACACACATGGGTTGAATTACATGGTTTTTCTAGTTGATGGGCATGATTTGGGAGCAGAAATTAAGCTAGTTTTAAGGATTAATATTGCTTAATTTTCAGGGTCATGAGTAGGAAATTATTTCAGATCTTTACCTCCTTTTTTCCTAGATGTTTTAATCATCGAATTAAAGAATTAATCCCTTCCCTTTTCTATATACTAACAAGTAAACTTTTAGTAATTTCCTTTCAGATTTGTTCATTATAATCCATATATATTTACTAGGATTAAGGCTTAAACAAAGTAAGCACATAGATAATTTATCTCATTATCTTTTTATAATAATAATTATTATTTTTAGTCATTTTTCACATCAATGTAGTATTTTGAAGCAACCTATTGGCAGAAAATTCTAATATAAAGTTCATTTCTAATTTCTTGATGATTGTGAATTTAAATTTTGAATAAGATCTTGAAAAATAAAAAAAGGATAGAGATGATAGCAAGTAAGGGGCTTACTAAGAAACATGGATAAAACCAATTCCATGTCACGGATTTTTGCAAAAACTGAAAGTTTTATTGTTAAGCTGACCAGCAAGGAGGTTAGAATCAGAAACCCCAAATCTCTTTCCATGATCTTTTGTCAGTGGGGTAATTTTTTGTTTATTGGATAGTGAGAAGAAAGAGTTTTAATGTCCCTTTGTAGAGGCACAGACAGTCATCATGCCTCTTCACAGATTCCATGTTTCTTTTGGGGTGGTAATTATCATATTTTGAGCAGAAGATTTTGAAACTGTGATGTCAAAATGTCACTGACCACCCAGATGTGGGAGCACATGCCTGTAATCCCAGGGGCTCAAGAGGCTGAGACAGGAGGATCCGAGTTCACAGCCAGACTCAGCAATAGTGAGGTGCTTAGCAACTCAGTGAGACCCTGTCTCTAAATAAAATATAAAATAGGGCAGAGGATGTGGCTCAGTGGTTGAGTGCTCCTAAGTTCAATTCAAAATTGAATTGGTCATAATTTTACCCTACTATTTACCGGTCCCCCCCCAAAAAAGATTTCACTGACCAGATGAGCTGGCTTTTTCTGTGCATGTCCAATCTTGAAAAACTAGTTTCAATACATCCATGAACAGACTCTGGGAAACAAAAACAAACAAACCAAAAACTGAAGAACTTAGTTATTTTAAGAATTTATGTCCAGACTTTAGCTCATTTCAGAGATGTTATATCTGTAGGGTTTAGTTTCCCTTCCTTAAAATAGAGATGTTAACAATAGGGTGTTTGAAGAATTCCATTAGAATATTTCCGATAAAGAGCTTAGCACTCTTCTTGGGTATAGTAAATCTTATAAACTTCAACAGATTGCAAAAAAGTTCAGAGAGAAAGCACGCATTAATAAACTCTCATGGATTTCCATCCCAGGAAAACTGAGTTAATTTCATCCTAACTTCAACATCGGTGAGCAAATTTCCAAAAACTCTTTTTGCTTAGAATCATGACAAGAACCTCAGGGAATAAGAACTTATCAGAGCAAATCTTCTTTGCTCCTATAGTGACTCCCTCAGGTCTTAGATGTAATTTCATAAGAGACCCCAAAGATAAAAGCCTGACTTGCAGAACAGAAAACTAGTGGCTCCAGAACCTACTTACATATCTTTTACTTCTAAATTGCTATGGGAATTTTAATAAACTTCCTTTGCATTCACATGCTACATCAGAAATGCAATGAAAGTTTAAAGCTCTTTTCTGTATTAGACAAAGGCTGGCAAAGTCACCCATAAATGCATTTGAGCTATTAAATTCAAGTCTCAGCTGGCCTTCAGCTCCACCCTTTTCTAGCTAATGGCAGTTGTCTGGGCCAAGATTTGCAGATAACCCTTGAGGGGCACTTAAGAATAATGACCAGAGAAAGCACCTTCTTCCATCAGTGCTTCTTGTCATGAGTGAATCCAAGAACGTCTCAAGTCACTCCTGAAAAATGTGATTCTGCTCTGTGAGGGAAGAGGAATACAGAAAGAGGAAGAATACTGGGAATTACCTTCCCCTAAAAATCCAGATATGTGCAGGGCCTCCTTGTTTTGGTAATGATAGAGAAAACAATTTGGATGTAGGAATAGCAGGGGAAACCATGAGTCAAAGACCTGGGCCCTTTGACAAAAAGAAGATGTACTTTTTAAAGAGATCTGATTAATGGGCAGAAGTGAGTTTACAGCTGAAGCTGGTAGAGTCCCGAATTTTACAAATGTTTCAGGGAAGGGATTAAAAACAAAAGCATTTGGGATCCAGGGGTGCAGGTGGGGTAAGCACAGCCCTGAAGTGGGATTTTTATAAGCAATAGTGAAATCATGACATGAAATCGTATATTGCTGGAAGGAATTAGTTTCAGGAATGTTAGGTCACATAGGCAAGGACGTTCAAAGTTGTGGCTGATTCCCTTCCATAAGATAGAAAATAGTCATCCTGATAGGACCTAGCAAAATCTGATATGTATGCTCAGAGAAACCTGGATGGAATATATTCTGCACTGATTTAGGGATCAACACTAAGACTTGGGGAAAGAAATATTATAAAATGCAAGAGATAGTTTAAAAAATTAAATTACTGAATTTTTAAGGAATGACACTACTATAATTTAATAAAAAATATCAAAAAATAATAAGCAAAAGGTTTTGTTATGGATACCCATTAGGGTACCTGTATTCCTCCACCTGAAGCTAGAGTAGAAAACTCTCATGATTCTTCTTCTTTTCCTGTTTAGCCCACAAAAGAATGTTGAGAAGTATGATGCTAATGACCTCTCTTGGGCTTAATTTGGTTGTGCTTTCTTGACCAATGTGTGCCTTCATTTGAGTAAGTCAGAAGAGTAGGATTGTGTCTGTCCCAAACAGCATGAATGAAATAAGCTTAGCCCTGCAGTCCTTTCCCTGACTAGAATCAATCCAGGTTAAATCCATCTACTGCAAGGATGTTATCTGAGATGACAGGGTCTAAGATGTCACCAGTTTATTGGCTTTTAAACAAGCTCAGAATTACTTTAGCTTCCTGAGGATTTTTAGTTTGATGAAAACCAGTTGAAACTCACCTCTAATTTCTTGATGTAAGGCCTAGCATTCTATCTCAAGTCTACTTAATAGACAATAGACAAATCTAATTATATTCACTATGATTGTCCTTTTACTTTTTTTAAAGAAAAGGTCATTGAAAATATTCTCTAGGAAATTCAAAGTGCATATTCAGAATGAAAATTACAGGGAAATCTGGCCAATGCTTTCCTGTGTTCTGTTCATAGAATCATCTCATCTCCTGCACAGGACAGAGGCAGAAACTGTTGTCCCAAATTAGACAACACACCACATCAGAAATTGAGGAAGTGCTGTGAGGAATATTTAACAATTAGCAATTTTCTCATAAAGCTGATGCCAATCCTAGCACGACAGAATTAGGCAAAGGAAATAATTTAGGAATAGGAAAGAAGTTTACTTCAGTTTCCATGTTATCTCTCATTCTCCTCTTCCCTTTTCTCCTCACAATATTTCAACCAACCAACCCTCTTTATTTCCATGTATACTAATTTGTAATGCACATTCATTCAAAATACAAGTCATCTTTCCAGTCATTTCTTGCCCCAAAATTTTAGTGTGTAGGTGTTACAATTGTCTATTCCAATTTTGAACCATTCTCCTTTTTGTGGATGTGGATGAACATGATAAACTTATTCTATATGATTCTATGATCTAAGATCATTATAAAATTTTGTCTAAGTAAAATTATTTCCATGATGGGCCGGGGATGTGGCTCAAGTGGTACTCGCTTGGCATGCGTGGGGCTCTGGGTTCGATCCTCAGTACCACATAAAAATAAAATAAAGATGTTGTGTCCACCGAAAACTGAAAAATAAATATTTAAAAATTCTCTCTCTCTCTCTCTCTCTCTCTCTCTCTCTCTCTCTGTCTCCCTCTCTCTCTCTCTCTCTCTCTCTCTCTCTCTCTTTAAAAAAATTATTTCCAGGAACAGAGGATATAACTAAAGAATATTTTCTGTAACTAAATAATGTTCTCTTTTGAACATTAGGGCTTTTGTTCAGTTACTGGGTGTGAAAATCCAAATGAAGACTGAGAATAGATTCCAGTTAGGTCCCATCAACAGTCATAGAGAGCTGTGGGTAAGAGGCTGATGCATTCCACCTGCTAGTCATAGTCCAATCTGGAACCATTCACCAGGTATCCTGTGGTTACTAGTAGTTCCTGATGGCCTTGTTGACAGACAGACACACAAGTTTCAAGTTTCTGAGGATCCTAATGGGTTGCATCTTTTTCATGTTTTTTTATTTTTTATTTTTCCTTGCATTGCTTAAAGGCCTCCATGGCTACTTGCCTTGTGTATAAAAAGATGATCTCCAAAAGGCAAACAAGAGTATCTATTTGTTACTTTAAGTTTTAATTAGCTATCATAGCAATGTTAATGAGGCATATGTGGCAGATAATAGGCTGCAAATACATAAAGCATAAAATGTGATGTGCTTGACCTCTAGATAGCTATAAAACTATCACCACCATCAACATGAGGAACACACACATCACTCTTTGGAATGTCCTCGTGCCCCTTTGAAACTTTGCTCTCCTACCATTTTCTACACTCACTACCCAGTTAGGAGGCAATCATGATCTTCTTTTTGTCACTAAGTTTGTTTTACATTTTCTAGGACTTTATACAGAATAGAATCATATACAGTATGTGCTTTTCTTTCCTTTTTTTTTTTTTTTTTTTTGGTCAGGTCCCTTGCATTAACATTATTGTTTTGGCTTTTATCCATGTTTAACAATATTGTAACTATTCTTGGTTCTTTATCCATTTTTATAATTTTTGGAAAAAATTTAATTCCACAAAAAACTTGTCTATGAGTAGTTAATTCAAATTGCATTAAAACTATAGTTCAATTTGTAAAGAGTTTACACCTTAATTGTTATGCCTTTATGTCAGAAAACATTGCCTGTTTTTTCATTTATTTGGGACTGATTTAGTCTCTTAAAGTCAAGCTTGTATTTCCTTCATAGATGATTGCATATTTTCCAGCAGATTTATCCCTAAGTAATATGTCTGCATTAATATTATTATACATACATACAAAATATTTAAATATTTGCTTTGGGAGACATATTTAGAGAGGTTTTTTTTTTAGTAGTATTTGAACACAACACCTTTATTTTATTTATTTTTATGTGGTGCTGAGGATGGAACCCAGGGCCTTGCATGTGCTAAGCGATCACTCTACCACTGAGCCATAACCCCAGCCCCTAGAGAGATTTTTAACTGTGTTCTTTTTTCTTTTGTTTATAAGGTAATTTTTTTCCTCATGTACATTATCCTTTACTTTTGAATATAAAATTTGTTATTAAAATATTGAAGCATAAAACATAAGAAAACAGAAGACTGTTAAATGAACAAAAAATGCAGATCAAAATTTTGATTTTAAATTATGAATTGAATGTTAAATGTTGAAGGAAGATGAAACTTTCAGAAAAAAATTAGTGTTTTTATATAAATATGATCTATATACTCTGTAATATATAATAAAAATAAACATGTTAATACTGAAATGAATTATTTCTGTTAGGTTGGTACTTCTGTAAAATAGTTAAAATCTGAAAAGAGATGTGAAAATGACTTGAGGTGAATCTCAATTGCCAGATCTGCAGCTTTTGGCTCTGTTTTCTAGTAAATTAATGAACGTTTAGGTTTGTGATTGAAAACAAAACCTGTGAATTGATTTTCAAAGGAATTTTATGTCAAATCTTTATACATCTACCATGTTACCAAGTGAATTTTGATGAAATGCAGTTAGCAAATGAATTTTCATAATTCTTGCAGATAGGAAAACACTTATATTAAAATGGACAGACAAGAAAATTATAGGAACAGATAAAGGGAAATGGAGTGAAACAGCCTAACTTCTCTCAAACCATTTATGTCATTGCCTCTTATTTTAAAGAAGTCTCTTACTACATTGGACCATTAAGAAAGTCAGTGTGTTAGCAGATATGTTGTTTCTATTTCCATATTGAGATTATGTAGGAAATATAATAAGAATTAATTTCAAACACATTAAAATAGCATAAACATTTTAATAACTTAAGAAAAGTCAGTGAGGGTAAAAACTAAAACTTTGCTACGACAAAATACATGAAAAGATTAATTTATAAGGAGCAGTTTATTTTGGCTCACTATTTCAGGGGTTTCAGTCAATGGTCAGCTGGTTCCATTGCTTTGGGGTCTGTTGTAAACCAGGGCATCATGACAGGCAGCACGTGGTAGAGCAAAATTACTTTCCTCCTGAAGTCAGGGAAGCAGAGAGAGAGAGAGAAAGACAGAGAGACAGAGAGAGACAGAGAGAGAGACACAGAGAGAGGGCCAGGGACCCAATATCTGCTTCAAGAGCACACCCCCAATGGCCTGACTTCTTTCCACTAGGCCCCACCTGTCAAAGTTTCCAACACTTCCTAAAAGTGCCACAGCTAGCAGCCAAGCCTTTAGCATACTTTGTCCTAAACCCCAATACTGCAGAATGGAACCTTAGTTAGAGATAGGGTCTTTATAAAGGCAATCAAGTTCACATAAGGTTAGTAGGGTGGGTTCAAACCCAATATAACTGAGGTCCTAATAAAAAAGGAAAATTTAAGGAAAGTCACACATGGAGGGAAGATGTAATAAAACAGAGAGAAAAGATGGCCACCTACAAGCCAAGGAGAGATTCCTGGAGCCCTTGAGAAGGAACTAACCATGCAAACATACCAATGTCTTTTTTCTTCTCTTCCCTCTCATCTACCGTCCCTTCCCCTCCCCCTCCCACCAGCACCACTACAATCCTCCTCCTCCTCCTCTACTACTACTACTCTTCTTCTTCTTCTTCTTCTTCTTCTTCTTCTTCTTCTTCTTCTTCTTCTTCTTCTTCTTCTTCTTCTTTCTCTCCCTCTCTCTCTCTCTCTCTCTCTCTCTCTCTCTCTCTCTCTCTGTGCTGGGATTAAACCCAGGGCTTTAAGCATGATTAACATACACTCTGTGACTGAGGTCACCCCCAAAACCCATGTCAACATCTTGATTTTAAACTTCTAGCTTCCAGCACTGAAAGACAAAAAATTCTTATTTAAACCACCCAATTTATAGCACATTGTTGTGGTGACTCTGGCAAACACACATAATTACTATAAAAATTTACCTGGAGTTTTTGAGTTGAGAAAAAAAAAAAAGAAAAGAAAAACTTTTCACCAGATTGTAGGCACAAATAAATTTCCAAAAATGAAACTCCTAAATATTTTGACATGTGTGAAACATATTATTTTACTTTTTAGACATTCTCTTGAATATGAAGGCCATTATTCAGAAAAAAATTCAAGTACATAATTAGGTGGGGCAATATGGATTATCCAGACCCATTTCTTTACATATAGAAAAGGCATTTTAAGGAAAAATATAGCATGCTATAAATTGAAGATTAGAAACATAAAGAAAAAAAGTATATAACCAAGGGCAACTAAATCCAAAATGTAATATCCTCCTGAGGAAACTGGTAAAACTATTTTTGTTTTTACAATCTTAGCACATTATATCCTTTTGAGTATTTCCACTGTCTCCCCTCAGGATATATCTTCTTAATAAACCAGAACAGAAACATTGAAATGTATACTGGGGATCTTCAGTGGGCTGCTTTGCATTTTTAATCTTAGGTAATGATCTTTCAGATATACACTGACTTAAACACTAAGTCATTTTTAAAAAACCTTTTCAGGTATATAGCTTTATAAATGTATATATTCCCAAGTACTCACAAAACAAGCATTTAACCACAAGACAAAGACTACAGAACACACATCTTTAATTTCATCTGAATGTTTGACTTCAAGTCAACATTTATTTATTGGAGCAAGGAAACTGGCAGATTCCATACTTCCCCTACCACAGATCTCCTTTTCTGGAATGAGAAATAAGACTGGTGTAAGAAGAAACTGAAAGTCATTCACATAAAATCATTTTTATATAAGTAAGATAGTTTCATGCTCATATGATTGCTTTGCAGAACATAAGACATGCTACCAAGTGACCAGGGTACCAAGGTGTGGGTGGAGAGCAGTTTTTGAAAGGTACATCTGAGAGAAGGTGCCTTTATAATTGAGTGGGTTCTGTGATATTTGAGTGAAAAACCTCCATACACTAAGGCATTGAGGTAGGATCCAAGCATGGTATATTAAAAGACAGGGAGAGCAGAGTGTCTGGAGAGCGGGAAGCAAATGGTAATATGTACAGCAGAGACTGAAAAGGACTGGGGTCAGGGAGGCCTTGTAAATGATGGCCAAGAGCCTGGGTTTGATTCAGAAAGTCACTGGTGGGTTCAAATACGAGAACAGGATTTCCTAAGATATGTTTTTAAAAGATCATGTTGGCTGCTCTGAAAAGAATGAATTGTCGAGGGGAAAAATGTAAGGATAGAGATGAGTTCTAGGACTGCCTTCCTCACTGCTGTATTTTCTGGAGTGAGCATACAGTAGCTGCTCAGGATTTGCTAAATGACTGAATTAATGACTTACTGGGTTGCAAGTGGTCTGTGTGAGGAATCTGTGGAATAATTTGTTGAAGAATGGATACGGTTGGTAGGCCTGTCGGCCCTATATTTCTCTCTTAGCTGCATAAATAACAACATCTTAGAAGACGTGGAATAGTGATTTGAGTAATGGCAGTTAATACTCACATTGTGTATAAATATAAAAAAGAATTTTACAAAGGAAGAAAATGACCAAACCCACCATTAACTTACAAGGCCTATGAATCAGCCATAGCAGCATATGAATTTTTAATTAACTATTACACTTCTCTGAAATTATACTTTTGCATTCGATATGTCCCTGAGGATAATGCAACTACTCCATTAAACATGATTAAAATAGAAAACATATTTTATCACATTAAAATTCATTTAATAATCATCCAGAACCTCCCATTATTTCAGGTATTATAAAAAGTTGGGAGAAAAAAGCAACAGTAACCCATTCCCAATGTCCAGCTGGGTATAGTGGCACCTCCAGACCTGGTTATGAGGGGTTCCATTCCTATGCCTCAGTCTCCAGAAGGTTCACCAACATTGAAACACAAGGGCTTTTTTTTTTTTTTTTTTAATTTGCTCTTATTAGAAAGTTGTAAGACTGTTTGGCCATCTATTGAACCAAGAGAAAATATCAGAAAGCAGAAGTTCACTTCCCTCGGTCAAAGGATAGGGAACTGAGTGAGGGAAATGAGCCTGTGTGGGTACTATGTGGCCAGAGAAAGGGTAACTGCATTTCTCAGTGACTTCCCAGATCATCCAAGCCAGGGCCTAAGCAGACTGTTTGCAAAGATCATCCTGTTCCTTCCCTCTCCTCGGGTCCAGGAGAGACTATATAGGAAGGCATTTAGAAGTGCATCGAAAACTTGTTTTAAAAGGGATATTCCATGCTTGTATAATTATGTTAAAATAAACCCTTATATTATGTATAACAAAAAGAAACTAATAAAATTTTTTTTTTGAAATGAGGTTTTGTTTTGTTTTTGTTTTTGGTTTTAAGTTTGAAAAACACTCAGCTTCCAGAACCCCATCCTGGTTTAGGCAGATGGAATTCTGGATGTAGGCTATCAGTTGCCAGCCTTGTCCCAACAGGTAACAGGACTAAGGGCTACAAGCTGCAGGGCTGGAGGCAGGGTGAGGGAATGGTGGAACTCAACACTCTTAGCTTTAGTTTGGGAGTTGCAAAGGTGATGCTGGCTGAGCTGCATGCAGGGCTCTAAGTTGAACCCAGACTGAGCACTGGAGAGTTAGAACTTCGTTTCATATGTGGGTCTCTTTCTTTGCACTCATAAATATGAAATGGGTCTATTTTCTAGTCTATTGACTGGAAAACCAATTATAATGATAACATATGATAGGGTAGAATGGCATAATGTACACAGATGGTGAACCAGAACTGCCCCTCCTAGTGGCTCTGCTTAACCTTTGAATGCTCAGGAAATGTCTCAATGGCTTTAACTGAATGGTGGTAGAAACAATATCCACTTCACACAATGTGGACCTGAGGATAAATACTATTACAAAGCTGGTATCACCAATCCAGATCCCATGCTCAATGCATCTTAATGTCACATCCTCTAATATGGGTATCATAGAAAACAGCAGGGAAAGGGATTCATTTTTCCATGGAATCCAAAGTGATGGTAGTCCTCAAAGAATAGAAGGCACAATATGGTCATAAAAATCAAGGCCTTAGAAGAAAAATAAAATGAGCAAATGTGTGAAATCCACAAAACTTAGGATTGATTGTAGGTTTCTTCAAAGAAATGAAAGACAAAATAGTGAGTGAATGAAATTTGAGTTATTTACCTTGTGGGCAACTGGATATTGTTGAGTTGTGTTTTTTTTTTTGTTGTTGTTGTTTTTTCTTTTAATGATAATAATGAGGGTGACATAGTTTGTACTATAATTGTAGTGACTTGAGAGGCTGATGCAGGAGGATTCCCAAGTTCAAGGCCAGCATCAGCAACTTAGTGAGACACAGTTTCAAGATGTTTTTTAAAAATTAAAAAAAAAAATTTTAAAAATGATCACAGTGGCCTAATTAGAGCACTGTTTTAATATTACAATGCCCACTTCAGATGACTTCACCTGAACTATTTGTTTAGCAGCAATTGATAAAGCCCTCATAGAACCTAAATGAGGGACATGAAAAGCATCTTCCCAGGAGAAGAAGCAGTGGTGCTGATGGGCTGAGTGTGAGAATGAAACAATTACGTTCAGATAAAACCCAGGAGCTATTTGTGTGACATGCACATTTTGTCCCTTTTATTTATAATTATTCCTACACATGGCTTGTGTTTCAGTCTTTCGATCAATAAGTTTAATATTTCAGACTATTTGAACAATAAAAATAAAATATTAAACACTCAGAAGAAAAGTTATGCTGCTGTGACTGTGGTAGATATGCAAATAGCAAAACATCTAAATTTGCCAAGAGCAAGTATGTGGCTTCGTTCCTAGAAAATTTCAGTTGGACTGGATTCTGAGATTTTTTTAAATACTTGAGATTTTAATGTCTGCACTTCTGTTTGCCTTTCGCTGCTTGGTAGAAGTAAGCTGCTTCATGCTTTATTGCTTTTCCATCTCAGATTCCATTTTACCTATCTGTGGGGGCCCTGGGTAGGCACAGAGAAAAAAAAGTAAGAAAGAGGAAGAGGAAAAAAGAAACAGTACTTAAGACTTCACTGTTTAAATTCTACAACTCTACAGTTTTGAATAATTTATTGTCTATAATGTAAAGCCCCACTGCATATTTTCTAAGCACCAGATGCCAAACAGCAAAAAATGAATAAAAAAATCCAAGTCATTTTTATCACAACTTTATTGTTCCTATGTGACACATTTCTGGGCATTTTATTGCTTTTCCACTTTTGTCCAAGCTAATAAAAGACTCTGATACTTCTTTCCTATCTAAACAAGTCAGCAGCAACAGCAAGGATAATAAAAAGATGATTTATAATCCATTTGGATCATTTCTTGAAGCAGGTTTAGAACTGTCTCATAAGTCTCATTTTAATGTGAAATAATATAATTCATAAAATCCTAACACTGGAGTGGAATTAAGAAAGAGGTCTATTAGAAAACACTGTTTTAGATCCAAGTGGAGTGATGCCTAAGTTGTTTCTGATCACAGTTATTCTCTTTTGCAAAATAGAATGAGAAAAAAAATATTTGGTGTGCAATCTTTCAACAAATATTTTAGAAAATTTTGCCAATATTTGAAAGTATGCCAGTAAGACCAAAAATTAATTATCCAATATGGAAAATAATAATCTTTCTTGGAACCATGATAAATCATGATAAATCCAAACAAAATAAACCTAGTCACCCTTATTGATTGTTTCCTTAAAAGTGTTACCATAGTGTTTTCCTCTCTTATGTGCCTTATAGTCCTTTCTGCAATATTTTCTTACTTAATGTTTTTCAGTGACACATCTGTGCTAACCTCCATTTCTGGGAAAAAATATCTGAGATCATCAACTCAGAAGGAGGAAATGTTTATTTTGGCTCATGGTTTCAGAAGTTTTAGTCAAGTATTGTTTGGTTTTGTCACTTTGGGGTCTGAGGCAAAGCTGAATATCATTTGTGGGTCCTGCATTATAGAGCAAAGCTGCTCATTTCATGGTGGTTGGGAAGCAAAGAAAGGGAGACAGGAAAGGTCCAGGGTCCCAAATCCCCTTTAAGGGCATGTCCCCAATGACCAAACTTCCTTCTACTAGGGCCCACATCCTATAGGTCTGAATGGTTTCACAGGCTTCTGACCAAACATATGACCTTTGGGACACATTTCAGGTCCAAATTATATTAGCATCCCATTACAATTAGAATGTTTCTAATGTTAACTAGGTCTCTAAACCTACATGATCCATTTTGCTTGTATCATTGCTACCTTGACTATTGTCACTAAGATTGTTCTAGCCAAAATGACCATTTTCCATCCCTTACATTTGCAACACTTGTTCTTATCACTCCTTCTGTGTGGACTGAAGTTCTCCCAGATCTGTACATGACTAGTTCCTTTTCTCCCTTCAGGTCTCACTTCAAATATGAGGATCTCCAACCAACCAACCAAAAGAAGACTTTGCACCCCCTGTATTTTCTGTTTGTTTTTTTTTTTTTTTAATCATTTGCCTTGTTGAATTTTTTTCACATTGTACTTAACACTAAGTAAACTGTTCACATTAATTTACTTGGTTACAGTTCAATCTCTTCTCTACTAAAATTAGCTTGAAAAGGACAGGGCCTTTATCTGTATGGTGAACTACTGAAACACAGCCATCCCTAACTACTCCAACACATCCTTATTTATTGCAGAATACCTCCATAAATGAGTTGGTATGAATGAGTAATATATTGCTTGCTCAGCAGGCAATGTAAAAACCTCTATACATCAGCTTGAATTACAATGTGGAAATGAGAAAATGCAGGTCATATTCAAATGTGGCAAATATTTTCATTTTCAACCCTAAAATTTTGCCTAGGTTTATTTACTGTGGGGAATTAAGATGTGTGTATTACACCAAGAATTTCACTCATTAATTTATCTGTACATACACACATTATATGCATTAAAAACCTGCTAAAAATCTAGACATTTGTTACATAAGAGGTGGCTGAGAACCATGTCTTCAGATTTTACAGAGTGTATTATCTAATAGTGTGATAGGAATAAAAGATTCACAGTGACTAATGTAAAAGTAGGAGTATTATAAATGTAACAAAGAAGAACTACATGTAGCTATGAGATTACATAAGGAATTAATTTATAAATAAATTACATCTAGTTTATGAACAATGAAAGCTAATATATTGCTAATATTTTAACAAATATTGGTAGACATGTAGATATTTTTAATATGTGGAGGATGTAGAGATAGAGTAAGAAATATGTGTAAACTTAGAATTCGGGTTTAGGAACAGAATTCACCATTATCTTTTAAGCCTTGTGAGCTTCTTTAGGTCCTACAACTTCTCTTTTCTCTTGGTGGAGTCACTGTCTTGGTTTTGTAATTTCATTGATCTATATGCAATGTTATAATGTATATTTGTGATCTTAAAGGTTATGTCATTTAGTTTATTATTTATTAAGCATATCTAAATAGAAGCTATTCTATGCAGTCTATGAAATTTTCTTTTTTTTTCTTTAATATTTTCTTCCTAAGAATCACTATATTATTTCCTACAACTGTACTTCATCCATTCTATTCTGATGATTATTATTTCATTGTATAAATTTATTTCTAGTTCATTTTTTCATTCTATTCCTAATAAGCATTTGGGGTGTTTTGAGCTATTACACATGCATAGCTACAAAGATTCTTGTAAGTTGTCTTCTGGTGATATGTGCAAACATTTCCCTAGAGTATATAGCTAGAGAGGGATTACAGATTAATGTATGTTCTCATTTTAACATTTGCAAAGTGATGCAAAATTATTTTCCTGAGTTTATTGGGGTTTGTGTTTGTTTCCATAAGACAATTTTATCTATCTTTTAATGTTTGTGAAGGCTTGATAATGATAGATATTTAAAACACAGCCTCTTTGCTGAAAACACTCTATGATTCTTATTTGCATTGAAATCAGATCAGTTTCATAATTTTTATTTTCACCTTAAGTCCAACTCACTGAAGTCACTGTCAGTTAGTGATTCCAGTCTTGATTAACATATCAGCACTTGACACTGATCCTTTTTACCCTTTCTAACACACTTGCTTCATGGTAAACCATATCTCTTGCTTTCCTTCTGCCTTCCTGGTATTCATAGTGAGCATCGTTTGTTTTTCCCTTCCATGTGTTAATCTCTAAATTCTGTGTGATCCTGATCTCAACACCTGACCCCTTTTCTTTTCTATCTATGCTTACTACTTTGTGATTTTATCTAATATTACTGATTTTGATATCATTTACAACCTCATAGTTCTTAATTTTTTTTTTAAATCTCTAGCCCACATGTGTTCTCTGAACTTCAAACCCGTATACACAATATTTATCTAATTGCTGTCTCCACCTAGGTATGTAATGGGCACCTTCAAGTTGACAAAATTAAGCTCCTGATATTCTCATTCTCTTCAGTAAACTTCTCCCTTCTCAACAGTTCAGATTATGTTTCGTGGCAACTGGATTCTCTCCATTTCTGATGCTAAAAGCTTTATAGCTACCTTTGACACCTCCTTTCCCCTCAAAAGCATCACCCATTCTATCAGCAAATTGTCAGTTGTCCCAGAATTCTGTCGCTTGTCACTAACCCGACAGGCACCATTCTGATTTCAGCCCTGTGTTCTTTCTTTTTGATTTTGACAGAGGCTCCCAACTGGTGATCTGAGTTCTGCCCTTGACTGTCAAGAGTATTCATTACACCTCAGTTGTAATGATCATGTTAAAAGGTAAAAAGACCAGTCTTGGCATGTCGTTCCTCCACTCAAAATCCTCCAATGTCTTCCCATCTCAGAATAAAAGCAAATTCTTTGTAAAGGTACGAGAGAATGTGCATATTCTGTACCTCATTATCTGTCTGATCTGTTTTCTTTTTATTCTCCCTTCCATTCAACCACATAACTAACTTCAGACACATACTCTCTCCAGTGGCTTTGTGCATGAATTTTATTCTGATTCAGTTGTTCTTCTCCCATATCTAACAGACAACTCTCACATTTTCCTTTAGGTCTTTACTCAAAAACTACTTTCTCAATGAGGCAAGTCCTCAATATTAAGAGGCATGTCATATTATCCCTCTTTGATTCTCTGTTTTATTTTTCACATTAACACTTACAATAGATACCACATATTTTATTTATTCCTCTAGTCTATTTTCGGTCTTCCACCTTTAGAATGTAAACTGGATGAGAAGTTAAGTAGGCAGGTTTTCTCAGTATTGTTCCCTATTATATCCCCATTCCTTAGAAGAGGACCTGGAATATAGAAGACACCTACATAAATTTGTTGAATGTATTAGTGAAATGAAAAGTTCTTAAAACTTTATGCTTGATTGTCATGCTCCTATTTCTCTGCTTCACTTAAAAGTCAAGTGCCTTTAAAGAGTTGCATATTTAGGTACACTTTCTACTTCACACTTCTATTTTACTTTTATGACCTATCTGGTTCCATTCCCATCATTCCTACACGTTTCTTGTGGAGGTTGCCAATGACTTACATAGAGCTAATGTGTATTCAAACATTCAATAATGACTGTATTTATGCTTTTAGAATATTTTACACAGTTTATTATTTCTAACCATTTCCTTGTCTTTGGTGACACTATATTCTTCAAGGTTTCAATCAACAATGATTCTGGCCCCTTTCCTTTTCTATCTAAGCTTACTACTTTGTGAAGGGTGAGTTGAGACAAAAGAATTTATGAAAACTGTTCAATGGGAATATACCTGAACATAAAGTATATCTCTGTACAGTTTCAATAATGGAAGACTGTTTGAGATAAGGTTGTGTATATCCTTTCTGTATTATGTATATTGTTTGGCAAATTTGAGTAATTATTCAAAGATGGTCCTTTACTCTTTTATTTAATACTCTGTTATGAATGACTAAAATACATTTTCATTTTTCATTTCCTTCATATTCCAAGAGGCATTACATTATTTATTTTACCATCAGATAGATTTAACTTATATCCCATTTATTACCATTCCTCAGAGAAATATATTATGCATTTTTATTAAACTATTTATTTTACCATGATATGGTATATGTTGCAAAACTAATGTCCTCAGAACTTCAGAAAATTAAAAAGAGGAAGGAAGATTCTGAAAATCTCTTTAGAGGCTTATAAATAATTGCTTTTCTCTCAGGTAATCTTCAATGAGGCTGCCTTTTCATTTTATTGGTTGCTGTTTTTCTACCATGGGGCTACAAATAAATAGAAAATAGAAAAAAGTAAAATCAGTATGCATACATTGAACATAAAATCAATGTGACATTCTTATTAAATTCAAGTCCAATTTTTCTATACAGGGACATCAGAAATCTAGAAATATTTCCTCATCTTGCCTTATATGTGTTATTCCTTCTATCCTTACTAAAGCAGAACATAATCTAAACAAAAGCTCTGGTATTTCTCTACTCCAAAAAAGAAATAGAAAGTTTGTAATTCCCTGGGAAATTATATGGCTTGCATAAAATATAAGGTGATAGTATGGTATCATGTCAATTGTTAGTAGATCTAGCTCAGACCATACCCACTTTGGAAACTTCCAAGGCAGGATGGGTCAGTGGAAAGGGACCAAATTGATTTGTTGTTTTATTGTGATCACTGTCAGAACTGGTTTCTAATAGTCCCCAATATGTTCTCATGAGTAGAAGGATCAAAAAGAGGGAGAGGGCGAGGGAGAGGGAGAGAGAGAGAGAAGAAAAGCCATTAGGATGTTAGTCCTGTTGAGAGTCTTGCCTTTTTAGTAGCCATTCACCTAGGGACCAATAGTTCATAAGAGTCTTGGTCTTATGTGTCTAAACCTATGGAGTACAGTATTATATAAAGATTTTACTTTCTAAGAGGGAAAAGTCTTCACTTATTTTTATTCTTAGAGACAGCTGATTATTAGGAAAATCTCCTGGCACCTCTACATTCTCTCTCCAAAAGATAAATAAAATACAAACCAATTAAGAGCCATAAACTGAACTTGATTTGGGCCATAAACAAGGAAGCTAGGAAGCAATGTTTGATAACAAATGCTACATATAATGTTTCAACCCAAATAGTGTTCCAAAACACCGAGCTTTGGTCCAGTAGTAAGATGTGAGCACCTACCCTGAGCATCCACAGCATCCTAGGGCACTTAAGGAAGGGTCAGGTACTGCCATTTCCCACCTGCCAATGTTTTGACTTGTAGTCACCTGACTTCTAACAAAAGGGAATAAAAAAAATAATTTTTCTCTCCCTTGGTAGAAAACATTTCCAGTACAGCTACTCATTCCCATCTAGAGTTAGAGTCAGCATATATAATATATAAACACCATCAAGAGCACAGTAAGTCAAGAGTAAATATCAACACAAAAAGTAAACACCTGATTAGGCCCAAAAAGAATTTTGAAGGAGAAATTGTCAAAGAATACACAATGGCAGTGTAGAATAATTACATATGAAATGACTAAAGGAGATAGCCATTGCAGAGTGTCCAGAAAGAACAAGCTAATATAAAAATAAAATAAAGAGAAATCTCTGAAATTAAAAATATAATTTTTGAAATTAAGAAAATCAGCCCTAATGGATAGATTAAATAGAAGATGAAATTCATCTAAAGAAAGAATTATTATACAGAAAGATTTATTTGAAGAAGTTAAACAAAATTCAGTACTAAAAAGGGGAAAAGGAAGTGGACACTGTGTCAAGAGACCTGGGAATAAAATGTCTAATACCTTCCTCACTGGAGTTTCAGAAGAGGAGATAATTGAACAAAAAATGACAGAGAATTTTCCAAAACCACTGATATTTCTCTTCATTGTGTTGCTTAAACTAATTTCATTTTGAAGACTGAAATATAACATGAAAAAAGAAAGTGGAAAAATTATTCTCTAATCTAAGGATGGTGGTATTTTTGTTATCTCAAAGTATGAGCATAATATGTAAGTAGTTTTAAAAAATGAATCATGGTTTGCAAGGACTGGACATTTTAAGAAAATATTTTCATATTTATCTCGAAAAAAATATTCTACAGGGATTTCTAACTAACATTTTATTTTTATTACGACAAAGAAAAGGAATGTATAACATTGTAATAGCTGGAATGGTTCCTTTGTTCATTAGCAAACTTTCTCTCTGGTTTATCATTTTTATTTATATCAACCTACTTTTTCTTCTACATAAATATCCATATTTGATTCAGTATGGGTTACCAAAGTGTTTGAGGTTATTAGCAGAACTGGGATTTGTAAGGAAACTGGGAACTTCCTAATATTCTGATGAATTTATTTTTTTGTGGACGGGTATGGGGGATTGAACTCAGGGGCACTCAACCACTGAGCCACATCAAGCCCTATTGAGTTGCTTAGCATCTTGCTTGTGCTGACTTTGAAGTCATTTTTTTTTTTAAGAGAGAGAGAATTTTAATATTTATTTATTTATTAGTTTTTTGGCGGACACAACATCTTTTGTTTGTATGTGGTGCTGAGGATCCAACCCGGGCCACATGCATGCCAGGCGAGCGCGCTACCGCTTGAGCCATGTCCCCAACCCCTGGCTTTGAATTCATGATCCTCCTGCCTCAGCTTCCTGAGTCCCTGGGATTGGAGGTGTGTGCCACCGCACCTGGCTCTGATACATCTTAAAGCCACTCTACATTCAGATTCACTGATACCCATACCATTCTTTGTTTATAATGACATAAATCAGAATAGTATAAACTCAGATTGGTTTATCCCAGTGCTCATCTTTTCTTCCTTCCTTTCTTCTCTTCTTCTACATGCTAAGCCTATGTTCTACCACTGAGCTATGCCCCAGCTACAGTTGAAGTCCTTTCTCAAAACAGTGATATTTTAGATGCCAAATAATTTGATTTAAATCCTGATGACTTTTTATGCTTATGCAAAGTTTTTAACATTCCTATGACCCCTTTTATAAGATGACAATTGTTGTTGATGTGACCAGGGTAAAATGTATTTAATAAGGTCTTATCTTTCTGTAGATGCAGTTGAGGTGACTCAATTGAAAATAAGACTGGCCATGAGGAGAAATATAAAACAAAAATATTCATTAAAAAGTCTGTGCCTAAACTTTAATTTTTTATTGTCGACATTTAAAAATCTCTACTGAAAACAATGAATGGAAAGTAATTGCCAACATGTAAAACGTATCACATAGATAAAATAATGATGATTAGTAGTATTTTCCTCTAGATATCTAAAAGATAACTATCATCATAGCTCTAAGTTCCAAACTAAACCAGCAAAATATCCAACATTTATTAAATGTTGACTATCTGTCAGGAAGTGTTACAATCATATAAAATGCATTAACTCTTTTGAATCTTAAATAATAAGGCTATAAAGAAAATATTACCATATAAGCACTTTTTTCAGGGTGGTGGGGTACAGGGCATTGAACCCAGGGGTGCTTAATCACTGAGATGCAACCCAGTCCTTTTTATATTTTGAGACAGTCCTTTTTATTCTTCGCTAAATTGCTGAGACTGACTTTAAACATGTAATTCTTCTGCCTCAGCCTTCCAAGTCACTGGTATTATTGACCTGTGCCACCATGTCTGGCTACCTTTATAAGCATTTTGAAAATAGAGAAAACTGAGATTTAGCCAAGTGAAACATTTTGTTCTATTAGTAGTTTCATTGTATCTCTATCACATGCTTACCAATTTTTATGACTCCAGAACAGATACTTATGTGATCTAATCACAAATTTTCTCTAATTCTACCTCTCTCAGCTGTTCCGTTTTTTTTCCCAAGGGAGAAAATTACATGAAATGACCCTGACAAAGCTCTTAGCTCGGTACCTTGAAGCGTAGGGAGAAGGTGAATGTTTATGAAGTTGATGGTGAGGATGATGATGGAAAACAATTAAGTGTTTTGTAAGCTCTAAGCAAGGTTCTAATGCTTTCAAGTTGCAGGAATATTTTCTATAAACCAGTTCCTGGAATATAGCCTTTCTATTAGCAGTAAGTCACTGTTTTATTCCCTTGAAATATAGAAGTTGTGCTAATGTGTGCAGGATGGATGACAAAAGGATACATAAACAGCTGCTGTATGCAGGTAAAATGAAATTGCTTTAGACAGGGTGGGCAAGAGAAACCTCAGAAGGCTACCAGGCAAGACACATTGTCAGCTTTCATAAGAACCCAAATTTAATGAATGCAAAGGAGCTGGGACAGAATAGTAACAGGCCAAACAGCACAAGCTTGTAATCACTAGAGAACTTGGAAGTGCATGAAGGATGGATCTTGGGGAGGGTGAAGGAGAAAGGTGGGTATAAGTACACCTTTAGGAACAGAGTGAAATCCATCCTTATTTGTATGCAGGAAACAATTGCCTGTTGTCCTATGCCATCCAGTTAACTCTCCTTGCACATACTGATAATGACTTAATCTTATAGGATGCTATCTGAAGACAAAGGCAGTGGTACATATATCAATCTTTCTCCACTGCTTAGGACTTTTTCCAAAAAAATCATTAAGTGCAATAGTATTCTTCAAAGTGTCCAGAAGACAAGCAAAGCCCAGTGTCACATGTTATAACCTGTATGACACTGGTAATAATACAATGACAGCAGAGTTTAATGGCAGACCAGAGACTAGCTATTTAAAGCAGAACATGAATTATATTATAGTAGGAGTGTGGCCATGTTCATATGATAATAAAAGATGGCATCTTGTTTTGACCAAATTTGTTGTGACTGTGAATGATTCTTGAAATCGATTTGTTTCTGTGCAAAATCAAGATCACATTCTGACAAAACCTTTGTCACCTTGAACTGGGAGCTAACATCTATACAGGGCTGCTACACCTAAGTCTGCATAATAAAGAGAGAAGACGAAAATGCAAATGACTATGACCAAGGAGAGGTGATAGAATCCGCTTGAATTTTCAGAGCATCAAAGGAAAAGATATGTTGTGCTATAACAGAATCCCTAAATCATGCTGATAGATGAGTTACCAGCAATAGTGAGCAATAGTGCACGTACATCCAATGTCATCTACTTGCTCTTTGACAAATTTTAAAAGAGGAGAAAACAAAATTAAATGATCTGGGTAATGTGATAGTGGTGCCTAATCATTTTCTATGACTTTTTTTCTTCCAGGGAAAATGTCTTCATTTACATGATAAAGAAGGTCCCCTTTTCCCTCTGACGGGAGGGTTTGGCCAATTCTCTCTTCAAGTGCTTTTAACTCCTGATTAATTGGCAATCGGGCAAAATTACACTTTCAATTGCACTCTAGGCTCTCTATATCAATTTAGAATGAATAGTCTTCAAAACAAATAAAACATTAGTTGAAAGTAACACAAAAGCGCTTTATGTTATATTAAAGGTCTTTTTCTCAGTAAATGTAACAACCACATTAACAATAAAGAGGAAACACAAAGGCTCTAACAATTTGTCTTGCAAGGGCCTAATCAAAATTCCATGAAAGCCTGCTGAAAAAGACATCTGCAGTGTAAAGCCCTGGGAGGCTCTGCATGCTTCAATGTGACACTTGGTGGCAGCACATTGGGTATGCTGAGGAAGTGGTAGCCTCCTAGCAAGCCCAAGAAATTTGTTGCCTTTCTGTGTTGGTTTTTGGGTTTGCGCATTTGTTTTTGTTTTTAGTTCTCCACCCTCTGGTCATACATCTCTCTTTTATTAAAATTTTACTAAAATTAGTAGTAAGTCTTCGCATTTTATGGGTTCCTTAGGCTAACAAAATTAAAAATAAATATCCTAAGATTTTTCTTGATTACCAAGGATTGCTTTACAATATTGACTATACATCAATGGAAATATACATGATTACAGCATACTTATTCTTTTAAAAAAATTAGGAAGTAGTTGTGTATGAGAAATTAATACATTCAGACATAATTCTAATGTTATATTTTATTTACTTGACAAAAGTCATAAGATATATTATTCAGGACTTTCTAGGGGAACAGAACCAACACGATATGTATATGTGTGATTATAAAAGGGGATTTATTAGATTGGTTTACAGGTTTAGAAGCTCCATAGTCTCACAATGGCATTCTGCAGGCCAGAGAGCTGGAGGAACAGTAGCTGCTCAGTCTAAGAAGCTAGACTGTCACAGCAAGAGGAACTAAGGCTGCCGCCCCAGATTCACTGGTGAGAGTCCACGTTGGAAGAATGAAGAAGCTGGAGTCCAGTGACCTCCTGTGATGGCAGCAGCAATAGATGCACTTACTGCAGAAGAATGGAGTTTACATAGGCCTCTGGGGCTTTCTCCTCTCATCTTTTATTTCAGTCAGGCCCATAGTCTATTGGACAATGTTGCCCATATGCAGGGCAGGTTTGTCCTTGGTTTGTTGCCCATGAACCAGTCATCTCTGAAAAGACCCTCATTGAAACATCCAGAACTCTCTTAATCCTAGGTGCCTATCAATTCAATCAAGTTAACAGATCATATATAATTATCATACAAGGAAAAATGTTGATGATCTACTGATTTTAGGCAGTGACCTATATTGGACTATGAGAAAATTAATTTCTAGGATTTAATTCTTCACTTTTAAGAGGAATATATTCAATTAAATTGTTTCAACATCTCTGTCTCCTGTCCTACCAAAAATAACCCCTTACCATTTTTCTTTCTGCCCTTTTCAGACTAAAGCCAAGTATGTTGTCAATAGTGAAGAGTTAGAAATGATAAGGCAAATGATTCCATCTACAATAGTAAAAGAATTAAACAATTTTAAAAAATTGGATGCTAAAATTATAAAAACTATAGAGAAAAAAATATGGAAACACACAAAATGTTTCCAAGAGAGACTGAACTGTTAGGTATTCTAGGTACTTAGATAAGAGATTAAACATTGCAAGGATGCCAATACTTGTAATATATTTCTAACTAGATTAAAAGTGGAATGTTTTATTTGTGTGTGACATCTTCCTTAAACCTTATGAAACACCATAAACTTATCTGGAAAAAGATCCAGAAAATATTTAAAAATACTTTCAAAACAAAACATAATGAAGAAGACTTTTCTTAATTGGTATTACTTGCTCAGAAAGTGAGTGGATCAGAATAGAAAGTCTTGATATTATTTGAGCAACAGTTTGGTATATAATAGAAGTAACAGGTAAAATCTCAGAGAAAAAGAATGAATTATTTCTAAATGGTATTATCATAATCATTTGCCCAGAATATTAAATTACCTAGGTAATTCAAATAATACATTTTCTTAAATATTAGATAATATTATCAATTTTTACTTTGCTAAAGTTTATAGCTCTAAACAATCACTAAAATTCTTTTAATCTTAAAGGCTTTAATTTTAACCATAGACCTTTTCCTATTTGCTTGTATTTTATGTAACTAAGGTTTTAATTTTAAAAAAATTAAAATCAAGTACAACTACACTATACAAATGAAAAATAAATATTGTTTTAATTTAAATTTTTAATTTATTCTCTGTTACAATGATACCAACTGGAGTCTTAATATATTTTAAGGTTATTTATTTAACTTTTTTGTTTTTACCTACAAAATTTTAATTTTCTACAATTAAATATCTAGTTAATAGTATGTTTTTTTAAAAAAAATATGAAGTTCACTTCAAACTTTTAATGTTTTCAGAAAAAAGTATTCACCAAGATGAGATAAATTGTATTCACTAAGTTGAGATAAATGGTTTTTAGACACTTTAATTACAATTTCTGATTCATTATATGTTTTACATTCTTATTTTTTCTCAAGATGTTTAGGTTTGAATTAAGTCTTACTTGTTTACTAAATTCAAACAGGTTAGATTGATGTTTGTGTTTTGTTGTAAAAATGAAGTGCTGATTATCCAAATAAAGTATAAAATTTCTGTAAAACTTTCTTTAAAATTAGGTAGGGCACAATCCCCAAATATGCAAATTAAATCTTGCTTAATTATAGGTTATATTTAGACACATTTTTCAGGTTGCATGATCAACTCACCTTCGTGGGTCCCAGCTCCATCTGGTGTACTAGTTTTGACAACTGATGAGCTAAAAAGTTTTCATCTTTTAATGTTGGAAAAATTTCCTCAGATATTTATAATTGGCATTTTGATGAGTTTTCAAATCTGGCATCCCATGGACAGTACTCCTTTTATTTATCCCATCACAGTTTTGTTCTCTACTTTAAAGAAAAAAAAAATCTCACTCTGGAGTTTCTGTTTACTACAAATTGCCGGCTGATGATTGGCTCACAGCGGCCCCAGCAACTTCTAGCTGATTGGCTCCTCTGCGGTGATGCTCATTGGGCTGTTTCCCTGCCCTTTCAGACCACAAGCTGATCATTGGGGGACTTTTTTGGCTCCGCCCATGTGACCCAGCCAATCAGCCTCAAGAGCAGGAGGATTGTGGGAGGTTGAGAGGCTTGTGGTTGGGGGAGAGGCTTGTGGGAAGCTGGTGGTGGCAGTTGGGCTCTGAGGGTTTTTCCTGAGGAGCTGTTTTGTTTGGCGTGTGTGGTTCTAAAAATAAAGTTCGTTTCTTTTGACAAGTGGCTCCTGAATTGTGCCCAGCAAGACTGCGGCAAATGCCATTAATAAAACAACTGGCTTATGAGCAAGCGAGCAAGCGAATCGTTGGTGCAGAGAAGTCATTAGACCATGGAAACATGAAGATTTAAACACATATATTTGGCCGGTTAGCTCAGTTGGTTAGAGCTTGGTGCTGATAATGCCAAGGTTACGGGTTCGTTCCCTGTACGGGCCACCAAATGCCACAGTCTGGGTTCATTCAAACTAGAAGGGACTGATGAGGTCACAGCTCTCATAATCTAATCATTTCACATTCCTGCATTAATAAGGAGTTTTGGGGGGACACCTTGTATTCACACCACAAACTATTCTGTTGACATTATCAATCCCATTGTTAGCTAGAGTATCTGGTGAACTTAGATACCATTTATCACCTGTTCCATCTGACTTTCCTTGTCTTAAATCTGTGTTCATCAATACATTTCTATAACCTACAGAGAAAATGTGCTGCTCATGCTGACTCAATTATTTCAATCTCTGTGACAATCACCTTTCTCCTTATAAACTAGTGAAATATATATACAAATATACATAAGTGTATGCATATATTCATATATATGTATATATGTATATGATTCATATATATGTATATGATTCATATATATGTATATGATTCATATATATGTATATGATTCATATATATATATATATATATATATATATATGTGTGTGTGTGTGTGTGTGTGTGTGTATTTTTTATACTGGGGGATTGAACTCAGGGTTCAATTTGAGCCACATCCCAAGTCCATTTTGTATTTTATTTAGAGACAGGGTCTCACCAAGTTGCTTAGTGCCTCACTTTTGCTGAAGCTGGCTTTCAACTCTCCATCTTCCTGTCTCAGCCTCCAGAGTTGCTGGGATTATAGGTGTGTGCTACCGCACCCAGCATTGAAATATATTTTGCTGTTAAACAAATATGCGATGTTGTCCTAACTCTTGTAAATCAGGGCATTCCTCTGGGCCTTATTTTTACCTCCTTGAAAAGTTAGTACTACAAGTATCTTTTTCTTACAAATGTGGTTAAGATAAAATTAAACCATTTTCTGTCATGGGTTTTCAAAGCATTTTGCATTCAAGACAGAAATAAGCTTTGCTAGTGCAACCTTCTGGAATTGAGCATTGCTTAGCCCCTCTGGGCATTGGATTATCATCTGTAGTAGTCACCTGTGAGCCACTAATTATCATACTCACAATTTATATCTCAAAGCTTTATGATTACCATAATAAGAGATTTGACTGAATGTATATTTTGGATTTTCTATATAACTTTGTTATGCTACTGAAATAACCCTGTTTTATTTTTTCCTTTCACTCCTTATTTTTAAAAAAGATTTCTTGCTTCTCTTTATTTGTGAGGATCCCTACAATAATAAATAGAGGCAGTGAGAGCATAATTTATTTTTTGTGTCCAATCTTAGCAGAACGCTTTCCATATTTTGTCATTAAATGGGACACTGACTGGTGATTTTTTTCATATTATCTGATTTAATGATGTTATCTTTTATTTCTAATATGTTGAGTTTTTAAAAACTCTGGTCATTAAATTTCATCAAATATTTTTCCATAATTTGGAGATGATCATACTAACTTTCTTTATTTTAATTCAATGAATGATAATGATAGATTTTCAAATGTTCAACTTATTCTTTTACGTTTAAAATCCTGGGATATATCATACTTCATCCTGGAAAACCTATACTTTGTCTTGCCATGTTTCCGTTCTTATATGTTGTTGGATTTAATTTGGTATATTTTGCATAGGAATATTGTGTCAGTGCTCATGAGTGATATCAGCTTCTAATTTTCCCTGTCATAGTATCTTTGATTTTGAAATCAAATTTTTGCTTGCCTTCAGATTGAGTCATAAAGTGTTTATTCACTTCCTTGTCTCTGAAAGAGTGTATGTGATGTGCTCTACCTCTGAAATGTGAGGTAGAATTCACCTGAGAACTATTTGTAGCTAAAGTGTCTTTATGTGGAGATGGGACAGGGAAACACTTTAAGCTCTAATTCAAGTTTTATTAGTTATGGTTCTATTCATTTATTCAGTTTTGCCTTTTGTCAGTTTTAATAACGTGTTTTCTAAAAGTTTCTTTTATATTTAAACTTTCTGAAAGGCAAAGCAAAACAAATGTTTAAATGGATACGAAACAATGAGAATATTCATATGCTCAGGGAGCCAATTTAAACTATTGGGCATTGGATTCTCTTAGTAACACTACTGGGGAAGACAGCTTAATATTTTGTATTAAAATTGAACAAGTTCATGTCCTTTATTTCAGCAACTGCACTTCTTGGATTACATCTATCGGAAATGCATCCATATGTGAACTCAGAGATCTGCACCAGAATATTCAAAATGATATCATTTGCAATAGCCCCCAAAAGGAAAACAACCAAGCATGCAGCAACAGGGGTGAAAAAAGGGAAAAGTATTTTTTGATATATTCATATTTAGAACACTATATAGCAACAAAAAGAATGACTCAGATACAAGCAAGGCAACAGATAAGTCTGAGAAATGTCATGTTAAATGAAAAATATTAAATGCAAGCATACTTTATGATTCCTTTTACATGAAGTACAAAAAAGCATGTGAAATTAAGCATAAAGATGCATGCTTCGATGAATAATCTATAAATTAGAGTATAGATGTGACTAGCATAAAAATCAGGATAGTAGTTACTTTTGGTGGGAAGATAGCATTCTGAGAGAATTTGGTGTGCTCACAGTGCTCAGTATCCTCAAATTAGTGGCAGTTAGAGTTTATTTATGATAATTCATTAAACTGTTTTTTTTTTCATTTTTTTGGACTAGGGATTGAACCCAGGGCCACTTAACTCATGAGCCACATCTCCAGGCCTTTCTTATTTTTCATTTTAAGACAGGATTATATTCCATAGTAAAGTCAAATGAATCATTATCTCTCATATCCTTTGTCTCTCATAGAAATGTTATATAATTGCATGTATTTAACTAGATTTCTTCCTAGAATTATAGTCTTCTTGATTACTTCTACACATGATACTCTGAAAATTTTATAGAAATACTTATATGAAATATTCTGTATATACTACACATGATAAATATATATACTTATATGCTATAGCATATATATATATATATATATATATACTATAAGCATATATAATCTTTATGCTTATATACTGCAAATATATATATATATATATATATATATACATATATATATACACATATACATATATATACACACACAGATATATAGGTATATGTAAGTACTTATAGTTTCTGGTAAATTCTTAATATTTTCAATTTGAAGTTAGAAATATGACTCTAATGCCTTTTGTTACCTTCTGATAACTTCTCATGTAAAACATATTTTTAACTTGAAGTCTTCTACTTAGTTGTAAATAGTTCATTAAAGGGTGAGAGTCTGTCTTTAGTTTTGAGTGCTATATAAATGTTGTAAGGTAATTACTATACTCTTAAATTAAGAGAAAATTTATTGACTTAAAATTTTAACCTAAGTAACATTGAGTACACTATTTCTCCCATCATTGTGTTTACCACCATCAAAATGCCATCATGATTTACAATTCTATCTTCGGTTACAACTTTAGCTATCATTTATTATGTTTCTTTAAAATGACATGTGCAATCAGTATAAAGTTCTTTTACATCTGTTTTCATTATTGTATCAAGCATCATGTAAAATCTCAACAAATAGATTTTATATATACTAAATTATAAGTATCTTTAAAATGTTGGAAGGGGAATAAGTTTTGATATTTTTTACACTTGAAACAGAAAATAAGTTAAAAAACATTTTTCTTTATTTATTTTGAAAAAAACCTTTCCATCTAATTGATAGTTATTTTCATAGTTTTATTTCAATATCGCCTTGCTGGGAAAAGGCAGGGAACTTAACTACCCATCATTGGCTCTGGCAACACATAACTTAGTCATTGAGATGCATAATGATCCATGTTTTTCCTAAGGCATAAGCAATAACTTGGGAGTAAATTAGTCAGCTTAGGAAACCCTTTTAACTCTTTCAGAAGACCAGAGCACCATGAGTGCACTGATGCAGAGTTTATTAAGTGACAATGACATGCTTGAAAACCCAACTTCAGTTATTACTTTGGAAAATGTTTTTGAAGCACATTGAGTCTAATTTCCCAAATATGTGCCCATCATTTAGTAAAATGTATTTTAGCACCTTTCAAGTATCTCATATCTTTTCTATTGGATACCAACATAACAAAATTATTAAATCACATTTATTATAAAAATAGCTTCCAAAAGTTCATTTTCTCGGAGTTCTGAGGATTCCAACACTTAATTTTCAAGCAGTCTTCTGAGGCAGTATAGATTAGGATATCCTGGGTGTGTTTTTTAAGTTTTATTACTTTTATATGCTTGCAAGACTATGGCCAAATAATTGAGTTTCAACTTAACGATGATGGGCATTTACAGTTTCATAATATTGAGAACATGCTAAACAGATCATAATGACCAAAAATCTTAATTTTTGAAATGATTTATATATCTGATCAAAAATAGGTTATCTTTGCTTTACAATTGTTTGGAGAGAAAATGGGGAATTTGATGAGGTATGCAGTTTTCTGGTTTGTGTTGGTGACCAGAGTCCTAATATCACAGAAAATTCATAGCTTGAAGGAAATCATTAATGATTTGAAAATCACTGAAAAACATTTTGTACAATTTGATATGTTCAGTTTTCATGATTCTTATTTATGATGGATTCAAATAATTTATACTTAAGTAGTTTTCCAATCATTCCAAGTGAATTTTTTTAAATAATATCAAACATTTCTGCTTTTGAAAACTGATTGAAAGAGAGTCTAATTTCATAGAGTGATTTCATTTGTTAGTTTAACCAATAAATTACTATAATTTGTCAAGTTGAGTTTCAACATAGCTCAATTGTATAGCATGTAAATAGGACATTAGAAATGCAAACATTTGATATTTGCATAGCAAAGAGATAAAGCTGGTTTCTATAGAAATTGTTTTTGAATTGGACTCACCCATAAAACATGAAAGCCAAACTTATATCTTTTCTTTTCTTGGTTCTTTTCCTCTTGTTTAAAGCATCCAAACATTCTTTGCCATCCATTATTTATTGTGATGGTGCTTTTCAAGTACACATAAATCCAGATGGTTATTAGAATTTAATTACTATTTTTTTTTATTTTCTATATCCTATTTTCAATCCATTGACTGTTGGACAAACATTATTCCATGTCTTACTCAAAGTTTAGGCTGTTATAATTTAATGGACTCTTAAATTCTTCTGATTTCAAGATTATTTGCTCTTCTATGAATTTCAAGAATGACTGTTAGTATTCAAAGCAAGAATATTATTCATCCTCAAATCAATTTAAAGATCTGTTTGATTAATGGAAGACTGGGTACCAAACAAACAAAAACAGAAATTAAAATGAATCTGTTAATGTATCCATACACTATTATATTAAACACTTATGTAGAAAAATTAAGGTATTGAGAGAGAGAAAGAGAGAGAGAAAACAAGAAGAAGGAGGAGGAGGAGGAGAAGGAAGATGAGGTGAAGAAGGAAGGGAGGGAGGGGAGGGAAAAAGAAAAAAGCTAAATTCAAAAAACATTATTTCTGGAATAACTTGTTCTGTCCTTGATGTGCACTTGTGTATGAATGTATCTTAACTTCTTTGTCATCTTGCTTAAATAGCCCATAAAAGCACAGTTTTCATAAAAATTACCATTGGTATATTCTCCTCAAAAATTTTTATAAGATCTACAGAGTTTCTTCATTTTTTATGGACCATCATCATTTAGAAAGAATGAAAAGTGTGGGTACAGGCAGAGAAATGTAGATTCTTAAGTCTGTGAAAGAAATTTATCTAACTTTCATCATTTCTTTTACAGCTGTCATAAATAATTTGCAAGTTTCCAAATAATATTAAGCTGAGAAAAAAAATTGCTGAACAAGAGAATAAATCATTTTATTTCCCCAGTTTTCCACTGTCAAATTAGATGGAATCTTTCAAGTCACCTCCATTATCAGCTGGACTCCATGTTTCTCAGATATAATCTTTGCTTTGACTCTATATTACTCATACTTCCCAAAAGGAAGTGATTTCATGCAAGAAAATTCTTAACAAGCTTCTCAGGAACATTATTTCCATTTTATTTTAAACCAAAAAAATTTAAAATGTGCCTTATTAAAAATTTAAAATGTGACTTGCAGTTAAGGAGAAGAGGGGGAAGTAGTATGGCCTTGCTGCCAGAGAATTATGATGAATGGCTTTCAAGTATTTAAATAACCAACCTCTGAAACTAGAGGAGGGAGGCTAATATTGGAAGGAAGTATAAGAAATATGTTATTTGATAACATTACTATTATGGGTGAAGAAAAAGGTGAACAAAGTTTTGAGGAAGAAGAGGGTGATGAGAGAACTCAATGAAACTGCAGCTGGATTGATATTTCAATGAATATTATTAGGAAAAACCACTTGTTTAAAAGCATAGTAAATTCATATTTATTTTTATGATAGAAATGCATATTAAGATGAGTATACAATACCACTTTATATCCATCAGATTGGTAAATTAAATCAGATCATATTAAAAGAAATGATGGGGATTCCATGTGCCCATGATTTTTTCTACTTGTCTATACTACTGGAAGCATTCTGGAGAACAATATGAAATTATACACTGATATTAAATATATATGACCTATAAGCCATGGATCCCATAGACACTCAAGAACAGGTCCATAGGGTACCATGGAAGGAGATTCAACACAGAGTTGTTTAAAAGCAAAATCTTGGAAGATGATTCAAATCTCCATCACTCTTCTTCTGATACATTAAAACACTATAAAGTTTTAAATGCTTTGTTATTAAAAGGAATATCAAGCAAACATAATAGAGCAAATGAGGATATATATGGATATATGAAAGATATTATGTATCTCAACATGTTATTTGTTACATATACACCATAACCCTTTTCCCAGGTAGAAATAATGGTGGAAAATTATTTCCACCATGGAAGAATTTAAAGCACTATGTTATTTAAACATTTTTAAATACTAGCAAGGTGCTTGATACATTGCACACACAATTCATAAACGACTATGGAAACGTATTTGAAGATATAAGAATGAAAATATTAAAAGTAATTATTCAGATTGAGGCATCATAAATGATAATTTCACTATTTAAAAAATATTTCTGAAAGGAAGTTACATTGACATATGTAATCATATTCTTAATGTATTAGGATTAATTTGTATCTGTAAGTCTGGGCATAGGGTAAATATAAAAGAAATTTCTTACATAAGCTTTCAAGAACTTGATGAAAATGGGCAAAAACAGGGTTAATCTTTAAGCATTTCCCTAAGTGGATACATCTAGAAAACAATCTTCAAGTCCCTTTGGATAAAACTTTATTCATAGTAATGGAAGCATGATTAAAATAAAATTTGAGAGCATTGAAGTTTCTCTATCTCAGGTGTTGAGTCCAAATGCAGACCAAATATTATTAATATGCATAGTAATGTTCATCTATGACATTGCTAATGTCCTTCACAAGAAGAAAAAACTGTCAGGAGTGTTTTATGCATTGATGAGCCTTGGTTAAAAACAAAAAGTCTTGCCATAAGAAGAATAAATAAACCAACTTAGAATACAACTTTTTAAAAATAACACTTTCTTTTCATAAAATGTTCTTATTTATTATCGTAAATGTACTCATTAATAATATTATTAATTTAGAAAACTTGTAAGCTAAGAAAAAAATCATATCATTGCACTAAATAAAGATGATATTTAGAATGTGATGAACTATTTTCCTGTCTTTGTCTAACATACACATGTTTGAGAACTTGTGTATTAAACAAAAATAGGATAATGCAGAACAGAGTTTCATTTAGTTTTGTTCACTAAAATATATATTTAGTTGAATAAATATTTTACATTATTTTATTAATTTATTTTATTAATTAATGAATCAGACCATCATAATTTATTTAACCCACTCATTTGTCAGACATGCATTTCCCAAACATTCCTTTATAACACCACCATCATTATACTAAAATTGGCACATATTTTCATAGGGAAAATTACAAAAAGTAGAATTACTGACAAAGGACATACATATTGAAGCTTTCCATATTCATGATTTTTTGCATGTCTTAAAGCGGAGTTGAGAGAAAATCAAGTTAAGATCAGAACAAGATCATGTCACCTTGTTTCCACTCAGAAAATTGCAAGATGAGAAGCTGAATAATGATCTGTGTTTTAAAGGACAAGAAGGATGTCTTGTGATGAATATAGATGAAGAAATAATTCTCATTCCAGAAGTAAATAAGAGCTAGATCACAGCAGAGAAGATGTAATGAAAAAGTACAGAAGAAGCTCACATATGATGGAGCAGGATACAGGCATAAAAAGGTATTTGTATTTGATGAGGAAGAAAATATCCAAAGAGATCTAATGTGACCACAATAAATGGAGTTCAGCTCAAAGGAAATTAATCTGGAGTCAAAAATAATTTTAAAAATTCTCAAACCATAATTATTTGTTATTATATCAAACTTTTAATTTTATTATTATTTTTGCTACACGAAATATCATTGTACACAGATTACAGTCCCACAATTATATTTCATTTATGAGATTAGGAGTAAGACAAAAAACAGCTCTTTGATTTTTCACAGAACTTTCCATTTGCAAAATATTTTTCTTGAAAAATGCTAAGCTATAATTAAGTCCTGAATATTAAAGAAACCTCTTTTCTTGAGAACTTTTAATTAGTTTCGAGAGAAAAATGTTTGCTGTTTGGTAAAGGGGGCTCACATTATCTTCCTTTTAGTCACAAATTCTTTATCTAATATGTTGCTGTTGTCCAGGACTCATTAATTCTATTGTTTTCCTTGTTGTTAGTGCTTATTACTTTGCTCATTTGAAATCAGAACAGGTTAGAGAGGTTGAAAACTTTTTTTTTTTTTTTTGAGTGTGTGTCCTGAAAATAAACAGCCTACGAGATAAAACTGAACACCTGAGCACTTGATGTATTACATCTCAGTGGTATCTGACAACCCTTACTCCCTGGTGATACAATTTTTTTCTAATAATTTAGTCTCAGTCTATTAAAAGACAATTACAGATAATGCACACAGGCAAGTGGTGAAGGATGTCCAGAACAGCTTTTGTAGAAAGGTTATCAAAACACAATTCACCAAAAGGATTTTCACATTTTTTACAATTTTTTTGTTCAAAAACAGTGATACAGTTTCTTAAAGAACTAAATATAATGGAAAGGAGAAAAGGTGTTTCTTCTATGCTATTTTGTATAATACATTTTTATAACCATAATGTAAATGCTTAGCTATTATTATTTAACTTATTTATTGTACCTAAATGCTTACTTTGGAGGGTGAGGAGGGGCAGTACCGGGAATTGAATTCAGGGGCTCTCCACCACTGAGCCACATCCCCAGCCCTATTTTTGTATTTTATTAAAAGATGGGGTCTTGCTGAGTTGTTTAGCACCTCACCATTGCGGAGGCTGGCTTTGAACTCTCAATCCTCCTGCCTCAGCCTCCAGAGCCACTGGGATTACAGATGTGTACCACCAAGCCCAGCTACTAAATGCTTAATTTTTAATGCTCTGTGTGGTATTTATGTGATTTTCCATTTTTCTCCTTGTCCTTTGCTTTAGACCACATCATGAGCGAGGTGTAAAGAAATGCTGACGTAGGGACAATGATTGCAATAATTACCATTACTGACTATGTGGACTGTTGTAGCATGACATTCTTCAACAAAAGAAAAGTTGCCTCTTGGGACATTTTAAATTTATTAAGTTGATGCTATAGTCATACTCATTTCATAACTTCAATTTGGTCCATTAGAGAATTTCAATTATACCAACAAGCATACCAAGCAGTACTGATAGAACAGTTTCTGAAATGGTTTTCATGTCTTGCTTAACATATGAGGTATACTTGTCCACAAAAGGCCCGTATGTTGAAGGCTGGATCCCAGGTGGTGATGCTATGGGAATGTCATGACACCTTTAAGAGGTGGAGCCTGGTGGGAAGCCTTCAGATCATTGATAGTATGTTCTTTAAGGGGATATTGAAATCCCCAGCCTTTCCTCTTCCTTTCTTTCATGTCCCTACCTTGAGGTGCACAGTTTTACCACCCACTCCCATCATGGTTGCTGTCTTGTCACAGGCACAAAAGCAATATGGGTTAACTATTTATGTACTAACCCCCCTTAAAAATTGTAAGCCTAATTAAACCTTTTCTAGTTTTAAGTTGGTTATTTTGCACATATATTACAGTAACAGGAAACTGAGCTCTGCCTGCTGTGCTGACTAGAAAACTTTAGCACTTAACACACGATGATCTATGTCATTCTAAGATCTAGTCCTTGTCACATCATTTCCCTTCATGCTGAAAAGGACACTCCTGAACAAGCTGGGATGTTTTTCCATGTTGAGTTTGTTTCTGGCACACATTCAGAAAAATCAGAAACCTTTCTTTTTGATTTGCTGTAGACTGAACCTGGATTCCTATTAGAAGCAAACTTCCTGGTACATGATTTCTATGGAATACCCAGACCATGTAAGGTCCCTGCAGGCTGACCTGATGAGAATCAGCCTGGCCTCCTGGCAGCCGTGAAATCTCTCTAGACACCCACTTTTTTTTCCGCTTTAAAATGAAGAGATCAGAGAGAGTACCTCTAAAGAACACTTTCTTCTGTTTTAAAAAGAAATATCAAGATACATTTTTCTTGTAATGATCGTTTCTTAGCCTGTGTGTGCTACTAGAACTCAATATCTGAGTCTGAGCAACTTATAAATAGCGTAAATTTATTCTTTGCAGTTATAGAGGTCAGAAGTCCAAGAAGAGTGTGGCAACAGTATTGGGGTGTGGTATGGACCCAGCCTCTGCTTCCAACATGGCACCTTGATCTCTGTCTTCCAGAAGGAATGAACACTGGGTTCTCATAGGGAAAAAGGGCAGAAGAGCGATGAGTAGCCCCCTTGTACCTCTTTTATAAAGGTGCTAATCCCATCTATGAAGACCTTATCCTTTTGACTAAATCACCTCCTAATGTACCCACTTCTTAATACTATTGTAAGATTCAAGTTACAAGTTTTAGGGGTCCACATTCAGACTCTAGCAGGCTAATGGAAAAAAAATTAAAGTAGTAAAGCAGACCAGATGGTGCACACCTATAAATCCAGAGGCAGGAGGATCATAGGTTTAAGGCCAGCCTCGGAAATTTAGGAAGTTCCTCAGAAATTTGAGACCCTGTCTTAAAATAAAAAATAAAGAGTACTGGGGATAAAACTCAGTGGTAAAGCACACCTGGGTTCAATTCCCACTGCCAAAACAAAAAAACAAAAAATAGATGTCAAGCATATTTGACTAACACCAATTAGCTCTGATTCTTTGAACTTTAAATTTTCCAGGAGAGCAAGTATTTTTAGTTATTTTTACTATTATTGATGCATATGTTATTTTTATATCATATTGTTTCTATTTCACATATCATAAAACTGAATCTCTTTTACCAAACCTGAGAGCATTTAGTGGAATAATTTATTTCAGTATTTGCTCTAATGTGATCATATGAGATTTAATGTGACCAAATACAATGGTATGTGAGATGATTGATACGATTGGACCTAGTCCTACCTTCTTTCAGTCTATCCTAAATATTTTTTATTTGATTTCTTATTTTGAATTGAAAACCATATATTTTGTTCTTTATGCTATAATATTGGTTTAGCAGGAGATAAGATTCTACAACTTTTGAATATTTTATTTCTCAGGCTTTAAGGTATTTCTTCAAGCTTGGTGATTTCTACTTTTGCCATTGGAGAGTCTATTTATATTTGTTTGTTGGTTGGTTTTCTAGGAAGCCTATTAATTCCTGGTCATTTACTCTATGGAAGTTTTTACGGTCTTCATGTCCTTAGAATTCTTGAGTTCTTTTATATCTTGCATGGTGTGAAGCCTTTTCCATCACTTTCTCAGCTCTAAGTACACTCTCTTAATTTTGAGGCTTCATCTATTTCTCTCAGATTTGTGTCTACATTTCTTATTTTAAAAATCTTTGATTCTCTGTTTTAGATCTCTCGTTTAACTGAATATTCCAGCTCAAGAAGTCCACTTTTAGCAATTCAACCCAACTATGCACTTCATTCTGTTACATGAACAAGAGGAGGTCTGACTATAAGATGATATCTACATATACTATGAAGTCATTTTCTTTTGATGTTAATTAATTCTTATTATTGTGCAGCAGTCTGGCTGGGCACAAATCACGAGCCACTTAAGCAGGAACAAACTTTATTTCTGAACTCCACCAGCACACTCCACACATGCTCCCTGGGAGCCTCTCCCGCACGCCACCCACATGCGGCCCCTCCAGGAACACACCACACACCCACCGGAACTCCCTCTCCTGGAACTTCCCCAATCAACACGAACTCCCCAGGCAATCCTCGAGAGAACTCCAAAGTAGCGGGCGCCCAAGGTGTACAGTAAAGTTCTAATATACAATTGAATCAATCCAGCATCATCTTAATGGCTTGCCTCACAACCAATACTGTTGGCAAAATGCCAGGGGCCATTCAGCTGTGGCTCTCAACATTGTTGAGTTTGGTGTTCCTGTTCTCTGGCATCTATTTTGATTAAATATGGAGTGAGCACATCCTTGTGCATGAGAAACTTTTAGTTTCTGATTGAGAAGGAGTGTTCTACTCTCAGAGGGGGCGTCGAACGTGCTGTTGAATCAAGCATGACACTACCCTCTCCATGTAGTACTTCTTTCCATTTCCTTTTGATTTAAGGCTGGGGAACACTTTCAGTCTTTCTAGCTTCAGGGTCTAAAGACAGTGAACCAGCATTGGGGAAAGATATCGTCAATGTAGACTGCCTAAAGCAAGTTGGAGGCAGAGAGTAGGGACCTGCCAGCTGCTACAGGGCCACTCACAAGATCACCAAAAAACTCCAGTGCCTACTGACCTACATTTGGTGTGCCTCCGGAATTGTTTCAGTTCCTTTTCTAGACTGATTTATATTTTGCATGATTTTTTAGCTCTACCAAGTCGAATTCTCTATAATTAGAATCCACTGTCCTTTGTCTAGAAGTTCAAAATTTATGATTCAGAGATTCTTTGTCTCTTTAACACTTTACACAAAAAAATTTGTTCCACTAAAAGTACCTTTGTTGTTCTTTCCGAAGATGCTAAGAGTGAAAAAGAGGAGAATTAAAAGTTGTGTCCTCAGGGATGAACTGGGGTGCAAATTCACATTCTAACTGAATTATTATTCACCACGGTGCAGTTTCTTCTGTAACTTTCCACAAAATTGTCTACAAATGACTGCCTAGTTGTCAGGGTTCATTCCCCATTTCCCTTACGTTATGAGCTTTGGTGTGCTTTGTGGCATAAAGATGTAGTTTTCACTTGAGATAATGTGGGGGAAAAGCCAGAGTAAAAATGTTGCAAAATCTTATAGTTTTCTTCATCCATAGTGGTTTCCTTTTTTGAATTATTTTTTCTTCGTGAAATTTTATGTATAATGCTGTATACATTTTATGTATAATATGTAGTAAATGCAAAAGAATGCACTTAACACATATGTTGATTATTGAACAGAAAAATATAAATGCATACCTGTGAAACCAATACATAGCCCAAGAACTGAAACTTTACCAAAAGCCTGGATGGGTATGCTTTTCCTTACTATGTAACTAACTATTTTGTAGTTATCAACTTTTTTATTTTTTAATTTTCTTAGCATAAATAACATCAAACATAAAAAATTTCAGATGAGTTTAGTTTTGAGCTTTAATAATTATATTGTACTGTAAGTCATTGTGATGGTTTGGATAAGTGTCCTCTGAAGGCCCATATGGCTGGGTTACCAGCCTGTGCTGTTACCAGAGAGTCATGGAAACTTTAAGAGATGGAGCCCGATGAAAGGTTTTTCTGTCATTGGGATTATGCCCTTGAAGGGGATATTGGGACCCTAGCCTTTTTTTCTTTTTCCATTTCCCAGTCACCAAGAGATAAACTGCTCACTCCAACACACACACTCAGTGATGTGCTCCTTTCCCACAGTCCCCAAAACAAACATGCCAAACCACTATGGACTAGAACCTCTAAAACTGTGAGCCAAGTGAATCTTTTCACTTTTTGATTATCTCAGGTATTTTGTTATAGTAATGGAAATTTGATTAACGGGTCTGAATTTTAACATGTAATGCCATGTATCTAAGATTTATCCACGATACTGCACATAATTGACATCTGCTTATGTAACATATTCTATTTAGCAGATGTTCTATGTTATATTTGATAGCTATACAACTTTCTTTTATTTGTTTTCTTGTATTGCTCCATTTTTACTTTCTGTTTTAGCTGTTGTACTTTGAATATCTTGTACATAAATATCTTAGAGTACAAATGAAACAGGTTCTTGAAATTTTGGCCTTAGGGACAAAATGTTGGATTTAGGTTATATTAACAGGGTAAACCACTATAAAAATATAAGAAAATATAAAAACTGAAAAACAGTAAAGTTTGTTGTCCCCAGGACAATTGGGAGCACATATTTAGTAGACAAGTAGACCTACTTCATGTCTTAATTCAGGAATCCATCCTGTTATTGTTGTATGGTTCTTCCAACTTCTAATGTATTATTGTTATCTACATTTTTTTTAGAAGAAGAAAGAAATTAAGAGATATGTGCTTTTCGTTAAAAGCTACATCACTTGTGCTAACCTTACATTGTCTAGTCATTAAAGATATTGCCAATATGAAGCAGAAGAAATACTGAGAACAAAGCCTATTTATGTGCTCAGGAAAAAGATGTTGCATTTTGTGGTCAGCCATAGTCCTTAGCATGTCTGTCCCCAACCATCAAATAATCATCTGCATCCTTCCCACCTGTAAAGTATATTTGCTGCCTCCCTAAAGAAGCCACACCAACATGCATAGTACTTAGCTTCAAGTCCAATACACCTTCAGTCTTCTTCATCAGATCTGGAAGCACCTAATTCATTAATGACAAGGTCCTATCAATGTTAATGGTGACAGAGAACAGGAAGACAATGACAACAATAAAACCTTCCAATTAGAAAAAGGAAAATGAGAAAAACTCAGTAGAAATTGAACCATAAGCATGGTGGAGCACAGTTGAACAGATATGGGCAGACATTTCTACTGTTAATGGACAAAGTACCTGAAACAATGGAAATATGTCATCCTTTGTCGTATTGGCTTTGACTTTGCCTTATGAGGCATTCTTCAGTGGCCATTACTCATCACCACAGTGGACACAGGAGAGGATGCCTTTCTTGGAGAATAAAAGACCTTTGCAGTCTGATTTCAAATGGGCTATGTTTGGAAACCACAGAATCATGTGTTGATGAATCACAGACTTTTCAGGTCAAGCTAGAGGTTTCATCCATAATATTATTTTCTCAAAAAATAGAATTAGATTTGTAGAAGAATAGTTCTGTCAGATTTATATGTTAATAATCACACTAATTTTTTCTCTGGACATTGTATTAATTTCTGTTGCATTTACTTACTGTTTCTCTCTCCCTTTTTCTTTCTCTCCCTGACCCTTCTGCACACACACACTTAATGGTGTATCCCTGGAAGTTACCAGAAAAACCAGACCTAGGCAGAAATGCAGGTGTGATTGGCTTCCCAACTCTGAAGGCCTGGACTATTTGAACTCTTTTTATTGCTCTTTAAAAGTTCAATTTTCCCCAAGCTCGTCTCTACCTTTATAGTATCTTGCTGTAAGCCTTAAGGAACCACTGATACATGCTGACATTCTAGCCCTAAATGCTTTCTCTAGAACTGAAAACTTAGTAGGCTTATGGTGGTCTTTCCAAGTTATCAAAGTTGGCAATTTTAGCCATTGTCTTTTCCAGAAAAAGAAATGTACACAGCTTTTCAACCTGCAAGACCTGTGTACTTGCTACAAGCTGCCTGACAGCTTAGACATTTTAGCACACTTTAAGTTATATAGCATGCCTATGGAGATTTTTGTATTAGAAGAGTTTAAACTTTTATGATTAAGAACTCGTTGACTCAAGTTGCACTCCTAGGGACTGAATTTACTTCCATATGAAACAGTAACAAAATGAATACGTGAAACATTGGCATTGAGGCATTGAGCACTTTGATCATGAGCAACAGAGATTCCTAATGACACCTGTGCATGCCTATCTTCTTTGCTGAAGAGAGCATCCAGATCATGACTCAGGGAAGGGGAAACTCAGGGAGTGATATGAGTACCAGAAATATTATAGGATTATTGACCATTGATTATATTAATTAGTGAATGTGCATTGATTAATAGTGAGTTAATATAAGCAATGTACCCATGATGTAATATGAATGCAAAACATAAAAAAACTGCAGAACTTAGATAGATTTAAATTAGTGATGTAAAAGTCTACACAACCTGGACCTCACCCAGTTATCAGACGCAAGCACAACTGAACTAGGACTTAAAAACCCAGACTTCTGGGGGGCGACAGGACTAACAAGACCTGGACAGAGAGACCGAGGCCACTGTCGCTGTTGTCCCCCCTGCACCAGACTCCTCCGGCCCAGGTGGAGTTCCAGCGACCTGGACTTCGGACACGTCACAGGTGAACATATAGAACCCTTGGGTGTAGATTCAGTTAGGACTTAGAATTAGAATGTGTGTCTGAAATGTGATGAGCATCAATAAAATAGATGTGATTGAATCTAACTGCACCTCAGTCTGAGTTACTAATAACCACTCGTGACAGGTAGAACCTGGATCTGGAATAGCCAAGGCAGCTGTTGTACGCAGGGAAGAACACTAGAGAGAAGGGAGATAGGCAGAAAAGGAGCAACTTAGAGGTGCAGAGTTTCTGTCAAGGATTTAGTTAAGTATTATCCATCAACAGAGACACCCGAGGAAGTAATTTAAGACTGAGGGCGGGGAACTACTAAAACACTACTGCAAAGAGACTGCCACAACAGAGGACTGAATGAGTCAGGGTCACTCCAGGTGAATTGGACTGGCTAATAAATAACCAGACAGAGACAGGAAAAAAAAAAAAAACTTTGGGGGGTTCAGTGATGGTTCATCGACCCTCAGCTCCCACAAAGGAGGCCAGTGAGGCAGGCAAAAGAGACAGAGCATGCCTGAAACCCTCCTATTTATTTTGGGGAAGACATTGGAGAAAGTTCCATCCAAATAAGGCAAGGGATTGGTTTTCAGGGGTTGCTTGGTGATGTCTTGTGGTCAGCAGGTTGACTGACATCTTGGAAAGCCACACCCATCTCAGGTGCTGGATGGGGATCATAGGGAGAGAGAGCGAAAAGGACGCGAACTTGGCACAGCCCAGTCAGAGCAGCAACCTCACTCTAGTCCGCTCCTGTACCCGAATGTGAATAGCTCTCACACACGGCCGGTGGCTGGCTCGTGATAATAAGCCACCTAAGGTTAGGGAGGATACTCATGCTAAGGCAGAGTGGACAATATAATTCATGGCAGAATCAGAGGATTAAGACAGATCCTGCCTCAGGAGGAATTAGAATTCAGGCTTAGAATGCACACTGTGTGTGTCTGCTTTAACAAGGTTTTAAAAACAAGACATGAAACGATAAGATATCTTCAAATAATTTAAGTGCATCCAACAGCTAAGCTCAAAAGTATTTTTAGGAAAACAAAAATATTCAGCATGATTTGGCATGTAATAAATCTAATAAAAGGTTATCAGGTATGAAAAGAACAGAAAATACAAACCAAAATAAGAAATAAATATATCACTAGAAACTGACTCAGAAATGACACCTGTAATAGAATTAACAGATAATGACATTAAAATTGTTATATTATAAACTGTCAGTTCAAGGAAAAATTCAAAATGTTATGTAAAGACATGGAAGATATAAAAGTATACAAATTTTGGAGGAAAAAATACAATGTCTGACTTTTTAAAAAAAATCTGTATTAATCATGAAGTATTTAGAGGTAGATTGGATTATGTGGAAGTGAACTTGAACACATCATCATAGAAACTTTCTGAAATAATGGGCTGGGGTTGTGGCTCAAGCAGTAGCATGCTCACCTGGTATGCGTGCAGCCGGGGTTTGATCCTCAACACCATATACAAACAAAGATGTTATGTCCGCTGAAAACTAAAAAATAAATATTAAAAAATTTCTCTCCCTCCCTCCCCCCCCTCAAAAAAAATTAAATAAATAAATAAATAACATAAAACACAGTGAGGAAAGTGTACCAAAAACAAACCAATAAGAAGTATAATAGCAAACCAATAGCACTTCAGTGACTCCTGTGGCAATTTAAAGTGGATAAATGTGTGTAATTGGAATCCCCAAAAGGAAGGGAGGGGAAAGGCTGAAAAAGTACTTGATATGGAACCGACCTCAGTGTCCCTCAATAGATGAATGGATAAAGACAATGTGGTACATATACTCAATGGAATATTACTCAGCTTTAAAGAAGAGTAAAACTATGGCATTTGCGGCAATGGTTGGAGTTGGAGAATATCATGCTAAGTGAAATAAGCCAATCCCACAAAACCAAAGGCTGAATGTTGTCTCTAATATGCGGATGCAATTCACAATAAGGTGGGGGAGCACTAGGGAAGAATAGTGTTATCTTTGATTAGGTAGAGGGAAGTGATGGGAGGGAAGGAGAGGGATTGTGGAATAGGAAACATAGTATAGTAGAATGAAACAGACATTATTACTGTACATACATATGTGAGTGCATGACCAAATGATTCTGCAACATGTACACTCAGAAAAATGAGAAATTATATCCCATCTATGTATGATATATCAAAGTGCATAAATGAATCCTACTGTCATGTATAACTAATTAAAACAAATTAAAAAACAATTAAATGTTTGAAAAAAATTGAAATTTGGTGAGAAATATAAACCAGTTTCAAGAGGATCAATGAACCACAAGTGGAAGAATCTCAAAGGAAACTTCACTAAGGCACAATTAAACGCTGAAGGTCAGTGATTATGAGAAAATCTAAGAAGAAATGAGAGGAAAGGTAAGTGAACTTAGTGAACTTGTACAGAAGAAAAGAGATAAAGAGATAAGACTCAATATCCTGGTCAAAATCACTGAATGCTGTAGATGATGGATCAATATCTTAGAGCACTGAGAAGAAGCAGAAGTAGAAGAAGAAGGAGGAGGAGGAGGAGAAAAACTGTCAGTGTCAACCTAAATTTTTTTACCCAATGAAAATACCTTTGAAAAGGACAGTGACATTTTCCCAGACATATAGAAGTTGAGTATGCAAAAGTTCAATTTTTGTGAGATGATGCTCAATAGTTTCACAGAATCATCTATGATTTCCATAGGTATAATTATAATCTCAATATTCATTTAACTCTGTACAAACACCATTTTGCTAATTTATTGAATGTATATGTTTCTTCTTCTATGTCCATTCATGTTCTTTGCTCATTTTTCTATTGGATTATTTGATTTTTTTTTTTTTTTTTTTTTTTTGTCAGCAGGGATTGAACCCAGGGACACTTAACCACTGAGCCATGTCCCCAGCCATTTTTGATATTTTGTTTAGAGACAGGGATTCACTGAGTTGCATACAGCCTCAGTTGCTGAGGCTGGCTTTAAACTTGTGATCCTCCTGCCTCAGCTTCCTAAACCACTGGGATTACAGGCGTGTTCCACCATGCCCAGTTTGTATGACATTTTCTTAAAGATGTGTATTTGGTAAAACTAGTTTTCCCCTATTTTATGGGGCTATAATCTTCTTTTTGCTTTGCCTATTGAAAATTACTTTGTTAATGTAAAAATTGCTTTTTAAAAAACAAAATGTTAGCATCTTGCTTATAAAAGATTTTTACCCCAAGAGCATAAAACAATGTTTCATAATTTCTTTTGAAACATTTTAAAGCATGAATATTGCTTACTTTGTTGAATCAGATATGCTCAAATTTTAGTCAACATGGTTACATTATATAACAGCTGTCTCCAACAATGTGATTCAAATTTTAGTAACCATGGTATATTAACTGTGAATAATCACACAAAGTATGAACTTCACTGGTTGTTCTTCAGTCCACAAATTGCTACAATAAATAACTAAGGGACACACAGCATAATCAGTGACAAATCATATCTCTTCTTTCAAAGTCTACAACTGCTTATTCACGAAGACAACAAAGCATGCATGTTCATTGACAAGCTGATATGGCATTTAAAAAGAATAGATAATTAGAAGAGATAGTTGACCAAAAATTATAAAAATACAGTAAAAGAAAGAATGTAATGATTCTGAAAGTAAACTTCAAATTAAATAGAAATAGTTATCCAAGAAAGAGCTAGCCTGGGAATGTGCACCAGGTTGCCATTTGGAAGAGTCTAGATGTTCATCAGTGACAGCAAATACATCCACATAAATTAAGAAAGTGATTGTGATGACAAAGATAATGCCCCAGAGAAAATGATGCACTGGGGTGGGGGCAGGTATGTGGGGGAAGAAGAAAGAAAAGGACACTGCATGTGAAAATAACTCTAGGAGATTATTTCACAACTTTCATAGCACAGAACATAAAATGCTGGAATTTAACCAAAATCCCTGCAATTCACCAAAGCACTAGACTGTTATGGGAAGCCTCCCCAGAAAATACTCTAAATCTGAATTCATACAAAAGAGAGCTTTATTTATTGGCCAGGGACTGTCTCCCATCCATAGAGACTGGTGCTCTGTGGGAGAACTGCAATTTTCTGGCCTGTGTCTTGGGAATTTAAGGATAAAAAACCAAAACAAACAAACAAACAAACAAAAAAAACCCCACAACTCAGGGGCTTTTCTCAGCGTCATGCAAGCAAGCAAGCAAGTTACAGAAGCTAAAAAAATAGCAGTTAGCTTAATTGCATCTTGGGTCTGAACAAGTATTAGACCACCTTATCCTGAGTTTCAGCTGAGCGGGGCGATAATCTATTTCAAAGTCATGTAGACCCATAAATGTACTCAAACCCAGGATGTAGCTCACCATGACCCCCACCATATCCTGAGTTGGGTACATTCTGTGGGGGTACAAAGTACATTTTGTTGTTGTTGTTTGTGTGTTTGTGTGTTTGTTTTTTTAAGAAGATAGCTTTTGTTTCTGTTTCTCAGAAATGGGTCATGCTGTTCCCTCTTCACAGAAGCAGTTATAGAAAAACTAAGATGGAGTCTAGAACAGCTAAGATGGAGTCCCTACAGCCACACTTTTTGTTCTTATAGCCACAGTGACTGCATTCCTGTTATCCCAGTACTGGTAACTTAGCTGATGCTTGCAGTTATCTCATTTACTCATCATTTTGCTACTGATATCTACAAGCCTTATGTCTACATGAGCAAGCTAATACAATCATTCACAACCATATTGATTTAATCTTGTCTATATCAATATTAATCTATCAACTAATTTATCTGTAACTACACTGGCCTACTGACTTACACTTATCACCTTACACTGTTCCATATCTTATTTCCTGTACCTTAAATCCTATGTCTTACAGTTACATGATTATCCTACTATTACTTATGCTTATTCCTGAAGGACTTATGTTCTATGCTTACTTCTAATTTATTACTAGGGCAGTTTAACATTACTCATCTCATAGTTCTTCTTATTATTATCCTACTTTATCTTATTCCTATAATCTTTAATCTATGTCTATGACTTATTGATTATATTGATCAGTTCACACCACAACGCAGACAAGATGAGCACTCTTTACTGTAGGTTATGCACTGAGAAGGTAGACTTGTGATACTTTTGTTCCCGCAGAAATGAAACACTGATTCAGGATTCCTACTGTTTAACATCATATTAAATGAAGTATAATGATACTATGTGTTTTCTTTCACTATACATTTACACACAACAATTAGAGAATTTTAATGTTTTGAAGAAAACTTAAAAGGTCTTGAACAAGCATCATTTTTTCCCCTAGATTATAAAGATCACCTTGCAGCTTTAGCTGGCTCATTCATTTTTGTGGTCCCACACCACCTTTATTGACTTTCATATTTAATTATTTATTCCATCTAGCATTTATTTTTTTAGCATTGTAAAAGCAGAGAATTATTGCATGACACATAAATTTATTTTTTTAAATATGGATATACAACTCTTTTGGTATCACAAATTGAATAACCATTCTCTGGACTTGCTATTTAGCAATGCCATCTGATTTATACAACTCAGTTTCACATGTTGGTGAGTCTTTCCAGGCCTCCTAACACACTTTCATGTTCATTTCCCATCCATGCTCCACTATCATAATATTTTAATTAAAACATGCACACTGAATATTGATATTTCTAAGAAAAACCCCTCTACTTCATTATGCTTCAGGAATATCTCAGTTCTTCTGGTCCTTTGGTATGCTCTGTAAGTCTAATAATGGATCAATATATATTTTCCAGATTTTTCCGCCTCATTATACAGGTGAATTGGGGCTTTTGTCCTCAAACAGTAACTTCTTTATTCACAATAATTTTTATTTTCCATATCTCTGATTTGTGTGATATTAATTTTTCTTTCTCGGGTTTTTTGTTGGTATTTCTCTTTGTACATATTTTTGCATCTATTTGAATTTTAATGTATTTTATGCTTTATGTGTTTTTAAAACATAGTATAACTAGATTTGATGCATTTTTTTCCTACACAGTGGTAGTGCTTTATTGCCATTTCCCAGTTCTTGACAACCAACCTCCTACATTCTTTGTGATTTGACTTCTCTAGGTTCCTGGTATACATGAAATCATATGGTATTTGTTCTTTTGTGACTGTCAATAAGGTTTATCAATGTGTTGAAGTGTTTCAGAATTTCCTTCATTTTTAATATTGAATAATATTCCATTGTAAGTATACTCTACACTTTCACATATTCATTCATCTATTGATGGATACTGAGCTGCTTCTACCTTTTAGCTCTTGTAAATAATGCTATCATCAACATGGATGTATAACTGTTTGAGCCACTACTTTAAACTCTTTTAGGTATATATTCAGATTTGGCATTGCTAGGTCATATGGTACTGCTACTTTTAATATCATGAGGAACTTCTGTAATGATTGCCATAGCAGCTGAACCATTTTACATGCCTACTAGAAAATATTAGGAAAAAAATACATACCGATGATAATCAGAGTAGGATACAATAGATACTCCATGAGAAGTACAAATGAAGAATGAGGAATTTAGAACAATGTTATCTGGAGTATTCTTTTAAAGTGTTTCCTTCCATATCCCAATATCCCAAAGACAATGACTTTGTGAGATAAAGTCTAGTAATGTGTATTTTGTTTATTTGATAACCACTTGTCAAAGGAAAAAGTTATTACTTTCAAACAGAGATATAAAAATAGACTTTTATATATTTATTCATCATGGTGCTGAAGATAAAAACCAAGGACTTCTGCATGTATTCTACCACTGAGCATGTATTCTACCACTGAACAATACCCTTAACCCAAGATTTTATACAATTGAGGTTGTCAATAGACTGGGCATCCATTAGAGAAAGGGCAATTGTATATTTGAAAGAGTTCCCAAAAAGCACAAATCGAAGGTTCCTTAAATACAAGTAGTGGAGCTTTTCTTGAAGTGAGAAGTGCCTGCTTAACCTATCTTTCCTTCAATTTACTATAAAACATCTTACAGAATGACATGATTGCAATGGTTATTAAAAGAAGCAGAACTAGCTTGTTGAATGAGTTGCTTAGGTTGGGAAGGCCACTGTACATATAGCACTGCTTTTAAACTAGTTTTCTTAATTATAACAAAGAATATATATTTGATGTGAACAGTGACATACTCATTTGAATTAATCATAAGTTTGTTTTAGAAATTGAATATTGTAGTAAACACTGAATAAATTCTGAATTAGTGTAACATCATGCCATTTCCAAATAAAGAATGTGAACACCAGTATTGTTTACTTTCTTCATTATCTTCTTTGTCATTTCATGCCCTGTACATAACATATCTTGGACTCAATTTTCATATTTTCTAACTACTATTCAATTTATAAGGTGTTCTACATTATTACACAAATCTCTGAGGTCTGAACCTGACTGCTATATAAAATATACCTATTTCATTAATGATTATATTTCAACGGGGGAGGTGGTGAAAATACCTACTCATATTGGTGAAGGCATGCCATTTAGTTTTGGAACCATATAAATAACACAGATGTGAATTTAGTTTACTTAGGTTTCTGAATATACAGCATATGCTGATTTTGAAATCTAAATACTGTACGAGCAGCTGCAAAATGATGAAAGTGATCACATCATGTTAGCCTTAATCAGAATAGCTCTTGAGACAGTAATGGAGTTGATGTGCTGAAAGAAACAGCTGGCTTTGTTTTGCATTATAATTCCCAACAATATGGATGAAACCCAGCTGCTGATAATTCTGATTAATTATGTATCAAACTATAGAGTTTTGTGGGGGTTTTTTCGGGAATAGTTGAGCACAAAGTTTCCAAGGTTTTCTTGTTTTCTCTTCTTAACATATTAAGGATAGATATTTCCCACAGAATTCGATTTCATATATGAAATTACACAGAAACTGATTTAGGATGCCATGAAGCTGTTCCAGCTACGGCATTTGAGTGTGCATGGTGCTAAATTCTGACCTTGTCAGGGGAAGACAGCTGAATTATGATTCGGCTCCTGTGAAAAATGATATGTCTCCAATATTAGATTAATCTCCTGTAAACTTTACTATTCTGCATTACCAAACCTTGTAAATGTCATCTTTATCCATCATCTTGAGGTATTTTGATGTTGCTTGTATAGTAATTTTGATTTCATTTTCAGTTTTTCTAAAGAGACAGTTATTTCCCTATTAAATCACACTCTACATTTTTATTACAAATTTCATCAAAAGACCCATAATATCCCTTTGAAAAATTAATAATTCTTGTTTAGTTTTCATGTAAAATAGGCAATAGATGGATGAGTCAAATGGAGAGTTGGAGAATAAATATCACACATAAATTAATAATTTTTATACAATATACAAAGCATTGCTTACTTATGGCTAATTTGTTCCATTAATATGTTAGATTTTACACAACTTGAAATTGCTAAATGTCCAAGTCATGATGACTTCTGTCAAGTATGAAGAATGTCGCACAAGTGAGTGAGCGACCAGGTCATTGTTCACTCTAATGCTCACCTCATATTTGTTTATAAATACTCTCCACTGTAATTGAGGTTTCGGAGCTTCAATTTTCTCCTTTTTGAATTCTGATGAAATTATTTATCATTATATAAATCATTATAAAATATATTCATCTTCCATTTCAAATACTCACTTTGGGGTTATAAAGTCAGACTTCAAACCTCACATAGCTATTATAATCTTATATTAATAAGGCTCAAAGTTTTAAAAATACACATTCATATTCTATTCCTGCTGGCAGTTCTAAGTTTAGGCAAAATATCAAAAAAAGGTAAAATGTATTTATGAAAGACCTTCCACTTCTTTTAATATAAGAAAATCAGAAGTTCCTATGACAGGATCTGGAGCATGTTTATTTGTGGTCAAATCCGTACTCTACAATGGGGAGCACATGATCTTAGGCAATTCATTGATAACTGCCTGCATTCATTTTCTCTTGTGTAAAAGGGTGATAACAGTATTCTAACCTTTACATGATTGTTCTAAGGATTAAATAAATTAATGAATATAAATGTAATATAAATATACCTGATATATAGTGATAACACAATAAATGGTAGCTATCAGTAATATTAAAGAATATGTTTGTGAACAAGATTTCTAACAAAGCACAAATTTCTTGTACATTACTTCCAAACTCTGTGCAAGAAAAGTCACACTAGATCATTTTTACTAAATCACATTAAATCTTGCCCTGTGCTCCCCATCCTGTCTGAACACTTAAGAACAAAACAGGTATCTTTGTTGTGGCACTGCTTCCTACTCTAGTATTAGTCAACAATCTGAGATTTTCATGCATTGTCCAAAATTCAAAAAAGAGACCTCATGTTCAGGTTCCCATTGTCATTGATACCTACATTATCCAGGATTACATGGCCTTTCAAAATCAAATTTATGCTCGTGAATTTTGTTTTTTGTCATTTTTAGGTTCAGAAAGACTCAATGCTTCCAAATACCCATCTCCCTGAAGCTTCTTTCCTTTTAAAGGTTAATTACCAGGAGTGAGGCTCAGATGGCTTTTACTCTTCCATTAGCTACAGAAGTCATGCATTCCTCTCTAGTTTCCTAGTCATGGGAAATCTTTTCTCATCCAGGGAGCTTCCTGGCTATGCAGCCAGTGTGGTTGAATACAAGATTGGGACTTGATGATCTCTGGTCACTGTCTCATCACTCTTAATTATATTTTAAATTTGTATTTAATTATATTTTAATTTGTATTTGGTAAGTGACATTTGATGGAAAAAAATAGGGCATACATTGGGCTCTTGGAGCATGGGCTTGCCTGGAAACTTATTTGCCTCCTCTAAGCAGATTCTAGTGACTACTGACAACCTCTACCCCTTGAGAAGGCCTGGTTGTACTTGTCAGGAGTCAGGGTTAGGCAAATGCCCATGAGCCTAGTCACAGAATCAGCCTCAGGCACTTATGAGGTTTTATAATTTCCCATGAGTACACCTGTTCTGAGGAAGTGTGATATGAAGAATGAATGTTAAAATAGCAGACCTAGTTAAGTGTGATATGAAGAATGAATGTTAAAATAGCAGACAATGAAAGAAAGGAAGAACTACCTTTTTTGCTGTTTGAACAAAGAGTCCTGCATTTTTATTTTGCACCAGCCCCACCAGTCATGTGGCAGACCTTGATCTATCCTTTGCATGATTTTTTTTCCCATTACTCTTTTTAGCTCCATCCCTCTAGCATGGCTTCAGATACCAATCTACAAAAAAAAAGGAAGTTGTTTTTGAACTTTGCGATCTTCTCTTGAGCTAAGAAAGTATAACTTCCAGGGTCATGGAATGGGAAATATAATATAACATTCTTGGGTTATAAAATGGGAAAAAATAGCAAATATCAAACAGACACAAAGGACTTAAATTGAGTTAATTATCCAACCCTAATAATCAGATATAATGCTTTTCAACTTTTAGGCATTTACCTCACTTGATTCCCATAACCAATTTAGGAGCAGGAATCATTTTATAGATACTTATATTTTAAAATGTTTAAATATAAACATGGAGCTGTTTTTGTAGCTGCATTCTGGCAGGTCTGACAAGAGCAGCTGTACTCAGAAAACCACTTAGAGCTATGTACAAATGCTCATAAGCAACAGACCCATAAGCAAGAGTACTTAGAACAACCACTTACAGCAACATGCAAAAGCTCAGGGGCAAAACAGTGGTTCTACAAGGAGACACTGTGGCATGTAGATGAAGGGGAGTTCATGAACACAATTTTTCCAAATGCTTTTCCTATGTCCTGAGAAACTTATTGGTCTCAGGCAAACCAGGATCATTGATCACCCTTTTTTGTTCTAGTCACTATGGCTAGGTCCATTTTATAGTTATCTTAGAATAATATATGTTACTAAGTTACATATAAAGGCAAAAAAAAGAAAATTTCATGAGGAATGCAAATCTACTGGTAGCAGAGGAAATGAATTGAACAGTGGTAAATATGTAAGAATGCTAATTAAAGCGTATCCTCAAAATCCTGATCAAATCTGAAAATAAGGAGCAAATGGCAAGATATTAATTAGTTATTCACTTAAAATGAAATAATGAGGGACAGCAGTAATTTAGAAAATTATACTGAAGTTTGGAATTAATAGATTCTCAAAAACTTGTTATTTTAAAAGCATGCCTTTCCTGAACTGGTAGGTAACATTTGAGATTGTGTGATGCCCATATGAAATAAAGGTATAATGCTGAACAGGTTTGATGTTCTTTAGTTAGGGAATTATTTTTAGGTCATGTAACTTAGAAAGCAATACCAGTTTTCCTTTCATCCCCTTAGTTATAGCTGCATGTATAGATAACAAGATTTTTAGCAGATTTTTATCTTTGAATAAAACAATGAATAATGTGGTTTATGGTTCATTAACCATGCTAATACATACTTATTTTGCTAGTCCATTTGAAAAACCGATTAAAGCTCAGTATGCATTTTCAGCAAGGCTTACTGATTCAAGTTATTTTAAAATACCCTGATCAGGAAATAAGCACAAGTTTTTATTATGGTATCCAACACTACTACAAATGCATTTCTTTAATCTCTGCATCATTTATACACCAGATTTTGCTTAAGTTTTCTAAAGTGTTCTCTAGGTCACAGTCATTGTTTGATTATTCATTTGCTTACATTCCTAATGCTCCATACTGATGAAGATAATTGTGAAAAAGTTATGACAATTACATACTAATAAAATATACCTCAAACAATTATTTCTTCTTCCTCATTTTCTAATTATACTTTGAGCCTTTTAAATTTGCCCATGAATGTCATTGATGGAATACATGATTTTTATTTCACTTACTCTCCTTTCATTGAGTTCAAGCTACTAACAAAAGAAGAAATAAAGCAATAGAAATTTCAGAAAAATCTATTTAACTACAAATGGTGCTATAAGAAAACTTCCAAGTACCACACTAAATAATAATAATAAAAATTAAGCTAGGCGTTCACACCTGTAATCCCAGTGGCTCAGGAGGATGAGACATGAGTATTGAAGTTCAAAATCAGCCTCAGCAAAAGTAAGGCCCTAAGCAACTCAGTGAGACCCTGTCTAAATAAATACAAAATTGGGCTGAAAATGTGGCTCAGTGGTCGAGTGCCCCCGAGTTCAATCTCCAGTAACCTCACCTTCCTCTATTTTACACATTTACAATTAATTGCAAGGCAGTTTTTAGAATCCTATTGTGATTTAGCAGCAGGTAGGAAGTGGAGACATCCATCATCTAGAAAAAAGGCAATTTAACTTGAGGAATATGGAATTGTGGCAGAAGTACCCTGATAAATAAGGAACGCCAAATTCAACTTTCTCCTATCCACTGGCACAGAGGGCTTACCTCATTGTTTCTGGAAATTCCTGTTTCCGAGCATTCTACCAACTATCATTGACTGACATTTGCATCTCCTTAGCAATTGCAATCAAGGACACTGAGAGTAGCTGCTCTCCCTCTACTTCTCAATGGTGAGTCTAAATGGAAAACTAAGTTATAGTTGAATAAATTGCATGGTAGTTGTTTTGTGGATTAATAATGAAATGAGCCAGAGAACTAATGTGAACAACTGCATAAAAGTTATCATTACTGCATTCAGATTTAAATATATCTTATATATTATATGTTTTATGATGAAGACTATATCCTGCATATGTGTCTATTTATATTTTAATAGCTTTCTATAATTTTTAAATATGTATGTATATATATATTTTTTCCTTTTATGATCTTGGGCTTGTTAGGAAACAACATAGATACCTCTTCTTCCTAAAATTATTACTAAATATTGCCCCTTCCCCCTCTTTATTATTCAATGGCTTCAGTTTTAAAGTATTATAAAGAATGAATTTTACAAAATTAAACAGGCTATCAATAGGTTTTCATAAATTCAGGACTGAAATAAGGAGTAAAACATTAATGAGTCCAAGTTCCTTTTAAATAACTTATAATTTGATAAATATTTCCTATTTTCTTCACTCCACTTCTAATATTTATTCATTTCCCAGAACATTTTTTTGGATTTGTGTTCATGAGTATCCTCAGGAATATTTGAATGCGTTCTTTCATTGTGGCTCTAACTATTGTGCAAACTGAATGTTTATGCAGACAAGGAATGGTGTTTAATATGTTTTTGGTAACAATAAGCTAAGACCATTAAACAAAGGAACATAAACACCTACAGAAAATAAACTTTGTGATATATAATACCAATACATAAAGAGGACACATTTATAGCTTACAATATTAAAGAAAAGGAAAATAATAGAAGATTGCTTTGGGTCACTTACTAATTGTATTGTCGTATGGTAGTGCCAAAAACAAGAAAAAACAAATAAATAAAAGTTTGTCCAGTAATTTAATATTAAAAACACAATACAATAAAATCCAATATTACTAAAAGAGATGTTTCAACAGAGCATTAACCATACAGAATGTGTTTGGTTTTAACAGGTGTTCTCCAGCATGTTTATTATATTGCCGTATGATGCAGAAATAAGTTTAATTTTAATTAAAAAGTAAACTGCAAAGTAACATAATGTAGAATACTGCATTCTTCAGGAAGCCCTCCTTTTACTTAATGACTGCTAAACCCTAAAGAGATTTAATTTCACTGTGTTTTCTTTAAGTCTTTTCATCAATGGGAACTCCTGGAGTATACTATTTAAATACGATATGTACCTACCTCTGGAAATGTTTGTATTTTCCATCAAAGTAAGTTCCATACATAGAACAACCAAAATTTCATGGTTATTATATCCTTATAACTGCAAGGAACTCAAAATAATAGAAATTTTTAAATTAACTTTAAAAATAAATGACAGCAGAATGCATTACAATTCTTATCACACATATATAACACAATTTTTTATATTTCTGTTTGTATATAAAGTATTTTGACACTCAATTTGTGTCTTCATACATATACTTTGGATAATAATGTCTATCACATTCCACCATCCTCAGTAATCCCCTGCCCCCTCCCTTTCCATCCCATCCCTCTTCCCTATCTAGAATTTATCTATTCCTCCCATGCTCCCCCTCCCTACTCCACTGAAAGTCAGCCTCCTTATATCAGAGAAAATATTCAGCATTTTTTTGGGGGGGATTGGCTAACTTCACTTAGCATTATCTTCTCCAACGCCATCCATTTACCTGCAAATGCCATGATTTTATTCTCTTTTATTGCTGAGTAAAATCCATTGTGTATATATACACCACAGTTTCTTGATCCATTCATCCACTGAAGGGCATCTAGGCTGGCTCCACAGTTTAACTATTGTGAATTGTGCTGCTATAAACATTGATGTGGCTGTGTCCCTGTAGTATGCTGCATTTAAGTCCTTTGGGTATAGTCTGAGGAGAGGGATAGCTGGGTCAAATGGTGGTTCCATTCCCAGATTTCCAAGGAATCTCCATACTGCTTTCCAAATTGGCTGCACCAATTTGCAGTCCCACCAGCAATGTATGAGTATATCTTTTTCCCCACATTATCACCAACACTTATTGTTGTTTGTCTTCATAATAGTTGCCATTCTGACTGGAGTGAGATGATATCCTACAGTAGTTTTGACTTTAATTTCTCTAATTGCTAGAGATGGTGAGCATTTTTTCATATATTTGTTGATTGATTATATATCCTCTTCTGTAAAGTGTCTGTGTTTAGGTCCTTGGTCCATTTGTTGATTGGATTACTTGTTTTTTTGGTGCTTAGCTTTTTGAGTTCTTTATATATCCTAGAGATTAGTGCTCTATCTGATGTGTGAAGAGTAAAAAAAATTGCTTCCAGGATGTAGGTTCTCTGTTCACCTCACAAATTGTTTCTTTTGCTGAGAAGAAACTTTTTAGTTTGATTCCATCCCATTTATTGATTTAATGTTTATGAAAATATGACTATCCTATGGAAAAAGAATGTGTACCACTAGTAGTCTCATCTTAATTGTCAATCTACCCACTATAAAGATATTAATAATAATTAGTAATATTAATTATTGAAAGAAAAATAAGGCAAATGATTATTAGTGCTAATCACCAAATACTTCTGGCTCACTGCCTTCCTAACCGATGTATAATTGCTGTTTTCCATACCCACTGAAGTAAGACAGAGCCATATCACAAGTTCTAACTGATGATTTTAGAACCAAATATTTTAATTTGCTGCTAAGAGATATTCTAAAATATAGTGCACATTATATTCACACCTAGCTACATGTTGTAGGTTGAATTGTGTCCCTACAGATAATACATTGAGTCATAACTCCCAGTTCCTGAAAATGTGGCCTTCTTTGGAGAAAGCATCATTACAGAGGTAATCAAGCTAAAGTGGGATCTTCAGGCTGGGCCCTAAGTCTACATGCCTGCTGCTCTTATACAAAGGGGAAATTAGAACATTCCCATACAGGAGAAAGATAATGCAAAGAGACATGGGGGAAAAGATGTCTATTATAAGCTAAGAAGAAAGACTGGCAAAATAGATCCTTCTTCCTCAGTCCTCAAAGTACATTAATCTTGATGACAATGTAATTTAGAACTCTCAGCCTCCAGCCCAGTGAAACAATAAATTGCTGTTGTTAAGTACCTAGTCTGAAGTTCTTAAATATGGCAGTCCTAGAAAACTAATGCACTACAAATAATTTAATGGATTTGAAGGCTATTTTTAATACATCAGTTCTCCCCAAATTGATCTAGAGATTCAATCCAATCCAGCTGGCGTCATGGCAGTCTTCATTGAAGAAATTGATAGGTTGATTCTAAAATTAATACTGAAATACAAAAAAATCTAGAATAGCAAAAAAAAAAAAAACTTTTAGAAGAAAAACAAAACTGGATTTAGTTCACTTTCAAAATAAAGAAGTTGTTAAACTGGCACACAACTATACTCCCAGTGATTGGGGAAGCTGAGGCCGGAGGATCATGAGTTCAAGCCCAGCTGCAGCAATTAAGGGAGATCATTAGCAACAGAGTGAGAACTTATCTCAAAATTAAAAAAATAATAATAATAAAAGTAATGGGGATGTGGCTCCACGGTTAGCTGGGTTCCATTCCCCTACCCCACCACCACCACCACACACACACACACACAAAAAAAAAAATTGTTAAAATCAATAAGAAAAATTAAAATCTATCTTGAAATGGTCAAATATTTGAACAGAAACTTTTTATAGCAGATTTATGAATTACAGATATAAAAAATGCAAGTGAAAAGGTATTAGTAGTCTAATGGAAATAAAAATTAAAACATTCAGAGAACACATTATATCTATTAGAATAGAAAAAAATGCATACTGACTGTACCATGTGCTGACAACAGTGTTAAGCAGCTGGAAGTCAAAAACTACTAAGAGGAATACAAAATGATCAACTGCTTAGAAGACAATTTGGCAGCTGAGAGCTGTGGTGCACCCTTGTAATCTCAACAGGTCAGTTGGCTGAGACAGGAGAATCTCAAGTTCAAAGCCAGCTTTTTAGCAATGGCCAAGGGGCTAAGCAACTCAGTGAGAATCTGTCTCTAAATAAAATACAAAATAGGGCTGAGGATGTGGCTCAGTGGTCAAGTGCCCCTGAGTTCAATCCCAGTACCACAAGAAAACAATTTGACAGTTTATTAAAAATTTTTAAATTGTATATATATATATATAATATATATACATATATATTATATATATATGAGATGTAGTCCAGCTATTTCATTCCTGCTGAAGAGAAATGAAAGCATGCATCCATACAAATGATTTATAATGATGTTCATTTCTTTCTAATATTCCCAGACTGAAAATAGCACAAATGCCTAACAACAGGTGAATGGATAAAAATTGTATGGTTATCAATTAATTGGATTACAACTGAACAATGAAAAAAGATAATCCTCTTCTACATGTAACATTTGTACCTCTCTGCTTTGTGAAAGAAGCCTTACATAGAGAAAAGATTCATACAAAAATATTAAAAACATAAATTAATCTGTAATGATAGAAAACAGAACACCGATTGGGAAAATGGATGGGGCAGGAAAGGCAGGAAGTAGAGATTAAAATTGGCATGCAGAAGACTTGGGGTGTGTTCATTACACTGGGTGTGTTCATTACACCAAATGTGTTTATTACAGTGAGTACCATGATAGCTTCATTGGCATATAAATATTTCAGAGAATCTCAAATTATACAATCCTAATTATTTCCAGTTAATTTTATGTTGGTTGTATCTAAATAAATGTTTTAATATGATGACAGGCTTATAAATAATGATATTTTCCTTATAAAATATAAGAGTATGAAGAATATTTTGAGTGTAAAAAACATATTGAAGGTCAAATAATAAAATGAGTAAGTATTGATTAGAATAAAAATTGATAATCTGAGGTGGCATGTTCATTTATGACAGACTTTCCAATTAGTATTCAACCGGTCCATTTTAGATGTAAAAGGGGCAGATTTTAAAAGGTATCCAGGTAAATGAATGTCCTGTATAAGTGTAGATGAAGAAAGCAAATATGGAATGGACTAGCTAAAGAATTGTTTATTTGGATGGAAAGGAAGCAGTGAGATTACAAGTAAATACACAAAGTGAGGAAAAAATATCAAGTCTGAGGTACTACTAAATGGATCCATGAAATCAAAGAGCAGATCTTACTGAGATATTGAGAAACTCTTCCACCATGGTTTCATTAAAGAGGTTCTTGGCATAAAAGTTAGCTAGTGAAATCAAAATAAACACACAGACTCAGTTACCTTTTTCTATGACCAGGTCTGAGACTCTCCCTCTGGCTCATACCTCAAAACACCCAGTAGGGCAGCAGGGATTACTCAGGGCTAGCAGGAGAGAGAGAGAGAGAGAGCACGCCAGGGAGTGGCCTTTTATTGGAGAACAAGAAATTCAGGGGAGAATTCCATCCAATGAAGGTTGAGGGGGACAGCACTCCAAGGTCAGGGTCAGTGATTGGCCGCAGGGTCAGTGGTCAGTCACACCCCCACACGGACAGGCTCTCGTACCAGGAGAGAGTCGGGAAAGCTCCGACACAGTTTAGCCAGAGCACCTCACACCCAATCTGGGAGTTGCCCAATCACGTGTGAGAATGGCTCTCCACAAAAGTCTGAAGGATTGCAGCTTATAAATTGAATATTAAAAATTTTATATTTCAGAGACTGACACTTTAAAACCTTTGCTCTCTCTTTGTTTCATGTTGTGTTTGGAGGGGAATAGTATCACACACATTTGAAATATCATCTGGAATTGTGATAAATATTAAAAACATTATGCCATGCTATTTAAGTGAAAATCATGCCTACTGTTATGTTATAGAAATATACTATTGACTTCACTCTAATGGAATGAAATTCAATCAGAAAATATTTGTAATCTGCTTCTCATATGTCAGATCTAGAGGATATCACAAAGGGAAGGCGCCTGGAACTTGTGCCTAAGGACTCACAATTCCACAAGGCAGACAGAGAGGTAAAATAAATAAACAAATAAACGCTGTGGGTGTGTTAAAATAGAATAATGAATAAATACAGAGGTGGGGCAAAGAAAACACACAAAACTACTTAGGAAGCCTCATAGAGAATGAGGTTTCTAGACTTGGCTTTGATAAATAAGAATTTGCCAATGAGACAAAGACAATAGAGGGATTATTTGGGGAAGAAGAAATGCTATATGCAAAGATCATTTTATATTCTAAAGAGTTGGAAACCTGAAACAGTGATATTTTATAACTTAAGAATCCTGATGGTATGACAGAGATAAGCCACAACACTTTTATCCAAAAATAGTATTTGAAAGACAGGTTTTCAAGTAAGAGTTCCTTCATACATTTAAATTGAATGTGATTCTGCAATGTGTACACTCAGAAAAATGAGAAATTATATCCCATCTGATTTAAATGTATGATATGTCAAGGTCATTGTACTGTCATGTGTAACTAATTAAAACAAATAAAAAATTTAAGAAAGAAAAAAAGAAATTGAAAAATCTGCATGGAAAAAATAAAAAATTCAAAAAGTAAAAAGAAAGTTAACTCAATAGTACATTTTATGTTTTTGTTATTGCATTATAGCTGTATATAATATTGGGGTTCATTTTGACATAATCATACATGCATAGCATGTAAGTTGCTCCATTTCATTCCACAGTACTTCATCTTTTCCTCCACTTTTCCCTCCCTAGCACTCCTTCCTCTATTCTCCTGGTTTCCCTTTTATTTATTTATTGCTTTTTAAAAAATTGGTGCTTATAAATATACATAAAGGTGAAGTTCATTGTGCATATTCACCTATGTACTTTGCATAGTCTAGTCACTTCATTCTGCAGTTCCTACCTTTTCCCATCCCTTCTCATTTCCCCTCAACCTAATTCTTCTACTGCATTGATCTTTTTATTTTTGTGGTGATCTCCCCCCAACACACATACAATTACTTATCCTTATTTTGGTTTAGCTTCCATATTTGAGTGAAAATAATTGACCCTTGAATTTATGAGTCTGGTTTATTTCATTTAGCATTCCATTCAGTTTCATCCATTTACCAGCAAACACCATAAGTTCATTCTCCATGGCTGAGTGAAACTCCTGTACATAGACCACACTTTCTTTATCCACTCATCTACTGACAGGCATCCACACCGGTTCCATGACTTGGTTATTATGAACTGTGCTCTTATATTCATTGATATGACTGTGATACTATAGCATGCTGATTTTTACTTCTTTTGGATAAATACTGTCTGGCTAGGCACAAATACCTAAGAGGTCACGAGCCACTTGTAGGTTCAAACAGGAACTACTTTATTGCCCGAACCCAATGGGAACTCAACGGGAACTCAGTGGGAACTCTGCAAGAACTCAATGGGAACTCTGTGAGAACTCAAAAATAGCGGGCACCTGAGGTAGCAGGAGCCGCCTTATTGCCGGACAGAAGAGGTTTATATACACAACTGAATACACAGCTTGTTTCAATTTAGCATCATCTAGTTACAGCAATCAGTCATTATCTTAATAATTATACACAGCTTAACTTAATTATCATCATCTTAATGGTTTGCTGGCATTACTTCTCAACCACTTCTTCTGGCAAAATGCCAGGCACCATCTTGACTTGGTTGTGGTTCTCAACAGGTTATTGTGAAAGGTGCTCTTATATACATTGATATGACTGTGATACTGTAGTATGCTGATTTTAATTCTTTTGGATAAATACTGAGGAGTGGGATAGCTAGTCATATGGTGGTTGCATTCCTATTTTTATTAGGCATCCTCATAGTGCTTTCCAGAGTGTTTGCACAAATTTGCACGTCTGACCAGCAATGTATGAATGAATCTTTTCTCCCACATCCTTGCCAGCATTTACTGTTATTTGTATTTTTGATGATTGTCATTGTAACTGGAGTGGTATAAAATATTATTGTAGTTTGGATTTGCATGTTCATAATTGTTAAGGTGTCAGACATTTTTTTCATATATTTGTTGGTCATTTGTATTTCTTCTTTTGAAAAATGTCTGTTTAGTTCTTCTGCCCATTAAATTACCCAATTTATTTGTGGTTTTGGTGTTAAGTTTTTGAGTTCCTTGTATAGTCTGGTTATCAATCCTCTTTTAGAAAAGTGGCTGGCAAAGATTTTCTTCCATTGTATGGGATTTTTCTTCCACTTTCCTTTGCTGTGTAGAAGCTTTTTAATTTGATGACATCCTGGTTATTGATTCTTGGTTTTATTCCTTGAGTATTAGGAAATTTGTTAAAGAAATTGGTGTCTGAGTCAGTATGTTAGTGTTGAGTCTATGTTTTCTTCTAACAGTTGCAGAGTTTTTTTGCCTAATTTTTAGGTCACTGGTTCACTTTTGAGTTGACTTTGATGCAAGGTGAAAGATAGGAATCTAGTTTTACTCTCTTATGTGTGGATATTCATTTTCCTTGCACCATTTGTAAAAAGGCTATCTTTCTCCAGCTTGTGCTTTCAGCACCTTTGTCAAGTATCAGAAGACTGTATCTGTGTGCGTTTGTCTGTTTCTTCTACACTGTTGCATTGCTCTTCCTCTCCGCTTTGGTACTAATACTATACACTGTACTGTTTTTGTCACTATAGCTATGAGTATAATTTGACATCAGGATTAGTGATCGCTTTTCTTGCTCAGGATCATTTTGGCTAATCTGGGTATTTTATTTTTTATTTTATTCTTGGGATTGCATTGAGCCTGTATAATGCTTTTGATATGAATTCTGCTAATCCAAGAGCATGGGAGGTTCCATCTTCTAATGTCTTTTTCAATTTATTTCTTCAGTGTTCTATAGATCTCTTGTGGAGATCTTTCCCCTCCTTTATTAGATTTATTCCAAAGTATTTTATTTTTTTCTTAGTTAATTGTGTTCAGGATAGTTGTTCTGTTTTCTTTCTTATCATGTTATTCACCTTATATGCTGATCTTTTATCCTGCTATTTTTCTGAATTAATTTATCACCTCTAGATGTCTTCTGGTGGACTTTTTTTGGGGGGGAGTATCTTCCAGAAATAGGATCATGACATCATCAGAGATAATTTTCCTTATTTTCTTATTTATATCCCTTTAATTTGCTTCTCTTACTTAATTTCTCTTTTCAAGAATTGTATTGAACAAGAATGGTGAGAGTGGACATCCTTGTCTTGATCCCAATTTAGAGAAAATTACTTCAGTTCTTTTTTTCCATTCAGTATGATGCTGGCTTTGTGTATGTAATATATAGTCTTTAATATGATGAATTAAGTTCTTTATATCCCTAATTTCTGCAGCATATTTAACATGGATGGGTGCTGGATTTTGTCAAAGGAATTATCTGCATCTATTGAGATTATCTTGTAATTTTTGTCCTTAATTCTATTTATGTAATAAATTGCATTTTTATTTGCATATATTGAACAACCTTGCATCTCTGGGATGACACCCACTTGATCATGGTATGCAATCTTATAAACGTATTTTAAAATGTGGTTTGCTTTTTATTAAGAATTCTTGCATCTAGATTCATCAGGGATATTGATCTCTATTGTTTTCTTTCCTTAATGTGTATTTGTCTGAATTTGCTATCAGAGTCATACTGGTGCTTCATATGATAAATCCAGGAGTGCTTCTTTCCTTTCTATTTTATTAAATAATTTGAGGAAGATCAGCCTTACTTCTTCTTTAAATATTTGGTAGGACTCAGTTGAGAATCTGTCAGTTCTGGGCTTTTTTTTTTTTTAATTAAAAGGCTTTTATTTTAAAATTTATTTTTAAATATATATTCATGTACTTTTAGTTAAGTCACATTAGGATTGGATATAAAGGTATGGAAAGGGCAATATCAATTTTTTAATTAATTAATTAATTAAGTTTTATATATATGACAGCAGAATGCATTTCGATTCATTATAGACAATTGCAGCACAACTTTTCATTTCTCTAGTGGTATATGTGCTGTCATACATGTACCTAGGGTAATGATGTCCATCTCATTTCCCCATCTTTCCTGCCTTCATGATCTCTTCTCACCTCTCCCTCCCCTTTACCTCATCAAAGTTCCTCCATTTTCCCCCGTCCCCCATTATGGAGCAGCATCCACTTATCAGAGAGAATATTCAGCCTTTGGTTTTTAGGGATTGGCTTACTTCACTTAGCATGATATTCTCCAACTTCATTCATTTACCTGCAAATGCCATAATTTTATTCGCTTTTAATGCTGAGTAATATTCCATTGTGTATATATACCACATTTTCTTTATACATTCATCTATTGAAGGGCATCTAGGTTTCTTCCACAGTTTAGCTATTGTGAATTGAGCTGCTATAAACATTGATGTGGCTGCATTACTATAATATGCTGATTTTAAGTCTTTGGGGTATAAACCAAGGAGGGATAGCTGGGTCAAATGGTGGTTCCATTCCAAGTTTTCTAAGGAATCTTCTAAGGAATATATAGATTTTACAATACTGCTTTCCACAGTGATTGCACCAAATTATAGTTCCACAAGCAATGTATGCATGTGCCTTTTCTCCAACATCCTCACCAACACTTATTTTTGCTTGTATTCTTGATATCTGCCATTCTGACTGGAGTGAAATGAAATCACAGTAGTTTTGATTTTCATTTCTCTAACTACTAGAGATGTTGAACATTTTTTTTCATATATTTGTTGATTGAATGCATATATTTTTATAAGAAGTGTCTGTTCAGTTCTGTAGCCCATTTATAGATTTTTTTTGGGGGGGGGGTGTTAAGTTTTTTGAGTTCTTCATATATCCTGGAGTTTAGTGCTCTATCTGACATGTGTATAGCAAAAATTTGCTCTGATAATGTAGGCTCTGTCTTCATCTCATAGATTGTTTCTTTTGCTGAGAAGAAGATTTTTAGTTTGAACCCATCCCTTTTATTAATTCTTAATTTTATTTCTCCGGCTTTAGAAGTCTTATTATGGAAGTCGGGGCCTAATCTTTCATAATGAATATTTGGGCCTACTTTTTCCTCTATTAGGTGCAGGGTCTGTGTTCTAATTCCTAGGTCCTTGATCCACTTTGAGTTAAGTTTTGTGCATGGTCAGAGATAGGGGTTTAGTTTCATTTTGCTGTATATGGATTTCCAGTTTCCTCAGCACCACTTGTTGAAGAGGCTATCTTTTCTCTAATATATGTTTGTGGTGCCTTTGTCTAGTATGAGATAACTGTATTTATGTGATTTTTATCTCAATGTCTTCTATTCTTTACCATTGGTCTATATATCTGTTTCAGTGCCATTACTGTGTCATTTTTGTTACTATAGCTTTGTAGTATAGTTTAAGGTATGGTATTGTAATGCCTCCTGCTTCACTTTTATTGCTAAGGATTGCTTTGACTATTCTGGGTCTCTTACTTTTCCAAATGAACTTCATGATTGCTTTTTCTATTTCTATAAGGAATGACTGTGGAATCACGTTGAATTTGTATAGCACTTTGAGATAGTATGTCCATTTTGGCAGTATTAATTTTGCCTATCCAAGAGCATGGGAGATCTTTCCATTTTCTAAAGTCTTCTTCAATGTCTTTCTTTAGCATTCTGTAGTTTTCATTGTAGAGGTCTTTCAACTCTTTTGTTGATTCCCAAGGTTTTTTGTTTGTTTGTTTTTTGTTTGTTTGTTTTTTGAGGCTATTGTCAATTGGGTAGATTTCCTAATTTCTCTTTCAGTGGATTTATCACTGATATATAGAAATGCATTTGACTTATGGGTATTGATTTTATATCTTGCTCTATTGCTGAATTCATTAATTAATTTTAGAAGTTTTCTGGTGGAGTTTTTTTTTTTTTTGGATTCTCTAAGTATAGAATCATTTTTTCAGCAAATGATAATAGTCTGAGTTCTTCTTTTCCTATTTGTATCCCTTTAATTTATTTCATCTGTCTAATTGTTCTGGCTAGAGTTTCAAGGACAATGTTGAATAGAGGTGATGAAAGAGGGCATCCCTGTCTTGTTCCAGTTTTTAGAAAGAATGCTCCCAATTTTTCTCCATTTAGAATGATGTTCGCCTTGGGTTTAGCATATATAACTTTTACAATGTTGAGGTATGGTTATTGGAAGGCTTTTAATTGTTACTTCAATCTCACTGTCTGATAGTGGTCTTTTCAGTTTTCTATCCCCCATGGTTCAATTTGGGTAGGTCTTTGTGTCTATAAGTTTGTCAATATATTCTTGGTTTTTCTATTTATTGGAGTATAAATTTTCAAAATAGTCTCTAGTGATCTATATTTCAGAAATGCCTGTGGTAATATCTCCTTTTGTGTCTCTAATTTTGTTGATTTGGGTCTTCTCTTTCTCTTGTTAGTTTGGCTAAGGGTTTATCAATCTTGTTTGTCTTTTCAAAGAACCAAATCTTTGCTACATTGATCCTTCATTTTTTTATTCTCAATATCATTAATTTTGACTCTGATCTTCATTGTTTCTTGTCTTCTATTGATTTTGGTATTAGTTTATCCTTTCTTTTCTATGTCCTTGAGGTGTAACAGTAGATTACTTATTTAAGATCTTTTTATTTTATTAATATAGGCACTCAGTGGTGTGAACTTCCTCTTAGAACTACCTTCATACTGTCCCAGATATTTTTATATATTGTATCTCTGTACTCATTTGTTTTAATTTATATTTATTGTTTTTAGTTATACATCTGTACTCAATCATTTTTAAGAAAGTTTTTATTTCTTCCTTAACCCATTCCTCATTAAAAAATGTATTATTTAAAATGATTTATTTTTATCTTGCTATTTATTTCTAATTTTATTCCATTATTTTCTGATAGGATTCAAGGAATTATTTCTATTTTTTTGTATGCTAAGGCTTATTTTACATAATAAAATATGATATATTTTAGAGAAGATTCCTTGTGAGAATACTCTGTATATGTCTGAAAGAGCCATTTGATTAATGCTACTTTTAATTCTGAAGGGTTTTTACTTATTTTACGTTTGAAGGACCTATCTCTTGGTGATAGAGCTGTGTTTAAATCTCCCAGTATTATTGTATTGAGGTTTATTTGATTTTTTATATTAAGTAGAGTTTGTGTTATCTACATAAGTGCACTGATGTTAGGGGGTTAAATATTTACGATCATTATATCTGTTGCTGGATGATTTCCTTAACCCATATGAAATGTCTGTCTTTATCTAATCTGATAAATTTGGTATTAAAGTCTACTTTGTCAGATATGAGTGTATCCATTCCTTTTTGCTTTTGGTCACCATTTACATGATATATCTTTTTGCATCCTTTCACTTCTTTAGATGTCTTTGCCTTTAAGGTGAGTCTTGTAGGCAACATGTGGCTGAGTCTCGTTTTTTGGTCCATTCTGTCAATCTATGTATTTTCAATGGAACGTTTACTCCATTTATATTCAGTGTTATTTGAGAGAGATAATTTTTATTTCCTATCATTTTGTCTTATTTCTAATGCTTAATTCAGACTTCACTCTCTTTTAATTGATTATTCTTTTATTGAGATTAATCCATACATTGTATCTCATATTTATTATTTATTTATTTATTTTGCATGAAATTTCTCATTGAATATGCTTTATAATGCTGGCTAAGTGGTTATGAATTCTTTTGGTTTCTGGTTATTATCAAAACTTTTCATTTTATCCCAAAGGATAATTTTGCTGGATATAACAATCTTGATGGGAACCAATTATCTTTCAGGGGTTGATATTATTACAAGCACTTCTGGTTTTTAGGGTCTGAATTGAGAAATCGTAAAAATTCTAATTGACTTACCTCTACATGTGATTTGCTATTTTTCTCTTGCAATTTTGACAATTCTATCCTTTTTTTGACTTAATAGGCATTTTTATTATTGTATGCCTTGAAGAGGATCTTCTCTGATCTTGTCTATTTGGGGTTCTAAAAAATTCTTGTATTTGAATTTCTAACTTGTTGCTAAGGTTTGGGCAATTTTCTGATATTATTTCATTGATAAGGACGTCCATTCCTTAGTTTGTATTTAGATGCTTGTAACAATGACAATGATTGTCAGATTTGTTGTCTTAATGTTATTACAGATTTCTTGAATATTTAGGTCATAATCTCTTAAAATATTTTCTTTATCTTCAAGTTTATTTTTGAGTTTATATACTTTGTCTTCAAGGCCTGAGAATCTGTCTTTAATGTGGTCTAATCTTTTGCTGATGTTTTCAATTGAAATTTTAATTTGATTTATTGAGAATTTCACTTTTAAAATTTCTCTTTGGGTCTTTTTCAGAATGTCTATCTTTTTATTGAAATGTTCTTTCACTATCAGTATATTCTCTTTTAGTTCATTCCTTAGATCTTCTTTTAATTCATTGAACATTTTCATTATCAACTTTCTAAATTCTTTTTCTGACATTTCCTCTACTGTGGTGTCAATGAGGTCAATTGTGTTGTAAAATATTTGAGGTGGCTTGTTCCCTTGATTTTTAACATTGTTAGTATTCCTACTCATCTTCTGGAATAATTATTTCTTCTTTTATATAAGGCATTTTTAAGTGAGTCGTTTTCTCATACTTATGTGACTTGGGTTAGGTAAATGTCTTGTGTCTATATTTTCTCTGAATTTGAACTCACTGCCATGTCCAGTCTCTAACAAATTATTGAGTAGAGATTCTAATTCCCAGAAATTATATCCTCTTTAGAACAATGACTTATATTAATAAATTTTTAAAAAACAATAAAAATGTTCTTTAGCAGGTGATTAATCTATTATTCTTGGTCAGGGTTTTTGAAATAGGGTGTTTTCTTTCTTGAGTTTTAGTTATGGGCAGTGTATGTATTCTCAGTTTTGACCCAAAGTAGTCCAACTTCTCAGGGGAGTCTCTATGCAGCTTTTCACTACAGAGTTTCAATCCCTTCTTGGCTAGAGTGTTCTAATACCTCCCCCCAACACACATACCAGTACACACATACACATACACACACAACACACACACACAACACATACACACATCACACACACACACACACACACCACACATCACACACACACACCCAACACACACACACACACCACACACACACACACCACACACATCACACACACACACCCAACACACACACACATACCACACACACAACACACACACACACCCAACACACACACACATACCACACACACAACACACATATACCCAACACACACACACATACCACACACACAACACACATGCACACCACACACACACCATACACACAACCAACACACACACACACACACCACACAACACACACACACACACCACACAACACACACACATACACTTTGTGGGATTCTTAGGCCATGTTCTTGAGTGAGAAGAGTGAAGTGCATCCATCTATACTCCTGTCTTTTCTAAGCTTGGAGGAGAGGTGGCAGGGATTACCAAATTTGTTCTGATTTCAATTGGTCTCATTTTCTCACCTCCTTTAGCCAGGCTCCTAATCCCAGAGCTCAGATCACTTGGTTTGAGTAAGAGAATTCTTCACTTTTCTCAGATTTGTAAACTCAATTTGCTGAATTGCCCTTTTGATTCACTCTTGGGGAGCTACTATGATAGTGTGGTTTCCTCTGAACTGCCTTATTTCATTTCACAAAGAGATAAACACACACATACACACACACACACACACACACACACACACACCTATGACAGCCACGTGTGTTGAAAGGAGTTTGTAGTTCCAACTAGTGAGGAGGCTGAGGTGGGAGGATCAATTGAGCCCAGAACTTTAAGACTACACCAGGCATTTTAGCAACACATATCTGAGGAAGTATAGAATAAGTGGTCAGAACATTCCAGTAAATGAAAGAGGCTGCCCTTGCTATGTAACATCATCAGTGGGAAGCTGCAGCAGAGCTCTTCTTAGCTTCCAGGCCAAGAACATATTTTTTTTTTCCTTCATTAATATGGCAATACCAGCTTTGGTATATCTTGAGTAAAAGAAGGTCTAGGCCCTCACAGTTGAGGCAGCTCAGTGATCTAGTTCATTCAGTTTCTCACCAATATAAGTGAAATTACTAAAAGTAATCATAGTACATTTGGGCATTGCTTTTGTAGGCTATGCTAAGATAAAGATAGGATAGGATAAAAGAAGTGGGTTTAAAATGCTAGAAGTTCATCTTCCTTACATACAATAGCCTGAAGTGGAGTTCCAAGTTGTCAGGTGACTGTTCCCTGCACTGTGATTCCAAGACAAGAATTTCATTTTTCTTGCTTCACAATCTCCTAGGAAACTGTTATAATATGGTAAGAATCAACTTGCTATTTTTTCCAGTTGACCATAAGCGAAAGATATTGTACAAAGCTATGCCCGTTCTATTAGCCGAGGTTTAGAAGGTGCACATTTCATTTCCTCTCTTCTACCACCTAAAAAACCTCAGACACACTACAATTAGCTGCAAAAGAGTAAAAATTGTTCTAACTTGGCCACATGCCCCAAAGAAGCAAACACATTTTATAGACAGCAAGTAGATCCTTTACAGAGAACTAGCAACTCAAACCTTTCTTGAAGAATTTTCCTTTTATAATTTTGGTAAGTAGGAAATCTAATTTGACCTACAGGAGCTGAGCTACTGGACATTTGACTTCAGCTTCTAGAGTACAGGTATAGGACTTTGACCAGTACCCTGGTAGGTGACCTGGACTTTGCTAATCAATCACACAAGTGAGAGACCTGACAAAGGAAGATTCTGGCAGAGAACTGAGACAGGGGAATACCACTCTGGTGAGAGTAGCTGTAGAGGTAGTTGCAAATTAGAACCTTGGGCCACTGAGCTTCACTGTGACTCCAGAGCCTCTAGTGATAGCAGATGCAGGGAAGCACCATCACAAAAATATGTGCACACCACACATACATATATGCATGTGCCAGAGGTTCAGACTTGAGTTTCCATACCTTGATGATGACAACAGAAGTTTTCAATGTTCTCAGTATACCAAATTGATGGAGTACTTTGATCTCTTGTTCAGGAGGCATCCCATGAGTCTTTACAGAGCTCAACATCCTTCTTTTATTGTTGAAATATATTGTATATATATTAAAATGTAGAAAACATAAATGTACAGTTTGAGTTTAAAAAGCAAGTATACATTCAAACAATTGTCCCACATTATTATAGAGATAACTCACAATTGCCAAATGTTTCTTGTGCCCCTTTCTTCAAACTACCTTCTCCTTCCAGGGAAGCACTGTTCTAAATTTTTTTTTTTTTAATCCCTACAGATTAGTCTTTGTAATTTAAACTTCATATGAATTAGAAAATATAATATCTATCCTTTTGCACCTGGCTTCTTTTGCTCCACCTAATATTTTTGAGATTGTTCCATGTTATTGCTAAGAAGTACTCCTCTGTATGAATATGCTATAATTTGCTTCTTCATTCCCCTGTGAAAGGAATTTTATTGGTTTCCAGTTTGAGACTGTCACAAGTCAATCTTCAGTAAAGATTCAGACCTGTCTTTCTGGGACACATGCTTTCACTTTTTTTTTTTTTTTTTTTTGAGTGAGTATCTTAAAGTAGAATTTCAAGGCAATATTATATTTTATTAAACTCCTTTAAAATATTTGGAATCATCTGGAGTTGAATTTTAATATGCGAACTATAGTATGTATTAATACATAATATTTATTCAATTATTCCAATACTTAAACAAAGACATTTCTCATTTCTTAAATTATTTAGTACAACATTCTGAATATTGACTACCACTCTGATTCCATAATCGAAGAGGCATCAAAGTTTAAAATTCAAAAGATATGAATTTGTCCCTAATATGTTACTTGAATTATGAAAAACAGATTCAGTTTAGCCTTGTATAATAAATTTATTCTTACAAGTCAATGATCCGGTGAGAGTTAAAATTAAAATTTAAGTTTAAGCAAAGTAGTAGGACTGATAAGAAAGATCTAGGAGTGGCTCAGAGAATCAAAGGGCAAATGAATGTTAGACCTCATGAGAGACTTCAATATAGAACTGGAAAGTTATCAAGTACCAAGGTGATACTCATTCCCTTCCTGGTGCTGTGTCCTCTTTGTATGTCTGTCTGCTTAATTTCCCTGTTTTTCCAGCAGTGACCTTACAGAGAATCCATCTACTTGGAATTGGCTTGTCATAGTGCACTCAAAATGTCTGCTTCTGCATTTAAATTGATGTCACCTCAAGCATCATCAAAAAACAAACAAAGAAAAAGCACCTTCCATTGCATTAATTCAAATCCTAATAGAGAATCTGCTTTTCTTCCTTTGGGTCAGATATACACTGCTACTCCATTCAGACATGACATGAGACTCAGAATCTGGTGATATCTAGATTGAGCCTTATAAAATTGGAAGTATAGGTGCTCAATACAATGATATGGAGACAGGGAGAAAAATGAACGGTTAGGAATTTACTTTAATATATATCTTTGCAATTATTTGTTTGATCAAAATCTCAATTAAAGTGACCCAATTCTACATCAGTTCAAAGTAGGAATTTTAATGACAGGTTCCCTGAAGGAAGAAAATATTGGATTATATTGTGCCTTTGTGTTCTTTAAGAAGTTTCACTCAGTGATGAGAATACAGTAGGCATTCAAACAAAAATAATTTTATGTTATTTAGTTATAAATATTTCCCCTTATTTTTTATTCAAGGAAGAAAGAAATGTAAAATTGCAGAAGCCACAGACTAATGATTCATTTTGCATCATTTGCCTAAATAATTAATCAGTTTTACATTATACTTGAAAAGGTTTTCTGGCTTTAATTCAATACTCTTGAATTGTCAATTGCTTTTTAAAAATGGATATGAAACCTATGCTTACTTGAAGTTTGCCTTTTCTATAGAAACTCTAGGGGGAATATTTGCCATACTTAATACTGCATTTCTGTCTTTCTGACAATACCAATCAGGATTCAAGTTACATGGTTATCTTTGGAGGATGGCATTTATATTTTGGCCAGTTAAAAGGAATCATATTTATTTAAAACTCAATTACAAAGTGCTGGGAGTGTAACTCCGTGGCAGAACACTTTCCTAGCATGCATGAGGCCCTGACTTTGATTCCCAACAGTACCTACAGTTCTTATGATCAGAGGCATAACATTGAAATATGTGTTGAGGTCTTTATCTTCCTGGATTTTATAATATAATTATGAGGGTACTCCAAGAAGTTGTTAAAAACTACAAAATGTAAAATAATTATGTACAAAATGTCAAAAAGAAGAATATCATTCACTGGCAAAGCAGTGGCACAGTGAATGAGTAGGTGGCAAAATTTCTAATGTCGTTATTGATACTTTATGAATAGTCCAATAGAGGTTGGTAAAAAGTGTGATGTACTGTTATTTAAACTGGATAGACACAGTAAACATTCAAGGAATAAGAAATATTATGTAACCATATACATAGAAGCAAGCAGAGAGCATTTTTCTAAGGAAAATAAAGAAAACGATCTGATATGGCTATAGGAAAAAGGAATGAGATTTTAAAGATACAATGAATCTAGAAGACCTTGAAGTGTCATTTGACCCTAACAAAGAATCCTAGTTTTTTATTATTTTTATAGTAGTATTTAAAAAAAAGGAGATTGGCAATTTTTGATGGGTGCTTTTTTTGTTACCTTATTGTAGAGGTTTATTTCCAAGCATTATTTGTAGAAATACTAACTACAGCTTGATTCGTATATATGTGATTTGGGCCATGAAGTATTGTTACTAATTAAACACTACATCCTGTGGTTAATTAAACACTTCACATGAGAAGTGGCCACTGAGAATGGCTCTTTGCAGCACAGCAATTCCCACTCTGCTTTCACAACAAAACTACTCAAGACCCAGTACTCTCTGCTGCTCATATCTGGACTGATTCTATTCCTAGGAAATCCATTGTTCTCACAAGCCTTGAAACAGTAGTTCCATCTAAATTAGACTTGAGAACAGTACATTTATTTCACTTGTGGGAGGAAAAACTACAGATAAAAAAGTCTCATATCTTGAATATGTATTTTCTAATTGATAATAAACATGACCCTTTTACTACTCTGAAACAATATTTCAATATAATACAAACTATTTCAAATGCAACTGATTAATGACATGGATGGTGCCATTCTGAGATTTTTTTGTAATACTTTTGAACAGAGGAAAACTGATTAGGTATTGCTATTTCAGTGTGGCTCTCAAATAGCAGGACATCAGAAATTAATAGGATGATATTGATAAGAAGGATAACTGAAATAGGTTCATTTGTGAATGTATCAAAAATATGGTCTTGATTGTCCTTACCTGCACAATAATGGGATGCTAGGTAGACTGGACATATTTGGAAATCCAATGGGATTAGACCAATGGAATTCTTTTCATATAGAATGGTGCACCTGCACCATTACTTGGGGTTCAGCTATCTGGGATTCTGTCTGAGAACTAATGGGCTATCCTGATGAAGTATAGTTACATACTGAAAGTCTCCCAAGAGAAATTTCTGGCTAATGAATTTTGAAAGAAGTTTCAAAGCACAGTAACCTTAATTTAAAACCAAACTCTTCGTAATCATAAGGAGAAACAAGAATCCTCGCAGATTGTTTTTGTTTGTTTGTTTTGTTTGTTTTAACCATGACTTTGACTTCACCCTAGTATGCATATAAGGGACTTAAGGAAAATTTCCAAAAATTTGATTTCAAAATTATTGAACAAAAGTGATACAATTTTGAAAAATTTAACTCCAAAATAGTAGGGAGCATTCCCCTGTTGCATCCTGCCAATTTTATTCAGAAAACTACAGTTACACTTTTCAGAGCAGATCAAAGCCAGGGTATTTCAACAGGGGAAGGGTTGGTTCCAAGAGGGCAGCAAAGCAGTCTGGCTCACCATGACTGAGACAGAAGTGCTAGCCACTGGACATGAACTGTGGACATCAAAGCTATTCTGGCAGAGAAGCACAAGGAGTTGACATCAGAATTGTTTTGTCTAATTCACTTGCTCCTGGAGACCTCATCTCAGAAAGGGTGAGGGAGGGAGAGGAATGAGGATGAATGAGAGGTGCATTAAATGTTAATGTGACCTCACTTTAAATTGAGTTCTGGAGAATTCTCTTGTATCTCATCCCAAATCACAGGGTGCTATGAATGGTTATGTTTCATTTTGACCTCTTAAGCCTGCTTTAGATCTCTCTCAAAGCATTCTGGGTAGTGAAGGAAAATTCTTCAGTACAAGGAATTGATGAAACACTTGGAATTTGTGCATTCTCTGGTTATCCCTTATTATTCTACTCTTGTTTTCAGAAGCTTCTTGTGCCAAGACTGCAGTGGTACAGTGGATGAGTAGGTGGCAAAATCTCAAATGTCATTATTGATACTTTATGAGTAGTTCAATAGAGGTTGATAAAAATAGATCTTGACTCTATTCCAGATTTAGAATTTGAACTGCCCAGTGGTAAGAAGACTCTCTATTCCAGATTTAGAATTTGAACTGCCCAGTGGTATGAACATTCTCTTTAACACAGGCCCAAGGTCACCCACAGGCATGCACAATATTTTTTACCTTTCACAAAAGCAATGGGCAAATGCTTTCTTATATCTTTCTTATATCAAAAATGAATCTTTTGGACTTGTTGGGTAGTTCCAGCAGAGCTGCTCAGGTACTAGCAAATTAACAAAGCAAGAATATCCCCTCTGTATTTGGGAATGTGTTCCTCTTTCTAACACTGCATGCTTGAGTAGTGATGCTCATGAAATGGTGGATGAGAAAAACCCAATACCATTGAATTCACCCTGGTTATCAATAGGGAAGGAGCTTTTCTTTTGGATATAAATTTTTATTGATTTTTTTACATCATGCTCTTTAATCACAGACATTTGTCTTTTCAACTATATGCAATAAATATAATACTCATAACAGCTAATGTCTATCATGTGGTTTATCTCATGCCAGGTACTGTGCTAGGTTTGTAGAACTCATAATATTTATAACCACATGTTAAGTAAGGATCTGATAGCTAGAAAGATTAATTGCCAAATTGTCAAAGCTGGGACATAATATTCTCCAATTTCAAATCTACCTCCTGAAAACATTATTTACAAAATTTTAAAGCTCACATAATCATTTCTTGAATGAAATTTCTCATTCTGAGAGAAATAGATAATAGCTAAAATTGTCTCATCAATAATGCAAGCTTTGATAATAGAGAATAAAATATAAGAAAAAGTGAAAATAATAACAAAAAACTACCAGTCATATTCTAACAACTCTGAGGCAGAGAAGAAATATCTAAAAATGTCTGAGGAAAAAAAATACATCAACAAAAATAATGATAATCTCCTTTATTCTCATTTCTTTTGCTTTTGTCAATTTTATGTTCATATATTCTACTTTTTTGATTGTGTTTCTGGCAATTCATTGCTGGAACAGAAATTCAATAACAATAATAACTTTATGGAAGGGATCTCTAAGACACACAGAAAAGGGAGTATTTTTAATTTCATTGAAACTCAATGTACACAATAGATGGTGACTAAAATATGGGAGATAGCTGATAATAAAGTTTTTAATTCAGGACACACTTATCCTGTGCCTACACCAAACGGTTCAGTCTCTGATCCTGCCATAACATAAAAGCTAATGAAAAATCTGTTTTGGTAGGTACTACACCATGTGGCAACCATGATGAACATTTAAAAGGAAAAATTTGACCTACGTATTCTGCTCTATTTTGTAGAATATTTTGTTATAGCTACATAAAATATAAATTAGCTTTTCCTCTGTGCAAAGGTGAAACATGTCATCCAACCAACACATAGTAGGGAGTTAGGTAGCCTATAGTTAGAGAAAATTTTCCCCCTTGGCATAAAATGGCATAAATTCTCAGGCTTTCAACATTTTTCCAAATCATTGGGATTTCCATGTGCTATTTCAATCACTAGCTTTGAAAATAGATTTCTCAAAGTTTTAATTTCTCTTAAATATTTTGATGCATACAAGAGCAGTTTTAAATAATCATCTTCCAAATGAATTGAAACCATTTTGATTTCTGTGCTTTATGAAAAATTCTTCAGAGTTTTATTATATTAGCCAAATTTTAACCATTTTATCAAGGACACATTGCAATAAAGATTACAAATGTCTTATAAATACTAAAGAGAAACCAGTAACTACTAACCTCCAAAATTAATTACTAGTATTTGATGAGAAGATAGAAGCTTGAAGAACTTAAATAAATATTATCTTAATAATATACTTAGATCATAAAACATATATATTTTCCTCAGTAATTATCAATAAAATGGTTATGGACTTTTGTCAAACATAATTATTTCTATATGAATGTATTTAATTTAAGCAACCCACTTTGCATGCATAAGCAGTAGGCCATTAAGCAGACTACTAATTATTTCTAGCGAGAGAAATCTAATACTTCTTCCTACTTAGAAAAATTACATATTATAAACTTAGATTAAAAATTTTTTTGTGTTGCTGTTGTTACTCTGTATGCATATTAGCAATGTAAACTATAAGGAAAACATGTCTCAACAAACCTGGGTATCTTGGAAAGTTCTACCTATTTATAGTTGTCATTTTTTTTATCAAACAGTAAATATAATACTATGATTATAGTTTGGGAGGATTAATGTTGCAATGTAGACTTTTTCATTTAGTTAATTCACAAGCATTACTCAAAGAGTTTGTAAAACTTCTTGACAGTATAATTAATTAAAAGTAAGAAAACAAATAACTGTTATCAGCAGTGATATGTATCCTGAGTCATAGAAGTTATCCATTTTGTGATTATCCACTAGAAAAAAATTTAGTTTTGTTTTAAGGAAAGGTTAATTTAGCTGAAACCACATTTTCCTTGTCTCCAAGAAACACAATGGTTGATGGACTCCTACATCATGCTGTTCTGCAAACGGAAGTGTTCGTTTTATATGATTATAAGGAACGAACGAGGTTCTACTTGTTCACCATGAGTCCACAAATGCTGGGTACTTTACTTAATAGTCCTGGCATGCATGAATATCTAGGGATAGTTTTTAAAAAATTCAAGTAAAAGAAGATGCAAAACCAAATATTTTCTGACTATTCAAAAAACAGTTCACCAGTTGAAACTTGAAAGTGAGAAATATTTATTCTCTGAAATTCATGGCGAGTGTTCTGGACCAGAGCCACAGCAATAATAGTCACATGTCACCCAATAGTTACAGGAACACAGTTTAATGCTATAATCTGGGAGAAAATTAGCAAACATAAATTCAAGTTTTTATATTGTTTTTAAAATATATATATATATATTTCAAAGCCTTATGGCCTACTTACAAGCTGCATGTAGAAGCATCCAGTTATAACAGAGAGAAAGGAATTTCTTTCAGGCAATGTTTTACTTAGTCTTTCAAAACATTGCAAGCATAAAACCCAAATAGCTTTACCAAAGTCTGAGATATTTCTCTTCATTCTTTATTGAAAAATGAAATAAAGCTACAGGCAGCAGAGATAATCAACAAGGAATCACCGGTGAATTTAAATTTGCTTAAATTTAAATTTATTATGTTACTTAAATCTTCCAGCTTATGTTTAGCAATACATAAAACAACAATTTGCAATGGTTACTGAAATTTGCATTTTTACCTTCCTTCATGAAAATCCACGCATGAAGCTAAATTTTAAATACAATTTTGAAATTCTTTGCCTTTTCAATAAAAGAATCCAAGACCCCTGGAGTTTTAATATTCTCTATTCAGATAAATTGTGGACAAGTTAAGTAAAAAGGGAGGGTGGAAAAAATATTCACAGTAGAAAGATGATCTTCCTTGCAATTTTCTTGTCCTGCCTATTGCCTTGGGTGGACTCAATAGCTATTTAAAATTCCCTGACTGAGATGATTTTAGATGTTATATCTCTCCTTCAAAAGCACTTCTTTTTGTGTTAAATATAAAGAAATAAGAGAATACCCTACTAGACAGGAGACTGTGTGAAGACTCCAATTTCAGGTACTCATTTCTAAGAGATAATTCTAGTCATATGAAAGGAAATGCTCTAAAAAAAAAAAGATACACACATTTTTTTATCCCCAAGTTCTTATGATTTGCTACCTCTGTTTTCTCAATGGCCCAATATCTGTGCTTAAATGTACCCACCCCCGACTTCAGGCTACTCCTACACCAACCTGACTTCTAATGGGCCATTCTGTTTTCTTTGTAAGTTGTTTTATAACTTAATATTTCAGATATACAAAATAATATGTAACATACATTTAAAGTATAAAGAAGAAACCAATAAAAACCTATCAACCTAATATCCAGATTTAGTGACTGAGCACTAAAACATTACCTTAAAACCTCTGCACCCCCAAATATTATTCTTTTTTCACCCACAATGGTTAATATAATTTAAATTTAGTGTTACTCTTTTGCATATTTCTCACAGCAGATTTATTACATATACATTTACCTCTAAATACGTAGTGAAGTTTTCTGTTTATAAATTTTATGTAAATGATACCATGCTTCATTTATTCCTCTAGCATATCTTGTTGTTTTAATATAGCCATACTGGCTAAAGAAGGGCGATACCTCAATTCCTTTCTTAAACATTTTCACCTTAGGTAATTTTGATACAGTAAAATAATTAATTTATTTTCAATGATGGTAATTCGAATTTTTTCTAGGTTTTGTGGCTATTAAATGTAAAGTTTTAATGGGCATTTTGATGATGTCTCCTGTCATCAACAATTTTGGACGACAACAGTTTTTCTAGAGTTTTGATGTAAAGACATCAGGTATATGTGTTTTTGAACTCTATAGGAGAATTTCATATTACATTTTACAAACTTCATTTACAAACGTACATAATCACTACTAGCATATCACATCCCCCACTTTGGTTCATATCTTTAGCACCATGATTATCTTGGCAAGCTTCTCAAAGTCCCTGCTGGGATTTTAATTGAGACCCTTAATTTTTTTTTTTTTTTTTTGGTCAATGGGGTTTGGACCCCAGGACATCCTACATTCGGAGTTACGTTCGGAGTGTGTTAGTCAGCTTTTATATTGCTGCGACCAAAAAAATCTGACAAGACAATTTTAAAGAGGAAAAATTTATTTGGGGCTCATGGTTTCAGAGGTCTCAGTCTATAAACAGCCAGCTGCATTCCTGAGGGCTTGGGGTGAAGCAGAAAGAACATCATGGTGGTAGAGGATGGTAGAGGAAAACAACTTGGATACAGTACCAGGAAGCAGAGAGAGCACTCTGCTCAACCTGGACAAAATAGAAACCCAAACAAAGGCTGGCCCCAGGAACCCACCTGTTCCAGCCACACCCTTCATGCCTACTGTTACCATCTAATTAATCCCCACAGGGGATTAGTGTGCTAATTAGTTTAAACATTTTATAACACAATTATTTCATCTCTAAAATTTCTTGAATCATCTCACCTATGAGCTTCTGAAGGACACCTAATATCTAAACTATAACACCTAGTCTTTTTTAAAATATTTTTTATTATGAGAGAGGGTTTTGCTAAATTGCTGAGGTTGGCCTTAAACTTGTGATCCTCCTGCTTCAGCCTTCTGTGTTGCCAGATTACAAGCACATGCCACCATGTCTAGTTGAGACTATTGAATATTTTAATCAACAGGTATATTTTTAGCAGTAGGTTTTTAAACAGGTGCACATGCATGACTAGACTACATTATTAATTAATTAATTTATCTTCCTTAACATTTCAAGACAGAGTCTTTCTAAATTGCTCTGGCTAGCCTTAAAAATCCTAATCCCCTGCCTCCTGAGCAGCTGGGATTACAGGCAAATGCCATCATGCCTAGCTGGTCCAAATTACTTCCTGTAAGTAATATCTTTTTTAGGGAGCATACAAGGGATTGGACTCAGGGGCACTCAACCACTGAGCCACATCCCCAGACCTATTTTGTATTTTATTTAGAGACAGGGTCTCACTGAGTTGCTTAGCACCTTACTTTTGCTGAAACTGGCTTTGAATTTGTGATCCTCCTGCCTTCACCTCCCAAGAAGCTGGGATTATAGGCATCCACCACCACACCCCTCTGTAAGTAATATTTTGATAGTATGTCATGAACAAAAAAGTTTAGCTCGTTGACCTAGAGAATGTCATTTTTGTATATTATTATTATTATTTATTATTATTATTGCTGTACCATGGATTGAATCCACAGTTCAGTGCATGCTAGGCAAGTGGTCTATCACTGAGCTACATTTCGTATCCTTTAATTAATTTATTTATTTGAGACAGGGTCACTGTAAATTCCATAAGCTGACCTTGAATTTATAATTATCCTGTCTCAGCCTCCAGCATAACTGGATGTTATGGTCTGAATCTGGAATGTTCCTAAAAGTTCATGTATTGGAAGCATGATCACCAATAAACAAGTTTCAAAGGCAGGACTTTTAGGCAATGGTGAATCTTATCTGTGGATTAATTCATTGGATGGATTAATAATTTGAATGGACTACTGGGTGGCAATTGTAAGCAGGTAGGACATAGCTGGAGAAAATAGGTCATTGGAATGTGTGTGCCTAGGGACTATGTCTTGTCCCAAGTGTCTCTCTTCCTCTTCTTCCTGACTTCCCTGAATAGAGCAGCTTTCCTCCATCAACTGCTTCCACCATGCTGTTCTGCTTCCTCTAAGGCCAAGAGCAATGGCATTGACCAGCCATAGACTGAACCTCTGAAACTGAGCCCCAAATAAACGTGTCCTCCTCTAAGTTGTTCTTGTCAAAGATTTTGGTCAGTGACAAAAAACTGACTAACATACTAGTCTTACAGGCATGTGTCACCACGTTCAGCTATATATTAATTTTTAATCAGCCAGTTGGTGAATTGTCTAATCATTTATAATATTTTTTCTTTAAATACTTGTGGTATCCCATGTATGCAATTATTTAATCTGTGATTAATGGTTAGTGTTCTCTTTAAATATTTTAAATTTTTCTTATATTTATAATTTTTATTCAACAAATGAAATGTTGAATAGAATTCATGATAATGAACATTTTTTGTTTTTGAAAAATGCTTAGAATGTTCTACTAAAATTTGATATTAGTTACAAAATTATGGCAGATATTTATGTGTTTATGTAGATTTTATTTACAGTTTATGAATTATTTAAAATATGAAGTAGCATTGGATTTTTTTCAAATGTTACTTATCCATTTGTTGAAGTGGTATTATGGTGTTCTTCCTTCAATTTGCTAAATTGAGGAATTAGGTAAATGATTTTTTCAAAAACCAGATAAATGAATTTATAATTTTAAGAACTATGAAAATGTATTTCCCCAAAAGTGAAATCCTTATTGAATAAAGTCAAAGAGTTGTTTGGCAACAATGTTAATGAATGTGCCTGATTATCTCATCCTGGTCTAAATTTCATACAAAATTATGCATTCCTCAATAAACAATAGTAAAAGGCTCTCTATTTTTATTTTCTCTAGAGAAGTTTTACATATAATGCTGATTTTATGTTTGTAGAAATTTTCTTTTTGTTTGTATTTTGATGAAATTACATATCATCTAAATCATTATTTTGATAGATTAAAATATAATAAAATTCCTTACTGGTTATAAATCTATTCAAGCTAATTATTTTGAAAGTATGCTTAGCTTAGAATCATTTTTTTCGAAGTTTATAATATCTTGACAAAATAGCATTCAATTTTTTTTTCTATTTTCTTATAATTTCTCTATTATACTTTTGATTTGGAGATGTGGTCTTGCTATATTGGTTGCCCAGTCTGGCCTCAAATCCTGGGCTCAAGGGATACTCACACTTTAGCTTCCTGGGTAGCTGAGACTATAATTTTGTGCCACAGTACCAATCTCTTCTCTGCAGCCTTTTATTTTTAATTACCATCATTATTTTCACCTATTTTTTTAGTTCTCTCTTGACAAATGTTTTATGAAAATCAATCTTATTTATCATGTATCTCTATTGAGATGAATAGGGTCAGTGCTAAATAAGCATATGTTAATTAGTAAGTTTTAAAACAGTAATTTTAATCAGTAAACCATACTGATTAAAAATTTATTCAAAAGTATTAAAGAAAATGTTATAGACTGTCCAGCATTAAACAAATATTATCATGTAAGGATGCTTCCAATAAATAAATAAAAGTAAATAACTTTAAGTGAAGCCATATGTTAAAGATAAGTAACCATTTTAAGAATTATTACTTCTAGAATGCATTCTGTTTCAGACTAACTTTCAGACAAATTTGAGTCTAAGGGAAGCCTATTTTAGTGAATCAATTCTCACCCACATTTCATCTTAAATTAGTACTCTGGACATAAATAAATAATGGAAAATTATTTATTGATTTGAGTATTAGGAATAAAATAGATATTTCTATTATTTTGCCATCATTCTATCTATAGTCTCAAGGTCATTTATGTTTAAAAATTAAAATTTGCCTACTACTTAAATACTCTTGGAAAAACTGTAGAAAATATAAAATCCACTTCATTAGTATAGGAGGGGCTTCATTTAATTATTCAGTCTATTTGTTTTTTAATATTTTTTGTTGTAGATGGACACAATACTTTTATTTTATTTATTTATTTTTATATGATGCTGAGGATTGAACCCAGTGCCTCACATGAGGCAAGGCTCCACCACCGAGCTACAATCCCAGCCCCTTGTCTATTTTTAAGAACATCCTGTGCATAATATGAACAGAGTAAGCATTAGCTATTATTACTAATGTGGTTGGCAGACAGATGATTCATTGCAGATCCAGTATGAGTGGTTCATTTTGAATTATGGCAAATCTGTGCTAACTCCTGCAAAGATTTCTGCTGAAGAATGAAAAGACAAAATCTGATGCCTCAGGGCAACATTCAGACTGGCTGGGTGTAAAGATAACAGCAGCTGACGCGTCCTACCTGAGACCAGGAAACATATCTTAATAGCCACCCCCTTTTCTTTATACATACATAGGCTAATATTGCAAACTTGATATGATATAAGCAAAACCTTGATCACTATCTGAACTATAATCACATCATCATCCCTTCTTCAAGAAAGACCTTTAATGTACCAAGAAAATCCCCAGGATCATGTACCTGTAATACTGTCTTGCATGTATTGGATGAGTTAAAGAATTAAGTCAGTAGAAATTAAACTAAATAGAAACTTTCTATTCAGCAGTATCACCAAACACAGAAAGGCTATTTTGCAGAGAAAGTTGCATTTTGATTTATAATATATTAAAATTGGGCATTATTATTTTGATTTTAATTGAATACAACCTCCATACCTATAACCTCCATGCCTTTTGTCACCTTGCTTTATTGTATTGCATAGGACCTCCAATAAAATGCTAAATAGATATGGTAGAATAAGGTGTCTATTCCTAGTCATAGAAAACTTCAGTGGTTCATTGTTAGGTATGTGTTAGTAGGAGCTTTTTAAATAGATGCCTTTTGTTAGGCTGAGAAAATTCACCTCTCCTTGAGTTCTAGTTTTTAAAATATTATTTAAAAGTCATGACTGTCAAATGAATATTTTCAAATAATTTTTCTTCATATCTTGAAAAAAGCACGTAATTTATATTCTTTATTTTGTTAAAATTATAAATCTAATTGACTGATTACTTTATGAGTGCCAAACTCACATTTCTGGGATGAACCACCTATAAACATGTGTGGCATTTTTTAATATACCATTAATTTTGATTTATAATATTTTATTAATGACTTTTGTTTCTGCTTTTATGAGGAATATTATTGCATAGTTTATCTTCCATATAATATTTTTTTATGGTTTTGGTATCAATAATATTGCTATGATTCTCTGTTTTTTTCTTTCTTTATTTTCTGACAAAGTTTGCATAGAATATAATTCTGTCCACAATGTTTGGTATCATTAATGAAGAATTCATCTAGGTCGAAAGTTTCTTTATGCAACAATTTCAACTAAAAGTTCGAGTTCTTTAATAGATACAGAACTCTTCAGGTTTTTCTTTCTTCGTTTGTCAGTTTTAGTAATTCATGTCTCTCAAGGAATTTTTGTATAGTGTCTATTTTGTGGAATGATACAGTCCTACAGAGCAGCTTAATCCTGGACTCTTAAACTTGAAGCCTTATGTTGATACTCTTTGTGCTCTCCCAATAAGAATTATCTTACATGTGACTTGAGAGGACAAGGTCTTTCTTCTTAGTAACTTCTTCCTTTGTTATCTTTATTTCTTTATTGTCTATTTTATTTATCTTTCATATTTCTATGCATCCTTCAATACTAACCTGAAATTTTACACCCTTTTTATACATTAACTGGCCCCATTGATGCCCACTGGTGATATCACCATCTTTCTGGGTTTAATTTCTTAATTATGAATTTACAATTATTTAATGAATATTACATGCCAAACATGTGCTAAAACCTGAGTGTGCAATTAGCTATCAAGTGAATTTGGTCAATTCCATCATAAAGCTTCAACATTCACTAAATAAGTTCAACAATAAACAAACAAACAAAAAGCATACCAAGAAAAAGGAGAAATTTGTTTTGCCAATTTGAAGTACAGTAAAGTTAGCCCTGAAAAATCTAGTAGAATGAATAATTTAGGAGGAAGGGATAGCATCCACAAAAGAGTGATGTGTACTAGGATGGTATTGGAGAAATATGTGAAGAGGCTATTTAAACTGGAATTGAAAAATAAAGCAACATATTGCCTGATCAGGTTCATAATACTACTTGCTGATGTAAATTATCTGTTTGAAAAATTGAGAGATATTAGATAACCTAACATTTTTCATAAACTGGTATATAAGGCATAAAGCAATTAATTCTGACAATGTGAAAACATAGAAATACAATTGTTAGGTAGCCACCAGTTTTGGCAGTCTAATTTAAAAATAATCATTTTACTAAAGACATCCCCAAACCACAACAGAAGAAAATAATTTCAAGAAAAAAAATTATTGAATTCTCTCTTCTGGATGATTTGATTTTTATTCTATGGATCTACCAGAACTATATATTCATTTGGCTATCTCTAAAGCCATTGTTTTAAATCATCTTTAGAGGATTTGGTAATAAAAAACTGAATAAAGAAATATAACTCAGAGAAATTTTAAAAATAGATATTCATATTCCTTAAATGTATTAAATAATGCAGGTCAGAAAAATTATAAACAAGGTGATTCATAAAATCACTCAATATACTAATATTGTATAGACACGTGATTTTAACATACTTTATTCTTCCTGTATTTGTCATCTTATTTTATAAGCAATATTTCTCAGTAAAATCATCAGAGACTAAATCTGTCTCTTATAGTCAAACAGATGTTTCAGGATATTTGCAGCAGTAAAGCTATTAAACAAGTAAATATTACTTTACATTATAATTGTATTTTTGATCTCAATAAAATGTTAGTCAATGACAAATTTAATATGATATCAATTCTACATTATTATGATTGTGTAAATATGCCAATAAGATTGAATATTTTATCTAGTCAGTGACTGCACCTTGCTTATATCTATATACATTACAGTGTCAGATACAATGTTATCCTCATGAAGATACTCAGCAATTTCTTAAAAAAAATTGAAATGCTTGAGATATTAAAAATTTTCACTGACATTGATCTTTTTGTTTTTATTTGTTTTCTAGGTAAGCAGAAAATTCTAATTTTGAGATTTCTCTTAGTTGGGACTATATTGCTGGCTCTGCCTGATGGGTGACAAGTATATATGAAACATTACTGCCTGTCCAAAGCATTTAATTTCCAGAACAACATTTTTTCCATTGTGTTATCTCATGCCAGAGGAACAGGGGTGACATATCCCTGATGTCAGACAAAGCCTCTGATAGCCAGTGTCCACAAAGAACCATGTAGAGTAGAAAGAACCCCCTTCAAACCCTCATATGTGATGTGCAGTAGAAAAAGATTTCATTTTAATTGAGAACATTTGGGGTATATGTCCCTGTAGCAAAGCTGAGTTGGTTGTAACTAACTTACACCTTTCTTCATAAGGGGTAAAATTCTAATGTTTATATAAATTTTAGTATTCTCTTTTTATTGTTTTTTGTCACTAGGAGGTTGTTCAAATGGGACAAAAATGAAGAGTCTCAGTGAATCATATATATAAATAACTATTTTCTTTTCAAAGGATACTTTGCTATATGTAAAACTGATGCTGAAAGGTAATTTGACTACAGCTTATGGGGATAGGGTTAGTACCTTACAGATTTTCAATAGATTCTTCTTCATTACTAGAAACTCATATCACTGGGGATTACAAATGTCTTGAAGTCCATAAATACATGAATTTGTAGCAATCCTGAACGAGATGTGTATTACCCTCATATTTTTTTTTTCACAGAATTATACAGAGCCCTCAGGATCCTGCTAGAGAATTTTAAATCAACCTTGCCCAACTCTATAAAATAAACATATCTCAACAGGCTGCCTTTCAGAGTCTCATTTCACTTTAAATTGAACCCATAATGGATTTCAGGCTAGTTCCTGTTATAGGTTTTCTTGTTTCAAGTCAGGATGATAGAGCAGGAAACAGGTGATGGGAGAGAATTGTACAAATTTGTTCTTTTCCTTACAAACTTTCCGCATGCTCTCTATATTTGTTATAACATTTCTGTCTCTCTCTTTTATTCCTTTCTAACATCACAAGGTTGTCTCTAAACATTTGTGGGAAAAAAATCAGTTTTAAAATGTGGAAATACTAGAAAACTTTCTTTTCCTGATACCTAAACTTCCAGATTCAATATTCAAACCAGGAGAGACTCCTGTAAAAAACTTACTATTTTTAAATAACTCCAGCAATTGTTGTGTTTGTTTTTTCTCCTTTCTAAAAGCCACCATCAAAAACCATTGCTTGAAACTATATACTTTCTGTGAATTCAAGATAGGAAACTGTCAGTTATACCTTCATTCATAACTATTTCCTCCTGGTGGAGAACAAAGAAAAGACTTTGTACACACGATATAACAAAACAAAGAAGCAGAATTTTCAGAGTTTCCATTTTTAAGACATCTGTCATTGTTTACCTCGTAGCCTCATTCCACATTCTCAACTCTCTTTAATAAAAGTTATTTGCCTTTTTGATGGCCTTCTTCTACTTTCATCTTTTATTCTCCAAGGTAGAATTTATCATTCTGATTCAAAGGGCAGCAAGCTCCTTTCTCAACAAGGCTTCAGTAGTCCTGAAAGTACTGGTAGAAAGAAACATGAAATTCATAAATAGATAATTTATGTCAGGAGGAGACGCCAGATGGGTGGCTCATATCATATTATATTTCAGCTTCTCAAGGGACAAGTCACCTTGGGAAACAGATTTCTAATATTTTCTATGTGAGGACACCTTATAATATGAAGAAAGGGTGCAATTGAAGGTAGTTTTTCTTTTAATATATGTTGGTTGAGAAAATGCTTAGGGACATAAAGCTTCAAATAACACTTTTATGAAAGCTTGAGAGGTAGGTTGCTTTGTCGTTTACAAAAAAAAAAAAACAGTAACAAAATAAAAACAAACCAAAGTGACCTACAATGAATAAGAGAGGTTTATTATAGATTAGTGGATACAATCTGTTTGCAGAACTGCTCCATGTGTCTTTTAATACCAGCACTCCATCTAATTAGCAGCTACCATCAGAGCCCAGATTTTGTGGTCAAGAGAAATAATCCAAAGGATGAATGAAGGATAATGCACAGTGGCTCTTAAAGAGGAAGAGACATGGAACATGTCTGTTCAGAGCACATTGATCAGAGTAAGTAACATAACCAGAGAGACAACATGACGAGAAATATTCCCCTCCACCGAAAAGGCAGAGCAAATCACATGACCTGGTAGATTACTCTTCTAAATGCTCAGTTATTATCTTTGTGTCCACAAATCTCAAAATGTGACTTTCTGGATTTTCTTTTCTTTATGTGGAGACTGTCCCCATTATTTCAAGTGAGCTGGCCTTGTTTGTGATTGACTTTGGGCAGTAGAAAATAGTGCAAGTAAGGTACTCCACTTCTGAATGTAGGCCTTAAGGACCTTTCACCCCTTTTTTTTCACTCTGTCCTCTGTGCCCCTGTCATACCCCTCTGGGAAGAGAGAGTTCACTCAAACAAGATGATCCTGGACAAGTTCAGCCACAGCAGACTCCTGAGTTCCCCATGTATATGTTAAGGACCCTAGCCATTATCAATCAGGTCTGACCCAGACCAGAAGGACAGTCCTGAATAAAATTCAATATTCTTATCATCTATAAACAATTTGGCTAATGTAGGATATATGTTTTCAGTAGATTTGTGGCATTGTTGTTGCATTATTTTGGCAATAGAAAACTAACACCCACAGCAATTGGTAGGGATACAAAATCTTACAAAAAGAGGGGGGGTGGTAAATAATTCACAAAGCAATAGTGTAGTCTAACACATCTTTTAAATAAATTCCATTTTATACATTTGAAAGCTAGAAATAAGGAAACATTACCATGTAATATTATTCAGGCTGAAACTGGTTAGCATTTTTGAATTGTGAATTTCTTAGAAAACTTAACTTCTATTAGGTTAAGAGTTCAATATCAACAAGTTAGCAAGGTGAGGATTTTCCATATTAGTCTCTGAATTTTATAAACTCAATAAACAGCAGATGTGTCTTTCTTGCTAGTTTCTTCTGGTAAGAGTTCAGAAAAAAAGCAAATGCTTGTTTTCTTTGTATGGCATATGGAAATAAATGTCTTTGATTTATTGAGGTAAGTATAATGGATAATAATACCTATACTAACTTTATGATGAGTTTCCAATCTATTATTTTTTTCTTTATTTCTTCTAAAGTCCCCCCCCCACCGCAAATTTCATACTTTTAAATTCTCTTTCTTTAGGTTTTAATTATATTTTACCATCTGGGCACTCTATCTTCTTTTCTCTACCTATTGTTCCAATAGCCCTACATTTAATTAACTCATACCCCAAACAAATATATTCCTGAAAAATCAGTCTGCTGTCTGCTAGTTTGTCTTATAATTTTTTCAATGGAGATAATAATTTCTTTATGATTCTACTCCCATCCATGTCTTATAGTTTCAGTCATCTCCAGGCATTATACTTTTAAAATAAATACTTTTTCTAAAATTCAATATTTTCTTGTTCATCAGATTGGAAATATCTTCATCTTGTAATTATTCTCTGTGTGTCATTGGTCAGTAAGTCCTGTGTAAACTTCACTTTTTAACATTCTTAGCTCTATTTCCTTCTTCGCACACCAGCAACATTCCTGTTGTATTGTCATTCATGCTTTCTAGACTATAGATATATTGACCATATCCGTCTGTTTGGATCCTTTTGCAAAGTTGATGTCATTTCTAGACACTAGGGAAAGGTGAAACTCATTTTATAGATTAATAAATATTAACTTCAGGGATAGGAAGGGATGGAAGAGGGGCAAGCATGCCAGGAAATATGGGAGAAAGGAAGCCAGACAAGAAGGAAGAAAGAAAGTGAGGAAGGAAAGAAAATAGAATAATTGGAAGAAAACAAAAACAGCATGCACATTATGACACCATTGTGAAAACTAATAAATACAATTGCATAAAGAAAATAGAAAGCATATGTATTGATTTTTACTGTAGGAGTTCATGATATACATAGAGAGTACAAGCTCAGATGAATTTATTTAGTTATTCTATTTAAGAAGCAACAGCCAAAAAAAAAAAAAAATACAAATACCCTGTGTGTATGTAGACAAGTTGTGTAGGTTTCGTGAGCAAGAAGAATTGTGTATAGGAACATATACCAGGTTATTAATATTGGTTGTGTTGGGGGAGAGAAAAAGTAATTTTAGGACATTTTAATACACCTTTGGATTATACAGTTCACATATTTTCAAAAGTACATATTTGTTTTATTAATATAGGAAAAATCAAATGAAGGAAATGATAAATCCAACAAAAAATTTGTCACCTCCCCACACCTTTCTCATTTCCTATGCAAAGAAAGCTATCATTAAGAGTTTTCATGATGTCACCCAGTCTTTATTGTCTGCACTGCACTTATGCATTTCTGGTAGTTTTCTTAACTGTTTAATAATTTTTAATTGATTATCTATCACATGTAAATGCAAGGGCCATGACTGTCTTTGTCAGAAAAGTATCATCACTGTTTTAGAAATTAATTCACAGTATATAAAAAAATTGAATGCATGAATGAGTGATTAAATAAATGAACTCATCGAGCATTGTCTTACATTGTGATTTTACTTTAAGCACTTATAGTTGGGCAATCCAACCTGATCAAAACTCTGAGTCTTATATGTAATTTTGTATAACAATGAGGGTCTCCTTCCATTTCCATGCAATATCATGAGTAATAAAGTCCTTTATCTCTGACCCAGAAAAAAAAAAACTGAGTCATTGAAAATAGCATAACTCAATTCAGACACTAGATGTTTAGAAATATTTGCATTGAAAAAAAATTCAGTTGAATATTCACATTCTCATAATGTTCTAATCAAACTTAAGCAATTAAATTGAGTACCAAGAATATATTTACTATTAATATCTGCAAAACTGATTCATTTCATATATAAAAACTTATTTGATTTTGAAGTAAAAGCATTTAAATTACAAAACTATATCAATCCAAATTATGTGAAGTCACAAAGTTTTATATAAACTCAGTAATAGTAAGATCATATTTAAAGAGACTTGGTATAAATATAAAAAAACCCCACTCAATTAATCAATATCAAAAATGATTCTCAAATTTGCCATGTAGATTTGCAGGCATTTTGCATTGAAAATTAATATCTTTTGCACATTGAATCATATTAGAAGAAAGTTTAAAATCATTATCACTTAGAAATATCATAAAAATTTTGAATTTAAGATCACTTATTATATCATACCTGCCTAACTAGAATACAAATAAGCTTTTATTTCATTACAATTTCAACCTTAGCTCCTTTTTATACAGATGTAAAGTACTTTTAAAATGTCTATACCATGAGTCGAATTTTTTACAAATTGAAAATATTTCTTCACAAATATGGAAGTATTTTGAGAATAAAATTACCCAAAGTAGAAACTGAGCAGTGTCTCTCATTGCATGACTTCTAAAGTTAAAGAAAAGTTCTTGTGTGTGTTTTTTTTTTATTTGAACTAATACTGTAGGAAAAAAAGTCTTGTGTTCTATAATTCTTTAGAAGCTTAATCTTAAGTCTTTCACACACACACACACACACACACACACACACATCCTTTTTTTGTAACTTCCTAACAAATTTCTATAAGTAAAATAATTATTTCACCATATTTTCAAGTAATATTTTGCTTTTTCTCTTTCTTTTTCAAGAATATAAGCCAAGTGAAATTTCTAAAACATTAAAAAAAAGACTGTACATCATCTATTTTAAAGTAGGTCAAGGTTACCAATTTAGAACCTGTTAAATCAATTTATATTATTTCATGTTGAACATTTAGTTCTAATTTCAGATGCTTAATCTTTCATCAATTTTTTTTGAAAGCTTGGCTGGAGATATTTCTTCAAATTATTCATTTTGTATTTTTAATTTTTTCACAGCAATTTTTTAATTTTGTTCTAATTGAGCAATTTGCCATTTCCATCCATTATAAAATTTTCAACACGGCACTAGTTTCTGCATTTCATTTGATTAATACAACTCTACTATAAATTTCAAATGTGTCCATTCTTATTGTTTAAAATAGAAGAACTCTTAAATTATAATAAAACAATACATATTTTAATTTAATTACCATTACTGTTTACCCAGCTATGACTAACTCATTCTGTCTGCATACAATAACCAAATGAGCACATTGCTTGGTTTCATCAACATGCAGAAAAAAATTCATTTGAAATTAATCAGTCTGTTGTTGCCAAATACATAGTAATGAGCTCATGTGTAATAATAGCAACAGACCACATTTCCTGAGCAATTCAATATTATAGTAGCTAATGTGATGCAGTTGGTAAAGTCAAAAGTATCCCTAAACAACAATAGTTATTTTTAGCTGAAAAAAGTTTTACATTTTGATTTTTAAATAAAAAATCATTAAAATAAAAAAAAAGTTAAAATTCAGTTCTTTGATCATACCAGTTCCACTCCAAGTACTCAATAGCTTCTTGGGGCTAGTCAGCATTGTATTGGATAGTGCAGTCATAGAGTAACTGACAGTTTTATTTTTATGAGCAATAGTGGATCAATTGCATTGAAAGGTTACTATGCCAGAATAAAACAAAACAAATAAACAAAGGGGGGTAGATGTCAAATACTGCTTGTTCAAAGACAATTTTTTTTCCCTATCATGTGTACTTGTTACTGAACACTAAGTATTTGACCAGCAATAGTGGGTGAATTAAAAACCTTTTGTTCTGTTTTTATATACTTGATTTAAACTGTTTTTCAGCTAAAAAAAAAATCTCAAAGAAAAGACATCTTAGTAAACAAATCTGTATTGGATTTTAACTGAGCCACACACTGTATTAGAAGCTATATTTTATATCTTGTAATCATCCAATTTAGATAACTAATTTATTTAAACTGTTTCTCATTCTCAACAATGTTTCCGCATAGTATTGCTGGCCAAATGCTGTCATGGGAATACACTGTATCTGGTTTCTATTTACAACTTTGTCATGAAACCACTTGTATCACTTTAAAGAAATCATTTGAAATTGATTTTCAATGCTACCGTGACACCAATACTAAAATCAGTTATATACAGCAAGAGATTGTCTTCCCCTCTCCCATCACAAACAGTTGGTCACTTTTCTTCAATGAGAAAAACAAAATTGATTATGTTGTGACAAAACAGAGCTAGATATTGAACTTCAACCTATAAAGTAAACCAGAAGAAAAGGGTCACTTCAGATTTAAAGTGAGTTCCTTAAATAAGTTGAAATCCATTGTTTTCTATAGTTCTCCACTGTGACACCTGAATGTGTGCACCAATAAGGGGAATAAAAAGGAGAAAGTTTTACTAGCATTCACAATGGGTTAATTAAAACCAGATAGGATTATTAAGGAAAGATAAATCTGCATTTCTGCAATCATAATACACAAGGACACAGGCACACTTACATGAACATCATTATCACACGTCATTTATAAATCCCCCTATTAAGGATCTGCTGATACTTCCTAGGTCACAACATTAATAAACTTCAGAAGTTTGAAACTGTGTCTTCTTATCTTTGGTCTTGGTTCCAATTCTATCACTTAATATCAAATTCTTTTGTACAAGGATGCATGTGATTGAAAATGCTTTATCAGGTAAATGCCTTTTGCCTCTATAGGATAAACATAATATTATGTTTAAGCTTGTAAAAAGTTTTGGCATTCTTATAGAGGAAATCATGTGTTTAAGGGCCAAAAACACTATTGGGAATTTAAATGCTTTGCCTCTGCTCCTGGTCTTATTGTTGACATGATGTTTGGCATTAATATCAAACTTCCTATCACCTCAAATTGCTCATGTGTAAAATGAGTTCTTCTGCTACATTACTTTCATCTGCTTAACAGGAACGATATGAGAATTAATTGGGGCAATCTTTAATCTGCTTAGTTATTCCTGTTATTATATCTTAAAATAAATAAATGAATGCTACTTAGCAGTTATAATGATATTTTGAATTTAATAGTTTCAGAAAAACAACCAAAATTCAACTACCGTCTGAGTCAAAGAAGGCAATGATCATGGGGCTTTAGCTTTGCAAGATAGTGTTGTGTTCTCCATGGACATGCTACAGCTTACCAGCCTGCTGTACCTGCAGAGACAGAGAATAAAAGGTAAGCAGCTGTTCTTGCACAAAGAAATGAAGATGTCCATATTAACCAGGCACACGTGAGCAGATGGTAATTGTTCTCCAGGGAGAAAAACAACACCTTGTTTTGCTAGAAGTCCTGATACAGATGGTACAAAACTCTGTAGCATATCACATGGAATAAGGCTTTATGTTGAAAACCACCGATTAAACATGATGTATTAAGGATGCATACTTTTTGAAAAATAGTAAAACACTGGCTATAATTATAATTTTAGTGTAATGTAAATAGCATTAATTTTTGAAGATTTTAAAAAAATATTAGAGGAATAAAAAATTTCACTATTCCCAACAAATACAACTCTACCTTAATTGTAATAAGAAGCCCTATAAATCACATGCAGCTTTACTTTATGAATAAACCTAGACATACAACCACATAATTAGATAAGCCAGGTGCCATTGGTATCTGTTTGAAATATAGCGAATCACCCCCCAAAATTCTGACTCAAATTCTTAAAACAAGAGAATATTGAAAGGAGGCTCATATTTTGAAATATATTACTCTATTGATGCTTGAGAAAAATTAAAAGAAATGTTAAATTAATAGTCAAAAGACATGCAATGCAATGCTTTGACACAGAATAATAACTAAAGGTTGTAAATCTTTGAATTTATTATATGCAAGTTTACAATGTGCCTATGTATGTACAAATTAGTGAAAACCATGACATTGGCAATGCTGGGTTTTGATGTTGGATTTGATTAATATATTCAGTGATACCAAGCAAGTCAAGTATTCTTACTTGAGAAATAGTAAAATGGGATGAAATTATCTTCCATTTTTCTTCAAACTAAAAAAATCTCTGAATCCTGTATAGACTTTATTTTTCAAAAATAAATAAATAAATAAACTGAAATGCAAAGCTTACTGATGGTTATAGAAAGGAAGGTATCAAATGCATTGTAAAATAATGTTTTATATTTTTGATGTTTAAAAAGTTTAAATGTTCAAATTAGCCAGTTCTAAACTAATAAAATAATAGACAGTTTTAATTAAAGCACATACTTATTTCAACAATCATTAACAATCATAAATTAATATGCACTAATGCCCTGTCAGACATCATATTAATTTCCTTATACTTACTGATTCCGTAAATCCACAAACAACGTAAAGAAGAAGCCACTGTCATTATGTTATTTACATGACTCTGGGAGGTTAAGATATGTATCCAAAGTGGCAGAGCCAGGATTGCAGCCTAGAGTTCTAGCTCTAGGGCCTGTGCTCTATAACCCTCTCCAGCCACACAAGCTTGTCATTTGATTTGGGAAAATACAAGTAGATCAGTTTGGTTGAATTACAGAAAATATTAAGTGGTGATCAGAATTAGAGTTTGTGTGGCGTTAGGTTGTAGGTCCAAAAGTCCGATTTAACCTGGGAAAAATGCAGGAAGTTCCTACTATTGTGCAAATGTGCTGATAATGATGGGGAAATGGAAAAGCAGTGAGGGAAATGTGAGGAAGTATTGTGAAAATAAAAGAACTAACACATGGAAAGGGATTAATACCAATGAAAGTGTAATTAAAGGAAATCTGACAATTTTGAATATGATGGACTCAGAAATGCATGTTACCATTATAGAAAAAAAATATCTCAAAACAATACTGGGTGGGAATAATTAAGGGCAAGATCATAATTTTGATTTTAGATTTTATTAACAGACCCTAAATCCCAAATTTAATAATTCTAAGTTTTGAAGATAAAATAACAACTTTCTGCCTGTTTCCTTTTTTGGACAGTGAGGTTTAATAAGTGAATATTGTGAATTTTCAAAACCTAAACTGCATAGAAGTTTCAGAGATGTCACCAAAATCTATTTTTGGATTTTTTTCAGCATTAAATGCTGAAATTATTGTTCAAAGAAATAAAATCCATAGAAACTTGGATACCTTCCCAGAAAAGACATTTGTCATTTTAACATGCTGAGGAAAAATTTGAAATGAATTTATTTTTTAAATAACAAAACTACCTGGATACCTCATATCCTCTAAATGATTTCTCCATCTGTAGTTTTGTACCTGCCAATCCAAATGATTGGCAATAATGTGCTCCAGAAATGCAAGAGAAAACCACTAAGAATGTTATCTATATATGCATACAAGTGTATTACTTATGTGTGTGTCATGATATGCACCTACTTTTTAATATATGGGTTTACACATGTAAATCTAATATGAATATATATAAATGAATAAATATATTCATTTTTATACTTTTTCAATATCTGGTATGATTTTCTATGTTCTTATTTGTAAACTTTCTATTATTTTGAAAATTCACATATATTTGCTATATAGTATTAATGACTTTAGTCCCCTTTGGAAAAAAGCATTGTTTTATGAATAAAGATGAAAATTTTCGTTCTCTTGCCTTCTCTCATCCAATTTTAATTGACAATGTTATCTTCTTTCAGAGTATATATCTTTGTATTCATAAATATAGTTAAGATTTTACTTCTAAATTTGTCAACTTCAATAATATTTTACTTAATCTGTCACTTATAAGGTAATAAGTGGGATTATTTTATAATATACTCTTTCTAATTTAACTAAACTATGTCAATAACAAATACATTTATATGTTACGTATGTATGTATGTATAAACCCATATAATATATACATACACGTGCGTGTACTATTTAAGAATTCACTGTGTCTCTGAGCATATAAAATTTACATAACAATTTTTTCATCCTTATTCCAGCCTTTTGTTTTCTTTGCTCTTAGTTTTATAATTAAAAATATTCAGGGCTCACATTCAGCTGTCTGGTATGGTTTCCCTTTTCATTTCAGCAGCAAGGAACAGACTGTGCTACAAACTAAGTCTAGGATCTAACTGTGAGATTAACGGAGTTCCAAAGACAGCCAATTTAGGAGAGCCAACAAGGCTACTATGATAAACTCAGAATACCAGATTTCCCTAAATCTTCTTGGCCTATGGAAGTAACCCTCTCTCCTCCCCCTTTCTAGAGGAACATCTAGGGACCACCCTAGTACCTCATTTTAGGAGGGAGGGTCTTCATACTTGTCCTCCAGATCTGCCTTTCCTCCCCTTACAGCTTTTAGCTGAGGAGTAAGATCAAGACTTAGCATGACATGACAGGAAGGTATTTCTGTTCTAGAAAGAAAGATTATTCACTGAAAGGTCTACAAGTTTAGGTAATCTATAGAAGTGGGGAATGTGAGAACATGTGGGTGTCAAGTTATCTTATGGTGGGGATCAGTTATCTTATGGAGCAATGGAAAAGGGACTATTTTAGGGAAAATATTTTTACAACTTATAAAAGAATTTGTAACAAAAATTATACACAAAGTTGATACGTTTCCAACTGTGGTGCCACTTTCTCAATTAGTTAACCTCAGTCTATAATATTCTGCTTTGCTTTATCTTGTTCTATGACCCTGCCTCTGGAAATTGTCTGCTTTTAATTCATTCCCAGCATCTCATAGTAGAATATAATATGAATCCAAAATTTCTTGAGTAAACTTTCATTTGGGTAATATTGGGCAACTTTCTAATAGATGTGTCATTATTTATGCTGAGGGGGAACATTCTTATTCTTTTAAAACTGAATTTAATATGAGAAGAAACATGACAAGGATTTTTATATCTGCTTTTGAAATTTAATTGCCAATATCAGTATGCTTCCTAAATATTAAAATGACTACATTAAAATTTCAAAAGACATATTATCTGAATCATTTTTAATCAATTGTGAATACCTTAGGATGAAAATGAAATGAAATAAACAGATTAGAAAGAAATTGGTACATCTTCTTAATTCAACAAGGTGTCAAACTCCAAATTGAATGCCAGAATGCTTTAGAAATGAGAAAACAAATAGAAAAGTTTTTGCATTTATGTGTTTTAAATGATCTGCTATAAAAAAAAAAAACATTGTATACAAGGAGCATAATATAAAGCTGTACTTCCCAAAAGAGGGTAGAGAAAAATTGCCAGATGGCAAGGAAGTCCTCATCTAGGCAGGTATTTCTAGACAAACCACCAGAGAATGCTGAGATCTCTCTAAATAAAACAATCAGATATGCTTCTTAGCATGTTTTTTATATTGTTTAAGGTTTCAATATGAAAACAAGATGATAATGGGGGCCTAAGCCCAGAAATTGTTTTCTAGTCTTTTTAATTATACATGAGAATTTTGAATTCATTTTGACTTAATTATAAAAGCATGGGGTATAATTTGTTCTAATTCAGTCCTCAGTGCTTCCTCTTCTCCTCCCTTCCTTCCACTCCTATTCCCTTCCCTCTATTCTACTGGTCTTTCTGCTATTAATAGTTTGGTTACATGCCTTTATTTTATTTGTTTATTTTTATGTGGTGCTGAGGATCGGACCCAGTGCTCACATGTGCTTTGCAAGCACTCTGCCACTGAGATATAGCCCCAGCCCAGTAGTCTTTCTTTCTTTCTTTCTTTCTTTCTTTCTTTCTTTCTTTCTTTCTTTCTTTCTTTCTTTCTTTCTTTCTTTCTTTCTTCTTTCTTTCTTTCTTTCTTTCTTCTTTCTTTCTTTCTTTCTTTCTTTCTTTCTCCCTCTCTCTCTCTCTTTCTTTCTTTCTTTCTTTCTTTTTCTCAGTTTTGTCTTGTGGATATACATGATAATGAGAATCATGGTGGTATAGTCATGTATGTACATAGAAAATTTCAGTCGGATTCATTTCACTGTCTTTCCCTGTCTCATCCCATATTTCTTCTATCTGTTCTCCCTTCTGAAATACACTGATCTCTCTTCTATTCTTTTTTTTAAAATCTGTCCCTCTTTATTTTGGATTAGCTTCTCCATATCAAAGGAAACATTCTCCCTTTGACTTTTTTGGATTGACTTATTTTACTTAGCACAATAGTCTGCAATCTATTTATAAGCAAATGCCATAAAGTCATTTTTCTTTATGGCTGAGCAATACTCCATCATGTATATCTACGTTTTCTTTATCCATTCGTCTGTTTAAGGGCATCTAGGTTGGCTTCTGTGTTGTTGTAAACATTGATGTGGCTGCATGACTATAGTCTGCTGATTTAAAACCCTGTGTGGGATAGCTGGGTCAAATGGTGGTCCCATTCCTAATTTTTGAGGAATCCACATAACACTTTCCAGAGTGGTTACACCAGTTTGCAGTCCCATCAACAATGTATGAGTATACCCTTTTCTCCACATCCTAGCCAATATTTCTTGTTACTTGTATTCTTGATAATTGACATTCTGACTGGAGTGAGATGAAATCTCAGTGTAGTTTTAATTTGCAGTTCTCTAGTTGCTAGAGATATTGAATATTTTTTCAGATATTTATTGACCATTCATGTTTCTTCTTTTGAGATGTGTCTGTTTAGTCCCCTTCCCCACTTGTTGATTGGGTTATTAGGATTTTTGGAGTTAAGTTTCTTGAGTTCTTTGTATAGCTTGGATACTAATGCCCTATCTGAGGAGCAAGTGGCAAAGATTTTTCTCCCATCCTGTTGGCTTTCTTCATGCTCTTGATAGTTTCCTTAGCTGTGAAGAATTTTAAAAGATGGGAAAACTTTCCATGTTCTTGGATAGGCAGAATTAATATTGAAAAAATGACTACATTACCAAAAGTGCTATACCAATTCATTGTGCAATGTGTATCAAAATTTAAATGATGGTCTTTACAAAAATAGGAAAAGCAGTCATGAATTTTATTTGGAAGAGTGAAAAGCAGTTATGAATTTTATTTGGAAGAGTGAGAGACTCAGGATAGCCAAAGAAATCCTTACCAAGAAAAGTGAAGCAGGAGGCGTCATAATACTAGATCTCAAATTATATGACAGGGCTATAATAGCAAAAACAGCATGGTAGTGGTACAAAAACAGGCACAAAGACCAATGTAATAAAACAGAAGACATGGAGACAAAAACATATAAATACTGTTATGTCACACTAGACAGAGGTGCCAAAAACATACATTGGATAAAAGATAACAAATGGTGCTGGGAAAGCTGGAAACCCATATGTAGTAGAATATAATTTCAACCCCTGTCTTTCACCCCATACAAAACTCAAGTCAATGGGGATCAAAGACCTATGGTTTAGACCAGAAACCCTTCCCCCTGCTAGAATAAAAATGTAGGCCCACAACTCCAACATATCGACTCAGGAACTGACTTCCTAAACAAGACTGCTAAAGTACAAGAAGTAACATCAAAAAAAAAAAAATCAACAAATGGAATGGCATAAAATTAAACTGGGAATTTGTAATGGCATTATTGACTATGGAAAATCCCCAAACTTCAGTCTGAATTCTTGTTTGATAACCTTTTCTTCCATAAAATTCAAATAATATCAATTTCAGATTCTTAGCAAATGGATATTAATTTATCTGTTCAGGCAAAGAAAGGTATGTAATGAACCATTTGATAAAGAGAACAAGCCTCTGTACAAGTCCTTTGATATTCAAGAGGAAATACAGAAAACTTCTTTCTTTAATGAAAGAATGAAGCCAGAAAGAAGATTAAAATGGAGAAAAAGGGAAGAATTTATAGATATGCAAAATTAATCCTTAAGTGATGATGATTGAGCACTTTAAGTCCTTCAGATTTCATGTCCAAGAAGAAAATTCAATCTTTAAAAAATATTGGCTACACCATAAATATTTAAACTGAATATTCTAAAACTGCATGTACTTCCTGAAACTATTTGCTTTATAGAAATAATTTTAATGGATCTATTAGCAGTAGCCTACTTTTGATGCCTATGTATTCTTGAGTTCCCCAACTCTAAAAGAAAATACATTTTCATGATTTAGTACTATCATGTTAAAGATCAAATAAACCCACCAGGAAAGTTGTATGATTACTAGAAAACATTACATCTTAATTTAACAAAACAACATAATTTACTATGCTAAAATTTAGGACAGTAAGTCCTAAGACTCCAAAGCACATACTTTTCTTAATTTATGTCATTCAAAGCTTTAGAGAATCAGAAGCTGATATATTATAAAATTCTGATAGGAGTAAAAAAAATGTTTTTTTTCTATTACAAATGACAATTATAGGAAACTTACAAAAGAAACATGTCAACGTCATAATTAAATTAGAAATGTTTTAATCATCAAGATTTTGACAATAAATTGCAGTCAACTATAAAACATACTATTACAAAATACCAGAAGAAAAATTATGATGGGACAATAAAACACATAGACAGATGTTTTAGTCAGCTTCATGACATTGTGAACAAAAGACCTGACAAGAACAACTTAGTAGAAGGAAAGGTCATTTTGGCTCATGGTTTCAGAGGTTCAGTTTATGGTTGACTGATTCGATAGCTCTGAGCCCAAGATGAGGCAGAACATCAAGGCAGAAAGGCGTGGTAAAGGGAAGCAGCTCAGGACATGGCCAAGAGGAAGTGCTCACTAGGGACAAAATATAAACCCCCCAATTATGTCCTCAGTGACCTATTTTCTCCAGGCATACCCTACCTATCTACATTTACCACCCAGTTCATTCATCAGTGGACTAATGCATTAATTAGGTCACAATTCTCATAATCTAGTTATTTTTTAATAGTCTTTCATTGTTTCACACATGAACTTTCGGGGGTAGCATTCGTATCTCAACCATAACAACAAATAACAAAACATACTTTCATCAGCCCTGAATATTAAGCAAATTAACGTTTTCAGAAACACTGAAAATTTTCAGTAACATATTCCACATAATCTGCATGGGTCAGTGGAATAACCCCAAGAAATTCTTCAGAGGAGATGAAATTTCAGAGATACTATGAGCTTTTAGTTTCCTTTTTGAAATATTTTTAAAACAATCCCAATTGGAGAAATCAGAGTAATACTTGGAAAATGCATATCCTTTCCTAGAAAGAGCACAGAGGATTTTTTTTTTTTTAATTATAAGTCACTGAGTCCAGTAGCCTAAAAATGAATGGGAGTAAATACTTGGAAAAAGAAATGATGAAGACTAAGAGCCTGCCACCACTTTCCATTTTCTCTTTTGAATGCAACAGTCAAATGGAAAAATCAGCTGGATATGGATTATTGAGTTAGTGTGTCATCTCTGCAAGACAACCCACCAAATGTTTTATTGCTTCAGAAAAACACATATTAAGTTCACTTTGGATTAATAACTAAGGCTGAGCTTGCCTGGGTGGTTCATCTGGGCTTTCCTGAGCTCCCCCATGCAACTGACATAAATACACATAAACAGGATAATAAACTTTTTAAAAACATGTTCCTCATATGCACTCAAAGGGAAAGAGACTATGAGCTATTTTGAGACTAAGGGATCTGGAATGTTAATATTTACCAAGGGAAAGCAGTAGAGACTGGGCCAGAGGTGGAGTCAGGGCAGAGTTATGAAATTTCCTGCTAGTTTTCCTTGTACTTTTGCATTGCCCTACTTTAAAAGTTCAAGGGTATGGGTGTAGGGAAGAGGTCTGGTTGCTTATGAGTTGCTTCTTTTGCATTCCAGTGGTCCATGGGCACTTCCTGCATTCCAATGTTCATGGGCTCTTTGGAGACTCCGTATATCTTTTGTTTTTTCCCACTATATCCCAGATCCCTGTTTCATAGGGTCAGGGACTATTCCCTGACTAAGGCTTAATTGTGCTTCTTGGGGTTGGGGGGTGTTTCTAGTCCAGTATTCTCTATGACTCTTGACTCCACCTTCTGGAATGCCTTTCTTTTTTCAATTTTCTTTCAACTTTTGAGACTTCATTAAAAATTATGCTCTTGGACCAACCTTTTCAGACTGCTTTGTGCTTGTAGAAAGTTGGGACTCCAGAGGACATTTTTTATTTTTTATAACACAACACTATTTTAAAACTAAGATTGCATCACTTTTCCTAATACAGGGCCTTCAAAAATTCTGTGGCTTTTTCATGATGATACTATATTCCATTTTATTCACTAAATACCATATACACAATTATTTTCAGACAGGCCTTGATCTCTTAAACACTGCTATCATTAGCTATTGCATGACGATGCCCTTACAATTCTTTGAAGTTCATTGTGTGATTCCAGAGCGTAGTCCATACCACCTTAACTCTTTTAAAATTCTTAATGAAAAGTTGTATAAGACTTTGACTTGATTTTTGCCTCCAGGCTGCATTTTATTTTGATAATATAGCAGGAAAAATTGGATATAGGCATAATTTTATTTTGTAGCTCTGTTAATTGAGGTTCTTCCATATTTTCTTTAAAAAGTGCTTATAAATTGACTATTTCTTTCTTTCTTTAGCTAATTTTTTATACTACTTCATTTTCTGCAAACAATAAGAACTTGCCTACACTGTGAACATCCTGCCTATTTCCATTCTGCCTTTGGAAAGTCTGCCAATTTCAACAATCATGTTGCTCAAATTCAGATCTGCTGCTGCTATGGGGCATTATCCAATAGATGATGGGGATGTTCTATACTGCAATGTCTAGAATTTATAGTGGTATTTACATTTATATACATACATACACATACCACTACACATATATAGTGGCATATACAATGGTCACATACATTTTTCTTTATTCATTCTACGTGTGACTATAACATAATTGAAATGTGGGCAATGTGACTGGAGAAACAAATTTTAAACTTGAATTTAATTAATTTAAATTACCATTTGAAGTTAACAGTTATTGTGTTAGGCATGTAGCTTTGTTAAATTTGTTAAGTGAAATAAGCCAGACCCCCAAAATCAAAATTTGACTATTTTCTCTGGTATGCAGAAGCTAGACCAAAATAAGGAAGAAAGGAAAAAAGAAAGAAAACAGGAGAAAAGAAAAGAAAAGGGGAATGATTCCATAAAAAGAGAAGAGTGATCAGTGGACTAGAGGTAGGGAATTAAGTGGGAAGAAAGGGGATTGGGAATGGTAAGGAAAAGTGGGATAAATTTGCTGTAATATTCCTATGTACATTATTTGTATTTTAAACCAGTTTTTAATGATAATTTTTATAATCAAATATTAAAGTGTTTCTCTTAATTTAATCACCTTCCATGTCTGTGTGTTTCTTTTTTAGGGAATTGTAACTTTTGATGAGAGATGTTTTTGCCTCTTTCTTCATGAACTTGTACATCTGTGAGATGGATTTCTCTTTTTTTTACCATGAAGATGTTCTTTGATGTGTAGTTGTCTCTTTTGTGATAGGCCCTGTGTTGTTCTTATCTCTTATCTTCAACACCTAGGTCCAATATAATCCACATGTTAGTTTGTGCTATATTATATGGTGGAGGCAATAATTATATAAACTAAATTACTTTTAAAGATAGTAACATTACAGTTCACTAAGAGGAAATAACATGAGCTAGGAAGGTAAAAGAAATTTTAAAATATTTAAAAGGCAAACAGATGTATGGCAGGGGAGAGGAGGAAAGTGATGGCTATAAAGAAGAAGTCAAATATAACTAAGAGAAATGGCATAAATAATGAATGGGGGAGAGAACAAATGTCTTTGGCTATTGAACGAGGAAAAGGAGAGAAGGAATAAAAGAGAAACAAAAGCTAAAATGAAATATGATCCATCTAATGTCAAAATTATGTAATATAACAACACACACATTCACACTCACATATAATTGGAAAAGGAGAAGAAGAAGAAAAAAGAAGAATAAGAAGAAAGAAAGTCTTTGCACCTTTTCTTGGGCTGTGTACCCCTTAGAGATCAAGGGCTAGGGTTTTGTAATCCTGTTTTCCTTGAGTTGCTCACTCTGTTGGTAGCTGGATTGGTCTGGAACCAATAATGGTTGTGTTGGCTCTCAGCCTCACTTCTCACCAGTGTACCTTAGGATAGAAAGGAGAATGACAACTAGAGTTTTGTGATTCACACTGGGTAGATGCATGCCCTCCCAGGGAGTGCTGACTCAGAATTCTGAACGCGAATTCCAGGTGTCTGGCATTTAATTTTGACCAATTTTTCAAGCAAGTTCTAGAGAGAATAGCTCCATCCACCCTATTGCTAGTAAGCATTTGGGTTTGAAAGGGGGTTTTGTGAGATCTCCACTAGTAGGACTTTTTTCACTATCCATTGCCCACAAATGTGGTCTTTCCAGGACCAGATCTTGGTGCAAATGTGCCCACCTAACTTCTAAGCTCTCTCCAGCTAGTCCTGCAAGCCTTCAAACCCAAATGGAAAGCAAGAACACTCCTTCCATATCCACAAACTTGGTCCCCATTGGACTCTATATACCCAGCCTGAGTCCCCCCTGCTCCCATGAAATCCCTTCTGCATCTCTCTTTCTGTGTTGTACCTGGCAGGAGCACTCTAGGTCTCAGGCACGTGCATGTAACAACAGTTGGCTAATGCTTCCTGACTCAAACAACAGGAAGTCAAATAAGTAATCCGCTGTGCCGCCACTCCAGGACAGCATCCTGTGTTTGCTATCCATTCTCCAACTGAGAAGTGCAGAGCACCCCTCACACACTGCCTCTGAGTCATTCAAGCTCACACCACCTCTATCCTCAAAGCCACATTTTCTTTGCAAATTCAGTCTTTCTTTCTTCTTGAGTTGCCCCTGCCTACCATGATGAACCAGCACTGTGGCCTTATAAGCTGGATTCTTTCCTGGGTTGTGTTCAAATTGCCTGAATTTCTGTCTGCATGATTTTGTTACTGAGATTTGGTGAATTCCCTCCATGACCCACCTCTTTGAGAAGCAGTATTCCTGAGTCACAGAGCAAGTGGAAATCACATTCTTCTATGCCACCATCTTTTTTCCTCCTTGATATTATTTCTTTCTTAAAAGTTAGATAAGATTTACAATGGAAGTTATCATTGCATACAATTATCTTTGTGAAATATGTTTAACTACAAATTTAATTCCCTCATTTTTTATTAATTTGTATTTTAATGTACTTTATTGATCTAAGTTTAAAATTATTTTTGCCATACAGCAATTGAGTGTTTTTGTTATTTCCCTTTTAAGAGTTATACAAGGTCTGTAGGATTGTTTCCTCCTTAATTTCTTCCACTGGTACTCGGTGTCTTCTCTGTTGTCTTCTGATTTGCCAAATAAGAGTTGTATCAATTTTATTATCTCAATAAGATAGCTCTTGATTTTATGCATTTTTATATTATGTTTCTGTTTGCTATATCATTGATATCCACTTTGACCTTAATTATTTCTTTCCATGTATTTAGTTTGAGTTTAATTTCTCTTTTATTATGCTTTTTAAAAGTGGATGCTAAGGTAATTTTCTCTATAGTACTTTGTTATCAATGAAATTTAAATAACTAGGTAAGAATCTTGAATCTTATCTATGTAGTTCCTATTATCATTGTCCTTTTTATTACTTCATTTAGTTTATTTATGTATCTGATATTATATTTTTGCCTTGGAGTATTTCTTCAAACATTGTAAGTGTGGTAGATTGATAATTACATATTTACCTTTAGATTTCTGAATAAAATTTTATATTTTATTTCATTTGAATAACAGTTTTTTGTTGGGTATAGAACTCTGAATTGACCTTTTAATTTACTACTTTAAAGATACTGCTTTCTCATTTGTATTATTTCTGTGAAGAAGACTTGTCATCCTTTTTTTTTTTTCCCTATTGATTTTGTTTTATTATAACTAATTTTAAAATGCTTAATCATGATTTGTGCAATTTGAGTAAGATGTGTTTTCTTTTTCTTCTTTTTTCTTATGCTCATAATTCATTGATTTTTCAAACCAGGGATTTATAATCTTTATAGAAATTTTGAAATTTATGTACATTGTTACTTAAAATATATCTGCCTCTTCCTTTTTGGATCTTCAATTATACATATATTAGGTCCCTGAAATCACTTTACAACTCAGAAAAAGTTCTGTTTTTCTTTTTGTATTCTGTTAATGTTGTTCAATTTTATGTATTTTGACCATGTTCTTCATAAAATTGTGTGAAAACATTTATTAGGATCTATAAATGACTATTCATGTAGGAATCAAATTTATATATTCAATAAACATTTCTGGATATATTATTCCAGGAAATATTTGGCAATTAGGTGAATTGGTTTTCAATTTTTGCTGGTAATGTTGTTTTTCAACTTGGGTTATATAAAAATGATCTCTTTTTTAAATTTTTAATTAAAAACGTGAATTGTCTAAAGACCTGAGTTGGAAGAATAAAGTTTTAGGAATTTATTCCATTTTGCTACTGATTTTCATAGATATAAGTCATCACTTTCTTCACTATTTCCTCACTTACACAATGAACACAAGAAAGGGAGCCATTTTTTTTCACATTGAGTGGAGTCTATATGCAAACATTCAACTTATTCAATTGAACTGCTTATGTAAAAGAGGAATCAAAAATTTCAAGACATTCTTTTATCTACCAATTTTTGTTGTTGCTATATTCCTCAAACATAAAGAAAACTTTGTAAAAGCTTATTAACTCTTTCAAGTAGGTCAACAGTTTCCAGAACTGGTATGAAATAATTATTAGTGCTATAAAATGAAATAACTTAGCTTAAAAACCCTGAAACAATTACTATAAAAGGGAAAATTCTAACAAGTAGTTGAGGTACTTAAATGTTGTTATGGAACAAAAACAGAACAAAAATTCCAATATTTGAAAAAGTTCATTACATTTAAGAAAGTAAGAATAGACATTGTTGTGTCATTGAATATATTTTATTGAGGTATAATTTATTGCAAACAAATTTTATAGATCTTTATTGGCCAATTCCACGATGTTTATCAATTACATATGCTAATATATCAGTCACAAAAATGAAAATATACAATAATCCTGCCACCCTAACAAGGTTCTTCATAAGATCAATATATGTCATAGATTATTGCCCATTTCTTTTTTGACTATTTACATATTTTATTACTTCCTTTTCTTACTTCTAACTTATTACCTCATTTTTTTCTATTTTCTTACGTATTAAAGTTTAGATTACCAAATTGACTATTTTCTTCTTTTCTGGTAGAAACAGAGCTATGCTCTTTTAAGTCTTGATTAACATCATTCCACTCATTTTCATTTTCATTCCACAGTCTTCTTTTGCTTCTTTTCAGTATTATTTCTTCTTTGAATTAATTTTCACATTAGTCTTTGCCTTTTTCTATTATTTTCACTCTTTTATTATTCCTCTTGTTCATATTTATTTCTGTTTCAATTTCTCTTCTTTTTATATATTTTTATTTTAAAAAGAATACATTTATTATTTTTTCACATTTTTAAGTGGCGCATTAGAGTTGTACATACTGATGTGATATGTTGTTACATATTCGTACATGCATTCGATACACAGTACAATATAATTTGGTCAATATCACTCCCCAGCACTTCCTGCCTCCTTCCAAGCCTCCTACCCCTTGGTCTCTTTGATCTCCCTTTGATTTTCATGAGATCCACTCCGTTTTCTTTTCCTGTTTCCTCTCTAGCTTCTGCATATGAGAGAAAACATATGACCCTTAACCTTCTAAGTTTGGCTTATTACACTTAATGTAATGTTTTCAAATTTCATCATTTTCCTAAAAATGCCATAATTTGATTTTACTTTATGGCTGAATAAAATTCCATTCTTTATATATATCACATTTTCTTTATCCATTCTTCCGTTGATAGACACCTAGGTTGGTTTTGTAGTTTGGCTGTTGTGAATTGTGCTGCTATAAACATGATTATGCATGTATCACTGTATTATGATGACTTTAATTCTTCAGAATAAATACCAAGGAGTGATGTCACTGGGTCATGTGGTGGTTCCTTGCCTAATCTTTTAAGGAACCTCCATACTGATTTCCATAGTTGTTGTACTAATGTACTTGGGTGCTTAGACTGTTGCTTTTACTTTCTTTTTTTCTAATATAAACATGACACTACAAACATTGCTGATATTTGAATTACCCATTGCTGAGGAAGGGGCTTTGAAATCTGCAATTGTGTTGTAGATTTGTCTAAATCTTCTAAAGTGTGTTTATATTTAGAATTGCTATGCCTTCTTAAAGTTTTGATTCTTTTATTACTATAAATGATCCTCTTTATCTTTAGGAATATTCTTCACCACGAAGTCTACTTTGTCTTACAGTAACTTAATCGTTTAACATTTTCATTGTAACTTTCCCCACATCTTTGCCTTTAAAATGTCTATTCCTGCCTATTTATTTGTATTTGATATTTTTTTTCTAACTCAGAACACAGTTGGTTCTCTGTCTCTCTCTCCCTCCTTTCCTCCCTCCCTCCTCTTTTTATAATAATCCTGGTCTTTTAAATAGGATTTTTTTTGTCCATGTGCAAGTAATATAATTAATGGTATGACTAGGTTTAAGTCAAGTATTTTCCATTGATTTTCTGTTTAGCCTAACTTACATTTGTTTTTCTTCTCTTTCTGTCTTAATTTGAGTGAGTTGCATATTTTTTAAATCAATATCTATCTATCTCTCTCTCTCTCTCTCTCTCTCTCTCTCTCTCTCTCTCTTTCTCTCAAAAGGTCGGGCTATTCCTCCCTGAAAACTCAAGGTTCCATTTATTGCAGCAGTTCTTTCTATGTATTTCTGGTACAGATAAATTATCTCAGCTTCAGTTCATCTGAAATTATCATTTTCTTCCTTTTGTTTTTGATGAATATTTCTGTTAGTTGCAAGATGCAAACTGTTTTCCTCCCCAATAGTCTAAAAAAGTCGTTTCACTGTTTTCTAGACTCCACTGTTTCTAATAAGCCTTCAGACAGTATCATATATTTGTTCTTCTGTATGTAATGATTTCTTCTACTGGATGTTTTAAATTTATTGCTCATCTCTAATTTTTAGTCAGACTATTATGTACCCAGCTTTGGCTTTCTTTCCATTTACCTTCCTTAGGTTATTGCATGCCATCATATTACACATATAAGAAATTGAGATGTGTAATGTGATAGCATGCAATAATTTTGAAATGTCCTCAGACATTATTTTGTTAAATAATTTTTCTGCCCCAATCTCTCTTTTCTTCCTCAGACCTAATTACATGTGTGTGATACCATTTAATGCTTTACCACAAATATCAGCTGCTGTTTTTTGTTTGGTTTTAGCCCTTTTTTTTTTTTGCTTTTCACATATGAATTTGGACATTTTCTCTTGGTCTGTCTTTAAGCTCACCGATTCTTACCTTTGTTAACCTCTACTCTTTGTTCTCTAGTCCTGCTCTTGGCTTGCTCTTGGCTCTGGCCTCCTGTACTGGTCTCTGGTTACTTTGCTGGCCCCCTTCCCTGTCTCCATTCTTTTTGAAGTATAGATGCCTTACACTTTGCAATAGATAAAGATATTTGGAAAGAATTTCTCAGGTATCCTTTCTGTAGCTTTCCAGAGTTGAAAACTCAGCATGTCTTGGAGAATTTCTGCTAGCTTTTCTGTTACAGTTCTAAAATGTTCATTTTCTGGGAATCTGAGATGTCTTGGAAGATTTACCCTACCCTATAACAGTCTTTTGCCCTATATCCCTAGGCATACAGTGAAAACCCGTGGGAAAGAATTGGTAGTGAGCCACAACATGGCTACAGCTTCTCAGCATTCTAACCTGTTTCAACAGCCCCCAATGTGGTTCTTAAAACTCTTGTTACAATTAGGATAGTTTTTGTTTTGTTTTGTTTTTTACCTTCTCTCTGGAATACTTGCTCTACTAGTACTCTACCAGAAATGAGGTGCCATGGTTCTCTTTATTCTTTTAAAATGTCACTATTTGGAATTCAACTCACTAATATTTCTTGAAAGCTTAGATGTTTATGGTTAAAAAAAGGAGAAGAAGAAAAAAATCTTTTAATTCAGTGAATCAGAAATCATTAAAACAAATAATCACCTATAATATATGTTATTCATACTTCCTCCTATGGGTATTTCTGGCAATCTAAATATTCTCTACTTGAAACAATTCTTGGACATGCTAATTTCCATATTTCTTTCTGACAATCTTAGGAAAACATACTCTTAAATCATTTTGAGTACTTTCATATGAAGAACACAATATTCTTGATTAGATTATCCAATGCAGGGCACAAAATTTGAAATGTAACAAACAACTTTCTTCATTCCATACCATTCCACGATACCTTACCAAATGGTAAATAACACCTCTGGTCTCATGAGACTCCTTCTTGAGGTCTTTAAATATCGTATAATTGTTCACCAAAGTTATGTGAAGAGATAATTTTTATTTGTTATTTTACCACCAAGGAAATATTAGGGAAAAAGGAAAAGAAAAACAACAACAAAAAATCCTTGAGGAATTGTCTAATCTGTTGTGTAAAAAAGGTGACATATTTTTTTAACAATACTTGAACTTGATTCTAATAAGAGTGGAATATTTAACATAAGTATAAAATTATTCATATATATATATGTATATATATACACATACCATTCACATTTATATTCAGTTATAAAATTCTTTCACAGAAAAATAATGCTGTTATATTATTTCGTGCTTTAAAATGTTTAATTTTCTAAAGAATGAGCAAAGCTGAGGAAAGCAGTCTTCTGACCCAGCAGATCTGTATTCCCAAGAATCTTATTTAATTAGAAGAATGTGCTGCTATTGCTCTTTTCAGTGTTGCAAAGTTTGCAAAACAGATTTTAACTCTTTCTAGCAATTGGGGAAACAAATTTGATTACCATGCATGATAAAATTACAATAATAAGTTAGATTCCAGTTTGTTTAATTTTAAAGCTAAGTTTTAGCTTATTATAGTTTTTTTAGAGTGTAACTCAGGGAATGAAATCATAAAAACAATTCTTTATTTTCTGCACATGATCAGGAACTCCAATTTATCTGGAGGTAATAAAACCTTCCTTTATAATTAATTATGCATAGCTCATCTAAATGTCTTAGAATTTGTACGGACAACTTAACTATATACTTTGTATTAACAGAACAAAACTGTGTCTTTGAAGAACCGGTAGGATTTTTCTGGAAAGATTTACCACCTGTAAAAGAATACTGCTGATAGAAGACAGGGGTGAGGGCTGGAGGGAAACTTCTAAAGGATCTGGTATGTGGATACCATAAAACCCTCTGAAGAATACAGATCTGGAACTTCTGGTGAGATTCATGGTGAAAGTGGTCATTCAGGCTGAGTCTCAAACTGGGTGGTTAAAGTCTTAGCAAACAAAGAAATTTTTCTAGTTCAAAATGTTTTGATGAAACTTTCTTCTGAACCTCATTATATGTACTCTGAACTCTATTATGGAGTGATCCAGAATTTTATTTTGCATGGTAATTCAGAACTAGAAATTTAGAGAACTTTACCTGGTCTGACAAGTTTCTGAGTCAAACTGAGACTACAACAGATAATAAATGTACATCCTGGAACAGATAAGAAAGTGGTGATGAAACACTGAAGCAACGATATGCAAAATAAAAAAGAAATTGACCTGGATTTAAATCCCTATATGCCTCCTATCACTTGCATGTTTTAGGCATATTACATAAACTGAGCTTCGTCTCTCCTCTCAGGCTTCTAGAGCTCCTTCACTGTTAGAGGCACTCTGCATAAGATTCTTACGGTGATACCAGGCACATAGCATAAATGTAGGAGAAGAGTTTAATAAATGTTTCATTGGCCTGATTTAGGGATGAAAATCCTGAATTTAGAGCATATTATTAAATTTTGATTAACCCATATTCACACATCATCAGCGGAATGTGAAGGTACAATATTAAGAACCTGGCCTTTTTTTAATATAATGGCTTTCTTCATTAAACTAATATATGTTAGTTCCTGCTGTAGATGTTTAAACGTAATTATGCCATGGCATTATTGTCTCTACATTTTAACTTAATTCAGGGATTTTTTCATACACTTTATTTTTTCATAGAATTCATTTTTAAATCATTAAAATATATTAAAGGATGCATGTCCACAAATTGAGCTTTGACATTTAAAGTTTTATCATTTTAAATTATTTTATAAAACATGTTGCCTAAAATAAAAAAAATTACCTTATAAGGAAACACATGAATTCTAACATTTTTAATGGACACTAAAATGCCAGTAATTTGTAAAGATAATAAGAATCTTCTCTTTTACTTAGAGATTACAGAAGAGAAAAGAAATAAATATTTACAACTAAAATGAAATTTTAGAATTTCTATCTTTAATAAGAATGACAACGTGTTTTAGTAATCCACTTTAAAGCAAAAGGTAAAATAACATATCTGAACTAATGCCAAATAACAATAAATTTAGTATATTACAGTTCCTCAGTTCCTAACGTTTTCCCCACATTGGCTACATTATTTATATGCATTATGCCAATTACTTCCTCACACAATTACAGGAAATAGGTTAGCCTTAATATCTCCTTTTTGCGGATGTGGAGTTCTCATAGAAATCTGTGGATTTGCATTTAAATCAATCCATTCCTTTTTATCATGGCAAGATATACATAAAATGTAATGAACTATTTTAAACATTGTAAGTCTACTGTTCAGTGACATTAAGCACATTGACATTGATATGCACCTGTCATCAATATCCATATCCAGAAGTTTTCAACATCCCCAACTGAAACTCTGTACCCATTGAACAACTCCCCATTCTCCTCTGCCTCCTGCCCCTAATAACTTTAATTACTAATTCTAATTGCAAACTAAGTATTTGACCATTCCAGGTATTACAATGTTCACCCTTTCTTTGTTCAGCTTTAACTGAGCATAATGTTTACAAGGCTCAGCCATATTGTACACAGATCAGTTTCCTTCCCTTTCAGGGCTAATTATGTTCTGTTACATATGCATACATTTTATTCACCCATCCATTCATCATAGAATTTTTATGTTATTTCCCCCTTGGTGTTATTGCAAATAATGTTGCTATGAATATTGATATACAAATATCTGTTCAAGTTTTTGCTTTTAATTCTCTTAAATATATACCTGTAAGTGGAATTGCTGGATCATATGGTAACTCCACATTTAAGTTTTGGAAGTTTGATTGTATGGTCTTCTACAGTAGCTGTACTGCTTTACATTTCTACCAGTAATACACAAGTGGCTTCAATTTCTCCACATCTTTGCCAGCATTTGTCATGTTTTTCTTTTGTCCCTCCCCCACTTTTTAAAAAATTTATAACCATGCTAATGTGAGTGAAATGACATCTCATTGTGGTTATAATTTATATTTCCATAATGATTAGAGATGTTGGATATAATTCATCTATTCATTTGTATAGCTTCCTTGGAAAAATATCTACTCACTTTGTCCCATTTTTTTAAAAATTGAGTTTTTTTTTTTTATTGAATCATAGAATCTGGATACTAATCTCAGGTCAGGTAAATGATTTACAAATTATTTTTCCTATTTTGTGTATTGTCTTCTAGTTAGTGTCCTGTGATGCACAAAAGCTTTTAATTTTGATAAAGTACAATTATTCTATTTTTTCTTTTCTTACTTCAGTAAGATTTGAATTTAGGAAGAAGAAGCCCTCCAACTTCATTCTTTTTCAATATTACTTTTGCAATTCAGGGTCCCTTGAGATTCCATACAAATATTCTTAGTTTTTTTTTTTTTTCTGCAAAAAAGCATTCTTGGGATTTTGATAAGGATTGTATCAACTGTAGACTGCTTTGCATAATATTGACATCTTAATATTAGTATTCAATATATTAGCACATAATGGATTTCCACTTATTGGTGTCCTCTTTAATTCATTTTAGCATCATTTTGTTTTTCAATACTTATGTAAATGCGTAAATACATGCTCCCCATTGGGTATTTGCTATTCTTTCTTTACAATACAGAAAAATAATATACAGGAGGTATGTATTGAAAAGAAAGTACAAAAAATATTTTAAGAACCATTATGTTATGTCACATTAGAAGAATTAACAAGTGTCTTAGCTTGTCATTTTCCTAACTAGTGTGATCTAAAGTTACTCTTCCTGAGCTTCAAAACCATCTATAAAATTCATGTTTTTTTTTTGTCTCTAGATTGGGATTCTTTTAATATCTTGGCAAGAATTTAAGAAACATTTTTAACGTGTGATAATTTTTCATGTAAGGTTTTAACCATCACCTGTTTGCTATTTTCTCCTCTGTCTCTGTTTCTGGATGTTAATTCCTATTTGCTTTCAGGTGTCCATGCTTCCTGCTGTGCTGTGAGCTCCTTGGAGGTAAAACTAGGCTGGAGCATTGCTCCTTTGGGCTCCATTCTGACTGGCTATGGAGACACCTGGATGGAAAATGTAGGTCTCTGCAGAAGTTAGTTTGAAAATTCCTAATTTTTTTTTCAATAAGAAAAGAACCATGTGAAATAGGAATCCTTCATCATCATATGAAGGAGCAGGATTAGAATCCAAGTCTTCCATTTTATGCTTTGTAAATGCTCCTTTATTGCATTAGGCAGAACTAGTTGGGAAACCCCAGTCATATGTTCTAGATTGAAAGCTTTGTGAAAGTCCTGTGAGGGCAGGGATAGTCACCCTTCACACAATTGTATCTCCTGTACGCTGCCCAGCACCTTTAAAAATATAACTTCACGTTACATGCATTCCATGAAAAGAAAAAAAAAAACATTCTGAAGTAAGAGTAAGAAATACATCAAAGTAAGCAGAGAAACTACACAATTACTGTGGCACATTAGCACTTCAATTTATTAAATTGAGATGACACAAGGTTAAATTTGAATATAATAGAAGTGAACGACTTAATTAATTTTTGCAAGTGAGATTGATACACAGCTTCACCAAAACATGGGTGACGATTCCTGAGGAGTTTAGGGAACATTTTACATGCCTGACATTCTACTCTATGTTTACAAAACATATTTTGTTAAACTATTAACTATAAATCAATGGAATATTCTAATGTGATCAGAATCGTATCATTATCTTTATACCTGCTTTACATTTTAAAATATTGGGCAAGATATCATTATACTGTACATTTTAAAATTACATAATTTGAATATTAACAAAAATATACATCTCTAGTCTTTGCTTGGTAATATTATATGCATATTTCAGTTTGCATAAATGTAACTGCCAATTTGCACCCTTAAATCAATTAGTATAAATTAGTATCAATTAGTGCTGTGAATTAATGATCATGTTTGTATTCATGTAAAGTTTTCATTCTTCTTACTGTTTTTGTTTTTTAGGTACCAGGGATTGAACTCAGGGGCACTTGACCACTGAGCCACATCCCCAGCTCTATTTTGTATTTTATTTAGAGACATGGTCTCACTGAGTTGCTTAGTGTCTCGCTTACGCTGAGACTGGCTTTGAACAGGTGATTCTCCTGCCTCAGCCTCCCAAGCTGCTGGGATTCCATGTGTCACTGTGCCCAGTCCTACTTCTTAAATATTCAAAATTTAACTTGTTTTACACATTTTCAATTAGATATTATTGTCAGCACTCTGTGTGGAAGCACAGAAGTTCTCTGTTTTGAATCAGGGTGATTTTTTTCCAGACCTCTAATAGTTTCTTTAGAATATATAATCATTTGTGCCATCTATGTTCCTCAGGTATTTGAAATAATTTGTAGTGATTTCATTGGTGAATGTAGCATTTTATGTAGGTCAATCAGGAAATTATTCTTACTTGCGTGATCACATTTTCTAGAGTCTTTTAATCTTTATCATCCATAATTTTCCCCTTTTATTTCACTTTTTAGTTTGATATATTTTAAAAAATATTTATTAGTTTTCTAACCATCTTTATTTTACTTTTAAATTTATTCATTTATTTTTTACTGTGCTGGGGACTGAACCCAGGGCCTCATGCATGCTAGGCAACTGCTCTACTTCTAAGCTGCTTCCCCAACCCATAGTTCTGCATATTTCTCATGTTCAAGTTTTAAATCATACTTTTTGTTACATGAAGATTTAAAAATCATGGTATTTTCTTTATGATTGACTCATTTATTATAAAGATATTCTTCTTTTTGTCTCTGTGAACATCTATTTTCTGCCTTAAAATCTATTTTGTTTATTAGTATAGAGACACAACTTTTCCAATGGTTAGTGTTTCTACAGTCTCTTTCTATTCATTGTCAAATGTTCTAACTCCTTATATTGACAGTGTGCCTCTTACAGATAGCATGTGTGCCTTCCTCCCCTTGTCTATGGCTTTCATTTTCAGGACTTAGGTAGCATCAAGTCATGGCTGCCTCCCACATTTTCATCTCTCATGTTGTCATTCTCTAGGTTTCTCTCACCACAGGGTCTTTGTGTTTCAATCACAGCCACACTAGCAAGTTTCCCTTTGCTTTTCAGAATTCTTTCAACTTAGCTCTTTAGCTTCACACCCCACATGGCATTAGAGCTTAGTACAAGTCTTAAGAGGAAAACTGCCTCTTTGTTTAAAGGCCACAGTTCTGAAATTTTGTACTTCTAGCCCCTTGCAATCACCAGAAGTTCTAGGTATCAATTTTCTGCCTTGACCAAATCCAGACATGCAGCGTATAGCAAATGCTCAGGACTGATGACTCTCCTCCTGGAGAAAAGCAGCTGAAGAATCTTACCTCATTCATGAGGACTCTGCCGTGTCTCCAGTGTTCTTGTTTTTTGTTTGTTTGTTTGTTTTTTGATTCTTAGAAAATACGGAATGATGTTTTTGTGGATTTTTCTGCAAAAATCATCATTCCTGGCAATAATGGTGTTAGCTTGCTAGGATTTCTTTCACCTACCTAAACAGGGTAAATATTGTTTTTAAGTGTAAGTCAAGCATATTTGTATATTAATAACAATGATCCTGTATAGATAGGAGAATGAATGAGATAGGCCTCACCATAGCCATATGTGTATTCTTAAGTGAGAAGGGATTACAGCTAGTATCCAAGTGGAGCAATTGGCCCTAGGTAAATAAGTTAGATTTTATTTATGGAAAAGGAGAAAACTCAAAGAATATAGACTTCAGTATAGGTGGGATGATAAATGAAGTGGTGGGAACTTTCAAAAGTATTCTGCTTATTTTTGTGTTTGTTCTTATCAGCAAATGAAAACAAGGTTATTAGTAGACGGTAGTGACAAGGAGAAGATATGAAGTAATGCTCTAAATGAGTGACAAAGAAGTATGTTTGTAAATTGTTAGCTCACTTGGGATGACTAATTATGAAGTCAAATGCATTATGATGGATGTGCTTACTTATAAACAAGTTTAGCTACTTTGAGCAGGAACAGGGTAAACAGGTAAACATTTTACTAGGGTAAGTGTTTTGCCAAGAAGAATATGCTGAAAGTAGAAATAAACAAAGGAATTGAGGATATAAAGAAGGGAAATAATTAAATGATTTTTAAAATTGAAAATAACAAGGATGAAATAAGGGACATGAAATAATGATAAATAATGATAGGAAGATAGTAATGGAAATTGCATCTAGTAGTGTGAAAGAATTCCTGGAGCCAATGGACTAGAGGAATTGAACTATAAAGCAGAATGCTTTATCGTAGGGTGGATGATTGAAACTGAAGTTATAGCAATGGTAAATTTATTATTAATGGTATATTTGGGGGTATTATGAGATTGATAATTGAAATATGAAGCAAATATGAAGAGAGGAAATCAAATAATCGAGAGGCCCAATTATTGGAAAACTTATCAATAAACAAAAGATGTGACATGAAAGAGTAGTCTACATGCTATAACCTTAAGGAGAGTTGCAAAGGAGAGATGACTGTGGTCAATAGAATTTGATGCTATGCATTTAGGAGATGGTGATTGTAAGCACCTATCTTTTAATGCCTCTCACTAAAATTTCATGAGTTTCATATTCATGAATTTATTCAGTAAATATTTAGCAGGAGCCTACCCATTACACTATGTCAGCTGCAGAATGAAAATCTCTGGCTGTGGAGCATCTGCTGTCACTATTGAAACTGATATTGTTCTTTCTATTGTGTAAGGCATATTCCATTCAGTGCCTGTGAGAATTATATCTGGGTGACCCCAAGCTGTGGAGTGAGTTGACATCCTGGGGCTGCTACTCTCAGTAACAGCATTAAGTACTTTGCAATCCTCCATGAAGTGGGACTCGCTCCCTCAAGTCCTCCCCACCCATTTCCAGAGGTGGTACCAGCTGTGTCACTTGTTCAATAATTTGGCACACAGAATCCCTGCCTTCTCCTTCCTATTGTGCATGCTAGCATTGTTCTGGCTTTGTGAAACTCAATTGGCCACACTCCTGTCAATCAATGTGATACCATCTTGTTGCTCATTCTGCCTGGAATTCTCTTCCACCAGATCTTGACAAGCCGGAATAACATGTGGACTCTTTTCATATGCCATCTTTCCAAGGAGGCCTTTTTGAACCACTAGTCTTCAAGTAGCCATCACTAGTCATCATTCTTGGTTTTATACAATTAATGCTTCTTTATGGAAAACATGTCCTTAGGCAGTTCCTTCCTTGTGTGAACATCAAGAGTGTATTATACAAAGTAGGACAGCTATGATGTCACTACACAATTTAATGTTATTGGGTATGTGGTCCATAATTCACCAAAATGTTGTTATGTAGCACATGATTATACTTGGCTTCATTTTCTTCATAACTTCAAATTTTCTTCACAGTTTATACTATATGGAATTCAATACAATATGATATAAAATTATATTCACTATTTATTCAGGTATTGTTTGTTGTGTCTTTCACACAGAAATGAAATTTTTCAGGGAGGCAAGACTTTATCTTATTCACCATTCAATCTCATTTATCATAATAGTACATGGCACTATTTAGCGTGTGAATGGATATGGTAAAAGAAAAAGGGAAGAAGGAAGAAGGAAGGCAACAAAAAGATGGAATTTTGGGAATGTTTGTTGCCTTTAAACTTGAATAGGAATTACTCTGTATAACTTAGTGTAATTCTTTCTCTTGATGTGTATTAACACTGAAAGTTACTCTGGAAAATAAGTTTGACTTTTTTCCCTACTATGTGACTTGTTCTATTTTATGAAGCAGATGTGTCTTCATATTAAATTTTATTGTAGTGTCCTCTATTATATTATTTTCCTAGAAAAAACTTATCCTTTATTCTGCAGAGAAAGTTCTTTATAAAGAGAGTTTTTGTCTTGCTAATTTGTTTGACAATAAATTTTTTTTTGTTCCATGCATTAGATTCACCACTGTAGGAATAAATATTTTCTGTTTATGGTAGCTAGATTCTTTCTGCTTTTCATGTCTAATAGAATCTCTGTGATTTAATCACATGTCTGCTGCTTCTATTTATCTCTTGCATTTTTATCATGCTTATAGGTCACTTCTCAGCTGGGTTGAAAACTCTTCCATTCTCATTAACTCTAATTTATTTATTGGATCTTTGGTGAAGTAAATTGTGTTCCAACAGGGTTCCCTAGCTCAGGAATTTCCCTTGAACTAGTAATTTCTGATTTTTATCAATTTACTTCATTAGTTCCTATTTACATGATTTTATGATTTTTATTTCACCAATAAAAATTAAGGTCTTCTCTACTGTGAAATCCATATGGGGAATTGTGGATGTCAGAAGAATTTTGGTCTTCTGAATTGGGTATATTGAATTTTGTAGGTTCTCTTATCCCTCATCATTTTTGGAAATAGTTTTGTTATTTTATCCATGGCAGCAGCCACCACAAGATCTTTTACTTTGTCCAATATCTTCTGAAACTTGTATTATAGGAATGTATATATTCATATCCTCACTGTTTTCTTTCACTTATTCTTTTATCTTTTTTTTTTTTATCTCGCATGCACTGTCTTCAAGAAATTTCCTCATCTTTCTCTAATACCAGTCTGTTATTTAGCTCATCTTATTGCGTAATTTAATTTTTAAAACCTTTGTTTTTTAAATATTTATTTTTTAGTTGTAGTTAGACACAAAACTTTTATTTATTTTTATGTGGTACTGAGAATCAAACCCAGGGTCTCATGTATGCTAGACAAGCTCTATACTGCTGAGCCACAACCCCAGCCCCAAATCTATATTTTCCCATTGATTTCTTTTCATTGCTGTACCTCATTCTATACTCAATGTGATTCATCCCCTGTCTCCACTAGCATTTTGAACAGACTTGTGTCAATGGTCAGCTATTGTCTCTGTTTCTTCCACAATGATTCTCTCCATTTGCCAAATCTACCCACTCTCATGACATTGGCCTCTGGCTGGTGTTTTGTGATGCTTATGCATCTAGGGGGAAACTTTGTATGTCTTTTGGCCTCTTGGCTGGTACACTTGCAGCCACTTTCAATCCAGTCTTTAGTTGCAGAAACCTGTAGTAAGGGGTTTGCCTTCTCATCTGCTTCGCTTTTAATGAGCCATCATCCTTTAAATTTATTTAATTTTATTGCTACAGATTATATTTCTTGCTATTTAAAATTTATACTTTTTCTTTCTCCTTTTTTCCCTTTTTTGTCTCTTTTTTTATATGGATTTCAATTTCGTGATTTCTTTTCATCACATTAAGCACTTCTGGCAAGCATGCATGCACACACACAAGTAAGGGGATATTTCTTTATTTTCTCATTTATCTTCTCTTCACTCTATGTTAATATAATCTAAAGACTGAATGGCCAGTTTTAAATCATATATTAATTCTTAAAAATATTTAATGTGTTTAATTTTCATAAGTAGATTAACAATTACATCATATCTATATCTGTATCCATCTATCTGTTATGCTTATTTGATTTGAGTGGTGTAAGTCAGATACTATATGCTAGAATTTTTATATTTTTAGGTTCCTAATTTTGTTCATTATTTTTTACAGTTTTCATTAAAAAAACCACAACGGAACTTTCTTTTTAAAAAGATTATTCTTATTTTATTTCTCCATAAAATGAAAATACCTATTGTGTTTACTCAAGAGAGACAACAATTTTTCTTCTAAAACTTTGCATAAACTTCAGTATCTTCCAATATTTAGAAGAAATACTTATCCTTTTATATGGGTTTTCTTTGCCTATGGAAAATTTTACAATTTTAAATGTTTGACTATTATTTGTGTTACATTTGCTCTGTACTTTTGTTCAGAATTATTCCATCATTTTCTGTTGTAATTATTTAAATTAAATTTGATTTCTTAATTATTATCTGTTTGTTGTTGCTGTTCAATGTTACTCTCTTGGAAAATTTATCAAAAAAAATTTCTCTAATTGTCCACTTAGTTTATAAATCACTAAGTTCTGTGTTAGGAACAAAACAGATTAAAGAGTAGAATTAGAATTTCCTAACATAAGCAACTGGAAGATACCTAAGTACTAAGTTCTAATGATCTTCTAAAATGCAGGAATACTTTAAAATATTGCTTAAATTTAAATTTTGGAAAATATAATAGTGTTTTTACTTGAAAAATCAATTAAAAAGTTGTGGCATCCTTTCAAAATGGCATCAAAATAATTTATAGAAAAGTGAAGAGAACGTTGAATGTATGGAGTAATAGTATGGATTATGTGGTATTTATAAGACAAATCCTTCTTGGAATATACTGCAAAGTACTATTATCCACATTGTGGAGATGAAATGACAAATCTGAATGAAGTCCACAAGAGAAAAACAGGATAAAAAGAAAAGAAAAGAATTGCAGGGTTACTGAGGCTTCTATTGAGATTTCAAAGGAGAACTTGGAAAGCCAGGCAGTGTATTGTAGGATAAAAATCCCCAAACAGGGTGATGCATGAAGTTGTGACAGTGAAGCTGAAGCTTCAATGGAGACTCCAGGAAGTTTGAAATGACAGTAAATGGAACATTTAAACAAAGAAAGCTTCTGACAGCCAGCAGAGCCAGCCCAAGAGAATGATCATTTGGGCCATAAGGGAAGGGCTACCCAAGCCATTGGGGGCTCATACCGCGCCAGCATGTGCCCTGGGTGACAGACAGGTAGTTGCAGGCTTTAATGTACCCTTTTGGGTTTTCATCTTGCTTTGGTCAGATAATTCTTTGATGTCCTATTTCTCCTTTTGGATAGAATTATTTATCCTGTACCATTGCATGTTGGAATATAGCATCTTTTAAAAAATCAGGGGCTCAAGTGAGTTTTCCTTGAGTCTCAGAGACTTTGAACTTGGATGTTCGAGCCATTCTGAAGCTGTTGAGACTTTGTGGGCTCTTTGAGATGGAGTGACTGCAGTTTCAATATGAGATGGACTTAAGATTTAGGGAACTAGGAGTAGAATATTTTTGTTTGGTTCTTCAATGTCCCCCAAAGCTCATGTTTTGAAGGCTTGGTCTCTATCTGGTGGTTCTATTGAGAGATTGTGGAAGATCAAGGAAATGTGGCCTAGTTAGAGGAGGTAGGTCATTGGGTATATGCCTTCGAAGGATATATTGGGACCCTGGTCTCTTGCTTTCTTTTTTTTGCTTTCCTTGAGGTAAGCAATTTTGCTCTACCACAAGTTCCCCGCCATGATGTTTGGCTTCACAACAAAGCTACAGTGATAGGGCCAGCCGATTATGGATGAAAAAATAAATATTACTTTCTTCAACTTGATTTTCTCAGCTATTTTGCCATAGCAATATAATGCTTACTAACACGATGACTCCATAAAATAAAATTAATTCTTTTTTTAAGAAACATTGAAGAGAAGTATTCAAATGTATTCAATTAACTTTCTGTCAACATAGGAGAGGGAATAAGTTTGTATATCTTCATATGAACTTATAATTCAAGTTTCTAGAGTTCAATTATATTTAATTTAATCAGTCTTATGCAGGTTGGTAAGTAAAATAATTTGATACAGTAGGGAACATCAATAAGTGTAGCATAAATTAAGAGCATAAATATGGACTGAATAATCCTATTAAGGGACGTCAATTTAAGATAAAGAAGTTCTACTTCATTTTTTATGCATTGAGGTACACCGATTTTTTTTTTTTTTTCGAGCAGAGATGTAATTCAAACACAGCTGCATATTTGGAAAATTAAACTGACTGTTTTGATTTTGTGGAGAGATAGAGAAACAAGGTATAAATCTATTTTAATTATCCAAACAATCATTTTAACTAACTTGATTGGAATGGAAAATTTGTAATATTTTGGGAGATGTAATTTTAATTTAACTGAAATTCAGAATAAGAAAAGATCAATACTAAGCAGACATTATATATTAGTAGTTCTTAGTTATGATTGACCAAATTTTATCTTATACGTTTAGAGACAAATGTGACAAGGAAAATGATATGTGGCAGCAGTTTTACATTTTCCTATCTCTTCAAACCTTTCACATCAGGCCTGTTGATTCCTAAGTTAAAAGATGTTTATTTTCCCTAGAAATCACTTCCCTTGCTATTAGAAGGCAAGAGTTTTCTCCAGTTTCTTATTTTAACATAATTTAGAATGCTTATACAGACAAAGCTGTATGTTTACTATTCCTCTATTCAGTTTTAAAGAAGACATTATACAGATTTATGGTAGAAATCTCAAGAGAGGGAAAAAAATTGGACTTTGTGAGCCCAAGAAATTGTTTTGTTAAAGGGTGATTCAGGATCAGTGTGAGGAGAGTAGGAGGAGCACCCAGATTTGTCCATATAGTTTCTATGGCTACAACAAAGACAAATGCAAATTTCTCGTGAAAATTATGACGTTATTCTTAGACTTCCACATTCTATGCTAAGAAGTTATTTCACAGGAGAACATGCATGTCCTTAACACACACACACATTCTTATATTAAAAAACATATTAGAATATTAGATCAGGATAACTGTATCATTTATAGGGTTCAGCAGTTTTTAGCAAATATACCCCCACAATCACATTCTCTCATTAGATGGACAGAAGTCATGATGGACATGAATCAATATTCAGTCTTATGATGCTACAAGAAGATTCATAAGAAAAGTGAAATGAAAAGAATTAGAAGCCAAGATTTGTTTTATTGTTCTTCAATAAATAAAAATTTAATTTTTCATGTCTTATATAGGTTCATGTTAATAGTGCCTAGTCAGAAAAAGGATGGTTGAAAGAACATCTTAAATTACCATATTATTCTTTTTCTGTGTGCACACTGTAATGTACAGCTCAGATTCCCCAGCACAAAAGGATTGCTGCAGTTGCTGGGAGAGCTGTGGGCATATGTTTGTCAACCATGAGTTCTTTCAGAGAGTATCACAGCTAGAGGAGGCCATCTCTCCAAGACTGTACTCCTTATTATATTAGCTGATGTCCAATGACTCATCTCCAAGAGATTATAATGGATTAGTCATATTGGCCCAACCAGGGACAACATTCAAGGGCTATTTCTCCCCAAGTCTGCATTACAGTCCAGTGGGTATCCTATGACCAATCCAGCTTCTGTTTCCATCTTCTTCATGTGCTAATCCCAAAGGAACCCCCTAATAAACATGCTGCATGACAATGCCATCATAAAGTCTATTTTCCAGGGATACAAACTGTGACATAGTCTTCGATTAGAAGACTCAGAAAACATTGGTAAAAACAAATATTTCTCACTTGTCTCTCAATAAAAATTGTGCTAGGTATACTGAAATGTAAAGGTTAAGTTGCTATTTTGAAATGCCTAATCAGGAAGTGCTCTCCTGGGTGATCTTGGACTAGTACTTACAAAATGACAACTGAACAAAAGCTTATCTTCACATCCAGTGCTATGATTAACTGGAAAAGCATAAAAGTCACCTTTTCATTGTTGTATCCACAATTCCAGGCAAGAACAATTTTGAGGAAGAAAAACTAGTTGGGGGCTCAGAGTATCAGAGGTTCAGTCTGTTGTTGGCCAACTCCATTGTTCTGGGCATAAGGTGAGGAAGAACATCATATGGGAAGGGCGTGTCAGAGAAATCTTTCACTCAGGGCAACCAGAGAAGGATGGAGGGGGCAAATATTGAGTCACCAGGGACAAAATATAATCCCCACGGGCGTGGCCCCAGTGACCTGCTTCTTCCAGCCACATCCCGACTGCATACAGTTACCACCAGTGGTCTATTCAAATTATTAATCAATCGTGAATTGATCCACTGCTGAGGCTACAGTTTTCATAATCTAATCACTCCACCTCTGAATATCCTTGCATTGCCTAACACATGAGCTGACTTCTAGGGCCTCACTGGGTATAACCTATCTGGCATCTCTCTTAAACGGGTTTTCCTGTTTTTCTGCAGCTTTCCTTGACAGATTTCACATTACTGGCATCTCTTAATTCTGGAGTTTCCATTCCAGTTTCAACTTTATTCTCATGGCTCCATGCGTACTGTCTCAAGGGAAATTCTCAAGAGATTCTGATTCTGCTAAACTTTGCCTGGCTTCCCAGGCCTTCCTTGAAATAATGGTAGAAAATTCTATCATGCCCAAACTCCCGCATCTTGCATTTCTGCACAACTAGTACCATGTGGTGTGCTAAGGTCTACTGCCAGCTCAAGCAGTAGTCAAGTCTCCTTTTACCATGGTTGCTGCAGCCTCTTGGTGGGTAGGTAGGTGACTGAGCATGGTGAACCAAATTCTGGGGAAACAGCTTTTTGGGTGTCCCTACTGCATTCTTCTCAAAGCTACATCTTTCAAACAAGTTTTCATTTTTACAATCTTGATCCTGCCATGGGTGGAATCTTCCTGATCCCTGAGATGCCCTCACGGTATCTTCCCTACATAGTACAAAGTACTGTCAATATGCAAGGTACTCTTTAGTGACAGTAACCTCTTCAACAACTACCTCTTTCTTGGTCCAAGTAAATCCTTTTCTAACCAAACTGCAATATGTTAAAATCTTTTTTCTTTGCTTTCTGCTCCCAATTATCACAATAAACCTGGCTAAAAGACAGGTTTATTGTGATAATAAATACCCACGCCACTGCCTAAATAACAGTGCTGCCTTAAAATTTCTTCTACCAAGTTAATTAGCACATCATCTTCAAATTCAGCCTCATACAAAGTCTTAGCACATGAGCAAAACGTGAAGAGTTTCTCTGCTAGAATGAAACATATGGTCTCTAGTCTAAATCCCAACAGAATTCTTGTTCCCCTCTTTTGAGTCTGCATTACTGTTAGCATTCTGGTCATCTGAGCCCCCACCAAAATCACCCATTAAGCTCTGCTTACAATATTCTAAGTCTCCTCCAGCCTGCATCTTACACTTTTCCAAACTCCTTCCACAAACCAGTTCCAAAGTCTTCTGAGCCAGATGGTTAGGTTAGTCACATTAATTATACACTGATGATGTTTCAGCTTTCATAATCTACTAGTTTCAACTCTGAACATTCCTGCATTGTCTTACACAAGAGCTTCAGGGATGACTTTATATATCCAAACCATAACACAAGGAGAGGACACGTATAATTTTGCCAAAATTATCTAAACTTTTAATGGCTTAGAAATGTTTTTCTAGTTTCTTGAAATTGGCAATCATCCAGATATATATCTGGGATAATGCAATAGACACTGAGAATGAAAAGTTTATGAGCATTTGTTTATAAAATTATTTGGAAGCAATGCAGTATAAAGAACAACAATTTATGTAAATCAAAATTATTAGTTCAGAGTAGTTTGTTTGCCTTCCTTTAAACAAAACTTAACATAAAGTAACTATTATAATAATTTAATTCTAATTAACTCTTTTCATGATTCTATTATACTTTGTTTCAAACCATGTCTATGGAACAAAGTCAAAAGATTTCCTTCCAGCTATGACTAGAGGGAATTCTAATATTTCACAGAGAATGGAAATGTTGTCAATGGAACTTGGTATGCTATATCTAAAGAAGTAAAATGCATAAGTCTTGTTTGTTTGTTTTGTTTGTCATGCTGAGGACTGAACTCAGAGCCTTAAGCATTTTCTGCAAGTGCTCTACCTCTGATCTATGCTCCAAGCCCTAATGCATAGACTTTAAAGAAGAAATCCTGGGTGTTTCTTCACATTGAAACAAAAATGTGTACAAGATATTAAGTATTCAATTGTATCCTCTCTCAAATATATATATATATATATATTTATATATATATATATATATATATTAAAATTCTAAACCTCAGTATCTCAGAATGTGAACCTATGTGAAAATAGGGTCTTTAAGTGGTAATGAAGTTAAAAATGAGCCCATCAGGATGGACTCTAATTCAATCTTACTATGAAAGGTGTCCTTCTAAAAAGGAGAAACTTGGACATAGACACAAGCATGATTAGAGGGAAGACTCTGAAGAAGCACAGAATCAAGTGATGACGATTGAAGTGATGTCGCCACAAGTCCACAAACACCTGTACTACCAACAGTTGATGGTCATGAGAAGGACTCTTCCCCTACATGCTTGGCCCTGCTATGAATTGATTTCAGAATTCTAGCATCCAAAACTGTAAAACAATAGAGTTCTGTTGTTATAATCTGCCTCTTTGTTATGGCACTTCCAGGAAACTAATCTATAACCCAAAACATTTAAAAACTGATTGTCACATTTTTAGGTATTTCAACCAAATATTGTTACATGATTTGACTTCAGAAATTAAATCTAATTATCCAAAAACATTGTACATATACATTATATATATATATATATATATATATATATATATATATATATATATATATGATGATGATCTATTTTATATATATGATAATCTATTTTATATAGAATTGGTTTTGAAGAGCACAGTTGTAAATTATTATAATATTGTTTGAGTCCTTTCTTATGGAAAGCATTGTGCCAAATTGAAGCATCAGATTTTACACAAAACCTTGCCCTTGAAGGAAGTTCAGTCTAAGGTCACTCTGAGCAACTATAAATTTCAGCCTGGGTTTAAGGAATAGAGAAATTGAGCATTTGTTCCAGTTCAGGCAACAATTTCTTTGCAGTCAACCGTATTTCACTACATAATAGTTGCAGATTTTATGCCAATTTTTTCTTCAAAAAGGTCAGGTGCAACCACTACATGAAGCTTTTTTTTTTAATTATGCCAGCTTTACTTAAAAGTTATTTGTTACTAAAAACTGTCTTTGTTGCAAAATCAGTTTGCATGGAATAATCATGAATGTTCAGACTGACTAATGAAAATTGATACACATAATTTTTTCATAACACTTTAATGAACACTTTTCTATTCTGAATAAAAAAAGCACATTAGTTGTTATTGAGTTGTTCATTGTAGTTGAAATATTGCACTTGAGAAAATTTACTAGAGTGTTGCAAAGTTTGGACTTAAAAATTCTAAGGTCCTGCATCTAAGATTCTGCACCACTGTCTTTGATTTACTGATCTGACTGTGCTGTCCTTACATGTCCACTCATATAAGATGTGGTTACCATTAGTACTGTGGCTCTCTAAACAAATCTCCAAAGTCCACCTTCAGAAGTATCCTAAAAATGCACTGAGAATATTAGGCTAGTGGCTTACAGTGCACAAGAAGGCAAATGTAAGTCCAGATGCCATTGGTAAATATATTGCTGCTCCATTTATCTTTTTTTTTCTTAAATTTTTTTTTATTTGTAGAGGAACACACAATATTTTTTTATTAATTTATGATTTTGTTTTGTTTTGTTTTTTATTTTTTTATTTTTGTTTTTTAATTTTTATTGTTGGTTGTTCAAAACATTACATAGTTCTTGATATATCATATTTCACACTTTGATTCAAGTGGGATATGAACTCCCATTTTTACCCCGTATACAGATTGCAGAATCACATCAGTTACACATCCATTGATTTACATATTGCCATACTAGTGTCTGTTGTATTCTGCTGCCTTTCCTATCCTTACTATCCCCCCCTCCCCCCTCCCCTCCCCTCTTCTCTCTCTACCCCCTCTACTGTAATTCATTTCTCCCCCTTATATTTTTTTCCCTTTCCCCTCACTTTCTCTTGTATGTAATTTTGTATAACAATGAGGGTCTCCTTCCATTTCCATGCAATTTCCCTTCTCTCTCCCTTTCCCTCCCACCTCTCATCCCTGTTTAATGTTAATCTTCTTCTCATGCTCTTCGTCCCTACTCTATTCTTAGTTACTCTCCTTATATCAAAGAAGACATTTGGCATTTATTTTTAAGGGATTGGCTAGCTTCACTTAGCATAATCTGCTCTAATGCCATCCATTTCCCTGCAAATTCTATGATTTTGTCATTTTTTAATGCAGAGTAATACTCCATTGTGTATAAATGCCACATTATTTTTATCCATTCGTCTATTGAAGGGCATCTAGGTTGGTTCCACAGTCTTGCTATTGTGAATTGTGCTGCTATGAACATGGATGTAGCAGTGTCCCTGAAGTATGCTCTTTTTAGGTCTTTAGGGAATAGACCGAGAAGGGGAATAGCTGGGTCAAATGGTGGTTCCATTCCCGGCTTTCCAAGAAATCTCCATACTGCTTTCCAAATTGGCTGCAAAAATTTGCAGTCCCACCAGCAATGTACAAGTGAACCCTTTTCCCCACATCCTCACCAGCACTTGTTGTTGTTTGACTTCCTAATGGCTGCCAATCTTACTGGAGTGAGATGGTATCTTAGGGTGATTTTGATTTGCATTTCTCTGACTGCTAGAGATGGTGAGCCTTTTTTCATGTACTTGTTGATTGATTGTATGTCCTCCTCTGAGAAATGTCTGTTCAGGTCCTTGGCCCATTTGTTGATTGGGTTATTTGTTATCTTATTGTCTAATTTTTTTAGTTCTTTGTATATTCTTGATATTAGGGCTCTGTCTGAAGTGTGAGGAGTAAAGATGTGTTCCCAGGATGTAGGCTCCCTATTTACCTCTCTTATTGTTTCTTTTGCTGAGAAAAAACTTTTTAGTTTGAGTAAGTCCCATTTGTTGATTCTAGTTATTAACTCTGTGCTATGGGTGTCCTATTGAGGAATTTGGAGCCCCACCCCACAGTATGTAGATCATAGCCAACTTTTTCTTCTATCAGACGCCGTGTCTCTGATTTGATATCAAGTTCCTTGATCCACTTTGAGTTAGCTTTTGTGCATGGCGAGAGAAAGGGATTCAGTTTCATTTTGTTGCATATGGATTTCCAGTTTTCCCAGCACCATTTGTTGAAGATGCTATCCTTCCTCCATTGCATGCTTTTAGCCACTTTATCAAATATAAGATAGTTGTAGTTTTGTGGATTGGTTTCTGTGTCCTCTATTCTGTGCCATTGGTCCACCTGCCTGTTTTGGTACCAGTACCATGCTGTTTTTGTTACTATTGCTCTGTAGTATAGTTTGAAGTCTGGTATCGCTATACCGCCTGATTCACACTTCCTGCTTAGCATTGTTTTTTCTATTCTGGGTCTTTTATTTTTCCATATGAATTTCATGATTGCTTTCTCTATTTCTACAAGAAATGCCGTTGGGATTTTGATTGGCATTGCATTAAACCTATAGAGAACTTTTGAGAATATCGCCATTTTGATGATGTTAGTTCTACCTATCCATGAACAGGGTATATTTTTCCATCTTCTAAGATCTTCTTCTATTTCTCTCTTTAGGGTTCTGTACTTTTCATTGTATAGGTCTTTCACCTCTTTTGTTAGGTTGATTCCCAAGTATTTTATTTTTTTTTTTGAGGATATTGTGAATGGAGTGTTTTTCCTCATTTCCGTTTCAGAGGATTTGTCGCTGATATACAGGAATGCCTTTGATTTATACGTGTTGATTTTATATCCTGCCACTTTGCTGAATTCATTTATTAGCTCTAATAGTTTCTTTGTAGACCCTATTGGGTATGCTAGGTATAGAATCATGTCATCTTCAAATAGTGATAATTTGAGTTCTTCTTTTCCTATTTTTATGCCTTTAATTTCTTTTGTCTGTCTAATTGCTCTGGCCAGTGATTCGAGAACTATGTTGAACAGAAGTGGTGAGAGAGGGCATCCCTGTCTTGTTCCAGATTTTAGAGGGAATGCCTTCAGTTTTTCTCCATTCTGAATGATGCTAGCCTGAGGCTTAGCATAGATTGCTTTTACAATATTGAGGTATGTTCCTGTTATCCCTAGTTTTTCTAGAGTTTTGAACATAAAGGGATGCTGTACATTGTCGAATGCTTTTCTGCATCTATCGAGATGATTATATGGTTCTTATTTTTAAGCCTATTGATGTAGTGAATAACATTTTTTGATTTCCGTATATTGAACCAGCCTTGCATCCCAGGGATAAATCCTACCTGATCATGGTGCACAATTTTTTTGATATGTTTTTGTATCCGATTCGCCAGAATTTTATTGAGGATTTTTGCATCTAGGTTCATTAGAGATACTGGTCTGTCGTTTTCTTTCTTTGAAGTGTCTTTGTCTGGTTTAGGAATCAGGGTGATGTTGGCCTCATAGAATGAATTTGGAAGTTCTCCCTCTTTTTCTATTTCCTGAAATAGCTTGAAAAGTATTGGTATTAGTTCCTCTTTAAATGTTTTGTAAAACTCTGCTGTATACCCATCCAAGCCTGGACTTTTCTTAGTTGGTAGTCTTTTGATGGTTTCTTCTATTTCCTCAATTGATACTGGTCTGTTTAGGTTGTCAATATCCTCCTGACTCAATCTGGGCAGATCATATGACTTAAGAAATTTATCAATGCCTTCACTATCTTCTATTTTATTGGAGTATAAGGATTCAAAATAATTTCTGATAATCTTCTGTATTTCTGAAGTGTCTGTTGTGATTTTGCCTTTTTCATCCTGTATGCTAGTAATTTGAGTTCTCTCTCTTCTTCTCTTCATTAGCGTGGCTAAGGGTCTGTCGATTTTATTTATTTTTTCAAAGAACCAACTTTTAGTTTTGTCAATTTTTTCAATTGTTTCTTTTGTTTCGATTTCATTAATTTCAGCTCTAATTTTAAATATTTCTTGCCTTCTGCTTCTTTTGCTGTTGTTTTGCTCTTCTTTCTCTAGGATTTTGAGATGAAGTATTAGATCATTTATTTGTTGGTTTTTTTCTTTTTTTAAGGAATGAACTCCAAGCAATGAATTTTCCTCTTAGAACTGCTTTCAATGTGTCCCATAGATTCTGATATGTTGTGTCTGTGTTTTCATTTATCTCTAAAAAATTTTTAATTTCCTCCTTGATGTCTTCTATAACCCATTGATCATTCAGTAACCTATTGTTCATTCTCCAAGTGATGCATGATTTTTCCTTCCTTCTTTTATCGTTGATTTTCAGTTTCATTCCATTATGATCAGATAAGATGCATGGTATTATCTCTACTCCTTTATATTGTCTAAGAGTTGCCCTGTGACATAATATATGATCTATTTTTGAGAAGGATCCATGTGCTGCTGAGAAAAAAAGTGTAACTGCTTGATGTTGGGTGGTATATTCTATATATGTCAATTAAGTCTAGGTTATTAATTATGTTATTGAGTTCTATAGTTTCCTTATTCAACTTTTGTTTGGAAGATCTGTCCAGTGGTGAGAGAGGTGTGTTGAAGTCTCCCATGATTATTGTATGGTGGTCTATTAGACTCTTGAACTTGAGAAGAGTTTGTTTGATGAAAATAGCTGCACCATTGTTTGGGGCATATATATTTATGATTGTTATGTCTTGTTGGTGTATGGTTCCCTTGAGCAGTATGTAGTGTCCCTCTTTATCCCTTTTGATTAACTTTGGCTTGAAATCTATTTTATTTGATATGAGTATGGACACTCCTGCTTGTTTCCGAAGTCCATATGAGTGATATGATTTTTCCCAACCTTTCATCTTCAGTCTATGTATGTCTTTTCCTATCAAATGCGTCTCCTGAAGGCAGAATATTGTTGCGTCTTTTTTTTGTGATCCATTCTACTAGCCTGTGTCTCTTAATTGGTGAGTTTAAGCCATTAACATTTAGGGTTATTATTGAGATATGGGTTGTTCTTCCAGCCGTATTTGTTTATGTATGTTACTAAACATGGTTTGTTTTCCTCTTTGATTATTCCCCCCCCTTTACTGTACTACCTCCCACTGTTGGTTTTCATTGATATTTTCCATTTCCTCTTCCTGTAATATTTTGCCAAGGATGTTTTGAAGAGATGGTTTTCTAGCTGCAAATTCTTTTAACTTTTGTTTATCGTGGAAGGTTTTAATTTCACCTTCCATCCTGAAGCTTAATTTCGCAGGATACACAATTCTTGGTTGCAACCCATTTTCTTTCAGTGTTTGAAATATGTTATTCCAGGATCTTCTAGCTTTCAGAGTCTGTGTTGAAAGATCAGCTGTTATCCTGATTGGTTTACCCCTAAATGTAATCTGCTTCCTTTCTCTTGTAGCTTTTAAAATTCTCTCCTTATTCTGTATGTTGGGCATCTTCATTATAATGTGTCTAGGTGTGGATCTCTTATGATTTTGCACATTTGGCGTCCTGTAGGCTTCTAGGATTTGGGATTCTGTCTCATTCTTCAAGTCTGGGAAGTTTTCTCGTATTATTTCATTGAAGAGATTGCTCATTCCTTTGGTTTGGACCTGTATACCTTCCTATATCCCAATGACTCTTAAGTTTGGTCTCTTTATGTTATCCCATATTTCTTGGATGTTCTGCTCATGGTTTCTTAACAGTCTTGCTGAGCTGTCTATGTTCTTTTCAAGTTGAAATACTTTGTCTTCATTGTCTGATGTTCTTTCTTCTAAGTGTTCTACTCTGCTGGTAGTATTCTCAATTGAGTGTTTAAGTTGGTTTATTGCTTCCTGCATTTCTAGGATTTCTGTTTGTTTGTTTTTTATAACCTCTATCTCCCTGTATAATTGATCTTTTGCTTCTTGGATTTGTTTATGTAATTCATTGTCGAAGTGGTTGAAGTGGTCTTTCATTGTCTGATTTTGCTGTCTAATGTCTTCCTTGAGAGTCCAGATCATCTGAGGCATGTATATCCTGATTTCTTTATCTGACATTCCATCTGCTGCAGATATTACCTCTTCTAAAGTTGAGTTGACCTGCATTGCTTGTGGTCCTTTCTTTCCTTGTCTTTTCATACTGTTCGCGTTTCTTTCTGCTTGGTGAAACTGTTGTGTTATTGATTTTTCCCCCTATATATTTATATTGCTCTTGTATAGTTGCAAAGTCTCCCTCGCAGGCGCTGGCGGTGGCTCTGCCCCTCCTCCAATTGGGGCAATGTGCCTACCACGCTGGCAGGCCGCTGGGCCTGTTCTTTCGGTGGTCGCAGGTCCGCCTACCTTGCAGGTACAGGGGCGGCTCTGCCCCTCCGAGGGCCACTAGGCCTGTTCTGTCTGTCAGTTTCAGGTCTGTCTACCTAGCAGGCGCTGGTGGCAGCTCTGCCCCTCCCCCAACTGGGGCAATGGCTGGCCACTGGGCCTGTTCTGCTGGTGGGTTGCAGGTCCACGTACCTTGCAGGCGCAGAGGCGGCTCTGCCCCTCCGTGTGTTTCTGGGCCTGTTCTGCTGGTGGGTCGCAGGTCCGCCTACCTTGCAGGCGCGCAGCGGCTCTGCCCCTCCCCCAACCAGGGCAATGTGTCTGGCCTCCATTTATCTTTTAAGCAGTGTGAAGAACAGAATTATACAATGCCACAACTATGCAATGAAAGGTTATAAACAAATTTTTGAAATGAAAAATCCGGATGTGACAATTACGAGGTGGCAACATTTATGCAGTGAAATATGGGACTACAATTGGATGTTTCAAAGTAGCACAATGTTAATAAATTCACTTCCTTAGCTCAAACTGTCTTCTTTTTAGTAATGGTGATATCATTCATTCCTAACCGAACATATTAATGGTCCTGATGATTAGGTTAAAAGATGTGGAGTGACGTGATCAGGGTGATGGTTTAAATTTTTAAAAGAATCAAGAAAAACAGTGGAAAAAATCATTCTCAATTTTTAATAATAACGATTATCTATTTGTACCCCTCAAGCATGATTTAGATCTCCAGTAACATATTGGTATATCACACTATGTAAATTATTTCAAATTCATCAGATAACCTGCTGGGCTCCACATTCTGGCCTCTGCCATCACTTCATAAACTAAGGGGGAATGATGACTGCCCAAAGGTTACATCAAGCTTGGAAATAAGCATAGAACTTATCAGTGAAAAGACACCGAGGAACCGGTGAGCCTATCTGTGATAATAATCATCTCTGGCTGGGAATCCTAAGTGTCCATTATGAACCAGTTTTTCTTTATCAAAAAGGCTATCACTTGTCACTAAGAGAAAACATAGGCATTATAAACAACCCAACACTGCCCTTTGAAGAAAAAAGGCCTGGAATAGTCTTGGAAATGGACCCATTTCATCAAATTTTGGCTTTTTCATATTGCTGTGGTCTAATCATTCACTGTTTGGATTTAACAATAGCACTCAGAACTAGCTAATGTCCCAAAGATCTCAGTGCTTGTACCCAAGCGGCCATATGTCAGGAAAATACAATCCCTTCAAGCACAGTGTATCCCCTTCCTACTCATGCACATGAATATCATCCCAGGACAAGAGGAATTGAAAGAGATGTTTTCATTTTATTTTTATCTTTTTGCACTATTTTGTGTATTAACATATATTTTAATATGTTTAACATTTCCCATGTTAAATTGATTTTAGGTTATTCTTGAAGGAAAAACATCCCAAGCAATCAATTGTGATAACAGTGATTTTATAATACTCTTAAGGTGCCTGTAAGTAAATTATATTAATTAGTTTATACTTTCAACCCTGACATTTTACTGGCGGCCAGGTTTAACTAGAATCATGACTTTGTTATTTTATGTAGGTGATGGAAAAAAGAATATGCTGAAGACAATTATAATCTTTTAACAAATTACTTAGTAAAGCAGTGACCTCTGAAAGAGAGAGGGGCATGAAGACAAAGAGAGAAAGGGGAGGGGCAGCTATCAGAGTTAGCACACTAAAAGTGAAGCAGAAAGTAAAGCAATGTATAAATTGAAAATTCTCAATACATTCAGAACAATGAGCAATTTTAGAAATCAAATCTAACTATCTGGACATTTATTGTGTTTTCACATCCATTTGATGCCTGCAAATCCCTCAAAATGATTAAAGGTATTCAATGCTTTTGTTAAGTAGTGTTTAGCTATTCCCATTCTGGTTGTAAATTGCACATCATCAGTAATCCTGTACTTATCGGTTCTGAAAGGGCCTTCTCTATCAAATAAGGCTGTCGGCTAGAGAAAAGCTTAAAACTGAACAATACTTTTACTTATTTTTTTCTGTTCTCTATAGATCAGTAAAAGAAGGATGCCTTAGTCTGTACCTGGAAAAGGGCAAAGTTCTGAAGGGAACATGACCTTTGATCTGAGGCTTAAATTAATTGGCATTTCCACATGGTCAGAATGGGCAAATAGGGGAGGATATGAAAGTAAGAAGCTATATAGGTTGTTTTTAAAAGCATGAACAACTGTCCTAGGCAAGGATTCCAATTCTAGGTTTCCTGCATATTGGACATGTTATCAAAGTTCTTTCTTGAACATAGGTTCTCTGTGTATTAAACAAGAGCTAAAAATGACTGAACTCATCACATTGTTGAAAGACATAAATTGCATAGTGCATGTTGTCATAAAGCACAAAGTATCTAGCATACAGCAAGTGTGCACTAAGTGTTAGCTATTATTACCATCATCATCCTCACATTAGAGTCTTTTGATATGTGCATTCAATTCACTGTTTATTTATCAAGTGCAACTAGACCAATAAGGACAATAGACGTTAAAATAATAGAGTTCCAAGTAGATATAATAAAGTTTGGAATATTTCTGAAACACTTTTATTTTGAAATAATTATTACATTATTAAGAAATCATTACATGCAACAATCAATAATCTCAGTTAACTATTTAAATTGTTTTTAGTTCTAGTCTATAGAAATTTAATCAGATATTAACCCTTGGTTATTATCAGAACTTTTAGACAAATTGATTTTCCTCATTTCAGAGATTTTTATTTTCCTTTGTTTTTCTCAAATTAACATAGTTAATTTGGATTTTTACACTTTTTTGTGACAGCCCAAAATTTTAAAATTCTCAAAATTGAAGTGATAGTTATGTATTATGAAAAAGAAGATAGAAGAATTTAGAGGATAAGAGTGAGACAATCTAATGTATGTGTCTTTTAGAATTACAGAAGAAGATAATAAAATAGAGAAGTTGAAAATACAGTGATCAAGAACTTTCCAGAATTTTTGAACAATCCCAATCTTCAGATACAAGAATACTAGTGAATCCCAAGCTGGAAACAGAGAGAAAGGAAAAGGAAAAGGGAAGGACAGAAGAAGGGAGGGAGAGAGTCCACAATTGATACATTAATTATGAAACTGAAGAACATTAAAGAAAAAGAGAAGATTGAAACAATGTCAAAATATCTATATCTATATCTATATCTATATCTATATCTATATCTATATCTATCTATCTATCTATCTATCTATCTAAAACCATAATTTCTCAGTCTATTTATCTAATTCCCCCACTCTGGCACAATAATGAGTTATACCAAGGGTTTATTTATTCATGGCCTTTTAGGTTTAGATTTCTCCCATTTTTGAATTGGCTTTATCCTTGCTACTTTAATAAAGGGAATAAAGAGAGAGTTTGGTGATCCAGACTTAATTCTTGTCTTCTACTTTAGCCTCACTGAGAACTCAATTACTTTCAGTAAATAGCTCTTAAAGACCTAATATGTATAAAAATTCAGTAGGTTCACAAACAACACCATTTCCTCTTAGCACTTATTTTCCTGTTTGAACAATGTTCCAGAACTGATAAATTTTCCCATTTTTTTTTTTTCAGTTAAGAGGATTCAACTTCTCTCCAGATTACTCTATAGAGATGATAATTTTTGTTAAATTGTTTTAGGTCAACAAGGACATTTTTTACTCTCATCTTGACCAGAGGGAAAATAGGCATGATCTGAGATTTATGTAGCTGTGATTCAAGTAGACTATAAACTTTTTGATACACTATTTTAGTCATTTATTGTATTATTATAAGCATTTCCATATTATCTAATTCTGTGCTGGCACTTGGTGTCTGCTAAATGAACACTGGATTAAATCAAATAATAATACATCTTTGATAGCATTTATTTATAAAAACTACTAGATATAAAAAAATACAATTGTTTTTCAAATCAGACTCACAAAAATCATAATATTTACAAAGTATCACATTTTATTACTAATTTTAAGGATACACAAAACTAAACAGAGATGAAGCAAGAAGTCTTGGATCAACACAAGAGCTTTGGAGGTGCTTCTTTGTTATAACAGGATATACCCTAGGTCACTTGGAGTCAATGAATTCTCTAACTGTATGTACACCAGTTGCAAAAAAGGCTGTTTAGAATTTGAAATAATATGTTCATTTCTATGAAGGCTGTATTAAGTTTCCACAAATTTTATTTATTTATTTATTTAACACATAAGGTTGTGTGTTCACAGTTTCCACAGATTAGAATGTGGACATATGGGGGAGGGGTATTATTTTGCCTGCCACAACCATCTCAGTTTTATGATCCACTTTGAACAAAATGTGTAACATTTTTAATAAATACACAGAGCCCAGTTTTGTCTAGCATAGACGAATCTAGATAGACCAAATTTTTCTGCTAAAATTAGTCTAAAATTAACAATTCTTTCATTGGCAAATACCACTTGGAATATTTCTAGGAGATTTAACCAGGTTGTATTTTCTTTTGCTTTCCTGGGATAACTTCATAAAAGAACAGAATGTGTTGTAGGTCTATTACTAACCTCTGTTCTCCCAAATGATATTCCATGGTACTTAGAAATCTTGGTTTATTTGCATGACTTTATATCAAATGAGATATTATATGGTACATTAAAGTTTGAAAGAGCTAATATGTAATAGCTATATGTAAATCAATGGTTGAATAATAAAAATATGAATTTACATATTTAACTTCCTTCCTTCATATACAAGATTAAATCAATGATCTATCCTTTCAGATATAGAAGATATATATGTACAATATAATATGAATAGTATTCATATATAATATTCACATATATAGATTCATATATAATATGTATTATATATACATATATATGAATATTCTAGTCTTTTGGTCACATGGTTTTGAACCTAACTCCAACTCTGATATGTAAAAAAAAATTACGGAAAATACATCTAGGACCATTAAGAGTGGAAACTATTTAATGGCTCTGATCTCTAATCCTCTTGAAGTTTATGGAACTGATCCTATCTAAGGTCATATGCTTTAAAGGAGTTTGTTTCCATATAATATATTGAGAGAGCATCCTCATTTGCTATTTTGTGTTAGAATGCCCTAGCTTATATTGGCATGTGAGTTGATTAAAAGCAATTTCTCACTTTTATTAAGGTCTAACAAATTATTATTCATTTAAGAACAGAATCTCTTTGAGTTTAGAAACCTCCTAATATAAATTTCCTACCCAGAAAAATCCATATCTAAGTACTTACTACTTTGCTTCCTTGCTCAATTAATTCAAGACCACCAATCAATAATCTCAGTTAATTATTTGTTTTCAGTTCTTGTCTATAGGAATTTAATCAGATGTTAATTCAAGACTGTACACACATCAATTTCTGCAGAAAAACATGTTTATTTGAAATAGCAATTCACCATCATCTGTTCTTCTACTTAAATTTATTTGTATTTCACTTAAATTTGTTTAAATTTCACTTAAATATTTTAAATTTTATTTAAAAAATTGTCTAATATAATACTGACATATTGTTATGCTATATAATTGATGCTTAAAGCAACCTATTGTGCAGAGAATTTACCTGTGTGGCAACCACAAGGTATCCACATTCTAGTACAGAAACTGTGAACATGTTATGTGTGAACACATGGCAAAAGAAATTTTGCAAGTCTGATAAAGACTGAAAATGAGGACATTATTCTGGATTCTCTAGAGAGTGCGGCACCATGCAAGTAAGCCATGAATTCTTATAAAACAGAAGTATGATGTTAACAACAGTGAAGGTAATATGACAACAGGAAAAAAAATGAGGGATCAGAGGATGCTGTGCTGCTGGATCTGAAGGAGAAATTAGAGGCCACTGGCTAAGAAATGCCAGTAGTCTGTAAAAGTTGGCAAAGGCAAGGAAATTGATTCTCCCTGAAAGTCACCAGAAAGAATCAATTTTTTCTAGCACCTTGATTTTAACCCATAAAAGGCTAATTTTGGACTTCTGTCCTCCAAAACTATCAAAAAATAAGTTTGGATTGCTACTAACTCTTAAGTTTGTAGCAATTTATTACACTAGAGAAAATTAATACAACTGGTAACTTATTGATTGCATGAGATGGTCCCAAAGATTTGATTGATTGATTGATTGATTGATTTAGTGGTTCTGGGGATTGAACCCAGGGCCTTGTGCTGTAAGGCAAGAATTGTACCTACTGAACTATATCCCCAGCCCCCAAGGATTTCTTGATAGGACTTTTTTCTTTTCCTTATAAGAGTCCTAGATTCTTGGAAAGTTGAAAATGAACAGTATGGAAAATCAACATTCATAAACTCTGTGTTTAGCAAATTTTCCCTGACTATCGTACACTTACAACTGGGTGTTGGCCAGCAATAGAGTAAAAACCTAAAATATTCTTATTTTTTCTACTGGAGGTAAGAAAGTAATCTAAAACTCTCTCAATTCTGTTCCCAATTTTTTCAGAAGTTTTGTGTTAATTTGCTAGGACTACTATAATAAAAGTATCTGAAACCAGGTTTTTTTAAAACACAGAAATTTATTATTTCACAGTTCTAGAGGTTTAAAGTGAAAATCCAAGGTGTTGGCAGGGCAGGTTTCCTCCCAGCGCTCTAGGGAAGGATCTTTCCATTTCTTTCTCCTAGTGTTTGGTAGCCCCCGACATTCATTGGCTGGTAGATGAATCACTTCAGTCACACAGCTATCTACTCCTCATGAATCTTCACATTTTCTTTCCTCTGTTCATCTGTTTCAGTGTCCAAATTCTACCTTTTTATAAGGACTCTTAGGTATATTATATTAGGACACACCCTTGGGACCTAGTTTTAATTGGGTTAGCTCCGTTGCAACACTATTTCTAAATAAGATAACCTTCTGAAATACTGGAAGTTAGTCTCTTATCTTTATCTGGGGGGCAGGGATGGTGGGACTATAATTTGACTCAGAAGATTTTGCTCTTTGAACTCAGCTAAAGTAATATCAGAAAATGCCATGATCTCAGTGGCATAAAAAAATCTAACTTACTCATATTTAAAGAGCTATGACTTGTCAGTACAAGTTGGCATCTAGATAAAGGAGTATTTGATGTATGCCAGCCACCATAAAGCTATATATATATATTCATTTCTAATTCTTTTCCTATTTCAGTACAGGATTTTAATAATATTTAAACACAGAAAACATTTCTTAACTTTAAATTTAATCTGTATTTTTTGAAACTAGGTAATGAAAAGAGGAGAATTTAAGATCAATTTTATTTCACTTTATTCAATAAAGAATGTCATTCCTTCTCTTGGATGCATAAACTGAAATAGTGTTTTCAGAGACAATGAGTAAGCCACAATTGTGAAAGAGATTATAATCTATTTGCATTGGTAAAAAATCGAGTGGTCATAAAGAAACTGAACTAGTTTACAGTAATGACTAAACTCATAATGATGACCATTTCTGAATACCTGAATTTTATTATCTAACATCTGAGAAGTAATTTTAGTGAGTGTTATGTGCCTACTGCAACAAGTTTTTATAGATATTACAGCATAGACACTATAGGCCATTAAAATTCCTCTTCCAAAATAAAATAAAACTGAGACCAAAAAAAAAAAAAGTTTCCTTATTCTGTCAAAATTCACAGATTGCAAATGCTGAAGGGAGGATTTGGCCCCACACGTGATGTTAAAGCTTATCTTTTTTTTTTTTTCTCTCTTTGTGCATGGCTTCATTAACACTGATATCTCAGAAATAGGCCATTTGCCTTATGGAATGTTGTGAAAATCAAATCAGATTACGGTATTTTTTTTTTTTGAACCCATGTTGTAAAGCTTGTGAGGTACTTGGTTTTGAATTTAGGCTCTGGGGTTGCATTTACAGGATTCAAATCCTAAGTCAAGTTAAGTGCAGTGGGTAGGCCTACAATGTAGCTCCTCTGAAGGCTGAGACAGGAGGTTTGCAAGTTCCAGGACAGCCTCAGCAACTGAGCAATACCTTGTCTGAGGAAACATGAAGTTCACATAGTTAAGAACAGAGATAAGGAAGTGGTATGTACCAAATGAAATACCAAGTTCAGGAAAATGTTAGGAGGAGCTTAGTCACTGGGCTGTTATGCTGGTGACTAGGCCTTTTTTCACTGGGAAAAAACAAACAGGAAAGAAGGAGAAACAGTGATGAAGTGAAAGGCAGCAGACCTAGGTGGGGAGGGCGATAGAAGTAGAAGGACTGCAGGCTGAGCTGCAGGTGTCTCTGCTCACTTGGTCTGCAGGGGCCATATGCTAGAGCTTGTACTGTTTTTCTTTTACTATACCCTGACATTATCATAGAAGCATTGAACACAACCCATTCCAATGCAATCCTCCCAGGATCCTTCACATTCTCTTCCCTCTACTCCACAGATCTCTCTTCATAATCCATTTACTGTTTACTTTTTTTTAATAGTGTGCTGTGAATTACACCGCATGCCAGGATGCATTGGGCCACTTCCGTGCATGCACATACAAAAGTTCAGTCAGATTCATTCCACTGAGTTTATAATCTTAACCACTATAACTACCGGTTCTCTTATCTAGATATGGAATTGCTGCCTACATAAATATCTATAACTTGGGGGAGAGCTTTGGAGACATCCTCAGATAGGTGTCAGGACTCTCCAATGACCTTCCAACCCATCCTTATTTCCTCTTTGACTAACAGTGGAATATGATGACGTCAATACTTACCCATGAGGACTTGAGAAGACCAGAATGAAGGAAATTCCAAAATATAAACCACTTGTTCCAATGGTAAAGGTTGAATGCCCTGAACATGAACCAATAATTTTAATCTTATGACATTGATGTGCAGGTTAATTTACTCAACCAAATCATAGGAGACAATCTTTGAGCAGAATATGTGCCAAATATTTTCAAGCTATCTTCTTGGAAATATGAATTTTGTGTCTGAGTAAAGCTGAATTTAGTCCTTCTCTCTAACTTGTCAATATCAGGCAATAATTTGAAGTTTTGGAGAAAACATCTTAAAAGTCAAATTTGGTCTATGTTATACTATAGCTCTAATTCTTATCAACATGGCAGGTGAGATATTTTTTATATTAAAGAACGTGATTTCTCTTTTAAAACTTTCAGGTTGTGAAAATTAATATGCTCTTATCATATATTATCATGGCATACAATTTTAAAAGTTTAAGTCATCAGATATTGAACTTCTTAAATAAATTATAAAATACATGTGTGTGTGTGTGTGTGTGTGTTAGTGTGTGTGCATGCATACATATGGTTGGCTGAGACAATAATGCTACTATTGTATATTTTTCTAATTAAAAATCTAGAAGTTGCCTTTTTATTTATCTTAGTTGAGATTACTGAGCATGAAACTATAATAATTCTAAACTAGATCAATACACTTTAGCAAGTCCCTGTTAGCAACAAACTTAGGAGGGAATTGTTTTTATTATTGACTACATAATAAATCTTCTAAGTTCGTAACTGAAACAAACACATATTTAACAATAGCTGAGAACATGGTTGTTTATATTTTTAAAATATTGCAACCAAATAAAAGTATGCTTACTATTGAATTCTCTAATTCTTTTGTAATAAAAATGTAGCACACTTAAAGAAAGTCAGTTCAGTGTGTCAAGATTATGTGCACAAAGGATTTATATGATGCAATTTTTTAAAATTCTGAGAGCAAATCATAATTCTGTTTGACAGGATTTAAAAGCACAAAAAAATGTAAATAAGATAAAAATCATTTTAGAAAAGTTTTATATAGTCACAATATTTTATGCTATAAAATGAGAACTTGACTTTTTATAAATTTATTTTAATGGATCGTTTCTCAGTTAAAAATGCGTTTAAGGGAGGGCTGGGGATGTGGCTCAAGCAGTAGAGCGCTCGCCTGGCATGCATGCGGCCTGGGTTCGATCCTCAGTACCACATACAAACAAAGATGTTGTGTCCACTGAAAACTAAAAAAAATTAAAATTAAAAATTCTCTCTCTCTCAAAAAAATGCGTTTAAAGAAACAGTATTGATTATAATGATAAATCTTATTTTTTTAAATGATTGCTTAAACTGCATCAAATACTTCCAAACAGCATAAATAATTTCAAGTGAAAAATATTATAAAAATACTAACATGAAAAAAGCAGAAATAAAAATAATTTAAAATAAACACATATGTTGATGAGCATTCGTATAGTCAAAAACCTGCTCAAAATTCTAGTCAGTTACAAAGTTAAGAAACATTAATATAATCTTAAATATATATCTAGACTGTTGGGAAAGTGACTATGTTTTCAACAATCTAAAAGTTGAATGTAATCTTTTAAATTTCAGAGTTAAAGTGACTCTTGATTATATAATTTACTAAAATTAGAATCAGAGTTGTATTTAGGCCAGGTGTGAGTAAGCAAAAGTGGGTGACTTTATCTTTAGTAACTCCAGATTTCTCCTTCTAACTCATCACATTAAACTTCTCTCTTCATCTTCTCAATGGCAATGATAAGTTTCTCCTGTTTGTAATGTTGTGGTTGTGGGAAAGTCCACAGCCAGTATCCACTCCAACTACTTGGCACCCATGACAAATTGTTTGCTAAATATTTTTAATATTACTACTTCCAGTGTTCCTAGAGAATCATATCATACCCATGTACAAAAGTTATTCATATAACATATCCCCCAGACATTTAAATGAATGCTAAAGTTTCTAGCTGTTATTTCTTCCATAATGTTTACATGTATACAAAGGCCATGCCTAGTTTAAGTCCGGGGGACCTCAGATAGCCAGCATTACATTACAAAATGAGATTTCATATTTTTATCCTGATTTCTTTCCACAATGCCTATTCACTTCTAGTCCTCTAGAAAAAGAGGACTAACTTTTTTAGTGGTAGATCTAGGACATAGATAGACCAATCAAACAATTAATCAATCAGTCAGACCAACTCACCTCAGCTTCTCCTTTTCTCCTTTTTATGGAACTAGAATTTTTGTTTCACTGGAATTAGCCCCAATATTTAGAAATTTGCTTGGATGATAGGAGGATAGGATCAAGAAGCATTTGCTAAATGAACAATGAATCTGCTGTGTAGGTGAAGTTGGTGATTAAATTCATGCCATGGATCAAATATCAGCAGACCCAGTTGTTCAAAAAATATAAATGTACATTCTGTATTCAGTTGGCCAGTATTTGAGTAAATAATATTATGCGCATCTCTCAGTTTCTATGATCTAACTCTAATAGTTTCAAAATTCAATCAGGGATAATGAGCGTTCGAGGTTGGGTGCCCCAAAACTCCCAAAAGAGATTTGAGAGGAAAATATGGCAGGAGACTTCAGGTCATGAAAACAGAGAATATTTTCTAAATGAATAATATTCAATAATAGGTGATGTCTTCCGTCCTCAATGGGAGAAGATTAGCAGAGAACAGATACTTCCTTGAGAGAATGTTACAAAGAAGATCTCAGCACCAGAGACAGAACTGACCTGCATGTGTCAGTCAATGTCTACTCGCAAAAGCAGGGACCCCTCTGGATCATTTCAGGTAGAGAAAGCGTAGTGAATGGAATGGCTTAAAAATGTGTTGAAAGGTCAAGAGAAGCAAAACCAAGAACAGAAAATACTGAAATAATTAATTAATCTTATTTTAGATTAATAAGGTAATGTAAACAGAAACAAAACATGTTACTTTAAAGTCAGGACTCTCCAGCACCATACTGAACATCCAGGGGAGTCTCCCAGTGGTCACCCAGGGATAGAGATGCTACAGTATGCTACACCTGTTCTAACTACTGCATCACAGAAACAGAACATGGATTCTACTGATGCTGCTTAAATCCTCACTGATGTGCTGGTGACCTTGTCATATACAGTTGTTGCTAGAGCCCACAGTCACCTCTCCATGCTGTTACTGCTGCCATCAGATACCCCACAGAAACAGAAAATAAAGGATGTTTCACCCTCCCCCCCCACACACACTTTTCCAATATCCTGTCAATGCTTCCCCTTGTACACATTTTCCTGGAAATCTACTGACAAGGGAAACTTGGAAGAGTATTCTGCTTTTTGCCAGCACCCTTCCATACAAATGAACACAAAGGAGTGTTTAAATAAAACTGAGAGGAAGCAGAACAACTTGTATTTTTAACCAAAATAAATTAAGAACCAAGAGAAATTTGTTGGAAAATAAAAATAAGCTACTCGCTTTAACCCCTCTAGAAATTACTGCATTAGATAATTAAAGAAATTTCAATAATTAGCAGTTATCTACAGCTTCAAAAATACTAATATTGAAATACAACTGTGAGAGTACATATAATAGTTCACATTTTATATGGAGGGAATTAATTTAAGAACCAATAAATGCTAAGCCTACCAATTATATTTATAACAGTAATTTAGAAAAAGGAAAAATTGGTGTAAGAAAGACTGGAAAGACTCCAAGAGATCAAACTTAATGTGCACTTATAGGTTAGAGGATTGAATGAAAACAGGTTTATTTTAGATTAATAATGTAATGTAAGCAAAGGAACAGAGGCTAAGCTAAAGTGATGTTTAGATGTGGGACATGAAAGAAGGAGAAAAATCAGTCTCACTCAAGGGTGTAAATGTTTTTTTTTTTTTAAATATTTTTTTTATTGGTTGTTCAAAACATTACAAAGCTCATGGCATATTATCTTCCATACATTTGATTCAAATGGGTTATCAGCTCCCATTTTTACCCCAATTACAAGTTGCAGAATGACATCGGTTACACATCCACATTTTTACATAATACCATATTAATGACTGTTGTATTCTGCTACCTTTCCTATCCCCTACTATCCCCCCTCCCCTTCCCTCTCCTCTTCCCTCTCTACCCCATCTGCTGTGGTTTAATTCTCTCCCTTTTTTTTCCCCCTTTCCCCTCACAAACTCTTATATGTAGTTTTATGTAACAATGAGGGTCTCCTTCCATTTCCATACAGTTTCCCTTCTCTCTCCCTCTCTCCCACCAGAATATACAAAGAACTTAAAAAATTAAACAATAAGATAACAAACAACCCTATCAACAAATGGGCCAAGGACCTGAACAGACACTTCTCAGAGGAAGACATACAGTCAATCAATAAGTATATGAAAAAATGCTCACCATCTCTAGCAGTCAGAGAAATGCAAATCAAAACCACCCTAAGATACCATCTCACTCCAGTAAGATTGGCAGCCATTAGGAAGTCAAGTAACAATAAGTGCTGGCGAGGATGTGGGGAAAAGGGTACACTTGTACATTGCTGGTGGGACTGCAAAATGGTGCGGCCAATATGGAAAGCAGTATGGAGATACCTAGGAAAGCTGGGAATGGAACCACCATTTGACCCAGCTATTGCCCTTCTCGGTCTATTCCCTGAGGACCTCAAAAGAGCATACTATAGGGATACTGCCACTTCAATGATCATAGCAGCACAATTCACAATAGCTAGACTTTGGAATCAACCTAGATGCCCTTCAATAGATGAATGGATTAAAAAACTGTGGCATCTATACACAATGGAGTATTACGCAGCACTAAAAATGACAAAATCATGGATTTTGCAGGGAAATGGATGGCATTAGAGCAGATAATGCTAAGTGAAGCTAGCCAATCCTTAAAAAACAAATGCCAAATGTCTCCTTTGATATAAAGAGAGCAACCAAGATCAGAACAGGGAAGAAGAACATGAGGAAAAGATTAAGGGTGTAAATGTTAAGAGTGGAGTCAGATATGGGTGACCTAAACTTACACTCAAAGTGCAGAAAACTACAGGGCAACAGAAAAACATAAGCCTTTGAAATTCACTTTGTTAGATTTTATTCCATAGTCTATAACCTGAGACATATTGAAATTTTCATTCTTTATAATAATCAACATGCACAGATCAGACTAAAATATATTGAAATGTTTGTTTTGGAGCTGTCTTTTAAATGCTGAAGAATTCATTCTGAGTGGTATTTGCAGCAATGTTCCATTCCTCTGACTTTTTAAATTTCTTTTCCCTTCCCTATTAATAATTTGTGTTCTTCACAATCCCATTGAAGTAGATAGCTGATAAATTCTTATATACAATTAGTAACAGCAATAGTGTCAGATGGATCTTGGTATCCATATAGTTTAGTAGTTAAGAGAATGGATTATGAAGCTGAACTGTATAAGTTTAAGCTCCAACTCCATACATACCACTTGGGCAACCCTGGATTTATTCAACTTTCTCATTGGTTTGTCTGTAAAATGGTTTGATGGTAGAATTTATCTGTTAACATTGCTGTCAGCATTAAATGATTGATGATAGGTTAAGCATACACAACAAATCCCAGAACATACAACACTGTATATGTTATTTCTTCCACCATCCCCAAGTGTCAAACTTGTGTACAAGAACTCCATTTTGACAGAATTACCAGTGTCTCCATGGCAGCTTAATTTACTTTGGACCACTGAAATTGTAAAACTTTTTTTGTTTTACTATAGTCTGCTTTAGTTAGGTTTTGCGTTACTGTAACCAAAATATCCATGAATTCAGAGGTCTCAGTCCACTTCTCTCTGGGCCCAGAGCAAAGTAGAACATCATGGGGGAAGGGCCCAGAAGAGGAAGGTTGCTCAGCTCATATTGTGATCAGGAAGCTGAGGGAGCAGGGAAGGGGACACGGGTAAGATGCATTCTTCCAGGGCATGCCACCAGTGACCTACCTCCTCCAGTCTTGCCCCACCTGCCTATGGTTACCACACTGTCACTTCTTTCAAACTAGGATGGACTGATTAGATTAGAGCTCTTATTATTCAATCATCTTACTTCCGAATGTTCCTGCAGATACCCCAAATCTAAACCATAAAACAGTCCTTATAATTTTTACCTGTCATTCCTATTTCTGCCCCTGATTACCTAGAATTAGTGTGGCCCGTTCTCTCCTGCATTTTGTAGGCTTTCCTAGATTGGTAGAGAAGAAACCACAGCCTCCAAATTTTTCTATTTTGTATATTATTAATATTATGGTTCCTTTAGTTATTACTCATGTATTTCTCAGACCCTCATGAACCTGATTGTTTGCCTTTGGATCTGTTTCCATTTATCAATATCATTCTCAAACATCAGGTAACATTTGCATTTTCGTCTCCAAAGAAGTGCTGAAGGAGGAACTCTCAAAAGGCCAATGAGACATAGATAATTTTGAACAGAGAGGCCATCCACTATCCCATCAATCATCTGCTTAAGTAAGAGACCTATGTATGAAACTGGACCAGTCACCATCAAATTCTAAACTCTTTAGAAGCAATGCTCTAAAGTGTCTCCCTTATTTGGACTAATAAAGTGAAGATGGAAAAAAAAACTTTAGATGAAAGGGAAAGAGATCAAAGATCATTCCTTCCCATTCTTACCACTGCCACCACCTCTCAATTATGAATTCAGCACACTTTGAGCTGAAAAGTTTAAAAACTTAATTCTTCTTTGAAATGATCAATATTCACAGAGGTTAAGCACTGCATAGAAACTATGTGTTAAAAATTACAATCCTGTATTAATTTAGCATAATGTCAACAGACAGGGTCAATAGTTTTGATGTTCTTCACAGATGCATAGTACCTCCGAAAATACTAGCCTATTGTTAGTGAATTTTTTTTTAAATTAATTAAGTCACTTTTTTTTATAATCGCATTTTACATTAGCAATGTGGTGGAAAGTCACTCTCTCTAATCATATTATAGTATCATTTATATTAGTGCAGTAATATATACTGTATGCAAATATTCCCTAAGACTGAAACTACATCTATTATGAAATGAATATTATGAAAAATTTAAAAGACAAACATTTTCTAATAGTTTTATTGTACATCAACATAGTTTATAAAATTATAACATTAACTCAAGAGAATTCAGAGAAAAGTTTTCTATTAACAGTAAGACAAATTTTCACTCTGAAGATGTCATCATCTAATTATATATTATCCTAAGGAAAAAGATGACTTTTGGTACATTTTAACTGGATGAGAAATTTTCTTTTCTATCTGTGGTCATCCTTCCAGGATCAAGGCAGCTGTCAGGTACACTACAAGCCAAGATTCAAGTTTGGATTAAAACAGCAGCAGCCATATAACAATTTATCCCCTTAACAAATATTTTTTGCTGATTAAACTATAGAATTTTATGGCCCATTTCTTGAATAATATATTTGAGTTTGTTTTATGTGTACCTGTTCTAAATTGCTGATTCTATAAAACTGAAAGCTGACTGTAGTGTCTTGTCAAATTTTTGGAGTAACAATTTTCCTAATTGGATTTCTTGATTTATTGCTAACAAAGATAAAACTTTCTACTTCAGCCACTTATATGGGATTTGAAATTGCTTCAAACTGGAAACAAATTGAATGAATTTGGAAAAAAAAGTGTTTGAAGGATATTTAGCCTCCAAAATATTAGCTTGAAAGACATGAAACAAGCAAAGGAAATGACCCGATAGAGTCTTCTTCCAGTTCTAGAAAGAAACTATTGAAAGCAAAATTGAGCAAAGAAATAGAACTTGACAACTCCTGACACCTATATTCTTAGTACAGAGTCAGTTTTACAGTTAATTAATAGTCTGCAGAATATTGTAATTAGCATAATCAATTAATCAACATTTATAATTATATAATTAGATATATATATATTATGGAGCATAATTATAAGAAGCTAATGCATAATTAATATTCCATAACTAATTACATTAAAAAGGAAATAGGAAAATAATCCTAACCGCCTATTGAAAATACTTACAAAATCTCATAGCAGGCAATCAGAAATGCTGCACTTCTTGAATCATTATAATAAAGAGTATGTTCAAAATTTTCCCCACAAATTTTACTCTACAGTTCCTAACCAGGGTAGAAAACAAAGAAGGCTGACTGATTTTCCTTTTCAGACTTCTATTAGGGAGTAGGATTTTTCTATACATTACTGCCTTAATTAGTAAAATGTTTATGTCTTGTTACAAATTTTTCATGTGTTATAGTGTTTGATATATACATATATTTGGAAATATGTGTCAATCTTCCCAAAAGTAAGTGAAATCAAGCCTTTTTCATATCCTTCTGATCTAGAAAGCTTCATGGGATGTTCTCATTCCAAGATAAGCACCAAGGAAGGAAATAAGTTCTTACATCTTGGATAAAGAATTAAAATACCAGTTAAGGATTTTGAAAACTACATGTGAAAATGTTCTTTCAAATGTTCCCCTTCTTTACTAACTGCTCCTCTCCCATTTTTCCTTCCTTTTCATATTTTAGAGGAGATAATAAACTGAAAAATGTTCTGTTCTTATAGCTAGTTGTTAACCCTGATAATCTGCATTTGGCTATATTTGTGTGGCAGCTAGCAATTGACATAACAAAAATGTTTCCAGTGATCCAATTCTCCAGCTTCTGAGAATAGGAAACTTATTTGTCTAACTTATTACCATTTTTTTTTTTTTTTTTTTTTTGCTATTTCAGACACATGGAAGAACCCCACTCTTTTTTTAAAAAAAGGCTGATGTCATTGAATAAAGAAAGCTTCCCCTACCTTCCAGGTATTTTCTCCTAATCACAACATCCTGTGTACCTAAACATATTTTTGGTGATTCCCCATAAGTACCTTAACTTTTTGTCACTTACACTACTGTCTGTCAGCAAAGAGAAAATGGTTTGAATCTTCCACTTAGTCACTTTGTTTTGGTGCCTCATTTTACACGTCCATACCCAGGAGGCTCAGCTTCTATCCTACTATCTCCTATGTCAAGTTTATAGTGAGGATTCTCAGCCATGTGTGTGGCTTTTATGAGGGGCCAAGATCATTTTTATTTCTAATTATTTTTAATACTAATATTTGAGATTTACCCTTCCACAAGTTTTTACATACACAATACACAGTATTATTAACTACAAAGCACAATGTATTATAACAGATGTCTAGAACTTATCTTTCACAACTGAAACTATGCTCATTGATCAGCAGCTTCCATTTCTTCCTACCTCTAACTTCATACCCTGGCAACAATCGCTGAGCAATGTGATTCTACAGAACATTTAACTATTTTACATTTCTCATATGTGTGAATCATGCAATGTGTGACTTGCTTATTTTATTTAGCACAATGACTTCAAGTTTCAACCATGTTACAAATGGCAAGATTTTCTTCCTTTTAGGCTATATCACATTCCATTGTGTTGTACACCACATATTCTTTTTTAAAAATATTTATTTTTTAGTTTTAGGTGGACAAAATATCTTTATTTTTTATTTTTATGTGGTGCTGAGGATTGAACCCAGTGCTTCATGCGTGCTTGGAGACCACTCTACCACTTAAGCCACAACCCCAATCCTACACCAAATATTCTTAGCTATTCATTTATTGATGAATATTTTGGTTGTTTTCATATCTTGGCTATTGTGAATAGTGCTGCAGTTAACTAGGTGTGCTAATATCTCTTTAATATTCAGATTTAATTTGGATAAATACTCAGAAGTAGGATTGCTGGATCAAATGTTAGTTTTATTTTCATACTTTGGGGAAATCTTTATACTGTCTTCCAAAGTAACTATACCACTTGGCATTTTACCCACAGTTTGCCAGAGTTCCACTTTATATTCTCACTGACACTTTTGATCCTCCATTTTATCTGTTAATAGCTATCCTGACAAGTATGAGATAATATCTCATTGTGGTTTTGATTTTTATTTTCTAAATAATTATTGACACTGAGTATATTTCACATATCAGTTGGCCATATATTTTTGGAAAAAAATGTCTATTTAATGTCTATTTAAATGTCTCTTTAGACATTTTGTTATTATTATTATTTCATTTATTTATTTTTTGGTGGTGCTGAGGATCAAACCCAGGGCCTTATATATGCTACACAATCAATCTACTGGAGAACTACATTCTCAACCCCTCTTTAGCCCATTTTAAAATCAGGTTATTCATATTTTGAATCTTGAATTATAAAGTTTCATATATATTTTGAAAATTAACTCCTTATCAGATATATGGTTTGAAAAATTCCTCCCATTTTATAAGCTGCCTTTCCACTCTTGATTTTTGCCTTTAGTCTGTAAACACTTTTGGTTAATGTAGTCCCATTCATTTATTTCGCTTTTGTTGCATGTGATTTCAGTATCATATTCATGATGTTTCCAAAACCATGTGTATCTCTCTGATTTCTTCTAGGATTTTTTTTATCTTACTTTTTGAGTTATTTTATATAGTATGAGATACGGTACCAATTTTAGTCTTCTGCATGTGGATATTCAGTGTTCCCAGAAACATTTGTTGAAGAGACCATCCTTTTCCCATGTGTCTTCACATCCTGATTTAGAAAACTGCTGACTGTGTGTGTATTTATTCTGGACTTTCTGTTGTATTTCATTGTTCCATATATCTCTCTCTGTGCTGGTACCTTACTGCTTTAATAACTATAGCTTTGTTGTGTATTTTAAAATCTGTACTGTAAATTCCCAAGCTTTGTTCTTTTTTTAAGTTTGATTTAGCCAAACTGTGTTCCTCATGATTGATTACATATGGATTTCAGAATAATTTTTTTTCTATTTCTGTGAAAAATGAGATTAGAATTTTGATAGGAATTGCTTCAAATCTCTAGGTCACTTTTAGATAGTGTGAATATCCTAACAATAGTAAATTTTCCAATCTATGATCAATATATCCATCTGCTTGTAGCTTAATTTATTTCAGCAATATTTTGCAGTTTTCAGTGCACAAAACTTTCACCTCATTCCTTAAATTTATTCTTAAGTATTTTATTATTGGGGTATTATTGCAAATGTGATTGCTTTCTGATTTTTCACCTAGTTTGTTTGTAATGTATAGAAGCATAACTGAGTTTAATGTGTTGATTTTGTAACTTCATTATATTCCTTGAGTCATTTCAACACTTTATTAATGGAGTCTAATTAAAGGATTTTATGTAGATAGGATTATGCTATATGAAGATAGAGATGATTTAACTCCTTGCTTTCCAATTTGGATGCATTTTCTTTCTTTTACTTGCCTAATTGTTCTAATTCAGACTTCCAGCATTAATATGAATAGAAGGAGAGTGGGAAGTGAGGCATTCTTGCCTTGTTCATGTTCTTAAGGGGAAAACTTTTCAGTTTTCACTATTGACTACAACATTAGCTGTGGGATTTTCACTTGTGATCTTTATTAAATTGTGCTACTTTTTTATTCTTAGTAGGTTGAGAGTTTTTATTTGAAGGGGTACTAAATTTTATTAAATGCTTTTCCTACATCTATTGATATGATCATGAGATTTTTCTCATTATTCTGTTAATGTGTAGTATCACGATTATTGGTTTTTATATGCTGAACAGTCCTTGCATCACAGGGGTACATTCAACTTGATTATAGCATACTATCCTTCTAATTTTCTGTTGAATTCAATATGCTAGGTTTTGTTGGAGATTTTTGCATATGTACTCACCAGTGATATTAACCTATAGATTTTTTCTAATATGCTCATCAGTCTTTAGTATCAGAGTAATAAGTTTGGACTTTTTTCATGAAATAAGTTTAGACATATTTCCAACTCTTCAATTTTTGAAAGAGTTTGAGGAATAGTGTTACTTTAAATGTTGGATAGAATTCATCTATCCAGCCATTAAGGCCTGGGCATATCTTTCTTGAGAGGATTTGACAGCTGATACCATCTCCATAATAGTTATTGATCTGTTCAAATTTCTATTTCTTCATTATTCAGCCTTGATGTGTTTGCATGTTTGAATAGCATATTCATTTTTTCTAGATTGGCCAATTTATGGCTGTATAATTGTACAGTTTTTCATATTAGTTCATGATATTTCTTAGGGTTTTTTATATCTGCAGCATCAGTTGTAGTATCTTCTCTTTCATTTATCATTTAATCATTTAATTTATTTGAGTCTTATCTCTTGTTTCTTAGTTGGTCTAGCTAAGGTTTGTTGGTTTAATCCATCTATCAAAACCCAAGGATATTTGGGGAGAAGAAAATAATGGGGGTTATACTTATCATCTGCTAAAATTCCTTTTATTTCTGAATCAATTTTCAGATGATCTAATTTGTATTTAAACCTTAGACATAGCTCTGAGCACCCAGTTTCAGCTTTCAGCATGATGATCTAATAACTCGCTTTCCCTTAAATAACTAGAGGAGTGAGCCCAAGAATTCAAATATGGATCTTTAAACACACATCTGCACTTGCATGGACTAAGTATTGGACTGCTGACTTACAATTCCTGCTGTGACCTTATATAATCTATGCATTTTCACTCCCTGTTTACATCTGGTTATCATCTTTAATCAGCTTACTTCCCAGTAGGGGAAGATTTACTTCTGTTGTTGTCTTGCTGTTTTGCAACTTAAATTGTTTTGCCTTTAAATTTTTTTCTAATTATTCTATTCCTTAACCTTAAAGGGATTTTAACATGCAGAAATGGTGATTTTAAAAAACAAAGTATTTATATGTATAAAGGTCAAAAGGTTAAAAATAATCAAAATGCTTTTGTGTATATACTATATATATATTTTATATATGCTAACATAGATCCAATTTTATAAATGTAAGCTGATGGCCCTACTTAAAAATCTCTGAATTTTTTAATGTTTGTAAATAGCTCTCAAGAAACACTGATCTTAGAATTGATAAGGAAACAGAAATCAGAACAATAACAAAAATAAGTGAAGAAAGCACAAGGCCCAGGCCATGCTGGTAAACCAAACCAATGGGTCTTGATAAATGAACCAGAACATTTCCTGCAGTTTATATTTCATGTGTGGGCAGGGACCATATCATGCATGTTTACCTTTGTTTTCTGAAAACCTGGTGCTAAGTTCTTACTCATATTTATGCTGAACTAACCAGGAATCAAGTTGTAGGCCCTTCTCTAAGGATTTTTATTTAATACATTTATAATTTTTATGTATAAGAAATGATAATATTGGTAATACTGATTACCTATTTTTAAGGTTGTTACTGGATTATTTGATATTATTCAGTTGATGGATGAAAATTCTATAAATTATTAGCAGTACATCATTTTCTATAACTAGCAAATTTCTGTTGCAGATTGCAATTTTGTCATTCTTTTTTTTGTTTTTTTTTATTATTATTAGTTGTTCAAAACATTACATAGCTCTTGACATATCATATTTCATATGTTTGATTCAAGTGGGTTATGAACTCCCATTTTCCCCCTGTATACATATTGCAGAATCACATCGGTTACACATCTACGTTTTTACATACTGCCATACTAGTGTCTGTTGTATTCTGCTGCCTTTCCTATCCTCTACTATCCCCCCTCCCCTCCGGTCCCCTCCCATCTTCTCTCTCTATCCCATCTACTATACTTCATTTCTCTCCCTTGGTTTTTTTTTCCACTTTCCCCTCACTTCCTCTTATATGTAATTTTGTATAACAATGAGGGTCTCCTTCCATTTCCATGCAATTTCCCTTCTCTCTCCCTTTCCCTCCCACCTCTCGTCCCTGTTTAATGTAATCTTCTTCTCTTGCTCTTCCTCCCTGCTCTGTTCTTAGGTGCTCTCCTTATATCAAAGATGACTATTTGGCATTTGTTTTCTAGGGATTGGATAGCTTCACTTAGCATAATCTTCTCTAGTGCCATCCATTTCCCTTCAAATGCCATGATTTTGTCATTTTTTAGTGCTGAGTAATATTCCATTGTGTATAAATGCCACATTTTTTTTTATCCATTCATCTATTGAAGGGCATCTAGGTTGGTTCCACAGTCTAGCTATTGTGAATTGTGCTGCTATGAACATTAATGTTGCAAATTTCTGTTGCAGATTGCAAGTTTGTCATTCTTGAAAAAAGAATGCCCCTGATATTTTTATGTCCTCCATTGTTTTTTGGGGAAAAATAAAACACAGTTTCTTCATGACTTATAGTAAAGTCAATAACTAGGATTGAGGGGAACAGAAGAGTTTTTGATGCAAAATATCCACTTCCTAAAAAATATTTTTAAGGCTATATATATATTCAACTATGTAGGACATGCAGTAGGTACCTCCACATAAATAACATGAAATATGACATAAATATGATCACATCAATGCTTGTTAACAGAACCCTGTAATAAAAGTAGACTCATTTTTATAAGGTTTTGAAAAGAAAAGCAAAAACCTCACATAGTGATTTACTCAACAAAATTCTTTAATGATGAAAATGTAGATATGGTTGTGTATGGCAAGCTACCAGCTTCTGCTTCTTTGGAACTAAGTTCGTGGATATTAACTCATCTAATCTTTCCTCCTGCTCCTCTTCTAAGGAGTAAGACTGAGAGCTCAAAGAGGAACTATAGATCAGTGGTCATGGTACTGTAAGGATAAGGAACCATATTAAATTCCTAAATTATTTAAAGCAGAAGAGCATGATTTTCAAACACATTAGATGCTTAGTTATTGAGTCCATCTACTTCCATTTTAGATGAACAACAATAAGGGAACACATAATAGGAGAAAAATTGTGACTGTTCTTATGTGTGACATTTATGCACCACATTCTAACTAAAGCACTCTCAGGAAATATTAACCCTCTCTGTGACTGCTAATTTTACATGTCGACTTGGCTAGGTCAGAACATATATCTGATCAAGCATCTTTCTAGGTGTTTCTGTAAGAGTGATTTTGAAGATTAACATTTAAAACAGTGGACTCAATAAAGAAGAGTACCCTTCATATAGTGGGTGAGTCTTATCCAGTCAGCAGACGGCCTGCAATAGGAGAAAAGGCTGTTTGTGCCAATATGAGAAGGAATTCCTCCTGTCTCAGAGGGGACTTTCAAACTGAGACATTAGCTCTTGCTGGTCCTCAGCACGTCTTACCTTCTGCTGCCTCATCCTATGCAACAAATCAGTGACATCAATTTCTATACATCCTGCAACCCAAAAACTCTAGAGTGTTTCCAACTTTACCCACCACCATAGTTTCATACCAGTAATCTCTCACATAGACTACGAGCTTCCAAATGAGATTGAGTTTATTGTTTCTTTTGCCCCTTTTAAATTCTTTCCTTTTAATGCACTCAGAAAGACGAAGTAAATGATAGTAAAATTTTGCTATGTAGCATAAACATATCAGTTGCTCCTCATGTCTTTCTGGATAATAGCAAACTCTTAATATGGATACCCTGCTTGAACGGGATTATTCTTGCCTCCAATCCAGCACACCTGTCCCTTGTCCAATACCCATAGCAAGTTACTTTCAATCCTTCAATTATTCTTGTATCTTTGGATTTTTGCACATAGTGTTTTAGGCATGCACTTTGCCATTGAGCTACATCCCCAGTCCTGTTTGTTTTGATACAGGGTCTGTTATGGTTTGGATGTGAGGTATCTCCCGAAAAGCTCACGTGTGAGACAATGCAAAAGTGGAGAGGCGAAATTATTGGGTTGTAAGTGTCTTAACCCAATCAGTGAATTGGTCGCTGATGGGATAAACTGAGCGGTAATTGGAAGCAGGTGGGGTGTGGCTGGAGAAAGTGGCTAATTGGAGGCGTGGCTATGGCATAGGTATCTTGGTATCTGGAGAGTGGAGTCCCTGTCTCTGTTTCTTGATCACCAAGATGTGAGCTGCTTCCCTCTGCCATACACTCACTCCACCATGATGCTCAGCCTCATCTTGAGCCCCAAGGAATGGAGCCAGCCTTCTATGCACTAAAACCTCTGAAACCGTGAGCCCTCAAATAAACTTTTCCTCCTTACATCTATTCTGGTCAGATCCTTTAGTCACAGCAGCAAAAAATCTGACTAAAAGAAGGTCTTATTAAATTGCCCAGGCTTACTTGGGACTTATGTTCTCCAGCCTTGATGTGCTGAGTAGCTGGGATTACAGGTGTGGGCCAAGGCACCTAGCCTTCCTTTTTTTTTTTTTTTTTTTAATCACTTAAATCATGTTTCAGGTCTAAACTCAGGATTTTACCTCATATACAAAGTTTTCCCTAATCTAGAAACTAGGAATCCATACCACTTGCCACTTTTGTTGGTTAGTTGATCTAAACAACAGACCTTACTTTATGTAAAACAGAATTATATCACCTCTGGTACAGGATTTTGTAAAGATTAACAAATAATGCATATAAAGTGTTAGCAGAGTGCCATGACTCTGAATAAATAAAGTATTAGTAAATATTAACTGTTAGGATGATTTTGATATCTATTATGATAATTATTAAGAAAGGTGATTTTATGGACTGTTAGCTACTACTAACACAAAAACGTTACATTCCTTCTCATAATTGGAATGTAACTTTTTGATCTCTCTCTATAGGAATATCTTTCCAATTTCTCAAAGTGGCTTGAAACTCAATTTCTTGATAAAAGGAAAAGCACAAAATGGAAACAAGCCTGAGTTTTTACAAAAGTTTTTGTTAGTATTCAACCGAATGGCTTTTCTAAACAGAATTAAGATAGTTTGTTACAGGGAGTAAAAAGATAAACTCTACTATCCAAAACAGTACAGAGATCTCCTTTGTCTTTTGGAAGGCTATTTTATAGTGGAGAGATCTTGTTCCTGCTTACATTTCACCCCCAAATTAGAGCATTTTTAAAAGCCACCCCAAAGGAAGGTTCTGTTCCTCCAGAATTTCCATATTGCCTCACTGGAATAGCTTCTAGATGGGGTAAGAGTGGTTGGAAGCAAAGTATGAGAAAGTTACTACAAATTTTTACTGAAAACACTTCTTTAAATTTTATGTTTAAGGTTAGGAGAGGATTCATTCTTCAAAACATAGCTCTCAATTCTTTTCTGCAATGCCTTAATTCAAAGAGCCCTGGAAACAAGAAGTATATCCTAGGTTTGATGCCAAAACTCATTTGGAAACAAAACTGACCTGAACTGACATCAGGACATTAATAACTCTTTTTCATTCCATTTAGTATGTGAATATTCATTTATGCCACCATAGAAATCATAATGAGTTTGACTTCAGAGTGCTGCCCTGACACCCCTGGAATTTTACATGACACATCTAAATTCTGAACCATCTCTGTTTCCAAGGATTTAGAATAAATTAATATGTGCCTGCCACCCATCCCCAACATACTGTCAGGAGGAAGACATGTAATAGGCTTCAAATACTGAAAAACAGCACAGATTAATTTAAGTAAAAGAAGGTATACATGGAAGGACACTGCAATTGCTCAAAACAATAAGGATGCAAAATTATGGTAGTTTCAGTTTAATATAATTTAAGTCAGGGAATTTTGACAGTTGAGACAGATTGTTGGCTCCTTTTCCTCAGACTCCTTTACTTGGAGGGAGACAAAGTCTTCTGAAGATCTAAGTTCTGATACTTTTAAGTCAGAGAAGAAAGAGGCCTTTCTTTTACCAGCTCACACAAAAACATACTGGGTAAAATATTCAGTTACTTTCCTGGGTCCACACATTAATTCTTAGATAACTCTTCTTGGTCATGGGACCAAGAGTGTCAGTTGCTAACTCCAACATAACCTTATGGTTGGAAGCTGAGGAGCATAAGGACCCACTAAGGAAGGGTGGTTTTTAACTATAGGTAAAAAGAGCAGATGTTCAGTATAAGATGAATGACAATGTAAGAGAAAATAGACATCAACCACTCTGGTAAAACTAGAAAGAGAGAAAACATCTTTTAAATATTTTTCATTAAACCTCAAAATCAGTCATCAATACACTTTAGGCAAAATCAATCTACTGAATCTTATTTTCATTTTTCGAATACTTCAAATCAGAATGGTTGGATATTTTACTGTATAATTGACTCACACTCTTCTCTTTTTTTGTATAATCTTCCTTTACATCCATCAGTAAATGATCAAATAGGTCATCTACTAGGCTAAATGGTGTCTTTGAAAAACACATCATTCTTTTATAAGAGACAGATATGCTTTTTCATTAATTTAGTTTTAATGGCTTTGAAATATACCAAGAATGTGCATATGTAATGGGTTTAATAAAACTAAATTTGGATATCAGTGCTTTAATCAGTTGATGAATATGTTTTGATTGTAAAAAAATGAAAGGAAATAATTTGAAAAACAAATGTTGACACTCCAATTACATTTGAATTATAATTGTTCCTCTACATTGTAAATTGAATAAAATTTAATATAAGAATTTCATTTGTTAATAAAAATTGCATTTCAAGCAGACTGCAGAAAAAGTCATTAAGGAACAATAAAATAACAAAAATCATGAACAAAACCATAAAATATTTGAAGATCCCAAGATTTATTCACTTTAAAGTTTTCTTCAATTATTCGATTCCATATTGGCCTATTGAGCCAGTATGATAGCAATCCCTGCTATCAACAATTTGATTTGTCCTTCTTTATAATAATCTGATATATCACCACTGAATCTAATATTAGATACATATTATGACTTCCATTTAACTTATAAATTTATTAGGATAAACATAATATATTTAAATTTTCTTCAGTACCTATCATTAAATGTGCACACTAGTCAGTAAGCAAAATTGGGAAATCTAATTGGTAAATTTTGTGAATTTAAGAAAGAATCATTAATTGATTAATTTAGGAAAACTGGGATTCATTTATACAAGATATTTTTCATTTATACAAGATTAATTTATACAAGATATTTTTCATTTATACAAGATTCATTTATACAAGATATTTTTCCAAACATTATAAACATAAGTGGATTTTACAGACCAAAGCTGACCAACTGTCAATCTGGAAGTTTAAAGGATTAGTATTAACACATATGTGTGATGTGAATATTCTGTAATATTTTACTCCTTGATGTAAACTTGGATCTGAATCTATTTTTTTCTTTCAGCTGCTGTCAAGATATATATCTAAAACACATTTGTGATTTTTTTTCAATTATTAACATTTTATAAGTGTCCAATACAAACTGAAAAACTCAAAACTTCTACCTACCTTAGTATCTTCTCATCATGTTCCCCTAAGTGTTTTTATGTAACTTTTGGTAATCATTTCACAGACCTTACTCTTTACTAGAGATTCTAATTGTTTTCCACTGTGTGCACTCCTCTTTAAATCTTGTTTTCTTTGACTTACTAATCTGTATCCAAATATTTAATCCAAAATTTAGAAAGTTTTCTCTAACTCACATTCAGTAAGATTAATAAATAACAAACTTAAAAGAATCCAAAATTCCAACATTTAGAAATAACTAATTATTTCACAGATAGAAGAAATGATCAATCAGTAGACAGAAGTCAGTTTTTTATATGTGACCACATAATGTATGCAATGTAAATAATAAATTGGATTTGTTTAAGTGTGATAGAAAAACTTAAGTAGAACTGAAAATCTCAGTTTTCCTGTGGATTAAGCAAAAGATTGCCATCAAGTCAAATATTTTTCTCTGCAGATATGCAAGCTGCTTGTACATATAATCTCTGTTTCTCTTACAAACTCTAGGTACCCTTGATCTGTGCATTTTGGCTAGATTTAGCTACAATGAGTCTTGATAAGAACTTAAAGATTGGTAAGCAGAAGCCAAAGTAGTCTTCCAGTTTATTTCTACTTTGAGCTGCTTCTCTGGAAATAGCTGCATCTCCACATAGACTCAGTTTACCCTGGGAAGCCCCTGCATCTGTGGTTCAGGTTACTTCTATGCAGTTTTCCTGTGGATTTAGCAACCTCACCCCAGTCTACCCAAACTAGCTTGGGTAGAGGTCCCACCATCTATCTATTATCTCACTCTCCAGGGGTAGAGATGGTACCAACTTCTTGATATTTTTAATCTATGATTCCCTTAATGGTCCCTGTTTGTCTTTTACCTCTTCAAGTGCTTTTGCAGTCAGTATTCAAGTCTTTTAGACTACCTGGCATGAGCTCTGCTTTTTGCATTAGACACTGACTAAGACACAATTAACACAGATAGAAGGAATGATCAATCAGTAGATAGAAGCCAGTTTTTTATGTGACCACACATATTGCTAGAATACAAATATCAACTTCTAATTACTGGAGATATTATTTCCTTAGAAATAAGGTTAAGAAAAAATAGTAACTTCAGTCATTTTTTTAATTGTATCTTTTAATTTTGGATACTACCTGATCCATAGATTAAAAAGAAAATACTTGGTACTCATGCAGTGCTTACTTTCATTTCAATTACCTCCTTATTTTTTGAAACTGTATCGAAAATTTAATATTGCAAAATTAATAGCATATACATTTTCTTATGCCATCATTTTCACATCCATTTAAATATAAGTGAAATTACTGAAAAACCACTATTTCTATACCAAAGTCACCATTCCTGAGATCTCTATGAGGCTGCATTTCATAATGTGATGAATTACTATTGCTGTTGTTATCAATTAAATTATAATATACAGTTTTTTTCTTAATAGCATCTAAGAGATATAATTTCTTTCCTATTAGAGAAGACTCACCTGCTACCATCTCTCTCTATAAAAGAATACTGGGTAAGGTATAGCAACATTTTTTTCCCTATAAAATATTGTATAGACTGGGGGTGGTAGCACATGCCTATAATCCCTAAGGCAGAAGAACCATAAGTTCAAAACCAGCCTCAGCAATTCAATAAGACACTCAGCAACTTGGTGAGACCCTGAATCAAAATAAAAAATAAAAAGGATTAGGGATGTGGCTCAGTGGTAAAATACCACTTGATTCAATCCTGAGTACCTCATCCCCCAAATATGATTGTAGAATTTTATCTATTGTATTGTGCATTCAAACCATGATACTAATGGCAATATAATCCTTTTCTTTTGGTATATAAGGCAATTTCTGAATGAATATCCGTGTGTGTGTGTGCGCACACACACACACACACACACACACACACACACACACACCCCTATGCACGTATGAATACATATAATATGCTTTGCATGCTCTCTGCTTTTTAAAATTTTGTATTGGTTATTTTTAGTTATATATAACAGGAGAATCCATTTTAATATAATTATACAAGCATAGAACATAGATTTTGCTAGTCAGAGTCCCATTCTTATGTATATGGTGAGGGGATCCACTGTGTTGTTTTCATATATGTACATGGGAAAAATAATGTCAGACTCATTCCACTGTCTTTTCTTTGCTTAACCTCCCTCCCTTACTCATTGTCTAACCTACTGTACTTCTATTCTTACCCTTACCCACTCCTCATTATTTTGGGTTAGAGTCCATCTATCAGAGAAAACAATTGATCTTTGTTTTGGAGGGGACTTGTTTACTTCACTCAGCATGATAGTCTCCAGTTCCATCCATTTACTGGCAAATGCCATAAAATCATTCTTCTTTATTGCTGAATAATACTCCATTGCATATATATACCACATTTACTTTATCCATTCATCTATTGAAAGGCACCTAGGTTGGTTCCAGAGCTTAGTATTGTGAATTGAGCTGCTTTAAACACTGATGTGGCTGTGCACTATAGAATGCTGATTTTAACTCCTTTGGATATATACCAAGGAGTGGGATAACTGGGTCAAATGGTGGTTCCATTCAAGTTTTCTGAGGAATCTTCATGTTGCTTTGCAGAGTGGTTGCACAAATTTGCAATCCTACCAGCAATGTATGAGTATACCTTTTTCCCCACATCCTCACCAACATTTATTGTTGCTTCTATTCTTGATAATTACCATTCTGACTCTAGTGAGATGAAATCTTAGTTTTGATTTGCATTTCTTTAATTTCTAGAGATGTTGAACATTTTTTCATTTATTTGTTGATCGATTGCATTTCTTCTTCTGTGAAGTGTCTGTTCAGATCCTTAGTCCATTTATTGATTGATTGATTTGTTTTGTTGGTATTAAGTTTTTTGAGTTCTTTATATATCCTGGAGATGAATGTTATATCTGAAGTGCATATGGTAAAGATTTTCTTCCATTCTGTAGGCTCTCTCTTTATGCTCTTGATTGTTTCCTTTGTTATGAAAAAGCTTTTTAATTTGATACCATTTTATTTATTGATTATTGATTTTTTTTGTACTTTAGAAATCTTACTAAGGAAGTCAGTCAGTTCCTCAGCCATATGTTAGAGTGTTGGAACTTCACTTGTTGTCACTTTTGTCTAGTATGAGGAAACTCTATTTTTGTGGGTTTGTCTCTGTGTCTTCTATTCTGTTCCATTGGTCTTCTTGCCTGTTTTGGTGCCAATACTACGCAATTTTCATTACTACAGCTATGTTGTAAAATGTAATATCTGCTTTTGTGATGCCTCCTGCTTCACTTTTCTTGCTGAGGATTACTTTGGCTATTGGGGCCCTCTTGCTTTTACAAATGAATTTTATGACTGCTTTTTCTATTTCCATGAAGAACATCATTGGGATTTTGATGGGATTTGCATTGAATCTGTATAGCACCTTTGGTAGTATGGCCATTTTGACAATAATAATTCTGACTATTCAACAATGTGGGAGGTCTTTCCATCTTTTAAGGTCTTCCCCAATTTCTTTTGTAGTGTTCTGTAATTTTCATTATAGAGGTCTCTTATCTCTCTTGTTAGATCGATTCCTAAGTATTTTATTTTATTTTTTTGAGGTTATTGTGAATGGGATAGTTTTCCTAATTTCTCTTTCAGTTGATTTGTCATTGGACTATAGGAACATAATTGACTTATGAGTGTTAATTTTGTATCCTGTTTCTTCGCTCAATTCATTTTTGATTTCTAGTATTTTTCTGATGAAGTTTTTTGGGTCTTCTAAATAGAGGATCATGTCATCAAAAAACAGCTAGTGTTAGCTCTTGTTTTCCTATTTGTATTCCTTTTATTACATTCTTTTCCTTAATTGCTCTGGATAGAGATTCAAGGACTATGATGAATGGAATTTGTGAAAGTGGGCATCCTGTCTTGTCCCTGTTTTTAGAGAGAATTCTCTCAGTTTTTTCTCCATTTAGAATGATGTTGGCCTTGGGTTTGTCATATATAGCTTTTAAAATGTTGAGGTATAATAATTTTATTCTTATTTTTCTAGGGTTCCCATCATGAAAAATGCTGTATTTTGTCAAATACCTTCCTGCATCTGCTGAAAAAAATCCAGTGATTCTTGCATTTAAGTCTATTGATGTGGTACATTACATTCACTGACTTCCATATGTTGAATCAACCTTGCGTCCCTGGATGAACCCCAGTTGATTATGGTACACTATCTTTGTAAAGTGTTTTTGTTTGCAATTTGCTAGTATTTTGTTGAAAATTTTTGCATCTATGTTTATCAAGCAAATTTGTCTGATGTTTTCTTTCCTTTATGTGTCTTTGGTTGGTTTGGGTACCAGGGTGACACTGGCTTCCTAGAATGAGTTTGGAAGGGTTCCCTCATTTTCTATTTCACAGAATTATTTGAGGAGGATTGGTATTAATTCTTCTTTAAAGTTTTGGTAGAACTTTGCTAAGAATCCATCTTTTATTGGGTTTACTTTGATGATAGGTTTTTTATGACTTCTTCAATCTCATACTTGAAATTGATCTGTTTAAATTTCCTAAATCTTCCTGGTTTAGTTTGGATAGTTCATATATCTCTAGGAATTTATTGATGTCTTCAAGAGTTTCTAGCTTAATGGAGTATAGATTTTTGAAGTAGCTTCTGATTTTCCTCTGTATTTCTGTAGTATCTGTGGTGATATCTCCAACTTCATCACAGATTTTTAGTAAATTACATTCTCTCTCTCTCTCTCTCTCTCTCTCTCTCTCTCTCTCTCTCCTCTCTCTCCCTCCCCCACCCAATTAGCTTGGCTAAAGTTTTATCAATTTTGTTAGTTTTTTTAAAGAACCAACTTTTTGATTCATTGATTTTTAAAAATATTTTAATCTGAATTTCATTGATTTCAGCTCTGATTTTAATTATTTTCTGTCTTCTGATTTTTGTGTTTTGCATTCCTATTTTTCTATGGCCTTGAGATGTAATGTTAGATTATTTATTTGCATTCTATTAATGTATGAGCTAAATGCAATGAACTTTCCTCTTACAACTGCCTTATTAGTGTCACAGAGATCTTAATGTTGTATCATTTTTCTCATTTACCTCTATTTTTTATTTATCCCTGATTTTTTCTGCAATCCGTTCATCATTCAATAGTGAATTATATAGTTTCCAGATTTATTATAATTTCTATTTTTTAACTTATAATTGATTTCTAATTTTATTCCTTTATAATCTGATATAATGCAGGGTATTATCTCTATTATTTTTTTTTTGTATTTGCTAAAAGTTGCCTTGTGTCCTAAATTGTGTCTACTTTGGAAAATGTTCCATCTGCAACTAAGAAGAAAGTGAATTCTATATATGTGCATTAAGTCTAAATTATTAATTGTATTTTTTTAGTTCTCTAGTTAAAGTCACCCAGTACTATTATGTTGTGGTTTATTTGAATCTTGGTATTGAGAAGCGTTTGATTGATGTACATAGATGCTCCACTGTTTGGGGGATAGTTATAACTCTTATTTCTTACAGTTCTATGACTCCCTTAGAAGTATAGAATAGCCTTCTTTATCTCTTTTGATTAATTTTAGCTTAAAGTCCCCTTTATTAGATATGAGAATAGAAACCCATGCTTATTTATGAGACCCATGTGAATGATATATTTTCTCCTATCCTTTCACATTCAGTCTGTAGATATCTTTGCCTATAAGGCGAGTCTCTTGGAGACAGTATACTGCTGGGTGTTGTTTATTAAAACCAATACAGCAGCCTGTGTCTTTTGATTAGTGAGATGAGTCCATTAACATTTAGTGTTATTATTGAGACATGATTTTTTATTTCCTGTCATTTTGATTTATTTCTAGTTTTTAAGTTTAATTAGATTCTCCTTGACATAGTATCCTTTTAGTTTATTTTTAATCCTTCTAATTTAATTTTCACTTGTATTCCAGTTCTTCCTCATGAAATATTTTATTGAGTATGTTTTGTAGTGCTGGATTTCTAGTTGTATATTTGTTAACATTAGTTTATCATGTAATGTTTTTACCTCATCTTCAAATCTGAAGCTTAATTTTGCTTGATATAGTATTCTTGGTTGAAATGCATTTTCTTTCAGAGCTTGATATATATTATTCCAAGACTTTCTAGCTTTTAGAGTGTGTGTTGAAAAATCAGCTGAGGTCTGGATTGGGTTATCTCTAAATGTGACATGTTGTTTTTCTCTAGCCACTTTTAAAATTCTATCCTTATTCTATATGTTAAACATTTTCCATCATAATGTGCCTAGCAGTGGGGTCTGTTGTGATTTTGTATATTTGGAGTCCTGCATGCTTCCTGTATTTGATTTTCTATTTTATTCTTAAGGTTTGGGAAATTTTCTGTTATTATTTAATTGGAAAGATTGGGCAATACTTTGGTTTGTATCTCTGAGCCTTCATATACCCCTAGGAATCTTACATTTAATCTTTTAATAATATTCCATATTTCTTGGAAATTATGTTCATGGTCTCTTAACATCTTTCCTTCATGATCAACTTTATTTTCAAGATCATGTATTTTGTCTTCATTGCCTGAAACTCTATCTTCCAAGTGGTCCAGTCTATTAGTGATGCTTTCCATCAAATTTTTAATTTGATTTATTGATTCCTTTGTTTAGAGAATTTTCTAATTTTTCTTCAAAATTTGTATTTCCTTATTAAAGGGGTCTTTTATTTCTTATATCTTGTCTCTGATTTCACTCCTTACATTATCTTTGATCTCATAAATCAGCTTAACTATAAACTTCCTAAATTCTTTCTCTGACATTTCCTCCACTGCGGTGTTGGTGGAGTCTGCTGTTGAATCATTATGATTTGTTAGGAATAGTTTGTTTCCTTGTTTTTTTCATATTGTTTGTGTGTCTACCCATCTATCCAAATGGATCTTAAGCAACAGAGTGTCTATTCTATGTGCTTTTGGTGGTCTTGTAGGTTTCCTGTGCCTCACAAATTAGAGGGGAGCAAAATAATTGCAACCAACTATGCATATAATATATTTTGCTAAATGAAGTACTTCATTTCTATTCTGATACAAAGCTAATTGACACAATAAACAGCAATGGTAGGCTCAGCAATTACTATCAGTAAAGATAATAATTCATGAATTGTTACCTGGCATAAAATCAAACAACAAGTGTTTTCTGTGACTTCTTTCATTTTAATTATTGCTATAGCATTAGTGGTGGGATTTGGCATTTAATAAACCAATTAGTGTTGGGAAATGTTAAAGGTAGAATATATTAATATGAAAGAATAATGGGAAATGTTAAAGGTAGAATCTATTAATATGAAAGAATAAGAGATGGGGATAGAAAAGGAGTTGTACTTTCAAGGGGTGAATAGGACAAATACAGAGGTGACATAGTATGTGTTGTTTATGAGAGCAGAGGAGAAAAATAGAAGTAAAAGAAAGAAAGGGTGAAAGAACAATAGAGTTTGGCAGTAGCAAAAGAAAAGAGTAAAATAGAAACAAAGGGAAACAGAGTTATGAAACAAACAATACAAAATCAATCCAAAATATACTAGTCAAAAATCCTAACTCTGAAAAAAACAGAATAAAGAAAAATAACTACCTTCAAGCAATACTATAAATGAGAAAGCAGAAACAAATATGTACATGTACAAATGTATAAGTATTCATCATACATCAATCAGTACCCATTAAAAAAAACAGAATAGCCAACAAGAGTATATGCTCACTGTCTGTGACAAACTGTCTTTTCATTTCTCAGCTTTACTTCCCAGCAGAATGGTGTGGGGAGCTGTGGAAGATGCTATGGGCTTCACTCCCAGGGTATAGATACTGCTGGGTACTATAAGTTTCTGGTAGTGACATTCCCAGGTGTGGGGATTAGTTCTTTTATCACCCCAGGTATTTTATTGCATGGGGAGTTATTGGGCATTAATGAATCAACACACCTCTGGAACTGTACCACACTATTCTCCCTAGGGCTCCATTGATGTGAAGGGGAAGCCAGTCCTTCTCTGCTTGTTATTCATGGATACTGCCCTTTTTGGCCTCCTGAGGACTCTCCCTTAGCCAATATTTATTGCTTCTGCTGGTTTCAGATTCTCAAACTGCTGCCACTCATCCTGCATGGTGCTGAGTTCAAGGGAGGGAAGGGAGGTGGCTCACTTTAGCCTCTCCAAGCTATGTTATCCCCAGGAAAAATGGTCTTCAAGCCATAAATTCTCATTTGCTAGGCTCAATTTGGATGTTGTGGCTGGCATCTACCAAATTCATATGTTGAACTCAGCCATGAACTCATGGACAAAATTTCAAGGTCTGTTTGTTTGTGCTGCTGTAGCACAGAGGTACCAAAATGTCTTCTGTGCACAGCAGGCAGACCCAGAATAACTTTCGTGCATCAGCTTAATGAGCTGAGTAGCCTCTGGGTTTGCCTAGGCCAGGATACTTCCCCAATCCTGGGATTCTCCATGCCAAGACTTCCCCAGCCCTTTTTTGATATTTTCTGACCTTGTGTATTAATTTTTCCCACCAGGAGCTCAGCTCCAATTCTGTTCCTTATCCTTTTCTGATGCACCTAAAATTTCTCAGTTTTCAAGGCTCTCTGTTCAATCAATATTGAGTATCAGTGGAGTGCTTTTTTTCACTTAACTCACAGAGAAGTAGTTTTCTCACTATTTGAGTATTGAGTCATAAAGCTTTAAGAAAAGCCACTTCCCGATAATATATCATCTTATCTCCTCTCCTGCAAGCTCTTTTCTGCTGCCAATTATATCTTGATTTCAGAGATTTTCTTGCATTATGTCTATGAGAAAATATTTCATGACTGAATTGTATCATGGCCACCATTTATTCTATGCTTAGTCTTACAAGGTTAGAATAATATAATTGTATAATTTCTTTCCCTTATCACTGATTATTTCAAGCTCTTTTACTATTCCTAAAAATCAGTGTTCAAAAAACTCAATTGGTTTTGTTCTGCTGTTTCTAATTTATTTATTACTTTTAGGAAGTTATTTTAGCTATTTTCTGAGATTAATAGTATCTTTTTATTTCATTTTTTAATTTAATAATTTGTATTTGAGCTCTTGTTTCATTCTGTTTAAAGCTCTTTTAAGTTGTTTTATTGCTCAGAAAACATATAGGCCATTACCTTTAGTTCCCTGCATTTTTTAATAATTTTTATAGTTTTTTAAGCATTTTTTATAGTTTTTTAGTTGTTCTTTTTATTGTAAGTTTACTTTTGGTCCTATAGCACATTTTCTGCTTTAATTGTAAATCATTAAATTATTAAATATATAGGCCCTTTACTCCTGGCATATAACAGGTCATCAATACATGCTTTATACATAAATGAATGAATGAATTCATAAATAAAATATGTAGCCTCTAGAAAATTAGAAAGTTTTCAATCCAATCAAGCAATTCTTATGCACAAATGACATGAGAAATTGATCTAAAACTTGAAATACCTTGCCATACAGTTGGTTTAAATGAAGGGTAAGAAGAAACTTAATATCTCTTGTATATTTTTCTGTTCTTATTATGGCTGCAATGAAGTAATTAATTCTTAATACTTCCTTCTTTGGAATAAAATTAAATTAGCCTGAGGAAAAAATTATCTTAGTTTTGTGTATGATAATAAATTATTTTCTTGAGTCAATTTTAATGATAAAAGAAAGTTAATACCTACATGACAAAATAGGTTATGTGGGCTAAGTATTCTACTGTATACAATGGAAAATATTGCAATATAAAGAGAATTTGATCCTTATTTTGTCTCAAAATATTTTTGCTATTCTATTAATATTGTCCATTTATAGACTCTGGCCATGTCCAGTTAGTCATGGTTATGAAGTGTTTATACTGTAATTCCCAGGATATAACATCTTCATAATAAATTAATGTTTTAATATTTCTTAAAACACTCAACATTTACTTCATGGCTTTATTTTGAGGGTTAGAAGAAATCTATAGAGTTTGAAACATATCACACTGTAAATGGTAGTAATTTGTTACCATTATTACATATTTATATATCATCATTACTATTGTTATCATGATCCAATTCTCCCCATTACCCTCAGGGTAAAATTCAAGTTGTTCAGCTTTCTTTGAATGCCTTTTGAGATTATGATTTCCTACATCTCAAGGACAAATCAGATAATACCTTCCACCAAACTCAGTCATGGTGAACTATTTTCCAAATAAACCATGTATCTATTACTTCTGAATATGCCATTGTTTTACCTTGAATATGCAAGAAAAATGTTTCCTCATGTGGGAAACTTTTCTTACCCTCCACAACAGAGGTCACTGTATTGAATGTGGTTAAGGATAGACAATAAAAAGGAGGAGGAAGAGCTTCCCTTTTTGGAACTGTGATAGGTTAAATACTCAGAGACACTCTTATGTAGAAAAATATATTAACATACCTGGTAGAATACAGAAAAATAACAATTGAAAAGAAAACCCTGTAAAGGTAGAAATAATGAAATAAGCAGCATTTGTAATTTAGCCCTAAATATAGAGAAATTTTGTTCAATTCTAGGGCTGAAAACTCCCCAAGTGCACTGTTTACCATTCACAAGCAAAGATCTTGGAGGCCTGAGTGGAGAGGATTTGGGCATTTTATTATTTATGCACTCCTCAGTGGCAATAGGCTGGAATACAATGGAAGACTGCACTATGCCTATAAACAGGGGCAATATACAGTTTAGGTTGTATGTTCATTGTGCAGGTGAATTTATATAGAATGTTTTATGAATGCATCCTTTCCTATACAGCCAAAATTACTCTATTTTGATCTTCACCTAAGACTAGAGACGAGAAGTAGCCAGCTTTCCCCCCTCTGTTTTCTTTATTATCCTTTAAAGTCCTTCTTATCTTACTGCCTGGAGAAACAAGCTTTCCTAGGTAGTGACCAGCATTTACTCCAACATGTACCCCTTTAGTACCTTGGAAGTCCCTTAGTGTCCCCCCAAATTTTATATGATCCTATGCCTTCTGTGAAGCCTTCAGGACAGGGCTTTATAGGCAACTAGTCATATCTTACAAAAGCAGTTCAAAGAGCAAAAACCTATCAACAAGCATTATTTGATAATTAAGATAGCATTAATTTGTTTACACACTTGGGTTAGAACATGCGATATAGTGTGTGTTAGTGCCACAGTCAGGCTGGGCACAAATCACGCGCCACTGAAGCAGGAACAAACTTTATTTTTGAACTCCAAGAAAACACTTCACACACGCTCCCGGGGAATTCTCCTGAAAGCCACGCCACTCCTCCAGGAACCCCCAGCCAGAAATATCTCTCCCGGAAATCCCTCCTCCTGCACTTCCCCAACCAATGGGAACTCTCGGGGAATCCCCGGGAATCCCCACGAGAACTCCAATGTAGCATGAGAACTCCAATGTAGCGCGAGAACTCAAAAGCAGGGGCCAAGGTAGATGGTAATGCCTCGCCTGTCAACCAATACTGTTGGCAAAATGCCAGGGGCCATACAGACTTGGCCGTGGCTCTCAGCATGTTAGTCCAGTTCTATTTTATCCAAGTCCATTTGGTCTTATTTGAAGGTTGGACTACACATGAAAGTCCTTATGCCACAGTCACAGGGAGTTGAGAGTAGATCCAATAGACAGTCCAATTGGTATAATGTGCAACTTCCATTACCCAGTCCAGGAATTATTATTGCCAACCTATGGAAAATATGACAAATGATTAACGGCAAATCAGTCCCATGACACAGTATATATGATCCTGTGTTAGTAGAGTGAGCTGCACAGTAGACTTGTCTGGGCAAGTGTACCCTACCAATCTATCTGTCTGCACTCCACAGATATAGAAAGAATAAGACAATTCTGGAATTATATAACAGCCATAAACCAATATAGCATTATTTGGGTGATGACATTATAACATCACCTGTGCTTATGAGGGTGAGGTTCCCAACACAGTGGGCTTTTCTTACAAATTTAGACATTATCCCTCTCCACAAAGGGTTAGTAAGGCAAACCACTGGGGACTTAGTTGTTCAGTCCATGGCCAACTAATGCTTCTTATCTCTGACATAATGTCTTAAGGAACCAGCAATGATAAGTTTTTCTTATGTGTGTCCCCATGATGGACTAAGAAAATGTTTAGTGGACGTGTCCTTTATCTGTTATCTTAGTGCTGACAGCCATGAGTTGGATGACATAGAAACAGTCGCAGGCCACTGGTATCTGGATTTTTTAATTTAATGTTCTCAGTGCCTTCGGCAGATGAATAATCCACCACTGCCTAGAGTTATTTTCAGTCTTTAAGGCTTGTTTTAGCAGTTTGTTCATTCTTTTAACTAATTCATCAACTGCTGGATTGTGTGGCAGGTGGAAAATCTGTAATATGTCTGGATTTTGAGACCACTGTTATATTTCATGGCCTATGAAATATGTTCCTTGGTCACTCTCAATTACCTGTGGTGTGCCGTATGTGGTACTCAGTCAACTCAGTGGCTTTTGATTGGTTCTTTTCTGGAGAAATCTTTTATCAAGTCTCTAACTGTGTTTGCACAAATCAATGTATATTTGGCTCCTTCTGAAATGGAAGAAAACCAATGTAGTCTATTTTGCCTTTGCTGAATAGGGATAGCACCTAATTTGATGTAACTCCCAGTGGCATCCAGTTGTTCTAGGTAGCACTGAGAGCAGGCAAGACAGGTCTGGAATGCAGACACCTTTATGGCAGTCCTCAAAATGTCAGAAGTGCCCACATAATCTGCATGCTTTAATCTACATTGTAGCCAAGCGGCAATCTCCTCTACGGGAGCTTCTTCCAACCATCTTATCTTTGACAATTCGTGACCTTGACTGGTCCTTATCTGATAATAGGCTTTCTGGCAAGAAGGGAAATTATATATTTCAACTAGTTATTTTTCCAAAAAGCTATAGCATTCTTACACCTTCCTTCAATAACTCTGACCCAAATCCAATGAGGATCTTATGTCCCTTAATTCACTTCCAAAATCCCCATCCAAGGTCATCTAGAATGGTAGCAATGGTAAGCTAAACAGGTTTTTATGTGTCTAGTATCCCAGTGTGTGTGTGTCTGCTTTATTGCTTGGCCTGATTGAATCCAAAAGTATTCTGGTCAGTTACATCTCACACTGTAACCCTCCTATACAAATTATACAGAGGTTATAACAACTGAGCTAGGTGAGGGATGAGAGCCTCTAATAGCCAAGTAGCCCCTCACATTGCTTTATTTCCTTTACTGTGTTAGAAAATGGAAATAAATGAATTTTATATACTATAACCTCAGGTATAAACTTTGTCTTACTCAATCAGCCAACAGTCAAGAGTTTCACCAATAAGCCAGAGCCCTGCACTTTGTCAGAGTTCATGGCCCATCCTCTCCACTTATAAATAAGTCAAAAGCATGGAGGTAACCTGGGTGAGAACCAAAAGAGAATCAGATGTGACTAGTATGTAAACATTTTTACTTAGGGAAACAAGGGTCAGGTTCATTACCATACTGTGACACATGGTGGGGCTGTGGAGATATCCTTGATGTAGAAGCATAAGCACCCATTGTCAGACTATCCATATGAAGGCAAATGGATCCCAACCTTCAGGGGCTATATTTATGATAAAGAAGGCATTAGCAAGGTCAAGTACATAATGATATGCTCCCAAGTGAGTATTAAGCTCCTCCACGATAGTGACTATGTTGGCAATAGCTACATAAAATGGAAGGTCCATATTATTTAATTCCCTAGAATCCATTTTCAACTGCCAAGTTCCATCTTGCTTACTTACTGGCCACACGAGGGAATTAAAACTGACTTGATTGAGTGAATCATGTTTACTTTAGTCTATTCATGTATGGTCTCCACTATCTGTTCATGATCACTGGGGAGCTGATATTGTTTGCAGTAAATGATTTGTCAGGGTGCCTAATTAGGATGAATGCCTAATTCCCCAGAAAACCTCCCCTCTGGTAATTTGTAGGCACTCACCCCATCAGATATCAGTACCTACAATGTATTTAGAGATGGGAGATATGAAAACCAGGTAGGGAGTGGGTGGTAGGTGCTCAAGCTGCAGCATCAATATTATAGCTAAGACTCTCACTATTTTTTACCTATATCCATCAATATCCATGAACATGCCTGAGAACCTATCAGGATGTACATTCAGCTCCCATGTCCACTGTTGCTGTTACTCTCTGAATATTTTTTGATATTGCCAATGTATTGTCAATTCTATGCATGGTCTTTTGCCCAGAAACTTGGCTCAGACCCCTGAACCTTGATCTCTTTCCTAGTAATCCCACAATCAAGAGCTCAAGGACTACTCACAGGAATTTGTGGGATCTGCTTTTATTACATCCTAATTAATAGAAAAAACTTGTCTTTGTCTCCTTTTGGAGTTAACTCCATTCCCCTCTCCTTTTTTTTTTCTTATTGAGAGGAAATGACTGAAAACTGTCTCCTTTGGCAGTGGCTTTCATAACTGTACCAGGGTGGCATTGGGTTGTTTATCTATTCATCTTTCATCCCCTCCTGCTGTTATTAAGTCCATCTAGATGAGTTTATTGGAGAACTAAAGATGCCTTTTGAGTTTGGGTTGGGTTTTATAGACTCTCATTTTCTGCCATAATCTTTCAGTCTCCCCAAGATACCTTATTAGTTTATATATATGATTGTTTAATTAATTAGATAATTTTAAATAAACTGTCCAAAGTATACAAGGAGAGAAATATCCTCCCAAGTTATTTTACAAGACTTGTATACTTTGATATCCACATATGGAAAAGAATGTTTAAAAATAAAAATGGCAAGTCAATCTCTCTCACAAATAGAGATGTAAACATCTTAAGCCAAATATTAGCAATAGACCTAGTGATGCATAAAACATTAATAAATGTAACCTTGAAACAAGACATTGGTTTTTGATGTTAAAAAGAATGAAGCTTGCCACATTAGTAAGAGAAGACCTGCTAATTATCTCAAAAAGAAAAGCAGCCAATCATGAAAACAACTTAACAGAAAAAAGAACTAAGCTTCTATAAACTGATAAATCTGAAGCCAACAGAATACTTAGTAAAAAAGAGAGCATTCACTCTCACATCAGGAACAATTTTAACCAATTTTATTTGGCATTGTACTAACTGTTCTAGCCACCTCAGTAATGTAAGAAAAATAATCACAGGTTTATCACTACTGACAAGGAAGGAATGCAGGTTTCATTATCTTCATGTAGTGATTATGGTAAAAATACAAAGAAATACCTCCCAATGAATTTTTATAATATCAAGTTTCTGGGTATAAAATCAATATATAAAAAAGTACATTACATTTTATTTACTAGCCATAAAAATCTATTTAAGTACTTCACTAGGAAAACACAATGAAGCTTAGTGTGGGTCATTCCCACTTAAGTTAAAATTACTATGAAATATCCTACTACAGTTCAAAGAAATGCTTTTTTAAAAATTACCCATAGCACTGACTTCTACTACTTTGTCTGACTTCTACTACTTTGTTTCAAATTTTGCTTATGATTGATACAGTGATTGAAATTCACTTGTGACTATTTCTATTACCACAAATTCCACTCAAAACAGCTAATATGGCGAAGATTTTTGCCTTCAACATTGTTTGGGTTTTATTTTAATTACTCTTGAGATCAAATTTTCCTCAAAATAACTTTACTTTAGAGTATAGGGTTAAAAAGTAATTTTTAGTGTATTTCATGATTGGAATATAATCTACCAAATTCTATTAGTTTAAGCTTGTTATCAAAACTGAAGTTTGTTCTTCTGTGTAGTAAACATTGTGCACTGTGTGATTTGGTTTAGTACTAGTTTCTTCAAATCTTCAACAATGTATTTACTGATAAAATGTTAGCTTTTCATCATTTGGCTTCCTATGTTATTATTTTAATAGGAAGAATCTGTTTCCCAAAGCAGTATTCTATTTCTTTATTATTAAGAAAGAAATCTCATGAATATTTTAATATTTATCCTTAAGTTTAATGGAATTTTATGAAGTCCTAATTGGATATTAAATGACTTAAAATATCATTTACAAATTATTGAGGTTTATCTTCATTTTCAGAATGCTGAGTTAGAAGTCATTCTAAATGATGATTTCCTACTTTACTAGCTAATATGCCAACACATCATATCAACTGCTGGGGTATAACCCATATTTTAATAAACAAGGAATATCTGGTGGAACTTGTTCTTAGCAGTGGAAACAACCAAGGGTAAAGAGGCTTAGATAGTTCCTTGTCTCACACTTCCAGGAGTAGAAAGATGGTATACCTTTCTGGCTGGAGTGGAGAATTGTTGGGGGCTTATTCTTTTCAATAGATCCTCTACAATTGAAGTTTCTTTTTCCCAGGAAGAATATCACCAGAAATACAATATACTATATGTGCAGGTGACATGGTATCAAAACAATAATGGTAAGAAGTATTGGTAAAAAGCATTAATTTTTAAAGATTTTTGTTAGTGCAATATAGTTATATATAATATTGTGGTTCATTTTGACATAATCATGTATACATGGAATATAATTTTCTCCAATCCCCAATACTTCTTCTTTCTCTTCTCTCCTCTCTCCTTCTATTGCCCTTTGTCTACTACACTGTCTTCTTTATTTATATTTAAATTGGTGCCTTATAGATATAAACAAAGGTGAAATTCACTGGGGTGCGTTTGTATATGTACATAGCATAATTTGATCAATTTCATTCTATAGTTCCTCCCTTTTCCTATTCTTACATTGGAAGTAATCTTCTCAAGTAAGGTCATATTTTGAAAAAGTACAACTCATGTCCTCCTACAAACACTATCATTTTTATTAAAAAATAAAATAAAATATATGCTAAATAGTGATTTTATTTCACCTCTTACCATTAGTCATTAATGTGTTATATAGTCTATTTACTCTTTGTCCTACTATTTTATAATAATGCTTCATGAAGGTACAGATTTTTACCCTTTTGATCACTAGGGCCTAGCACAAATAAGTGTTCAGTTTTCATTTTTTTTAATTAATGATGTAGGTTTCCCAAATCATTGCAATAGTGGGAAGAAAAAATTAAGAAGGCTAGACTTACTGATCATCAAATTTAGCCCAAATTGTTCCCCCTAATATGAAGTCATCATGACTTTTACTTTAACTTTTTTCTGCTAGTTTTAAAACTTCTACTCTAAATCACATCTAAGTCACTCATACATACAGTTCATTTGTTCTGTGCTTGACAATACTGCTTCTATAACAGTCAGCAGAAAAGAACTGATGGTAGTAAATTTGTTTGAAGCTCATTTCCAATTTCTGATTAAGCTGCTTTTATTGGACTGAATTGTGATGATACTAAGAATTAGCTAAGAACAGTAATATAGCCGAAATTGATCAAAAATAGTCTTCAGAAGATTATACTAAAATATAAATTATATAGACTCAAAGTATGTGCATTAAGATAAGCATTTGATCAAAAAGCTACTATTGAAATGTTTTCTAAAAAGATGATTAATTTAGTACAATTCTGAGGCAAATTGTGGTGAAGGTTTTATAGGAAAACTGATTTTAATTAAGAGTATAAATGGCCCCAAGGTAAACAGTGTGTGTTCTGCACCTTTTGAATTGGAAGAAAGGGTTTTGAATCTCGTTCCATCTCAGATAAAGAATGACCTACATTTTCTGTTTTCTAAATTATTGCACACATTTTATAAAGGACTGGCCATGGAAATCCAAAATACATAGGCATGAAAGACGGCTTTCTTTGTCTTTGTTCATTGTAAGTTTTATTTAAAATGTGAATACAGTACCACTCTGAACACTATAAGCTGTACACAGCCATCTCCTGTGACTGAGGACAGGGAGATTGACTGATTGAAGTCCACAAATAATCAGAAATCTCATTTGTACTATATTTGTAAACTACTCCTTTATCAAACCCTGCACTAGACTAGCCTATATAAAAAGAATCTGATATTCTTCCTTCCCTCTGAGAGATATGGAATTCATATAAAAACTTAGGGAAAGAGAAACAGAACTCAAATCATCTACAGACTAAGTAATTGAAAGGCGAAGCTGGTAGCTTGCTGTGTCTGAGGGTGCTCATTTGTGATTCCCTTGGCCACATTTCAGTGACCACACTTCTGCAGTGGGGACATAAATGTGCCACAGTGTTTCCAATAAAGCCAGTTATTAGCCTTCAGAGGAGCATGACAAGTACGATAGATTTTTGCTTCTTGATGAAACCATTGCTAAAGGGTTTGGCTTTAAAAAAAAAAATGTGTGGTTCATGTTCTCTAGTCAATATATTAAAAGCCGGAGATATAAATATTCATTCAACATTATATTTTACCCTCATCCAAGTACAATTTTTTTTTTCTTCTCAGCAACTTAGGAGTGCCTTATAAAATTGGTAAGGTAATGCATTCCATGTGAGGATTTGAGACTCAGTTACATAATCCATATTGTTTTTCATAAGACATAAACATTTACTAGCAGTTAAGGGACTGAAGCAGAAAAGGCAGAAAGGCAAATAATCAAAAATGTGGAAATTTCTATATCAATGATTTGAGGGGTTTGCAATTTTCCAGTGCAGCAAAAATATGATAAAAAATTTGTTTTTCAGTGTTTATTTCTTCTTCTTCTTTTTTTTTTGGCAGGGGAGGAGAGTCAGCATTCAGCATTATTTATCACAAACATGTTTAACAAAAGCTAATTTTTTCCCTCTTTGCTCCACTTGAGGTATTATTCATATCAGAGTTCAAAAGCTAAACCAAAATGACTGTCAAATTTTAATTGAAACAGGATCAATGTCTGAGGAAGTTATTCTGAAATTTTGGTTAAGATTTCCTGTGGTGGAAGCAGATTTCATAACAAACATTTAAGGCAACTGACACCGTGTCTATTACAGACCATTCTTCTCAAAAATTTTGATAATATTGCCAATTCTATATTAACACTTAAAGTATACAACTGAGAAAGAAGTTTTATTTTGGATTTCCCTAACAAATGGACAGCAAGTAAGGCTTATTTCTTGTATCAAGTATATCTCATTAATAAATTATGGCATTTTAGTGTGTCAAACTTTGGACTTTTTTGGCAGTGGGGAGTACCAGGAATTGAACTCAGAGGCCCTCAATCATTGAGCTACATCCCCAGCCCTATTTTGTATTTTATTTAGAGACAGGGTCTCACCAGTTTGCTTAGTGCCTTGGTGTTGCTGAGGCTGGCTTTGAACTCAAGATCCTTCTTCCTCAGCTTCCTGGGCTGCTGGGATTATAGGCATGCACCACCATGCCTAGAAAATTTTGAATTTTGATATCCAGTCTGAATTCAGGAAGAAAGAGTCCTGATCCATTGGCCATATCTGCCAAGGGCAGAAAATGAGAATATCCCTCTAGTTCTAACATTGGAAGTTCAATAGAGTCCCTAATTAATTATATATGTTTGCATATAATCACCTGTATAAATAGTCACTGCTCAATAAATGTGTTTCTTTTCCTCCATTTTCTTCTCCTATGGGAATGAATCAATTCAAAAGACATTTCTTGGAGAGGTGGCATTAAGCTAATGATAACAACATTTTGAAAGAGTCATTCAACTATGTCTCAAGTTTTTTGGAGGCCTGCATTTGTCCTAAATTAGTGCATTTTCTGCTGCTCTAGCAAAATGCCTGAAAGTGGACATTATGTAAAGAAAAGAGGTTTATTTAGCTCACAGTTCTGGAGGTCAAGAACATAGTGCTAATTTCTGATCAGCTCTGTTGATAACCTATTGATAGGCAAAAATCACATTGTTAGAAGCACATACAAGAGAGATCACATTGTGAGACAGAAAGCCAGAGTGAACATTCAGGGACTTGTCTTTTATGACAACTCTCTCAGAAATTCATTCACTCTACAGGAAAAGTATAAATTCCAGTTCTCCCTAGTTACCTAAATTATCTTGTACCAAGGTTTAACTCTTAAAGGTTCCACTACTGAGAACCAAGCTTGGTAAAAACAATCAAATATATCCAAACAAAAGCATGCCCTATATCTTTACCCTTTTATGTAAATGTATATAACTCATATTTGTTAAATTGGCCAAGTAGTTTCAAAATGTGTTCAGAATGTAGTATCCTTTTCCTACTTGCCATTTTTTTTTTTTTGGTATCTGAAATATGGAAAAACCACTCTTAATTTAAAGCATATAATTAAATATAATTACAAAAGAAGTTGCATAGTGGTTAATGGAATTTCAGTGTTAGGGTTTTGATGTGGTTGTCCCTCAGAGGTCCATGTGTTGGAGACTTATTTCTACATGTGGTGGTATAAAGGTGGGGGGATCTTTAAAAGGTAGAGCCCAGTGGGAGGTCAGTGAGTTCTACCCTTGGGAGGAACTAAGTTGGTTCTTGTTGGACTTTGAGTCACTTCTTATGAACACACCTTTTTTAAAAGGACTGATCCAGATCCCTGAATCACACTCCAGCTTCCTATCTGGTGACATGATCTCTTTCCTCCCACACATGCACCTTCCATTATGATACAGTTCATCTTGAGGTCTTCATCAGAGCTGAGATGATGTGTGTGCCAAACCCTTGAACTACAGAACTTTTTGTTTTTGTTATTTAATCCCAGTACTGTAGATTGAGCCCCAGGATGCTTTACCACTAAGGTATATCCACAACCCTTTTTATCTTTTTGTTTATTTGTTTCTATTTTGAGATAAGATCTTATTATTGCAGAGGCTGGCTTCAAACTTGCAATCCTTCTGTCTCAGCCTCGCAAGGTCACTGGGATTACAGGAATGTGTCACCACATCCAGCTAAACTTCTTTCCTTAAAATTACACAGCCTCAGGTATTTTATTATTAACAGAAAAAAGACTAAAAATGTGTAAAAGTCATTGCATTAAAGTGTGTAGAACTCATATGTGTAAAATTGTTCACATATTTAATACAGTAAGAGCATTTAGTAGCCACAAATTTTCATGCTCCCATTTCTTTATCAGTGAAATGGGCATGATAATTCACAACTCACAAGATTTATATGTTGATTACATAAAATAATTTTTATAAAGCAATTTTCACCTGTCTTGTATGGAGGGAATTCTTCTTAAATATTTTATATTACTTTTACCAAAGAGTAAATTAGGGGAGTGTATTTTTACCACCCTAGAATATGAAACAATTTACCCAATCCAGACAGACTCAGAGAAATTAGGAAAACCATCCTATTCACAATAGTCTCAAAAAATAAAATACTTGGGAATATGGGGCTTCTTTTTATCCAGACCACTCATATTTAAAGGTCTTGTGCATGGCCTTCAAAGCTCAGGCAACAAGCTCCTTAAGACTTGTCACATATCCTCACCCATGAAAGCTACCAACATTCTCTTCCCACTTGACCTATCTCCATTCTTCTCTGTACTTTCTGGAACTTAACTGCTTCAGGAAAATCAGACTAAGAAGCGATTGCTGTTTGTCTAGCCTACCTTCTTCCCAAGGCATATAATAGGAGACCAACACCTTCTCAACAGGGCAAAGGGAAATTAATTTTCCCCCCAGAACCCCTCTTTGCCTATCTTCCCCCTACCCATTTGACTTTAGTCTTGCTTTTCTTCTTCATGTCCTCTTCTCTGTTGCCATGCCTCCAAATTTATCCACAAATCCATTGAAACTCTATGTTAAATACAGTAAGATTCTCCTGCTCTCCTTCCTTATACCTACAAGGCTTATAAAAGGAAGCTTAGGGAGTACAGAGAGATATAATTAGTGTCTTCAGACAGTGAGTAATTTGTTTTTTAGAGATTTTTTTCAGATACAAATTATACAACTCATTTTTGTTTCATTTTAAAACTAAATTTTATTTTATAGGAATTTGTGGCTTCATTCCTCATTATCCCATATATGATTCAAACAGACGTAGCCCTATTCTTTAGAGCAATGCTTCTCAAAATATTTGTAATAAAGGATTGGTTTTTCTCCCTTGTTTATCACACGCCAATATTTTATTAAAATATTAAAATGAATAATTAGAACAATGAAATTAAGGTAACCATTTAAAATAGGAATAAGAAAAAAAATTCATACATGTTGTGATTTTATTTTGTTCCAGAATCTTACTTGTACAATAAATTACATATACTCCTCATACAAAGACTACAAGCACACTTGGCATTTTGCATAAACATTATCTCTATTAGTAATACTATTATGTAGCATGAATTTGTCTTTTCCTTGTTAACTTATCTCATTTGATCATATAGACACCATTACTTGTAGAGGAGGATATAATATATATCTAAACTCTCTTAATGATACTCAGGGAATAAGAAACAGTCTCTTTAAGATACACAGAAAGCAGTAAAAAAGATTTTAAAGCAATTTCAGCTGGCTCACAATATTCATCTTTAATATTTATCTTAAATGAAGCAAATTCTATAATCCAAAACTTATTTTTTCAGACCTTCATCAATGGCCAGCTCATATGGTTTATTCTATAAAATTATAGTTATGTTTCAATTATCTTTTATTGGAATAAATGGATTCTGAATTTGTTGTACTTCTGGCTTATAGTTGATAAAATAGCTTGAAGACATACAGTTTTAGAGTATGCTACTCACTCCAATTAGCCTAGGGTGAACTATACCATACACATTGGTCTATATTCTGAAAAATGGAGTTAACCAAATATATGTTCTCAATGTCTGTACCTCTCTCATTATAGCCAGTAATAAACTGCGTAGTGCATTACAATTTGCATAGCACTATCAAAAATCTTTCTCTCATTTATTCTATAACTTTAGACAACACCATATTTTATGGTCTGGCCTTAATTTGCCAGTTGCAAGAAAGTAACTAAATTTGTTCAAATTTTAGTTATTATATTAAACAAATTTACTTTTGCAGTGCTAGTGGTCCTCAAGAAGGACAAGCTCTGAGAAATTAAAAAAATTGTTACAAATTATGTGAATTTTTATAATTATATCATAAAAACTGTGCTTATTAAATTATAATAAAATTACACAAGGTAGTCTAAGGAATTTGATAAAACCAGCTTCATTTAATTCATTAAGTAGAGTAAGAAGCTTTTTTAATATTGGAAGTTCAAAGCAAATTTTATGTCTCAAAGTTAAAGAAAAAATAAATTATCAATATCTATGTTTATAGAAGAAATTTTAAGTAGGAATATAAATCAGAAATGTATGAACCACAAAGAGACATTATGTAGCAAAAACTGGAGGGCAACTGGAAATCAAAATAAACTTGTTTTATAAGACTCAAAACATAAAGTAAGATGACCATTAAGGAAATACAACAGATTATTTCTAAAATGACATGGATATTATTAGTGCATCACTTCAGAAAAACTCTATTTAACAATTTAACACACAGTCATCCCTTACTATCCACAAGGAATTTATTTCAGTACATCCAACAGATATCAAAATTTATGGATACTCATTTATTTTATAAAATGCATGGCATATCCATATAATCTATGCAATCCTTCCACATCTTTAGGTACCTCTTAATATGTAGTACCATGTAAATACTATGTAAACAGTGGTCTATACTCGATTGTTTAGGAAATAGCAACAAGGAAAATAAGTTTGGCCATGTCTAGTACAGAGACAATTTTTTAAAATATTTTTAATCCATGGTTGGATTTGGGAACCCATGGATGTGAAAGGCCAACTGCACTTTTTACTTGTGCTTTTATCTTACACTAATAACATCCTATTTCGGTTATAGAGATTCCATTTCAACATCCAATCTATACCAAATGAAATCTGGCTTCCCTTTACAGTGAACTGTTGAGGAACTCAAGTGACTCTGTCCTGGCTAACAGGAAGTAAGGAAAGTTTGCTGCTGAACAGCTCTTCAGAAACATTTCTTGCCTCTATATAAGAGCCACAATTAATAGTTGGCCCCTATTATTTTCAGGACATTGGCATTTCTAAATGCAATGTCTAGAACCATTACAATTGAAAAAAAAGAAATAATGCTGAACATTGAGGTAAGTAAAACTAAGAGAATCACCTGATCAGGAGACACCCAAGTCATGATCCACTGTACCTGGAGTCTTACTTATCTGTAGGCTTCTTGGAGATAATAACTTTTCTTATCCATAAGCCTATTGGAATCATTTCAGGGTAAAGACATTCAACACAATACCTTTACTTCTGGCTAAAGAGTTACCATGTACCCTACAAGTTATAAGACTGAATCACCAGAATGATTGTTAGTTAAGTACTTGCCAGTTCACTAGTAGTCAGTGAGCTCTTCCAAAGGACTGTACTTGAGGAACTGAGTCAGACATATCAATTCCTAGAATATTAGGCAAAGTTTACATTTTAGGAAACCAAAAGCCAATCATTTTCTCTCTGTAGATATGTAATTTATGGAAAACCAATTAAATTTTTAGTCAATTATACTTCGTCAAAACTTCAGAATTTAGGATCTACTTTTTGCTTTTTTTTTTTTTTTTTGAAATGGTTTCTGTTTCCAGTGCTGCAAATAGCAAATCAATTCATCAGCTTCTATAGAAGACAGACTATCAGAAAAAAATTAAGCCATTGATAGTTATCTTCCTGGGTCCTCATCCACAAAATTCAATTTTATTTGGTTAGAATCAAGAATGTAATTCCAAGATGGACTATGGTAAAAACACAACATAGCAAATAGAGCTTGCTTGGACATAATAAGCATTCCTTATAGCTCTGGATAGTTATAATCTTCATTTGAGCTATATCTAACTCTTTATGAAAGCCAAGAGAGGACATGCAGATTATAGAATTACCTCTAGCATCTGGATTTTCTGAATAAAATACCAAATTTCTCAACTAAAATGGATACCAAAAGCCCCTAGGCTAAAACTGAAAAAGACCAAGATTATCTGGAATGCTTTGAAATACAAATGACTTTGTATCTGGGTCAGATAGCTTTTCTGTACAATCCAGTTTTAACTGAATTCACTTAGAGTTCAAGCCTATAATATTATACTGCAGATATCAAAGTCATATCATTGAGTTAATACTCTGGCATGTCAATCATGCTTTAAGCAAGATTCTATTCTCTATATAGACATTTGTCAGGGCTTTATGGGTGAAAATAAACTTTAATACAAAGTTAGTTCAAACTTTATAGTCCATTTTGGACCATGATTTATCTGCCAGGGCTAACTTTGAGACTTTTTAAAAATTAAAATTTCCAGGAGCATATAAGTCTGCTGGGCAGAGATAGTATCTACTTCTCTGTTCCAAAGAGAGCATAATTCTTAGTGCTCAATAAATGTTAAATTATGAATAATAATAAATGCACATAAAGCCTGAGAGAAAAATGTTGCTGAATGCACACTTATTTATTGATTCAATTTCCACAGCACTTTCTTGAAGAATACTTTATCAACTTGAACTCAGATTATACCAGGAAGATAAATAAAATGATGTAAAAGGTAAAGGATTATACAAAGGAAAGGGAATATAACCCATGAACTGCTTTAGGTAAAATTGTGTGTGTATCCTAAAACCACACAGTGAATTTGTTAGCAAATTTGAAGAGAAAAGAATATCTAGTGAATTTAAAATTACCTATCATAGAATCAAGACTTAAACTGATCAGTTCAATCAACAGAAATCTATTAGATGATCTAAGACTCTGAAGATGATACAGAAAAGCAATCAGGAGTGAGTTATCTGTAACCTTTTTCAATAGATAAAACACATGAAGTTTGAAAGCCAAGTTTTACTTCTACAGAAGAAATCAAATCAGTGATATTGAAAAACTATACTTAATTAGAAAAAAATAAATGAAGAAACAAGTAAGAACATGGTACATGAGAAGGAATAAAGTTGCAGATTCTCACTGTGATAACTGGGAAAGTCAGATAACAAAAGGGAATACAAAAGTTTATTGGAAAGAGAATGATTCTAAACTGAACAAATCCGTGTAACTACTGGTTAAAATCTAACAAAATATCATTAAATGAACTTAGATATTCATTCTGAAATTTTTATTTCAAGAGCAATGAAAGTAATTCCAGAAATATACAATTTGAAAAATCAAAATAGTCAGTTTGAAATGCAAATCATGCATAATAAATGGACAAAAAGATCTAGAATGACTTCAATACTTCTTTTTTCATAAGAGGAAAAGATGACAAAGAAAAAAATTTGTCTGGAAGTGAAAGCACTGTGACTGGTTTTGTTTCCCTTTTCTAAGGGCAGATAAAATTGCAATTGTACAACTGTCTAATCTCTGTTTGGGTGAGCCTGAGCCGTAACAATAAATGGATAATCAGATAGATGGTTACAGATAGTTTCTCTAAGGCAGTGCTAGTTGAAATGTAATGCACACACCACTACTGGCCTGGAAAAAGTATAGAAACTGAGCAGCATAAATTGAAAATATGCATTTAGACCTTTAAGAGCAATTTAGGGTTGCCAGGACATGCAAGATACAATTATATATTTCAACAAAATGATCCTCCAATTAATTGGAAATTACAAATAAATTTAAAATGATCCTCTAATTACTTGGAAGTTACAAATAAATGTACCCTTTACTGCAGACCATTGAGGAACTCTATATTAAAATACCAAATGAGGCTTAAAATAAAACTCCAAAGACATTTCAAGGAAGCAAAAATATGAGGATGGTGCATGTTGATTGAATACCTCATATTCAAACAGAAGATAACATTGATAGTTCTATCAGTATTAAGCTTATTTACAAGGACTGCAACATCCAAATAGCTGAGAGAAGCAGGAAGTAGCCCCCCCAACCCTGGAAATCTACACATTAAAAAAGTATTATGACTGAAAATGTATTTACAGTTGAGTCACATGATATAGTGATATCCTTTTCCTTCCTTTATTGCATTTTAACATTCTCTTTAGCAGGAGTTAAAAGTCTCAATTAATTTGATGCAGTATCACTCCCTCTTCCTGCAGCTATCCCCTTCAGAGTGCACAGATTGTTTCTTCACTCAGGAGGAGACAGATTTCCAAGTCTGTACAGCTGTAGCCCTGAGATTTTTTCTTTTCTCCAACTTCTATTGCGCTGGACTCCTTCTGCCATGGATTCCATTTATTACTGGTTTTAGTTTCACTACTTCATTTGAGAAGATCCCTCTTCCAATAATTTCCTGAAAATTGTTCATGAAAATAAAGTTTTTAAAGTCTTCCTTGTCCAAAAAACCTCATTACTCTATTACTCATAGGCAGGAGATAATTCTACTCGGTGTAGATATCTAGGGTGAAATCATCCCTCAAAATTTTGAAGGGATATTTTCAACTTGACATTAAATTTTTAATGTTGCTGTTAAATATGTAGATGCTATTCAAATTTCCTACCCTTTGTATATGACCTGATATCTCTCCCTTCTTCTCTCTCTGTCTCTGTCTCTGTCTCACGCACTTTTACAGTCTTATCTTTGTCCCAATTGTTTTAATGTTTTATGTCTCATGTGGTAGATATTTGCTTAAGAAATTCTGATAAGCATCTGGAAGCTCTTTTCAATCAAAAACTTACTGGAGTGTGTAAAAAAATACTTTAAGTTCATGTATTTGGGCGGACATTATTTTACAACTAGGGATTCTCATCATATTCAACCTAAAGAACTAATCCTGGCATATTTTAATTCTTCCATTTACTATTGAACTCATAATTTATTTTATAGATGATTTATGAAACTTTAATTTGCAAACTATCTACTATGGGATAAATTGTGCTCCCCAAAATTCATGTCTTGAATTCCTCACCCCCAATACTGCAGAGTGTGGCTATTTTTAGAAATGGGGCCCTTATAGAGGTAATTAAGTTGAAATGAGAGTATTAGACTGGGTACTATTCCAAGATGAGTGGTGTTCTGGTAAGAAAAGGATATATGAACACAGACAAATACAGACTTACCAACAGAAGACAAGGAGAAGACAAGAAAGACAACAGCCATCTATAAGCCCAAGAAATAGGCCCCAGAGGAAATCTACCCTGTGGACACCTTGCTCTGGAACCTCTGTCCTTCAGAAATGTAAGAAAATAAATTTCTTTTATTTAATCTGCCCAGTATTGCTATCTCTAGCAAGCTTATGTACTATCCATGAAGCTTTATCATTTCTGGGAACTCATTTTTAGAACTATGCATTTATTTTTTTTTTAATATACTCTTTTATGGATAAAATCTTGCTCTTATCACTTGGCAATTAGAATTCATTCTAATTTTTTTCTTCCCTCTATGGCTTCTTTTTGTTTCTTGATTTGGCTAGTTTATTAGAGGAACCCTTATGTCAGTTTTGGGGGTCATAATTATTTTATATTCTTGGGTTGCTCAGATTTATCAGGGAACATTCTTCCAGTGGCAGGTGAACAGGGAGAGAGAACTTGGAGGTGGCTGATATTCAGTGCACAGATTTACTTAAGTCTCAGCTTTTAGTATGACACTCCCCTCAGCTCTGCTAGACTTCCCCTAGTGAAGGGTCCCCATCAGAAACTCTGGCTTCTACCTACCCCCCAGAATCAGTCAGTCACCTGGCTCTGCAGCACAGCAGAAGGAATCCAGGGACCTGCATATTGAAAGGACTCCCAGCCCTGCTTCTTGTTTTCAGCCTTGCTATTGGCTCCATTTTCAGGGAATCTGGTGGAGTCTTCATTTCTAGATCCTCTCTGGTCTTAGTACTCTTTCACCTGTTTTATTAATACCTCTTTTCCATCTATTTGCCAACTCTCAAAATTCTGTTGCTATTCTATTCAGTTTTCCTTGTGGGCTTATGTCTTTTCCTTTATAGTGGTTCCTCCTTACCTGTGGTTTAACTTTCTGAAATTTCGGTTAACTGCAGTCAACCCAAGCCAAAAATATTAAATGGAAAATTCCAGAGATAAAGAAAATGCATAAATTTAATTTGAAAACCAGTCTGAGTATGATAAAGAAATCTGTGTCGTCCCACCCTGCCTTTCCTTGGGTATGAATCTTCCCTTTGCCCACCGTGTTCACACTGTATGATACCCACCCATCAGTCACTTATAACTCTCTTTGTTATCAGATGGTCACAGAGATACAGTATTAGGTTCAAGTAATGCTATTTTACTTAATAATGACCCTATGCAAGAGTAGTGATGCTGGCCATTTTATTATAGTATATTTAAAATTATTTATTTTATCATGAGTTATTGGTAATTACTGTTGCTAATTTATAGATTAAACTTAAACATAGTTGTATATGTACTTCATAGAAACAAAAAAATATATACATATGGTAGAATACTATCCAAAGTTTCAGTCATCCATTAGGAGTCTTGGAAAGTATCCCCCATAGATAAAGGAGCTGACTCTTTTGCTTTATTGTGGGGTGGGGAGCATATTGGGGATTTTCTGATAAGTAAAACTAAAGGGTCTCTCCTAATTTCCTGTATACTGCATGTACTAGTAGTCCTAGAAACTACTATATCATCTTTTCAAATTCCAGCTACAAATAATCCAAGTATCTTTTATAATTATTTTCACACGTATGACAGTATTTGTTCTTGTAATCTCCTGAATTAGGTTAACACTGCAGTTTGAAAACATTGTCATCACCATCTTCAACGTGTAATACAGTTAGAGTTGTCAGGCTTCTAGAAGAGAATAATAGTATCTTCAGTGATTAAAATGCTACACTCTTTATTAAATTTATTATTTAGTTATTAGCAAAATTATACAGAGAGTACTGTATGAGAAAACTAATTTGATGCTCTTTTTTTTTTAATGCTTCCTAGTGTTCATAGGTGGGATGACTAGGTATCAAATTCAGGTGTGTTTGGAAAAAAAGCTACACTCACTCATCTATACAATCCTCTTCCTTTTTTCTCATATAGTCTAGTATTATTAAATGTGTATCATAGTGTATGCCGCTTATGCTATCCCCAGATTCTTCCTTTCTGTTTTACTCAGGCTTTCATTATTTATTTTCATTCCTTCTTATTCTTCTCTTTCTTCAAAGAATTCATTGACCATTTTCCTTTAAAAGTCACAGCTTTGACAATGCTTGCCCTGAAGGGCACCATAAGACTCTTGACCAGAAGAAACAATTGAATCTGTTTCAGAATGAACTTAGATAGCTTAAGAATGTAACCAAGACAGTCAAATAAATCATCAATAATTGCTGAACTGGAGAAAAACTGAATCTGACATCCAGTCTTATTCAACTTAATAAGGAAACAAAATGTCTAAGTTATGTTCAATAATTCAGGCATTAGCTTTTCTAATTAAAATATGTAGCAATAACCAAATTATTAATTCTCTTTCTTAAATTTGCTCTCTGTTTAATTCACAGATTTGCTAATTCAACTGATTCATGGGAGACAAACTACTTTTAAAGGAAGAAGTTGAAGAGTTTTGACATGCATGGTGAATAAGACAAGTGAATCTGAGAAGTAGGTTTGTTTTGCATGGATTTCTGTATAGCTCAACACTTCAGCTCAAATAGACAGCAGATTATGAATGGTTGTTATTAAAACTCTGGATAAGATGACTAGCATACAACCAGAGTGACCAGGAAAAACTCTGCTTCACAATGAAACGTACAAGTTTGATTTACTGAAAGAGCAGAAGGGTGGAAATTGTAGAGAATGATGGAGGGTTATCTGTTCTACTGGTCATAGACAAAAAAGAAAACACAGTTATTGATATTAGTGAAAGGTGGTGTCCTACTATTCACATACCAGTTAATCATAGGGGAGCAGAATGGAATGAGACAATAATTTCTGAGGACAGAACCATCGTATTTTCACTCCCCAGCAAGGGTCAAGTACTAGTGGCTCCTAATATCATGGGGTGAAATTTAATACTGGCAACTGGAGTCAAGCTAATATATTTGACATGACATTATGAACATCAAAGTTGATTAATTATGTGGCAGTTCTCCACCCAAATATAAATGGTAAGGCATAGGTCTAAAACAGGAAGCCTGGAAGTGAAGATAAGAATCAGGGTAAAATAAATTATATAATCTGGCCAATAATAAGCTTTATCAGTGAGTAGAATTATTTCCTTGCAACCGTGAATGCTGGTATGTTCAATATATCTTAGATGGTCAAGCTGATCATTATATAGTTGACCACTGACAAACTCTGCACTTTTTATAAAAAATTATGCATATAAAAAGTCTTCCTAAATACCTAAATAACCAAATACCTAAATACCATTTTAATATAATCTTCAAAACAAGAATATGAATTATCTCCATAAATGTTTTTCCAGTTAAAATCTTTAAAAGTACTTTAAAATACTAGCCTTTAAGTAATCAGAGAATATGAAAATTTTGTCAAAATGAGGTAATTTTACACCAACATTCATAATTTACATAAAGTATCTTTGATTTCCTTTACTTCTTACTCAAACTTGTATTGTCTCACCTAAATTACATTTTCAACTGGTAAGCAATACAAAGTTGTGGAAATCTACAGACTGTGGAATCTGTCCTGCCCAGTTTTGTTGTTGTTTGTTCTTTGGTTTTTCAGTATCAGGCAGGAAGTGAACTCAGGTATACTTAACCACTGAGCCATATGCTTAGCCCTTTTTATATTTCGAGACAGGGTCTTTCTAAATTGCTTAGGTCCTTATTAATTTGCTGAGGCTGGTTTTGAACTTTCGATCTTCCTGCCTCAGCCTCCAGAGCCACTGGGATTACAGCTGTGTGCCACATTGCCCGGAACAGTTTAAACTTTTGACTTTCTCCCTGGAAAATCTTGGACAAGTCTTGTAGCTTTCCTGGGGTTACAGCACATCTTAATGATAATACACTAGTGTCTATACACAGTACTGGCACATATTACACTGTTAGGAAAAGGGGGATTACCATTATTATTGCTATTGTTTTGGTTATTATTATGATGATTGTTATGCTTTGATTAAGGCTTCAAAAGTTAGGAAAAGGAAGTTTAACCTGGAAAAGAAACAAATGCACAAATGATTCTTTTGCAGGAAAGTGTCTGATGAAAGAACTGTACTTTAAGCAGTAATATTTAACTCCCTGGGTTTGAGATCCAACAGCTTGAATTATTATAATAAAGGATACTTTGAGAATATGAACAAAAGCTCCAAAGTACATGTTCTCTCAAGGATGATATGGATATGATTAATAATTCTATGATCATTCAGCTATTTGGATTTATTTGATCTATTGTGGTAGGCAGAATAATGCCCCTGTACTAGTCAGCTTTTCATCTCTGTGACTCATATACTGGTCAAGATAACTTGGAGGAGGAAAAGTTTATTTGGCTTATAGTTTCAGAGGTTCATTTCATGGTTGGCTGACTCCACCATTTGGGGTCATGGTGAGGCAGAATATCATGGCAAAAGGGAAAGGTGGAGGAAAACTATTCAGATCACAACAGCAGGAAAGCAAAGATGGTGAAGGAGGAGTCCTACCTCCCAAAGACATGCCTCCAGAAACCCACCTCCTCCAGCCACACACCCTCCTACCTACAATTACCACCCACTTCAGTCCATTATATGGATCATTCACTGATTAGGTCACTGTTCTAATACAGTAATTTCACCTCTAAATATTCCAGCATCAACACAGGAGATTTGGGGGTATGACTTTTTGGGGGTTGGTAATATCCAAACCACAGTCCCCACCTGGCCAGATAGTCATGCACTAATTTTTGCATAGCAAAAGGGACTTTGCAGATATGATTAAGACTATGCACCTGGATATAGGAAGATCCTGGATGATTTGAGTGGACCTTATTTACATGAGCTCTTAAAAGCAGAAGATGAAGACAGAAGTGGCAGAGAGCATTGACAAGAGGAGGATTTCATTCACCATGGTTGGCTTGAAAAACTGAGGAAGAGGCTGAGAACAAAGCTGGGTGTGGCCTTTAGGAACCAGGGTTGGGGTAAAGCTTTTGGCTAAGGGGACTTCAGTCTTACAAATGCAAGAGCCAGAATTCTGCCAACAATCTAAATAAGCAAGTAACAGATTCTCTTCTGGAACCTTCAGAAAGAAATGTAGTCTTACCTGCACCTTCGTTTTAGCTCACTGAGACTTATGTCGGGCCTCTGACCAAATTATAAGATCATATATTGTGTTGCTAGAGCTGCTAAATTCATGGTAATTGTTATAGCCAAAATAGAAAATTAATCCATCTATGATTGAAACAGATTGCATATATAACTAAACTCTGTGTTTTAATACCATATGAAAATTGCAGATGTATACCTTGCAGTTATACTTATTGAAGATGAAATCTTGAAAGTATTAATGAACACTTAACTAAAGTAAAAATCTTGTTGGGCTCATGCTCCAACATCAAGCATACAAAAATACTAACATATGTGTCAGCAATAATGTAAAATTCAAAATAATGTAAAAACTAAATATTAAGAAATAAAATTATTTTATTCTCTATTTTTCTGAAGCTGGGTATTACCTAAGTGATATAGTATCCATAATTCATCCTATGAACCCATGTTTGTCTTCCATATGAAATTCTCATACATTTTTCATGGCTTAATGTGTCTGTCTTTATAATTTGACAGTCTTGGGAAGGCTTAAATGTTATAGAGAATATAGTGTTTTGAAATATGTGTCTTATTTCTTCAAAGTATATTGAGATGAATAAAGTGACTGAATTCCATCTTTATTCAATTAATTTTCAAATTTAAGTATATACACTAAAATGAAAATCACATATATGATATCCTTTTTTGTTTTAGAAATCTAATGTAAGATCTATGATTATTAAAGAATTTGATGCTTTGTAAATAAAATTTCAAAGATCAGGAAAATAAACTATATCATGTTTGGTTTTCAAAGAAATGTTTAAAATTAATTGAAAAAAATAGGCATTACAGAACAGGATCATAAATATTTCCATACTACTTTCATGTCACCAAAATATTTCAGAGTTTAAAGGTATCTTAAAAGTCATCAGATCTAATCTGTTCCTTGTGCAATGCCTGTAACAGAGGGTCTCCAACCTCAAATTGAAGCCTCCTGTAAAGATGCAATCTTAAGAAAGTGGACATGTCATTTTGTAATTATTTGAAAATGCCCCCTAATAGAGCCTCCAAACAAGTGGTAATTTAGTATATATTAGTTTTAAAAAATCTATAAACATACTAAAGATGCTAAAGATGAAATAATCTGGGCCAAGTCCAAATATACCACTTGATTTTCAAATTCTGATGAAGGAGAATATAAGGTAAAAACTTTCTTATTGACTCTTACCATGTTCCAGACAGTAAACTAGATTTTTTTTTTCCAAATTTTAACTCAATAAGTGAGCATGCAAATCATTAAGCTAAATCCATCAGCAATTTATTTCATGGAACACTAGAGGACTTACAGAATCAATATGCCTCCTGAGGAGTTGAGTCCTAATTGTAACTTGTTTGCTGGCAGGATCTGCTAACGATAATTTCTAAGCAGTCCTAACTCTCCTGGAGTTCTGTCTCATTGTTCATCATTCCACATTGCCACATTGCCTAATGATGATTCAGATTTTACCTTAACATTTTTAAAAATTTTATGAATAATTGCCTCTATTAAAAAGCATAAATGTAAAGGCAAAAGAAAAGGTGCAATCAACTGCTGTTTTTTTTGAACAGTAATTTTTTTTTTCTGGTAACAAGTACTTTAAAACACCTGTTATCTGGATTTTATTTGACTTCAGTTTCAAGATGGCAGAGAAATCACATACATATAATTCTCAGTCTTCTCCAGTTTCTACTGAATGGACACAAAATAAGTCACTGACAAAAGAACAAGATGCAGTCAGCAAACAGAGGTTGGGGTGGATTTATTGAAGACAGAGCAGATGACATCTACTGATGCCACAGTCAGTGGACTGAACACACATGGCTTATTCTAAAGAGACTTTTTTCTTCACTGATACACAAATGAGGCGCAAAGGTCAGAATCAAGTTGATAAAAGCACCCAACAAAATGGTTTGTGTGCACGAATAGAAAGTAATACTTATTAGCACTTTCTTTAAAATACTGAAAATGTTAACCAAAAAAAGTTATAATTTTATTATGCTCACAGATTTTGTGTGTCTACAATATCTGGAGCGTCCCCTGGGGAGGCTTCAAATTCGAAGTTGATTTAATGATTCTTATAATTCAAAGACTAAGAAGCATTCCACATCTGGCATTATCCAAAAGCCTCATTTTCCTGTCTAAAGGTTGATACTGGGTGTAAACCTAAACTCAGTATCTGAGACATTTACACATGACCTCTTTATTTAGTTCCTTAGGCTTCCTCACAGAATGGTAATGAAGTTCCAAGAATGAGTGTTCTAAGAAAAAAACAGGGATAATTTTTATAACTTCTTAGGATCTAGCCTTAGAATTCATATCTGCCGTACATACAACTCATCCACATTCAAGGGAAGGAATCATAGAATATACTAATAAGCAGAAAGAGTCAAAGCCACATCATAAGAAGATCATATAGGATGAGAGATAATGTTGTGTCCTGTTTATAAAATTCTTCTCCAGGTAGTTTATTAAAGAACTCTCTAGGCTGGAGATGTAGCTCAGGATAGAGGGCATCCTTATCATATGTAAGGCCCTGGGTTCAATCTCCATCACCCCCAAACACACGCCATTATTTATAGAATATCTAAGTCAGTTAGAAACCTCTCTCTACTTGTGCTACCTAGCAAAATTTGCTGAAAATATAATGAAAATTGTTCTGCCTAGGAGCAAGAGGGGCCTTGTTCAAATCAAAATTTTCTACCTACTTGCCCAGAGTTCACATTCAAACCTCTTAGACAGAATGATTGCAGGACCGGATCCACACACTCAAAACAAAAACTATTCCATAAAATGTAATCATCATCTTAAAATCTCATTCCTAAATATCATTACCAGACATTTGGGGAAAATACAATATTGTGAAGAGAGAAATTTAGATAAAAAGAGATGAGGCTGATTTAATAGAAAATAGAGGTAACTCAGGCAACAGAAGAGGAGCTTTCAGAAACAAAATCTGCAATCACAAAGATTCAAGTTAGCATGACATATACAGAATAGAAATATAATACAATAAAAATGTAGAGGCCAGGAAACTAGATAGAACATTCAAAGTTTTAAAATACGTTTTAGAAGTTATAAATATAAGTTGTAAATATAATAAACTACTTGGATTATAAGTACATAGGTCAACTACATCAAGGAAGGTTTTTCCAAGGCCATACACCTGAAAACTTTAATTGGTGAAGCTGATTTAAATGCAGATCCTTACCTGTAAAACCTGGGATCAAATTTACAATAAATAAGGGTTATACATTTCTGCTATTTGTACATCTTCAAAATATTTAGTTCACAGGTATCATGCACAAATGCAAAATATCCATGCATTATTTTTAGGATTTGCTGTATAATTTTACTGTTTTTAAATATTTTTGAGGTTTATAGGTTCATATCTTTGCTTGGTCTTAATTACAAACTTGTTTTTCTTTGTCTTTGGTTAAAATTATAACCTTGACTTACATTTTTCTCATTGGAAGTGAAATGATATCCTTCATGACAACCTTCTGAAGAAAACTGCCCATGAATATATTAATGGTATATAGATATCTGTGCATGATGTTGATCACTGAAGTTACCATTAAGATATATAAGGAAAAAGGTGCCTCAGAACTTATGAACCTACGCTATGTATTTTAATCTTTTTTGTTCTTTTGTTTGTTTTGTTAAAATATAGTTCATGATATAGTAGTATGAAGTTGTCAAAGTTTACTTCCTAAACAAAATCATTTTTTTATTTACATCAAATTTGTGCCTAATATTTAGCAATTATAATATTTTGATGTTTTACCTGTGTTCTAGCTTTTTTTTTTTGTTTTAATAATCTTTTAATTGTAATTATGGACATTAATTATATATTATGTTATGTATACATACATATATGTATATATGCAAATATACAATGTATATGTATATGTATACCCACACACACACACACACACACGCACACACACACCAGGGATTAAACACAGAGATGCTTAACCACTGAGCAACATTCTCAGCCCTTTTAATATTTTATTTTGAGACAAATTCCCAGTAAGTTGCACAGGGCCTCACTAAGTTGCTGAGGCTGGCTTTGAACTTTGGAAGTATGATTTGAAGATTACTGTTTATTACTTCATCTTTGTTTCTTCCAGTAATATAACTTGATTATTAGTGTTTCTTTTTATCTTTAATGATTCATTGTGTTCAACAATCTGAGTATTTTTTATTTATAGATGCTCTTGGGATTTTCCTGGAAGCCTTTCAACATTGACAATTTCTACTTCTCAATTTACTATCGAGTCATTTCCAACCACAGTTCCATTCCCTTTTAGCTATATGTAGAAAAACATCAACCTTATATTTTGTATATGGCTTTAAAGTTCATAATAATTTTTATATCCATTCTCGGTTGAATTTTATAATAGTCATTTAAGATAGGAAGAGTTGAGTAAATATCTCTCTTTAAAAAGTAAGTAAAAAGGTTTAGGATGTCAGAGAAATCTGGCAAATTTATTTTTATTCAAACTACAACCTGGTATGAGGATGTAATATTATTGCCTGCATGTACCAAGGTACAAAAGAAAACCTTTCCAAATGAAAAAAACAATCCAGGATTGTTAGGGGGCATAGATAATTCAAAATATGTTTGAAAGGTGCAGAAACTGATTCTATGCAGAATTGATGTACCAAATTAACTATATTGCAGGCTACCACAGTTAAAAAGCAGCAAAATCCAGAAGTTTTTACCATGGTTTTTGGGATCAGAGCAATTTCACCTACCTCAATAGTGGGGCCAGCAAAATGGATTCATTCTCTCTCTCTCTCTCTCTCTCTCTCTCTCTCTCTCTCTCCTCTCTCTCTCCTCCATGTCTCTCTCTCTCTCTCTCTCGTCTCTCTCTCTCTCTCTCTCTCTCTCTCTCTCTCTCTCTCTCTCTCTCTCTCTTTCTCCATGTTAAGTCAATTCTGAATTAATGTTTTATTCAAGTGAAACCTAAACCACATGTGGATCCCAGCCTTGAGTATTAAAATAGTGACCAAGACAATCTACAGTACATCCTTTTGGGTTCTCCATGCTTAAATACAGATTTTGTCCCATATTTAAACTCCTGTGTAAGAGCAACAGAAAATGCGTCCACATAAAATAACACACTAGTCTTCGGAGAAGTGAAGGGATGCTTACTGCCTCCCTAAAAAGGAAGATCCAATGTCTCATTAATTATGACATTTAACTCTGACTAATATTGTTTCTTCTCTTACTGTCCCAACTCAGTCCTTGCCCCCTTCTCTTTCCCCATTCCCCACCTCTCCTCTGCCTCTCCTTCTTCCTCCTCCTCCTTTTGTAAATTGTTGACAAATTTCAAAAGGTAACCACAATAAAATGTTCACAATAAAATAGTAGAGAAATTGAAAAAGAAAAAGAAGAACCTAGTTAGTGATTGATTAATAATAATGTATTAATTAAATAACAATAATAATGTATCCACATGATAAAGCAAAGAGCGTGAGTAGCTATTATTGTTCTGCTATCTATAAACATTTGATAGGACTTCATCAATATTTATAATGCTATTCTTCCTGAGCTAATGTTCTCTATTCCTCCAGCCTAAGCTTTACTGAATCCTGGTTCTTACGTGGTGAGGAAATACAAACCCATATTCATGATCCAGATATTTTTGCTTTTTCTTAACTTTTGTCCCTTGACAGAGGATGCTCTAGATTTCAGAGATTTAATGTTCTATTCTCATTGTGTGGAAGGCACTATATTTTTACCTTGAAATCAGAATTGAGCACCCCAGCCATCAACTTACTATTTGCTATGATGTCAGTCATGTTCTTGAGTACTTTAAAAATAAACTCGGATTTTTTTCACAAGTCTCTGATCCATTGATAAGATAGAATAAGGATAAAACTCATTTTTTAATTGCACAAGGTACACATTACGTGGAAGATAGGAAGGGCGTTCTCTGCCCCAGAGACTGGCACATATCAGAGGTAGTGGTTAATAAACCTCCAAATTTATGTAGACCTACTGACTCTGATGAAAGGTTATTGGTGTCTATAGGGAAAGATAACAGGAAAATCTATCATATAAACTACCAACATAATCCCAAGAACCTTTCTCAAAAAGTACCTATATCCCAATTTCACCAAAATGATTCAGATGTGGTACTAGGCAAGAGTTCATGACTCTTCAGGATGGTTGGTACAACAGTCAATTTTTTTCACCATCCATAGAGTTTGTTAAGTTAAAAAGATTAAGAAAGATCTGAGAGTTCCATCTTTTTGGTTCTAGAGGTACTATGATTAACAACCCTCACAGATTCACAAAGTGCTAATCATTTTGTTAAGCACTGTAGTCAATAACTTACACCTTCTTTCCCTTTGCCTGTTCAATTGCTATACCCTTACTGAAATCAGGGAACTTGTCCCCACGGATCCTGTCTTCCTTGTTTCACTGGATTATAAAGGACAACCACTGAAATATACTAAAGGATGCCGATGTTCTTCACATCATTGCATTTCTCAGTGCTTTGTGACGGGAGAGACCTCTAGGGATGAGTCTGGCAGCTTGAGGGAGGCGGGTGATGGCAATAAATGACTTGAGTCAAACATAATAAATTCACTTCAACCCACCTAACTCTTAGATACCTTCTTTTGTGATACGAAGGCATTTCTATTTCTCAAAGTCATCTGTCACAGAATACCACTGAGACCAAGTTTCAGTTAGCCAATGAAGTGAGCAATCTGAAACATCCTCCAACTCCTTGAGCTAAAAATTTAAATCCTGTGGGATCCAGAATCCCTTGAAGGAGTGGTTCAGAATACAAGGACGACGGAGGCAAGGAGAACTAATCTAAAGCAGGTAACAATTCATCCCATGATTGTTTTATAAAATAGCTTTAGTTAAGTAATTTAATACATTGTTTAACCCAAACCCAGAATGAGAACTGATAATTGTGGCACTTCGCACAAACAATGAAAATATCCTTCATTCTAAGAAATGTGGTTTGAGGCACGAAGAAAAACTGAGAGATTATAGCTGTTTATTTTTCCCAGTATTTCTAAATATCAGCTTTGAAATGAAAAATTGGGAGTAATAAAAATTACAATAACCAAAACTATCACATAGTACATGATCTATACTTCTCTGTTAACATACAATAATGTCTGGCAATTTCAGAATTTATTTTTATCTAAAAATATGTATATATAAAGCATTGCTGTGTACACTTAAATAAATGAAATTCATGCATGTATATATGTAATGTGTCAAAAGAGTTCATTAACTAATTAAATAAAATTATCTATCCCTTGGCTGGGGTTTTGGTTCACGGTAAGGAACTCAACTAGCATGTGTGAGGCACTGGGTTAGATCCTCAGCACCACATAAAAATAAATAAACAAAATAAAGGTATTGTGTCCATCTACAATTTTAAAAAAAGAATATTTTTAAAAAACTACATCTCCCTCAAACTGTGTAAATCCTGTGCTCCAATAATTGTATTTCTGATGCTTTTTCTGAATAAAAATTCTCAATTAAAAGAATTATAGAGCACTCATTACCATGTGCTAGTCAATATTTTACATAATTACTTTATAAATAATTCATTTTGCTCATTATTTTAAGGATACAAAAGATCATGTATTCATTTCATTCTCACTTGACAAATATTTATTGCAGGCCTACTACGTGCTAAGTAAACATAATAAGCAAACAGTGATTTACAGTCTTTATGGATACATTTACTGAAGTAGTCAAGATGAAAAGAATACAAATGGTAAGTACTGAAAGTAAAATTTGATTAGGATGGAGAATAACAGAAGGAAGCCCAATTTAGATTAGGATATGATCAGTCTGGCTAGAAAAGCTGCACCTGAAGAATTGTCATTTATATTGAGAGCTACAAAGGTGTAGCCACTGGAAGAACTAGAGCTAAGGGAGAGTGTTTGATATAGTTGGATGATTGGATGCATGGATAAATAGATGATTGATAGTTAGATAGATAGATAGATAGATAGATAGATAGATAGATAGTAGGAGATAGATGTATTCCAGAGAGAGAAGAATAAATAAAGGTACAATTAAATTGGTAAGAGTAGGGGAAGGAGACAAAATTGAGAAATATCATTCAAGTGACCATATGGTGAAAATGTCATTCTCAAAACAATTATTTGAAAAACTTGCATATACTATGTAAAGCTCAGAATATTTTCTCTGGAAAAAAACATATTATATGCTATAGTAAAGCAAATCACATACCAGAAATAAGACTATATTTTGGTTCAGATCTTAGCACCATCTCTTCTACTTTAATATCTACCCTGTACACTGCAGTATAAACCAAGGCAATGAATCCACTGCTCACTTGGGAGCCCTCTGCTGTTAACTGTTGAATCAGATTCCTGCGGTTTAAAGTAGTGTATCCTGACATAACGAAAGCATTGCAATAACTTTTGTTCTTCCTATAATTCTACAAATAGAATCAGAATATTCAGAGAACTATTAGATTGAGTGCATTAATGCCATATTTCTACCTCATGAGCATCAAATCTACAATGTCTTAACATCTATATTCTCTCAAAATAAGTTTATTTTTTTCTTCAAACTAAATAGTTAACAAAGAACAGTAGAGAGAAATTTCAAGTTACTAATCTTAAAGCACACTGTTATCATAAACGATTTCTAGAGTTTTTCAATTACACATATAAATTTGAAACACAAACATTATGACATCTTTAAGGTTTATGTGATAAATACCACTGTCATTTCAAATTTGATGTTTTGTTTGCTTTAAATTTTCTAATATTATATAAACAACTAATTTATTGAGATTTATAAAGCTGTTTGCATAACTAGATATAGGATTATACACATAAAGCTGTGGAACTTATTCATAATGATCCTGCTTAGATGATCATCTTTAGAAGTTTGTTGGCTACATAAAATAGCCACTAAAAATCATAACTGATACTAGCATGGTGATTGACACCGATAAACCCAGCAACTTAGGAGGCTGAGGCAGGAAGATCACAAATTTGAAACCAGCCTTGGAACCTATCAAGACCTTGTCTCAAAATAAAAATAAAATATAAAAAGGGGTGGGGAGATAATTTAGTGATAAAAAAGGCCTTTGCATTCGTTCCCTAGTACTAAAAAACAAGCAAACAAAGCAACACAACGTTTTCAAGGTTTACGAACAATCCTACTGTGTTTTGGACAATGCTTGCATCTTTCATAAAATTCACTGTAATATATGCAAATGAACCATTAGGAAAAATGGACAAACTGCTGTGTCAGAAATTTTTATGTTCCTATTTCCTTTTCTTCCCTGAAGACCTCCTCTTTATAAGTTGGAACAAAAGTTGGAACTGGTGACTCACTCTTTTTCTTTAAGACATTTCTTCTAAGTGCCTTTCAGATATAGCAGAGGCAGGGCTGATTCTGGAAGCACTTTACTGCCACTTCAGACTCTGCTTTAATCCCTTTAGGGGTAAGATTTTAAGCAAAGGATTTAAGAAATTCTTATGCAAAACAATGTAGCTAAGTACCCAACTAGAAACTATGTAAGAGAATTCATGTCTGATTTTAGTGTGCACCCATTGTATTTCTATGGGGCTTTTGTTAATTTGTTTGGTTTGAGATTCAGTCCAATATCTTCTGTACAAATTAAATAAATAATTCAGTTTTCTCTGAGATTTTACTTGGGAAACTTTCCTGAAATTCAATTTTCTTTAACACCAAGCAGTGCTTCACTCCTTATAGGATCGGCTGTAGGTTTCCACTGTGGTTCATGGTTTGTGTTATGGTTGAGGTTTAACAATTGTCAGAATCCTTCCACTTCACCTGACTGCCTGATCTGCAGTATTGGGGTGGCTCCTCCCCTATTACAGAACTCTGTCACCCTCTTGATACCTTTAATCTCCTCGTGTTGCATCTCCATTATGATATTTCAATATCAAGAATCCTAATTTGTAATTGCATGAGTCTTCAGGGTCTATCTTTTACTCCGTCTTTTGGCAATATTCTTTGCAACTTATCCTTTCATTTCTACATTATTTCTCTCATAATCTTCATCAAGAAATATTCTTGTCTCTTTCAACAGAGAAATATATTTATCTCTTAATTACTGGTTAATAACAGAGCTCACTTTGGGCACATAATTTTCTCTGAGATACATATAAAACACGAGATGTGGTTATAACAATATTTAGATGAGAATTTATAGCATTAACTAGTACAAATGAGGGGAAATTAATGATAAAAAAAAAGCTAAATGCATGTTATGGATTGAATTGTGTCTCCTCAAAAATGGTAAGTTTAAGTTCTAATTTCCAGTACATCAGAATATTTGAAAACAGGGTCATAACAGATGAAACTGCATAAGGATCATATTGAAGTAAGGGGTTTCTAATACAAAATGACTGCTGTTTTCATTAGAAGACTGTCATGTGAAAATAGAGACAGTCCAGTGACACTGCAAGACAATGAAAGCAGAAATTGGCACTGTGCACTTCCATGCCAATGAATGACACAGATTTCCAATAAGGCCTCCTGAAGCTGGGACCAGAAAAGAAGGATGGCTCTACAGGTTTCAGAGAGATTTGTGGCACTGTTTACACTTTGATTTTGATTTCTAGGCTCTAGAAGTGTTAGGCAATAAATCTCTAACAAATAAATAAATTCAAGGCACCAAATTTGTGGTACCTAGCTACAATAGTACTAGGAAACTAAAACAACACCTGACTAGCAAAATTTTAAAAACAAATAAATAAATCCACACTATGCAGGAATAAACAATAAGGAAAAACCTAAAGGAAATTAACTTCAAATGATTATAAATACAAATAAACAAAGAGTATACTGATAATAAATACCAAATTTGGTGTTCAAAAGACTAGTATAGGTGGGCACACTCTGGGTGTTAAATGAATAAAGAATAAGAAGAAAAAGGAAACAATGAATATTTACCTCTAAGTAGGAAAGAAAACTACATAAAGCTTGGCAACAGCTAAAATAAGAATGTGTAGAAGTGACTTTAGTGGTCATTGCAGATTTTCAAAAATTTCAGTTTGTAGAATTTCCAAAACCGATTAACTGTATCCATAAGATACACAAAAATTTGTACTTTGTGTTGAGCAATTAGAAGTTAAGAATTAAGGCAAGAATTCAACCAATCCCCTCCCAAAAAGGAATATTTTAATGAAAAGACTAGGATGTTTTTACTTGCAGAGATAATGACAGTCTACTTAAAAATCAACCCTAATAATTGCAGACTAATTAGCAATTTCAAGGAGAAAGTTTTTAAAAAAATGCAATGTATACAAAACACCAAATCATAACTAAACTCTGTGTCTAATCATAAGAAATGTTATAGTTAGTAATCTATTAAACATTAAAAATATAATATTAAATCTCAATTAGTGTAAACGCATTAAAATGTTTTTAGCATTTTTTAAAAAATTACATTGTAAAAGTATCATTGTCCCTCATAGATATGTAAATTCAGTGAAAATTCAAAAAAAGTATTTTATGGAATTTGACAGCTGGTTTTGTAAGCAGATCATAAAACTAGAATGTGTTATTAAAAGATAATAAAATAGAACTGAAAGTTCAGAAACAGACTTGTCAAAGATTATCATAGAGTAGTACTTCAAGTATTCGCAGAAAATATGTGCTATTCAAGAAATTCTAATAGGAAAAATTGAGTATCTCTTGGAACTCTGTGTCAATTGAAATTATATTGAAAATAAATACCATACCTTATGCTAAAATTAAAAATAAATTCCTGATGGATCAAAAGGCAAATGAGAGGTGAAATATGTTTATTACATCAAAAAACAGTTAAGCAATACCAAAAAAATGGGAAACGTTATAAATGTAAGATTTATATATTTGAATACACATACAGAAAAAAAATGTGTATATTAATAAAGAAATTTCAAGTAAATTTAGAAGACTAGCATATGACAAGGAAAACTTAATTTCAATATATACAGACAATGATATCTCCAAAATCTGTAAATAAATCCTGCATATTTACAAAACAAAATTCTATATAAATAATCAAAGTTTATGAATATTTCCTAAAAATTACAATCTTACTAATAGAATTATTTAGAGATATGCAACTCTTTACCAGACATCAAGAAAAATTTAGATAAATCAGAATAGAAACTAAATACAATATAAATTCTTCCATGTTGTTGATAAAATTTTTTCATGACATTAAACTCTCAAGCACATGAAAAACTGTCATTTTCAATGACTCTCCATGGGGGTCTAAATTTGTATATTTTTAGAGACAACTGACAACATCCACCAAAGTGTTAAAATGTGCCTTCTCTGAGAATTTCACTTTATCAAGACCAGAGAAATAAATGTAAGCTTAATAAAAGAGGAATGTTCATGCAATAGAACTTGGCATGAGGACCTCTTGGTGAACTTCACCCAAACTTTGTTAATCTGTCCATTGTGTAATATGTCAGTAACCACACAGAGGTAAATTAATTAATAGGAGGAATAACCTGAGGAAATAATGATCACTGACAAAAACAATCACTGTTGTTCTTAAGATTTGCAGAACTGAGAAACGTCAAGTGACTTGGCAATTAAAATCAGACATAAATCATCTGGCTTCAAACCCAGAAACTGTACCTGTTGTGAGAAGGAGCCCACCAGTGTGAACACATATCAACTGCCTCTATAAACCACTCCGGCATCTGCTTGTCAGTGAGATGAAGAGCTCTCCATCTTTTCAATCAGCCAGCTTTTCAAATCGTCACCTTCCTTGTCTCTTGGTTGTCCTACTGTGCAGAATAGGTGGATTAGGGTCCAGTAATAGGAAGCTATTGCAATATTGAATGCCCTAGTGAGAAAACAAAATCTAGTGAAATAACCATCATGATAGGAACTAGTTAAACAAACCTCCATGAATCAATGCTTTTTAACAATCAAAAAGTAGAACCATAAGCCCTAACATGAAAAGTTCTCTAAGACACTGTCAATAGAAGAAACCAAGCTGCACAACAATAAATAGATTTTATTGAAGCTGTATTTTATAAGCATTTTTGTGTGCACACTTTTTGTATATAAGTGCATCATAAAGGGTTGGAGCATTAAATATCAAATCAGTCCAAAAAAAATATCTTCTTGTGTTGCCGAGTAATGTGGGAAAAATGTTGAAAAGCAATTTCACATTTTTTTCTCTGAATCCTTATTGATTTTAAAAAATTATGCCATAGGTGGGAAAATAGTCTTAAAAGAAAATGATAACATAGACTAGTACTTTAGAGTTATATTTTGAACATTATGCCTCCTTAATAATTAAATTTACATACCTCTTTGTCACCTTTAGAGATTTTTAAATTTAATATAAAAATTAATGTAAAAATAATTAAGAAGAAATTGCTTTATTAGTGTGTGAACTCCTCCCATTCTTGCCTGGGAAAATTGTTCTCCTACTGAATGCACACGGGCTGTGTTTGAGAATTCTTCAGACCATTTTTTTATTTAATGTCAACTCTCAGCTTTTAATATGCCTAAGTGTACTTATAAAATAATAGAAAATAAGCTTTACGTGAAAGGCATTAGAAATTACAGATTTAGAATTATCTTCTAACAGAACATTTTGCAGCCCACATACCTAGTGGCTTTTCAGTTTCTGAAATACACTTAGCCTCACCTGGGGTTCAGCTCAGTTGGGTTTAGCTGCTGGTGTCCTTCATTTTTCCTATTGCAGAAATTGGCTGCTCAATAATGAGCAACAGCTATGCACATGAAATTAAAGAAGTCATTACTTAGAGTTAGAGATATAGTGGAACTAATGAAACTGATGAAAAAAGATCTTTTTTAATCTGCTAGTGAATTATTTGATATGCCAAAATCAACTTTAAAGCTTTAGTGAAAGTGAATTGAAAAGCTGGTCAAAATCAATCTGTGATTGTTTAACATAACTCAAAAGTCAATGTGTGATTTAAGAACATTCCTTTATCTATCTATCTATCTATCTATCTATCTATCTATCTATCTATTTATTGAAAATTGCTAAGAGCTAGTCTGCTAGCAGCAGTAGCTCAGGGCTGCTTAGATATAGGCTGAGAAAAAGCATCTGGTTTTTCCATCAAGGGGTAGGATAAGAGCTGTAGTCAGCCATATCTGGCCCTCATCTCACAGCCTGGCCACTTTCAGTTACCTGAAATCCACCATCCTTATGGTTTCCCTTGTTTTTTATTTCACTGTTAATAGAGTTTGGTCTCTCTCTCTCTCTCTCTCTCTCTCTCTCTCTCTCTCTCTCTCTCACACACACACACACACACACACACACAAAATATGTTGAATTCATAACCCCCAGTCAGAATGTGACCTTTGGAAATAAGATCTTATTTAGAAATAAGATCTTTACATAGACATTCAAGTTGAAATGAGTCCAGTAGGGTGGGTTCTAATCCAGCACAACAGCCATCACTATAAAAAGGAAAACTCATAGACACAGTGATAGAGAGATGCACAGAGGATAGATGATGTGAAAACACACTGGAGAAGATACGCATGGGATTGAAGTGATGCCTCTATAAACCAAGGAGTTCCAGAAGCTAGAAAAGGCATGGAAATATTTTCCACTATAGCCATCAAAGAGAAAATGACCAGCCCATCTACAAAAATTTCTTGTTAAACCCATTGCCTCATGCACGCTAGGCAAATAGTTCATTTCAAATTTTCTTCTTTTATTTTTTTTGGACCCAGAATTGAAACCAGGAACACTTAACCACTGAGGCACATCCCCAACCCTTTTTATTTTTTTTGTTCTGAGACAGTGTCTCGCTAAGTTGCTTAGGGCTTCTATAAGTTGCTGAAGCTGACTTTGAACTCATGATCTTCCTGCCTCAGCCTCCTGAGCCATTAGGATTACTGGCATGATCTGCTGTACCCATCAAATGTTGTTTAATTTTTAATGTAAAAGTCATATCACCTATGAATACTGGTAGTTTTGTTCTTCTTGCCTTTCCAGTCTTTATGTATGTATTTTATCAGTAGAACATATTGTTATGCACTAAGAAACCAACAGAATATGACACCATGAATTGATTAAGAGTACCAATATAGATAAGTATTTTTTTCTAAAAATATTCTTTAGTTGCAGATGGTCACAATACTTTTATTTTTGTTTATTTATTTTTATGTGGTGCCGGGGATCAAACCCATTGCCTTATGCATGCTAGGCAAGTGCTCTAGCACTGAACCACAACCCTGCCCCAAGGTAAGTATCTATATATATAAAAGTGACACTTGAGCAGACTCCTGGAGAACAAGACCACATGTGCACTTCCCCTAATCTCTAACCAGCATTGTTATGGAGGGTTACTAACTCTACCTAGACTCTTCAAACCTGCAGAAATTTTCTCTCTAAGCCCACACCCTTAACAAGCATTCAAATTCCCAAACCTGAATTCAGTTTAGCCATAATGCTTTTTAAATTTTTTTTGGAAGTTTTAAAGTGAGAGAGATATATTTTTCATGTATGTAATTCATCTATTATCTATATTATGCATGATTATCTATATTGATGGCATTTGGCTGTTCCTTGAGCCATGAATAAACTTACCAAGAAGTAGCTATTCTAATAGTATATGGCTCAGTACACTCATATATTGCTGGTGGGACTGCAAATTGCTGCAACCACTATGGAAAGCTGTGTGGAAATTTCTCAGACAACTTGGAGTAGAATCATCATTTGACCCAGTTATCCCACTCCTTGGTCTATGCCCAAAGGATAGAAAATCAGCATACTACAGTGACTCAGCCACATCAATGTTTATAGCAGCTCAGTTCACAAAAGCTGAAAGCAAATGAGGTGCCCTTCAATAAATGAGTGGTTAAAGAAAATGTGGTATAGGGCTGGGGATGTGGCTCAAATGGTAACGCGCTCACCTGGCATGCACGGGGTGCTGGGTTCGAACCTCAGTGGTTCATAAAATAAAATAAAGATGTTGTGTCCACCGAAAAACTAAAAATAAATATTAAAAACTTCTTTCTCTGTCCTCTCTTTTCTCTCTCTCTTAAAAAAAAGAAAATGTGATATATATATATATATATATATATATATATATATATATACAATGAAATATTACTCATCCATAAAAAATTCTGAAATTATGACATTTGCTGGTAAATGGATGGATGGAACGGGAGAATATCATAGATGGAGAATAAGTGAAATAAGACAAACCCTAAAAACCAAAAGCAGAATGTTTTCTCTGATATGTGGGTGCTAATTCATAATAAGGGGGTGGGGATTAGGGAAGATTAGAAGAATTTTGGATTAGACAAAGGAGAATGACAGGATGGAAGGGGGAATGGAAATAGGAAAGATAGTAGAGTGGATTGGATTTACTCTCCTATGTGCATATATGATCATATGACCAATGTAATTCTATATCATGTACAACCAGAAGAATGAGAAGTTGTACTCCATATTTATATAATGTCAAAATACATTCTATTATATATAAATAATTAGAACAAATAAAAAAGCAAAAAAAATTGAATATAAATATTTCCAAATATAGAAACCAAATAAAATACATAGTTTTTGACATTTATAAAAGAGAAAAATCTATGTCAATACTATTTAATATTTACTTATTTAAGCTACTCTACTATGTTTACACCACTATATTTGCTATGTACTATGTACTTTCAAACTTAAATACATATTGAGAAATTTTTCCAGTAGGAATGTATTTACATAGTTTTATGTCAGTTATTCATAATTTAATTTGTTCTGAGATATTATATGCTTTATTTCACCTTAGAAAGCAATTGTTGTGTACTCAAAATCAGTTAAATGTTCTTGTTAAATAACAGGAAGGGAGTATATTGACAACTTAATAAACAACAGAATGCCTATGATTTTTAAAAAATCTAAAAAGCTTATTTATCTCAAGGTCATGCTTTGGTTAAAGGGACAACCATTAGATAACACACAATTTCCTTGCTAACAGATCTGATCATCTACTGTCTGTTATGCCAGATTTATTCTGAGTTCTACACACAGTATTAGGTGGGAAAGTACACCGGGCAGTGGCTGTTCTCCATTTCCATAGATGTTGCCCTTCGAAAGGCTTCACTTCCCAAAAATAAAAAATAAAAAACCCACAAAAACTACATGGGTAGATATGTCTTGAATGTTTTAAATATTTAAGTGACAGGATAAAATTTATATTCTGCCCCAAAGTGTGTGTCCGTTTTTCAAGAAAAAAAAATGAATGATCATCTGACATTATTGCTTTTACATCTCTATATAATTCCATAAATAATAATAACAAAGTGAAAGAATACACATAACAACCATAATAATAAGTAATAGATTATTACTACCTGCCTCTGAGAAACACGAATTGTAATAAAATCTGTAATAGAACTAAGAAGTGGCAGGCTAAGAACTTTTTCTTACAGTGAAATATTTAGTTAGCAATCATATTCCAGAGATGTTTCACACCTGCAGCCTGTGAAAGAAAGTTATTAATTTGTTCAGTTAGTTTCTCTTAAATTTCAGTTTGGAGGAGATGGAATTTATTGTTTTGGTTTACATGTACAAGAAGATTTAAAAAGATGGTTATTATTGAGAATAAGGCACTGTGATGAGAGGTAGAGATAGAGATAAAAATAGAACCCCTTATTTTCTCATTATAGCATCCTTTTTAATTCCTTTTCTGATCAAAGTAATATAATTACAAAAAGATTCGTCTTTAAAAGGCAGTTATTATATGAGTTATATTGGATAAGATGTGGTTTCAAGAGCAAGATATGTCAAGCTCAACTATAAATTTCAAGATAATATGTGACATTTAAAGTAAATTTGTATAATATTCAAAATTGAATATTTAAAAATATAAGATAATTACAATATTATTGTCCTATATTTTATTAACTGTTTTAAAATAAAACTATTATTATCCATTAAAATTATTTATGGTTTTCTTTGATTAAATAAAATTCACAGTGATTTAAATATCATGGTAAGTGTTAAAATATTTTCTTCACATTCACATTGTATCTAAAATTCAATAGAAAAATAATATTGTAGAATAAAAGATAAAAAGCTAAAATAAAAGACTCTCAGGAAGCAATAATTTTTGCTTTATGTACTTTTTAATTTGGGGAATTAATTAATTTGATTCTCTTACTGGAATGTCTTATATGAATTCAAATTTATCACAAATAAAATAGAAATGACCCTCAGTGAGAAAATCAATTTACAATTTTAATTTACCTTTGACACTTGATAAATAAGTTTGTGATGGCCACAAAATTATTTCTAAAAATGTATTCTAAATTGTCTAAAAGTAGGTAGATATATTTTATAGCAGTTAGTGTTTTTCCTTATTAATACATGCTTGTTTTAGGAAATCTAGAAAATACTGCATAATGTCAAAATAAAAATATTAAACATCCATAAACCTCTGACTCACAGAAATTCACTTTTGGAACTTTGGTGAAATTAAACATTACAACACAGAGACCATATATATTTAAGCTTATTTATACATATACCATTCCATTATGAGTATTTCCTCAAGGAAATGGATTTACCTTAATTTTTATATTAATTTTGTAAATTGGAAAATTATGGATTTTTCTCAATATTTTCAGTTAAAAATGTACTTCAAATTCACCTGAAGAATTTTTCATTGATTTTTGTTGCTATGTATTTTATTAATTCAGGTTATATATACATTTATGAAGTCATTGGCTTGATGTTAATATCTCAAATAAAAATGCTATCTTAAGTATTATACAACATTACGTATATATATTTATTCAAATGCATATTTTTTTTATATTTTATCTTCCTGACAATATAACTTCACATAATATGTCCTGGTAGAAATTTTTGTATTATTTCAATAAAAATATATACCTATATCATTTATATATATATAATTGTATATTTTGTAATCCTATTTCCTTGTTCATCCTGCTTCTATATTCAGAATTAAGTGGATTAACCCACAATAGTAATTTATGTGTAAGCATTATGTAACTCAGAAGACAACAATTTTTTTTTTATCTCTACATCCTGAAAAAACTCCCCCAACATAGCCAATTGATAGTGACATGCGCTCAATTACACAAAACTTCAAGTACTTAAGTTCATGCCAGATAACAAAGTAGATAATCTGAAAATATCCCACCACAACTACCTGGAAATGACAGGAACAACATTAATAAGCATTTTAAAATGCACATCTAAAGTCCTTGAAAAGTAAGGGCTCCCAAATCAAGGGGAAAGTGAGAAATAGAGTGAGAGGCACATAAACCAATTTCCTTGGGAAGTTGGAGGCATAACTGATGATCTGGTAGGAAGCCAGGACCCTTGGAAAGGCTGCCTCAGTAGATCAGAAAAAAATTTCCACTAGCCCAGCCGGAGTAGAAGAAAGCTTGTTTGCCTTGATGAGCATCCTAGGTGGGGAAAAAATGGGTCCTCTGAAAATAAATGCTGCTTGTGCAAATGCCATTTGCATAAATGTCACTACTGCTTTCTGAGAACTCCTCCCTTCCAAAATCAGTTCCTCTTTCACTGAGGGAAAAGCTTGTCTGCCCCAGAACAAACATTCTCAAACTGATCTTGTGCATTCCCATTCATAACATCTCACTTAAAAGGCTATTGACCTGCAATAACCATTGATGTAGGTCAATAGAAACTCCATTGTGTACAACCAGAGAAATGAAAAGTTGTGCTGCAATTGTGTACAATGAATCCAAATGCATTCTGCTGTCATACATATCTAATTAAGATAAATAAATTAATTAATAAAAATAAGCTATTGAAAAAGAACTCAAAATCCAAATAATACATGCAGGAGTAAACAAATTGTGTACCTGGAAACTTCAGTTAATGGAATTCTAATAGATATTTTTAATAAAAATACAAATTCATTAAAGACATGAAAAGAAAATCGGGTAACTGTGGACATAAAAATGTAATTTTGGAAATAAATATCCAATAAATTATTATAAAAGGATACTTTAAATGGCCAAAGAAGGAATTTATGTGTTGAATATTCAGGTGAGTACATTACACAGAAGGCTGTAAAGGGAGATAAAGAATTAAAAGATGTAAAAATCCATTAGAAGGGCATGAGACAGAATGATAACTTTTACCAATGACTATTTATAGTTCCAAATGGAAAGAACAGAGAAGTAATATTTGAAAAACTAAGGACAAAAAAAATTTTCTATGACATGAGTGCTCCAAAGATTCATCTTCATATTCAAGAGGCACAATATTTTCCTAATTTGGTAGTTAAGACTACCTTCACTCTGATGCACTGGAGTTAAACTACAGAACTTCAAAAACAAGATCCCTTCAAAACAAACAAAGAATGTTAACAATATGGAGATGCTGTCAACTTGCCTTCTCAATCAGCACAAAAAAATGCACAGACATTGAGAAAATAGCTTCTGTTGTTGAGAGAAAAACATCCTCTCTCCTCCTGAATTCTGGAGCCAACTAAGTTACCATTTGATAGTGAGGAAGAGAGTAATGAAGAGTCTAGACGTTACCAATACTGATAATTACTTCTAAGAACTTTCTTTTAGGACTAAGGAAATCAAACCTTAAAGAAACAATTGAGAATGCAAGAAAGAAGGATGAACAAATTATAAACTGTGATTATATCCAAACAAGCACTGATTATGTGAAACAATGACAACAATGAGAAACAAAACAAAAGCCCACCCTGTATACATGTAGGATTGTTATAGAAAATTAGAAACACCTATAATGGGCAAAAAATAACAGTATGCAGAAAGAAAAATTGAATAGATTTAAAACTGTCTAAGATCTTGGGAAAGGGGTAAGAGATGCTGAATAACTCCAGAAATCATTTTGTCAAGTGTGGATGCTATAATTTTAACAATTCAAGCAATAAAAGGGAAAATAAGCTGAAATAGATAAACACTGAAAATATTGAATAAAGTTTCATCAAATTCTTTAGATTAAAATGGACATAGTTATTAATGTTGATATCTTACATAGTTTTAAAAAGTTACCTGTAATAATGCTAATAATTTTCCATTGGTCCTTACTTGTGTCAAGTATTTTTTGAAGCACCTTATATCTGGTACCTTATTTAGGAGTTAATCATAAAGACAGTATGAATTATGCTAACCCATTAAATTGGGAAAAAACATTTAATTTTATTCTTTTCTAGAAAGACACAACTTAATAAAACTGCATGAGGAAGATGTCAGAAATTTGAATGCATCCATAAATATTAAATAGACTCAATTTGGGAAGTTCAAGAATGAGAATGTCAATGTGGCATGGTTGAAAGCTGTACTTGAAGAAAAATGAGGTACTTCAGCATCATACTCTTCGGGAATACCTGTCCAAAAATTGGGTACACATGGGTTCACTGTCAAGCATGACTGGAAATTATAAATATAAATGCAGAATAATGACTAATTCTTTGAAGCGGGTGGAGGGCTGGTTGCCTTTGGCTCTAAAGACCAAGTTCTGCATGACCCAAGATCAACCACCTCACTTAGATGTCAGTGTGAGTGCCTTTTGCCCAACATGAAACATCATGCACAAAGATCAGAGGCAGGAAAACAATGATGGCTTATTCCAAAAACATGTACAATATGAAACAAATGGACAGAAATTTTAATTTAAGCACAAAGTTGTCAATTATAAAATTCTCTAAACTCTTCTACATGCTTGATACAATACATACATTTTAAACATCAAAAAATACAAAGATGCCCTGTTAATGTGTCAAAAATAAGTACTTAGACCAATAATAGAAACATGACTTTTCATTTCTAAAGACCTAACATTTTTAATCAAGAACTTTAAAATTTACATAACATTGCGATACTTCTGTTAATGAAGCAAATAAGTGAATAATGGGTTAATTCTTGAACCTTTATTTAAGTCATTAATGTTATGACCCTGCTATAAATAGCGGACCTCTATTTCACTTAGTTAAATTCAAAAGGCAAAACTAGTTGATCTCTCACCTTCTATTTAAATTAAACCTTGAATAAGAATAGTTTTATAATTTGCAATTCAAAATATATGGCTTTACTTTAGCTATACAAATATAAAATTCATTTCTTAAGCAAGTAAAAAGGTCTTGAATTTTATTAGCCTTATGTGTTACTAAGCAAATTCATCGGGTATATCAATTCCTTCTGTAAACATTTTACCAAGAAGATGAAAACAACAGTACTATTTCTTTGGGAGTTTGGCACCATATTTTTGAAAAGTATCTGAATGAATGTTCATGTCGTTTTCTGAAAACTCAGCATGACACTTTCAATCACAAATCTTGTAGTTTTAACTGATAGACTTTCTATTAGGTCATTGTGTTTAACCTCAAACACTGTAAGCTCCCTTGTAAGGAGAGATAAAACCAATTTCCTTTCAAAGTGAATGAAAAACTGATTTAAAAAAAATGTTCTTTTATCAAACTATAACCTATTGCTTCAGTTATAGAAAAATCACACACAGCAAAGTGTATAAAGGGACTCCATGAAATTATCATGACAAGAAGAATTGCCAAAACAATAGACATAAAGTGTCTATCTTCTTCAAGAATGATGTGAACAAATTCCAGTATAACTTGACATTTTCATGTACAAACTGTGAATTATTTTAAATCCAATATCATTGAGCGCCATATATATTCATAGGAAAATTGAGTCTTCCTACCTAAAACAACTTCATTGACATTGGCCATATTAACATGCTTTTCTGCTGACTTTTAATACTTCATTTTTTTCATTTTTTTTCCACAGAACTATACTGTTTAGTAAAGGTCACCACAAATTATAGCATGAAGTGAAAATAATAGGAAAAAAAAGGTCACTTTATTTCCATTATAAATATGTTGTAGTGCAGAAAAGTTACTTAAGATGAATATTAGATGTATTTACACTGACTGTCCTTTTTCTAATGATTTTAGGTGTATGATCAAGTGTGAACAATTTTGCTCCCATGCTAATAACTTCACTATGGAGGCATCTTAGAAGCACCCACAAAGAATCAAGAGAGAGAAGAAGAGAGGGGAAGAGGGAAGAGTTGTTGTAGATAGTTGTGGCTGGACAAGGCAGCACAGAAGAGTGGACACTTAATGTAAGCTGCAAAGATTAAGCCCAGTTAGGCAACCCCATGTGGCCAGAGAAAATATGCATAGGTGATAAAGTTATACTATTTTAAAATGCTAACTAGTACCCTCTTAGAAAAGATCATGTGGGCTGCCGCAGCCCGGTTGGCTGGGCAAAATAGACAGGGAATGACGAGCAACTTGTGTACATTGATACAGCAGGAGTGGGAGCCGTTTATTGTAGGACAGGAGGGGTATATATACATTCCACACAGCTTATCTTAATTAACATAAACTAGACACAGCAGTCAACCAATAAGGAATCTCCACACTTAATGGCTCGCTGGCGTTACTTCACAAACCACTCCCTCTGGCAAAATGCCAGGCACCATCCTGACTTGTTTACAGACCCTAACATTTTACAGACACTAACAATGTCAATGAACCTTCCCAATGGAGCAGAATTCCAGTAAAAGGAGAACATTATTATTTAAATGAAACCCTTTCCCCACTTCCCCAAAACAGTTAAAAAAAAAAAAGTTAGATAGTTAGATTACAAATATTTACTTCTAAGGAAATAAAAAATTTGAAAAGATTGTAAGGACTGTGAAAACAAAATTACAGAAAAAAGGAGATCCTTAACAAGTAGGTGAACTTAATGCAAGCATAATTAATCAGGCACATTTGGACTTCAGTGGTGGATTACTGCATGAGGAAATATATAGGAGATCATGACCTCATCAAACCCTCCACCTTAAGATGCCTCTTAGGTTAAGTTGAGATACCCGCAGTACCAAACAGAAGCAGGAATAAACCAGCCATCCACATGCCCAAAGGCATCCTAACTTCATTAAAATTCTTAAAAAGAACAACTTAGAATTGGAAAAATTTCTGGTCTCAAGGTTTTTAGAAGTTCAGTTTATGGTCAGCTGACTGCATTACTCAAGACCTGAGGTGAGGCAGAACATCACAGTGAAAGGGCACAGCAGAGGAAAACTCTCATTACTGGGAATCAGAAAGACAGAAACAGTAGTCCACAGCAACCTACTTCTTTCATATGCATCCCATGTGCCTATAATTACCATCCAGTAGTTCATTCAAATTACTAATCCATCAAATGGAATAATCCAGTGATGAAGTTACATCCTCCTGATCTAATCGTTGCTTAAAAGCCCTACCTCTGAACCTTGCTGTGTTGGGAACCAGGCTTTAAATACATGAGCTTTTCAGGGTTTATTAAATGTCCAAGTAATGATTAAATACTCACTTACATAAACTAGAACATGAAGCAGAAATAAAAGCGTTGAAAAGGGATCTGTACAATAGGAGAATAAATCTGAGCTGCTAGAGTTAGGAAAAGTATTTTTCTGTTTGGTTTTGGTTTTATTTGTTGTTGTTGTTGTTGTTGTTTTTATTTATTTATTTATTTTTTGTGGTGCTTGGAATTGAACCCAGGGTGTTGTGCATGTGAGGCAAGCACTCTATCAACCCAGCACTAGGGAAAGTTTTTAAAAATTTAAAATTACATAAATAATGGCATAATTAGAAACATGAGATAGTTTTTAAATGAAGGAAGTGGAGTATAAAATAATGAATATAACAAAAATGAAATGGGCATATATTAACAGTTTTAAAGGTTTGAGGGGAAAACAGCTATGACTGAATAAAAATGGATATCTAACATAAAACACAATTGTAATTTCTAAGTTGGGGATGAAAAAAGAAAACATGGAATGAAATGCTTTAAAAAGTAGAATTTAAAATCTTTCAAGATAAAATACTATAATCTGGTTATTAAAATGAAACATTGTCAATCAAGGGGAATATCTATATATATATATTTATCTGCTCAAATTGCAATCAGACTGAAATGCATTGTCCTAATGTAATTGCTAGTAGCACTCTACTTTTATTATCAGAAATGTTCAGTTTGAACAAAAACTTGTACATAGGTGGGTTGAGATCCTGAAAAATTTTAAGGAATTCTGTGCCCAAAAGCCTTGCTTTATAGAATCATTTTTAGATGATGAAGAATTAACTCACAACCAAAAGGTAGAAAATATATTTGAAGATAATTCTTAATCTGTGGAGAGTGGTGACTGGAATCAAGGTCTTTCTGATTGCCTTGTGACTGAGTTTGCACTCCGAACTTCTAGGTGTCAGATCTGGATGGCTCAGTTGCTATGGTGATGCCAGCTAGAAAACTCTGAGCAAAGGCTCAGAGTTATATCAGTCCAGAACTTGAGTTCAGGCACCAACTCCCAGGTATAGAAAATTCTGAGCATAACATGATAACCCTAAGGTCTCACCAGTTTTGCATCCTTCAGATTGCCTGTTTTGCTAAAACTTTCCCACAAATAACCTTTTGATGAAACCTACATAATAAATGTAATGAGCTAGCTCTGAGTCAGTCAGATGCCATCAGAGGTTGATCACCCACCTGGCCCCAGATTTTTCTCTATGTGTGTCTATTTGTCTTTTTTTTCATCCCAGATCACCCTTCATCCTATTTCTTTCTCTGAATTAACAACCAGGGATGAGAATTGAGAGGGCTATGGTAGTTGGTGCTTGAACAGGGACATGAGAGCCTCAGGCATTAATCTTCTTACATGAAGTGATTTAAAAAAATTCAGGATGGATTGATAAAAGAATATATTTTGTATATACATTGACAAGGTAGATATTAAATATACTAATAAAGATTGAATGTAGAGAAGAGTATGAGATAGTGCAATAAGTCTGATTTTCTTTCAGCTTCATATCTAGATTTTCAAAACCTGTTATTTAAAATTGATAATTCAATATTAGAACTAAGACTAACTAAAATCATATAATAAATAAAAATAAGTGAAGGAGGGAATGGAGGAGAAAAGGTGAGTTGTGCTATTTTTATCAATGGCCATGGTGGGAAATGAATAAATATTATATGTAGATATAAATATATAAGTATCATATAAATTAATGACAGAAAATAGAAGTTCTAAAAAACACAATTCTTCCCAATTATCAGAATAAATAAGTATAAGGGAAACAAAGCAAATAAAATTAATCACATAGCTATTAAAGAAGGAAAGCAACTGAAACAGATGGCAAAACAAAGTCTAAATTTGATAATTATAGTAAATTGACTAAATGTGCCTACTAAAAGATAAAGAAAATTGAGTTGGGTTCAAAAGCACAACCCAGTGCTATGCTGCATACGAAATAAAGTAGTTGGAAAAGGCAGAAATGGAAAGGAGAGCAATGATAATAAAAACAAAAAAGATAATAGAGGTTATATTCTAAATATAAAACAATTTGAATCCTGGCACTTTGTTATAAAGATGCAATCATTATTAATATCTGTGCAGCAAACAATTCAGCATAAAGTTTTTTAAAAACAACAAAAATGAGAGAATCAATTACAACACATTAAAAAATAGAGACCAATATTCTGAAGACAGAAACAGTGCATATAAAAGTTACAATACAAAATACTTAAATGTCTTTCAAATTTTAAATGCACATGCAATTTGAACAAGATATTTCACTTCTAGAAATGTATACTTGTAGCGTGTGTATACTTGCTCACAAAATATATGCACTGTAGCACTGGTATAATAGCAAACAGTTAGAAAGTTTCTAATGCAGGACTAGGTAAGTAAAACATGGCACTTTCATTTAATTTGACATTATTAGGTCTTTAAATTCAAAGTTAAGTATAATTATATAGAGCAATCTCCAGGAGATAGATAGATAGATACATAGATAGATAGACAGACTTTAAAATGAAAGAGCCATATGTAAGTGCTGGATTAGTGCTCAATATATGTTAGCTTCTGGACACTGCTAGGCTACATTTTTAAAAAGACCATATTTCCCAACCCTTTTGCTGTGGCAATACCATGTGACTACAAGTCCTGGGCTATAATAGCATCTATTTGTAATAGATCCAAATATTTCCAAGTATTTAATAGAATTCTAATTATATATGGGCAATGGATTAACCGTATAAAAAGCATATTTTCCTTTAATTGCTTCCGTGTGACTCCTTCTACTCTTCTGACCTGCAGTGGAGGAGGGGAGCTTGAGTTCTAGTTGGTGCCAAGAAGAAAGATGAAGACTGTCAATCATGTCTCTGAGTGACAGAACAGGGCAGAGCACCAGGGAACTCCCAGTGCCTGGCTGTTAACCCAGATTGAACATGCAATGCAATCAATAAAGAACTCTTTGGTTAACCATTGATTTACAGACTTGATTTCTTAGTGCAGTTTAGTATAGACAATCTGAATATGGGACAGAACAGTAGATAAAAAGTAATCATTTGTACAGCAAAGAAAAACTCTACTTATCAACATAGATATGTGAACTGAGAACAGGGTCAATAGTGCAGAAAATGTAGGGCTGGAGAAAAGAGGACGGAAGCACTTACATTTGAATTTGCTTTTTCACCTTTTTTAAAACCATTTCAAATTTACACATATCTTATTTCTGTATATATACTTTTTACGTTTTTCCTCAAGAGAAAAAAAGAAGAATCAATAGTTGGATAATTGTAGAACATAAAATACAGCTGCATCTCTTTGTGTTGATCATACCAAGTGTTAAATGTGAAATTATTAAAAGAACTACACTGCTACAGTCAAACTGGAAAGGTATCTACTTTTACATAATTAGCATAACGGTCTCCAGATTTCTATCCAGTGAGAGGGTATTTTCATCTGATACTTCAAGTCATGAAATGATTTGGCCAAGACAAAACAAGGCCCAAGCCATTGTTTCCTAAAATTTTTGTAGAATTTGAAAAATTGGAATGGTGAATATACAGATTCTGAAAAAAATGAAGGACCCAAGTAATAAGAAAGATGTCCAATTAAACCTAAGGTGTTATCCATATAACAAACTATAGCATTAATTAAAGTATATCAAAGCCATAATCATTAATATAAATATAAAGAAATCTTTGTAACACATAAAAGTGTCTACCCTTCTCACTCACAATGAAAATTAACATTTAATAAGTTCTCTTCACACCTACACATTATTTTTAGTACTTCTTCCTGAAGGGATAGTCAAAGACCACCTGATACTTGAAGAATGCCTTTATCACACACACAAAAAAAGACACAAAATGAAAAAATAGTAAAAATGAACTAGAGTCAGTAGAAACAATTCAGGAAGTAATTAAACATTATTGAATGAAATTAATATCTTTAGAGGAAAAAAAAATTCCTTTCTTCATAGCCTATGCAGCTATGAAGAAAGAACACACTATAGAGAGCTATCATCTAAAACAAAGTTAGAGATCAAGAAGCATTCATAACTTTAAAAACAAAAATAAAATTTAAAAGAATAACCAAACTGTGTAAGTTTAGGAAAATAAAATAGAAGGAGGCACATAGAAGCAAGTGAAGATTAGACACAGAGTGGGAAAGAATTACTAGGGTTTCTCCATCTACTGCCCCCTGCAGTCACTCAGATACTCCAGAGGCAGTTGTTAGAGAGATTTCAAGTTCTAAAACTCTAGTGTGTCAGTCCTCTGGTCTCCACCATTGGTAGTTGTGGATGACAGTTTGGAAATAACTATACTCTCACAGGTATGAATTATTATGAGAGCCCTCAAAAATATGCATGCCAACCGGGCTGGGGGTATCGCTCAGTGGTGGAGTGTATGCTCAACACACCTGAGGCTGAGTTCAATTCCCAGAACCAAATACAAAAAAAATGAAAAGAGTTTAAAGGCCAAAGCTCCACTTCAAATGTGTCACATATGTGTAGTGAACCGAACCACAGGGCAATCAGTTTGGTCTGATATTTTTGCTAGTTCATTCTAGTGGCTAAATATTTATGTCAACTGTGAGAGCTGCTAGAGTATATTTGAATTAGGAGCTGGGGTAGAAAAAGAAATACACAGTAACCATTATTAAAATACCCAAACACCTTCAAATTTTAAAATGACCATAATCACAAAGATTTACTTCTGAAAATAGAGATGTGAATGGACTGTATGTAATTTAAATAAAATTAATCTTTTGGATGCTCTTGTAAAAACTGAATGCCAGTTTAAAACTGTGCATTTTTTATTGAATTCCTCTCTCTCAATTATAGTTTCTGGTGACTTGAGAACATCTGTTCCCAGTAGCAAGGCAGAACAGTAATAACAGGACAACAGATCATTATAACCAACCTTGTCATATAGTTAATGTCAAGAAAGGCATCTAATTTCACATCCAGTACACTTCCCAGCATATGATTGATATGTCATGATTATAAAAAAATAATGATTTTTTGACATATCTTAAATTGAAAAGTTGTGTGATAAAACTCTACCAGTAAACTATACCAGAGAAGTAATACTTTGCAGTGACCCCAGGTTTTAATATTTTTAAAAATATGTAAGCACTTTACTACCTGGTGACCTTTTTTATTGATTCTATAGGAACCAGTTAATTAGGCACATACCAAATGCATCTTGATCAAAAAAATTATATACTTCTTTTTCACTTCTAGCTGCCTTTTAATCAGGAGTGGCCTAATAAAAGACTTTGTTGGCTATGTATAGCATCTGTCTTTCCATACAAATGTTTCAGAGCATGTAATAAAAGTAGATTGTATATCATCATCTTTATTTCTAATTTTTGAACTTTAAAATCTTACCATTTTAAAATTGAATTGATTAAAGATTCATATCATTATTAAGCAAATAGAAATATATATACAAAAGAATGAAGAGATAATAAACCTAATTTATTTCTAAGAACAGATAGTATGAGAGTTAGACTAGAGAAATTAAAAACAATTTTCACTACATTTCTATTCACTTATGTTAAAAATACATTTATTTATATATGTTAATCATGAAAGACCTTAAAAAACTTTAATGTAAACAGAATCAGTAATGTGGTATATGAATATCTACCTATGGATATCATAAATGCTTTTTACCAAATTAATTTCAAAAATAGAATCTGGTGTCTATGATTATCTTCCTGTTTCCTTTTCTTTTTTTTTTTTTTTGTCTTGTTTGTAGTATTTTTATATAAACAGTAAAAACTGAAGATAAAAATCAGAAATCTAGGGCTGGGGCTATAGCTCAGTGGCAGAGCACTTGCCTAGCATGTGTGAGGCACTGGGTTCCATCCTTAGCACCATATACAAATAAAATAAAGGCATTCCGTCCATCTCCAACTCCATTTTTTAAAAAATCAGAAATCTAGGATTATTTTGTGAAAAATAGAACAAAGAAAAAAGGGAATATAATATCCGTACTGGGGCAGACAAGGGAAGGGATAAAATATCACTTTTTGAGAACACTAGGGAAAGGACAAAGGGGTAGAATGATTCAAGTGTGAATCCTGCTATGTGTTTTTGTGCTAAGATATGTGGTTACCTTAATGGGGCATAAGTTACATTGTCCTGTTTATTGGTGAGGTGTTAAAGAGACCACCCAATCCAAAGAACACATTCAAATCATCTTAGTTAGCTATCATGAAGTGTTTATAAAACTTACCTAAATGATTTCTCACTTAACATATTTATATTTCTCGTGTTCCAAGGACAAAATAAAATGAATGTTAAGTAAGAAACACTTATAAAATCTCTCTCCCTCCCATCCCATAAAAACTGCTCTCCTGGTACTTCTTAGGATCCAATCTACAAATCACATAAGATTTTCAAGAAATTTTTCACCTGCCTTTTTTGAAAAGATTTGAACTTTGAGCCTAATTATCTGTGCTTGGAATGCTCATTCACTGTATCTTTGTATAAGTGTGGTTCCTTCTCAACAAATGATACCATTTTCTTCCCTGCCTGATTTTCTTATCAAACGTAACACCATCTAGTGGTCCTCTAACCCAGTACATTGCTTCATGTTCTTTAATGCAGTTTGCATTTTCTCAAATCATGTTATTTATTTGGTTCCATGTTGATTGTCTCTTCCTATGAGAACAGGACTAAATTAGTAATGTTTACCGTTGATAAACAATATTAACTCAGGCAATATTTTTCAGATAGGACTGGATGAACAGAGGGAGTTAGGGGTAAAGTGAATATATTATTTCACTCTTTGGTAGAAATTAGGGGTTAAGATACTGAGGGCTATCAAGTGATACTACCTTAGTTTGGATCCTGATTCATATCTACCATCCAGTTGGCCTTTAGTTTGCTAACACACAAGAAGGAAAAGAAATGTAACCACTATATAGGATTACAGTTAATTCAAGTAAGTTGTTATTATTGTTAGTGTCACAAAAGAACTTTAAAAAATGTTAATTATCTCTACTATTAACCACAAAAAAGAATTTTATAGACATACTGATATGAAATATATATTTTAAAAATTATCAGAAAAATCTAAAGCAAAAGAATTGAGGCTAGTCTATGGTTCAACTCACTGAAGACTTTTGAAATGACACATTGTACATTAACTGTACATTACTACGTTAATGTGACATTTGAAATGACAAATTCTACATGAACTGTAAAATGCAGAGAACACATAGAAAATCAATCAATCTATCTATCTATAATGCCCTTGAACTTCAGGAAACAAAAGAAAAAAATCAAACTGGGAGTTCAACCACCCATCTAAATATGCATTTTTTTCATCTACTTGTGAAATTTCATCACAAAAGCTCAGAAAAGAAAGCAAGATTATGCATATTCATATAACACTTTATTGGAGATGATAAATGAAACATAGCCACAAAACCATTCATTGAATATAACATGACTATATTTCTTTCCATACTACCTGACAACAAAGATTACCACGCAAGATTCTTATGTTGATAAGAAAAAACAAAGTCTAAATTTATGAATGAAGGCAAAATCAAAATACATAACTTATAAACATCAACTGGTATATGATTTCAATGTGCTTCTCTGTTTTTCATTAAGAAATACATAATAAAGTCCAAAATCTTACAAGAAGATAGATAGTTGTTCTGACTCACTGATGATTTCAGTAATTTGGCTTGGCAATGCTTAACAATTGAAAACAAACACTATTTTTATATTTAAATGAGTTTTCTAAGTAAAACATAGGTAGTCTTCAAGACTATTTTGTTTAACTTTTTGGTTATAAAGCAATAGAATAGCATTTTAATTAATGTTCAAACTACTTTTGTTCAAAACCTTTAATGTTTGTGTAGTATATCAAAGTGATGGGCCTTCGATGATACATTATGGCAATAACTTATCACAAAGACAGCAGTTTGATTATGCTGTACATTAAATATACCACCACAACTTGTCTTTCTGATAGCAATGAAAAAAAGAATCTAGCACAAATTCTTATCTGGTTATATGACTTTTCTTTAACTCCAGAAACCATTTTTCAGTCTCCCTCACAGTCACTAGACACACTGCAATACACAAACATATGCACACATCTATTCCTGACTGAGTACATGTTTATACATGTTATAAATATAACTCAGAAAGAATTTAACCTAATGGGAAAGCAGATTCAGGTGAACAACTTGATAAGAATAAGTAGATCAAGAGAAAAACAAAAAGATAGTTAAACATATGTTTGTGCATGGTTTTACAGATAATAAAAATGATTCACGACAATGGTTAAAAAATATATAAAAATACAAATCACAAAGAGGAAAATAATAGTTATCCATACTGCCACCAGCCATAAAAAAACAAATATTATGATGTATTCCTTTCTTTTAATCTTGAATTATTTCTATGAACTCTTCCATAAATATATAATAAATATAAAAGGTAACAGATTTAAAGCACAAAAATTATTACATCATAAATATATCCTATGAATACTTCATAGATACATATTACATAGCATATGTAAACGTTAAAATAATTCATTTTGTCTTCTGTGAACTATTATATATCTTTTTTATTACCAAATATATATTTTCTACCAACTCTTATGAATATATAATTTATACAGCAGTTATTTAGATCTAAAGCACAAAAATGATTACATCATAAACACATAAATATTCTATCTATGTAAGTAGATGTAAATGTTAAAATAATTGGATTTATTCTCTATGTACTATGTAATAATATGACAATTCTCATTTAAAATTATAAGTTCCTTTTTAAACAAATATGCATAGGTAAGACATTTTTCTTAAATGTATTAATTTGTAGTTATCAAATTTCCAAATTTAAGTCATTTAAAAAAGCACCGTTCACATTTAACATGAACTAAGAATATTTTTGTTTCTGTGACTTAAGTTTATATGTATATTTCTCACTATTTATTTAGAATAACATACCAGTAGTAAACTTGTTTGAAGATAATGAACATGAATGTGAATTTCTTTCTAGAAATGTTACTGAATACACATTTGCATCATTAAGTTTCAGTTCTCTGTAAACAGATCCTGAAATTGATCATAGGTTGTCAAAAGATAAAAGTACTATAAATTTAAAGATGTAAGTAGCTTTTATTTGCAATTGTAGAGTGGGGCTTATTCTCTCCTATAGAATGAGTTTTCTAATTTTTAAAAATTTATCTGTTCAAGAAAAAGATTCTAGAACTAGGCAGCATGTGAAATCAAAGGTAGTTAGGAATGCTCCACCCTACCACATGTGCAGGTTATATTTATAACCAGAGAAGCAACCTGATAGGCTACAGTTATAATTTTTCTATGGTTATGGTTGTGTTTGACCTCTGGCTCACAGTTCACAGTTCACAGGTTCACAGTTGCTTGGTTACAAGGGTATATACTGATGTTGTGTTTTAACTTGTTTACACATCAAGCACAGTTCACCATATACAGAGATTCCTGGGCCAAATCTTATTATCCAAGTATAGAAGCTAGTTTAGGCTAAATTTATCTCAGTTTAACAATTGGCACAAAAGAACTGAATAAAATGGAAATAAGGAATAAAAGGCGGCATTACGGTTTGCATGAGAGGCGTCCCTCAGAAGTTTCTGTGTGAGACAATGCAAGAAAAATTCAATTGGTTTGAGAGACTTAATCCAATCAGTGAATTAATCACCTGATAGAATTGAGTGTTAACTGAAGGCAGATGGGGTGTGGGTGGAGGAGGTGGATCACTGGGGGTGTGACCTTGGGGTATATATTTTGTATCTACCAGGGAAGTCTCTCTGTTTTCTGATCACCACTGAAGCCTCTTTGCTCCACCACACTCTTCTGCCATGATGTCCTGCCTCACCTCGAGCCCTTAACAAATGGAGCTGGCTGTCTATGGACTGAGACCTCTGAAACGGTAGGTCCCCAAGTAAATGTTTCCTCCTCTTCAATTGTTTTGGTCTAATAAGCAGATATGTCATTTCAAGATTACTTTCCTTATAGGGTTAAAACACACAGAACTTCCATATTACCTGGATTTAAGTTGACTGGAATTTCCAGTGTTTTTGAACATTGGCCTGTTTCAAAGTTCAGTTTCATTGCAGGGTTTGGTGGTCTTCTGGGGCCTACTTCAGGCACCTGTTCATAGCAATGGCCTCCCTGAGTGCAGGGCTTTTGTTAGGAATTCACATTTGAGAAAGGAAGAGTCTGGCAACCAGATGGAACAAAGAAGTTGATCAGTAGTGTAGGGCCAACTTTCTCTTTCTTTTTTCCTTTTTCTTCTTGCCCTTTCATGGTCTTTCACCTTTTATCCTTCCAGTAAATTCATTCAATTATTTATTTTTAAAAATAGATCACCTATTAAGAACATTAAACTTTTCTCTCAGGTATCTTGTGATTAAATGCACTTGGCCCCTTTAGTATTGTTAATAATCAAATCTATTTTAAGGAATAGTAACTAAACTTTAACAGCATTTCTTCCCACAAAGAAACATACTCTCTCCTCTGTTATTGGTCTTGTCTCCTCATTACTGGTTAAGAGCTTGCAGTTTTCTCATGAGAGTCCCACACATTTAATAAGTTAATTTCATAGCATTTCAGAATATTTTGCTCTTATAAGATAGATTCATTTATCTTATATTCATACTTGCTTATAAATAAAAATGTCTGGTTTTTTTGCATATTTTAACTATTTTACAGTAATTAGTTACTGTTTTGAATCATTTCTGTATTTGTTCTCATGATTTTTTAAGTATCCAGGCTTGGCATGTATAAACTTCAATGATTCTTAAACATCAATTGTTTGATAAAATTTAATTCAATACAGCCTGATACACTAATGGAAAGAGATTTAGGAGAGCACTTGGGGAAAACAATGGATACAGTTTGCCTTTCTGAAAGAGGTGAATTTTTGTTGCCAGAGGTTGAGACTCTAGCAGATTATATTTTCCAAACGTGGAAGAGTAGTTTTCTTGTTCCTGATGCTCTTCTCTGGAGTTTTCTATTCCTTCCTCAGGAGTTGGGGCTATAATTCCTCCCTTTGCTCATAAGAGGGATGTTGTTATGTTCACTTCCATAAGTACCATATGAAATAAGTGATTCAGACTGTCCTGGCTGGTGTATAAAATATGCTTTGTTTTCACCTGGCACTTTCTCTTGGGATTTTCCACTTAGAAGTTACTAAGGAAGCCCATTCTATGTGGAAAGGTGTTCTAGTCAGTAGTCACTGGTAAAATGCATATAAGAGACAAAAAGTTTCTATTTCTATATTTTAATGCTTTGGATCTTACATTTATTCTACCTAATATGATATATTTTCTTTATTTCTGTCCAAATGGTATATGTTATTACTGATTTTTTTAACAAAATTCAGGTGACTCTCTTATAAAGTATGAGTTGAATTTTAATTTTCAATCTGACCTGACTGCTATGAATCTACAATTGAGTTTCATTCCCTTACATAATTTAATATTTTTAATAATTTTATATTTAGTTAAATTTTTTATATTTACTGTATGAATTCTATTATTCTATTATTGTTGATTTTAATGTATCCTAATCACTACATTATATGTTTAATTTACTAGAAGTTATATTCAATTTTAAAAGAACACATACTTACCCCTCTGTTCTAATTATTTGCGTAAATATATAGATAATACTTACTGATTCTCAACTCTATTTAAAATGCAGAAATCAGCTATTATTTTTTGATTCATGATGCTAAGTATTTAATAATAGGTGAGTTGACCTTCATCAGAAGCTTATGAAATGTATATCATTTTTTATTTCCATTTATCTGAGAGAATAAGTAACTTGCCTCATATTAAATGAGAAAACAGGGATTCAAGTTAAATTTGTCAAACTCCTAACTACAAGTTCTTAACCACAATGCACACTCCTGCTATAAATTATACTTCTTCATCTACCCAACTTCATTTTCTCGCTTGGATAATGCTGTATCACACACCTAGACCAAATTTATGTCACCCCCTCAAAATACACACATATTTCTTTCTGACATTCCGAACAGCAATTGCTCCTCATTGTATTACTCGTCTGTGAATATTTGTAATGATGCTTTATAACTTGTAGTTTTACTGCCTGATCTCTAACTATATTGAATCAAGCTTACTCCTCTGCATTCTAAGTGTTGGCCATGTTATTTAATCATAATATCTATTAAAGACAGATCACGGGTAAATTTTATCAGATAAACAAATGAATGGATGAATATATTGTATAATAAACACTAGAACTACCCATCCAAAAGAGGCCTTGAATATGTCTGTGATATAAAGTAAATGTGCTTTCTGTATTTAATACTTGTGTTTTATAATTAAATCCAAATTGAACCAAGTTAATATTAGTCATTGTTTTATGCAGATAATATAGACATAATTGCTATGTTTGGGAAGATTGATTAGGGTAAAAGAACTATGGAAAATGTACTAGGATGTATGAAAGTATAATGGAATACAGTACCAATACATTCTGACCAACAGGCTATCAGGGTCTTAGTGAACAGGATCCCAGTAAAAGCTGTAAACTATGGCATGAGTAAGGGAAAAGAAATGAAGTTCCTAATTCCAAAACCTCTATGGAATTTTCATTTTCACTTTCATCACCATTAATGGCAGAAAAGTTGACCTTCCAAAAGATACAAAGTATAAAATCCCAGGGGAATGGTAAATGTATTGTAAGACTCTAGAAGGGATATTGCAGGCATCTATTTTCTATCAAATCCACTGGCAAAGATCACTCCCAGTTAATAATATTTATTTTGTCATATTCAATCATAATGCTATATTTCAAATACACTGGCAAAGATGACTTCCAGTTAATAATATTTATTTTGTCATATTTAGTCATAATGCTTATATTTATAGTGTTGAAATTGCAATTATGATGTTTATATTTTAGAGAATAGATGATACAAAATCATATTCATTGAAATTATATCCCATTAAAGTAGAAGGCCTTAAACTAACTTTTGTAAAACACTGAACAAAAGCCATTAAAACTTGTCATTCTTTACTTCAAATTTTAATATTATCACCTTCTAAAAGCCCTTCAACTTCCATGCACTCAATACTCATTTGTTATGGACTGGTTGTGTTTGATTCTCCATGTAGATGATAAACTCCTGAGAACAAGAATTTTGTGATCTTATTATGTACATATTACTTTGTTGAGATTAGTATCTTATAATCATATTATCAGTGAGTCCTCAAGTTTCAGTTTACAACAAGAAAAAAATAGCTAGTAATCATGTTTTAGTGTAAACATTTGTTGTTATCATCATCTCTAATACTGCTTTTGCCACTTCCCACAAGTTTCATTATGTTTTGTTTTTATTTTCATTTATCTCAAGATATCTTCTGATTTCCCTTTTTATTTTTTGACAAATATTGTTCAAGAATGTGGTGTTTAATTTTTCCACACATGGAAGTTTTCCAATATCCCTTCTGTTCTTCACTTCTATTTTCATACTTCCATGATTAGAAAAATATTAAATATGATTTCCTTCTTTCTAAACGTGTTGAGTCCATTTGTGTCCTAACATATAATCTACTCTGGAGAATGTTCCATCGGCACTTAAGAAGAATGTATATTTTATTTCTATTGAGTATTTGTTAGGGTAAGTTGGTCTACACTGTTGCATGCCAGCTATTTCCATATTGATTTTCTCTCTGAATATTCTACCTATTCCTGAAAGTGGTATATTGAATTTTCATTCTACTATTGTGTTGCTGTCTACTTCTCCTTACAATTCTGCTAATATTTACTTTATATATTTATATGCTTTGACATTGGGTAGTAAATATTTATAATTATTATATCTTTCTAGGGAATAGATTCTTTTATCATTATACAATGTCTTTGTCTTTAAGATCATTTATACTTAAATTAGGTTTAGTATTTAAGTTGAGTTGCTACAGCACATTTTTTGTGAACTATTTACATATAGTATCTTTTGTTATTAACTTTTAGTTTAGGTGTGTCCATAAACCAAATGTAAATTTCCAGTAGACAGAAAATAGTTATATCTTGTTTTTTTTTTTTTTCAACTACTTGCCTACTCTTTTACTTAATTGGAGAATGTAATCCATTTGCATTTAACATAATTATGTGATTAACTTACTTTTGTCATTTTCTTGTTTTTGTTTATCCTTTAGTTTTTCTTCCTTTTCTTCTCTCTTGCTATCTTCCTTCCTGTCATAGTTTCTTTTTTTTTTTTTTTTTTTTTGTAGTGATACTCTGTGAGTCATTTTTCTTCTTCTTCAGTAGGACTTCTTTGTATGGTATCTATTTGCCATAAGTCTTACATAAAAATGTAACTGTCTATTTTAAGCTTATGACAAATTAACTTAAATTGCAGCTATAATTCTACTTCTACTACAATCATGTTGTTAATAATGTCACAGTTTGTAGGTTTTATATTATGAATCGATTAACAAGTTTTTTTAGTTATGTTTATTAATGCTTTTGTCTTCTAAGCTTTATATTTAAAGCAACAGTGATTTACATACCACTATTATAGAATGAAAGTATTCTGTTAGTTTATATAGTTACCTTTATATAATGAGCTTAAAGCTTTGTAAGCTTAAATGTTGCTATTTTGTGTCCTTTCATTTTGACTGAAGAACTTCCTTTAATAATTCTTGTATGTCTGTATGCCGGTTACAATAGGGACAACAAACTTGCTCATTTTTATTTTTTTGGAGGGGGGGTTGGGAAAGGCTTTTTCTTCATTTTTAACGGAAAAAAATTGGTATAATTGACAGTGTGTGTTTTTTTTTTAATTTATTTTGTTTGTTTGTTTGTTTCAGCAATTTTACCATATCATCACAGTCCTAACTGGCCTACAGGGTTTCTGCTAATAAATTAGTCTTACAGATTCCTTATACATTACAAATGGCTTTCTTTTACTGCTTTCAAAATACTCTGTCTCTAACTTTTGACAATTTGATTATAACCTATGTCTTTTTTGGATGTAGACTTCTTTGGATTTATCCCATTTGGGATCTTTTGGGCTTTAAGAATCTAGATATTCACTTTCTTTTCCAGATTTGGGATGTTTGTACTCCTCATTTCTTTTTTTTAAAACAATATCTTTATTTATCTATGTGGTGCTGAGGTTCAAACCCAGGACCTCATACATGTGAGGTGAGCGCTCTACCACTGAACCACAAACCCAGCCCCTATACCCCTCTTTTCTTTACATACACTTTCCAACACTTTCCTTGTTCTAGGATTTTCATAATGCACACATTGGTTCTCTACATAGTATACCATGAGTCTCACAGACTTTCTCTATTCTTTTTCATTATTTTTTTGTTTTGATTCTCTGACTGGATAATTTCAAATGATGTGTCTTTGAGTTTGGTGATTGTTTCTTCTGCTTGACCAAATCTGTGGTTGAAACTCTCTATATAATTTTTCAGTTTAGTTATCGTAAACTTCTAGAATTTCTGTTTAGTTCTTTTTAATGTTTTCTGTCTTTTGTCAATATTCTCATTTTGACCATGTATTACTTCTCTGGTTTCATTTACTTTTCTCTCTGTGTTCTCTTATAGATTATCATTTTGAATTCTTAGTCAATTCACAGGTCTCCAATTCTTCAGAATCAATTACTGGAGTTTTGTTTTGTTCTTTCGGTAGTTTTGTAGCTCTTCAATTCATTTTCCTTGTACCTTTGTGTTGATATCTGTGTATTTGAAGTGCAGTCAGCTTCTAGTCTTTAAAGATTTTCTTTCACAGAAAATGACCTCCATGATTAGCCTGGCTAAATATTATCAGAGTGTCTAAAACCTTATTCATAAACATACCACTCTAAACCTCTCCCTTCTTGGTGGGAATAAATCTCAGGATTTTTATTTTTGTCTCTAATAAGTCCCGAAAAATCATGTCAATTATTGAGAGCAGAGGCACTGCATTGAAATTCTGGCACATTGGGGAAAGTTCCATTACTTTACTTCTCTCCTGAAGTAGATGTTTTAGGATTCATGCTTTATCCTAATCCCACCAACCTAAGCCAATTTCTGAGATTCCTGCTTTCACCTAAATAACTATGCTGGCTACTGAGAGCCACACCAGTATTTAGAATCATACTGCCTACTGAAACCATTAACTGAGATCTGTATTGCCAATCAAGAACCACAAAGATGACTAATATTCACTCCATCAACTAAGATCCAGGCTGGCTACTAAAGACCTACCCCAGCGGCTAAAAACCACCTCTATTTTTCTTTGTTCTTCTCTCTGGGATTCTATGCTCCTTCATTATTATATTATAGAAGAAGCAAGACAAAAGGAGGTCTTTTAAGCAGTGCCCCAAGGGCTGGAGATGTTGGATGCACACTTATTCTTTCTTTCCCTCATGAAAGAAATCAGAATTTGAGGGTATCTCTCTTGGTACTAAGCTGTGTTGACTTGAGGAAGTGGCTTTTGTGGGTAAAGGGAAACTGCTCTTCTTCCCCCATTTTAGTGTGGTTGTTCTTGGACTTGTGGTTCTTCTGAGGGGTTTCAACCTTTTAACTGGATCTGGAATTCTCATAAAGAGGTTTAGGTACATATATGGGTTAAATTGATGTTTTTGTTGGGGGACAAAGATTGGGACTTCCCAATCTATCATCTGGCTAATGTCACTCGACATTGATCTCCTTGCAAACTATTCTACAACTTGAATGTCACCACTACTATTCTTATTTTCAAAACATTAATTTTGAGTCAAATTTTCTTATTTCACTTTCCTTTGTTAGGAAAGTAAGAAGAATAGCTCTTTCTAATACAGATTGGTGAATCTGAAAGTCAATTTTATTCCAAAGAGGGAATTTAAAGATTAAAATTATGACAATCTATTTTAAAAGGAATGAGTTTGAATATACTTCAAATCATAAAACAAAGGCAACTGTTTATTCTGGTTTCATATAGGTCCAAATACCAATAATACTTCTCTTATTACATTATTTACAGATGTGCTTCTGCAAATTATATTGAAAGTTAGAATCCTGAATCAAAGAATCCAAGGTAGTATCCATAGCAGCCAAAAAGAAGAGCAGAGGGACAAATGGTACTTGGTCAAAAAGAACCCTAAGGAATATCTGAGTGATCTCAAGTTTAAGAGCCCATTAAGCCTATAGAGAATTTATCTCTTAGGATGGATGGTCAACATAGAGTCATGATTAGTAAAAGAACATTGTGTGTGTGTGTGTGTGTGTGTGTGTGTGTGTGTTTTGTTCTTTTTAGTTATACATGACAGTAGAGTATTACTTGACTTATTTATATAACCACAGCTATACAATTTGTGTTGATTAAAAAATTAATCCAAAAAGTATTCTCTTTTCTGTCCAAAGTATACATGCTTATCAAAATTAAGTAAGACATTAACCTAAGCTAACTAATTGGCATTAGGAACTGCCACAGTGTTGATGAAAGCAAAAGAATTAGGCATGTTGAACTTTTCATCTTGGTATGAGTCTTGAGAAATCTGTGATAGCTAGGTATTAAAGCATAAGGACAAACAGACTTATAAATATGAGACAAAATTTTTATGCTGCAATATTCTAGTTCCTGTATAACTACTTAAAACAAATAAATAAATGCACTACTGTAAATTAGCTTTTGTTGCATAAAACACTACACTAATACATAGTGCCTATAAGCAGAACACAAGTATTATTTCTCATATTTTGTGGATTATTTTGTTGATTCTCCTGGTTTGGTCTTGGCTGAATGGAACTTAATGGATTAAGGGCCTCACATATTGGTTGGGATTCCCAGGACAGGTAAGGTCTCTTTCCATGTGGTCTTTTATTCTTTTTGTTTGCATGGTGGAAGGAGAATTCCCAGCAACAAGAAGGTGCTGGTGAGGCAGATCTCAGTTGCATCACATTTGCTAATAATCCATTGACACAAACAAGTCTCTAAACTGGAACTTTCTTCAAATAGGCTTAGCAGCACAGTCGCATTTTAAATGAATATATAAGGAGGAATCTGAGACAATTTTGATCATTTTGGAATATTACACAGTATTTTAGAGCCAAAGAAAAAGTTCACTTAGATTTAAGATGTTTTTTCAAGTAGAGGGTTAAATAAATGAAATTTAGTATTAAAAATGCATAGTCAATTTAGTTTCTCACTTTTAATGGATTATACAGGAAACATCTTACATCTGAACCAGGATCACGGTGTAAACCTAAGTGCACAGAAAACCTTGATCACCCACTTGAGAAGGCAAAACATTTATATAAATGTTTATCAAAGCCCCTGTCACCTCTCAGTTTCAAAATGGCACCAGAGAACAGAATGAGATTGGAAATAACTTGAAATTCATTTTTTTTAATATACAAATAACTCAGTCATGAATGGGCACCTCTAAAACTTATAGGTGCTAAATTTATAGGTGGATTTCTGCATTATTTTCCAAAATGATATATTCTAATACTTAAAAAAATTCCAAAAGTAGTCATAGAACACTCTAAAGACATAGATCATTATGGAATATTATTGTTTTAATATCCATCAGTTATTTTATTTAATATGTAATAAAAAGTAGTGATAATATCCATAGATATCTGATATTGCTCTTTTCACATTTAGGATAATTTGTTGGAATCTTGTGTCATTTGATGACTCAACAATGCTTTGTACATAATTAATTGCAATCTCAGCTACCATATCATCTTCATTATTGGTCTGGTGGAGTAGATGTCACAGTTTAGCGCTTATTCTAAATTTATGGGTAAAATGTTCTGCACTAAGGACTTCTAGCATTCCATATGAAAATTCAATTTGAATAACAGTAGCTTACAAATGCAATTTTTTCTGCATCACTAAAAGGTAAATAACATCATTTGACTTCAATTAAATAAAGTGACACTAAAAACTTTGTAAGCAAAAATATAACAATAGAAATACATTAGGATGGAAATTTATAGTCACACCATAACTTATGCTTTAGAATATATTATAATAAGTGTCAGCTGCCACAATTTCGTTCCTTAAAATGCAAAACAAAGTTTACTCACTAAATTCATAACAGAAAGGAATCATGGAAAATTACACTTCTTTACAATGTCTTATTACAGTATACTTTCAAATTAGATGAGTTTTATTTAGGTCAGGATCCCAAAAAATGTAAAATGCCTGAAAAAAACAGATACATTCATAGCTAGAGGGTATTGTTATATGAGAATGAAATGATTAGATCTCTAAATTACTTCCATATTTAAATTTAGTTCAATTAAATATACTCTTGCAACATCTCTGGTATTTTCAGTAATTTTCCCCAGTTATTATAAGAAACAGAAAACCAAGAAAGAATTCTGTGCAGGGCAGACCCAATCATATTGTATTAAGTCTTTTGACCACAGGGGGATGGTGGTGGTGGTGTTCCATCACTTCCTCAGACACCCTATTTTAGAATCTTATGCAGTTCTGAGGCAGATGCCCTGTGATTCAAGGGTCATCTACCATGACAAGCATGGTCCTTCTAACATCAGTATGAGTCTGAGAGCCTAGAAACTCTTGATTGAGTCCAAGTTCTTCCTGAACTCTGTGATCATCCTTTGAGGTCACCATCCACCTACTTAAATGACTCTTGTAATCATCTCCCCTCTGAGAAAACTACTGGCCCTCTGGCTTAGAGCTCTGCTGGATGCTCAGGATACATTCCCTATACTCTGAAACCCAAAAACATCTCCACAGTCACCATCACCTTTCACACCAAATTGGAATACTTTCTAATTTTAGCAAAATCTTCCCCACTTTGTGTGCTTAAGATATTTTGTCTATGCCCCAATCTTCTCATATCTCTAGAAAAATCTTACAGAAGTCTTCTGTATTCTATTGTGTTTCAAAATTATCTCAAAATAAAAGCACAGTCCTAAGAATTTGCTTATGTTGGAAAGGACAATAGGGGAGTAAGAATGGTTAGGGGAAAATACAAGGAAAAAAACACACCACCCAAATATCTTATATATTTAGCAGATAGAAAATATGGAAGCCCAAGGGCTACAAATACAGAGAAACTGATCTAACAGGGTCAATCCCCTAATATTTTGAAGATTGAAAAAGCATTTAAATTCCCAAACTATAAGACAAATTTAAAACTTAACAATGGCCTATGTTTCTGACACACTTATACAATAAGCAACCTTTCCACATTTCTATTGATGCTTTCTATTTTAGTCAGATTTTGCATCTGTATGAACAAAGACCTGACAAGATGATTTAGAGGAGGAAAAACTTATTTTGGCTCCTGGTTTCAGAGATTCAGTCCACGTTTGGCTTACTCCATTGTTCTGGGCCTGAGAAGAGGCAGCACATCATGGTGGAAGCATGGTAGAGGAAAACTGTTTCCACTGTGGCAGCAAGGAATTACATAAAGAAAGTGGTGAAGAGGCCAAAGGAAAAACAGCCCTTCTTGGGCATCCCTCCTGTGACCCACCTCCTCCATCTAGGGGCCCCTGCCAAGAGTTACCACTCAGTTATTCAAACTAGGACAGACTAATTAAATTATAGCTCTCACAATCTAATCACTTTATCTCTGAACATTCCTGCATTAATAGAAGTTTTTGGGGAACACTTCGTATCCAAACTATGACACTTTCTTAAAATCTTTTATTTTCAGGTTTGTCTCCTAAAAAGAAATGGCAATTTTTGACCACCGATGTGGCCCTAATATTTTGAAGGGAATACTCTGAGAGTAGCTACTCCAAGACTAATTAGGGGTTTATTGCTATAAGTCAGGGAAGAGGCAATATGAAGTTGATCAAAATGGTGATGTTAAAAGAGTAATAAATGAATTCTAATCAGACCCTAGATCAATGACTTCAAGATTGATTAAGATCCTATACTCGAGATGGAATATGAAAACATAGCCTCTAGATTCCTCAATGAGTGCCTGGGTAGATAGTGGAGTTGTTTGCTCTAATAGGAAGCACTAGAACTTCAGATGTGTGAGTAGACTTTATGGTAGTTTGGTGAAAGATATGTTTATATATACATTTCATGTTTCAATGGCATTTCAAGTTGAACATATATTTAATCACTTTCTATATATTGTCTATTTGCTAGCGAGTTCCAAATTTAAATGTTGAATATTTTAGTTAGCTTTCTCACCACTGAGACCAAAGACCTGAAAAGAAAAACATTTTAGAGGAGGAAAAGTATATTTGGTGCTTCAGAGGTCTCAATCCATACACAGCCGGCTCCATTGCTCTGGGCCCTATGTGAAATAGAACATCATAGCAGATGAGTGGGGTGGAACAAAATAATTCAGGATATGGCACCAAGAATCAGAGAGAGACTAAGCTCAGCAAACAAAATATATACCCTAAAGGCACACCTCCAATAACCCACCTTCTCTAGCTATATTCTACCCCCTTGCAGTTACTACCTAGTTAATCCCTATCAGAGGATAAATACAGTGTTTAGGTTAAGGCTCTCATAACTCAATCATTTTGCCACTACTTTCTATAATGTATAACTACTTTCTTGTATTGTTTCACACTTGGCTTTTGGGGGGAACCTCCTTTCTTAACCATAATATCGAAACTTGACATTTTTGTGGAATTTAACATTGCTCTTAGACTTGACACTAAATATAAATATATATGTATATACATATGTGTGTATAAACATAAACATAAACACTCATACATGTGTGTATACATGTATATGTGTGTGTGTGTGTGTGTGTTATTAGCATGTAGAAAGTAACTAAGTTTATATAAGTGGATAAAATCACCTAAGGAGAGTATAGAATGAATTGGCAGAGGATGAGATAAATTTTTACAAGATCCAGAGCCAGAGAACTGGAAAAGGTCCTTACAAGATGTGACTGACATGTATAAATTGCTTTCCTCTTTCCAGACTGTGCTAAGACTATTTGACACATTATTTTATTTAATCCCTTTAGCAATGATTTAGGCAATAATGATATGTGGACACAGATATTTAATGGAAAATGATATAATGATGTCTAAAATCAGAAAGAAACTTCTAGCAGTCATCTCTATAGTATTTTCTTTGTCTTTGAGAAGAAACACAAATAAGAGAAACTGGAAAATATTTACGTACTCTGCAAACATCTTTTATATTTCCTGGAAGTCAGAAATTCTCACAGCTAAAAAACAGCATGAGAGCCAGGCTAAGCAGACAATTGGGATGCTTACAGGATATTTAAGGTTTTAAATGTCAGTGTATTTAATTCAATTCTAATCTTTCTCAAGCCAAATCATTGATTAATAGATACTTAGAAGGTTTTCCCATCCATATCCTTGCTAAAATCTTGCATTCATTTAACAGTACTATGTATTTATAATGCAGGTTATTGGTCAGAGAGAAAATTATAACTTTTTCTTTTCTTCATTCTATCGCATTTTTATAAAGTGTTTAACATTTTTAGTAATTGCTTTACCTGTATGTCTTCCCCATTAAACTATGAGCACATTAGGGATTAGAACATATCGTACTCATCTTGAGTATCCAGAAGTTAAAATAAGATATGTTTTTAAATGTAATTCTACATTTTAAAAAGTTACATACTTATAAAACTACATTTTTAAATAATTTTTGAGGATTAAATCAGTGACTTCCAATGGATATTATCTTTGAGACCATGGCTTAAAGGAGTAAAACCACAGGTTTGGGGGCAGATGCAGGTTGAAATGCCTACTATAGTTCAGACTCCTTGTTTCTATTTTCCTCTTTTTCATCTTAGATACCATGGTCCATTATTAAATCACTTCATACCAAAGAACCTTGATTTCCTTCCCTCTGCTGAGCTCTATCAAACCAAATACCTCCCTTTTCCATGCATTCACCTACAAAACATGCCAGACAAAAATTGCCCAAGTAAGCTTCCTGATTTTAACTTTGAGTTAATGATCGAAAAATTTCAAATGTGCATCCAGAATATGCAGATAGTCATTGTTTAGCTAGTAAATCAGATGTACCATTCATTTATTTTATTTCTTACCTTTTCTATCTTAATATCACCAAATCTGTAATAAACTAGCACATAGAAAGTTTACAAACTGTCTTCATAAGGATATGGTAGGAGAATTCTTTGAGTAAAAACTTTTATCAGTTTCTTTATTCACTTAAAAATTAGAGGCCTGATGTATAAATACACCACAGTGAATTCTACTTTTCTGTATATCTATGAACCATCAATTAAAAATAAATTGATAGTTCTGAAATTTCACAGTGAAGTTCTTTGGTATGAGCTATTTTAAAATTTCCAGTGTAATTTCAACAAAATATAAATTTCATGATGACACACACTGTTGGCCTCCCAGCATTCCCGGAGTCTTGCATTTAATAATGCCCAACCTAGCAGACACTTAAGGAAAGTCCTCCGTTTATCAACACCTGACCTGGAAGACCCTTAAGGAACATGGGCAGAATGAACCGTAAAATATCCCTGTGCCTGCCAAACCCTTTCAGTTCAGAAGTACATGAATTTTCCCAAATTTCTTCTTTCTAATTTTCTTCCCAGGATTCCTGGATTATTTCTTTGTTTTTCTCTATTTTTAAATCATTATTAGTTGGGTGTTAGTCTTCCTGAATTGATTCCTATTTTTTTCCTCATTGTTCTAATTTCTGAGAGACTTCTTACATCTTTTTTGTTTCTGTAATTAAAAGTTGCTTTAACCTTTGGTTACAAAAAAAAAAATGCTAAACAAATAAAAGGAAGACCAGTAAAGCAGAAGAAGGGAAATAAGGGGAGAGAGAAAGGAAGGAAGGAAAGAGCACCAGGGATTGAAAAGCAGCTAGTTACATTCCATGCATATATGATTACATTAAAATGAAACAAACTATAATGTATAACTACAATGTCCTAATAAAAGCATAGAACATATCCCATATTTGATTTCTTCAGCATTAAGAACTATTTGACATCACTAATTTATATTTTTTATTTTTTAGTACAATAAGTTGAAATAAGTTAGTTTTAGATGAGTCTGTATTTTTTCATTGAATCAGAGACATTTTTGTTTGCAGATAAAATTGCCCAATGTCCAGTTATTGATACTCAGGATATTTTATTACATATTCAGTCTTTATTGATACTGTCATTGTTATTTCCCCTATTGGTATATGGTCTCATTCACATTTATGATTTCAAAATTTATTTTGTACTCATATGTGAATGAGGCTTTTCTCAGATTTTCTTTGTGATCCACAGAATAATGATACTTCCAAAGTGTCCACATCCTAATTTTCAGAATCTGTAATGTTTGGTTAGGTTACAGGGCAAAGAGATATTAAGGTTGTATATGGAATTAAGTTTACTATCATTAACCTTAAAATAAGGAAATTATCCTGGATTATGCAGGTAGGTTTAATATAATCACAGGGTACTTACAGTGGAAGAATAAGGTAGAAGACGAGTCAAAGGGAGATGTGACTACACACAAAAAGCGCAGGGAACGACAACATTAATGACGGTAATTTTGAAGATAGTAATGAAAAATTTAAGCCCAGGAATACTTCTAGCCTGCAGAAGTTAGAAAGGCTAGAAAATTAATTTTCCCCTACAGAATTCAGGGGAATGCATCTCTGCTATTATCTTGATTTGAACCCAGTGAGAATCATTTCATGCAGGGCGTATATTTATATGACTTTGTATGACCCTCTAGAGCTATAAAATGGCAAATTTGTATTGTTTTCAGCTACTAAATTTGTTGTAATTTTTATAGCAGCAATGGAAAATTAATACACCTAGCTAAAAGTTTAATCTCCTTCCTAATATTTCTTTACTTCTTCCCTGTTTATTTTTCTCCACAACATACAATTATTTTGCTCATTTTCTTGTTATTGCTATGTCCCCACTAGATACAATTTCCTAGAAAGGCAGTAAGGATAATTATTCCAGCTTTTTAAAAAAATTGTTACTGGTGTTAATTGTTATATCTCAAACTCCTAAGAGTGCTCAGGGCATGAGAGCTGTTTAAATAATGTTTGTTGAATAAATAAATGAATTAGACACATAGTTAGGTAAATGATAGATTATATTGAATTTAGAATCTCTCCATTCAATTTAGATTCCTTATTCTGTGGATTTTAAGGGCCATTCCTTTTTATTTATTTACCAAGTTATTGAATAATTATTACTTCTACCCTCAAGTAAATAATCTTGCAGCCCAGAGTCTTTACTTTTGCCAACTTTAGGTCCCTTGATCCTTGTCACTAACATCACATATAACATTTGCAGCAAATATTGTCCTATTTATAAAACTTGTATTATCATACACCAAGGCATTTAGTTATTGTTGGTATGAACTTATAATTTTGCCTAGTGGTAAGCATTATGTTTATAATGGATCACATTGAAAAATGTCTTATAATCTTAACTTTTATTTGATTAAAAATAATTACTCTTCTAAGTATCAAACAATAAGCATTAATTTATAAGTAAATAAAAGGTTAATCAGGTAATGTAATGACTATATGTGTTACAGAGAAAAGAAGGGCACATACAGATATCTTTATTGCCCTCTCAATTCAGAAGTCCATTTTTTCTTGCATAGATGTTCTTTTTACTTTTGATCATCTTTCTTGTCTCCATTTAAGCTGCAATACTATATTTCATCCACCCAATATTATACTTCCTTAGAGTACTAGCTTCAAAGAAAAAGAAAATTGAATTTACCCTTGAAATCATTCTTCATATGTATAATGTGATATGTATTTTATTCATAATATGTTAGATAGTAAGCACTCTAAAAATTATCTGAAGACAAATGCACTAAACAAACTGAATTAAACTTTATCTGCTGAGATTTGCACCTTATTTAGTGTTTTATGAGAAGAAAACCCAGATTGACTAAAGAATTTTTTTCACATTATAACATCCTTTTGTATTCTGATTATGATTACATGGAGTCCATGTTTTTAAAATGTGCAATGGTTTCTTATCAGAATAAGAATGACACAAGATGCATTCTGACTTATATAACCTTGAGTCTCAAAATGGGTCACTCAAGTAAATTAAAAAGTGAGAGGATTGGAGTAGGTTAGCTCCCTCTCCTTCATCTTGTCTTGTGGAGCATAATAATATATTAGACTATTAGGGGCACCAGGTACAAAATACACACACAATAATCCATAATTTCTCTATAATTCACTTATTATGAAATCAGTGATTTGACATAATGCCTGACATTGTATACCCAAGGCTTAAGGGAAATCTTTGTGCATTCAAACTCAACCTTACTCTCTCTCAGAGGGTAATTACAGCATTCAAAACCCATGCTGATCATTATGTTCATTTATGTCCATAAAAACATCTGCAGATCTTCCAGCCTCTTTCATCTTATACATGTAATAGCGCTATTTCATTTAGAAATGAACAAAACTGGTAAAAATGTGTCAATTAAAGCAAATGAAAAATTTTATTTCCTATGATTTGAGTGAATAAAGAGTTGGAAAATAACTGATCAAAATAAAGATGTCTCAATTTTAAAGTAAGATTCTTCTCTAATTTTACAGATAATTTTGATTTTCAAATAGAATCCTAACTAGACAACAACTAATTCTTATTGTGGTTTTCTAAATACACCTGTGATGATAATTTGTTCTATCACACCAGCACAGGTCACTTTCCATCTGATAGTTTGTGTGTTTGTCCTAAATTAGTGCTGAAAAGTTGTGCTTCCAGTTTGTAAAAACATCTTTTAAGTCATTGATTAAATGCATTCTGCATTGTTTTGCATTCTAATCTGAATAATATAAAGTCATAATGGGGATTTTAATAATCATTATTAGAAACTGACCTCTTGCACAAAATTGTATTTAAAACTACAGATGAGAAAACCTAAAGTAGAACAGGATTCTCCAGATGTGACCCACACTGGCAAGATAGAAATAACAATATTTTCTTCAGTCAGCACAATGTTTCTTACTAGTCGGTATGTGTGGTTTTATTTTTTTTCATGCATGATGATAAAATGACTACAGTCTGAAAATATCTTTGGCTCGAAGCTGTGTTTCATTGTAAACAACAATTTAGTAACTTCTCATTTTACTTTCTGCTTTTCTTATCAATTCAATACTCTGTATCACATGGTACAATTTACTTCAGATCCAGAACTCTTTGTAGGTTATTCATTTACACGCAGAGCATCTATCTGCATTATTGTAATCTAGTTTTTGTCATTTGTTGGATCCATACTAAATAACCAGGTCATAAAAAGGGAATATGCATTATTAATAGAGACAGAAAAGGAATCCTTTCTTCATGATCATATTCTATCTCCAATGGTTTGAATTAACAGAGTTTTTGTTGTTGACTTGTTTTATTTATTTATTTTTTTTCCTTTGAGTTAAAAAATATATATATATCCTGAGACCACTCTTGCCCTTTCTATTCAGATGACTTATGCAAGTCAAGTAAACTCTTGAATTTTTTTATCTATAAAACTAGGCTATAACATTATGTCTCACAGGATTTTTATGAAAATTAAGCAAGATAATATGAGAGCCTTGACCCAACATCTGATAAACATCAGGTGCTATCAGTTCAGGAACTGGATCAGTTTTGTCCCTATCAACTCTCATGCTTATGATAATGCCTAGGACATTGCAGGCACTCAATTACATGTTCTAAAGGAATCAATGAATGAACTAATAAAATCTACTCCCTACTTTTTATATCTAATCTATGATTGTGGACAAATACAAGATCAATGAGCCAAGTCAATGAAAATCATAGAAAAGTCATGATATAAAAATAGAGAGAATCATAATATCTTGTGGTTTAAAGCAATATTTCTTTGGAGGACATAATTTTCAGAGAAGTTTTGTCTTTACTGATTATGTTTATCTATTATGAAGAGTTGTGATTATCTTCCCTTTTTGCATTTCTGTCTGTCTCAAGTTCTAGGTCATAGAGGGGATGATATAATTTTATTTTATTCATATGAAATTTGCACGTGTTGTCAAAATACTACTGCTAAGATGGGCTTCTCCACTGAGTTTAACTGATATGCAGTTACTGGGTAATAGCAGCAATTAGAAGCAAACCTAGTCTTAAATAAATACATGTCATTTACAAAAGGGAAATATAAAAACATAGAGACATGGAAATAGGAAGTAAAGATATGTATTAAAAGCAACAATCTGTCACCTAATATATGGTAAAAATAATTCTATCTTTCATGGTTGGAAAACAACTATCTTACATATTGCTCTATTGAATATGCTTAAAAACATAACAGATGATAAAGGATCTTAAAAATATTTGTATGCACCCTCTAATCATTCTGAGAGTCTTTCATATGTCAAAGCAATTAATGAAGAAACACCTTTGAAAATATTTAGCGATATCCATGGCCATGAATTCAGAAATTAATTGTATCTAATCAAAGAAACCTGATAAGTTCTGCTTAATATTCTTTTGGATATAGAAACTCATATATTATTAACTTCTCCACCCACTATATTCCACTAGCTCACACTTAGGGCACAAAAAGGTTACCAGGAAATATTTGTAGAATAAAACCAACACATTTTATAGAGATTCTCTGGGACAGATTATTTAGATGTATGTCTTATACAGAACCTTGCTGCAACTTGGGTATGTGGATGCTGTCATGCACTGAATGTTTATGTGGCTCTGAAATTCATATGTTGAAATACCAATCCCAGCTGTAATCATAGGGGGTAGGAACATGGTAGATGATTAGGTCATGAGCTTCATGAATTAGTGTCCATTGTAAAAATAACCCTAGAGAGTATTCTTGCTTCTTTGTTGGCAATATGAGGACACAGCAAGACAACAACTACCTATGAACAGGAAAGGGAGCCCCCATCAGAAAGTAGACATACCAACTTTTTGATCTTAGAATTTCCAGGCTCCAGAAATGTAAGAAATAGATGTTGGATGTTTAAGATCCCTGACTAATATATTTTTGTTGTGGCAGCTCAAACTGACTAAGATGATGCTACACCAAACAAGTTATTCCTATTTTGTATTAGATCACATAAAAAAAAAACTAAGGCACTTCTCCATTCCTACTCAATTATGATTGTCTCTTTAAAAAGAACATATTATTTAGTTAACTTGCCTATTTCTTTAAAAAGACCAGATTATTAAATTCGTGTGCCTGTTTATTTATTAGGTTATTTTTTATTTGTGGTGGTGAATTTTTTGAGTTTTTTTTATATTCTGGATATTAATCCTCTGTCCAAAAAGTAACTAGCAAAGCCTTTCTCCTGTAGTTTTTCTCTTCATATTCTTAAGTGTTTTCTTTTCTGTGCAGAAGATTTTTAATTTGATGCTATACCATTTATTAATTCTTCGTATTATTTCCTAAGTTTTAGAAGTTCTAATGAGGAAGTCATTGCCTGCACTTATATGTTGGAGAGTTAACCATACATTTTCTTCCAGCAGTTGCAAAGTTTATGGTCTAATTCCCAGAGCTTTGATTAATTTTGAGTTGACTTGTGCATAGGTGAGAGACAGATATCTAGTACATTCTTTAATATGGGTATCCAGTTTTCCCAATGCCATCTGTTTAAAAGCCTGTGTTGTGTGTAATGTACATTTTTGGCATCTTTATCAAGGACTGGATGATTGCATCTGTGTATGTGTATGTCTGTGTGCCTTATACTTTGTTCCATTAATACTTCTTTCTGTTTTTATGCCATGCTATTATTGTTACTATAGCTCTGTAGTGCATTTTCTAGTTGGATACTGTGATAACCCCATGACTACTATTTTCCCCCTGGCTTGCAATTGCTATGGTTATTCTGGGTCTTCAATTCTTCTAAATGAATTTTAGGACTGTTTTTCCATTTCTGTGAAGAATGTCATTGGTATTTTGATGGAGATTGCACTGAATCTGCAGATTGCTTTTGTGAGTGTGGCATTTTTAATATTATTAATTCTGCCTATCCATAAACATGGGAGGTCTTTTATTTTCTAATGTCTTCTTCAATTTATTTCTTTGATGTTTTAAAATTTTTATTGTTCAGGTTTTTACCTTCTTGGTTAGATTTATTCCTGGGGCATATTATTTTTTAAGGCTACTGTGAATTGAACTGTTTTCCTGAATTCTTTTTCAAAAATTCATTATTGATGTATTTGTATACTGCAACTTTGCTGAATTTATTTATTAGTTCTAGAAATTTTCTGGTGGAACATTTTGGATCTTGTAAGTATAAGGACCATATCATCTACAAACAGTGATAATTTCACTTCTTCCTTTTCAATTCGTATCCCTTTTATTTCCTTCTCATTGCCTAAATTGCAGACACTTCTTAAAAGAACAAATATAAATGGCCAAAATATAATCAACATCTTTAGCAATTAGGAATGATCAACATCGTTAGCAATTAGGGAAATGCAAATCAAAGCTACACTGAGATTTCATCTCACTCCAATTAGAATGGCAAAATCAAGAATACAAAAAACAATTCATGTCAGAGAGGATGTGGGGAAAAAGGAACTCTTCTATACTGTTATGGGAATCAGGGAGGTTCTGCAAAAGACTAGAAATAGAACTGCATGACCCAGCTATACCACTCCTCAGTATTTATCCTAAAGAATTAAAGTCAGCATATGATACTGATAAATGCATACCCATGTTTATAGCAGTACAATTCGCAATAACCAAATTTGGGAATAAGCCTAGGTGACTGTCAATGGATGAATAAAGAAAATATGGTACATATAAACTATGGAGTTTTATTCAGTCATAAAGATTGAAATTATTTCATTTGATGGTAAATGGAATATACTATCAAATATGGTGAATATCATACTAAGTGAAATAAGCTAAACTCAAAAATTTAGGGTCCTGTTTTTTATTTTCATATGTGAAAGCTAGAAAGTAAAAAGGAAATTAAAAAGGAGATATAACATGAAAACAAAAAGGAGATCAATAGAGCAGTGGAAGGGGAGTAGGGGGAGGGAGAAGTGGAGGGAAAAGGGAGATAATAAGGAATTAAATTGATCAAATGATTCTGTTACTCTGCATGTATTATGACTATGTAAAAATGTTATATATGATTATAATGCACCAATAGAAAGAAAAAAAGAAAAAATGTAAATAATGCAAAAAAGAACTAATTAGGGCTTTTTTAAAACAAGATGATATTTAAAAATTAGTCATAGTTCTTTGAAGTTATTTTTTATATGTCACAATTGAACTTCTCATTAAATCGTGTTTCTGAGCCAGGCGTATTAGTACTTGCCTGTAATCCCAGCTACTCAGGAGGCTGAGGTAGGAACATGACAAGGTCAAGGGCACCCTGGATTACATAACAAACCCTTGTTTCAAAATAAAAGTAAAAAGGCTGGGGATATAGTTCAGTAATAGAGGGTCTGTGGGTCCAATCCCCCAGTACCAGAAGAAAGAAAAAAAAAATCTAAAAATCATGTCTGTTGTTCATTCTCACCGAAATCAAATGAACTCCTTTTGAAAGAGATGGAACTGGGGCCCAGAGAGATTTCTTTCTTTGCTTTTGCTTTCAATACCAATTTGCTTTTGTTGCTGAAGTGTACTGTTCACCTTCAAGAGCTGAGGAGGCAAGTTTTATGGACTCATGCACACTTTTATATATGGTGGCAACTGAGTAAATACAGTAAAGATGTGACTAGAAATCCCACACCTTAGAAGATGACTTTAGTTTACAGAATCCGACTCTATAACTCTTACAACTCTTGGCTGTAAAAATTTATAGCATCAAGACCAATTTTCCATACTCAAGCACTGAGTCTTGCTTCAGGAAGCACATTTTTTATATCAGTATGAAAAATTATAACTAAAAAAATATATTTTTCCACCAAGACATATCTGGGTATTTTTGCTCCATACCCAACATTCTGGATTTTTTTAAAAATATTTTTTTATTGCTCTTTGGGATTCATTTGGGTCTAAAATCACTTATAGTTAAGAACACTTTTTAGAGACTTGTAAGGTCGAGGAATTTTAATGATATAGACATTGTATTCAACTTTTAAAACTCATTTTCTCTATAAATTATTTTCACCTAAGTCAAAAATTCTGGTGGTGTTTGTGTTTGTAAAGATTTTGAAATGTAATGTCTATTTACATTGTGTATCCTGTAGTTGAATGTGTTCTGTTTGGTTTTGGAGCAAAGCAAAACATGTTACTCCATTCTGAGCATGAATGACATTCTGAATTCATTTCCAAACTCATACATGCAGTGGCAACTGTCAAGGAAAGATTCACAGTAATATTACACTAAATGTGCAGATTCTCCCATATTAATTATAGGGCAAACATATGCAAAACGTAATGTAGTTTTGAGTGGTAACAGAGATAGAAGATCTGTTTATATTTATCTTATATTTTTCAAAATTTGCTTTCTCTCTGGTGGTAATTTAATCTTTCAACAAACAAAGGTTGATAGTAGAAATGAAAATAAGTGGGGAAATTGATGTCACCAGTCCCTATGGAATTGACAAAGATTTTCCCCTTTGCCAAGCCCTAGTGAGGCTCCTCTGAAGCTCCTTCTTGCCTAGGCCTCAATCTTGGTGTATGAAGCTATGAACAAACTCTTAAGAATTTCTTATACCTCAAGGCTTGTCCTGAAGATGACACTAATGTCCCTTAAAGTACCTGCCTGAGAAAACACGAGCTGCCAAGAGAATTTACTTTGTCCCAGCCCACACCCAAGGATCAGGTCTCTGTCTCCCAGTCTCTGTGGATGATAAAATCCTAACTTCAGTAATTATCAGCTCCTATACACACTGATTAACACTGGAATATTTTGCATCCTGATTCTATTGAGCCCATGCTCTTCCCCCAGGCATTCCCTCCTTCTCTCTTTAAAATTTCTAGCATTGGGGCTGGGGATGTGGCTCAAGCGGTATTGTGCTCGCCTGGCATGCGTGTGGCCCGGGTTCGATCCTCAGCTACCACATACAAAGATGTTGTGTTCGCCAAAAACTAAAAAATAAATATTAAAAACTTCTCTCTCTCTCTTTCTCTCTTAAAAAAAAATCCTAGCATCTTCTGTATAAATCAAAGTTGAGTTCATGCACAATGTAGTAGTTCCCTACTGCAATAATTAGTACTTATTACATTATGTTCCTAACATTGACTACTGCCTAGTATTGTTTATCTTTGGCAGAACATTTTCTTCCTAGAGGATTAAAGTGGGAGAAATGAACCAAATAGCTAACCAGGAGGTTGTTTACCAGTACTGATTATATCTACTTCTACTTGCCTCAAAACCATTGGTACCACTTACGCGCTTAACAGTTCCAGTCTTTGCAATCCATTTTACATAGCCCTGACTAACTCTGTCTTATTATTCAGAGAGGGCTTTTCAAAATATTGAGCTTATCCTCATGTTTTGAAATGGAGTCTAGTTGTTGTTTTTTTTTTTTTTTAGACTTTTCTAACTTGTAACAAAAAGATTACAGCCTAGTTATCTCACAGACTCATCTCCAGACATGCACATACACACTCAGGCACACTCACAAAATAGTCCCCAAATCAAGATTACCAGTATTCCTGGCCTTCCTAACAGATTTGCAGTTACAGCTCATTGTAGTTTTAATTTGCAATTCCCTGATGATTAGAGATGTTGAGCATTTGTTCATATACTTGTTGGCCATTTGTATCTCTTCTTTTAAGAGATGTCTGTTCAGATCCTCTGCCCATTTTGATATCAGGTAGTTTTCTTGCTATTGAGCTGTTTGAATTCTAGCCCCTTATCACAAGTATGATTTGCAAATATTGTCTCCCAGTCTGTAATTTTTTCTTCCTTCTGTTCACGGTTTCCTTTGCCATGCAGAAACTTTTTAGTTCAGTGAAATCTCATTTGTCTGTTTTGATGTTGTTGCCTGTACCTTTGGAGTTTTATCTAAGAAATATTGCTCCTTCCTGGAGGTTTCCCCTGGCTTTCTTCTAATAACATTAGAGTTTCATGTCTTAGGCTTGTCTTTTATCTATTTGAGGTGATTTTTGTTTCTGATTTGAGATAAGGGTCCAATTTCCTTCTTCTGCATGTGCATATCCATTTTCCAAACACCATATCTGAAAGAGACTGCTCTTTCCCCATCATGTGTTCTTTGTTACCTTTGTCAAAAATAAATTGACTGTAAACGTGTGGGTTCAGTTCTGGGCTTTCTGTAGTGTTCCATTGGTTGTTGTGTTTGTTTTTATGCTGGTATCCCGCCTGACTAGAGTTGGGGCTAGGAGAGAATCTTTGATAATAAAATAAATAAGGTGCTTTGACTCCAGAGAATCTATAAAATATTTTCAGAATCTGCAGGAAAATTAAAGTTCTCATATTTTCATCAGAGAGCATAATTATTTTAATTTCTCAAAGGTAACTTCAGTTGTATTTGACCATACATTAAGCAAAGGAAGTTTAAGTAATCATGTGTGTTTACTAATTCTAAAACTAATCAGATTGTATAATAAATCCATCAATATGGCTGATCACTACTAAATCAGAAGCACAGCATTTCTAAAAATATGGTTCTTAGTAAAAGCAAATCTTATAGAATATTTATCTGATGTCATCAAGACCCATAACTGATGGGTTAATTAGAAAACTATGTGCATATGTAACCTAATCATCTTAACCATAAATATTTAAATTTAAAGTTATGCAACATTTTTACACAAAGAGGCAAGACCTTTCCTTTTGACTTTTATGTTCTCTTATTTTGCTTATTCCAAGGAAATAGTAATCTATGATGTCTGGTATTTGTGTGGAAGAAATTAAAGACATTAATTTTGATTATAAAACCTAGGTAAGCTCCACAGGAAGTTAAACTTTGAAGTTTTATTGCTCTCTGTAGTCATTTTTCTTTTTTAAAAACACTTTTTAGAGTTTTGTTTTCAAATTATCCTAGTGGTTTTTTGTTTGGGGGGCTTCAAAAGTAGTACTTTTTCCTCATTTAAAAAAAAAGGATCAGTTAACACAGAAAAGCTTGAAGAAAATGGTATTTATCACCTAAAATGCAGTGATGATCAATATCAGCTGGTAGTAGTTCCCATGCTTTACCAATCAAGTTTTACCATCAGAAAAGGGTCTGCTCTCACCAGCTGCAAGGGATCATCCCTGGAAAAGGCTATGACTGGTCTTTTGTGCATCTAATGCTAACATACAGACAGTCAATTATACTGGAAAGTAAAGACTGCCATGATTGGCCCAATTTTTTCATGGAGGAACAATTCTGAGGCTGATCTCCATTGTTTAATGTTCATGAAAACAAAAAGTCACATTCAGATCATGAAAGCAGATGGGACATGGATTTCGAAAAAATGGATAGGATGCTAATTTTATGTATACCCACAATGAAATGACTGATTTGTAGAAATAATGGAAGAAGGCATCTTGACAAAAGTAATGTTTAAGTCAGACCTAACAGTAGTTAGAAAATTTTAGAGGTTTTAATTTTTTTATTTTTGTAAATGCATGTATTTTGTAGAAGATTTATGTTTGCTATGTCACAGAATGAGTTTGGGCTTATTAAATAACAAGTTGTAGACTTTGGGGAGAAGAGCTCTGTATATGTGACATAGAATAAAAGGAAATAAGATTGAGATAGTGAATTAAAGCAAGATCATTTTGAAAGATCTAGCATATGTTGATAATTTCTCCCCTCATACAAAGCCTTTCTTAAGAATTTGGACTTAGGAATAGTTTGAGATCTATAAGACTGACATGATAGAATATACAAAATAGTTTCTAGTTACTCAAAAATGTTATAAATCCAATAGCCAAATTTGTCATAAAGGAATCTATAAGTTGTTTTTAGATTGATTTATTACCAAATTTAAACTCATTTTTTTTCAGGTAGAATTGTTTGTGCATTATTGGTGTGACTGAATCATTGGTCTGGAAAATAAAAATTTCTGAGTTCCTTTTTTATTGTCTGACAGTTGAGAATTTGAACAAGAAATTTGACCAGCTCCTTTTATACATATAAAAAATTAAATTAAAAATGTCTGGCTTCCTATAGTGATTAATGTTTCCTTAAGTGATGAAATATACTATCCTTAAATGACCAAATATACTATTAGTTGAAACATAATGCTGGAATTCACTGAAAGTTTCATAAAAGATGATGTGTCAGTTAATAATTATATCTTATCACTGTATCATTTATTTTCTTTAAGAATTATAAGAACAAGGTAGATGAAGTACCATTTCAGCATGTCTTAGCTAATTTAGCAATGTATCACCTATTTTGTCATGCAAGCCTTATAGAATACTTTTGAGCTAAGCAGGTATCTCTTCTGAATGTCTTTAATAAAGTCACTCTTATATTCTCTGAAAGTTGAAAAGTCTTACCAACTTCAAACTCTGATTTTCCTACACACCTAAGTCAGTTAATGACTTCATTTTTACTTAAATGATATATTCCCCCGAGAAGTTTCACCAGAAGATAATTCCCTCAACTTCCTATTAGTCTATCTGCATTTTTCACATCCTCCATCTTACTCTCCTCTGAATCCTACCCATACCAACTTCTCAGGAGTCAGTAACTATGGATGACTTCTTGCCCTCCGTCTGTCAATCCATTTTTTGGTGACAATTTTTCAGTTTTTCATATGTAATCTTCCAACATTAAATATATTTTTATTAATTTTTTAGTTATTTTGATTAGTTATACATGACAGTAGAATGCATTTAAACACTTTGATACATCATACATAGATAGGATATAATTTCTCATTTTTCTGAGTGTTTGTGTTGCTGAATCTTGTAGTCACATAAATACATACAGTAATAATGTCAGTTTCATTCTACTATCTTTCCTATCCCACATCCCCTCCCCTCCCTTCCCATCACTTCCCTCTACCTAATCTAAGGTAACACTATTCTTCCCTAGTCCCCCCAGCCTTATTGTGAAAAAGCCACTTTTCATCACCTCATTACCCTGTGGAACTTGTACATATCTAAAGCCCTGTCCTTACATCTGCATTTTCTCAGCCCATTTATTCCTGCCAAACTATTAAATGAAAAAGATTCTAAATACAATGAAAGCATGGAATAGGCATTAAAATCTTGCCATGGGTACATGAACAGGATGGTAGACTAATTACCATGGTGTTTTTTGCATCTTCAACTATAGAATGTAAAATAAATCTGTCTGATCAGCTTTTAGGATTTTCACCCTAATATTTTTTTCCTTTTAGCCCAAGCAATAACATTCCTTATCACAAATTATCATCCTACACAAATATAAAAATATACATATATGTTCATAATTAAAGATAGAAAACTCATTTTGTGGAGAAGGAGAAAGATGGTGCTCACTCGCCAATTCCTGAACATTTCTTCGACTATCCTCTCACTCCCATTTAATGTAATCTACTAAGAATAATAGTAGGAACAATAATATCTTACTGTAAAAATACTGCCAAATAAATTATTAAAATGCAGCCTATAACTATTCTTATTATTATAGAAAGCATTGTAGATAAACTATCCATCTAGTCACAACATTAGAAAGAAAACATGTTATTGAAATGTTAGATATAATGCTGTTCTAGATACAAACTAGAATAAAACTGAATTTTAATATATCCATATTTATTAAGAGTTATAAAAATATAGTAGATGACATATTGTTTTAATATACCATTTAAAACTTTAATAGTATTTCATTTTAAATGATGGAATCATTACTTATGAGCATAATAATCAGAATTATCTCCAGGAATGTCTTTTAGACAAGTTGTAATGATGCTTTTAAAAAATTTACTGAATATAGAATAACTTTATTCTCTGCATTTTTAATAATTTACTAGTGGTGTAATTTTTCAAGTTTGTTTACCCATAATGAATTCGAGTACATATGCAAGAAAATGCATTTATATGAAATCAGATACTAGAAGAAAATTGGGACTGTGACAGCTGCTTAAGATTGTTCTTCTAAACAACTACAACACTTCATAAGGCCTCAGCAATTTCAAAAACACAGATCATCATCTTACGTTTTGAAAATATGAAAAGGAGGCATATTATAAACTTTTTCCCTGTATTGAATATTTTTGACACTTGAACTTTTTAAATAAATCTTTATATCTGTGTTTATTTTTCTTTGTTGATACAGTAGCTTCAAACCAAGGGGAGTTGCTTGCCATCGAATTGGACCGTTTACTTTCAATACATTTGATGAATCCACTTGTGTTTTGCAATATTTTATCAATAATTAAGGTATAGTCTATATACAGAATATATAGAATATTGTCTGGTGGCCCCTTTACAGGCCACCCAGACAACTACTGATCTGCCTTCTGTCAGTAGAAACTAATTTGAACATTTTTGGTTTGTACACAAAGGAAATGGAACAGTAAATACTCTTTTGCATGTAGTTCATTGATTTTTGAGACAGACCCAATTTGTTTTGTGATTCAGTATTTCATTCCATTTTATTGATGAGAAATATTTTATTATATGACTCTACAGAATCTTTTTTTTTTTGGCGGGGGGCGGGGGCAGTGCTGGGGATTGAACCCAGGGCCTCATGCATGCAAGGCAAGTACTCTACCAACTGAGCTATATCTCCAGCCTCTCTATAGAATCTTTTTCACTCATTTTTTGACGAACATACAGCTGCAACCAAGTTTCACAGTTATTAATAAATCTGTCTTGAGTACTCCCGTATAAGTCTTTTTGTAGACACAGACTTTCATTTTTATTGGGTATATGACTTGAAGTACAGTCCTTCCTCAAAGGATAGGTGTCTGGTTAACTATAAGAAATTGTAAATTTATTTCCAAAGTAGTAATCGCCTTTTATGTAATCAACAGCAATGGATGAGAGTTCCACTTGCAACTTGTCTTCACCAACAACTATTGTCAGTATTTTTGTGTTCATTCTGCTAATGTGTTAGATGATATATAATTATGGTTTCAGTTTATATTTTCTGATAACTAATGATGCAAAGCTATTTTTCACATCCTTCTTTGGCCATTTGTATATTTTTCTTTCTAAGTCTAATTCAATGTCAGAAATAATTATTTATTGTATTTGGATTATGTGTTAGTTTGAGTCCTTCAAAAAGCATATGCCTGGATGGGATTAGACAGAGAAGTGACTTAAAGGGATAATGCCTGTGAAAGATAAAGGAGAGGGATCCAGAGAAGTCAGGGAGATTTTTAGACTATTATGCTGATTCAACACCTATCAAGGAAAGGAAAAGGAAAGATTTGGGGTCAGAGGAATTTCACACTGCAACGCCATTTTAAAATAGAGGAGTTGAGGGGGAATCTTGAAACCAAAGTGTTCCACTAAGGAGTCTCTCATCTCACAGGAATGGGCCTGTGTAAGCACTACTGTAGTGCTGCATCACTGCTAGACAGGACATGGAGGAAGCATTATTGCCTCCTTACAGATGTTGGGTGGTGCCAGCAAGACAGCAGGTGAAGCTGTCAGTGAATTACAATCTTCTAGGCTGTAGATCATAGCCACCATGCCGCACTGTACTCCACATACCTTCTTCCTGCAGCTTGAAGCAGTGCTCCTACATGCTTGCAAAGGCGTCTCTCTGAGAAAAATTTAGAAGAAGGAGGTTAGTGGAATGGATTATTGCCCTGTTTTACCACTTAGCCTCAGAGTCACAGTGTTACTCATTCTGTTCTACCTGTAGGTACCTGGTCACAAAAAGTCCAAAGACACTAACAATTGCCATAATTTGTGGCCCTTTGGGATCTTTTAAGTGAGTCTGATAAGAGTGTACAGCACTGGGAGCCACAACCTTCAAGCCAACAGAAACCCGAGTTGTACAGCTGGATGACACAAACCATCCTAGAATTAGGGTTGATGGTATATGGGACAACTTCTGCTTTTCATCTTTTGGTATTCGTTTTATTCTTCAGAGCAAAGCACTATATAAAGTCTGGTTTAATGCACACATACAACAGGAAAAACAACACCCATTTTTTAAAGTGTGGTCTTTGAGCAGGCATTTCAGCTGTGCTTTTATAAGGTTGTTTCAGTGCTTTCCAGGGTCAGCCATTTCTGGATGGTGCAATAAGTGATAGAACCATGATGTTCCGTGATCATGGGCCATCCATTGGAGGTCCTAGCCAGTGTAGTAAAGAAGAAAAAAAATAACAAGCATAAATAGTAGGGAAAAATGATGTAAAACATAGAAAGTTTTACAGAAACTTTGCATAGGAAGATGTTGTCTTCTCAGTAGAAAACATTAATCTACTTAAAACCTATTGAAACTATTAAATTAGTTTTGCAGGGTAACAATTCACAAAAGCAATGTACAAAAATATATTATTCTTTCTATGCAATCATATTAAACATTAGAAATTCTAAAATATGTGCAAGATATGTACAGTTAATTTTATAAGACATTGTTGAAAGAAATTATATAAAAATCAACAATGGAAATATATAACTTATTCATAGATTGGAAGATGATAATAGGACCTCATTTTTTCTAATCTATATATTTAATTCCTTCCAAGTTCAGATCCTATGGAATTTTTTTTAATTTTGATAATGTTTTAGTTGGTTTTTTGTTTCTATGACCAAAATATCTGACAATAATTTCAAAGAGTTTATTTTGGTTCATAGTTTCAGAGGTTCAGTTCATTGTTGGCCAACTCTACAGCTTTGGGCCAGGATGAGACAGAACATATGGTGAAAGGACAGGGTGGGAGAAAAGCTGGTCAGTTCATGACAGCCAAGAAGCAGAGAGAGAGCTCTGTTTGCCAGAGACAAAATTTAAACACATGGCCTCTGTGACCTACTTATTCTAGCCACCTACCTATACTCACTATCCAGTACAATAGCAAGTTGCTAAAACATAAAGTGGATTAATCCACTTATTAGATTAGCTCTCAAAATCTGATCATCTCACCTCTGAACATTCTTACATTATCTCACACATGGGCATTTGGGGAATAACCTATATCCAAACCATAGCAGATATTATTTTTCCATTAATTAATGAGCTAAGTCCAAATTCTCATTAAAATTCAAACAGTCTAAAATAGCCAAAATGATTTTCAAAAGTAAGAACAAATTTGAAGTATTCATACAAACTAATTTTAAAAATTATTATAAATTATTATAAAGGAAGTCTTTGCAGTATTGACATAAAATTAGAAAGATGGAACAGTGGAAGAGAATAGAAGTAATGGTATGTAAAAAATTAACTTAAATTGGATCACAACTAAAAATATAATTTTTCTATAAGAAATTATAGAATTATTAAGAAAAGCATAAAAAATTGTCCTTGTGTTATGCAAAGATTTCTTAGATAAAAAAGCATTAGGTTTAAAAGTGAAAAAAAAAATATACCATAAAAAAATGCACAAATTGGATTTCATCAAAATTTGAAACTTTCCATCATGTATAACCACAAGAATGGGGAAGTTATACTCCACATATGTATAATATGTCAAAATACAGTCTACTGTCATGTATAACTAAAAAAACAAATAAATTATAAAATGTGAGAAAACTTAGGGAATTGATAAATGTAAGGGATTGCTTAGCTTAAAAAATTGAATCTTTCATTTTTGAAATATTTTATAAATGAAAAGACAAGAGACATATCAGAGGAAATGGTCCCCTTTCTCATAAAGGGCTTATATCTGGAATTAATAAAGACTACTTATTAAGAAAATAAGCAATTTGAAAATAAGAGTGGAAGAGAAAGACATAAATAAGAAAAATAAACAAATGTCAAAAAACATTCAAAAACATATTTAACTTTACTAAAAATTAGGAAATATAAGTCAAAACCTTAATGAGGTATTGTTACACATACTATAGAGTGGTTAAAATTAAAAAGACTGCTCAAATCAAGAGTTGGTTAATGGTGAGATTATAAAATAGCACAGTCACTTTGAAAGCTATTTTGACAATTTCTAGTAAAGCGAAATATTTAATTAACAATAACCAGCCAATTCCACTTCTAGACACTTAACCAAGAGAAATGAACACATATGTACACAACATATGTGCATGTTCATAGAACTAGAAAGTGGAATAAACCTACCACTACTTGTTTATGCATTCATATGTGACTAAGCATTGATCCATTCATACAATATGGTCCTACCAAGCAACAAAAAGAAACTATGGATACTCTCGATGTTACTGAATCTCCAAATTATTATGCTGAGTGAAAGAAGCCAATAACAAAGATATTACATTATATAACTTCATGTACAAAATTCTAGAAAAGGTCCAACTATAACAGAAAGGATATCAAATATTACAAGAGTTGGGAGCAGGATATTTACCAAAGGACACAGGGAAATTTGGGGCAATGGCAATTTCCTGCACCTTTGATGGTATGTATGTGACTATATACATTTGCCACATCTCTTCTAAATATTCATTTAAAATAGCTAAATTTTTCTGGGTATATTATAATGCATTAACGGTGATTAAAACCCCAAATGTATTATTAATATTGCCCCTATGGACAGCTATGAGGAATTTGATTTAGCTCGAAGTAATGGAAGTACACAGAATACTCACCAGAATTCTTGCCTATGTTTAGGTGATGAGGGCACATGTCCAGTGGCTTCCAAATCTCCTATGATTTGTGACTCAGTGTCATTTATAGCTATATTGGCTCTGAAGAGAATCTCTGTAGCCCAAAGCAGAAAGATTCCTGCTGTTCCAGGGAGCCTGGACTTTTGTCTGAGTTGAACTAGTTGTTTTCAATTTTTTTAAAACTAGTAGTATTTATGTGTGTTGGGCATTGAACTGAATTTATTCAACAATGTTTTATTTGGCCACTTGTGTTGATGAATATATATATAAATATTTACACACACAATAAATATTTACACACACAGATCTATCCCAAGAAGAGTTTCTTATATGTAACAATGTGCATATTCAAATGAGATAACTAATGACAAAAGCAAAGAAACTAATTATTTAGTTTATATAGCCTCAGCACAAGTAAATATGCAATTTTCATCAGTTAATTTGAAATAATTGAAAAACAGTTAAAGAAATCTTTTCACCCCTAACTATTGCTTATCCTTATGGTTCTATCCACCCATGGCATCAAGTATCTAATCCTTAAAGAACTTCTCACAAAGTTTTTATTATCTGATTTTATGTCACTTGCTCTTCAAAGTTAAATTAAAACCAAAGAAACCAGGTATCTTATACTTTTTGTGGTACAATAGTATTATTGCTAGGTTACTATAAATAAAAAAGATTAGGACACAATTCAATTCCATTTAACATAAAAATTCAGCTATATATTTCCCAAGTAAACATAATCTTAAGAACAGATCAGAACTGCTTTGTATTCAATCCTTTGCTATTTCCAAGAGATATTTAAGTATATCATTAGTTTTCTTCCAGTGTTTCAAACTTCATAAGATAAAAGGCACATTGAAGGGATTTGGTTTTATCTTTCATACATTCAATAAGTACAGTTTTCCAACATTCTGTAAAACCTTTGTGCTCTACGTGTCCTTATTTTCATAAATAAAATATGCTGTGTGCCCATATGAAAAATATAGAAAATTGAAAACTTGAGATTAAACCAAATAGAGGATTATTCTATGAGATACTGGGGTTTTTGAGAATGGCAATGATTTTTTAAAAATGAAGCCAGATTGTAGCATGTGTTATGGTGCCCAATGCTCCCCACTTCCTAGTATATTTTTTCCCTTGTGAAATCTGTTCACCTAGACCTAGTGACTTGCACTCAATTAATTGAACACAGAAAAAATGATGGATGTCACTTGTGAGATTTACTCTTGCTCTCTTAATTGCTTTATTGGAGGGAAGCCAGTAACCATATTTTTAGCTACACTATGGAGAAATCACGTGGCAAAAAAAATGAACTGAGGGAAGATTCCAGTTAGCAGTTCGTAAAAAGCTAATGTCTACTAGCAGGCATGTGAGTAAATTTGGAAGTGGATCTTCTGAAGCCTGCCAATAATCATTTGAATCATCTTGAAGGCAGATCCTCTCCCAGTTGACCCTTGAAATGACTACAGCCCTGGTCACCAACTTCATTCCAACCTTCTGAGAGACATAGCCCAGGAACACAAAGCTAAGGAACACAAAGCTAAGCAACACTGAGATTCATGATCCAGATATGTTTTTTTAGTTTCTAAGTTTGGGGGTTAACTGTTACACAGCAATTCTCACTGACGAATCACTCACATGAGAGAACTAGTTGGGTATTCTATCAATAATGTCTTGGCTCATTTATTGTAAACATACAAAAAGAGGCTAATTTTTTTGAGGAATAATGTTCTTACTCATAAATAGATAAATAGACACCTGAAAAAGAGCCTGATAATACCTACATTCTAACTTTCTTTTACTAATCACTTGACCAAAACTGATGGTCTCTCAGGAGAAAATAAAGATAAGCAAATATTCATTACAACATTGGATGATCAGATATTCTAGTTTGCACAAAGTGACTCAGACAAATGCCAGAAATGCACTGGGAGCCTGTGACCTTTCAAAGATTGCTTTGCTCACCAAGTAGTGTGTATCTATTGTAAAGTGTTTGTGTAGCTTTGGGAATCACCAGTGCAGAAATGGCCTGCCTGGCTCTCATCATCAGATCCTTATTATTTTTAATAGCTAGGTTTTCTAACAACCAATGTGCATATTCACTTCCAATTGAGATTTTATCATCAGACTTGGCTTAAGGTAAGTGAGTTATTTTGAATCCTATTCATTGCAGTCTGTACATCTCATTGGTGTGATATTGGGCACCAGTTTTATTTTCTCAGTTTTTACTTTGTGCCTACATTCTTCCTCTACCCAAAGTCTTTTCAGTTTTCAAACTGTACCATAAATGTTTGTATGCATTGTGTAAACTTTTGTCACCTTTTTATCTACCCTCCATGCAAAAAGAATTACTAATTTGTCAATACCAAGACATGTTTTTAAAACTCCTTGGGGACAGGGGAAACTACTGAATCAATTAAAAGTCTGGAGTACATTCAATTTGGTTCAAATGCAAAGGGTTTCTCTGATGACACGTTTTAATTCTATTTCTCTCTTTGACACTGCATTTCTTTCCTTTTTATTTTCCTGATTTTTTTTTTCCTATACCACTGTGTGATTTTGTGTAAGAATACCCACTAGATAGATGAGCCTTCTTCTGGAAAGATGCATCCACTTGTATTTTCAATGCACAAAATTGGGATCTCTTTCATGTTTCTATTGTGATACTTCAGTGACCTAAACGCTTGGGTCTATAAATTAACCACTGACAACTCTTGGTCTTTTCCTATCAGCTGCCATAAACTACCTAATTACTAGAACTGATCCTGTTGTTTTGGGCCCAAGGCTATCCTGAGCTATGCTGTCTTTATCTGTTCAGTAACTCTCTATCCTCAACTGATTGCTTTTCCTGGTATGTAGTAATTATTATATCTGGCTTTCCATAGGCACTGAACCAACACATTTTCCAAAAATTACTTGAGTGACTGTTCACCTCCCTCTAATTTTCAGAACACCAATACTTTCACCAAAAAATGAAGGGTTAAAAACTCTAAGTACATACGGTTTTATTAAGAATAATTGAAGTAACCAAAAAAACATGTCGTAGCTATTTTTAAAATTGGCACATTAAAAATGCCAAATGCCTTCCAATTCAGCAATTAGGTTATAAAAATTAAATCATGAGCCTTATATTTTACATCAATTTTTTTTTCTCAGTAGGGAATATTGCAATTGACATTTAGGCAAAATAAGAAAGAGTATATAAGGCATGGGGCAGCACAAAGAAATAATTTATTATCAAGCATATTACATTACATACTACTCTAACATTAAATTGAAATATAAAGAAATATGAAGTGAGGGATTTTACATGCTAGAAGAATTAGGTGAGAAGAAACATTATGGAATCATACATGTGAGTGTGTGTGTGAGTGTGTATGTGTGTGTGTGTGTGTGTGTGTGTGTGTGTGATGATACATAAATAATTTACAATAGAAGACCACATTTTTTTTGTAAAAATTCCCTGGGTATCTCAGATAAGATCTGTCCCTGATTCTAGAAGGATAAAAAGGTAAATATATTAAGTTCCATGAGACTGAAGTCAAGGAAATGTGACTGGTGAGTCCTTGAGATTTGTTTTCAAACTATGTTCCTGCAGATAACATGCCTTCTCCATCTACCGTTCTCAATGTCTAAGGCCAAGCCATGATTCCAAGAATGGCATGAGTTGGAGGACAAATGTCACATGTAGTGAAGTAAGAGAAAGCTCATACACTGCTCAGAGCTCCATTGCCAAAGGAAATTCCTGATATCCAAAGGAATCACATGCAGGCTTAATTAGCTTTGTATGGAACCTTGACGTCCACCATGTTTCTATAATAGCAATGGGCTTAGTTTCTGAATGAGAGACAAGGCTGGCCTTTTCATTCTCTGTAGTAACACTTGATAACACTCTCTGGCAATGCCCAGACATGGCGAAAACGACACACATGAAATCTCAAAGATTCAAAGAAATCTCAGAATTCCCTTCAAATTTTAAATTACTTATGCCTTGCCAGAGGGACAAAGTATATTTCACTCCATAAACAATACTTTCAGTAGTATAATTTTCATAGTAAACTCTGTTTCTTTTCAGCATTTCAGTCACATTTCTCACTATAGCATTTACCACATTATTTACAAAAATTACTTTTGTATCTCAGGTAAGAAACTGAAAACTCTCAGGTATGGACTATATCGCATTCATTTTTCTATTGCTGACACCTAGTTTCTTCCCTACATAGAATAGGGACCCAATATTTCTTTTGAAAGACCAAATCAATGAATGGCTATGGAATACAGGCCAAACTATCTCCATAGATATTTATTTATGTATTTGCAAACTTTACACACATTGATGTTTCTACAACTAATGTGACTCTGACACTGGAAGTATTTATTTTCTTTCAGAAAGTTGTTTATAAATGGCTAGTAGTTTGTATCCAGTATAATTAATGCAAATCCAAATAAATAGAGGAGAGAGATCCAATGACTAATGAGTGTTTCCATTTTGAGATTTTGTAAATATGGGAGTATTTATTATACACATAGTTTTGCACATTTGCTTAATTGCATATGACAGCACTTTTTAAGCTATTGAATCCCTCACAAAATGTAAAATTAGAAAGATTCACAATTCATCTGCAAAGTTTGAGGAAATATAAATCTGATCAATTTGAGGTGATCATTGCAGGTGAACAAGAACAAAATATAAAAGCAGATGATTAAACAAAGATAAGTTGTAGGTACCAACAATCTAAACTTTAAAGATCTATATGAATACTTTCAAATTTTGAGGAACAGTGTTGTAATTATCTAGGAATTTTCAACTAAAGCCCTTATTCACTGTTTAGGATGCATTGTGTATGAATTATTCAAATATTCATTTCCATAATTTGTTATAGTTTTACATTTGACATCTATAACTAGTATAAACAAATAAATAATATTTTTCTTTCTTATTGTATTTTTTCTCAAGAAATTATTTCTTATTAAAATAATGTTACTAGAGGAGTTATTAATGAGTTTCATTATAATGCCATAAAGTAGATATAATACTTTTAATTTTACATATATCCATGAGTCAACTCTATTTATAACTATATGTACATAAAATATATGCCAGAATTATACATTATGCAACTCATGTATAAATTATTTCTAAACAATAAGCATGGAAAACATATTAGAAGAAATTCTTAAAACTTATGAAACTCTCTAAAGGACAAAATAAAATGCAAATTAAATGCATAGTTAATGTATTTTGAAAGTAATAAAACTACAGTCAGAGTATTAAGAAAAATTTTTCATTCAGTTTTACTGTGACAACAAAAAACAAATTTTCATGCTTAATTACTTTGTGAGCATTCTAATTCATTGGGTAATTTTAAATTATGAGATTAAATAGTATTAATTACAGAGTAATAATTTGGTTTCATGAGATTTTATTTTTCTTGTAGTATTCAACTTTATTCCCATCTAGGGATACAGTTGTCAATGACAAAATGCTGTATAACTACAGAAGCTTCCCAGTGAATACTTTTCATTTTGTTTCAGAAATAATAACAAATGAAATCTGAAAAAAAATGAAAATGAACATTTCCTTCATTCCCATCTTGTCATCTTCTCTACCAGTGGAAATTTTATTTAATTAATACTTTTTTTTCCAAGGCTTAGCTTACATACTATATCTTTGATTACATTCATCCATATTTCTTCTTCCATTTTTCTCCATTCTCTACAAGTGTATATCATCTTAAATGACTTTTGCTGAGTACTTTGTTTTCTTCATCATGTAGTTTCTATCTCTCCTGACCATGAAATAACACATTTCAAAATGTCAGGGCCAACTCTTTTCTGATATTCCCACAGTTACCACACTGTATCACAGAGAGGTAATACCGTGAACTTTGGTTGGATTATTACTACTGTCTTTCTTTTTCCATCAGCATTGATGTGAATAACATAAATTGTGCATATAATTTTGAGTAATACAGAAGAAAATTAACACCAGACTTGTTACTTGAAGTTTATGTTTTTCTTGGAAGACAAAGTACAAAGGAAATTGTTGACAGTATCATGATAAGCTTCATTTAAAATAAAAATAGTATTACGATGCTAATTACCCATTAATTGAAAAAAACAGCATACCAAATTCTATTTATGCTATGATTAAAACTATACTGTACATACATTATAATGTATATTATATATAGAATGTGTATATAATATAATATATGGTGCATATAGAAACTTGTGAGTGTGTGTTTTAAAGATTTATTCTATGTTATGATATCATATGGAATGTCCTCCAGAGGCTCATGTGCTGAAAGTTCCACCTCAGTGTAGCAATGTTCAGAGGTGGGGCTTTTGAGAAGTGATTGGATCATATTAGGTTAGAGGGCTCTAACCTAATCAAATTAACTCATTGATGGATTTCTAGCTACATGGACTATCAGGAGACAGTGGCATCTGTGAGAGATGGGACCTAGTTACAGAGAATGAGTTCTTCAGGGAAGTCCTTGAAGAATACATCTTGTCCCATCTCTATTTATCTGCTTCCTGGCTTCTATGAGGTGAGCAGCTCTCTTCTCCCAGTCCTTTCTATTATGATATTCTTACTCACTTTAAGTCCAAAGCAGTGGAGCTGGCTGATCTTGAATAAAACCTCTGAAAGAGTAAGACAAAATAAACCCTTTCTCCTTTAAATTTGTCTCAGATATTTTGTCACAGCAATGAAAAGTTAAAAACACATGAGTCTCTGTAAGTTGTTGACATTTTCTTGAATGTTAAAATGTGTGTATACTTTAAAGTATATTTATAGTCCATGAAGCCTATCTTCGTACAATACTAAGTTTGACTCTTCCAGTTCAGGCAAATCCTCTAAAACAAATTATATTCCTTTAGGTATAAAATATGTGGTATGTGACCAAGGCTTTGTACACCATCTTATTATCACATAATTGTGTTTCAAATACAATAATTTTCAAATCATAACCTAATCTCTTGCAGTAAAAAATAAAAAATAAAACTCAATATACCAACTCATTTGCCAAGGTAACAAGAAGACATGTATCTCAAAAAATCATATATGTTTTATAGACATACGGTTATTAATATCAGAAAAGTTTGAAGAAAAAAGAAGGAAATAAAAAAAAACTAAATTTGGGTGCTAAACACAACTAAAATGTTATGAGTAAGAATCATGTAAAAGGCCCACTAAATATAACAAATGAGATTAGTACTATTTTCAGATATCAAAATTAACAAAAGTTAGAAGCTCTAAGTCTTAATCAATAGTTTAGATTTCTTTATTTATGAAAGTACAATATAGTGGATCAAAACAGATAAGAGTTAAACAACAACAACAACAAAAAAAAAAAAAAAATTGGCTGCCTGTATGGTAAGACTGCTGTATTTTAAGATATGATTATCTCCAATTGACCTGGTATTTTAGTTTTCCAAAACTGCTGTCACAAAACCCTGATGTACTAAGATGCCTTTGGCAGCAGTGGTGGATATATAGCTATTCATTTCACCGCTAGAGTAAAGGCCAAATAATTTAGTGAAATTGATGTAGGGCTGTGTCTGGGTCAGGTAACCTCAGTGACTGGTTAATTCACAGGTAAAAGGGGAAAGAAGAAACATAAATTTCATGGAGATATAATGTCAACAAAGGTGGAGTCTGGCCAAGTGGGTGGTATTCTTTTTAAAAACAGTACGAAGACAGTTTCAAAATAGCCACCCATATAAAAAAAATAGTTACGATAAAGTAGTGATTTTACTCCCCTATAAAATGGGAATTATAAGGCCTATCGTGTGTGCTGAGAAGAATAATAAGCCATCAGAATCTGTGAGAGTGCTTCATCCTTTGTTGTTGTTTTTATTTTGTTGTTCAAAATAGGTAATGGAAAAACCAACAGGGACTCTTTAAAAACACATTAATCTTGATAACAGGTTCACAAGGTTGGTTTTAAACAAAGTATGTCAGAGACTTTTCCATTCAAGACAAGACATTTAAGCAAGAACATTTGGCTACTCTGGGATATTTATTTCAGGCCCTAACTCTGAAGGTGGCCTCACTTTCCTTACCTTTGTATGCCTGCCTGATAGCAAAATTTGTAATCTCCTCATTTTCCCATCTGGGATCTCACTGTAATGTCTTTCTCTACCTTTCTGCTTTTTTTAAACTAAAACATTACGCATCAGAAGTTCTTTCAAACCACAAATATTCATTGATTGTTCCAATGCGCAGTATAGTGATAAATGAAGCCAATTCATGAAGGTAACAATCAAATATAGAGGGAAATTTAAACAAATGATCACAAAAAATATGTGATGAATAAAATAAAATAGTGGTAAAAGATGCCATATGTTTGGAGACCTACCTGCTACCATACCTTCAGAGAATTCCCTGGGCACCCACATAGCTTTATTTGGCCTTCCAATATGGGCACAGTCTAGTGTTTATCAGCAGAAATACTACTTTCCCCTTAGGTACATTTAGAAATGTGCAGTACAATTCTTGGTTGTAACAATGATTAGGATCTAGCTATTTTGTCATTTGATGGGAAAAAAATCCAGGAGTGAAATTGCACTGAAACACACAGAATATCAAAGTTTCAGAAAGAGGAATACTTGTATCATGGAAATAAAAAGTTTAAATACAAGCATAGGCAATTAATAGTGATAGGAATTTGAATATGGCCCTGTTTAGGATTAAAAACTGCAGAACATGAAAGATAAAATGTTTCTGGGGTGCTAGTAATTATCTGTCTTGATTTTAAAAAAGGGAGATGCTTAGGTATGTTTACATAAAATAATTAACAGCACTTACATGCACATGTAATATGTTTCAGGGGGTATTTTGTGTTCATTTTAAAATATTTCAAGCTAGTGCTCCAAAAATACCAACTCAAATTCTGCTTAATAAAAAATAAAAAGGAAGAATTGACTTTTATCTCCTTACCAAGCATTCAAATAGTTTTATGCAGAACATAACAATAGGAAGTACACAATGTCATCTATGAATTGTTCTTAACAACAAGAGCAAAAGATTTAAAATGTATATAACCATGCTGTTAGATCAACTTTCCAATTTAGAGGAAATATTAGGGATAATGGCATGCTAAAAGACATCATGAGGAAGCCATCTAACAATTCTAGAATATGAGTCATTATGCAAGGATAAATGTCTTGAACTCTGTGAAAGTCAATGTTTTGTGGGAAAAAGAGGTATAGAAACTCTTCTTTGTTAAAATGCATAACAAAAAAGATGAAATGCAGATATCTGGTTGGGACTTAAGACAGGAAAAACCTAAAAATATTTTTGGCATAATTGAACAAATTTAAATATAGATATTTACAGTTGAGCCAGAATGATGCAGCTTATATTGGATTAACCTACTCCATAAAGGATAAAAACTAAGAAAGTGATTTGAAAAAAAAATGATTGAAATCATGAGAGCAACCAATCCAGGTAGAACCTTGAGCAAAGGGAAGCATGAGATGTGAAAACCTCAGTTTTTTCTTTGAAACCATTTTCCAACTTACAGATTACGGGAAGTACTCAAAACACAAAGTGGAAGTCTTAGAATCGCAGACTCACAGGGTAAAATTCCAAGAAACACAGTGAAAAATAGTAACTGGGGATGCTTAGTATTGATTATAACAGCCACATGATCTGAAAAGAAGGAGAATAGGTCACCTTCTACAGACATAGTGTAATGAAACAACCCAACTAAGTCTAAAACCAAGCTTTGACACAGGCCAGGTGATATACTGGTGCTTTATTTGAATGCCACAATTTTTTTCACATTCTCGTTAGGAGTATAATGCTATACTGAGACTCACAATTTCTTATTCTCAAAATATGAAATCCAACCAAAATAGATGAGGCATGTTAGAATTCAAAATGACTGAAAATCCAGACAGGGGGAAAAAAACACATAGTTTTGAAAATCTGTAGATTTTCATATATTGTTAGGAAAAATAAATAATTTTAGTATATTCAATAGAAATAAAAAAGGTATGAATTGCCTTAATGTTTATTTCCTTCCAAAATTCTAATGTTGAAATCCTAGCCTCCAAGGAGAAAGTATTAGTAGATGGGGCTCTGAGAAGTGATTAGGTTATGAGGATGAGGCCCTCACAGATGGGATTAATACCTTCATTACAAAGGCCAAGACAGTTGTTGGCACCGTGTGATGTCATAGGAAGAAGGTGCCGTCTGGAAACCAGAAAACAGGTCCTCACCAACACCAAATTTGTCTTGAGCTTTGGCTTCTCTGTCTTCAGAACTGTGAAAAACAGATTTCTATACTTTATAAGCCACACAGTCTATTTGGCTGTTGTGTTTTGTTACAACAGCCAAATAGACTGGATACAACATAGATGAAGAATTCCTATAAAACAGGAATCAGATGGGCATTTTATAAACAAAAAATAAAATATCTGGGACAGTACTCACTGGATTAATTAAAAACAGATTGGATGCAGTAAAAGATAAGAGCAGTAAACTAAGAAAGATAGGCAGGAAATAATCAATTTGAAGTACATAAACTTGAAAAAATAGTGAAACAAGCAAAAGACCAAAATGAAAGGAAACACATGCAATGTGGGCAAAATTCTACCAAAAGTATAACTGAATCCCAGAAGGACAGAAATAAGTGAGGTGGAAAAAAATATTTTAAAAGATAACAGTTTAGAATTTTCTATACATCCATTTTCAGGTTCTAAAAGCTGAACACATGTCTAGAAAGGAAATTTTCCAAAAACAACACGTAAAATAACAATTTTACCTACCCACATAATCATCAATCAGCTGAATTAAAGATACAAAACCAATCTTAAAGGCAGCCAGAGAAAACTGGCATATTATCTTCAAAGAAGCAACAATAAAACCATCACTGATTTTTCACCCCCCCAAAAAAGTAAAACAAGTGAACAATATTTTAAAGTGATGAAAAAAATACATTTCTACATTTGAATCATCCATCCAGAGAAAATATTTTTAAACATATTAAAAGTTGTACTGATGTTGCTTGCAGATCCACTACTACTACTACTACTACTACTAATAATAATAATAATAATAAACTAAAAGAAACATGTCAGACCAAAAGCATATGATCCCAGACAGAAGAGTGAACAGTCAGGAGGAAATGAAGAAAACTAGGAAAAATTTTCAATTATTATGAACAGGATAAAAAAATTCAATAATAATCTATGATGGGCTTTACAACCTGCTGATAAAAATAAATGGCAAAGAATAATGGTTCAAAGAATGAAAAGGGATAGAATGACAAGCTGTGCGAGATGGTGGCATATTTCATTAAGTGATAAATGTACTAGTTTAAGCAAAGGGTACTAAGACAGGGATCCACATTAAAACCTTTAGTGTAGGATAGGCGTGATGACCCACACCTGTAATCCCAGTGGCTCTGGACACTGAGGCAGGAGGATCCCAAGTTCAAAGCCAGCCTCAGGAACTCAGTGAGGCCCTAAGCAACTCGGTAAGACCCTGTCTCAAAATATATTTTTTATTAGTTGCTCAAAACATTACAATGATCTTGACATATCATATATCATACATTTGATTCAAATGGGGTATGAATTCTTATTTTTCCCACGTGTACAGATTGCAGGATCACATTGGTTATACAGTCACGTTTATACGTACTGCCATACTAGTGTCTGTTGTATTATTCTGCTGCCCTTCCTATCCCCTTCCTAACCCCCTCCCCTCCCTTCCCCTCCCATCACCTCTCTCTACCCCATCAACTGTAACACATTTCTCTCTCTCTTTTTTTCCCTTCCCCCTCACACCATCTTATATGTAATTTTGTATAGCAATGAGGATCCAGAGTATACAAAGAACTCAAAAAATTAAACAATAAGAAAACAAATAACCCAATCAACAAATGGGCCAAGGATCTGAACAGACACGTCTCAGAGAAGGATATACAATCAATCAACAAAGACACCAAAAAATGCTCACCATCTCTAGCAATCAGAGAAATGCAAATTAAAACCACCCTAAGATACCATCTCACTCCAGTAAGAATGGCAGCCATTATGAAGTCAAACAATAACAAGTGCTGGTGCGGATGTGGGGAAAATGGCACACTTGTACATTGCTGGTGGGACTGCAAATTGGTGCAGCCAATTTGGAAAGCAGTATGGAGATTCCTTGGAAAGCTGGAAATGGAACCACTATTCGACCCAGCTATTCCCCTTCTCGGACTATTCCCAAAAGACCTAAAAAGAGCATACTATAGGGACACAGCTACATCAATGTTCATAGCAGCACAATTCACAATAATAGCTAGATTGTGGAACCAACCTAGATGGCCTTCAATAGATGAATGGATTTAAAAAAAATGTGGCATTTATATACAATGGAATATTACTCAGCACTAAAAAATGACAAGATCATGGCATTTGCAGGGAAATGGATGGCATTAGAGCAGATTGTGCTAAGCGAAGTTAGCCAATCCCTAAAAAAATCAAAATATATTTTTGAAAAAGGGCTGTGGATATGGCTCAGTTGTGAAGTATCCCTGGGTTCATTCCCTTGTACAAAAACAAACAAACTAACTTTAGGATAACCAATAAAGTGATATAAATATATATAATTAAAATAGTCTATAAAATAAAATGAATAATAAAACATTTGTTAATTCCCAAAAAGGCAAGAAAAAAGAGACATTTTAAAAAAATAGATGTTACTAGTAGAAAACAAATAGCTAATTTTAGGCTTAAACACACTTACATATTTTATTAAATGTAAATAAATTATCTGAATAAAAGATTGTTAGACTAAAGTTTTTTTTAAAAGAGTGAAAGCCAAATATATATTACTTAAAATAACTACTCTTTATAAGCATGACCAAGAAAAGATGAAATAAAAAAGATATAAAATGGTTATATCATGCAAATATCTAAACAAAACTTGTATAGCAATTTTGATGTAATATGAACTAGAATTTAACTTGTATTACTGGAGATTGTCAATATTTTTTTAACAATAAAGGTTCAATGCCACAGCAGGGTATCATAATATCTAGCATTATATGTATCTAGGATCATAACCTCAAATTATATAAACCAGGAGTTGACAGAACTGAGAGAGGCAGTAGATAGGCTCCATATGATTGTTGGATATTTTAGTGCTTCACTCTCAGGAATTGATAAAAAAATCAAACAATTAAAATATCAGCAAAGTGCATGTGTATTGATAAAATGTACAGATTGGGAGATAATCTTCACCACATGCACCTCCGATAAAGCATTGATCTCTAGGATATATAAAGAAATCAAAAAAGTTAAAACCAAAAAAACAAATAATCAATAAATCGAGTAAGGAACTGAACAGACACGTCACAGAAGAAGAAATACTATTGATCAAAAAATATATGAAAAAGTGTTCAATATCTCTAACAATTAGAGAAATGCAAGGCAAAACTACTATAAGATTCCATCTCACTCTGTCAGAATGGCAATCATCAAGAATACAGGCAACAATAAAGTTTGGAGAGGATGTGGTGACAAAGGTACACTCCTACATTGCTGGTGAGACTGCAAATTGGTGCAGCCACCATGGAAAGCAGTAGGGAGATTCCTCAGAAAATGGGGAATGTAACCACCATTTGACCCAGCTATACCACTCCTTGCTTTATACCCAACGGACTTGAAATCAGCATATTATAGTGATGCAGCCACATCAATGTTTATAGCAGCTCAATTCACAATAGCTAGATTATGGAAACAACTTAGGTGCCCCTCAATGGATGAATGGATAAAGAAAATGTGGTATATATACTCAATGGGAATATTACTCAGCTTTAAAGAAGAATAAAATTATGGCATTTGCCAAGATAGATCATTTATCAAACTGACCATTCACCAATGTAGATTACAGACTGTGTCATAAATCAGGCTTTGACAAAATTTCAATGACTAACATGATTCAGAGTATATTATGTGTCTAAGGTGAAACTAAGTTTAAAAAAAAGATTAATAAGATTTAACAATTGGCTTATAATTAAATTATGCAGTACTAGATTCATATGTTAAAGAAAACAATCATAATAGAAATTAGATTCATTTTTATATATCTAACACATAGACCTCTTTACAGTACCGTATGCTTACTGTGCAGCTGGAGCTCCATACATTTAACATATAGATCTCTAATGTGGACATCTAGGAGTACAAGTTCTGCATAATAAAATGAATACATCTTTAAATACATATTGGCCATTTTTTCTCCACAAGCAGCTATGATAATTTTGATTGAAATCATCATTTTTGTAAGAGTTTTTATTGTTCTGCTTTTCTTCTTAGTACTGTGAGAATTTTTAGCTTTTAATAAACTCATAGGTTAAAAATATATCTCAAAATGACTTAATAGGCATTTAATAATAAGATAAAAATTCATGTATTCACTGAAAACTGTAAATTTTTCCCTAAGCCCTGCTTTAACTGGATACCACAAGTTATGACAGGTCACATATTCATTGAACTCAAAAATATAACTAATATCTATTTGGAGTTTATCTTCTAAATTAATCAAGAAACATGCTAAAGCTTCATTTTTTCTATATTAATATTATCTCTCTTAAAAACAAAAAAAAGACTGTTTTGAGATTTCCATTTTAATCCTTCCTTATTAACATCACTAGGATTTATAATATTTGTGATATCACAGGATTCAATTGTGTGGGTATACCATAGAGATAAGTATAGAAATTAGTAAATTCCTTGATAGCTGAAACAGTTGAACATTTTCATTTTGCCATTTCTACTTTTTTGTACACACCCTTGACTCATATTTTTTTTGTTCATCAGTTTTTAAATATTTAATGATATTTACATTTGAAAGATATTATATTTTCATATACATTGGATATGTTTGCAGACTAGCCATTCATTTATCTTCTGTGTGTTTGTTGACTTATGTCATGCTTAATGTTTCACTTTATGTAGTTAAATGTGTAAATAATTTTAATTATGACTTTCAATTGGAGTATCTGATTTAATAAGGACTTTCTAGTCCCCTAGAGCATAAATATATTAAGTATATTTTGCTTAGGTATGTCGGGGAGGAAAGCAGTCTGTCTCATTGTGCCTCAATTTTATTTGGAGTTCAACTTCTGCTCTTTGTGTAGCTCTTTCCCTCTCCAATGTCTGCAGTTTGGAGAATTAGAGTAATGCCACTCCATTGCTAGACCAAAGTTAGAGCTGCTGCTCCTCTACTGAGTCCTCTGTGATGTTGTTCTTGAATGTGATCTCTTGATGTCAAAACAATTCTAATTGATGGTTCCATATTTTGCCACAGCACATCCTTATTGCTAGCTCCATCTTCAAGATTTTGAAGAATAAGAATGGTTTCTGCCATACCCTTTAATTTTTTAGCCCAAACCTAGTATCCCACTCACTGGCACTAATTTCAACCTCACATTACATTATACATAGCAGAACTTATTTTTCAGTGCTCTCCTTTGATCGTATTTAACCTGATATATATATGACACAGGAATATACTGGTGTTTAAATTGCTATAATTTTTCCTATAATAATTTAAAGCATTATATGAAATGCATTTGTCATCCCTCTTTTACTTTTCATTATATTCAAATGTCAAAATGTAAATTTTTGAATCTGATATTGAAATACTGAAGAAAAATTAGAAATAGGAAGAATAATTAAGGTCAAGAAAAATTTCTACAAAGATGTACACCTAAGTTCATTAATCCTCAGAGAGTACAAAAAAGAAAATGTAAAGACATAGTAAAAGGAAGAGAGAGAAAAGGAAATCTAGAGAGGTAAAGTAATTGTTTTAGACAGGTTTTGAAGTATTATTGACTACTTAATTTATATAAATTAAAGAAAAAGATGAACTAACCAGTAGACACTTATAGTAATGGTTTTGATTCTGTAACTAAATTGTATAGAAGAACAAAACAGAATTTTTTTCATTGTGTCTGAGCCAAGGAAAAATTTTAAATTCCCACATGCTGTTGTGCCTATTATCTGCAACAAGGCAATTCTCTTTTCAACAAATTCTATATTGAAGAGTAATGCTCAATATCTTTTTCCATGATGAAAAGAAAATTTCAGGCATTTTAAACAACTTCTGCAGCTCCTAAATTTTAAGATATCTTCAAGAGTCACATATATAATAGTGGGAGTCATCTCCAGGGAGATGACAATTTGTCTGAGTTCTTAGAGAAAGTAAGTAGCCCCGCTAAGATTCAAATCCAGATCTTCTGACTGGAGTCAGAGATCTTTCTAATTGATCAGTGATATTTAACTTGGTCCCAGTAGATCCCGACTTAATTTTTCATCACTTTCCTAAAGAATACACCAGAGAATTTTAAGTCTGTATATTCAAAAGGTGGCTTTGCAGATTCTGTTCTAATGTTAAGTTTGTAACCACATGTAAAAGAGGTTAAATAGGGTTTCCCATCAAGATATTTAGCAAGTCTTCACAGAGGAGCATTATAATGTTGAGAAGTGCATTGTATAACATGACATTTTTCAAGCTTATTTGACCACTTAGTCTGAGGTGCATTTTGTTGACCTGGTGGTCAGTACAATCCTCTTTGGGAAATCATTTTACAAAGTGTGTTTAACCTGCAACTGAACAAGGATTTATCATATCATCTCAAAGGAAGCAATTGACTAAATTTTGAACTCAGATCTCTGATTTCTGAAATACAAAAAAAATTGAACATCAAAGAAGCTACCTAGCACAGTACCAAGTGATAAGGACTAGTTCTAGACCTCATGAAGCATATAATTTAGTGAAGAATATAGATAGGAAACAATATCACCGATTAGCATTTCTGCAGAAAATATGCACAAATAAGTGTACATTAAGAGGCAATGATTCCACTATACTTCTATTGAATCCCAAAATTTTATCCCATGCTAAAGAGTGTGGGTTTGGGAAATTATCATGGATTCCTATCATTTGAGTCAGCTGGTAACACAAATGATAACTATTCCTCTAAAAGTTGTATACTTCTTAGAAGATACTAATACAGTTCTCTAAAAGTGATATGCAGCTCTTAATTTGGTCCATGCTTATGCATCCTTTTCAGGAAACATAGATCATAAGAAGTAATTTTCTTTAACTGGAAGAAACAGTCAAATACCATTAGCATCTGAATTAGTCCCATTTCTATTGTTATAAACAAAATACCCGAGGCTCAATGTTTTATAAAGAAAATAAATTTATTTAATTCGTGATTTTGGAGGCCGAAAGTCCAAAACAGGGTATCCCCATCTGCTTAGCCTCTGCTGAGGATCCCTTGGCTAGGGCACAACATGTTAAAGAATTAGAAGGGGAACCAGCCTTGTGCACAGGGGCAATATGCTTGGAGTGACCTCACTTTTTAAAAGCCCACTCTTGGAAAGACTGACTCACTCCATAAGATTAATCCCTCCCAAAGGCTGAATCCCCAGTGATCTAACCATCTCTTCAGGGACTTAAAAAACATCATCATTCAAGAGGTAGTGTCAATATACTCTATTAATACCAGCAGGCTAATAAGGTGGTTTCTATTTCCTTCTTTTTGGATTCTAACAATGTTGGGAAAACATATGTGCACTAAAGTGTAGAAATGTATTCTCTAAAAATAGAAGTTCCCTTATTAATTGAGTTTCAATTGAGTTAAGAGATTCACTTCAGAGTGAGGAAAAACTTGCTACCCCTGGTACTATTAAAAAGAAAGTCTTACAGTCAGTGAATTCTTCAAATTTTGAAAGTAACTTGTATTATTTTGAATTTGCTGCTTCTACCCAGGTATCCAGGTCGCCAGAAAAGAGCTGTAGTGAAATTAAAAACATTTGATCTCTTCTTCCTTGCAAGATATCAGCACAAGCATCCACATGTGTTGCTGTTTTGCCCATGGTCTAGAAATTAATGATGCAGCAGTTATTGACTCAGTAGCAAATGCTTTATTCTGGTTCCCACTATGGATCATGTAATTATGATATTTTGACACTCAACAGAATTATTTCCACCAGGAGACATAGTAATGTTTCCACTGCATTGGAAAATGAGAATGTGATCAGATACATATATAGAAAAGGATGTTTTGGTGTGGGAAAAAGGGATTAACCCATACAAACTGGGAAAATAGGATTGCTGCTGTATAATTGGGACAGAGAGATATACTGATAGACTTTGGATATTACTCAAAGTTTTATTACTCTTCTTCCAACTCTGTCAGGGGCTCAGAGCACTCACTAGGAAAACCAGACCCCTCTAAATCACTCTTCCAGAGTTAATGGGTAACATGAATATTGTAGTATTTGAATATAAATCTCCACAAAAGGAAACTTTGATTTTTGTTATGTAGGTTTTTTGTAATCAGATGCATAATTATAATGTATTAGGTAACCATAAACACACAAAAAATAGAATTTGGTTATGCTAACATTAAAAAATTGCAATAGTCACATCCAGTCATTCATAAAAATGAGATTAATTAGTTCTAGAAGCCAAATTATTATATAGGAAAGCTACATCCCAAATTCTATCATAATGGGATTTGGAGGATCCAGCCTGTAGGTTCTCCCATAGTTTAGTTAAATTAATTAATTAGAATATCTCTATTTTCCATTGAAGCTTAAATATTTATTGGAGCTAGGAAAAAGGAGATGTTAATATGATGTAAGGAAAGCCCACATATTTCAGAAAAGGGTATTTGTAGAATCAAAAGACTGTGTATGCCACAGTCTGGCTGGGCACAAATCACGAGCCACTGAAGCAGGAACAAACTTTATTTTTGAACTCCACCAGCAACTCCTCCCGAACGCCATGCGGCTCGTCCAGGAACCAGCCACCGGAAATATCGTCTCCGGAAATCCCTCCTCCTGCACTTCTCCAATGGGAACTCCCGGGGAATCCCCGGGAATCCCCAGAAGAACTCCAAAGTAGAGAACTCCAAAGTAGCAGCCGAGGCGGATAGTAATGCCTTGCCTGTCAATCAATACTGTTGGCAAAATGCCAGGGGCCATACAGACTGGGCCATGGCTCTCAGCATGTGTACACATATATCTCCTGTTTTCTTTGAGACTGGGCTCACAGAATAGTGGGAGGACACTGGGCAAATTGAGCACAAATAATACAACTCACTGTGTTCCAATTCTTAAAAGCATGCTTAGATTCAACACCAGAGCTGACACAATGTAATCAGGTGCAGTGAGTCAGGCACTGGAGTTTAGCTTTCCTGGGTGGGTTCAGTACCCTGTGAGTCAGGGAGCTGCCTTAAGAGCCACTGAGCCTATGGCTGGCTCTGTTAAAGCAATGTGAGGGGCTTCCCTAGCAGATGCTGGAGTTAGGCTGCCACAGAATAGAAGACACACAGTCCCCTTGTCTTCACCAGCAGGAGTTGAGATGAGATACATTTACGAAGCCCACATGGAAAGACTAGTAATGGACCAAGAGAAACATAATCATTAGTTAGCAACATCAATACCAGGAACAGCCAGAAAGACAAAAGTTCATCCAGGAGATGCAGGGAAACCAGCCTGTGCATTCCACACAAGCCTGAGGCCAGTTGGATGCATGCTGTTTCTTCAATCTCATATACCTTCACATAAGGAGAAAAGCATCAGAAGAAGATGGAAATGAGGGACCGAGCAAATATTTTTATACAAATGAAAGACAAAACATAGTCTTAAAATAGTCCCATGGACCTAATTGAATAGCTGTGGCAACCACTTGAACCCCTTTAATTTTTTAAAAAAATTCATTCCTCTGGAATATATGATTCTCTTAAAAAATGTTCCTAATTTCACTCTAGAATATTCATTAAAAATAATTTGTGTTTATATCCATTTATTGCATCAAAAATCCTTTGAGACTTGACTTTTGGCATAGTTATATTGATATTTCTCCCTTCATGATTTTTCTGCAAATGTTTCAATGATTCATATTTTTGCCTGGTTAAATATTTTGTTTTTAAAATTTCACTTTTTTTTCATTATCTAAACCTTAAGTTTACATAAAGAATTTGATTTTTTAAGTAAATGTCATATAAATATTAAATCAAAAGTTAATTATTCCATATATTAGTTATATTAAATCTAGAACTCTTAAAATGGCAAATTCATTATTTATAATTTATGAATAAAGTACAAAGTAACAATAGTGCTTTTAAATTTTGAAAGTAAATTTTAGAAAATAGCCTAAAAACAGATTTAATACCCTGAACTAATTTTTTTACAAAGCAATTTTATATATATATTTGTTTGTGTATTATTACCTGTACCTTGACAGGAAGCTGCAATCAAAACCACTTTTGAAGAATTCTTTAAGTTCTGAACACTGAGTTCAGAACAATTTTATAGCTCCAAAATGTAAAGTTAACTGAAAACTTTTCTTGAGAAAGAACATTTTCCTTTGATTGTTTGCAAGATGTGAGAAACATCCAGGTTATAGTAGCTTTTACTATTGTAAAGGAAATACTAGCTGAACATACCTGCAAGGACCTCACTCTAAAATCTATCAGCTTTTAATTACATAGACTGCTATTTCTTAAAGAGTTATAGGATAGAGAAAAAAAAGATAATAGACTTTGGCATTATATGGATCTGAGTTTAAATTAGAGGTCTAACTCTGTACTTCAGGCACATTTTTTTTTCACAATTTACCATCTCTGAACCTAAGAAACAGCAACAAGTGCTGTTGGCCAGTCAGGATGGAGTGGTCATTGCCTATATATAAGCAAGCAATGCAAGTTTCAGAGTCAAAACTGGTAGGATAGGTGCTAATGGCTTGGACCAAAATTTGAATATGATAGTTGAATACATTTTATCCCTAGAAACAAGTGGTTGTAAGGAAGAGGTGTGATTGGTGGTATGTTGGTTAGTGCACCAACAGTCCTAAGGAAGAAGGAAAAATCCAGTTCTTCATACTGAAAAGCCAATTTTGATCTAATATACAAGCTCCAAATTCTTTTATGGATTCCTTAATAAATTTTCCACTAACTCTCTGATATTAGAGTGTTATAGAGCTAGGAAAGGACCACGTGTGTGAAACATCAAAAGATTTATCCAGAGAAATTAGATTGAATAGAAAGAGGTTTTAGGATTACATTATCGAATTTTTTCATTTGTATTTTCTTTTAACATATGTAAAACATAAATATATGGACATTTGTATAACAAATTAAGACAAAAAGAAGTCATTCCAGAAGTACACAATTCCAAGATAGAATAAAGTACCACGTCACTGTGGAATGAATCACGTTGATTTTCAGTGGTATATAAGTTAATGGTACATTTACAATTAGTATCTCTTAGATTGGATGAAAGAGTATTTTCTTTGTAACCTTGGTCAAACCTTTTCTTCATCCTGTATAATCTTCAGCATTCTTTTCATAGTATTTATGTGAAAATTACCAACCCTGTATCTGAAAAAGAAAAAAAGAAAAGATCTGTCCTGTACTATACCTTTGGGCTTTGATGTATCTTTATTGCTATCATTTATTAAAAAGCCACATTTCTATGTTCACTTCAGCTGCATATATACTAGAACTGGAACCATGTGGAGAAGTTTAGCATGTTCCCTGCATTAAAGATGACATGCAAATTTAGTAAGTGTACCATATTTTTATAGAGAAGAATGAAATGGCATTTGCTGGCAAATGGATGGGACCAGAGAACATCATGCCAAGTGAAATAAGCCAAACTCAAAGTCAAGGGTCAAATGCTTTCTCTCATATGTGGAAGCTACAGAAAAACAAGGGAAAAAATAGGGAGGGACACCAGGAAAATAAAGAGAAATCAACGGAGTAGAGAAAGATGATGGAGGGGCAAGGAATGGGAAAAGGGAAGAACTGTGAAATGAAGTTGACTAAATTATGCTATGTACATATATGAATATACCACAGTGAGTTCTGCTTTTACATATACCTATAAAGCAACTATTTTAAAATAATGAATAAACAGAAGAAAAAAACACAGTAGAATAAAGTAAGGAAACCAGGGGTAGTAAAAGAGGAAGTACTAGAGCCTGAAATACAGCAAATTATATTCCATGCATGCATGATTATGTCAACATGAACACCACTATTAAGCCTTGTATGATGGCACATGCCTATAATTCCAGTAGTTGGGGAGGCTGAGGTAGGAGCATTATAAGTTCAAAGTCACTCTCAGCAACTGTGAGGCACTAAGCAGGGAGACCTTGTCACTAAATAAAAAACAAAATAGGCTGGGGATATGACTCAGGGATAGAGTGCCCTCAATCCCTGGTACCACCTCCACCCCCCAAAAAAATGAACAACACAATTGTATGTAACTATAATGCACTAAAACCAAAAATATCTTCAGGATTTACAAAAAAAAAAAAAAAAGAGTGCCACCTTTGGAACTCAAAAAAATTACCTGATATCATAAAACAACAAAAATAAACTATTTGTGTCTTTTCATTCACACAATGATATATATTTCATAATACACACACACACACACACACACACACATTGCTTAATTACCTCTGGATATTTCTCTGTATTCAAAACCAAGGCAGACAAACTCTAAAGTGATTCCCAATTTTTCCACCTCCTGCTATATACGTCTCCTGTAATTTCATTCCCCGGAGAATGGCAGGACCTGTGACCTTCTTAAAACTATTAGAACAAGGAAAACATTATGGGATGGTAATGTTACAGGCTCGTAATGTCTGTGTGGTCTGCAGGTTCTGTTATGTCACTACCTCACTGGTTTTGATGAAAAAAAAAAAAAAAACTGGAATGTGGAGAGTCTCATGTGATGGCAGGAACAAACTGCTGCCTGTGGCTTATGGCCACAGAGGCCTGCCATTCAATAGTTTCCAAGGACCTAAATGTTTTCAACAACCAAGTGAGTGTGGAAGCAGATCCTTCTCCAGTTGAGCCTCAGATTAGACCACAGCCCTGGCCAACATGTTCTTACCTCTGAGAACCTGAAGCCTAGGACCCAGCTAACCTGTGCCAAGATTCTTGAGCTCACAAACTGTGATACAATATATGTTTATTTTTTCAAGCAATTAAGTTTATCATAACTTGTTAAAGAATAATAGACATTTAATACAAAGCACTGTATTCATTGTATTAAAATAGAATTGTTATGGAGTCCATGAATTCCTCTATCCAGAAACAAGAAATATCCACTACTAAAAAAGTGCACATTGACATATCACATATATAGAGTAGACATTTAAAATTCATTTTCCTTAAAATTGCAGTTTATGTGTATCCAATCAATTAAATTTTCCAATCTCTCTTTAAATTGTAAGTATTGGTCATCCCATATGGTTGAAAACTAAGAGCACTATTAAAAATCATATATAAATAGTCACTTCTTGGTGGATAAGCTATAAATTTGCTTTCAAGCTTTTAAAAATATTAAGGTAGCATTTTTATCTGTTCTTTAAAAATAATACAATTTTTATTTAAATTGTTACTTATTTTCATGTATTTGGTAAATAATTTGATTAAAAGCTATGGTCTTTTTTTACAGATTAATTTCACATTTGGCTTTATATCAAGATTTTTTTAACCACAAATTTCACATTTGTGTAGTAATCTTAGATAATCATAATTCAATGGTGGAGCATAATTCTAGAAAAATGTATCTATTATTGATGACAAATATTTTATTATCACAGAACAACATCCATTAAAGGTGATAACTGGCAATATTACAACACTAAAGATGAAAATACCCTGGATACCCAATTGAAATTTCTTCTTCAGAAATTATTAACAAATTGAGGAAGATAACAGGTAGACAGAATTTCTCATTACATTTTCCTTCTTTGCTAGCTGATTCAGCAAAGGAAAGAATGAGTGAAGCATATTATGACTCAATAATGAGTACTCTATTACTGTCCTTAGTAATCTCTTGATGACCCTTTCATTTGAAGTATGCATGAGTCCCTGAGAAATATCCTGGAGATTCTCAGAATTATGTGAAGTCTAAAAGTTGAATGGTCAAGCTCCTACTTAGTATAGGTGTGAGGCAAAGTCAGTAAAATTGAGACTCATATTAATATTGTATCCTTTTTGTTCAGTAGTTGGCAAAAAATTACATTTAAGTTCTGTCTTTATCAAGGGATTCTGAATTGTCAAATTTTATACAGTTTAAAAATCACAGGGAGTTGCAGCACAGTCTGCTGTAAAGCAGTGCCTGTCACCCCTTGCCCCCAATTCTCTCATGTAAACATGAGTCTGTGCTGCATTGTGCCAGCTGGCAGAGAGTATGAAGGTAACCCAGGTGGCTGTTGATAGGTTTCAGGTTGGAAAAGAGATCATGTTGCCTTGGTGAGAAAGGCATGAAAGAAAATAAATACTAACAAATTTTTTATCCTAACAGATTCATACCATCCTTTCATTTTCTTTTTAAAATTGTTGTTCAGAGTTTCATATATAAGAAACAAGTACATAATGGGAAAAAAATGGAAAAATAGAGAACGGAACAAAGAAGTACAATCAGCAAACAATGTATTTTCCTATCCTATTTTTGTGCTTACTACTCTTGTCAAAGATAGAAGGCATCATTGGGTGAATTTTATATATTCTCTTCCACATAATCATTACATCAGAGAATTTTTCATGTTGCCATCTTCATAACCATTAATTTAATAATGCAAAACAACTCATCAAAATCATATCCCACAATTGATTTACATTTGTTTGTCTTTTTAAGTTGCAAGTGGCATTATGATAATATGTATACAAGATTTTGATGATTTTAGTTGAAAATAAACTTGCACTGTGTGATAAATAAAAATAATCAGACTATAATTTTATTTGGCTCTAATGAGATTCTTACTAAGATTGAGTTTGCCCCTTCTGTGTAGGAAAGGACAGTAGCTTTTTTTTTAAAGAGAGAGACAGAAGAGAGAGAATATTTTAATATTTATTTTTCAGTTTTCAATGGACACAACATCTTTATTTTATTTTTATGTGGTGCTGAGGGTCAAACCCAGCGCCCCACACATGCCAGGTGAGTGCGTTACCACTTGAGCCACATCCCCAGCCCACAGTAGCTTCTTTATTATTACCAAACTGTGAAGATTCCTTAGTTTCAGTTTTTACCAATTAAATGGACACATTTTCACTTCAAACAGTTTTTTTTAATTAAGTAGTTAACTTATGTGCAGAACCCAATACCTAGAAGCTCATTCATCTCCTTAGTTTTCTTTTCTCTTCTCCCTTAGAATTTCTTCTTTCTGGGAATTGACTAATGACAAGAAATTGTTTTACATTTTTATTTTTGTGAAGTTTTAACATATAAAAATTATAGTCATTATATGACATAATTGTGGAATTGCCTTTTAGAATTAAACTTTTATGTGTCTAAATGCAAACTGTTTAAAACATGTTTAATATTTTATAAATTTAAATGGTAGAAAATATTCCTTAAAATTTTTGAAGTTAATTTTCTTTAATTTTCTTACTATTTTTCCAAAGATTTTTTAACAAATAAAAAATAAAATTTAAATACCTTTATAATTATAAGGTGAGATTTCAAATTGCTCTAAATATTTTTTCTTGTTTCTTGTTTTATTATTTTCAAGTGTGCCAAGCAAGAATCCCAATGAATTTATTTAATTAGGGTTCTCTTCACTGAGTTATGACTCTTTCTTTTGAATGTTTCAGGGGCTTTTATTCATCCAAATCTTTTATTTGCATCCAGAAGCAACTTCCTTTATCATAGCCTTGCCAAAAGCCTGGTCTTACCTCACCAAACTGAGAAGAACTTCAGTGGTTTCTGTTACAGGTTTTATTTGCTATTGATCATCTTAAATATATTAGGCTATATGTAAAGCCAGGTATATTCATTAAGATTTACCTAAACTCATAATAAGGATGGCCTAGTTTGTCACTTAGGAATTTTATGTGATTAGGAAGTCTTTCTCAGTGATGGTGGTGACAGTTTTCACACTACCAACCCTAAGGCTGGGTCAAGGTGATCTCATGTGACAATGAACTAACATTTACTGAGGATTTATTATGGGGAGGCCAAGTATTAAGTCTAGTGCTTCACGTGTATTTTTTCCCCACAAAACTGTCTTTAAATTACCCCTTGCTTTGGTTTATTGCATCTTCTAAGTTGTGTGTTGGAAACTTAATCCCCAATACAACTAAGAGTTTTGGAAAGTGTGACCTTCAGGAGGTGATGAGTTCATGAGGGCAGAGGCATTACTGCTAGAGTGGCAGCATTATCATGACAGCCAAGCCCTTGTATACTCTCTCCCATTTGATGACCTATAATGATACTCAAAAAAGCCAAAGGACACCCTGGACAAAGAGCTACAGATCATCAGGAGAGGGATATCTCAAAAGATAGATAATACAAATTAAAGGAAATTATGAAAAGGAATCAAATAGAAATTTGAAAATGAAAAATTCAGTCAAAAAAATGTGTCATTAAGTGATTTCATTACTGGACAAAAATCATAGAAGGTACTTAAACAAATTAAGATAGCTTCGATGTCACTCAGTGACATAATCTCAGGGGTCCACCATTATATATGTCATCCTTCATTGTCCAAGACCTCATTATGTAGTACATGACTGCAAAATAATTGAAATGCCCTATGAGAACACTCATGCACAGACGGCCAGAGTCATACAATTGGTGGTAAGATATAAAGTCAAAATTTGGATGAACAGAGTCTGTGGTGTACCATTCCATTAACCTGACTCTACATAAGAGCCCACTGGTTGCTTTTCAGCTTACCTCTGCTCCTTTCCTCTGAAACCTTAATACCAGCTAGAAATTTCCATTGTCAAAGATCCTCCTAGCAGAGCCATGATTATGCAGAAGACACATAATGAATTGTGCTAGGAAAAAAATTACAATGGTTAATAAGATTCAGGGGAATGTTTAGGCAGACTGCAAATAATATAAAAACTAAAGTCAATATAAGAAAGAGATACCATTTTGCCTAAAATATCATGAAATTTTAGAAGGGTTTACAACTCAATGCTGGCAGAACACAGAACTAAAAATCACTCTGACATCATTTTGGGAAATTTAAGAATATTCTGCAGAGCCATTAGACAGTGTGCACGCTACCAATTAAAACTCAGATTCATCAGCTTAAACATGCTCCAGTTCAACATATCTATCATCAAGAAAGTCAGAAATATGAACAAAGATATGTCTACAAAGCTTTATAAATTTTACTACCTTCAATCGTGGGAATGAATAGCCAAATGCTTTTAATGTAAACTTAAGTGAAAACATAAAGACATTAACTTTTTTATGTTGCAATTTTTAAAATACTATAAGTATATAAATGTTACTGAAAAAGCAAGTATTAATACAAAAAATAACTTAGGGTGGTCACATTGCTATTTATTCTTCTTTTCTTTTTTATGCTTATATGTATTTTAGATTTTTCCACAATAAACCTTAGTAATTTCATACTTTGTGATGTCAGATTTTTAAAAGACAGCAAAACACACTCCAGTGTTATCTTATTTGGAGGTGAAAATGTGAGCTTAGAAATGTTAATATTATTGGTCATATTTCTTTCCCAACTATGTCTTCAGTAAGTATGTATTGTTTATAATCAGAATAAACTCACAGAGCATTATCTAAATAATGACAAAACCTTGCCAAAATGCCTTTGAAAAATACGTGTAATGTGCATGAGAAATTAACTCTTGTTTAATGCTAAAATCTCACACTGATTGATCCAGATCTCTAAGTATAAGGGCTTGTTTTGTCCATTCTATCTACCACTGAGTTTTCAATACTGTCATTTCCATAGAAGCTTTTCAAAATTTCTTGTTAAATTTTGAAATTCCACACGCTCAACTTTTCCCGCAGAATGTACAGTTTTCATGGTCGTGCAATAGAGCTTCATCACCTTCAGTATAGTGTAAACTTAAAATAAAATGAGAGCTTTACTTTAACTTCACATTCATAATCTTCATTACTTTAACGTTCTGGTAAATACCCTTGAGAAAACTACTTAGCATTATGTGTTTCTTTTTTGCCTCACATTCTCAAAATGAGGACAGTAGTTTCTAGTTTTGAGTGATGGTTATTACTGTAATTAGATAAATGCTAATGCAAGTAATCTATAGTTCACCTGAATATATGATAATTCAAACTAAGTTCAATGATACTGTAAACTTTCATAAACTATTGATATTCTTTCTTTTTGCGATGTCTATTTTAAATTTTAAAGGAATAATCTTGTTTCATTCACATTTTTATCTTGAGAAATTTAATATTTCCTCATTGCCTTTTTAGCAGATTATTTTGGTGACTCATGCATAGAGAAATTATCCAAAAAAATTATACATTTTCCATTTAATTATATTCTTCTTGGCAGAAACTGCTAACAAGATTGTAAAATGCAATAGATTTTTAATATCTAAACATGCTAAAATGTTGCAATTAGGGTTTTTCAGAACATGTAGTTTCCTTAGTGAAACAGAATTTTTAGTAGTATGCCATCTGTTATTTCATATTTCTAATTATAGCATTGAATATAAATTTTAATAGGGATCTCAACTTGAATTGCTATCATGAGAAATAAAGAGGTACTGGTTACTGTATCTGTAATCATAACAACTCTAATAATAATGAGGAATGTTCTATGAAACACTGATATATATCACAAATTGTGATTTCTTGCAATGAATTGATCAATTCTTTAAAAGGCTGACAAAACTTAATTTCAAAGACTTCATATGGAAAATGCTTTTAATTATAATTATAAATAGTGTGTATAGATATCATACAAAAATGGAACACCATATAAGTGCAGTATTAACCACCCTTAGATTATACATATTTGTTAATATTCAAAATTAATTATAATAATGAACATACTAATCACTTCTTGACAGTCAATTAGGAGATAAATTTGAGAAAGAAGAGAGTTGAGAAAATCATTCTGTGATGTATTAAATGTTTTACTAAAAATGGCATTTGAAATAACTGCTATTTGACAAAGAAACAAATGCTACTCCACTGAAACACATACTGACGTCTAAAATGCATCCTAAACAATAGGGGGGAAAAAAAACTCTGTCAAGGAAATTAGCTATCAATTTAGAATAGCATAAAATGAAATTTTCACCTTATAACCTACATCAATTATTTTTATTAGCAATGTAAATGTTAATAATATTTTTTCATTTTTATGAAAAATTATAATCATTGTCCACAGTAAAAACAAAGAAAGTTAATTGCAAAGGTTTATTAAATAAGTTACTCCAAATCACAGAAATAGAATAAATAGGACTAGAGTTAAATCAATATATAAATTCATATACAAATGTATCGATGTTAACTTATATGCAAGAATGTTTAAACAAATAAATTACTACTAAGTAAAAATATTCCTAGATTAAGTTACACAAGAATTTTAAAAATTTTAGTGAAAAATTTTCATAAATAAAATCAACCACTTCTAATAGTATGGCAAACAAACTATGATAGAAAGTTCTGTTTTTATCATAAATTATTTTAAGTACATTGAAGCTCATAAAGCTTTGCTTTAAAAACAAATTTTACAAAAAGAAGAAATAACAACAAAAGCAAAAGACTAATATGTAGGAATAGATGGCTCTGTTTTCAGAATTTAAAAAAATACACATTTCTCTAGGGGAAAAAATCACAATTGAAATATTTTAGAATTTTCTTTCATCTTTCAAGCTTAAGAAAAAATGGAGGCAATGTGGAAAAAAAATACCAATACTTTGAAAATAAAGTTTCAATGAACATAAACATAAAGAAACTAAAAGGAATAATTTTAAAAATTCAAGAACATCAAATATAGGAATTCTTATATATAAAAACAAAAACAAATTGATAAAATGTTTAGGAAAAAGTATCAAAAATATTAACAAAGGAAAAAATACTATAAAACAAGAATTTTGGGGAGAAAATTTTCTAGAAATTTTAGAATTAAAAACTAATATCATTGAAATGAAACTTAAATGCAGTTAATACCAAATTAAATATGATAAAAAAAAACTAGTGAAGTGAAACAGGGTAAATGGGGTAAACTACCAGAAGATATATCAATGCAAAATATATGTACACTCAATGGAGGAGTTTAAAATATATAAAGCAAGTACTGGCAAGATTAAAAAGACAAGTAGCTTCAAAAATATACTGAGAGATTTTAACAACTTTTAGAAGTACAGACAAAAGATAATTAGTACTATTACAGATGTTTTGACTACAAATTTGATTCCATATATATAGAATTACCAACACAGAACATTTCAGAATATACATTATTCTTAAGCTTACATGAAACCTTTCCCCAAATTAATCATAATCTGAGTCATAAAGCAAGTCTCAATAAATCTAACAGGTTGAATTCATACAGAGTCATTTTTATAATGATGATGGAAGTAAGTTGTGAATTACTAACAAAAAGATACCCTAGTATACCCGCAAGTGTTTAGATTAAGTTATGTATTTCTAAATAAGCCAGGAGTTGAGAAAAATCACAAAGAAAAATACTTGAAAGTTATATTTCAACAAAGAATTTAGAAGAATATATGAAGTTCTTCAAATTAATAAATTTTGACCACTCAAAAATTGGGCAAGCTAAGGCATTTTCACAGAAGAGAAACAGAAATGATCAATAAGCTTACGTATATAAACCATCATGAATTAAGAGCAATGCAAGTTAAAACCAAAGTGACATATAATTTTATGCTAAACAGAATAGTAAAAACATAAAAAAGTTGGGCAGTACCAAATATTGGTAAGAATGGGAAGTACAACAGGAATTCAAATGCACAGTTCATGGTCTTGTAAATCTACATAGCAATTATTGTTTACAGTTGGGTAGATGTGTATAGTTCAGTTAGCTAAACTAAAACCATGTTTCCCAGCATTGCCTTCCCACATTGCTCTGAATTAATTTAAGACACTAGAGATTATTTTTGTGCAAGAGTTAGTTAGGTGGTTCAACACAGAAGACACTCATTCAGTTTACCGTGTTGTCACTTACCATTGGCCCACCAGGACTGTGAGGGCATCATTAGACTCAGTTCCTATGGCTTCTGTGATTCCCTGTGGCTCTCAATGATCCTCGTTTGGCAGGTAGTTCTTTTGCTCTGTGATGAAGGACAACACATTTCTCTAGATGATCCCCTCATTATCAAATCTGAAGTCTCAGAGGCAGAGAAAGAGAAAATGAAGATTTTAGTTTGTCCTCATGCTTGTCCTTCCTCTGCCTTCCTAACAATTATCTTCCCTTTCTGACAGTCTGCTCTGTCAACTCTAGACTCTACCACCAAACACCAAACAGCTTTATATAGACTAAAACCAACTTTATATAGACTAAAACCAACTCCCACAGATGTATAACGCCAAATTCTTACAATAAATTCCTCATTATATTTATCTGTAGGATTCTGATTCTTTGACTTAACCTGGAGTGTTTCCACTGATTATGAGATGGAGATAGTAACACATTTTGTGGCAACTAATGGCTTACAGTTTCATTAACAATAAAACAACACCCAATTAGCTTTCATTATGTTTTCTTAAGGACAAAACAATACTGAAAAATCACCTTCCTTGACAGAAAGAACAATCTTAATAATACTAGTTTCTTCCTCCCGGAAAAGTTGATGTCACCAATAGGAGTGATGTATCCAGGGATCCAGAAATAGATATTCACCTGCCAACCATCCAACATTTGTACAGAAACCAAAGGATTGCTCTAAAAATTGGATACTAGGAAGAAATCAAAGCCAAGCAGAGAATCCAATACCCACACAAAGGCAATCTAAAGGAGTCAAAAGAGAACACAGCTGAGATAAACTTTAAATAAGAGAAACAAGGAAAGAAAAAGTGGGTGTAAATTTGAAAGTGAGAGGGACAGTCTATGGAATACTCTGAGATAAAGAAACCATCAATAATTGTAATTTTTCTTATAGCTCCTGTTGAGGCAGTAAAGCAAGTCAAGCTATGAATTTTCTGTTATGATTACATATTTTATAAAGCACCTCTATTCTTTTTTACATTTTTATTAGTACATCATAGCTATACATAATAGTGAGGCTCATTTTGACATAATCACACATGCATGCAATATAATTTGTTCTATTTCAGTCCCCAGTACCTCCTGCATCCTCAAGTCGCGTTCCCCCTCCCCTACTCTATTGGCCTCCCCACCTCCATCTATTTATTGCTTTTATACATTGGTACTTTACAAAGTACCAATTGCTTTTATAAAATGGAATTTACATTCACACAGGCACTGAACAGAATTTGGCTAAACTTGCTCCACTATTCCTCCCCTTCAACAACCCTTCTCCATTTCCCTGATCTCCCTTTCATTTTCTTGTTCCTCTGTCCCATTTTTTCCCTTATTTTGCTCTAGCTTCCACATATGGAAGAAAATATTTGACCCTTGACTTTCTGATTCTGTCTTATTTAACTTAGCATGTTGTTCACCAGTTCCATTCATTTACTGACAAAATCCATAATTTTATTTTTTCTTTATAGCTGAATAAAACTTCATTGTGTATATTTACCACATTTCCTTTATCCATTCATCTGTTGATAGACCTCTGGCTGGCTATTGTGAATTGCTCTGCTATAAACCTTGATGTGCCTGTATCATCACTTTAGTATGCTGATTTTAGTTACTCTGGATAAATACCAGAGTGGAACAGTTTTGTCATATGGTGATTCCATTTCTAGTTTTTGAAGGAATATCTATAACACTTTCCACTGTGGTTGTACTAATTTTCAATCCCATCAACAATGTATAAGTATTCCCTTTTCCCCACATCATCTTCACTAGCATTTGATATTATTTGTGTTCATGATAATTGCCATTCTGACTAGAGAAAGATGGAATCTCAATGTAGTTTTGTTTGTTTTGGTACCAGGAATTGAACTCAGGATCACTGGACTACTGAGCCACATCCCCAGCCCTATTTTGTATTTTATTTAGAGACAGGGTCTCATTGAGTGCTTAGCACCTCGCTTTTGCTGAGGCTGGCTTTGAACTCTCTGTTCTTCTGCCTCAGCCTCCCCAGCCTCTGGGATTATAGACATATGCCACCACACCTGGATCAGTGTGTAGTTTTGATCTGCATTTCCTTCATTGAATATTAGATATTTTTTTATATATTTGTTGGCCTTTTGTATTTCTTTTGAGAATTATCTGTTTAGTTCTTTTGCCAATTCATTAACTAGATTATTTGGGGGTTTTTTTGTTTGTTTGCTTGTGTTTTGTTTGGTGTTAGTTTTTTGAGTTCTTTATCTATTCTGAATTTTAATCCCCTGTTGGAGAAGTACCTGGCAAAGGAAGATTTTCTCCCATTCTGTAAAGATCATTCTTTATGCTCTTGTTCCCTTTGCTCTGAAGAAGTGTTTTAATATGATGCTCTCCCACTTATTGATTCATAATTTTATTTCGTGAGATTTAGGGGTCTTTTTAAAGAAGTCAATGCCTGCACCCACATGTTAGATTGTTGATTGTGTTTTCTCCTAGCAGTTGCAAAGTCTCTAGTCTAATTCCTACCATCTTTGATTCACTTTGAGTTAAATTTTGTGCAGATTAAAACTCAAAAATCTAGTTTCATTTTTCCACATACAAATATGTGGTTTTCCTAACACCATTTGTTAAAAAGGTCATCTTTTCTCCAACTTATATTTTTGGCAATTTTGTCAAGTATTAGATGGATATATGTATGTGGGTTTATCTCTGTGTCTACTATTCTATTCCATTGGTAATCATGTGTGTTTTCATGTCATTACCAAGGTTGTTACTATAGCTCTGTAGTGTAATTTGAGATCAGGTATTAAGATACTTCCAGAATCATTCTTCTGGATTAAGATTGCTTTGACTATTCTAGATGCTTTTTTCTTCCAAATTAATTTAGAACTGCTTCTTTCTAGGTCTGTGTAAAGTGTTATTGTATTTTTCACCCCTGAGATGAAACCCACTTGATCTGGATGTACAGTCTTCTCTTTTTTTATTAAATTATTTATTTATTCTGTATAATGTATTGTATCTGTATAATGCTTTTGACAGTAGGGTCATCTTGACAATACTAAATGTCTATCCAAAAACAAAGAAGTGCTTTCTGTCTTCTAAGGTCTTCAATTCCTTTCTTTAGTGTTCTATAGTTTTCATTGTAGAGGTCTTTCTCTTCATTGTTAAATTTATTCCTAAGTTGTTTTTGTTATTGTTTTAGGTTATAATGAGCAAAATGGTTTTCCTAATTTCTTTTTCAGCAGGTTCATTATTGGAATATAGGAAAGTTATTGATTTTTATGTGCTGACATTTTATTGCACTACTTGCTAAATTTTTTTCAGCTCTGAAAGCCTTCTGGTGGAGTTTTATTTGGGGGGGGCAGGGAAATCTTCTTTTATAGGATCATGTCATCAGCAAATGAAAACTTTGATTCCCTTTTTTCTATTTGTATTCCTTTAATTTCCTTCCCTTGTCAGATTGCTCTTAGAGATTTAAAGAAGTATATTGAATAAGTGTTGAGAGTGCACATCCTTGTCTTGTTTCTTATTTTAGTAGAAATACTTTCAATTTTTCTCTGTTCAGTATGATATTGCCTTTGGGTTTATCATGTATGACCTTTAAGTTGCTTCTATCCCTAGTTTCTCAAGCAATTTTAACATGAATGGTTACTAGATTTTGTCAAAGGCCTTTTCTACATCTACTGAGATAACCCTGTGATTCTTGTCCTTAATTCAATTTATGTGGTGAATTATAATTATTGATTAGTATATGTTGAGTCAACCTTGCACCCCTGAGATAAAACCCACCTGATCTGGATGTACAGTCTTCTCTTTTTTTATTAAATTATTTATTTATTCTAATTTGTTATACATGATAGCAGAAAGAAATTCATTTCATATTACACATATAGAGCACAACTTTTCATATGTCTGGTTGTATATGAAGTATATTCACACCATTTGTGTCTTCACACATGTACTTAGGGTAATGATATCCATCTCATTCCACCATCTTTTTTACCCCCATACCCCTTCTCTTCCCCTTCTACCCCTTTAACCTATCTAGACTTTATCTAATACTTTCATGCTCCCTCTCCCAACCCCACTATGAATCAGCTTCCTTATATCAGAGAAAACATTTGGAATTTGGTTTTTTGGGGATTGGCCAACTTCACTTAGCATTATATTCTCCAACTCTACCCATTTACCTTCAAATGCCATGATTTTATTTTCTTTTAATGCTGAGTAATGTTCCATAGTGTATATATACCAAAGTTTCCCTATCCACTCATCTACAAAGGGCATCTGTGTTGGTTCCACAATTTAGCTATTGTGAATTGTGCTGCTATAAACATTGATATGGCTGTGTCCCTGTAGTATGCTGTTTTTAGGTCCTGTGGGTATAGACCGAGGAGTGGGATAACTGGGTCAAATGGTGGTTCCATTTCAAGTTTTCCAAGGAACCTCCATACTGCTTTCCAGATTGACTGTACCAATTTGCAGTCCCACCAGCAATGTATGAGTGTGCCTTTTTCCCCACATCCTCACCAACACTTACTGTTTTTTTGTATTCTTGATAACTCCCATTCTGACTGAAATGAGCTGAAGTCTTAAGAGTAGTTTTGATTTGCATTTCTCTAATTGCTAGAAATGTTGAACAATTTTTTATATATTTGTTGATCAATAGTATTTCTTCTTCTGTGAAGTATCTGTTCAGTTCCTTGGCCCATTTATTGATTGGGTTATTTGGTATTTTTTTGGTGTTAAGGTTTTTGAGTTCTTTATATACACTATAAATTAGTGCTCTGATGTGGGAGTGGCAAATATTTGCTCCCATTCTATAGCCCCTCTATTCACCTCACTGATTGTTTCTTTTGCTGAGAAGAAGCTTTTAGTTTAAATCCATCCCATTTATTGATTCTTGGTTTTAATTGTTGCACTATAGGAGTCTTATTAAGGGAGTTGGGGCCTAATCCCACATGATTAAGATTTGGGTCTACTTTTCCTTCCATTAGGCACAAGGTCTCTGGCTTAATTCCTAGGTCCTTGATCCACTTTGAGTTGAGTTTTGTGTATGTTGAGAGAGAGAGGTTTAATTTCATTTTGTTACATGTGTGTTTCCAGTTTACCCAGCACTATTTGTTGAAGAGGCTGTCTTTTCTCCAATGTACTCTTTTGGCACCTTTGTCTAATATAAGATAACTGTAGTTATGTGCATTAGTCTCTGTGTCCTCTATTCTGTAACACTGGTCTACAGGTCTATTTTGGTACCAATACCAGGTTGTTTTTGTTACTATTGCTCTGTAGTATAGTTTAAAGTCTGGAATAGGAATTCCACCAGCTTTACTCTTCTTGCTAAGGATTGCTTTGTCTCTTCTGGGTGTCTTATTTTTTCAGATGAATGTTATGATTGTTTTTTCTATTTTTATAAGGAATTTCATTGGGATTTTGATTGAGATTGCATTGAATCTGTATAGTGTTTTTGGTAGTATGGTCAATACTTTCTTCTCAGCAGCACATGAATCCTTCTCTAAAATTGACCATATATTATGCAACAAAGCAAATATTAGTAAATACACAAAAAAGTAGGATACTACCTTGCATCCTTCAGACCACAATGGAATGAAATTAGAAATCAATGATAAAATGAAAAATAAAAGATACTCCAACACCTGGAGACTAAATAATATGCTATTGAATGAACAATGGGAGGCAAAAGATATCAAGGAGGAGATTAAAATTTCTTAGAGGAAAATGAGAACTCTGATACAACATATCAAAATCTCTGGGACACTATGAAGGCAGTTCTAAGAGGAAAGTTTATTTCATGGAGTTCATTCCTTCAAAGAAGTAAAAGCCAACAAATAAATGACCTAACATTACATCTCAAAGCCCTAGAAAAAGAACAAATCAACACCAAAAGTGGTACAGAACAGGAAATAATTAAAATCAGAGCTGAAATCAATGAAATTCAAACAAAAGAAACAATTGAAAAAATTGACAGAACAAAAATAAATAAAATTGATAAACCATTAGCAATGCTCAAAGAGAAAGAGAAAACTCAAATTACTAACATCCATGATGAAAAAGGAAATATTACAATGGACTCTACAGAAATACAGAAGATAATTAGAAATTATTTTTAAAATTTGTATTCAAATAATATAGAAAATATCCAAGGAATTGACAAATTTCTAGAGTCATATGATATGCTCAAACTAAATCAGGATGATATTCACAATTTAAACAGATCAATTTCAAGCAAGGAAATAGAGGACATGGTCAGAAGCCTACCAACCAAGAAAAGTCCAGGACCAGATGGATACATAGCCGAGTTCTACAAGACCTCTAAAGAAGAACTAATACCAATACTTCTCAAACTATTTCATGAAACAGAACAAGAGGGAGTACTTCCAAACACATTCTATGAGGCCAATATCACCCTGATTCCAAAACCAGACAAGACACATCAAAGAAAAAAACTTCAGACCAATATCTCTAATGAACATAGATACAAAATTTCTCAATAAAATTCCTGCAAATTGAATACAAAAATATATCAAAAATATAGTGCACCATCATCAAGTAGGGTTCATCCCAGGTATGCAAGATTGGTTCAAAACATGGGAATCTATAAATGTAATTCTTCATATCAATAGAGTCAAAGATAAAAATCATATGATCATCTTAATAGATGCAGAGAAAGCATTTGACAAAATACAGCACCCCTTCATGTTCAAAATGCTAGAAAAACTAGAGATATCAGGAATATACCTCAACATTGTAAAGGCTATCTATGCTAAGCCTAAGGCCAACATCATTATAAGTGGAGAAAATTTGAAAGCATTCCCTCTAAAAACTGGAACAAGATAGGGATGTCCTCTTTTACCACTTCTATTTAACATAGTTCTTGAAACTTTAGCTAGAGCAAACAGACAGATGAAAGGAATTAAAGGGATACAGATAGGAAAAGAAGAACTCAAATTATCACTATTTGCAGACGATGTGATTCTATACCTAGAAGACCCAAAACATTCCACCAGAAATCTCCTAGAACTAATAAATGAATTCAGCAAAGTGGCTGGACATAAAATCAACACTCATAAATCAAAGGTATTTCTGTACATCAGTGACAAATTCTCAAAAAGAGAAGCTAGGAAAACCATCCCATTTACAATAGCCTTAAAAAAAAATAAAATACTTGGGAATAAACTTAATGAAAGAGGTGTAAGACCTCTACATGAAAACTAGAACACCTAAATAAAGAAATCAAAGAAGACCTTAGAAGATGGAAAGATCTACCTTGTTCTCAGATAGGCAGAATTAATATTGTCAAAATGACCATACAGTCTTCTTAATGTATTGTTTGAATACACTTTGTTAATATTTTACTAAGGATTTTCACTTCTATGCTTAGCAATAATATTGGTCTCTATACTTTTCTTTCCTTAATGTATCTTTGTCTGGTTTTGATATCAAAGTGATACTGGCTTCATAGAATGAATTCAGTAGTCCTCTTTCTTTTTCTATTTTATTGAACAATTTGGGGGAAGATTGACATTAGTTCTTCTTTAAAAGTTGGGTAAAACTCAGCTGAGAATTCCATCAGGTCCTGGGCTTTTCTTTGTTGGAATCACATTGCTTGATATAAGTCTGTTTAGGTTTTCTATATCCTACTGGTTCAATTTAGATATTTCACACATGTCTATAAATTTTCAATATGTTTTAGGTTTTCCTGATTATTAGAGTATACATTTTCAAAATGGTTTCTAATGATCTTCTGGATTTCAGAAATGTCTTTGGTAATATTACTTTTCATCTCAAATATAATTGATTTGGCTCTTCTCTTTCTTTTGGTTAGTTTGACTAAGGGTTTATCAACCTTGTATATCTTTTCCAAGAATCAATTCTTTGCTGCATTGATTCTTTGTAATTGTTGTCTTTTTCTTTTTTTTTTTTTTTGGTTTGGCTTGGTTTGGTTTTCAATTTTATTAATTTTGGCTCTGATCTTAATTATTTTTTATTTTGTACTGATTTTGGAATTAATTTCTTCTTCCTTTATTAAGGCCTTAAGGTTTAACATTAGAGTAGTTGGGAGAGTTCAAGTTTTTGTTTAATGTAGGCACTCAATACTATAAACTTTCCTCTTAAAACTGCCTAACACTGCCCTAGAGATTTTAATACGTTGTATCTCTGTTCTCATTCGTTTCTAAGGTTGTTTTTACTCCCCTAATTTCTTCTATGACTCATTTCTTATTATAATCTATATTACTTAAACTCAAGGTATTAAAATGAATTGTTTTTTAATCTTTGTATTAATTTCTAATTTTATTCCATTCTGATCTGATAGGATGCAATAACTATTTTTTTCTATTCGATAAGATTTGCTTATGTCCTAAAATATGATATATTTTTTAGAAAAGTTCTTGTACAGTTGAGAAGAAAGTAAATTCAGTTGTTGATGAATGGAATATTTTATAGATGCCTGTTAGGTCTATCTGATGATAATATTTCTTAGTTTCTGCTCTATTTCTAAGGTCTTTGATCATTTTGAGTTGATTTTTGTACAAAGTGAAAGACAAGGGTCTAGTTTTATTCTTTTACACATGGACAACCAGTTTCCCAGTGCCACTTTTTTTAAAAGACTGACTTTTCTCCAGTGTATATTTGGCACATTTCTCAAGGATGAGATGAATGTCCATGTGTGAGTTTGTCTCTGTTTGTTCTGTTCAATACCAGTGGTCTATGTGTCTGTTTTTATGTCAGTATAATGAAGTTTTGGTTACTATAGCTCTGTAGTATAATTTGAAGCCAGGTATCATGATACCTCCAGTGTTGCTTTTTTTGGCTTAAAATTGCCTTGGCTCTTCTGGGTCTTTTATTCTTCCAAATGAATTTGGAATTATATTATCTAGTTCATTGAAGAATGTCATAAATATTTTGATGGGGACGGTACTGAATATGTACATTGCTTTTGGCAATGTGTCAATTTTAATAATATTAAATCTGCCAATCCATGAACATTGGGGTGTTCCAATCTTATGACATCTTCGATTTCTCTCTTCAATGTTCTCTAGTTTTATCATAGATATCTTTCACCTTTGTAGTCAGATTTATTCTTAGATTTGTGAAGCTATTGTGAATGAAATTATTTTCCTTATTTATTTCTCAGGAAAAAATGTAGGGAACACTCCAGCATAAAGGCACTGGCAATTACATTCACAATAGGACCCTAAAGCTCAGGAAATATTGCGAAGAGTTAACAAATGGCATCAAATTGAAACACACAGCAAAGGAAATAATTAGGAATGTGAAGAGAGAACCTACAGAATAAAAGCAATCTTTACTAGTTACTCCTCTGAATGAGGATTAATATTGAGAATGTAAGAACTCAAAAATAAAAAAAAAACAAATAACCCAACTACTAAATGGGTACATGAATTAAACAGACACTTCTAAAAACAAGAAATATAAATGGTCAAAATTATATGAAACATGTTCAATGTCATTAGCAATTAGAAAAAATCAAATCAAGACCACATTGAGATTTTATCTCAAAGTAGTCAGAATGGCAGTCACCAAGGGTACAAACAAAAATAAATATTGGAGAGGATGTAGAAAAAGGGAAACACTCTTACACTGTTGGTGGGGTGGTAAATTAATATGGAGGTTTCCCAAATATTAGGTATGGAACCACCATATGACCCAGTTATATACCACTCCTCAGTATCTATCCTAAACAACTAAAGTTGATAGTGATACATGCATACCCATGTTTATAGCAGCATAATTCACAATAACCAAACTATGGAACCAGCCTAGGTGTCCATCTGCTGAGAACCATTAGCCAAGTAGGTATGACAATTTCTTTGTCAGCCTACCCAATGTTGCTTAGAGGAAGGACTGTCCATATTGGACCCAGGTCATTTGCAGTGACATTGCATGTAAGGTGACCTTGCTCAAGGACCAGGGCAGATCCGGGTTTAGGGCAGATCAGGGTGTAGGGCTCTCCTTGGGTTTAGGGCAGTTCCAGGTTTAAGGTGTACCCTGCTGGGAATAGGGTGTATCCTGCTGCCTCAGGCCGGCTCCTGGAGTTCCCGTTGAGTTCTCCTGGGATTCAGAGAGTATTTGGGATCCAGAACGTGGAACTTGGCGGAGAACGTGGATTTCCCCAGAACGTGTTTGTAGAGTGTCGGTGTGCGTTCGGGAATAAAGAAGTGCTGTTTGAATCTACAAGGCTGTGAGTGGCTCGTGATTTTGTGCCCAGCCAGACTGCGGCATCCATCAATGAATGAATGAATGGATGAATGAAGAAAATGGGGTATATATATACATTATGGAGTTTTATTCCATCGCAAATAAAGGTGAAATTATGTGATTTACAAGAAAATGTATGGAACTTGAGATCACTATGTTAAACAAAAGAAACCAAACTCAGAAGGTCAAAGGTTGTAAGTTTTCTCTCATATGTGGAAGCTAGAGAGGAAAAAGCAAGGTGTTGTGGAGAATTTCATGAAAATCAAAGGGATATCAGTGGAGAAAAGTGACCAGAGATCTATTTGATTGTTTATACTGAGTTGAGGGGATTTTCTGTTGTTGTTTGTGTACATAGCTCACGAATAACAAAGGCAAACATATTTAAAATTATTACATCTTGTTGTTGGGTGATTCCATTAACCAGTAGGAAATGACCTCTTTGTATCTTCTGAATAATTTGGGCTTGAAATCTGCTTTGTCAGGAGTAGTTACTCCTTCTTGATTTTAGTCTCTGTTTGCATGGTTTATCATTTTCCATCCTATCACTTTCAGGCTGTGCATTTCTTTGCCTGTAAAGTGCATCAATTGTAAAGAATATATGGTTTGCTCTTGTTTTCGGATCCATTCTGCCAATCCAGTAGTTTTGACTGGAGAATTTAGACAAATGCATTTAGTGTTATGAGAGAAAATTGTTTTTATTTCTTGCCAATTTGATTTATTCTGATACTTGATCCATACTAGAGCCTCCTTTAATTGACCATTTTTTCTGGTGAGATTTATCCACAGCCTGGTTTTAATATTTATTTTTCATTTCTTCTGTGTTAAACCTCTCATTTAGTATGTCCTGTAGTGCTGGCAGAGTTTTTAAGAATGATTTTCTGCTTATTATGGAAAGCTTTTATTTCATCTTCAATTCTGATGAATAGTTTTGCTGAATATAGCAATATTGGTTGAAACCCATTATCTTTCAAGGTTTGGTATATATTATTCCAAGCCCTCCTGGCTTTTAAGGTCTGGGTTGAGCAATCAGTATCAGTTTTAATTGGCTTACCTCTAAATATGACTTGCTGTTTTTCCCTTATGGATTTTAGAATTCTATCTTTGTGTATATTAGGCATTTTAATTATTTCAGTTTGTATATTTGCAACTCTGACCCAAAGTGGTCAAGCCAGCTAGGAGCTTTTGCATGCAGAGTTTTGCTACAGTGTTTCACTCCCTTCTTGGCTGGACATCTCTGATGCCCCCTCTTTCTGAGAGTCTCAAGCCAAGCCATATGCTGGAGTAAGGAGACTGGAGTGTGTCATCCTCTCCCTGAGTCCTTTTTAGACTTTTAAGAGCTAATTCAGGAAACACCAGTTTTTATCTATATTTAATTGATCTCACTTCCACACACCCCTACCTCAGCAAGGTTCCTATTCCCAGAGTTCAGATCACTTATTTCAAGAGTTTACTCATCTCTGTTTTGTAGATTTCATCTTCTGAATTGCTGTTTTGATTTATTGTTTTGTAGCTATTATGTTAATGTGGATTTCCCAGAACACCTTTATTCATTCCCAAATGAAGCCATATTCCTGTCATTCAATTCCAATAGCAGAGCAAGTGAGAAGTGTCCTTTTTGTACTCCACTATCTTGCCAAAATCAAGCACCTCTATTCTTTAAGGATACTGCAGAAGATTTAGGGGAGAATTCAAGAATAATGAGTATATAAAGGAAAACATCATAACTATACTACATGTAAACATGAATGACAGAATATAGATTAGTTAAAACTATTAATGATGACATATGAAAATCCCATTTATCTGGATTTCAGTATTTTGATCAATACCTTGAATACTCTTATATTTTGTCATTATGCTATAGATTTACAACCATTTAAATGATCAGTTTCTAAAGTATGAAAATCATTTTTTATCACTGAGAAAATTAGAAGAAATAATTGGAATATCTAATCTAAATCATTTTTGAAATATTTTTAAGGAAACAAAAATATCATAATGATTACAATTCAAAAAAGAGTCATGAAACCATAACCAATACAAGTTTTTGTCTCCACATTTATTTTGCATTCTCTTTTGATGCAAAAGAAAGTTCTTAAAACTATAACAAATTGTATCTTAAATTTTATCTAAAGCTACTTGTCTTAACTCTATATTTTTTATAAAAGAGAAGCCCTTTATGTTACTAATTTTAAGAATTCTTCTTAGTCCTTTACTAGCTGAGATTATTAGAGCTAAATTAGTAAAATGATAATGATCAAATTTTCACAACTATAAGCAACATCAATGGCAAGTATTAAATACAAAAACATGTAAACAAACTTTCCTATAAGAAACCTTCTAAAAAAGTCATTTCCAATGATAAGTTTTTAAATCTTTTCATTCTTAGCTTCTCTATCATTGTAAAACAAATGTCTACTTTTTAGACAAAAGTATAATGCCCATTTTGTTAAACTGACTATACTAGGAGCTCAATTTGAAGATAACAAAATATAAAATTAAGTGTACATTTTTATAAAGTATTATGGGGAAATATTTTTGATAACTGGAGTAAATGTCTGCTAACCTTATTTTTGTGTCTAATTAATGGTATCCTGGGGTAGCAGTCTAAAAAGCATTTGTGCCCAATAGGTTCACTTAATCCAAAAGATCCTCCAATAAAAACTTGTAAGTTCTAGTTCCACTGTGATCTGAATCAGGATCAAAATAAGAATCTGAATTTAATGTAGTATCACTTTTCTAAAGAGTTAATCAATTAGGGTCTGCACTGGATTAAAATTTTATTGTATAAAGTAAAATGCCTCAAGTCTTGACTGCTGCAATTCATATGACAAAGTAAATCAATACAAGTTCTGGTTAAAGAGTCCAAAATGAGAAAGAATATCTAGAACACCAGACACAAAAACTCCCTGTTCAATTGTACTGATCTTGGGTTAATAATAGCATAGAGCTTCTGAAGAATCATTTATCATATACTATCATCTTACCATATGAACGCCAACGTTTCCTGGATTCTGAGCCTCATTTATAATGATTCTGAGAATATTGAGTATTGCAAAACTGTTCAACTCTCTCTTTCACATAGAAATACCACAAGACTACTTCCTCGTTTTCATAGTTTAAACATTATAATTCAGGAAATTATAAATGTTATAGAACTTCAGAGTTACTTGAAATGAGTAATCTATTTAAGCCCTCTCACTTTTTACATGAGAAAATTGAAGATTCCAAATGTAAATTATGGGTCCAAAGTCACACACTTAAAGAGGAAATTTAAATTAGAACATAGATATGTGATTTCTCCCTCATATTACAGTCTAATTCAACCTATAAGCATAGAATTTTGGAGCAGAAAGATCATCTAACTCAATTCCTTTATTTTATAGATGAGAAAGTTGGGGTACAATAAGGAATTGGGTAGTTTATCAGCAACAGAAATTTATTGCTCAAAGATCTAAATGACAGGAATCCAGGATCAAGAGAAATGCAATTTCTGGAAAGGCCCTCTTTTTTTGGTTCATAGATAGTACCTTATCATTGCATCCTTGCATAGAAAAAGGGGCCAGCTAGTTCTCTTGGGTCTCTTTTTTAAGGACACAAATCCCAATCATGAGGGTTCTGACCCCATGACCCAATTTATTTTCAAAACTCCACCTCCAGCACTATCACCTTAGGGTTTAGAATTTTAGAGTGTAAATTTGGGGATTCGGCACATGCACAAACACTTCACTCAAGCTATAGTAGCAAATGTAAACAAAGTGAGAAACTATATTCCACAAGAAATGCTATTAAAAAAAAAACTTTGAGTTTCTTTAACTATGAGAATAATAATATCAAACTGCCTTTTATTTGGTATTATTTTTTCCCACCAAATTATGGGCAAGATAACTAAGCTTGTGCACAATTTTCTTGTTTCCCAATTTTTACAGCTTATTTTACTTTACAATGTAAATTATTCAAATCTAAAGCATTTTATTTTCTTACAAAAATGATAAAGATCTCTTTCAGGATTTAAAAAATATATAAAGACATATAGTAAATAAAATATGTAAAAGGAAGTCCTCCTCTTTTAATTACTGTAGCTGTCCCCTAATGAATCATCTTTGCTTTTTTTATTGCCTCCACCATCAGCTCAGCCTCTATATCACAGCAATTCTGATCCAAAATTCAGACATATTGCAGTAACTCCTTGATCTAAAATCCTTACGTGGCTCATTTCCTTATTCTCACTGCACTCAAGAAACACATAGACTTGCAGTACCTGAGAAAGTCCTGCCATATCCCTTACCCTACTTAATTCTTCCGCTTCTTATCTCTCTACTCACTCCATGCCTGGAAAACTTTCTTCCTGTCATTTCTCCGAAGCATGCTTCTTTTTTAACAGCAAGGACCCTGAGCATGTTGCATCCTCCCATCCAAAACACTCAGAGGCAAGCTCTACCCTGTCCACCAAATGTCCTGCTGTGACCAGACTATATCACATAAGCCAGTGTCTGTATTTAAAATTTCTTTTACAGTCTATTGAAAGTCTCTATTGTTTTCCTCTACTTCATTGCCTCATTTTTTTTCATTTATTTTTTTATTTGTTTTAATTAGTTACACATGACAGTACAATGATCTTGACATATCATACATTTGATTCAGATGGGGTATAATGTCTCATTTTTCTGAGTGTACAGGTTGCAGAATCACATTGGTCATGCAGTCACGTATATACCCACAGCAATAATAATTGTTTAAAAGTCAGGAATTCTAATTTGGCAGTATTAAATGTGAGGTTTCCATTAGATACCATGTGGAAGATACTACTGAGTTGCCAATTGAATACAAGACTGGATTTCAAGGGAAGAATTTAACTTAGAGACATATTTGAAAGTCCTCCACAAAGTTGACATGCACAGCTATGCATATACACAGAATATAAAAGAAAGGAAAAGACTCAAGAATGGGGAGTTGGAGTGTACCCACTGAGGAGACTGGGAGCAGGCGATGGAGGAGAAAGCAGTTTTTGAGACTAAGAAAGTGTGTCCCCACAGAGAAAGAAAATAAAAGAAAGGAATGTAAATTACTGCAGCTATTACAGAAAATGGTGGCATGCAGGGAGGCAAATAAAGGAAGAGTATTATGGAGTAGAGAATAACTTCAGATAAATAAGAGGGAAATGGGAATTCTATTAGATTTAATAATATGAATGCACTAATATCAACGTTAAGAGCATTTTGAGGGGCTAGTACTGGGGATTAAACCCAGGGGTGCTTACCCACAGAGCCAAGTCCCTAGCCGTTTTTGTATTTTGTTTAGAGATAGGGTCTTATTGAGATACCTAGGGCCTCTCTAAGCTGCTGAGGCTGGCTTTGAACTCACAAACCTCCTGCCTCAACCTCCTAAGCCTTAAGAACATTTTTGATTGAGTGATGGGAACAAAAGCCTAGCTGGAATGAACAAAGAGAAATGAAAATAGAAGAGGAGAGGAGACTAAATAATATAAGACAAGATGAGAGGACAGAAGACAGTAGTACCGTTTAACTAATTGCCTGACTAAACCCTAAGCAAAAACTTTGATTATTTGAAGTAAGGGATATTCACTGGAAAGTATTTTTTTGTAATTACATGATAATATTTGCACAGGATTAGTTGCTCCATAGATAATTATGTGCCTTAGAGTTATTCTAATAATACTATAGTGTGTAAAAAAAAATCTATACAATATTGACATTTACAGACTGCTTCACGGTTAAATGTTTTGCTCTAGGTATTTAATAATTTTAATGTTCTGGCAACTGAAGATTACATCAACATTATTTTACTTGATTTAATACTGTCTTAAAGAATATTAAAAAAAAATTATCTTCTAACAAATTGCAATAATGTCATACTATCTTGTAATTAATAATTATTCAAAATGGTGGGGGAAATACAGGTGAGGATAAAGACTAACAGAAAAGGATTAAACACACCAAAGTTAGGATTCATATCCAGAATATGTTGGGAACACAAAAGATTCAATAAAAAAACAAAACAAATAATCCAATTAAAGTGCATAATAGATCTAAATAGATATTTCATTTTTAAACAACTTACAGCTGATTAACAGCTATAATTTTAAATGCTCAGAATGACATTATCAACAAATCAAAATCACAATGCAACATCACCTCAACTCTAGAAAGAAGGGCTAATAATAATAACAAGTCTTGGCAAGGCTGTGGAGCAAAGAGGATCCTTGCACATTTCTGTAAGAATGTAAATTAGTGCAGCTATTACAGAAAATGGTATTGAGAGTCTTTAACATTGAAGATAGAACTATCATATATAATGCATCAATTCCCCACTACTGGATATATATCCCAAGGAAATGAAATCAGTGTGTTGAAGAGATACCTACACTCCCATGTTTATTGTAGCACTATTCACAATAGCCAATAAATGAACACTATAGAAGAATCTACCAACTGATAATAGGGCAAATAAAATATGGTACACATACACAATGTAATACTACTCAGCCATACAAAAATAATGAAATCCTGTCATTCACAACAACATGAATGGAACTGGAAATCACTATGTTAAGTAAAATAATCCAGTCACAGAAAGACAAGTACTACATGATCTCACACACATGTGAAATCTAAAAAGTTCATCTGATTGAAGTTGAAATATAGAATGGTGGTCACCAGAATCTAAACAGAGTAGAGAGGGAGGGAAAGATGGGAGGAAGTTGGTCAAAGGGTAGTAAGTTATAGGTAGGAGTAAGAAGTTCTGGTGTGCTATTGCACAGTAGGGTGACTATAGATGATGATACCATGCTTCACATTGCAAAAAGCTATATAAAAAAGGATTTTAAATTATGTCACCCTAAAGAAATGATATTTGAGGTGATAAAGTTTAGCCTGATTTAAACTTTGCACAGTGTATACCTGTATCAAACATCATATGGCACCCCTATACATGTACAAAATGTCTAATTTTTACATTTTTATATATCAGTTTAAAAAATTTAAATTAAAAAGTGATGAAAAATCAAGAAAAATGTATACAAAATGAAGAAAACAGTAAACTATAGGATGAAATCAAACCAGTTACTAGGAGCAGGGTATGGTAAAATCAGAGCAACTAATGCAATGGATCAAATCAAAGCAAGTAATGTGACACTGGGAATAAAGTCAATGTATATAATAATCAAGAGGACACAGAAAATGAAACAGCAGTTGGCTTGTACAGAAAGGCTTATCTATGAAGGGCTGCCATCTCAGCATTATATAAACAGACTGAGGAAAGGGAGCAACTCACACACTGGATATTCACTTATTTATATATATAAATAAGTATATATTTATAATATGGCAAAATATCTTCTCAGATATTTTGGTCACGGTGATGAGGAACTGACCAACACACCGTCCTAGTGTTGCATTTTCCTTCAGATTCATGGCCCTCTTTGAGTTAAAATTATTTCTTTAGATAATTTGAGAATAAAATGACAAAAAGATGCTAATGTGCATTTGAAAAATGAAATGAAATGAAAATTTCATATAGCTCCCTTTCCTAGAGAACTTAGATGCAGACAGATGCTTTCATTTTAAATTTGTAACATGCACCAATCCTTAATTTCACTGAATTTGACTGATATATTCTTGTTAAATCAAAAATAAACCTAAGCATATCATTTGTGATTCCACATTCTCGGAAGAGGACCTAGGGAACCATGATACACTGTCCCGAGGACTTAGAACATGTTTCATACTTCATTCTGTGCACAATACTTTTGGCCATGAAGTTAGCCCACAAATTATCTTCCATTTACATCTCAATGTGCACATGCTCATATTTACTCTTTATTCCATATTCACAAATGCTTATAAAAAAATTTTTAATTAAAACTATTTGTCCTTTATGTTAAACATGCATCCATAAATTTAAAAAAAAAAAAAAACTCTTTGTGCTGTTGACTCAGTAAGGGAAAAGCTAAATCTAAGAAATTCATTTCTGCTTGGGCAGAAAATATTTTTGGTTAAAACAAAACAATGAAATTTTAAATTCTACAGGGACTTCAAATAATTAATTTAGTTAATCTTAAATTAACTAATCATTTTCCTTAATCTGTACAGAGGCAAACAAACAAGAATGTTTGTAAAACATAAGTAAATGATTCCATCAATATCTTTTGGCGACAATTACATGCTGCGTGGTATCTGAAGGGTATGTCTCAGGAAACTTTCAAAGATCCACTGTACGATTAAATCCAATCAGTATTAACCATTGAGGTTAAAGAATGTGCTTATATATACATTCAAACTTATTTGAAAGTCCCTGGTTTCTGAATGATGAGCTGTGCATGCTGATAAGGACGGGGTAGAATTGTTTCTGAGAATCTTGCATTCTGATTAGAGAGAGCTCTCCTGTCCAACATTTGAGAACAAAATTCAGGTATATGATTTGCTGACTACTTTGAAAATTGCATTTTGATGGCACAACTGTGACATTCAATTTCATTTCTTTTCTAGAATGCTTCCACAATAAAGATGTCCTGGTGTTTCATTAACTCTCATAGGTGTCATTTCCGTCTACATTCTGCTTCTATGATTTGAGCTATTGAAGTAGTGCTTACCCCACTTCTTCCACATGGTTTTCTATCTAATGTGAATGATAACTGAAGTCACTGTGTCTACAATATATCATTGACATTTTTCCCCCAAAGGCTTATTTTTGAGTTTTTCAAAATGTTGTTTTCTAAATCTATATCTGATACTACTTAGGTAACAATTTAAATCACAGTTTATCTAAAGAATGTTTCTCTTTTTATATCTGCAATATTGTTTCTTTCATTTTAAGGTAATAGAGTGTTTTGTATTTTTTTATTTAAGAAAACAATAAGAAATCATTAAAGAGTCAATGAATTAAACTGTCATGCACTATGCATTTTAATTAAATCTGGGTTAGAAAAATAATGTTTAATGTTTTTGTCTGCTTATGTGAAGAAAGCAAAGGGAAGTCACATTTAAGGAATATCTATTCTATGGTCCTTAACCTCTCAATAAAGTTGTAAGATTGCACTCATCCTCAATAGTTACTATACGGAAAATTTTGAATTCTAAAAGGAATTTGAATTCATGACTCTGGTCTTAAAAGCTGTTGATTTTCCAGAATATAATATGACTTTGCATATAGCCATTCTGCATTTGTCCTGAGAAAATTCAGGTAATACATATGTAAACGCAATCATTTAAATACAGTGTTACTAATTATTTAGACCTGAAATTATGGTCATATAATTTTGTATAATTTTCATAGAATCAAGAATGAAGAGTTAAGAAATGCAACTTTGAATGTCTTTAACCAGAATATAATACTTGTTAAGAAAATATATATTAAGCCTCTTTTCACAAGTGAAAACATTTACAGCTTGGTGGAATGGTTTAATCCAGAACTAATCTTTCACAAGAAATTCTTGAGTGACACTACTAATATTAATATTATTAGCACACTAATATCAAATAATGATATTATATTATTTTAATATAGTTATATTAATGACATTTATAACTCCATTATATTCATATTAGAATACTAATATTCCTACTGTAATAAGTTAATTTAGTTAAGCACAAAGAGAAGATCAAAAGAACTTGAACTTTAGCTACAGTGGTAAAATGAGAAATTTTAGCTGTATCCACAATTTGTAGGGGAACTTAATGACTTTCAATGTGAAACAACTCACAGTTTTCAGTTTATAGTTTATAAAGGAAGATTTACTATAAAGTTATGAGAAGTTTCACTTAGATAGATGCATTTCAAGTCCCTGGAAGGTCCTAGCAATGTTTTCACATGGTTATGCATTTTTATGCTTTTTTCTAAAACTAAGGTATGTTAAATTCAACAAATGCTACTATCTCCTTTTTATCTAATCTTCATATCCTCTACTACCCCCACAAAATATGTACACTCATAACACAATGTAGCAACTGCAGACATGTTTGGTATGGACTTAAGGCAAAGCTGTTGGTGATCTATTTAGTTTGGATGGGTGAATGAGGCTAGCACCAGAATACTGAACTCTAGCACAGAGGAAAACCACCTTCTTCCTATTCAATTTCAGCTTTCACACATTATTGATAGCTTAACCAAAATGACACTGGTAAATCAAGAAGGAAATGGCAGACAACATGTCCTTAAGTTTTCTAATCAGTTCTGTTTCATTAGAGCTTCATATTCTCTATATTTTATGGAAAGAAAGAGCTTTTCTCCTAGGGGGGTGATGAGATAAGCAGTTTCCATTTTTATTTTGAAATATGAGGCCTGAATGTGCAAAGATTTAGATCAGTGGTAGCTTCTCAGGAAGTGAAAAAAAAATGTCTCAGTAAAAATAGAAATATGAATTCAGCTGAAACCTCATCAGAATGATATATTGTTAGTAGTGAAGAAATGATAGTTTACAAAAAAAGGTATTGACTATCTTGTGAAATAAGTGAACTTGAATCGCCATTTAGTTATTACCAAAGTGATAATTTCTTTGATATCAGTTTAACTTTCTATTGATACCTATAAAAGCCTTAATGTTTTTCTAGGATATTTCAACATACCAAAACATATTCTCATTGTCTACCTAAAAACAGTGATATTAGCAACAATTAATCTCTTCAAAAATGAAGAAAATAGGGCTGAGGGTGTGGCTCAGTGGTAGAGCACTTGCGTCACACACGTGAAGCACTGGGTTTGATTCTCAGTACCACATAAAAATAAATAAACAATATAAAGGTATTTAAAAAATGAAATGTATTTTTAAAAATCAAATCTCTTTACCTTAATGATTGCATTTAGCAATTCACTTTTCAAAATGGAATATTATTGGAGAGTTTTCTTATTTTTAGCACAATGCAATACTTATCTTCTTTCAGTATATCTCAAAAATAAAAGCATTTTATATTCTAAAGTCTGTATTATTCATGTGACAGTTCTCTATTCAAGACTATATCATTTTTCTGCATAAAAGTTTCCACTAAGTATGTTGATTTTAGAATTAAGGTTAGTCATCTCTCATTACATTAAAATTATTTTTAATAATTTCTAGATTAACATATTATCTCTTTAGATATAATGAATACATTAAGAGTTAGATCAATTTCTTCTGCTATTATGCTATAATGGCAAAATCATGGCTCTAAGATTTTATTTTCCAGTCAGATTTACTATGTCCATAATTATAAATACTAAATGCTTTGTATATTTGCATAAACATTACAATAAATGACAATGAACTATTTTAGTACCATAATTTTTAAATGTTATGTATTATTTTATTATTAAAACAATGTGGAAGTCCTTACATAGTGACAGGTTTCTTACTGCCATTTAGGGCTATGTAATTAATATATGTGATTTCAGATAAATAGAATAAATGCACATCAAAGGAATTCTAAAGTTCCATTTGACTGAAGAGAAAATGAAAAAAAGGGAAAAAGAAAGTTGAAACATTGCCTGGAGATATCTTTGTTGCCTACAATTCCAAGAGTCTTCTGAATAGATTACTTCCAAGATACCTGAGAACTTCTTAATTAAAATTCTATTGATGTATTGTATCTGCAGAGATAATTAAATGCAACACTAGTTTTTGCATACAAAAACATATTTATCTTGCCAAGAAAGTAATTGAGAAATAGAGTTGAGTGATTCAATCTTGATGCAGAAACTTTTGTCAAAAGAGTTTCCATCAGCTGAGGAACTCTGAAGATTACCTGCTGAATACGAGGTGGCCTACCTTCTTTTCATGTTTTAGTTGAATATGAAAAAAAAGATGACATAGTAAAACACATGTATATTCCTCCCTGTCAGTTCAGTATTCAAAAAGGGATGGGCTAAAATGGATTCTGAAGTCATTTGAGAGTTGTTTTAGTTACTTGGTACAATATGTCTATTTTATATTACCCTGCTTTAAACATTACAACATTTTACTTTTCCATTTTTAAATACAAATTTCTCTCACATGCTGTATCCTAATGATAATTATTGCTCTGAATGACTGAGTTCCGCTGAAAAGGTCTACTGTTCCTTCATGATCTTTGAGCTATGGTGATATGATTGTAGTTAGCAGTACAGTTCAGAATAACCAAGCTATGGAATCAACCTAGGTACTCTTCAACAGATGAATGACAAAACAAAATGTGGTATATATACACAACATAGCACTAGTCATAAAGAAGAATGAATTTTGGCCTTTGCCAGTAAATGGGTAGGACTGCAGACTATGGTACTAAGTGAAATAAGCCAGTCTAAAAGGTCAAAAGTCGATTATTTTCTCTGATACATGGAAGCTAATCCAAAAACAGGGAGTGAATGAAGGGAGAGGGAATTTCATCAAAACAGAGAAAAGATCAGTAGATGAAGGGAATTGTCAGGGGAGGAAGCAGGGACAGAAAAAGGGAAGAAAGAGCAATGAATGAATGAATCTGACTGAACTTTGGATGCACATACAGGAGTATAGCATGAAAAACCAGCCTCTGTCTCAGAGCAAAGCCTGTCCAAGGAAGGGACATGGCCTTTGTCCTTGGAAAAACCCACAGAGCACTCCTAAGCACATTCCCACCCTGCTAAGTTGTTTATCTACAAATAACAGGAGAGATCTGCGCCAGGTGTCCCTGACTCAGTCAGGCTAGGTGGGGATCCATAGCAACCCCCTAGCAGCCACTAATCAGCATGAGACAGGGAAATACCTGGGATGCCAGATGACCCTCCCAGTAGTTTATGGTGGTTGATAACATGTTGGGAAACCATGTAGTTCAGCACGTACACCCCTCTTGGCTTAAACCAATCAGTTCAAATGAATACCCCTTTTATACTGACCAATCACCCCTACCCAACTTGTTCCCTCCAGTGAATGTGCTACTCATTTTTTAGAGTTGTTGATTTTCCCGCGGTGTATGATGATTTGCTAAGAGATGCTATGATGTATGTGAAGTCCCTGCCTTCTCCAAAGAATGTATAAAACTGCTGCAAACCCTGGGCTCGGGCCTCTCAGTGTCACCAGTTGCTGTGTGTTCACATGGAGGACCGAGCTAGCTCACAATAAACACCTCTTTGCTACTTAAATCGATCTTGGGTCTCTGGTGGTCTTTGGGGGTCCCGAATTTGAGCAAAACAAGCACAGTGAAAGTATTCACAAGATACTAATGTAGAAAAACAACCTATAAATAAATTGCAGAAAGATCAGTAGAGCAGAGTAAGGGAATCTGGGGGATGGAGGAGGGAGGGGAGTGGGGGCAAGTGCTGGAGAGTGCATCCTAATGTTATGTATAATTTTAAAAGAATTAATAAAGAAAGAAAAATTTAAGAAGATTTTGTGCAATAGGCAACAGAAAAAGGGAGTATTTAGGAGGCAACTGTATGTGGTACAGTGGATGACAATTTGAAAGGTAAAGCAACAGTGTGAAATGTGAAAGATGTAATGGCATAGAATGGCAATTTGGGAAACACTTGGAATAGTATTTGTTTAATTAAGTGACATGGAGCATGAACAATAAGAAGGAATTATGAATGATGCCCAAGTTTCTTTAATCTCAAAGATGCTTTAACATTTCACTCAGCTGTTACAGATAGTAAATAAATGTGAGGGATTTACTCATACAGAAAATAAAGGTCTCATGCAATAAAATTGTTTCAGAAATCAACATTAAAGTAATATTTTCTTATCTTTTGAATTAGTGTGTTCCACTCTATTACCTAAAAGGAGCAAAGGAAGTAAACATGTACCTTTTTTTGGATTAAAGCCAGAAGTTCTGTGTCAGATTTCTGTCACTACAACAAATATTTAAGATAAATCAACTTATAAAGAGAAAAGTTTTGTTTCATTCACACTTTTGGAGGTACCCATACATGATCAGTTGTCCTGATGGTAAGCACTGGTAGAGTAAAAACAATTACCTCATGGCTGGAAAGTGAACAAAAGAGATTCCTTGGGGCACATTTTCAATGACCTAAAGATTTCCCACAAGGCCTTTCCTTTTAAAGGTTTCAACACCTTCCATGGTGCAAAGTTAAGGATCACATGTTTAGCAGTTGGGCTTTGGAGTACCCTTAAGTGCCAAACTATAGCTAGCTCTAAGATAAGTTCTGTGTTCAATTCCATTAACTTCTACTTGCTTAGTCATCTGCCATAACTATTCTTCCTGTGCTTGTCTTTGTCATGTTTCAATAATTCCTTGATTTTGTTTTTGTAATAAGTAAATGTTAAAATGATGCTACACATGAACTAATGCTAATGTCCTTTGTTGACAATCTCCTTAGCATAGAAAAGACTAGTATTTTTAGGGTGTTGTATAGATAAAATTAATGTAAAGGAGTGTTTAAATTAAAGAAATAGGAATTATTAAATCACTCAAACAAGATAAGGAATTAAGACAAAGTTCTTAATTGTAAGGTCATTGATTAATTTGTAATTTTTATTCAGTCTAAGCTAAATCCTAAATTTATTTTTAAACAGACACTTGATGACTTATGGAAAATAAAAAATAAACACCACTAAGAAACACAAATAAGTGTAAAACTCAAGCTGATATTACTAACAGAGAACATGTGGTCATAAATTTAGTGAATCTTTTGAGGATTTAACTGATAGGAATGAGGATTTATTTATTAAATTGTTAAAATCATTACATGCTTCCACAAATTGAACAAACTGGTGATATATTTATAGCTTGGAATTCCTAATGTCTTATCATGACTATACAATATATAAACCATTGAAAAATCAATAATTACATTATTGTGTTATAATACTAATCTTCTTCCCAGTTTGGTGCAAGTTGCAAGTACATATGCATGTGCAAACACATACCTTTTGTTCGTAGAATCTTCTAGCTTAATATTTATTGAGCTTCCAGAGGTACTACAATTTATTATAGTCAGTTGTATATTGGCATTTACAAGTAAACAAATAACTGTATTAGAATTAATTACACTATTACCTACTTAATTTCACTATTCAGTAGATAAACAGCTCTGAGACTGTTTCTATGTGATGAAAGGCTGATTTCCAAAAACCTATCTTTTATTATTTCTAGCAAAATTTACTTATATTAGCAGAAAAGTCACCCATAGCCACGTACACAAAACACAGGACTGCAAATGAATCCCCAGGAGAAAGAATTTTCCCTAGTTATAATGCTGCTTCTATGCTTATATAGACAGTTATGGTTATTTTAAGGGTACACACTCTCTCTCCTCAAAGTTTCTGAGAAGTGAAGTAGAAATACAAAAATCAAAGAACATTTCAGAGAGGTTTGTCTGTACCCACATAAGGATCCGTGGTGGAATAGATGGAAAACACAGCATGGACCTTAACAAAACTAGAGTATCCCATTGTGTCCTGCACCAACTCAGACATGGTGACAATGAAATGCTGACTTAACATGCCATGAGAGCAAAGAAGTGAGTGGGACTGGCCTAATTGTTTACCCCATGGGGACTTGAATTGAAAGGTAAGCTCAGTCCAGCTGGGCACAGCCAATCATTGAGAAAAAGATAAAAAGGGAGAAGCCATGACACTACAAAGGCCAGGGGCAGCAGACTCTGGATTTTCATGAGTCAAATAAACTATTCACATTATTTCCCCCACTAAGCAACAGGAAGGTATTTTTCTGTGACATGTGGGGAGGGGCAACCTTTATCCCTCAGTTCCTGTCCCACTTCTGCATTGGAAGTCAAACTGATCTAGGGAAGCTACTAATTATTTTGGCATCATTTTAGGATGATTTTGCTGTGGAAAAGGATATACCTTAAACCTACAGAAACTTCAGTGTAACAGAACAGATTTTAATTCTAAGATCAATTCATGTCTCCAATTTCTTTGTCTTGCATTATTGAGCCTCACATCTGTGTCATTGAATGATACAATAGTCAATTTACTTCTTACATCCAGTCCCCACAAACCTCTCTCTTTCCCATGGTACAATGATATTTATCTGATATAAGAGAAATGTAATACTGAAAATAAAAAATTACAGTTACTCTCTCCCTCCCTCTCTTTGACCTTACCCAAAAGAATTCCTACATATTTCTGTTCTGTATTCCAAGTTCAACCCTGAAACTGCATCTAAAAATTAGAATTCTGAGACTTTGAATATGCCAATAAATAATTGGAAAATAAAGCAAAATTATCTCCCATCCCAATCACATTCATGAGATTTTACACATCAGTCCTACTAAGTCATAAACCAGATAACTAAGAGGTTATCATGTTAATTGTTCTATATGAAACCATTAAAATTCCAATCTTCACATTCTTCATTTATGTGAGGAAATACAAAAACTGCAAAGAAGTAGAAATAGTGAGAAGTAAAATATTCAATTGAACATCAAGATCATTCATAGAAAGCTGCATATGCAGAGGAGCAGAAGACACTGAAGGAATTTTTAGATGAAGACTATAAAAACTTCATTTATCTAATATACAGACAGCTCATCTTTCTCAAATCACTTTACAAATATCTTTCACAAAAGTGACTGGATGTTGCCTTTCTGAAATGAATTTGCTACCACTTCTGTGATTATACAGTGATTTTTTTTTAAGTAAATTGCAGATCTTATTATGGCAATCCATTAGTAATGAAAGGATAGGAAGATCATTACCACCATGACTTTACCAAATGACAAAGCAGCAGGTAGGAATAATCTCTCTACCTAACATTTCCATATTGCTGCTAATAGCATTGTCTAGCTTTTCAAGCTGTTTGACAAACAAACAATATAGCAATTTCTCAGTGAGGCAGCCAGGATAATATTTAGAACAAATGCATTATCTAACCCTCACAGCAATACACTCAGTAGAAAACTATTAGATTCTAACATTGTGTATATCTGATTTTGATTCCAAGGTTACAGCAAATTGTAAGAGCTCAATAAATGTTTCAGCCAATTATACCCTTGCAAAACTATTTCAAATAATTGTTTCACATTTATATTTTTCTGTTTTAAATTATTTGCTAATGTAAAGTGAGATTGCAGTAAAATATTTTCTTCGGACTAAACAAGTGTGACTTATGCAAAAGTTTTCCTACAAACTCACAATTCAAAATATTTGACTATGAAAAATGTAAACATCTTCTACTTTCATCAGAGGAATCAATGAACTATAACAGACACTGTTGCATTGAGGAGCTCAAATTAACTGCTGGTTCTATTTGTACAAAGAGATGAGACTTATACAAGTAGTATGAAATAACATCAATTTTATTGACAGAAACATTCCAGCCACTCCAGCCTCTAAGTTTACTAGCACTCTTATTTAGTGGCACACCAAAAGAAAGCTCTGATACATAACCATAACCCACTTTTTATATTCTGTTTCTCAAGAAAATTCTACTTACCATATAAATCATCTGAAATCCTTCCTACCTCCAATTTAACTTGTAGGTAATGAGGGAAGATATTCAGTGGCTTAATATGCTTGGTTGGTTCTGGACCACCTTTGTCAGGTGAGAGAATAATACCAAAAGAAACATCAAAATGCGAAACAACTACACGCACTGCACTTTTCAAATAACTCAGAAAAACTAACTTCACTCCATTTTTTAAAAAATCCTTCAGCTAGTGACTTAATATCAAAATGGAGGAAGACATGATTCAAATTAGTTTCAAGAAGTTTTATTCTTATTCATTACTCATCCAAATTGTATATTCAAATAAACATACATTCTAACTGACAAGACCCTTCAAATTGAATACTTTCTCTGTAAAACACAGTTTTCAATTGTGCATGTTGAAATGATGTATTTAGAAACTATGGTTCCACCCTATGCTCACTTCCATTGGTATTTGGCTTTGAAGTATTACCTATATAGACGGCTCATATAGAGACGGTTGACCTCAAATATTCTTTCTTTGTTTTCCATAGCTATTTGATATACAAGCTTATAGGGATTTTATTTCTAAAAATGGTACGTGGTTTGTCCTCAGCATGCTGATTTTTAAAAGTCCCTTCATCTGGGACAAAAACAGATACAGTTAGCCTAGCCTGGTTTAGTCCTTCATTCAGCAATCTTAGAAATCACAAACAAAACCTGAGCCTGCTACTATCAGCCTCTGTTCAATTATCCAACAGCATCTCCCATCTCTATGAACCCAATTCCCAGTAATCCTTGCACAGAGCCATAATTTTGCCATAACAAAGGCAGGCTGTTGAAGACTCATAAGGTGATGTAACAATGAAAAACCTGAAACAAAATCTGAAGATTTTGTGGTTTATGTCTTCAGGAAGAATTATTTGTGCACACTCAGATAAAGATAATTTCTTAGTAAAAATATTAGGATATCAAATTTTAGAGAGAAGAAAAGTAATTTGTTTCTTCTTCATTTAATAAATGACAAAAAAAATAAGGTTCAGAGAATTGAAATGTTATGTCCAAAGTCACCCAAAAGTTAGAGACATAAATGATGCAAGTGGGACCATGGAAACTACTATTTGCAGTCTATCCAAGGTGTGGACATTGGTGTCCTCACAGCTCATTGTAAGGAAGAAAAGCTTTTAGAAGCAGCAACTTGTACTTGAGGCACTACAGAAATTTCTCAAGCAAAAAAAAAAAGGAAAATGAAAGAGAAATCCCTTTTCTAACTGATAGTTTTGAAGAATAAACAAAGTGGATAGCAGTCTAGGTAATCAGCCTTATTTTTTCTGTAGTCCACCAGCTTAATTTTCTGCTAAATTTTAACTCATGGATTATCAAGATCAAAACGACTAAGCAGTGAAGTTTTCTTTTTCTTTTCTATTAATTTGCTAATTTTGGATTTCCCCAATGGGCCTGGTTTGCAGCAGATCATTTCTGCTGATTTTCTTCTATTATCTTTTATTTTTAGGATCACATAAAATATTGAAAAATTAAATTGTTCTTTCTACATCTTCTTGTCTAAAAAGAATGTCTTCTGACATACAAACACATAGCAAAATGAATACTTATAATGAAGATGTTTGTCTAATAGGAATAGTAAAATAAAATAGTAAAATCAAAATCTCCTATGGTCACAGCTTGGGATTTATAAGTTATACCGCTTAGTTTGTTTCCAGATAATTCAATAAGAAGGCTGTACCCAGTTTCACATATGTGCTGTGACTTGTGTCACCTTCATTGTGCAGAGTCACCAGCATAATAATTTCACCAGGTAAAGATGAAATAGCCTTTTCATACACATATGGGGATATTTCTGCATTATGCCACCTCCTATCAAAGTTGAACTTTAGGTAAACAAATCTAGATTTTCAATCCCTGTTCTGACCTTGGCAAACATAAAATGTTCCAAAGAGCCTATTAATTTAAAAATTCAATAATCTTCAAAGCAGGACTATTCAAGAAGAGATTGATGGGGTTATTATTCAAGCTAAAGTACCATGCAAAACATGAATAAAATATGACACATTTGTAAATCCTGTTTTTCTTAACATGTTAAAATCTTCATTCTTTATGTACAGAAGTGTTTCCCCTTCTTATCTGTATTATAGAGCTCCTTATATCATTAAATAATTTTCTAAAATATAATTTGTAATTATTATGTTCAGATTAATGGATTTTGGGATACTTACTAGTTGTTCCCTAGAAGTGAATTTGATATCTTTTTTCAGGATCATACATCTAAACTATATCAGAGGGGAAACTTGGACTCTCAAAGTTCTTAGTACATCCTTTATTATTTTTTCTTGGTTTATATAACTAAGGCATATTTCTTCTAATTTTAATATTTTTCTGAATAATTCACTGAGACTTTTTGAGTGGGAAGAATTAGATATCCATACTCAAATAACTGAAAAAATCTCCAGACTTGTCAACATTCACACATTAACTGTGGGAGTATATTTTCAAATAGATATATTAGCATACAGAGCTCATGCCTACTTGGTTTTAGAAATAATGACCCTTAAGCTAAATATTGAACATAATAAGCTTACGTAATGGATATCAACATTCTACGGCAAAGGAATTCAAAGAAATCTCAACTCCAAGCTATGTATGGTCTGTTCTCTGACTTTCTTCTCAGTGTAGGGGTAGTTCTTTATCATGTTTTGATTTCTTAAATAAATTTACAAAAGAATCAGTACAGTGCAGTCTAGAATAAAAATAAGCAATACTAACATAAGTACCTAATTCTTTAGCTTACATACACACATAGCTTGATCGTTGTTGAATCAAAAATTGGCATCTTTTTGCTGATCCTCAGGGATTTGAAATATTAAAACTTTTTTAGGTAAAATTTGGCTTTCTTCTAAATGAATTATTTCTTTAGCCCTCAATAACTGTCTATCAGTCATGTTTGCTTTATCTAATTGCTTTGTTATTGTAACAACCAAAAAATAAATAAATTGTTAGGTAATTTCTACCATCTTTCATTCTGTGAGATCTGTAATGTCAAATGTATTTTTGTGATGGTATCAAAAACTTATGTCTTTTCAAGGTACTTACATATTCTCCTATCTGTATTTAATCTGCTGAAATATGCTGTTTGGGTTGAACATGAAAATAAAGGAAGGAATATTTTAATAGACTTTTCAATTTGCTTGGGATACTCTTATTTGATACTATTTATCTACATATTGTTGTTTTTTTAAAGGTTAGTTATAATGTAAAATATAAAAACATCAATGACATTTTTGTATTCTGTTATATTAAAAGCTATTGGTTTGCCTTTTCACTCGGAATGGCTCTTTTTTACTTACGTATCATTTTGTAGCATCTTGCATTGACATTTGGAAAGTATTGGTTCACTAAGTTATATATCTTCTGACACATTGTGTTGACACGTTTTATTACATAACATATATGCGTTTTTTTAAAGCAGTAATTTAGAACTCACATCAGAAAAGTCTTTTAAGAATTGGAAAACTGTCAAATTCAAGGTAACCAATACAACTGATTGGCTTGCTTCCTTTGTTTTCAAGAACATGCCTGTCACATATGCAATTTGAATAACCATAGTTTTTTAAAGTAAAAATGTTCCTTTATAACAAAAGCAGCCATTTCAGCTTGTAACACAAAGTGTTGTGATTTTCCTGGATACAATCATCTCATAGTATCAAATGCAGCAGAAATGCCTCATATCTGCTCCTGCTATGTCACTACATATTAAAAATATGTGTGTGCTCAAGTGTTGAGATTTAATGAAATTATTGATAGTCTTCTGCTAAATAACACCATGATACTCTTAAGGAAAACTGACTCATTTTGTAAGTATGTGGAGATGATTAATAAGTAACTAAGACAAGAGCTTAGCATCCTGCCTCAACCTTGGTTTGTGCTAAAAATCCCAGTAGTTTTACCATTACTCTCTGTTGGTTCAAATGTAAATACATGTTCTTTCTGTGCCGAATCCCTACTTGCAGATACCTTCTGGACTCATGGCCCCTTTTCTGCAAGGTCCTACTTAAATTTTCTCTCATCAGAAAAGCCTTACTAACCATTTCATTTTACATAGACCCTCCTACCTCACGACTCTCTACTGTTTACCCAGAATTATTTTATGTAATGCACTAGCCACTATGAGACTTTATTTTTATTATTCTGGTTGGAATGTAAGCACCACCAGAGCACAGTGCTTTGCTCTTGCACTACTGGATGTCTGAAACATAATTCATGCTCAGTGAAGATTAATTTAAACAATGAAAAAATACGGGCTCTGCTTTTTTAGTTAATTGAAAGATGATGATTTAAATATATCACTTTAACTGAAAAAGTTTGGGAATCAAGATTTCATTATTAGAGTGATACCTACAGAGTGCTTGTCTCCCCAAAGAACTTGTGTCTATCAAAAGAAAAAAAAAAAAAAGTAAAACTTTGGACACTGTGTCCCTTCCGAGAAAGCAGAAAATTTTTGTACTTGCCTCTAGATCTGCTCACTCAGGAATGACACTGAAAACATTGTAGTCACTATGCTTGTGAGTGCCAATAATAGTGACTTGACAAGAAACAATATGCTTCTACACTATGGAGAGGAATAGGAAAAAAAAACTAAGTAGAAATGGGTATCAATCTTATCTTGGACCCAGTTCTATGTACATTGAAAGAAGTATTTAACCTTATAATGAAATGTAGTTTAATCCATTTACATGACCAAATATCCATTGGAGGCCTATAGTCATGAACATAAGATAAGAATACTAAGCCCAAATATAAACTTTTTCTTTGGCTACAGTGGCACAAATGAAAAAAGGAAAAAAAAAAAAAAAAGTCTAACCCCATGGTAGATCCAATTCTGCTTTCCTAAAAAACTTACTATCTGGTTATTTATATTATTCTCTTAATATATTGATGGATTTTATTTGCTAATATTTTTTTAAATTCTTTACATCAATGTTAAATGTGTAAGTTGAGACTAAAAGTTCTTATTTACTCTTAATTATTTTAACCACAGATTGGTATAAATTACACGCTCTCAGAATTCAAGATTTTTTTTTTTCCTTTAAAAATTGATTTCTCCATCAATGCTTACTTTTAAAGGGGGGTGATATTTATTTTCTTCTTTTCTTTCTCTTTTTCTTATTTCAACGGTTTTAAAAGTGTTGGGAATAAATAAAGGGATACAAAGGACAAAGCTTTCCTCTGATCTAATTGCTCACTAACTGGCATATTTTGTTCCTAGTGTGTGGGAGTAATTTCCTCCTTAGAGGATTATTCATCCTTAAAGAGGGCAAGATATAACTTCAGGTTGCTGAGGGAAAGATCTAGGAATAATGCCAGATGTCTCTGCACATATTTCTTCCATTGCAGTTTTAATAGACGTGAAGAAAAATGACAGACAGCACTCCCTTCCTGAAGTTGCGGAATGCTTTGCCACCTATCTACTGCTCGACACAACTCTGCATTACAATAGATGCGTCACAATAATGGTTACAATGGTTATTTAAAAATAATCCATCCAGTCATACAGCTGAGAATTTACCTTAAAATACTAATGATAAGAGAAAAAAGGGTAAGTGGAAATACTTTTTACATAACTGTACTATTTTTTAGCAGGCAAGAATAGAATCATGTTTCATGGTTAAAAACCAATAAAAACCATAAAGATCATTGGAGTCATAAAACCACACTTCAGCATAAGATAATGACAGCATTTAGAGCTAAAAGGCAACTTCACTTAAGCTTATCAACAAGTAATCAGAAATGGTAGAGTAATAACTTCATAATTCTCTTCTTCATAAATACAATAGTAAATCTGAAAAATATATCAGAATCAACGTTTTCAAAACTACAAATTAACCGAAGGTCTGCATGCTTAATTGGAGCATTTCTTCAGAAGAACAGATTGAATCTTGGTAAGAACAGTGGATTTTGTGACATTTAAAAAATATGCTATACTTGCCAGGTGCAGTGGCACATGCCTGTAATCCCAGCAGCTCAGCAGGCTGAGACAGGAGAATCAAGAGTTCGAAGCCAGCCTCAGCAACTTATTGAGGCCCTAAGAATTCAGTGAAACCCTGTCTCTAGAATACCAAATGGGCTAGGATGTGGCTCATTGATTTAGCACCTCTGTGTTCAATCCCTGGTACTAAAATAAATATATGTAAAATGTATGTGTATGTATATTATATATGTGTGTGTGTGTGTGTGTGTGTATGTGCCATTTATATATTATATATAATGTATAATTATATATAATATATTATATTTTATATATATTTTTATATAAACTATTCTCATCCCCTATTCTCAGAAAAATAAAGGAGAAATTAAGACATTTTCTGATAAATAAAATCTAACAGAAGATTAACATGAAGATTTGTCACTCACAAATTGCCCTGCAAGAAATACTACAAGAGTCCTTCATAGGGTAATGAAAGGACACTACACAGTAACTTAAACTCACTGAAGTAAATAAACAGTGTCAGTAAAAACAAATGCATAGGTAAATATAAAAGCATAAATTTGCATTCTGTTATAAGACTTTTTTCTCCCATATTGTTTAAAAGAGTAAAGTAATTACCATGCATATATATAGATTATGGCATACAGTATAAAATGCAATTTAATAAAAATACAACAAAAAGTAAGGAGAGCAAATACAAGCAAAGTTACTATATATTATTGAAATTAAATTGTTGAAAATCCAAAGTAGATTTTTATAAATAAAAATATAAATTATAATACCCAGGACAACCACTAAGAAAATAATAAAAAATATACATTAAACACATGAGAGAATTAAAATGGCACACTAGAATACAAGAGTTTAGAACACTTAGGGAGAAGTTAATGAAAGACTAGAGGAACAAAAATGATATAGGATATAGCAAAGTGGCTTAAGTAACTGCCACCTATCCATGATTATATTTAATTAAAGTGTTAAATACTCTAACAAAAAGTCTGAGATAGGTAAAAATGGGTTTAAAGTAAATAGGATAGTATTATATCCCATCTAAATTAGAGTCACATTTTAGATTCAGATACGCAAATATTTTGAAGGTAACAAAACAGGCTAAATATATACAATATAAACAGTAATCAAGAGGAGATGGAGCTGCTGTATTAGTATTAAGAATAATATGCTTTAAATAAAATTACAAAGAAAAAGGATAATCTACATTGATTTGTTGCTCTGTCAAGATTGCATGACAGTTATTAGATGTATGCAGCTAAACACAGAGCCCAAAATACATGGGGAAAAAAAGCTAAAACATTGAAGAATAGACAATTCAACAATAATATTTGGAAACATTCATACCCTATCTTGAATAATAGAACAACTAGAGAGAACAATAAGGAAAGGTCACACTTAAGCAATACTGTAACTGGAGGAACCGACATCTGTATACTACTTCATTTAACACCAGAATATATGTTTTTGCAAGTGTATATGTGGGTAAGGAGAGGTAATATGTTAGGTCAAAAAGCAAATCTCAAGGGCTAGGGATTTGGCTCAAGCGGTAGCGCCCTCGCCTGGCATGCGTGCGGCCCAGGTTCGATCATCAGCACCACATACAAACAAAGATGTTGTGTCCGCAGAAAACTAAAAAAAAAAAAATAAATATTTAAAAATTAAAACAAAAAAAAAAACAAAGAGCAAATCTCAATACATTTTATTTTATTTTTTAGGGTTTTTTTTTTCATCTTTCGTACATTTGATTCAAGTGAGTTATGAACTTCCATTTTTACCCCAAATACAAATTGCAGAATCACATCAGTTACACATTCACAATGTTTACATAATGCCATATTAGTGACTGTTGTATTCTGCTGCCTTTCCTATCCCCTACTATCCCCCCTCCCCTCCCATCTTCCCTCTCTACCTCATCTGTTGTTGTTCAGTTCTCTCCCTTCCCCCCCCTTTCCCCTCACAACCTCATATATGTGATTTCGTATAATGATGGGGGTTTCCTTTCGTTTCCATGCAATTTTCCTTCTCTCTCCCTTTCCCTCCCACCACTCATCTCAGTTTAATGTTAATCTTTTCCTCATGCTCTTCCTCCCTGCTCAGTTCTTAGTTACTCTCCTTAAATCAAAGAAGACATTTGGTATTTGTTTTTTAAGGATTGGCTAGCTTCACTTAGCGAAATGGATGACATTAGAGCAGATTATGCTCAATACATTTTAAAGGATGAAAACTTTCAAAGTTACCATAATGAAATGAAACAAATAAAAGACATAAATGTGGGACATTCACAAATAAATGGAAATTAAGCAACATACTCCTTAATAATAAAAAGGCTACAGAATGAATCCAAAAGGAAATTACAAATATTTTGGACTGAATAAAAATGTACACAAAACACTTCAGACTTATGGAATGCATCTAAAGCAGTGCATAGAGAGACATTTATAAGTATGTTAATAACATCTGTATTAAAATGAAAAGAAAAATCTTAAATTAATGACCTAATTTTCCACCTTAAGAAACTAGAAACATGAAGAGTACATTAAACCCAAAGCAAGCTGAAGAAAGGCAATAGTGAAGATTATAATGGATATAATTAAATAGAAAATAGAAAACCAATAAACAAAACCAATAAAGCCCCCATAAATGGTTCTTTGAAAAGATCAATGAAGTAAGCAAGTTTAGCTAAGCTTATGAAGGAGAAAAAGAGAAAAGACTCAAAATACCAAAATCAGGCATGGAAAAAGGGATATTGCTTTTGACATTACAGAAATTTAAAGGATTAAAGAAAACCATTAATAATTCTATGCCAACAACTAAGAAATTTAATCACTAAATTTAAAACTTTCCACAAAGAACATCTAAAAGTAAAACCAAATGCCTTCACTTTCAAGTGATCCCAATGTTATACTATCTATCCACAAGTGATATGATATAGAAAATTCTGAAGAATAAAGAAGAGATTAGATATAGTGTACTAATTCAAACATGTTTCAATATGCAAAGTTAATATACAAAAATCAGTATGCTTGTATTTATGAACAATGATTTTTGAAATGAATATAAAATTAAAAACACAAACTTACAATGTGATCAAGAAGAATAAAAAGCTAAAGGATAAATTTAGCAAACAAAAATCGCACAAGATTTGTACACCAAAACTATAACACATCATTGAAAGTAGTTGAAGGTAATAAACATAAAGACATCCCATGTTCTTGTGATCTCATGGATCACAATCCCTAATATTATTTAGATGACATTACCCCAAATAATCTACAGATTCAATGCAATCACTATCAAACTTCCACATAGTAAGAATATTTCAAAGATGTCTTTTAAAATCCTTATCTCTTGGTATGAACAATCTTTTATAATTCTTTCCACCTGAGTTTAAGTTGAAGCTTGTGACTTACTTCTAAAGCAATAGGCTATTACTTGGTGATTAAATTATAAGATTATGATCTCTATTTTGCTGGTGATCTATAGGTGTCCTGACTTACCTGCTCCGTTAGAGCACCCTACCAGGTATGGAAGGCCTGTTGGCAAGGAACTAAGGCTGACTTTGATCAACAGTCAGCCCTAAAGCCCAGAGGAATTAAGTGGTATCAGAAACCACTAAGTGAGCTTGGAACTCTAGTTGAATAAGACCTAAGTTCACAGACCCTGAACTAATACTGAGATTGCAACTTTGTGAAACATTAGGAAGCAAAGCAGAGATTCCATTTAAGCTATAACCCTTCCTGACACACAAAAATGGTGAGGCAATAAATGTCTACTGTATTAAGTCACCATATGTTTTTAACACCTTGTTAATCAGCAATCAATAATTATCATACTTGGTTTCATACAAACAATGTCCTTTCCTATTCCTGAACCACATTCCTCACACCTGCACGATTTTTGGCAAGTTTTTTTGTTTTTGTTTTTGATGACTTCTAGTGCTATCTAGAAGGATGAAGGATGACTTCCAGTGCTATATACCTTCATCATATATTAACTTCACCATCTAAACACACACACACACACACACACACACACACACACACACACACACATATATTAGTTGTAGTTTGACACAATACCTTTATGTTATTTATTTATTTTTATGTGGTGCTAAAGATCGAACCCAACACCTCACACATGCTAGGCGAGCACTCTACCGCTGAGCCACAACACCAGCCCTAACTTCACTTTTGATTTTGTTAAACACAAAATTTCAGGAATCAAAAAATATTTTAAAATGACAACTTTTCTTGGGAAGGATGGAAAAAACTTACTTCTAATTGTGAGCTCAAACTACAAATTACTTTTTTATTATATTATTTTAATGTTGTAAAACTCTCTTTTGAATATAGTTTTAAATGTGTGGAAGGATATTTTAAGGTCTTTTCATCTCATATCCAGAGGTTAGTGTAATCATCATTTTTTTTTGCCTTTAAATCTTTTATCTAAAGTGATTTCCTTATTCAAAAACCTGTCAAATTTGTCAAAGATAAATTTATTTTCATAGTGCTTATTATCTGTGATAGATAACTTCTTCATGCTTTTTACTTAATATTTAAATATTACAATATAATATTATTTTTCTCATTCCACAATTAACAAAGATGCATTTAAAATGACTAGTCAACCTATGGCATTAGATTCAATTGCAGACTGTCTGCTATTGATGTCTCAAATTTTCCCTACTGCCAAAAATAACAGACAAATCATGGTCTAGTCCTAGAGATTTCCATTTGGAAGAAAGCTCAATACTCACTGTAACCAGCTTAGCAAAAATATAGATATTATAATAATATGTTATTCAAATATTTTTTTGAAGAACCCAATTTTATTTTTTGTATTTTGCCCAATGTTTGATTTTTATGACATTCAAAACAAGAATAAGCATCTTGTTGATTTATCAGACTAATTCCAAATTTCCTTAAACTTACTTGGGCAATATTTCACAAACTATATTGCACATAGTAACTTACAGCAACCATATCAAATAGATCATTTAACAAATATTAATAGCTACTAACTTTGTGTAGGCACTGTAGGCAATTTTATTTTAATATGACATTTTTTTTCTTTTTTTGTGGTGCTGGGGATTGAACCCAGGGCATTGTGCATGTGAGGCAAGCACTCTACCAACTGAGCTTAAAATGACATTTTATGAACTTCAATTGTGTTTTTGATACACCAACAGATTATGAAAATTTTATTTCCTGGGTTTTAAATAATATCCTTATTTTCATAAAATATTTAATCCTTTTGTGTTCTACTATTTTAGTAAGCCATAACTAATTTTTTTCCAAATTTTCAATAATAATAATTTGAATGCAAATCTTCTTTAATAACATGAATATGCTGGAATCTCAAATCATACTTAAAAATATTTAGTGTATCCCCTAAATTGCCACTCATAGTATCATAATCTGAGAATTGAAGCATTCATGATTTATAGCTGTTTTCAAGCACAAAGGCCTATGCTTTTTGTTAAGAGAGTTGTCCAAAACATTAGAACTTTGGAAATCAAGGGCTTAAGAAGTCATCTCTTTGAATGCCTGATATGAAAGGGTAAATCTCATGGAAAATAATTCACTTAAAATTTAAATAATTTGTGTGTTATATAATCACAAAATAAGAGAAGTCGAATATTTCCCATTATTACCTATAAAAAGGGTTCTACTGCACTGGTATATGCAGTAGATGTCTCCTGGCAAAAGAAAATGCCCTGATTACATATTTTTTACTCTTTATGACTTAATTTCCTTGTTGTGCTTCTTGTTGAAGTCAATTATTAGATCTAAGAATGAGTGGAACAAACTGATTACCATATTGATTGAGCCTTACCTTTGTAATCTAAAATGAAGTATGAAATTTGAGGGAGAAGTGGTATGAATGTTACTAAACTTAGAATTTTCTTTATAACCTTTATACAGAAAAATGACTCACTATAATCCTTTGTCATTTATGAAGAGTATGATTGTTATTTAAAATATATCTTTAAATTCTCATCTCCATAATTAAACACCACAAAGAACAAATCTGTTCATTGCCACTGTATAGGTTGTTTCATTTACATGTCTAGCCCTTCAAAGTTAGTTCATCAGCAATTATAGTAATTATTTTCCTTATTTTATCAAAGCCCTACATGTTTTTTAAACTTTTTTTATATCAGTTACTTTGATAAACAAATGAGCTCATAGAGACGAAGTTTTAAGTGGTATTGGCATAAAGACTGAAATCCTTAACATTCCCAAAATTCATATGTAACATTAAAATTTTATATCATTCAAAACTTTTCTTTCAGAAAGAGAGCTAACTAATATTGAAAATGGTGAATAATTCTGTATGTTCTACTTCACTTAAATATATTCTAATTTATGAAAAGAGAAAAAAGTAGAGATTTGTCATGTTTTTCATCTTAAGTAGGACAGCCTTCCTAGTTTCTCTGATTTCACTAAAGAACTAAAGATAAATGTTCCCAAAATCAACATGACTGATTTGATTTTTTTCTCATAGATAGAGCTTATTTAGTGCCTAAAAGCAATTTGTGTGTAATAGAGATGCCATTTCTTCAAATTAGTTCTTTAATGAGCTTTTGTCCCACAACTTAATAGTACTTCTCATTTTATTTCCCCAAGATGGTCTGGTGCCTTTTTGCAAAGTATGAGGAACAATATGGCCACCTGGAGAAATTCTGATATGGCCCACCTTTAGTAATAATGACAAAAGCAATAATAACAATAATAAGGTCCTCTTGTAAAAGGATTTTAAATGTTTAAAGAATATTCAAAGAATTTGTTTTCAAGAATAAAACTTAGCTTATTAAGTAAATTATTCATTGACTTTTACAATCTCAATATTCTTACAATCTATGAAAAGCATTAGCTTTTCATTTTTCCCAGCTGAATCTTGTAGTTTGTAATGTTTAACCATATTTTAACCTCATTTTACTTTTGAGTAGCCATAATGTTAAATTCAGTTGACTTAAAGAGATAGTAATATTCACATATCTAAAAAGAAAAATAGTCTTGGTCAGGGGATATGGGTCTAATATTATTAAGATTTGGAGAAGGTGCCAAGGAAAGTAAATGCTGTCAAAAGAATATGTTTCATTGAAAAATTGTTCCTGGCAGTTTTCAATAAAAGCCATTCAGAAAATAATGTTTTGTGACAATGTCTGAAGTACAAATGAAATCTAGATTTAATTTATTTATATTTATTTATATCATTTCTATGTCTTGCTCTTAATTAAGCTATTGTTCTCTTCATAAGTATGCCTCTTTAACTTTTCATTTTTCAAAAATGTGGCTCTCCCTAATACTGTAAATGTGAAAAGGAGAAATCAAAATATCATTCTTAGAAAATTCAAGATATGCATATATATGTGTATACATATAAATATTTGTTGATTTTTTATATACTTAAGAAAATAAAGAGAAACACTAAATCATTTTCACTTGTATAACTCACTCGTATTGCTTCCCAGATTCTCCTCATTGCAAGCCCAACCAGTTTATTAAGGAATCCTGACTCTTTAGAGTATAAAGCTTTATTGCTGCAAATGTCATTTCCACCCCTACTCCAAGCATCTTTTGCTCAGTGGAAGATCCTTTAACATTTGAGGTCATATTTCTTTGGAAATTTTACTTCTGATTTTGTTTTTCAGTTACTAAATTATTTTATCCAACAGTTCTTACCCATTCAGTTCAGAAAATCCTACCAAACCATATTCCTCCCCACCATTGTGCTGACCAAAAATGTTAAAGAAATATTGGATAATAGAAAAAATATCAAGAGGTTAGGGAATGGAAATTTCTAAAATAGTTACAGAACTTTCTTTTAATTGTTCTTGTTATCTAGCAACAACATTTTCTCAAAAGTCTCATCTACAATTATTACACAGTTCATGGAAGAATCATATCACTATTTATAGTATATTCTAGTGTTAAAGAGTAGTGCCAAATTTATATTCAAATATAGATTTCTTTCCCAGGTAAATAAATAACTGGAAATATTTCAGCAGCTATAAGGGAAATGCCACCATATCAGCCAGGGACCTTTAGTTAGGTAAAAGTAACACACCTTGGCTCACATACATAGGAAATGTGTGTCACTGGTACCAGATGCCCTCTTTGCATTTCATAGAATCACAGGTGACCCAGGCTCAGCCAATTCAATGTCCAGGACTTTGAATCTTTCAGAAATAATTTGATCACAAAGACAGTTGAAATTATTCATACCAGACAGGGTGGAATCAAGAATCCTGCATCAATATTAAGCAGTAGAGAAGAAGGTTTGTCAGTGGAAGTTTCACTGGCTGTATTCTAAAACTATACCTTGTTCTTGAGCTTGATGAGCTAAGCTTGCTGTACTCAATGTGAGTAATCAAATATACTTTTTAATAATTTTTTTCTATATAATTGTTCAAAATTTTATTTATACTTCCCACAATTTTGATAATATAAGACAGGAAAGCTCTAAGCTGAAACACAAAAAGAAAAAAAAACTAAAAACCTCTGAATGGTGCATGCAAGACCTGAGGACACACCAGTCTACCATATGTGCAATATGAGTCTCAACGGGAAAAAAAAGAGACACTGGGCAAATAAAATACTTAAAGAAATAATGAACCTGAATTTTCTACAATTAGTGAACAATGCCATATCATAGATCCAAGAAGTTTAGAAAATTCCAAATAAATTTTCATTGTTATAAAAACCAAAAAGGATTATGATTGAACTTCTGAAAAACAAAAATATAGAGAAACTCTTGAAGGAAGCCAGAGAAAGAAAAGAAATGTTAGATAGAAATGATAAAGATAGGCATGATATCAAATTATTTGTTCAAAACTAGGAAAGCCTAAATATAAAAGAGGGCTTAAAGTGGGTGTGGTAGCACATGCCTGTTATCCCAGCAACTCAGAAGGGTGAGGCAGGAGTACCATGGGTTTGAGACCTTAGTGAGATCTTCAGCAACTTAGCAAGACCCTGTCTCAAAATAAAAATAAAAAGTACTGGGATAAAGTACCCCTGGCTTCAATCCTCAGTACCAGAGGGTTGGGGGAGAGGGCTTAAATGTAGTAGAAGAAAAATATCTAGCAACACAAAAATCTATACCTGTGGTATGATTTGGAAGTATTCTTCTAAAGAACCATGTGTTAAGGACAAGGTTGCCAGAATATGGTGCTCATGTGGAGTCATAAAACCCGTAGAATGTAGTGCCCAATGGGAGGAAGTTAGGTCATTTGGGAGGATACCTGGAAGGGGATATTGGAACTTGAGTCTCTTCCTCTTTCTCTCTTTACTTTCTAGAGTCTGTGAGGTCAATAGTACTTAACCACATGCTCCTGTCATGATGTACTATGCCACCACAGGCCCAAGGCAACAAGACCAATTCACTCCAGACTTAACCTATAAAATCATGAGCCAAAATAAAGCCTTGCTCCTATAAGTTGATTATCTCTGGTATTTTGTCACCTCAACCAGAAAAAGAAATCATTCAAAAATAGTAGCGAAGTAAAGTTAACCACACTACCAAAAGAATTAAATGGGTTTTCCAGGCAGAAGGAATGAATCTACAAAGCAATTAAGATTGCCAGCAATGGTGAAACTTAGAGTAAAAAGTATTCTTTTTTTTTTCAAATTTTACTTTCTTAAAACAACTTGATTTTCTAAAGAATAATTACATATTTGGGGGTATACAATATAAATATTAGCAAATAATATAGCAACAATAGGATAAGAATGGAGATAGACAGTTGTGAAGTTTTGATCCCATATGTGAAGTGGCATAATATTATTTGAAAATAGACTGTGATAGGTAGAGATATTTATGATACACCCATGAGCAATCATTGGAAAATTAATTAAAACATAATTAAAAAGTCAATATTATATATAAGATAAAATTATAAAAGAAGGTATGAAAAGGAAAAAGCATAGGGGATAAAAAAAGAAATAGTTACTAAAATGTTAATCTGAAGTCCAACTATGTCAATAATTACATTAATTTTAAATGATTTAAACAACCCAAATGAAAAGAAGAAATCAATAGTTTGGATGTAAAAATCAGTTCTAACTATAAAATATAAGAGGAATAAACTGAAAATATAAGGACATAAATAAAGTATATGAGGTGACACGTCTATACACCCATACACATACACACAAATAAGGACTGGAGTGGGTTTATTAATTTCATAATAAGTAATCTTTTGAGTAAGAATAAGAAAAGGTACCAAGAGATACCTAAGGATATTACCTAATAACAAAGAAATCAGTTAATGTTACATACATTTACTAATATCAACAGAGTTCTAAGGTATATAAAATAAAAACCAATGGAACTGAAAGGAAAAGTAGATAAATCTATAATTCCATTTGAAGCATTATACAGATTATTCTCAGTAATTGACACAATACATGGAAATAAAATCAGCAATTACTAGAAACCTTGAACAGCACTTCTAACCAAACACCTTCATTTCGTTGCAATTTAGGGACAGAATGAAAGTTTCAAGTAGTCATGAAACATTCAAGCCAAATGGAAAATATTCTGGGCCATAAAACAAATCTCACCCAATTAGAAAAATTAGTAATCTCCTCTTTCACCAACGTGGAATTCAATCAATACCCACAAATATTTTATACGAGAGCCTAGCATACTCTGCTGGAATATAGGCATGCTATTTCCCAGCAATTTAGGAAAATGAAACACAGGTGCCAATAATTATGAAATAAAACTTTGCATTCATGTAGTAAATAGCACAGATGTTCTTCTGGATAAATAACTCAGGTTTCTTCTGTGTTTACATAATAGTGAGAGCAGTGACTTTGTTTTTTGTTAGATTAGGAGGTGAAGCCAGGCAAGGTTTTGCTTGGTTTGTACCCCCCAATTCAATTGCCAGGGGAGGGAATTCCAATACTTCACTATCAGTTTTCCATTGCAGTACAAAAGAGAAAGCTGTCCTTAATCAAATATCCAAAGAGGAATATTTTTATCTATTTTTCTATTTTCAAGTTATTTTACAATGGTAGTTATTCTTTCACTTATTATACAAACATATCTGAACAATTCTTAGATATTTGGAAATTGAACATCATGATCCTGAATAGTTCATAAAATAACTAAATGTGGTGGTAGGTTTTTTGCTTTTAGGTACCAAGGATTGAACTCAGGGGCATTTAACTACTGAGATACATCCCCAGCCCTTTTTGTATTTTTTTTTTTTTTTTTTTTTTTTAGAGACAGGGTCTCATTGAGTTGCTTAGAGCCTTGCTAAGTTGCTGAGGCTGGTTTTCAACTCGTGATCCTCCTGCCTCAGCCTCCCACACTGCTGGGATTACAGGTGTGAGTCATGGTGGACAGTTATAACTAAATGTGTTTTATTATTCATTTGAGAATATAGAAGATAAGATGAAGTACTCTAACTGATCTTCAGTTTTTCTCTAATTGACAATATTTGTACTTATTTGTGGGACATGGTATAATAATTCAATACCTATATACAGTATATAATGATCAAATCAGTAACTCTAATTTCCATCTTCTCAAATATTATCATTTCTATGTTAAAACAATGCCAATACCATTATAAATGGTGAAAAAATGAAAATATTACCTCTAAAAACTAAGACAGGGATTCTCTTTGTCACCATTTCTATTCAACATAGCCTGAAAAACTCCAGCCAGAGCAATTAGAATAAAAAATAAAGGGATACAAATAGAAAAAGAAGAACTCAAACTATCCCTCTTTGTCCACGACATTATTCTAAATTTAAAAGATCCAAAAAACTCCACCAGAAAATTTCTAGAACTTATAAATGAATTCAGCAAAGTAGTATGATATAAAATTAACACTCATAAACCAATTGCATTTCTACATATCAATGGTGAACCAACTGAAATAGAAATTGGAAATATATCCCATTCATAATAGCCTTAAAAAATAAAATAATTAGGATCAATCTAACAAAAGAGTGGAAAACTCCACAATGAAAACTATAGAGCATTAAGAAAGAAATTGAAGAAGACCTTAGAAGATGGAAAGACTTCCCATGTTCTTGGATAGGCAGCATTAATATGGTCATAATGGCTCTACTACCAAAAGCACAATGCAGATGTAATGTAATTCTTATTAAAATTCCAATGACATTCTTCATAGAAATAAAAAAAGCAATCAAGAAATTCATTTGGAAAAATAAGAGGCCCAAAATAGACAAAGCATTCCTCAGAGATAAAAGTGAATCAGGAGGCATCACAACACCAGACCTTAAATTATGTTGCAGAGCTATAATAACAAAAATGGCATGGTAGTGGCACCAAGACAGATGTCCACCAATAGCATAGAATGGAAAACACAGAGATATAACCACATAAATATGGTTATCTCGTATTAGACAAATAAGTCATAAGCATACATTGGAGAAAAGTAGCTTCTTCAACCAAATGATCCTGGGAAAACTGGAAATCCATATGTAGCAAAATGAAATTAAACCCCTGTATCTCACACTGCACAAAATTCAAAGTGGGTCAAGAACCTAAGCATTAGACCAAAGACCCTGTGCCTACTAGAAGAAAATGAAGGCACAACTCTCCAGCGTATTGGCTTGGGAACTTACTTCCTCAATAAAACTCCTAAAGTACGAGAAGTAAAATCAAGAATCAATAAGTAGGATGTTATCAAACTAAAAAGCATCCACACAGCAAAGGAAACAATTAAGAATGTGAAGAGACACCCAATTCAAATCTCCATACATGTATTTTGTATAATCATGACCATCACATTCCACCATCCTTGTCAACATACCTTACATACAAACAGAGATATGAAAAAATTATAGACATACATACATATGTATATTAAGAATTATAATGCAAAAAAAGAGTACATCTATAATGGCATAATTTGGCATGAACATACTTTATATACAGAGTTACAAAAAATTGTGCTATATATGGGTAATAATGAGTGTAATGCATTCCACTATTGTCATGTATTGAAAAAAAAAAAAAAGAATATGAAGAGAATCTACAGAATGGGAGAAAATCTTTGCCAGCCCCCACATGGCAGCTGAAAAACTTGGGGAGTCGATTTCTGGCAAACCTGATTTTGGCCCAAAATATAGGCCTAGCAAACCCACACTGCAATTTTAACTCTATGTGCATTCTTTCTCTGTCCTCTACATGCTGCAGGGAGAGAGACAGTTTCTTTCCTGTACAAGGGTATTGTGCAGCATGACTTTCAGTTTACTCAGGCAGTGTCTTTGATTTCCAAACTCTGTACCCAGACGTGCCACAGTCCTCCTAAAAAATATGGGTTCCTTTGATTCCTTTATCCCTCCACTTTGCTCCTGGAATGACTGCTCTGGGTGGTGTCTCTGGCCATGAGGGTGTCTGTGGTGCTGGGGATTTCTTCCTTATTTTATTATATCTGATCTTCTGATTCCCTGATCTGTTTTGAGTGTCCAGTTTTAAATTCCAGTAAAGTCTCCACCTTTTTTTTTTTTTTTTTTTTTTTGATTCACCCACTTTGCTGAGAAGGTGCCTGTCCACTTTCATGGAGCAGCCAGGAAAGTGACCTTCTCTATTCTGCCATCTTGAAATGCTCTCCCTGCTCATCCTCAATTTTATTTGTATTCCATTAAGTTATTCAGCTCTAAAATTTATTTCATTCTGTTTTGTAATATATATCTTTATTGAATATCTCATTTTGATCATGATTATTTTTCCTCATTTCTTGGAATTATCTGTCTCTACTCTCTTGCATCTCACTGAATTTCTTCAGGATCATTATTTTGATTTTATTTTCAGGCATTTTATAGATTTCTCTTACATTGAGTTATGTTTTTGCATAGCTACGGTGTTTCTTTCGAAGGATCATGCTTCCTTGTTTATTCATGTCCCTTTTTTTCCCCTATTTGCATGTTTGCTTACTGGTGTGACAGTTTTCTCTTCCAATTCTATAGAGCTATTGGGAAGGACTGCTTTATATAGATATGTTAGAATATCATTTGGGTAGATTACTTGGGCTTTGGTTATGAGTGGGCATGGAATTTTAAACTCTGGGTTTATTCTTCAGCTATTTCTAATACCAGTGGTGTTACACATGCCTCAATGGATTAGAATGCAGGTGCTGGTGAAGGTAACGGTGCAACTTTTCAGTGGACATGACTGCAAGGGATGTGTGACTTAAGGACCTGGAGGCAGGGATAAGCACCTATCTCTACTCATTCCTGAGACTCTGATAGGAGTAGTAGCAGTGCTAGGGGAATGGATCATGAAGGATGTATTCTTAGGTCCCACAGGGATAAGTGTTGCTGGTAGGAGGAGCTTCTAATGGCAATAGATTATGAGGAGCATTCCATACCTCAAGCCCCTTAGAGGTTATTACTAATGGGTTGGGGCCATAGACAGCAGAAACAGCCATCGTGGGCATAAGGAAGAGAAGGAATAGATGAGTATTCAGAGCCCAAATGCCTTAAACCAGGTCTTGGTGACAGAAACTTATACTGAGCTGGATCCACTCTTCCCTGTAGTGCAGAACACTGTGAGGGCTCAGGTACTAGTGCCACAGTTGCACACCTGGGCCTAGTTGGGTTCATGAGATAATAGCTTTTTATGAAGGTTCAATAAAATGTTCATAGGGTTCCAGGAATGGGGAAAGGTAGAGCCTATCAGTATCGAGGCAAGCATGTACTCTAGGGTGACTCCTTTCTCAAGAGGACACCATTCCATAGCAGCTTAGCATTTAGGGTTGGAGGGAAAAAATTTGAGTTCCTTCTTTGAAGCAAATATACCATGCATTTATACAGGCATCTCTGCAAACTGTGTTCAACCTCAGGACTGTGAAATTCTGCTATAACCAGGACTTTCAGCATCCACAGTCGCGAAGAGGTCCTCTGAAACTTTCCAATTTACCCTTTGCCCTGCAAAGGAGAGTCCCTTCAGCTGGGGAGCAGGGTCACAGTTCCATGAATTTTGTTCCTCTTTCTATACTGCCATTCTAAGCCTCCAGGTGTACAAACTTGTCATCAGTCCCTTTCTAGTTCCAGTGCTCTCCCTCTATCCCTCATCTCAAAATGTAGTCACTTCTTTATTATTTGTCTTATTTCTTATGGAGGAAGCAAGCATTTGGCACCTCTGTTCAGCCTCTTTGATCCCCCTCAGTTAAATGTTAATCTAATAAAAATGTAAATTATTTGACACAGTCTAGAACAAATAAGACTAGAACATATAATATATAACTATAGTATATAACATTATAATACATATTTGTACATATGTAAATAACTACATATAGATATAATAAATATATACACACAGAGACACATATATATATCACACAAGTGCATATAATTTAAAACTGGAGAGATTGCTACCAGAAGATATAGTTGAAGGGGTTACATGTGATTTCATTTGTCTGGTAAAAATGGGAATTTGAGAATTTTAGATTTATTTTTCACAAGACTACATTTTTTTATTTAGAAAAAAACAATGTGTCAAAGTAATAGAAAAAAATGAAACAAAATAAGAAATAAACATATTACTTGCTCTGCTCTTGATTCCAAGAAGTAAAGTAATTCACTTTAATGTTTTGACTCTCAAGTCCTTGTATTAGTAAGCATGAGATTGAATATTTCCAAGGAGTGCTCCAAAATTATCCTGTAATTATGCACACAAAAAGAGTTCTGAAGCAAGCTTGGAAAGAGTTAAGGCTGTAAACAGGTTTCTTCATTTCAGGATGTCTGCAAGTCACCCAAACAGTTTGTACTGTGAAGCTTTAAGAGGTGGAGATTATCAACGCAGATAATTTCAGGTAATTTCAGGCAAGCTATTCTGAATCAAACCAAGAGAAACTGTACTGACACTAATAGGATTTCTCTTAGGAAATAGTCTTAAGTCTGCTACAATATACAAATTAGTAAAGATTCAAGGTTCGCACGTTTCTTCTATACAGCATGGGGAGAGTGGCTATAGGTTAAAACATATGAAGATACACGTGAAGTAAACACCTGCCCGGGCCAAAGTACAATGTCAGTAAAAAAAAAAAACTACAGAATGTGACCTTTAAAAATATTTTCTGAGCTACCCTGTAAAATACATAAGTCATAAAATGTATAGTATGATTTTTTTATTTTTTTAAATAATTAGGTTTATTATATCTGTTGCATTGTTTTCTATTAATTTTGATAAATATTAGCAAATAATTTCTTCTAATATTGCATTTTTCTGATTTTTCTTCCCCTCTTTCTGCAACATCAACTGTAAAATTTAAGTTTTCTTACCATATAATTTATATATATAAACTCTTGATATATATTTGTTTCTTCTAACTTATCTTCCAGTTCATGAGTCCCTTCTTCTTTTGCATTATACCCTTCATTTTCCTTTTGGTGACTTCGTTTTTTTGTTTTAATTAGTGCATTATAACTATACATAATAGTGGAGAGCATTATGATATATTCATATATGCACATAACATAATTTACTCCAATACCTTCCTCATTACTTCCCTTTTCCCTTCCCTCCTCCCTTCCCCTATTCTCATTCCTCAACTTTTCTGTTATTCCTTCTATATGTTTATAGTTTTTAATTGGAGCATGATAACTATAATAAAAGTTGGATTCCTGTGATGTATTTATAAATACATACAGCATAATTTGGTCGATTTTATTCCCTAGTTCTTCCAATATCCCCCCCTTCACCCTCCCATTTAATCCCTACCATTACTTTATTGATCTCCTCATAAACATATCTTTCAGTTTCTTAAATAATTACAGTGCAGGTTTTAGATATATTTTTTTTCATTTTTTGAAAATATCTTACAATTATATTTTTTTCAGAAATTCTCAATCATTTCTTTCTATCCTTGAAGATAAGCTGAGATATTTTAAAGTCTGTCTCTTTATTCTCTGGGCACTTGTTGCTCTGTTTCTTTTGTCTGATTTTTGCTGTCATTCATGGGGTTTTGTCTCCTTTTTGCTTGATTCTTTTTTCATGTTAGACATTACATTTAAAAAATTGTAGAAAATTTCTTGGGTCCTACTGTATCACCTTCTTTTACAGAGGAATCATGCTATTTTAGTTAGATTCATAGATGTGCTGACAATCTTGGTTCAACTCAATTCAATACCAAAAATTAAAGGATTAAAGTGATTCAAGGTCTATCTTCTTCTTGTTCTTTATTTCAAAGTTGTAGGGTTTTCTTAGTTTGGTTGTTTTTGGTTTTGGGGGTTTTGGTTTTGGTTTTGGTTTTGGTTTTGGTTTTGGTTTTGGTTTTGGTTTTGGTTTTGGTTTTGGTTTTGGTTTTGGTTTTGGTTTTGGTTTTGGTTTTGGTTTTGGTTTTGGTTTTGGTTTTGGTTTTGGTTTTGGTTTTGGTTTTGGTTTTGGTTTTGGTTTTGGTTTTGGTTTTGGTTTTGGTTTTGGTTTTGGTTTTGGTTTTGGTTTTGGTTTTGGTTCCAAATAAAAGTAAAAGGTATTCACAAAAAAATAAATAAATATACTTTTGGTAGAACCTGGATCCAAAATCCTATTATACGAGTCGAGTAAGACTGTCAAAAGCAAAAATGCAAACAAAGCATCTCACAACACTCCTAGGATTATCAAGAGCCCAGGAGATTGTGAACCAAATTCCAGGACTTCACAGCTTGGTTTTTTTCTTTTCTTGATTCCTGAGCTAATATTTTTTCATTAACACTGATGTCTTTTTAAGAAAATGATTTTTGTTTTCACTGTTTAATCCAACCTTTCAAATTGTCCACAGCAGATTATCTAGGTCATCTCATCTTTGTTACTTACAAATACTACATCTAGCACTCATATCATAAATATAATAATATAAATATTACAAACAGCATTTAAAATATTATTTGCTACTAACAAATAATATTATCACTACTCTGACTCATGCGTTAGTCATCTTACTGAACTAACTGTTAGCCTGCAACTCCTGCCGGCTTCATGAAAAAAGGTTTGAGTAGTGAGAAACTGCTAGGGAGTTTTGAATTAAAGAGACAGACTCTTTGGGCTGGGATTGTGGCTCAGTGGTAATACTCAGGTTCGATTCTCAGCACCACGTAGAAATAAAGGCATTGTGTTGTGTCCATCACAAAAAAGATTCTCTCTCTCTCTCTCTCTCAGCTCCAGGACGGCTCCTCCTAGCTCCAGCCTCCAGCCACCTATTGTGGTAGGGAGGTTTACTGAAGAAGCTAGCAAGAGACATGCCAGGGAGTGGACATTTATTAGGGAACAAAGAAATTCTGGGGAGAATCCCATCCAATGAAGATTAAGGGGGGCAGCATCCCAAGGTCAGTGGGGGCGACGATTGAGTCTTCGGGGTAGTGGCCAGATATGCCTCTGCAAGGACAAGCCCTTGGCCTGGAGAAGGGTGGAGAAAGCTCTGACGCAGCTGTACCTAAGCACCTCTCACCCAGTCAGGAAGGTAACTCAAATCACTTGTGAGGATGGCCTCCCATACTAACTCCCTAGTTTTCAAGATTTTTTGCCTCTGTTATAATTGCCTTCCATCAAGCCTGTATCTTTACTGGGAAAGAGTGATAATCTAAAATGAATAATCAATAATGTCGCTTTGATATCTTAAGTTCCTTGGTAATTTCATAACATACATTTAGCATTATGTAGAAATAATGGAGAGGATATTAATTTTGGAGCAAAACAAAAAAAAATAGTGCTTACTATAACAATAGGGGCAGAAATTTGAGACAGTTAACCTAAATTCTCAGCCCCAAATATCTAATCCCTAAAGCAAGCATGGTGTTCACAACTAACATTAAAAAGTTGTTTTGGAGACAAGAAGTAAAATACTTATTGAATATTAATAAGATATATATATAGTACTGCTTTCAATAGGTATTAAAAGTTTTCTTATGATTGCACAAACATTCTATAATTTCTCTTCTCTCCATTATTTTATACATACTGTTGCATCCTGCAATTTGGGGAGAAACTATAGGAAAAATAGAAATAAGTATTAATGTTGTTGTTTCTCATCTTCCAGAGTGGTAAGAAAGAACCTGTCTCTCTAGCTTAGGCAAGCTGTCTAGAGGCTCTGTAACCATGACCATGACTTTCAATTGCAGTGGAGAACTGCCCCCCAAAAAATAGAAGTAAATAATTCCGTATAAGTTATTCCTCATCAAAAAACAGTTTTTGCAACATCAAAGAATAAGAACTTGGGTTCAGATCCAAAAACAAATTTCTTGGCACCTATTATGAAAGAAAGATGTTGTATTTTAACCAAACAGGGAAAATGAAGAGCAGGATGTAAATTATATACAATGAAGGCACAAAATGAGAGTTTAAATGAATTTTAACTCCCTTAAAAGGGATTCAATTGCCTACCAAGTTCTGATAGTTTTCTATCACTGTAGAGAAGAACAAAATGTGATTATTTCCAAACTAACAGAAAGGGCAATTATTCTAAAATAAGAACAATTGGAGATGATCAAGTGGCTGCTGTGATGATAATTACAATTGAAGGAGCAAATATTATAAAAGCTGTGCCTGAAAAAAATTCATCGAAAGCACAACTTCCTCCAGTGTCTACATCACTAGCCTTACCCTAATGTTTGGTTTGGTTCTCAGATTTTCAGTGCCCCTTTGTCATTATTCCTCACATAAGCCATCTTTCCTTACCCCTAGAGAATCAGGGCATATTTGGAGCCTAAATAAACTTAAAATAAGGTAATAGAGCTTAAAGCAAGGGAAAAAGATATAAAGGACCCATAAAGATATAGAGGTGACCTTTAGATGAACTAAATTCTACCCTATTGAAGTTGAAGGAGTTGAATTTTAAATGTGATAAGACAACTTAAACACCTTAAACATGATTTTCCAGAAAATAGCTAGTTCAAATCCATTGACTAGCCTAGAGAGAGGCTTCAGCCATCTGATGCTGTGAGCTCCATACATTGAGTGAGATGGATATGCACTTACTTAGCTAATGAGTTCACCTTCAAACCCTGAACACTCGAATTGAAATAAATCACCAGGCAACTGCATCAAGAAGTCACAGAAAAGAAATAAAAATAAATCAATGAATTTCAAACCAAAGAAATATTGCAAACCTATTTCATCATATCTAAGATGTTGTCAGTTATATGATGCACTGTTACCTGATGTACCACAAACAATTTTTTAAACACTACCAATTAATATTTGACTTACCATTGATTTCAAGATTATTCTGATTTCAAAGATGTCCCAAAAAATGTGAAAAAATGAGTATCTCTGAAAAATGAAATGAATTGATATGTTACATTCTTTATTTCATTTATTGGCTTTTATTTTTGCCTCCTGTAACAAAAATCTATCTAAATTCTAGGACTTCTGATATGTTCAAAATCCACAAACGTACAAAGTGGCTTTAAAAATGTATATATATAATCCCAAAGAGTGACTTGGTCTCACAGCAGCATTGTAAGCAATAGAGCTACTGTAGTTTTTAAAAAGGAAAACTCTGTGTGTGTGTGTGCATGTGTGTGTGTGTGTGTGTGTATGTGTGAGCATGAGTGTGTGTGCCCTAGTTAATCTTGCCAATGAACTTTCTTCTTAATTCTTGAAAATTCTGCTGATTACTCAGCTCACTCAGAACTATTTTCCTATTCTCTCTTCACTCTGCCCACTTCACACTCCATTGAGCATATTTTTCTGATCAACATCTGAAAAGATTAGTTAGAAAGCTTCCTGTGACATATTTGCCTACAGAAACCAGAACAAAGGAATGATCTCCTCTGTTTCATTAGGTTCTAGTGATAACGTGTCAAGATTTAGAAGCTACCACTCCACTTAATTGCATGCACAAAAATTGTGTTCTAGGAAAAATGTATTGAACAGCCAGATTTTCAGACACACACACACAACTTTGGTGCTACCCAGAAAGGACAGAAAGGTATCTTGCTGTAGTCTCCTTGATGACAGTAGTTGTCTTAGCGCACAGCATTTCTGAAGGACCAAATGGCTCTTAGAAATAACTAAGACAGTCTCTTTTTATAATTAGTACCAGCTTTAGAATTAATAAATAAGAGAAATTTGCAATGACTGGTGGGTGTGTAGGGCAGAGTAGAAACTTTTCTTGACTCTCCATATCCATAGTCCTATGTCAGAGTGAAAAAAATGAAGTAAGTGGTACAGCTGGTGGAGATCATTATGTGGTAAGGAAAGTACCCTGTACTGCATCTTGGTTCTCCCCCTCTCTAGACTGATAATGGGACCAAAAAGACATCCCCAAACCATCATCACAAATAAAGCAAGATACAATTTATTTTTGTAGAATCCATGGAGTATGATATGTTCTTGAGAAATACACATCCAAATAGACTCCAAAATAGTAGCAATTTAGCTCCCATGAGAAAGTCATATATTCTTCAAGAAAAATCTTCTCTTACAAAGTTTAAAAACCAAATCATTAAATATAAGAATTTATTTTTAAAACTCCAGTTCTTACTCATTTTTACTTTAAAGTGCCTTTTTAATATTTGAAGGTTATATTTTCCTTCTTTATTTTCAACTTAAAATTAATCAATAATATAGGTCTATAGGATAACACAAAAGTAATTTGAGCATGAATAACAGCATTTTATAGAGAGAGACACATATTTATTACTAGCTGATATTAATAATGATAAATTTTATATCACATTGATTTTTCATTTCTAAAGGGCAGAAACAGCATCATAGATCACAATGCTATTGTTACTGCTGAGTGTCAGCCATGCAGAGTGGGAAAAACTAACATTCTTTGTAAGTTTAATTGTAAGGTAGAATTTCATTTAATTGTAAGGTAGAATTTCCACGTATACTAAATGTAATACAGAGCTTCTGACTTTACCCAGTTTTATCTTACTGGAAATAAAACAATGATATTCACTCCAAATACTCACACTGTAATGATAATCAGGTGACATGATGATTGCCATTTTTCAGTTTTCTTTGTTGTAATTACCACCATGTATTCACATCTTCCATGGGATAACAGTAGACCTAGATGTCCCTTGTTGTTACATGGCCTGAATCAAAATCCAGGTAGGAAAAAAATAAGGCCAGAGTTGAGTTTTCTCAACAGTGTGAAAGTAGTTGGTTTTTTCCCTTTAGTTTTGCAATCATTTTACTTGGAATTTTTCCTAGGTAATTCAAACAAATCCAACTCATAAATTCCTTCATAAGCAAAGTTCCTATATGATTAATTTATTGTAAGATTGATTTTAATGCAAAGAACAGCTATACAAATGTGAAAATAAATTAATTGATTTTTCCAGGAATGTTGTGAATTCCCCTTCAAGTGAAAAAAAGAAGTGTTCTATTCAATATTTGACAATTGCTTCCTATTTCTAGCTTTGGCCTATGTGGAAATGACATGGTTTTACTTCATTAGTTCTTTGTTTTTCCCTCCACATATCTTCTTCACTGTTTCAACACTATTTGTAATTTTTGTGTCTTATGTTTGTTATTCATACTAGTTCCTAGAATATTAGAAGTAATAAGCTTGCTTCTTATTATAGCACATGTTCATTTTAATGTTACTGAACTTTTAAGTATAATTATTTTTAATATTTTCAAAGTTTAAAATTAATCAGATTCATGATAAAAATATACACGAAATCCCTCCTTTATATCTGAAATCTAAATTTCATTCACCAAAAAGAAATCCTATGAACACTATTCCTAACATAATGCTTTCTTTGTCCATGTTATAGTTTAGATATGAGGTATCCCTCAAATGCTCATATGTGAGAAAATGCAAGAATGTTCATAGGTAAAATGATTAGACTATGGAGGTGTAACCTTATCAGTAGATTAGTTAAATAATATGGATTAACTGGGTGTTAATTGAAGTCAGGTGGGATGTGACTGGAGGAAGTAAGTTCCTATGGGTATGACCTTGAGGTTTATATTTTGTTCTTGGTTGAGGAGAGAGCGCTCCAGCGCTCTCGCTCTTTCTCTTTCTCTCTCTCTCTCTCTCTCTCTCTCTCTCTCTCTCTCTCTCTCTCTCTCTCCCTCTCTCTCCTTCCTGGCTATCATGTCCTAGACTGCTTTCATTTGTCATGCCCTTCTGTTGTGATATTCTGCATTATCTGGGGCTAGAGATGTGGAGCTGACCAAGGATATACTAAATTAACTTTTTCTCCTCTAAATTGTTCTTGTTGTAATTTTTGGCCACAACACAAAAGCTGAATAAAATAGCCTATATGACCTGAAAGTCTGTTAGTGTGTATGTATTTAAACTTAAATTCATAAACTTAGGTTTGCAGAAAAGTCTCTCCATTTTCCTATTTCTATACTGAATATAATTCTAGATCAAAAAGCCAGCAGTATATTTTGAGATAATAACCAGAAGTATTTCCATTTTTCTCCAGGACAAGAAAAATAAATTATTCATCATCAGTTTATTTTACACATTCTGAACCTAATTGTTAGATGGTAATAAACATTTTAGGTTGTATCCAATCCTTCCCACCATCATGATGCTTTAGCCAATATGGTTTTATGTATGTCATTTGGTAAATATATGAAAAAGGTTTTTCTTCATATTTATAGGAGGTCATTATTTCTCATACATATATAATTATATTAAAGATAGGTATATACAAAAATTTATATTAATATATTATATAATATATAACATGCAATCACATATAGACATTAATATGAATTATACATATACATGTTTATATACATTTTAGATAAATAAATATTAACTGCATTAAACATGTATATATATCATAATTTTATATATTAATTTTTACTTGACACCTTATTTGATTTTTACATTGTTAATATTGCTTTGGGTTTTTTTCTGTTCTTTGATTTTTTTCCTTCATTTTCACTATTATTTTATATTGTTCTAAGGAATCTAGATGATATAAGGTAATAATAATGATAAAGGTTTGGATAAAAGAAATAAAATTAACAATTATTACAGAGAATACATTGTTAATTACTTATACTTTTATAAGATTTTTATTTCCAGAATTTTCTTCTGGTTTTTATAAGTTGCTGAGCTCTGGTTGTACAATTGGTCTTAATTACATTTCTCTCTATGGTAGAAATAATAATAACTATATAAAATGTTTAATTCTAAATTCCCAGTACCCACAAATGTACTAAAATTGCAGGGTAAAGGGAAATTAAGGGTAAAGAAGCATTTAAAGTTTGCTAACTGACCCTGAGATGGGAGATTTTCCTGGATTAACAGGGCAGGCCCCAATGTATTTACTGCATCCTCCTAAGTAGAAAAGCCAGGGAGAAAAAGAAAGCATCAGAGAAAGGGCAATAGAAAAGACCCCATTTTACACTGGGCTGGTCAATGGCAAATGATTGTTATCTACCAAGAAATGAGAGTGGCCCCTTGCAAACAAAAAGGGAAAAGAAATGGAATTTTTCATAGAACCTCCAAAAGTGCAACCCTGCTGACATATTGACTTCTGAAACAACAAGACCTATTTTAGACTTCCAGTTCCCTGAAATGTAAGATAATAAATTTATGTTGTTTTAACTCACTGATTTTTTGGCAATTTTTGATAACAGAAATAGAAAAACTAGCCAATCCCCCCCAAAATATGTTTTTTCTGATAAGTGGATGATAATCTATAATGGGGCAGGGAGTAGTGGGATGAGTGGAGGAACTTTGGGTTAGGCAAATGGGAGGGAAATGAGGGAAACAGGCATGAGAATAGGAAGGATAGTGGAATGAGATGGACGTCATCACCCTAAGTACACATATGATTGCACAAATGGTATGACCCTACTTCATGCACAACTAAAACAATGAAAATGCTCCATTTGTGTACAATGAATTGAAGAACATTCTGCTGTCATGAATAACTGATTAGAACAAATAAATTTAAAAATTAACAATAACAAAAAGCATTTTTAAAAAGACAATAGAAACACTAATATACCTGATTAAACTGATGTTGTGGAATATTCTTTTATGTTCCAATAATATATTTTCCTCAATATTTCTCTTACACAAGGAAAGATCCATGTAGAGTTCAGCTCTGTCAACATAGGAAGCATATGATCACCATTTTTTAACTCCAAAGCCACTTAGGTGTTTTTTTTAATCTCTTTGTGAAAATACAGTCAGAAATTGTGATTAATATAACAACTGCCAGTCTCCAACAGCCACCCACATATTGTAAATAAGATGTCTTCCTAGTATTTGTTATATAATCCGAAACTTATATTTTAAAAAAAGTCTACTCTTCTAGGTGATACCAGCATTCTACCTGTATCTACACAGTTTTATAACTAATAATGAGGATATAAAGTATGCTATATAGTTATACTTTGTCTCTTCCATGTCCTCTAACTATTAGAGCTGTACCGACTAATGAATCTAGATGTAATATATTGGATTTGGAGGTTACATTTTTGTTTGTTTGTTTGTTACAGTCTGCATTCTTGGTAAGGTGCAGGGAGGAAATGAGAAGGTAAATTTCTACTCACTTTGATGTTGGCACAGTACTTCTGACCTACCAATTTCACTTTCAGTTTCGTCCTGCTGGCATTGGGGTTAATGGAAATTTCCCTAGTTACCATTTGAAATAGGAAACCTGTCTTCAATTCTCAGCAATCTCTTTGGTAGTGACTTCTTTCCCTTATGTCTACTTATCTTATTACAAGACAAATTTGTGCTGCCCTTTTAAAATCATCTTCTAATAATAAAACTAAGCACTACAACTAGCTCACAAGGATAAGAACACAAATCAAGTTCATTTAGCAGCAGTGTCCTTGAAATTGGTAAATTTCCACTGTGAAAGAAACTCTTTGTCCCTATCAAGGTCCCTTTTACATTTTGATTAATGCCTTACCCAAATATTCAGAATAAAGGCAGAATTGAGGACACTATGATTGTACTAGTACCTCTAGATGCAGAACTTCTGTTAATTATTTTTTTTTAGCTCACCACTGTGCCATTTCTTGGAATCAAAGCCAAAAGAATTTGTCATGAACCATCCAGAGGTTGCATGTGGGACACTGCGCATCAAAACTTAGTGGATAGAAACATCTGGTGTCTGGGAATGACCAAGAGAAATTTTCTCTGGTCAATTAATTGCCCAGGTACATTGTGAATTTCTCTCCCTCTCTGCCATGTCCCACACAGCACCTGAGATGGGTGTGACCTGCCAAGATGCCAGTCAACCTGCTGACTGCAAGACATCTTAAAACAAGAATCTCTCCTTGAAAGCTTATCGCTGCCTTTGATGTACCCCCTTAAATAAACCACCAGAGTCATCTTTCCTTTGTGTAGTTCCAGTTCTTGTGTAGACTGGATGTATCAGGGGCTCCACTTTTGTAAATATATTTCTGACTCTTTATATTTTGTTCTTAACTAATTATTTTAGATTTTAAGCTTTCAGGTGGTTTCCACCCTTCTCGGCAAGAAGAAGAACCCCCCCACCCCATGAGATGCTGGTCATCTGCCCCCGTTCAGAATTGACTGAAATGGTCTTTTAGGTATAGTCCAAATGTTTCTTTTTTTATTTGTTCTTTTTAGTTATATGTGACACTAGAATGTATTTAGACCTTTCATATATACGTGGAGTATAACTTCCCAGTTTTGTGGTTGTACATGATGTAAATATTTCCAATAATAACAGGTTTTATAGGATATAGCTAAAGGGATGCCAGTCTAAGAATGGATTCGATGAGCATGAGTCCAGGAGCTAATCAAGGAATTAAAGATTCACCAGGTTAAAATGTATATAGAGATATCAAGTGAAGGGTGGTAAGAGAATGGCAAAGAGACAAGTTGTTAGCAACTGGGATCTGAGATTTTTACCCCGGGGACTGAGTAACCAAAGTGGAAACCAGGATCCAAGAGATCAGAGAACAAGAGGTAGAGATGCTCCTGCACAGCACTGGTTGTGGGATGAGAGAACATTTTGGCGGAGATCTAGATTATTCTGGAATAAGGACTTGTTGAGGGCTGCCCTGGATGCAGATGCATTTAAGTCCTGATGCAGTGGGTTCTGAACAATTATTGTGTCCCCAGCTCAGATAACAAGGAGTAGATCCAGGAGTAGGCATCACCCACTAGGGTTGAGTTTCACTCACCTGTTCCTTTGTAATCCTACCCCTTCACCCTTTGGGGGAAAGAATAATCCATAGAACAACCTCCCCCAATAAAACCTGTGTTCAAAGCATGTTCTCTCTCTCTCTCTCTCTCTCTCTCTCTCTCTCTCTCTCTCTCTCTCTCGCCTGCCTTGCTCCCCTTGTGGGAGCTGTGGCTGAGGAGCAGTCACTAAACCCAAAGAAAAGGTACTTTCTGTGTCTGTGTCTTTATTTAGTCCCCAAATTCACTTGGAGTGGCCCTGATTGGTTTAGACGTGTGATGCCACAAGGACTGACACCTACATGCAGATGGAAGCTTTTAGAGGAATGTGGATATTAGTAGCCAGAAAAATCAGTAAACATCCTGGTCTTTCAACATTAACCACCTTTACTGAGTAATTTACATAATACATTTTCAAACAATTGGATGACTATTGCCTAGGACTTAATTTCCAATACATTATTCCTTTCAGATACTTCAGTTTATTTTGCTTTCTAAATTCCTCTCATACTTGTGTACTCTTCTCATTTCAACTTGGTATCCAGACCTTTTAACTTCTTGAATCAAAGATTTCTTAATTTCTTTTAACAATTTTATTTTTCCATTTATCTATTGAAGGGCACCTAGGTTGATTCCATAGTTTAGCTTTTGTGAATTGAGAAATCTGGTGTGTGTGTGTGTGTGTGTGTGTGTGTGTGTGTGTGTATTTGATGGAATGTTACTCAGCTTTAAATAAGAATGAAATTATGGCATTTGCCAGTAAATGGATGGAGTTGGGAAATTCATGCTAAGCAAAATAAGCCAATCCCCCAAAACCAAAGGTCAAATGTTTTCTCTGATATGTGAATGCTATTCACAGTAAGGGTGGTGGTGGGGGTGCTAGGGAACAAAGAGTTACTTTAGATTAGGTAGAGGGGAGTGAAGGGAGGGGAGGGGATGGAGATAAGAAGGACAGTAGAATGAAACAGATATTATTACCTTTTGTACATATATGACTGATGTGATTCTATAATATGTACAATCAGAAAAATGAGAAATTACACCCCATTTATGTGTGATATATCAAAGTGCACAAATGCATTCTACTGTCATGTCTAACTAATTTAAACAAATATTAAAATTTTTAAAAAATTTATTTAGTGACATATGTGTGCTATAGTTTAAATCTTGAATATCCCCCCAAAATCCCATATGTTAAAGGCTTGGTCCCCAGGATGGAATGGAATACTTGTGGGAGCTGATGGGACGGTTAAGTTTTGGGGCATGGTGGGAGGTCCTTAAGTCATTGGGAGTGTACCCTTGAAGAGAATAGTAGGGTTGCATACCTTTCTTTTTTGATTCCTGACCATGAGATGAACGGTTTTGTTCTGCTACTTTTCCCCACCACGATGTACCATCTCACCACAGACCAACAACCATGCAGCCATTCAATTATGGACCAGAATCCCCAAAAAATGAGTCACAAGTAACTTTTCCTTTTTGTAAGAAAATTATCTCTAGTATTTCATTACAGAGAGGAAAAGCTGACTAACACAACTAGTAAACATACAATATCAAAGGAATGATTCATCCCTTTTTTAAAAGAGCAAAGACAAAGTACTTCTTTATCAAAAACTCATACGCCTTGACTGTTGTCAAGATAGTTTAGTACCCATGGATCTATCTTCTCTTAACTCCTATCACTCATCTTCCCAGGAGGGAGGCGGGTACAGCAACTGAGATCACATTTCCACTTCTGGCTGAGATTGGGTGGTGACCACAATAGTAGGCAATACCAGTAATGCCCGCAGCATCTCCTCTGCTTGGCTCATTAATTAACATATAGCTAGTGAACAAAGATCAATTGTTAAATTTAAATATTTTAAATGGAGAGTACTTTTTCTGGAAGCACATGTTTTAAAACAATATAACTCTTCTTAAGATCCTAGACTTTTGTTTTCCACTTTTGTTTCAGATCCTCCTGTGCTTCTGTTTCTGTCCGCAGTCTATATTAGAATCCTTACTGCTTCTATTTCTTCTATGGTTTCTGAGGCTGGAGAGTTGTTTTTCCCTCCACAGCACCTTCTTTCCTCTCTTTGCCATGCTTGAATGTAATTTGTCAGTTCCTCAAGCTGAATTCTCTTTAGGCATTCTTGTCTCACTAGAAATAGTCACTGAATGAAATTGCATCTGAGCTTGACCACAAATCAATGTCTTTCATCCTGTTCTTGTTAACTTGAATACCGATTCATGTCAAAACAACATCCAGCATTTTTTCCACTGATATTTGTTATGTAATATGACTTCAAGCAAAGAGGATCCTCATAAACCACTGATTCATTCATTCTTTTTGACAGTTACGTAGCCAAATCCCAAATAACCTCTATCCAAAAGCACATATCCTACCCTTGTTTTAGACATTTTGAAAACCAGTACAGTTCAACCAAATCCTTAACATTTTGTTATGGTTTAGATATTAGGTGACCCCCAAAAGTTCATGTGTGAGACAATCAAGAAAGTTTAGAGGTGATTGGGTTATGAGAGCCTTAACAAAATCAGTGTATTAATCCACTAATGGGGATTAACTAGGTGGTAACTGTAGGCAGTTAGGATGTTACTGGAGGAGGCAGGTCACTTGGGATGTGCTTCTAAAATTGTTTCTTTCTGGTCTTTTGGTCACAGCGATGAGAAAGCTGACAAAAATACCCATTGCTTGTCACCCCAATCATTATCCAACTAAAAGTTATTGATGAAATCAGTACACATTCTAAAAGTAACAGTGATAGAAAACATTATGTTACGTACAGAGGAAATCCATAAGAATGATTTGTTGGTGATTGGAACAAGGAACAGATTATAAATATAACAAACTGCCTCCAACATTCAGGTACTTGATAAGCAACAAACACCCAGATTGTAATTATTATTTTAAAATACAACTTCTTAGTAAATGGAACCAGAGTTCTTTGGAGAAATGGCTGTTTTAGGAACTCACAGCGAAATAATAAAAAATATCTGATGGTGATGGAACATCCTGTGGTAACAAAAAGAAAGGAAGTGCTAAAATTCTTAAAAAGAAGTATAAGGGATGGGGGCATTCCAAGAGATGCATATGCAATCTTCTAATGGCCAAAGCTAGAACAATTTGAACAAATGAAAAAGTAACACTTGCATTAGATTTATCAAAAGAATGCAATAAATATCCATGTATCCATAATGAGAAAATAGAAGAAAATAAAGCAATAATTCTTCCTAATTAAATAATCCCAATTAATATCTATAGAAGGAATGCAATAAATAGGGACAAAGCTTACTTGTTTTTGAAAAAAATGAAAATAGCAGTTAAAGTTACATACCGGCCATAAAGCACATTTATAATGATTTATTAAAATTCAATTCTCTCAATAACTATGAAACTGGTACTATTTCTCATTGTTTTGGAGAAGTGGAAACTGAGGAATTTCTCTTATTTCATGATTAATGGTGAATTGGGTAAGCTTAACTTTCTCATAGTATTCTTTTATATTTTAATTATATTCTTACCTTTTTAGTTTATTTTTACATCATTTTGCCCTGCTACTATAAATCATAATCTTAAGAAAAATATTTTTACAAAAGCTGAAGAATATGGGCTGGGGTTGTAGCTCAGTGATAGAGCACTCACTTAGCACATGAGAGGCCCTTGGTTCCATCCTCAGCACCACATATAAATAAATAAATAAAATAAAGGTATGGTGTCCAACTACAACTAAAAAAAAATGACTTTTTTTAAAAAACTGAAGAATATATTTATAAATCAACTATACTTTAAAGCAAAACTATTTTTCCATGTTTTCAGAAGTGAAGGGGAATTTCATGGTTGCAACACTAATTTCTTATCACATAAAAATTTAATGTTATTGAATTCAGTTTAAACAAGGTTGAGACAATTACTCACACTCATTTTTTTTTTGGTGCAAGAAATATTGTTTTATGACTTTTCTCAGAATAGTTTCCTATTCCTTAGCATAATAAATTATTGTATGAATAATTGATGGTCAAATTTCCTATGATTTAGGATCCATTTATCAATAGACCAAGGCTTCAGTAAGTAAATTTTCAAAACATTGTCAGATTCATAAGGATTAGTTCAAGTCTTTTGTTTCTTTCTGTTATGTTATGTTTTTTTCTTTTTTGTAAGGGGTACATTTTTATCATTTTTTGAAAACTCCTTAATTTGAGACTGCAATTATTGGAAAATTCAAAGAAACACTCAATTTGAAGGAAAGTAGGTAACTGACTCACATAGATGGAGATATCTGAAATATTGGGGACATTAACAAGCACCCAAACAGAGAATACCAAAAAACAATTTCCAGTATTTCCCAAGCAAAGTCATATTTGAAAATAAAAAGCCCTATCTTTCTAATTCAAAGACATTTGAAAATAAAAAGCCCTATCTTTCTAATTCAAAAACATTGTTTAATGTTTCAGAAAATGATTTACATTTCGACAAAATAACAGTTAAGAAATGAGCACTCATTATATCTCTATTGCAAATTAAATAATCTATTTCAAAACAAAACAAAACTTGAAATAAATGTTAAAAGCTAATTTATGTTCCAGGCATTGCATTGTCTAAATACTTTGCTAACACCTATGTCTTTCATTTAACAAAACCCTCCAGAAACTTAGAAGCATGTCTGTTCTCACACATGGCAATAAAGCCAATAAAGCAAATTAATTTGTCCAAAATTAATACAAATAGATGATGAAACACAATTGTTCTTTGTACCAATTTGTGACTCAACTACCTCTTTATTACTTGACCCACAAATATCCTAGTTCCTGTTTATGTTCCTGGCATACAGAAAATTAGAACAAATTTCAACTATCACTATCAAAGGAGATTTCTGTTCATGAAAATAATAAATTTGCTTTTAGTTAAGTTAGTCATTTGTTAAAAATTTTATTGCCTTTTTCAGGAAGAGGATGTGATTTGATTTACAATTAGCTGTTGTAGTATTCTGGAATAATCCAGACAGCTTCTTTCTAATAATTCATTGTTCACATACGAATTTCTTCCAACCCATATTCTGTTGTTTTTCACAGAAGAGTACTGTGTTCACAAATTAACATGAAATTATCTATTTTAACTGTCATAGAAATGACACTATATATCCACAACCAAATTTGGCATTCTCTTTTCTGTATTAAATCCTACCTCATATGTAACGTAAATTTCAAATTATTAATATGCATTGATACACTCCTCGTATCTCTTTTAATATTTATATGTTATCCCTTTGAAGGTTTTGAACAGAAATTTGTTGTTGTTGTTTTGCCTCATGCATTAGGTTTTATTTCCACTAAAGTTCCATTAACAGGAGGCAAGACGCTGAATGGCTTTAGAAGTAGCTTTGTGAAAGCTCACTTTTCAGCTGAGAGAAATCTCCCTGGGGATATCACAGAGACACAGGAACTTTAATAGCATTTTGTTTTCCTCACCACATCCCCAGATTTTAACGTGTCTGAATTTAATGCACTAGAAACAGCATATGTTGTCTTAACTAAAATCTCTTCTTGTGTCTAGAAAATCTATCAAAAAATACTAGTTACTAAATATATATACATATGAAGAAAAAAGCTAAATAAGTCAACAAAGAGCAAAATCCCATAGTAATCCACATAAGTAGAAAGCTATTACTCCTTGAGGGCAAATAACATCTTATGGATATTTGTGAACATTCATTTTTCCACCTTTAGTTTGCCTCTGCAGATTAAATATTACCATCATATAGGGTCTGTTCAAAATAAAATATAATATTGCTCAGTGTGTCTTTCTTAAATCTTAATGCTTTGTCAAAATACTATAAAAATTAATATCATGCATGTATGAAAATAGATCATCCAAGGAAAAAATAATTTAAATCATCTCATGATCTAAAATTCCAGTAAAGATAATTATGGATGATCAGCATTAACAACTCTTTTTGAAAATGTTTTCAGATTTTTTTTCCTACCAAACCAATTCTCTACTTCACTGTTTAAATTACACATTCTTTAGAAGTTTCTATAATACAGATTGAAAAAAAATGTAAAATTTAATTTTTTTTTTCTTTTTGGTCCTGCTAGACAAAAGTGAATACTCACAATGGGGTGCAATTTGTGCACAACATGCATGAATAACATGTTTTCATTGTTATGCCATTCAATATTAGGGAAAATATAACAAGCCTTTGAGGTGCAATGAGTTAGTACTTTTAATTTCATGTTTTCTTTTAACTTCAGAAATGTACTTCAAGTTTGTTGACCATTGAGTTTAGGAGAACTGGCGGAGAGTGATAGTCTCTTGTTCCTGTAGGGGTGATAGAAGCCACCTGAGAAAGAACAAGTGGACATGAAGGTTGCCCTCAGTTGGGACAAGGTAGAATCAACAAAGACACCATCGAACAAATGACTGAATACCAGTTAGACATTATAACATATAGCCATACATAGCATAGAGAGAGAAAAATAACAGCATCTGTGCCAACTCCATCCAAATGTCATAGCACTACACAAGTCCCTCAGACTTCATTTACAGCTATAGAAAAAAGGGAATATTCTACAATGCCTAAGATATGAATGCTGAATTCAATTAGAACAAAATTAAGAAGTTATAATCCTTGCACATCTTAATACTTGCTCTACTATGGATGACCAGATAAATGTGGAAAAACACATCAGCATATGCAAAAAAAATCATCAGGAAAATTTGGAGAATTGAAGTTAGAATAACAAAGACAAATGAGGAATATAAAAAAATATTAATTGTTATTTAAAATATTAAATGCTATTTTAAACAGCATTGATAAAATGTTTCTTTCATAGGGTGAGTTAGTTAGCTTTGCATTAATGTAACAAAACCTTAGATGAATTAACTTATAAAAAGGCAAGTTTTATTTTGGCTCACAAATTTAGAGATGCCAGTCTATGATCAGGTTGACCTACTACTTTTAGACCACTGGTGGGGATTATAGCACATCATGGCCATAGCAGGTGATAGAGCAAACCCATTGATCTCATGGCCAGAATATGAAAGTAAAGAAAAAAGAGGAGAACAGTGTTCCATGGTAGGGGTGTACCCCAAGGGACTTAAGACCTCACACTAGGCCTGATCTTAAAATTTCCACCATTCCAGCCTTTAACACATGGAACTTTGAGGGATGCCTCACCAAACCACAGAAGGCTCATGCCATTATCTCTTACCAGAACATTAAAGATACATAAAATTGCCTAAAACTTCCAGAAAGCAAATAAGATTAACTGAAATGAAATGAAAATAAGACTATTATACTATTTCTCAACTGTAACTCTTTCTCCCAGAATACAAAGCAGCAGTGGATTCAAATAACTAAGGAAGTTTTTTAAAAAAAGCAAAAAATAAATGAATAATAAAAACATTTTTTGAGTCTCAAATTCTCTGGAATATTATCTGCAAATATTATAAATCAATATTAAACATAATAAAATAATTTCCAGACAAACAAAAATTTTATGAACTCCTTTTGAAACAGTATCCTAATAGACTTTTATAGGAATGTGAAAAAGAAGAGGTAAAGCAGTTACTCTGTTGCATTTCGTCACCCTATCTAGAGGACAATTTTGAGAAGGAATAAAGTGAGATAAATTGATCCAATTGAAAATAGAGACTATATGGTAAGTGAACAAGTAATACTTACTAGGAGGAGAATCCTTGCCTTAGAAATGTGATGATTGAGATATTTTTACTTAGAATTATTTATGGTAAATATAGAATCTATAAATTTACAGGAATGGCTCCCTTAAAAATAGGATAACTATCTATAGATAGTTTTATAGCTATCTGGCTATAAATGAATAAATTAAAAGATTTGTTAATTAAAACAGGTGGCAAAGAGTTTGGGGGCTTTCAATCAAGAAAGGGACAAATGAACTAAATAGACACTTCTCAAATGGAGAAGGACAAATGGCTAACATATATAGGAAAAAATGTTTGACATCTTTAACCACCAAAGAAATGAAAGTCAAAACCACACCGAGATTTCCTCTCACTCCAATTACAATGGCAGAATACAAATAACAGTAGATCTAGCTGAAGATACAGAAGATAATAACTCATATATTAATAGCAAAAATGTAAATTAGTACAGTGATCATGGAAATACATGTAGAAGTTCCTCAAAGGGCCAAGAATGGAATCACCATAAGGTCCAGTTATACCATTCCTCAATATTTACAGAAAAAAAAAAAAGAAGTCAGTATACCATGGAAATACAAGCATACCCCTGTTTATAGCAGCACTTGTATTTTTAATATCTAAGTTATGAAATCGGCTTAGGTGTCCATCAATAGAAGAATAAATAAGAAAATGTGATATAGATAGGTAGATATAGATAGACATAGATAGACATGTATATAAAATTTTCTGGTAAATGGGTGGAACTGGAGAACATCAGTTTAAGAGAAATAATTTAAACTAGAGTCAAGGGTCATATATTTTCTCTCAAATGTGGAACCTAGAGAGAGAAAAGGAATCTCATGAAAACAGAAAGAAAATTAGTAGAGGAAAGGAAGGGGACAATGGGGAGCGAGGAGGGGAAGAAAAGGAGAAGTACTGGGGAATGAAACTGATGGAATTATGTTATGTGCATGTAGAAAAATACCACAGTAAAACCCATTATTGTGTATAATAAATATGAGCCAATAAATTTTACTTTTTTGATTGTCTTATAGGGATCAGTGGTTTTCAACCCAGATGTACATATTAGAAAAAGAGCATTAAGATTTTCTTAAGTTAAAAAATTATATATGGGAAGCTCTTTTTTCTTTCATTTTATTTTTCACATGGTTGTAGACCCATTCTAGCATATTTTTTAAGACCATTATATTTGTCTCTTAAATCTCAACTCTTTATATATGAGTCTATTTCTGGATTCTCATTTTAGTTATATTCTATGTGTCTGTTTTTCGGCCAATACTACCCTGAGCTTGTTTCTATAGCTTTTTACATAAGTTCTTGAAATCAGGTAGCATGTAACCTCCAACTTTGGTTTTTCCTTTGCAAAACAGTGCTTGCTGTTGCAGTTCATTCGCCATCCTCCTATAAATTTTATACACTTTTATTAACTTCTTTTAAAATGCCATGACTTTGACTTGGATTTTATTAACTCTTTAGATCAATGAGAAATTTCGGGATATTTGACATTGTAACAATATCAAGTGTTTCAACACATGAGTACTGTATACCTCTCTGCTCATTTCAATCTTTTTTTTCTTTGTTTCATCATTATTTTACTAGCATAAACATCTTACAAATATTTTGGCAGATTTTTTTATGTTTTTGAAGAGTTTTATTGTTACCATAAATGGTGGGGTATTATTTCAACTTCCAATTGTTCATTAGTAGTACTTGAAGATACAATTGCATTTTTTATTCTAACTTTAGATTCTTTGGAATTTTCTCAAAGACAATAATGTTGAAACTGAATGACAGACATTTTACCTATTTTTCTAACTATATGTCCAGTTCTTTTTCTTATTACATTGCTTAGACCCCCGAGGATAATGTTAATATGAGTGAACAGAATCTTTTTCTCTCTGTAGAGAAATGGGGAACCAACCTAGATGCCCCAGTAGATGAATGGATAAAGAAAATGTGGTATATATACACAATGGAATATTACTTAGCAACAAAAGAGAATAAAATCATGGCATTTGCAGGTAAATGGATGGAGTTGGAGAATATGATGCTAAGTGAAGTTAGCCAGTCCCAAAAAACCAAATGCCAAATGTTTTCTCTGATATAAGAAGGCTGATTCATAGTGTGGTTGGGAGGGGGAGCATGGAAAGATTAGATAAACTCTAGGTAGGGAAAAGGGGCAGGAGGCAAACGGAAGGGGTATAGGGGTAAAAAAGATGGTCAAATGAGATGGATATCATTATCCTAAGTATATGTACGAAGACATGAATGGTGTGAATATACTTGATATACAGCCAGAGATATGAAAAATTGTGCTCTATATGTGTAATATGAATTGTAAAGCATTCTGCTGTCATATATAACAAATTAGAATGAGTAAATAAATAAAACATGTTTTCTAAAAATAAATTTATTTTAACCAAATCTACAATAAAACATAATGCTTTCATGAACTTTGCCTTTTAAAGATATAATAAAATATGTTCTCTGTTAATGTAAAATCATGTACAAAATTCAATACTTTGCATTATTATAACTGTTTTTAAATGATAGACATTTCTAAAACATCGGTTTTTTTAAATTTTTAAAAATTTGTTCTGTCAAGATATACATTATAATAGAGTATATTTTGACATATTTTACAGACATGGATGGAGCATAACTTGTTCCAGTTATGATCCCAGCTTACTGAAATGTGGTTTAGTGGTTTTATAAAGTGAGCTGTAAGAAAAAAAAATCTTTTCTAGCATTTTCACATCAGTCTAGTTATTTTTATTTCTTTGCTCTTATTTATCATCTGTTTATGCAGGTTTTCCATCTTCTCATTTGTCTTAATATTAGCCATAATTATTTTAAATGCCCTGTCTGATATTTTTAAGACTTGTGTCATCTCTGAGTTACATTCAGTAAGATGCTTTATCTTGTGACAGATACTTTTTTCCTTATTTTTTTTGTGTGTGTTCCTTAATTTTTCATCATTTGTAAGACACAGTCTACAAAAAGTAGTCATATTTATTCCTGGGATATATATCATTTCTTTTATTAGGACCATTATTGCAGAAAAGAGTTGTACTCAGTTTGAATATTTTTATTGCTGTGGTTACCTTAACTCATCACTCTTGTTAAATTCCTATTCATTCTAGATTGGAAATGGTTTGTTGGTGGCTTTATGCAATTTGTTCTCCAACCTAAGCTTTAAGGCTTTCCTATGCAATTTGATTCTTTTCACTTTATCCACCTACAATGGATACATCTTACTTCACTGGGTCAATAGAGTTTTATGCTCTTCCCTAGCATTTTAGGACATTCTTTTCTTAGGTGAGAAGCCAAGAGCAGGAGGGAGCTTCATCTGTTTCTTACTTCGGTGGTTGCCATATTCTTCAGGAATGCATCCAAAAAGAAAGCTATAGCCAGTATCTGCCCTGCCAACAGGCTATATTGTCACCTGCAAGTGTGGATCATCTTCACCTTCCAAAACTTCTATTATACCATCCTTTGGAAATTTATTGAAAATCATAATGAATTCTTCTTATCCACTCACACAGTAGACCTGTCTTCCTCTTGTGCTTTTACATAAGTGAATCCACCCTTATACCCAATCTCTGCACAGAGGTACCTGTCTTTCTTCTCATTTTAGATTGTTTGTTTTCATGCAATATCATCTCTTAAAAGAGTTCAAGAAAAGTTAAGACTTGAGAATAATCTTTTTTTCTTGATATAAGGTAAAGATGGTTTTTCTAGGTGTCTATATCTTATATAGATGCCAGTGGTCCTGGAAATTTGGGTTTTGTTTTTGACAGGATGTGTGTCCCCCAAATTTAAGTCTTTCTGTAAGAGGACAAGTGTGTTTTCTTTATGGTTCAGTCACTTAGTACCTATGTGTAACCATGCAGCAAAGTCTTTGATTAATGCACAACAGTCTATGAATATCCACACACCTACCTGATGGTAGAGGCCTAATTCTTCTTCCCCTGTTAACTATACTGCTATGGCCCTTGTGCAAACTTGTCTTACGTTGTTCTTCAAGGTTTAACAAAGTGCCCCTGACATCCTCTATGTGGATCTTCGGTCTAGTCATTAAAACCACCTTTTCCTTTCCCAGGAGAGAATCACAATCTTCAGAGCATATTCTTTGTGGACTCTCATTTTTGTTCTATAATCAGTAAAGCAACTGACAACATAAGCACTGGGCTCTTTCTGAAGTCCCCTCAACATCCTTCTAATATACCATTTCTGCTTTGCAAACAAGCTTTTCTGTGCTATACACTTCCTATTTAAATGTCTTTCTAATATTACTCGTGGTATGATCAGTATTTCTGTCCTTAGAATTTTCTGATGGCCTTCAGTATTAGGAATCTCAATGTCACTATTCTCTAATTATATGTAACAAAAACTTGGCAGCTTTTGAGCCAAATTGAAAGAAAATTCAATATCCATGTTTGATTCTGCAAATTTTTATAATCTGTGTATGTACTGGTTACAGATAATTTGAATGTTACCTAACCAAATGAATCAAGAAATATTAGTGAATTGTCAGTACCTCCATCCTTGATATATCTTTAACACTTAGATCTGCCCAGCCCGCTCAAATTTAGATTTCTTCCCAGGGACTTTGTGGACTGGGCCAGAAGGATTAATAAATAAACATGATTACTACAAAATGAAAACAGCTCTACTAATCACTAAACTTCTTGCCTACTGCCAGTATCTTAAAAACTAATAACTCATTTCTCATAGTAGAAGAACTATCTCTGGTTGCTCCCATCCACATAATTTCTAGGAATTTCACAAGTTGGGCTAAACCTTAAATTTTATTGTATTTATCAGCCAGCTTCTGTTTTTCATCTTGGTGACTCTGACTCTTTACTCATCCTTATCTTTCTCTAAAGAGGCAATGATTATAGTATCATCAGTGTAACACACTGACTTTCTGTTAAGGGACTAGGAGGTTAAAAAAATCACTAACAGAAAGTCCTAGTCCCTTACAAGAATATGGCAATATGCTGACAAATTTTAAAAATCTCCATGGCAATCTAGGAAATAATAACTGATCCACTTTTCACAAGAATGCAAATTGTAACTGACTAGACTTCTAAAATAGAATGGTTAAAATAGCATCCCACCGAATCTATTGCATTTGCTTATATTAGTTTTTATAATATCAGCTCAAAATACTTCATGAGATTAATAACAATTATGAAATGTTGATGATTTCACAATAGAACTGCAAATGGCTATAATTTCTTATAAATTCTTGAAGAACCAAAAAAGCATGATTGTTTGATAGCTTTTTGATACCTAACAGATAACTTCTATCATTTGGTTTTAGTTTTATATGCAAATATTTTATGTAAATGATTAATCAGTAACTAATTTTAATAAATTCCAAACATCTGCAGAAAGTACAATTTATGCACCTACTAAATTATATCTTTGTTTCCCTGGATTCATTCTGTAGTTTTAAACAAACAAGTGCCCTTGAAAAATCAGCATATTTCAACTTTATAGAAATTATGTAAATCCCATAAAATATTTCATATGAGCACTAAAATTTGAGCATTTGAAATAAATGTATCAAACTTACACCATTCTATTTCACTAGTTTAAATTTTAATTACAAATAAAACTCTCAGTGGTGCATAGAATAATAATTACAACATAATTCAATTTCTATTTTGTTATCTGTCCTATAATTACTTCTTTAGATTCCCTTATTAAATAAATGAAAGTTATAAGATAAAGTTAATTCTACTGGAGAAAATTCTAAATTTATAATTTTGTTAAGTCCTATCTGTGTGAAAATAAATTGAAAGAGAACTTTAAATTCTACTGATTTTATTACAAAGGAAAATTGAGTTACTGGGATGTAGAAATATATACTAAAGTTTTCTGAGTAATGCTACCTGAAACTGTATTTATTTCTATGTAAGCAGTGCAAAAAAAAATCACTTAGCTGTTTATGAAGTAGGTTTTCTCTTGCTAGTCTACTTATTTATCCTTGTACCAGTAAATTTATTCATTTACTAGCTCTAGTAAATGAACCTGGCATATTTATGATTGAGTACATGTCCTTATTGGAAATTGTGGAAATGGGGTAATATATTCAATATTTGGTTCACTGAAGGGAGGCCTAAATTAAAGGGGAAAAAAGCATGCCATTAGCTAAATAGAAGCTGTCTTGAAGATGAACATTCAAAGAGATGATGACAGCAGCATAATATGAAACTCTAAAAGAATCTGGTCTGGTGATAGGTCTGAGTTTGTAGTGGTATGCACCGTGACAAAATAATTCAAAATATGGAGGGGAAAAAAACAAAAAGAGGGACATCAGAACATGGAGGAAATTATTTCTATATAAATGATTTTTTCCTGATCCAGAGAGTTATATTTTTTCACAAAATGAAAGGAATAATATTTGATAAGAACTGCTATGAATAGATAAGGCCAAATTGCTGTTTTATATATCTCATTTTTTAATTGACTATAAGTTTCTTTGATCAATTTGAGTTCATTTCCTATATTACTTAATCCACAAAATAAATGCAGCAATGAAAAAAAATTTAAATGCATTGGCATTAGTTTACAAGTAAAATTATTTGCAGACACGAATAGATCATACATTTAAATTTACTTTATTCATTCTTCTTGACCCTGAAGCCCTGCTATACTGCTACTTACAGAGAATATAAAGGTGAGGGCTGGGTATGTGGCTCAAGCGGAAGCGTGGTTGCCTGGCATGAGCGGGGCTCTGGGTTCGATCCTCAGCACCACATAAAAATAAAATAAAGATGTTGTGTCCACCGAAAACTAAAAATAAATATTAAAAAATTCTCTCTCTCTCTCTCTCTCTCTAAAAAAAAAAAACCAACAACAGTGCCAGTGCATTACATAAGGGAGAAGTGACCTAGGTAGAAGAAAGGAGAAAAACCACAAAAGAAATAAAACTGGCACGGGGGAAACAGAGGAACAGAGAAACAGTCTGATCTTAACTAATCCAAAGTAGCAGAACAAGTGTGAAAAGTACTCCACCAGCAAACAAAGAGCAGAGGTGGGGAGCCATCTTGGGAAGCCAGGCATCAGTATTCTGCTGTGGGAGCTCAGGAGTTCATACCAAGTATTCCTCCAGTTCGCTTTCTCTTGGGGTCTGGTGGATTTCAGGATGAGCTGGAGACAACCCACACACACTGCGTAAGTGGGCACACTGGCACTCAGGCTCTGACCTGGGAAGCCCACATATGTGGGAAATGGAGTGTGCAAGATCTTCCCAGGGTTAATCACAAATTCTCAGGAGGTTCCTGAGATCCAGGTGCCCAGTAGAGATGAGCATCTGCCTGGCAATAGGGTGCTTCTACAGCATTACCACCTGACAATATTCCAAAAGTCAATCAGAGCTCAACACTAGCTGTGAGAATTTCACGTGAAGAACTCTGCATTGGCCCTGCTCTGGGACTACATCTGTCTAGTTTCCCCAGACAAAACTCCAATTAGCACTGCTTCCTATTCTTTCCCACCTTATACTGATGAGAAGGAAAGCTGAGAGCTATTACCACCAGCTTCAGTCCCAGGCCTTCCCAGCTTAGCAGTTCAGTGAGCAACCCAGAGGATGGATTTAACTATACCACGTCTTTTCCTTCCTGAAAGAGTACAGGATCAAAGAAGAAATGGAAAAGGGGGCATTATGGCATAGGCAGTGAGTACCCATCCTTCTCAACAGTTGTGATCACCAGAGTGGAGTCAATCCCTTCGTTTATATGAAGATTTGTTCCATTTTTTCTTTTTTTTCCAGTGTGTGTGTGTGTGTGTGTGTGTGTGTGTGTGTGTGTGTGTGTGTGTTCTGCTGTGCTGGCATAGATATATAGGTATATGTAAATGTTTTTTTCTATTCATTGTTATCAATCTTTCCTTTCTTCACTCATTTGATATTTTGCCTTGTTTCAAATTTAGAGGGTTAGGGATTTTATTTATTTGTTTTGGTTTGACTTTTTGTTTGTTCTTCTTTTGTTTCTCTCATTTCTCTCTCTCTCTCTCTCTCTCTCTCTCTCTCTCTCTCTCTCTCTCTCTCTCTCTCCTTTCCTTCTCCTCTGATAGCCAAATGCTTTTGTTTCTCTCTCTCTCCACTTCTCTCTCCCTCTCCTCCCTCTCTTTCTCTCATTCTCTTCCTCTCATTTATTTTATTCCTTTTATTTTTTACTTCTCCTTCCTGATAGCCATCACTAGCACCCCTCTCCTGCTTCACTTCTTTTCTCCTTTTGAATATTCCAAACATTCTTTTCCCTTCAACCCCATTTTCTTTTCTCTTGATGAACTGTAATTTTTACTCTCTTATAGATCTATTTAGTTTCTCTAATTCCTGCTTCCACCATCCGTGTTTATGCAGTTATTAGTACTCTGGAGGGCATAGTTGACACTGGCAGTATACTTTAATGCTAGATTTAGCTCCTGGTTGCTTATTGTTATTACTGTTGCTAAATACTGACACCAGCATTCCTCATTTTGTGGTAATTAGTGTTGTACATATCATAGTAGGCACTGGACATTTATTTTAATGCTGTATATTGATCACTATTGTTGTTTCTGTTGCTTTTTCCCCCATTTTCTGAGAGAGGCTGGGAAGCCAGTGGAACACTATGAGCTCACAAGGCATAGATTCTGTTGCTGTGATACACCCATGACAGCCAAGTAGCAGTAAAGTTTGCTCCACACACACACTTCAAAAATACATTAACACATATAATATGGAAAGAAAAAAAAATGACTAGGCCCCAAATAATGACTAGAGGTGGGTAACTGGTCCCACAGTTAGACATCTACTCCTACAGCTAAATCAGAGAAAATTTTCAAAACAATAGCTCAGAGGAACCCACAACATTAAAGCAGCTTTCCAAGAGGAAATTAAATCAGCAATTCTACAGCCAAGAGGAATTGGTAGTGGAAACACTTGGATTATACTGAGCCTGTGTTGAAGCTAAGAGATACCAACAACCAAAAAACTTATTTAAAAAGAGACGGGTACAAAAGATATCCTCAAAAAAGAGACAGAGGAATCCATCTCAACATATGTGCAAATCCACGACTTTTAAAAATATGAGAAAACAGATAAACAAGTCTCCCACAGTATTACAATCTCCCAACAAAAGAACACAAAAATATGGGAAAGGATGAAATTCCACAGTGAGAATTTGAAATTTACTATTAAAATTATTAATTAACTAAAAGTAGATCTAAAAAATGAATTAAGAGAGTAAATATACAATGTGAAAGACCATTTTAATCAAGAGATAGGAATTCTGAAAAGAATCCACTTAGAACTCTTGCAAGTGAAAGACATATGAATTAAATTTTTTTAAAAAATCACATGAAAATGTCACCAACAGATTTGATTACATGGAAATCAGAACCTCAGGATTGATTCTCTTATTACTCCCTCTCTCCTTTCTTTCCCCTCTGATAGCAAATTCTCTTCTCTCTCTTCTCTCTTCTCTCTTCTCTTCTCTTCTCTTCTCTTCTCTCTCTCTCTCTCTCTCTCTCTCTCTCTCTCTCTCTCTTCCCTTACTCACAACCCCCCCATTTATTTTATTTCTTTTTTTTTAATTTCTCCTTTCTGACAGCCATCAATTCCTACCCCTCTCCTGCCATGGTTTTAATTGGAACTCTCAGTAGTCAGTGAATGAAAATTACCAAAATATAATCTGAATATACAAGGATTCTGGTACAACATTAAGAGACCAAACTTAAGAGTCATCAGGATAGAAGATTATCACAACCTGTGTGATGTTTACTCAGTTTTCCTGAACTAGAGTGGTGAGTCAGATTAGAAATAATAAAGGTATTGAGAAATTTAAGACATAAAGTCAAAGACATGGAAATAAGTGAAAAACGGGGTGGACCCAATGGGATAATCCAGCTCTTGAAGATGGGCTCTAACAAAAGGAAGAAAAACCCACACTTTATTTTATAGGTGTGAGCATTAAAGGGTTGCAGTGTGAAAAAACTTCTTGAGGTAAACAGGATGAAGTTGAGAAAAACAACATGGTTGGGGCTTAGCAGGTTATGCCCATCTCTTATACTTCCAGACAGAGGGGATATGAAACCAAAGCTTTTGAACTAGTGAATTTCATGACAAGCACAGAACTTTCCTATCCACAGGAGTCATGCTGCAAATGGGCATTCCTCTAGCACCCTTACACCACAGGGTTCCCAAAAGCAAGTCTCACTGTACAGGTTTCACATAATGCAAATCAATGATTTATTAATTGCTAATGATATAAGATGACATAGAAATATAGACTAAGGGCATTCAGAATACTCTCAGTGAAATAATAGCAGAAAGTTTCCAAACCTTAGGAATGAAATAGACATCCACATACAGGAGACATATAGAAGCCCAAAGAGACAATGTTTTAAAAGAACCTCTCCAAGACACATCAAAATCAAAATGCATCACATAGAGAATGAGGATGGAATATTAAAAACACAAGAGAAAAACATTAGATCACATTTAGAGGTAAACCAAAAAGGCTCACTCCTAACTTTTCAATTCAGACTCTGAAAGCCTTGGAGGTCTTAGAATTAGATAATCCAAGCTATGAAAGAAAACAATTGCCAGCCAAGATTGCCATGTACAGCAAAACTATCATTCAGATTTTAACAAGAAATAAAAGCTTTACATGATAAACATTAAAAAAGTAATCCATGACCACTAATCTAGCACTATAGAAAATATTCAAAGAAATGCTGAACAAATAAAACTCAAAAAATAAAAACTCAAAGTTCTCATGTGAATAAAGTTCTCCAGAAGAACAATTAAGTAAATGAAAATTATGAATTAAATCCTTGAAACAAACCAAAGGGAAACAATAAACTTCTCTTCATAAAAACTCTGAATGTAAATAATCTCAATTCTCTAATTCTCTAATATTGACTGACAAATGGATTTTAAAAACAAGACCCAATTGTATGCTCTGTAGGCAAAGGTATCCATAGACTAAAAGTAAAAGGAAGGAAAGAGATAATTCATGCAAATGGAGTTCAAAAATAAGCAGAAGTTGCTATTCTCATATTGACAAATATTGAGATATTGATGATATTCACAAATTTTGACACATACATGACCTATCCAAATTGAACCAAAAGGATTTCGGAAGCCTAAAAAGACCAATATCAAAGCATATTTCAAGCAAAAATTAATCAGAAAAGACCAGGAAGGTCATTACATACTATGAAAGGAAACAATCCAACAAGAAGATATGATGGTAAATATTTATGATCCAAATGTTGGGGCACCTATTAACACTAAACAAGAACTTCTTGAAAATAAGTCCTAGATATACCTCAATACTTTAATAAACTTTAATAAACCCCTCTTACCAATAGAGAAGTAATCCGGACATAAAATCCCATAAAGAAACCTCTGACCTAAATAATACCAAAAAATTAAATGAACCTTACAGCCATCTATAGAATATGTCATCCAACAACAGCAAAATACACTTTCTTCTTGGCAGCTCATGAAACTATATCCAAAACAGTCAATATTATAGGTCACATATCAACACTTAGCAAACAAAAATAATTAGTATTGTCTTGTGCATTTTATCAGATCACAATGGGATGAAATTAGAAATAAATAGCAAGAAAAAATTATAATAACCACAAACACATGGAGATTGAACAATACTCTTCTATATAAGAAATGGATCATAGAAAAAATGAAAAGAGAAATTTTAAAAGTTCCTATAATCAAAAAATATAGCAATTCATCTCTTGGACACCATGAAGGACATTCTGAGAACAAAGTTTATAGCATTAGTGCCTATGTTAGGGGGAAAAAACATAAATATTCCAAATAAACAATCTAATGCTAAATCTCAAGGCTCTAAAAAACCAGGAACAAACTAATTTTTTAAAAAGACAGTCAAGACAGAAAAAAATTAATATTGGATTAAAATTAATAAAATTGAGAACAAAAAAAAATTATCTAAAGGATCAATGCAACAGAGTTGACAAATTTTTAGACAAATATGACCTACCCAAACTGAACCAAGAGGATATAGAAAGCCTAAACCGACCAGTATCAATCAATGAGCAGCAATTAATAGCTTTCCAACAAAGAAGCCCAGGACCAGATGGATTCTCAACTGAGTTCTACCAGAACTTTAAAGAGGAAATAATGCCAATTCTTCTCAAATTATTCCATAAAATAGAAAAGAATGGGGCACTCCAAAAACCATTCTATGAAGCCAGTGTCACCCTGATACCAAAACCAGATAGAGACATATCAAGGAAAGAAAACTACAGACCAATATCCTTGATGGACAGAGATGCAAAATTCTTTTAAAAAATATTAACAAGCTACATTCAAAAAACGTACTAAGAAAACATAATTTACCCTATTATCATGTATATCTAAAAAGAACAAATAAAATAATTTTAGAACCATACTGAGATTTTGCATCATGATCAAATTGGATTCATCCCAGGGATGCTAGGGTGGTTCAATACACATAAATCAATAAATATAATTTCTTTCTCAATTTCAGTCAAGGGCAAAAATCATGCTATCATCCCAACAGATTAAAAAACAACTTACAAAATTCAGCACCCATTAATGTTAAGAACATTGAAGAAACTAGGGATAGACCCAAAGCTAACATCAAGCTGAATGAAGAAAAACTGAAAATATTTTCTGTAAAATCAGTAACCAAAAAAAAAAAAAAAAAACCCAAGAGAAGAAAATTAAAGGGATACATGTAGGAAAAGAAGAAATCAAATTATCTGCTGATGACCTAATTCTATAAATATAGGACCCAAAAAATTCCACCAGAAAATATCTAGATCTGATAAAAAAAAAATTCAGAAAAGTAGCAGGATCTTGTATCCTGCTACTTTATAGCTTTTTATACCCCAGAGTGCAAGGAAATAAATGAAAAAATATACCCCATTCATACTATCCTTAAAAATAAAATACTTAGAAATAAATATGAGACAAAAGATCTCTACAGTGAAAATTAAAAGACACTGAAGGTCTTAGAAGATGAAAAGTCTTGCTGTGTTCATACATAAGCAGGATTAATATCCTCAAAATGGCCATATTACCAGGAACAATCTAAAGATTCAATGTAATCCCCAACAAAATACCAGTGTTGTTCTTCACAGATCTAGGAAAAAAGCAGTTCTAAAATATGTATGGAATAATAAAAGACTTGAGAGTAGCCAAAGCAATTCTGAGTAGCATTATTACGACTAGAGGCATCACAATACCTGATTTCAAATCATACTACAAAGCTGTAGTAACAAAAGTAGCATGATACTGGCACAAAAACAGAAATGAAGATTGATGGAATTGAATAGAAGACACACAGACAGATACACATAAATATAGCAATCCAATCCCAAAGGCATGCATTGGAGAAAAAGTAGCTTTTTTAACAAATTGTGCTGGAAAACCTGGATATATAATGTAGAAGAATGAAACTAGGTCCCTACCCCTCACCCTGCACAAAAGCCAACTCAAAGTGGATCAAAAACCTAAGAATTAGTTCAGAAATTTTGCAAGTACTTGAAGAAAATGTAGGGATAATACTCCAACATATTGGTACAGACACTAACTTCCTAATAAAACTCCCAAATCTCAAGAAATAAAACTAAGAATCAATAAATACAATGGCATTAAACTAAAAAGCTTCTGCACAGAAAAGGAAACAAGTGATAAGACAGAGTCTACAGAATGAAAGAAAATCTTTGCTAGCTACTATTCTGATAGGGTATTATTAATAACAAGACTATATAAAAAAAAACTCAAAGGCCCTAACACCAAAAACACTATTAACCCACTCCATAAATGAGCAAAATATCTAAATAGATGTTTCTTGAAAGAAGAAATAATTATCAACAAGTATATGAAAAATATATTCAACATCCTTAACAATCAAGGAGGTACAAATCACAACTACATTGAGATTTTATCTAATCCCAGTTAAACTGGCAATGGTCAAGAACACAAATACTGGTGAAGATGTAGGGGAAAACGAATGCTTATTCATTATTCATGGAACTGCAAATTCATGCAATTACTTTGGAAAGCAGTATAGTGATCCCTTAAGACTAGAAATGGAAACATATGACCCAGCTACCCACTATTTGGTATTTATCAAAAAGGAACTAAAATCAGCATACAATAGTGATTCATTCATACCAATGTTTATAGCAGCACAATCCACGATAGTCAAGTTATAGAACCAAACTTGGTGCCTATTAACTAATAAATAAAGAAAGAAATTATGGTATATATACACATGATAGAGTTCTCTACAGCCATAAATAAAAATGCAATTATGTCATTTGTTGATAAATGATTGGAACTGGAGAACATTATGCTAAATGAAATAATCCAAACTTAGACTGTCCAAGATTCAAATTTTTCTTTCATATGCAGAAGGCAGAGACAAAAAGGGGTGGGGTGGTTTTTAATAAATGGAAAATCTTGTAAAAATAGAACGGAAATCAATTAAGTGATATGTAAGGGAGCAAGAGGAAGGGAAGAAAGAAGGAAAGGGAAGAACTGCGGAATGAAGTTGACCAAAATACACTATGTGCATGTATGAATATATCTCAGTGCATTCCAGTATTATATATAATTATAATGCACTAACTTTAAAAAGAAATAAATAAAAGGAAGATCAATAGAGTAGAGGAAAGGCCCCAGAAGAGGGAGGAAGGGAGGGAAGAAGGAAGTAACAAGCAAACTACGCGATATGCATTTGTAAACATTTCAAAGTGAATGCCACTATTATGTGTAACTATACTGCACTAATAATTTTTTTAAATGGCATAAATCTGGTAGCAAAAATAAAAAAGAATTTCTACAAATATTGGCCTGACTATCTTTAAACAGGGACATTCCTGCTCTTACTAGCTGTTAGGGTATGTATGTGGTATCCCCAAAATGTTCATGTGACAGATCATTTATTCCCCAAAAAAAAATTTAAGCAAAGATTTAAATAATGGTTTATAAAATATTATTTTTAAATGTTAACAAAAGCAACATTAATGGAAAACTAAGTAAATTGCTTTTTCCAAAGAAGTAACATGTTGCAATAATTAAAAATTATAGTTTTCAAAGAAATTTTAAGAAAACAAAATTTCTCATGATATAATGTTAAATGCAAAACCATAATCCAAAAGTATTGTTATATCTAAACATATGTTTAGTCCAATTTTAATAATTTCAAAAGGAAAAAGTGAAAGGAGGTAACAATCATCTCAAAATCATAGAATTAGGAATCACATGGTATTCTTATTGTCAGTATATATTTCTAGGTATTGGGAGTTTTTATTTTTGTATTTTCAACAAACACATGATTTTCATAATTATAGAAAAATAATATAAGGGGCTGGGGTTGTGGCTCAGCGGTAGAGCACTCGCCTAGCACGTGTGAGGCCCTGGGTTCAATCCTCAGCACCATATATAAATAAATAAAACAAAGATATTGTGTCTAACTACAACTAAAAAATAAACATTTTAAAAAAAAAAAAAAAAAAAAATAATATAAAATAAATCTCTACAATGTACACACATTTCAGTTTTCAATAAGTCAAACAAAACTCAACCAATTTCTTATTTGAATTCATAACTCTATATTAACAGTAATACCCATTTTTCAATTTCTATGGTAAAATACAAAAAAAAAAAAAAAACGTTTGGCAGAATAACTTTGGCTACTTTGTTATAAAACTTCTATAAAAATCTTAAAGCTCTTCCTTGGCAGCATTGCAAAATCCCAACATTACAGAGGGCATAGGGGCATATATTTTTGTTCACAGTGCTCATTTTGTGTATCAGAGAGATTAGAACACTTTCCCAGAGCAAAACTGGAATATACTCACTGATAGGAAAACAACCTTGGCCTTCTCACCTTCAATTTAACCTTTAACCTTATAGAAAAAATCATACTTTAAGTGTATGCATAATCACACTGCATGTCCAGTGTTTAACCATGAGGAATATTTAAAACGTGAGATTAGCATTTTCCTTAAATCTCAATATGGAGAATTTTTTTCTTTTTTTAACTTTAAATTAAACTGCACAGCTAAGTACATATATTATTTTAAGAGAGAAGAAGTCACTGAAAATATATTTATTAGGTTCTTAAGCGGCCAGACTTCACTGCTATTATTCCAAGCTTTATAGAGCAACATGTAAATCTTGCATGAAGTATCTGAAATAGCAGCATATATATATATATTGGTCTCTTTTTCTTGGATTATAAATCCTAAAATACATTTAAAACAATATTTTAAAATTAAAGAGTATATTTACATTCCAGTCAGTTAATGATGGCTTTCAATGTAACTATTGCTCCAGGTGACATGTTTTTGTCTTCATTTACTAAATACTCTTCTTTTAAATCCAGAACATCAAAAGTACACAGTTTCTAAAATGACCTAGCTATAGTTTTCTCTTTCACTTTTTAATGGATTAACTTTTAAAATATAAGCAATAGTATTATAAAGGACTGAATTGTTTTCCCAAAAAAATGTGTATGTTAAAGGTCTTCATATATTAAAGTCATGTCTCCAAAATCAATATTGGGAGATAGGGTCTTTACATATATAATTAAGATTAAATGGGGCCAAAAGAATGTGGCTTTAATCCAATAAAATGTAAGGGTGTCCTTATAAAAAGGGAAAGAGACATGAAATTTATGTATACACAGAGAAAAGACCATTTGAGGACACAGAGAGAAGACAGCAATCTGTCAGCCAGAGACAGAACTCAGGGAAAATAATAATAATAATAATAATCTGCTGGTGCCATAATCCTGAACTGTGAGAAACACATTTCTATTTTGTAAGCTACTCAGTTTGTGGTTTTGTTATTACAGCCTTACAAAACTAATACAGACAGACATTCTCTGAACATTTTGTAGAAATTATCTCTAAGATTATTTTGGCTTTGCATTGACATGTCCAGAGTTTGTTCTTGAATATTTTGGTATTTCTTATTTTTTCTAGAAATGCATATACTTCAAGTACAGTTTAACAATTTCTAGAAACACATATCTCACTAGAATTTTGTTATGTTGTTTGTAATATGCTTTTATTATTTTTGCCTATAATTATATCTCTGGTAATGTTTTTCCTAATTCATTCTACACTGATTTTTCCTCTCTCAGTTTTGTCTCAGATGTCCACACAATTCACTGCTCCCTACTTGCCAAGTGTTTACTCAATTATCACTCCCTTCATGTGGCCTTCTTGCAGCATCCTGTCTAGAACTGCAATTGTTAGCTAGCATTCTCTCCCCTCCCCTGCTATACTTTGCACCTCTACTTCTAACATCATCTAACAAGCTGCTTGGTTTCTTATTTATTTTCAACCTTGTTTCTACCTACTTCTATCTGGAGGCTTATGAGGGCATGAAGTTTGGTCTCTTTTTTTTTTTCTACTACTATGTGCCCACCATAGAAAGTGCTTTACATAGCAGAAGCATCTAATAAATAAGTAATTGCTTGAATAAATGAATGAATTTACCATTTTATTGTGTTTTCTTTCATCAATTTTCTTGATTAGTCAATGCATGAAGGTTTCCATTTGACTAGTCTTTCAAGGAACCAGTATTTGAGATTTATTATTATTATTATTATTATTATTATTATTATTGATTTATTCCATTTATTTTGCCTGTTTGGTAAGGAAAGATATTGTTTTCATCCTTCCATATAAATCAAAGATAAATGTACTTTCATTCAGATCTGCCCCAATTCCATTTCCTCATGGCAGGACAGGAAGCCAGAGGATGAGGTCTTAGGATGGGGCTGCAGATCTGTGTGGAGCGAGCTTCAGCAGCAGGCATATGTACAGAGCTAGGGCCTGGCCTCCAAAGGATGATAGGATGGCATGGCTTGGCTTGCCTTCACACAGGCTTGTAGTGTCTGCATGGTGGGCTCCATGTGGCCTCAGTCCATGTTTGCCACCCAGTCTGACCCTCCAGGGCTGCCACTTAGCCTCTCTGAACCATGTCATCCCCTCCTCTGAAGAAGCACCCCTAACTGCTTTAGGGAAAAGGAGCAATGACTTCTCTGGCTACTCCAGGCTGAAAAGGGGCACTGACAAGTGACTGGCAGTCAGGGTGGCCCACTGAGGCTTGTCTCAGGGCCCCCAATAGAGCTTAGTTGTGGATTCCATGTATAAGACCATTTGGAGCTTGGGCATCTTGCACATGAGGGCAGTCCCAAGGTCCATGGTGGCAGTTGGTGAGTGACTGGACAAGGTATTCATGTTGTGGGGCAGGTCACTCAGAAAATACACCAAGTCCCAGTTTTGTCCAAATTGAAGAGTCTTTAGCTGGCCAGTCAGCGAGTTAAATAAAAAAAAAAAAAAAAAGAGTACTCCACAGGAACGACTACTGTCTCTGCAAGGAACAGCTCCATGCCTGAGCATTTTAGGATATTTAAAGACAAAAAACTACATCTGGGTTGACATAGCTGTAAGAAAACAGGTACAGAAGCTGGATTGGGCAGTTAATGAGATAATGCAATTGATACATTAGTATTTCCTTCAGGACTTTCCAGGTTGGCATAGCAGCAAGCAAGCAGAAGGGAAGTGGGTCTAAATGACCCTAGCTGAGTACAAGTTAGAGAATGGTTATTAACATCTAGACAATCAGTTTCTGACAAGGTACATAGCCCAAGAAAAATGGAAAGCAGAGAGAAAAGTTTTACATTGTATAAGAATTGCTATTTTGTGTTGCCAAGTATGTTATGCTAGGTAACTAATAATGGGTACAGAGGTGGGGCTTTCCCCGGGGAGAAGCATTTCTTACATGATATGCAGTCTCGGGGTAAAATGGAGCCTGCCCCTATAGCCTGGCCCATAACACATAGAACCAGGATCATGTTAAAACAATAAACAAGATGGAAAAGCATTATTTTCCATAAACAATGAAAATAATATTATTAGGCAGTCCTTGAAAAGCATGAAGACAACATCTTATGTTATTTGTGTTAGTGTGGTTTAACATGCCACTGACTTGTGAATGGGGGTCATTTAGGACTTTGGAAACCTTAGCAGAGTTGTTAGAAACATATTAACATCTAGATTTTATAATGGCATATCCTCTTGAGCTATAGTGCCATGTGATATTTGTAAAAGTGCTCTTTCATTACTGTTTGGTAGAGGAATCCACTTTAGGTTGGTCATGTAAGGCTCCCTAGGAAAAGTTGGTTAGGATTTCCATGTGTTGCATTACATCTTTTAGAGGGACAAATATAGGGATTACATAATCCAGTGAAAAATAGATTGTGCTTACCTATGTAGGAGGTTAGGAAGATTTATAGGCCTCCAGTTGACTTCAAATAGACTTGTGAAAATCTTTGCCACCTACACCTCAGTTAATTGGATGTATAAAAACTCAAAAAGCTTAACCCAAAGAAAAAAAAAAGCAACCCAATAAATAAATGGGCAAAAGAACTGAACAGATGCTTTTCAGAAGAATAAATGCAAGTGGTCAACAAATAAATGCAAAAATGCTCAACATCTCTAGTAAGTAGAGAATGCAAGTTAAAACTACACTGAGATTTTATCTCACTCCAGTCAGAATGGCAATTACCAAAAATACAAGTAACGATAAATGTTCACGAGAATGTGGGGACAAAGGTACATTCACACAAAGGTGCATTCATACATACAAAGGTACATTCATTGGTGGTAGAACTGCAAATTGGTGCAACCACTATGGACAGCAGTATGGAGATTCCTCAGATAACTTAGAATGGACCCACCATTTGGCCCAGCTATCCCACTCCTCAGGATATTTCCAAAGGATTTAAAATCAGCATACTACAGTGATGCAGCCATATCAATGTTTATAGCAACTCAATTCACAATAGCTAAACTATGGAACCAAACTTGTTGCCCTGAAACAGATGAATGGATGAAGAAAATGTGTTATGTATACACAAAAGTATTACTCAATCATAAAGAAGAATGACTTTGTTACATTCAAAAGTAAATGGATGGATGTGGAGAATATCATGCTTAGTGAAATAAGTCAATCCCCAAAAAACCAAAGGTTGAATGCTTTAGCTGATGTGTGGAAGCTAACCCACAATAAGGGAGAAAATGGAAGAATAGGTATTTAGTAGATTAGACAAAGGGAAATGAAGGAAAGATGGGGAGATAGGAAAATGAGACAGTGGAATGAATCTGAAATAATTTTCCTATGTACTTATATGAATACATCATAGTGAGTCCCACCATCATGTACATTCATAAGAATGGGGTCCTAATTAGGATAAGGTATATTCCATGCTTGTATAATTATGTCAAAATGAATTCTACTCTCATGTATAACTAAAAAGAACCAATTAAAAAAAGTTTTTTAAAAAAAGAAAGAATAGACTTGTAAAGCTGGCAGAGACTTTGTGATAGTTATCAGGAATTCATGTATAATAACCCTTGCTTTATAACCTTCCATTTTTACGTATTTGAGAGAACTGAAGCAGTACATGTCACAAGTTACAAACCATTGCCTTCCTTATATGATTATGCTTTGATTAATCTCTCCTTTCAGGAGTTTAAGACAAAGTTGATCAAAATTGAGCCTGTTCTTATCTACTACTAAGAGTCAGCTGAGATTTGTCAGGGCCACTCTTGGGTCTTAGCTGAAGAGTCTTGGCTCTTTAGTTTTCCTTTACCAATTGCGCCATCTGCCATAATGGGTCAGAGTCTTGTTGACCATATATGGCTCCCTTTGGAAGCATCAGGGACATTTCCCTTTGTAATGACCCTCTTTGCAGAATGTACACTGGTGGGCTTCCTGTTCTCTAGGGTCCTCTTAATCCCACTGATCAGGAGGTCAGATGACTCACCAAGTTGCAGGGCTTTGGAGAACTCCTTTTTGCTCCCTGAGGTTTGTTTACCTAGGGGGATGGGGAAAAGGAGGGCCAAAATATTGACTACTTTTTCCTTAGCCCTTTAATTTCATTGATTTTGGTCTCTAAGTTTTGGTTCTAAACATATAGCAGGCCAGTTTTACCAGTCTTAAAGTGGGAGTACTGGAGGTTAACTTTAATGTCTAAAGTTTTACAGTTACCCTTTGTTTAATTAGATCAGCACTAGAAGTCAGAATTATATCTTATCTGTCTGATGGTTTATTGTCTTAACTCAGGTCATTTTATTAGAAATAGTACTTCTGCTAAACCCAACAGACAACAGTTTAACAAACAATTTTGAAGAAAATCTTTAGTTAACAACTTTATTTACCATTGAAAAACCAAGTTATTGGACAAACCTAGTAACACTTTAAATCTATTTATTCCTGCCAAAGGAAAAACATCATTCAAAGCAACAGACATTGTACTTTAAACATTTTAAAGAAATCAGTGCTTTCATGATTGATCACCTAGAAAAGTATGATTTTGTAATTTCAAAGACATATTTGCTTTTAACAATTTAAATTGACCTTTTTGTTGAAGTTTTGCATGAACTAAAAGGTATTTGGATCCATTTTCTTTTTCAACTTATGAATGGTCATGTATCTATAAGCCAATTCTGGTAACATGCAAATGGTATATGGATACAAGCATATGTATAGAAACAACATACAATACATAGGCATGTACAAATATACTAAAACAGACAGAAAGCAAAGATTTGGGATCTTTTTTACCAGGTGTTAAATCTCCACAGGTTGGAGACTAAAGATATTACAGTGTCTATCAGTTTTTGCCCTGTAGAAATTAAAACGAAGCTGTCACAGATTATTCCATTATGACTTAAACATAAGGAGAACATGTGCAATTAGAAATATTAGGCATAGAGTCTGTCAGCCATGGTAGACACAGAGATCAAAGATTTAGGTGGCCACTTGTCTTACATGGGGGTCAGATTCATTTGCACCATCATCGCTGCTAAAACTCCAGTTAGACAAAACAAGACCGATGGGAAAAAAAATATTAATTTATGCATGTAGAACCAAAGGTGAATTCACCAGGAAAACTAATCTCAAAAGACGGAGTTTGCCTAACTAATGATATGGTCGTAATTACTCTAGTAAAGGAATCATGGACTGTCTAGACCAGAGTACACTTTTGGATCAGAGTCAGCCTTTTTCCTTTGTCTCCCCCTTTCTGCAGAATCCTAGAGTACAAGAAAGTTGTATAGTAGTTTGAATTTAAATGTGATCCATTTTTCATTGATATGAAATCACTTTGGGCAATTGCTCATGCAAATCTAGCTATAAAATGGTGTTATAGTTTGTTTCCCTTTGGCCATCTCTAACATCCTCCAACTGGGAATTGGGTCAGACTTGAGTACAGAAAAATATTAGGCAATTTTTCCCAGGGTTTGAGGGTCAAAAGAATTCCAGTGTATGAGTAAGTGGGCCAGATGGTGTATTACCCATCTGAGAGACAAGAGAGAAGAAGGCATCCTTTAGTATCCCTATGTCGTCTGAACAAATGGAGGCATTCCTCAAACCCCTGTGAACCTCAAAGCCATTGGAATCTATCCCTTGAGGCCTGCTGGTTAAATTAGTCAATTCTTACCAATACAAAGTACTTAAAACTTGCTGTGATTCTCAAAACATGAGCAAGGATGTATTGAGGTTTGCTGCTTGGATTAGTCACTCTTACCAATGCAAATTACTCAAAATTTCCTTTATCTCCTGTGATCTTCAAAATATGAGTGACCACATACTGAGGCCTAAGATTTGGGCTGATTAGATTAGTCACCTTTACCAATGAATCCAACTTCCCCCAACTAGGCCCTACTTTTTAAAGGTTCCTCTATCTCCCAATAGCACCACAAGCTCACAACCAAACTTTAAACACATAAAGTGCCTTTGGGTGACACTTATCCAAATCATTGTAATTACTAAGAGTATACGAGGAGCATTTCCTCTGAAACACTGTGCAGAAGTTAGATGGAATAAGTGTGAAAAATTCCAAATTTGATAAATCTTTAATGCCTAATGCTATGTGAAAAAGTAAGGAAAACAATATTTACCAATTCTTGACCTTCAATTTTATAATGCTTTAATTTCTTCCTAAATCTTTACAAAACTGCTTTTTCCTTATACCGTTAAGTTTTTAGTTGGAGATTCCAAGACATATTGTTTTGATTCTAATTTCCGGAGTTAAATGTGTTAGCTTACTTATTTCCATTCATTTTTGTTTAACTTTGTTTAATGATGAAACACATTCAATGATAATAAAATTTTCCCCTGGCCATCATTTGGTTGCCACTTATATGTTTTAACACTAAATATTATAATAGAAATATTCTGCAATTGCAATTTGCTTCCCATTTTGACCATGAAATTATTTTGCAATGTATTTTATACTTTCACATACTTTTTAATAATTAAGTTTTAGTCCAGTGCTAACTTCCAGGCTTTTAAATTGTATTCAGGGAGCATATCACATAAAAAGCAACTCCATGGATTTATTGATTTTTTTTACTATGATATATACGTTTTTTAAAAAAGTAATGTTTTTAACATTTCATGGAATTGACCAAATTATGCAGTAAGCATATATGAATATACCATAGTGAATCCCACTTTCAACTATTGATTTTTTTAAAAAATCAATAAATAAAATGAAAGAAGACCAGTACAATAGAGGTAGGGGAATGTGGGGTGGGGTGGGAGTACTGGGACTAAAATGGAGCAAACTGTATTTCATGATCCTAATTAGAATAAGTTATATTCCATGTATGTATAATATGTCAAAATATGCTCTACTGTCATGTATATCTTAAAAAATGACAAATTTTGGGAGAGAGAGAATATGAATGAATGAATTACTTAGCAGTATCCTTATATATGGCAAGTTCCATAATCATCTTCTAAGCTGAGCATTGTATTCTACATTTAGACTGTTGTCCCTTCCAGAAATCCAAGAAGAGAGTTGGAAGCAAAAGGGGAAATGCTTGAAAATGATATTGGCCAAATGATATTGTTATATTGTATGCATGAATGAATATGTAATAACAAATCCACCACTATGTATAACTATACAACACCAATAAAAATGAAGGAATAGAAAAAAGATTATATACCATGCATGTATAAAAATATCAAAATGAACCCCAATATTATGTATAATTATAATGAAATAAAAAAGATTAATAAAACATTCACATTTCATGAGCATTTTAAAAGAGGTAAATTCTTGTTAAAAATGAAATTTGCATATGCTATTAGATGAACACAGTTGAATATTATCATTCTCAATCTCTTATCTTTCTTCTGGTTCTTACAAAAATCAGAAGTATGGCACCCCCATTTCTTTCTCCTTATATTCTAATAATTTAATATATTTTGTTATTTTTGTCATTCTCTTGGGTATATATTGGCATCAAATTTTTTTTCATTTATATTTCTTTTGTGACTAATAATATTTGAACATCTTTTCATTTGATTATTTGTCACATATATGTGTATGAGTGTGTGTGTGTGTGTGTGTGTGTGTGTGTGTTAACTGTCTCTTCATGTCTTTTGCACATTTTCTTATTGGGTTGTTTAGATTTTTTACTCTTAAGTTTTTAGAGTTCTTCCTATCAAATATAAATAAGTAGATGAACAAAATGAAGTTTACCAGAGTAAAAACGGATAGCAGAGAAAGGGAGGGAGGATGAGAGGGAAAAGGAGGGCTCATGAATTGAAATCTAATTCCATGTGTGTATGATTTTGTCAGGGTGAACCCAGCTACTATGTATAACTATAAACCTCTAAAAATTTAAGTTAAAAAATGTTAAAAGAATACAAATACTAATAAATGCTCGTGAGGATATGGGGGGAAAGGTATACTCATACATTGTTGGTAGGACTGTAAGTTAGTAAAATGACTGAAAAGAAATATGGAGATTTCTTAAAAAACTAGGTAATGTACAACCTCAAGAGTGGGAAGTTATACTTCATATATGTATCATATAACAGAATACACTCTACTGTCATGTATATTTAAAAGAACAAATTTTTTAAAAATTAAACATTAGGAATGGGACTACCATATGATCAAGTATCTCAAAGCTTGGTATTTATCCAAAAGATCTAAAATCAGCATACTATAGTGATACAGGCACATCAACATCTATAGTAGTGCAATTCACAACAGCAAAGTTAGATAACCAGCTTAGGTTCCTGTCAACAGATGAATGGATAAAGAAACCATGGTACATATTCACAATTGAGTTTCACTCATTCATAAAAAAAGTGAAATTATGGAATTTGCTGGTAAATAGATGGAACTAGAGAACATCATGCTAAGTGAAATAAGCCAGACTCAGAAAATCAAAGGTCAAAAGTTTTCTCTCATATGTAGAAATTAGACCAAAATTAGGGGGGGAAAGTAGGTTGGTGGGTGGGTAGTGATTAGAAGGGCAATCAGCGGAGCAGAAGGGGATTGAGTGAAGATGAAAAAAGGGAGGAACTGTGGAATAAAATTGACCAATGTATGCCATGTACATATATGAATACAGCACAGTAAATTGCACCTTTAAAGTACTAATTTCAGGGAAAAAAACTATAAATAAATACAAGAAAGAGCAGTAGAGAAAAAAGAAAAGGAAGAGGAAGGAGAGGAGGGAAAGAGGAATTACTGGGGACTTTGAAGTGGAGCAAATTATATCCCATTGCATATGATTATGTCAAAATGAACCTGTATATTATATATAACTGCAATGCACTAATAAAAACATAAAAATTTTTAGATCCCTTCACATATGTTATATAGAGAGTCAGATATACGTTTTGTAAATATATTTTCAGGTTTGGTGCTTGCATTTTCACATTCTTAACAGAGTCTTTTGTAGAGCATAAGTTTAAATTTTGAGAATGTCCAATTTATCATTTTTCCTTCTTTAAGTCATGCTTTTGGTGCCAAGTCTAAAAAGTACTTAGCCCTGGGTCCCAAAGACTATCCATTATCTTTTCTTCTGAAGGGGTTATGACTTCACATTATGCATTTAAGTCCTTTATCCATTGTTAGGGTTTGTATGAGTTATATTCTTAAGTCAAGCTTCATTTCCCCCCCTACCCTATCGTTATTCCCTTAAAAAATATTTATTGAAAAGACTAGATTTTCATTCAGTAGTTTTCATACCTTTATCAAAGGCCATTTAGGTACATTTGTGTGGGATACTTCTGTGTTCTCTAAGCTGTTTCATTGTGTTGGTCACTTTGCAAATAGCATTTGATACTTTTTTATTTCAGTTCTATAGTAATCCTTAACTTGCAGTAAAATGTTTGCTCCCCTTCTACTTTTCCTTTTAATTATAGTCTCAGACACTCTAGGTCACTTGTCTTTCTGTACAAATTTTAAAATACACGTATCATCTTTTTAACATCTGTAGGATGTATCTTTACTTGTTTTTCAGCTGTCTGAATTTTCCCATATTATCTCATGCAATTCCATGCAAAACTTGCCTTCATCCTACAAAGTAGATTCCAGCTTTTTAAATTATTAGTCCATTTAATAATGGAAGACAGTGTAACCAGGCTTATTTTCATAGCTGGGACTATCTCCATTTTTTGACAAGAGTAATACATTTGGCATCTAATTTTCTTTACAGAAACTCAATTCCTGGCCATATTTGCTTATCTTTGGGTCATATAGAACCCAGTTGCTTTTGAGCTTCAGTACATATTTACTGCTATGTATTTTCATTTACTCTAGTTCACTTAGATGTTTATCTTGGATCCCAATCTGTCTACATTCTTTCAATTTCCCATAGCCTGTCAGTCATTGCTATGTGGTAAAAGACAGCAGAGAAGACTTTCTATATAAACCTGGAATGCTTCTGGACCAAGAACCTCAAGATTTGTTTTTGTACTCATATACTCTTAAAAAAAAAGAAATGAAGGCAAAAAAAATAACTAAAAATACATTTTGAAGTTACTCTATATAAAGTAGAAGCTGTAATAACAGACCTAGAAAAACTACTTCAGGAAAATAATATGTAGAAGCTGCAGGGCCTCAACCTTGCAATATACATTCAGTGTCTAACTGGGGACTTCGCAAAAGAAATATAAAATTTTTGTTTGTTTCAACATTTTATTAACTCTTCAATTTTGCTGGTTTATAGCTGGCTGCTTGGTTCATTTCAAAAGGAAAAACAAATTGGCCTCTTTAAATTTCATGTAGAAAAACAGAGCTCACTCATCCCAAAGCAGCAATACAAAATGAGCGCAGTGGGAATTGCTTTCAGGAAATGCAGTGATATTACATTTATCCCTTTTAAAAGATAATTCAGATCTACTTGACACAATTAGGAAAGAAATGAAAGTAAGTACAAGCTCAGAAATTCTATCAGCAAGATAAATGGTTTAAGCAAAGATCAATTAAGAACCAGGTAGAGTGCTTAATGCTCAGCAAAAGTGTCTAGGAATAGGCTAATAGATAGAGTGAAGCTGTGAGAATCACAGGAAATGCCAATAGGTTGGCAAAGATAAGCAAGCCAATGTTTAGAAAAACTAGTTATGCTAGTGACAGAAATGCCTAATTAATTGAACCATAGAATTCTTTTTCTTTTAATACCTTTCTCACTGATCATTTCTACTAATCCAAGTTAAATGAAAAGCAGACACATAAAATAAAGAACACTCACTGCTGAGAATATGTGAAAAATAAAATTACAAAAATTATAAAAATCACTATCAGTTTTTAAAAAAACTAGAAAAGATAATGCACTGTATGAAACAAAATTATCCACTATTTTATCATGTGCCAATATAAACAAAAACTTATTTTGTGTATGTGTGGTTGTATGCATGCAAACACACTGTGTTCTACCTGCCTGAAGTAAGATGAGCATGTTTCATATGCCATCGCTTTGGTGTATCTAATCACTTGTAGCAATTAACACTGTGAAAGCAAAGAGCTCTGGAGAAATTATAATGCCCTATAATTCAAATCACTTTAATTTTTTCCTTTATTGATTTAAGTGAAGAATTGAGTCGCACATAGCCATCCTTGCAGGGTACATTGTGATCACTATCTGAGCAAAGCCACTATAATTCTTGCATAAAAATTCAGTACTTTTTTTTTTTTACTGAGTCACTTTCTTTATTTATGAACCTCTTTAACAAGAGACACCAAGGTTTGATGTAAACAGTTTGATGTAAAATTCAGTACTTTTTATTCCCGTATTCCAATCCCATATAATATTCATTGTAAAGTGTTTAACAAGTAGTTTTTGTTTGTGTGTGTTCTTCTAAATTTTGGTTGTTTTTGTAGACATGTAATCCATAACTCTACCAAGAGATAGAACATTTTAAACAATTGAAAAAATGAAATTATGCCCACTTCAAGTCAATCTCACCCATACACCCCCAAAACAATTAATGATTTTCATCATTTACCTAAACTAGACCTTCATATACATCAAATAATGCATTTATATTTTTTTAGTTTCTTGTTTTTTTCTGTCAGTATAATGCCTGCAATATTTATCTGTGTTGTAATTATATTACTAGTTCTTCCTTTTTTTTCTATGAATTAAATTCCACTTTAACATAGAATCCCATTGTATCATAATCTTCTTCAGATCCTGTTTGTTTATGCTTTTTCTTGCTAATTCTCTTGGCTCTTTCCAGGCTTGGGAGATTGTGAACACATTAACTATGAAAATTATTATACAGGGCTCTTTGTGGCAATGTGATTTCATATGTCTTAGATTAGTTGGAAGTGAGAATTGCTGCTGAGCACAGTGTTATATGCCTGTAATCCCAGCAGCTTGGGAGACCAAGACAGGAGGATCAGGAGTTCAAAGCCAGCCTCAACAACTTAGTGAGGCTAAGTTTATATAAAATATTTTTTAAAGGGCTAGGGGTGAGACTTGGTGTCTGAGTGCCCTTGGGTAAATAATCAGTAGCAAAAAAAAAAATGAGAATTGAGGGTTTATAAAACAACTGATTATTTCATGCTATATATAATCATAGAATATTTGGATTTCGTGACATTTTGATTCTAACCAGAAAACAGGAGAATTAGCTTGACTCCACATTCTTGATAACATTAGGCATTATAAGGACTTTTAACTTTAGATATTCTAGACTAGTTTGAAGTGGCATCTCATTGTCTCATTTGAACTTTAGAACATACAAAAACATTGCTGGGCAATGTTTTTCTTAAGGTTTTAACCCAAAAATGTACTAATAAATAAACAAATGAGATATATTCTGCTTTATTTTCTTTTTATATACTGTTTAATGTAAAATATAAAGTTTTAAACTTTCATCCATTAAAACTCTGCCTGGCTGCTTCTCTGCTTGTATATCATATCCCCACAGATATAGCATAGCTCTGATGAGGACTTGAGAGTATGGTGGCTCACACCTGTAATCCCAGTGGCTGGGGAGGATGAGATAGGGGATCACAAGTTCAAGTCAGCCTCAGCAAACTTAGTGAGGTCCTACGCAATTCAGTGAGGAAGCATCTCAAAATAAAAAATAATTAAGGCTGGGAACATGGCTCTGTGATTACGTACCCCTGGGTTCAATTCTTGGTGCCAAATACATACATACATAATAAGTTTTAATGTATTTTCAGCTAATTCAAGCAACCCTATAAGTGTTTTTTAAATTGTTTTTAGTTGTAGATAGACACAATATCTTTATTTTATTTATTTATTTTTTAATGTGGTGCTGAGGATTGAACCCAGTGTCTCATGCTTGTGAGACAAGCACTCCACCACTGAGCTACAATCCCAGCCCCCCTATAAGTTCTGAGTCAATTAATTTCATTATATAACTTTTATTTTTCTTGGCTTTTTTGTTTGTTTTTGGTTTTGGCTTTTGGTTTTTCCATGCCTCATAATCTTTGAATGCATATAAGATATTGTGAATTGTTGGTTGCTGGATTGTTTTTTCTTATAAATATTCTTGGTTTATCTTCCGAAAGGCAATGTAAGATTCTTGGAAACCATTTGATGCTTTTTGGTGTTGCTTTTATGGTTTTCTTCTTAGTCTGGAGCAAGGCTCAGTGTAGGGTTACCTATTCTTCACTAGTGAAACAAAATTTTATCAGAAGTCTCCCCAGTGCCCTGTGAATTGTGGGCTTTTTAGCCTGTTGAGAATAGGCACTATTCCTGGCCCTTCATGAGCGCTGGGCACTGATCCTGCTAATTATTTCAGATGATCTATTTGCCAAGGATGAGGCTTTTTCCTTTAATGCACACACAGATAATGCTCAGGTGATACTGGAATTGAACTCTCCACAGAAATCTCAGGTTTTCTATGTGAATAGCTCCTGCTTTGGCTAGTGTTTGAGACATTCTTTCCCATCACATAGTGACCTCAGTGTAGCAATGGACCATCCATTTTAAAATTGAGAAACAGAAAAACTCCCTCCATTCTACATATCCATGATCTCTAGTCCTCTTTCTCTATCAATTTCTTCTTCTTTGCCCAAAAAACAACTGTTAAACTCTTCTTAGCTCTAGGGGTGTGAGTGTGTGTGTGTGTGTGTGTGTGTGTGTGTGTTGTGTTGCGCTATTTTAGTCTTAGTTTAAGAGACACAGTTGCCTTCCTATTTCTCACTTTGAGACACTTATAAGGTTGGTTTCAGGGAAGAGAGGTAGTAATACAAGCTAATTCTTCCATCATGTCATAAATCCAGTCTGGCAAACTGATTTTAATGACACAAACATATTCACGTCTAACAATTTGATTAAGAAAAATTCTCACTGCCTGCAAACAATAATCAACCCCAGCTACCCATTTGAACTATTGCATTGGTACCAATTCTTGCACATTTGTTTTTTCTAATTTTCTAACAGAGTTTCAATAACTTAAAAGAATTCTATTTCTAAATGAAAAATTTATTGTAACCTAGAATACATTGATACTTTTAATACTTATGGATGTCATTAAAGGAAATGTCATCATATTGGTAATAGAAATGTTTATTTTACACAGTATAGACTATACAAAGTTTTCATGAATTTGTCTTCCATAGATATGATGGCATTTTGACATTTCTTTTATATCCATAAAAATCTAAATGTTTATTTTAAGATCATACCTTAGTTGCAAGATTATTTCAAACCTGACAGTATATTTAAAGGTAGAAAACATTATTAAAACCAGAGGTCTTAAAAATGTTTTTTTCCAAATATCTAATCAGATTTCTGTGCAAACTTATTTTTACTTATCTTCCTGAGTACATTTTTTCCCCTGAGAAAAGATATTGTATATTTCTAAGTTTTTACAACCTCTTAGTTTTATTTAGTGTCTTTTCTTTAAGAATTCAAGTAGTCTTACTCTTAAAGCTTTAACTTAAAAAAAAGTCCTTCTAATAAATAAATGCAATGAGATATATTCTGTTTTATTTTTCTTTTTATGTACTATTTACAGTTTTAAACTTTTCATCCAGCAAAACTCTGCCTGGCTGCTTCTTCAGTTGTAAATCAGATTCCCACAGATATAGCCTAGCTCTATGATGAGGTTTGGAGAGCTCTCTTAGTTACATTACTTACTGAATTGCACTCCAGTGTCCTAACAGAACAAAACACTGGAAAGTGCACCATAAATTTTCATAAAGAAATAACTCCAGCAATAAGCCCTATTTAGCAGGTAAGAAAGAAGAAAATAACAGGGCAAACTACACAAACATCATCACAACACAGCACATTACATGACATTTTTACAGCAATGTATAAAAATGACTTTGTAGAAACCTGATAGGGAGTTACAGCCAAACTATATTCCATGAGCATAAAACCATCTTGATATCATGAAAATCTGTTGCAATCCTCAAAAAAAGTTGTTTTGGGGGAACATTGTTATTCTGTTCTACTATGAATGCAAAATATATTGAATTAAAATGCATTGTACAGAATAAGCATGTAATAATAAATATAATGAAATTTGTTAATGGGTGATGAATTAAATCATTAATTAAATTTATTTGTAGAACAATTTTATTAAGGTGATAAAATATTCTGATTTACACGATTGAATGCATAGACCTAATAGAATGAAAATCAACAATCATTTAACTCTCTATAAGTAAAGATAATTAGGAAAAATAAATACTTAATACAAATTTTATTAGCTAAAACAAAGGACAAAATAATTATTTTATGGAATAATCTTCCTGATGAAAAAATATATAAGTTAAGGGGCTGGGGCTGGGGCTCAGTGCTACAGTGTTGCCTAGTGAGTGAGTGGCACTGGGTTCAATTCACAGCATCACATATAACTAAATGAATAAATTAAAGGTCCATCAATGACTAAAATTTTTTTGAATATATATATATTTGCTAAAACATTTAAATATATTTAAATCTATCACTAAGCTGGAAAGATAGTGAATAAATTTCAGAAGGCTAAAATAAAATGAAAACAGGAACTGAGAAAGTAAACAAGTATGTCAAATCCAAATCTTGTTTTTAAATGTTCTGTTTAAATTTTGGAAGACCGAAGTTTCCCCTCCCCTTGGTACCATATGGGATAGAAAGTACAGTTTTTAGTGTGTCATACATAGTCTAATATTATATTCCTGGTAAATGTGGCAACCCAAAGAACCACAATGTTAATGAGAGAATGAATGAAAAATAAATGTATTATCGTGCTGGGGATGTGGCTCAAGCGGTAGCGCGCTGGCCTTGCATGCGTGCAGCCCAGGTTGGATCCTCAGCACCACATACAAACAAAGATGTTGTGTCCGCTGGTAACTAAAAAAATAAATAAATATTTTAAAAAAATTTTCTCTCTCTCTCTCAAAAAAGTAAGTAAATAAATAAATAAATATTTTATATAGAAGGGACAGCAAATGACCCATCTTAAATTAGTAATGAAGGAAAAGAAAATTTTCCATGAGAACATGCAGCCACAAACCAGATTTCACTCATTTGTTTGAATTTTTGCCACCCATGCATTCATAAATAACCTTCAAGCAAAAGAAAAACAGTGTTAAATATGCTTAGATTTGTTTTATTCCCTGATGATAAACAGAATAAAGTATAATCATTTGCAAAAAAGTGCAACACCAACCCAAAAACCAAAAGCTTCCCACACAGAAACTTCCAAGGGACACAAGAAGTTTAGAATGAGAATCTATAAATAGAACAAAGCACCCCAAATGAAAACTAGGAAAAAATAATGACACAGAGTCCATAAAGAATGTAAATACCAGAATTATCAGAACATGTCATACATTTAGAGAAAGAAAAGAGAACTGGGAACAAAGGCTATAGAAAACAGCTAAACAAATTTGGGAAAGAATAACCAAATTTCTATATCTAAAGGATATTTGAAATTTAATATTTAAAATATAAATTAAGCAACAATGAAATTAAGCTTAGTTAGTGAACTTATTGATAGTTTGTTCTTGATTATTTGTTTGTTTGTTTTGTAGTACTGGGGATTGAACCCACGTGGCTCTATCACTGAGATAGTGATATCCCTAGGCCTTTTTATTTTGAAACAGGATCTTACTAACTTGCCCAGGCTGACTTCAAACTTGTGATCCTCCTGCCTTAGCCTCCCAAGTAGCTGAGATTATGGCATGTAATATCATGCCCAGCTTAGTACATAGTTTTGTTTTGTTTTGTTTTTAAGAGAGAGAGAGACAGAGAAGAGAGAGAGTGTGTTTTATATTTATTTTTCAGTTTTCAGTGGACACAACATCTTTATTTTTTTATTTTTATGTGGTGCTGAGGATCGAACCCAGTGCCCTACACATGCCAGGCGAGCGTATTACTGCTTGAGCCACATCCCCAGCCCAGTACATAGTTTTAAAGAAAATAGGTATAATAATGATGATAGGAACAAAACCAGAATTAACATGTAAAGTATGGACTTCCTGTTTCCGCATCAGACTTCAAGATCTGGCACGTAAGGAACTTGAAAGTTGTCACTCAATCCTAGAAACAAGTAACAAGCTAGGCAAATTAAAAAATAAATAATTCTTTTTTTTTTTTTTTTTTTTAATTTGTTGGAGAAGCTTACTTCCACAGAGCAGATTGTTGGCTCCAAACTGGAGAAACATATAAGTGAACACAGAGAATCACAGCTTACCAGAGCAGAAACTTACAGGCTGCAACTTCCACAGGGACCAGTGCTGGGGAAGGAAAATCTGAACTGCAATTGATGAATTACTGGAGGCTCCGTGTGGATAATTATGAGAGTTAAAAACTCCAGGGTGACCCAGTTTAAGCTTTGCCCTTTTGTGAATACATTTTTGTGAATTTTACTTCCTGGAGCTAAACCAAGTTCTCACAGTGAATATCAAAGAAAATTCCCCTCCTATCTCTAGCAAAAGAAGAAGAAAAATTACCATTTTGAAATACCGCCAGAGAAGTCTGTTCCTGACAAGGCCTTTCTCTCAAGAGAAACTCTTTTCCCAGAGCCTAAACTGCTGGGTTTTGTTCAGAGCCTAACCAACCCCAGGAAAGGGAAATACCCAACTTTAGCATTCACATGGAAGAAAGGAAATACCCAACTCCTGCCCAGTCTAACCATCCTGCCCTCCCTAAGGAGTTGTTGGGGAGGCTGAATAGCACGCATGAAATTCACAGTCCAAATTCATCATAAGTTCGCTAAACACTAAAAGCTACAATAATAGAACACATTCCCTCTCCCTACACCTTACCACCATAATTCAAAAGCCCCATTTAGTCCAGTTACGTTTACATAGTATATCATGTCCAGCTTTCCAGAAAAAAAATTACAAGGAATACTGAAAGGCAAAAGTACAGTTTGAATAAACAGAGCAAATACAAAGAACCAAGCTCAGGAGAACTACCAGACCAGGAACTTAAAACAACCATAATTCTTACGCCAAAGGCATAAAGTAGACACCATGTCATAACAGCTGAGCAATGTAAGCAGAGAGATATATGATAAAAGAGGACCTAAAAGAAATGCTCAAGATCCAAAACACTGTAACAGAAAGGAGGGATGCCTTTGATAGGTTCATAAGTAGACTGGACGCAGCTGAGGTAGGACTCTTTCAGCTTAAGGATACTCAGTAGAAATGTCAAAACTGAATAGCAAAGAGAAAAGACTGAAAAATAATTCAAATCAGACTTCAAGAACTGTTGAGTATAACATATGCATAATGGGAAGAAAGAGAAGAGGAAGTGAAAGGCAGAGAAGAAATACTTAAAGAAATAGTGACTGAAAATTTCCCCCAAATTAGGAACAGAAAACAAGCCACAAGTCCAGAAAGTTCAAAGAACACCAAACAAGATAAATAGTAAGGAAAAAAAAATCTAGGCATATCATATTCAAACAGCAGAAATAAAGATAAAGATTTTTTTTAAAGAAGCCAGAGGAAACAAAATGTCGTATTCATACAGAAGCAAATATAAGATCACAGCTGATGTCTTCTGAGAAACCATGCAGGCAAAAGAGTGGAATAAAACCACCAACCTAGAATTCTGTGCCCTACAAATTATTTTTCAAAGTGAAAGATAAATAGTTCTCTTTAGACAAACTTTGAGGAAATAGGTTACCAGGAGACATGCCTTGCAAGCATGTGTATAAATGTAAATAAATATGAATGTACATATATATACACGAGTTTATGTAAATGAAATAAGTGACAAGGATGATATAAGAATGTAGGGTCATTTTGTTATTATCATGTACTCATACTACCTGTGGATCAGTGTAGTGTTATTTGAAAGCAGACTTTGATAAATTGTAAATGTATATTGTAAACCCTACTACACTAAAAAATAAGTTTTTTAAAAAAATGTACAACTGACATGCTAAGAGAAAAAATGGTATCATATAAAATGATACCATTAAAAATGCACAAAAGACTAGAAAAAAAGTGAAAGCCAAAAGTAGGAATAAAAGACAAAGGTGGGGCTGGGATTGTGGCTCAGAGGTAGAGCACTCACCTAGCATGTGTGAAGCCATGGGTTCAATCCTCAGCATCACATCAAAATAAAATAAAGATATTGTATCCACCTACAACTAAAAAATAATGTTTTTTTAAAAAAAATTAAAGGAAAAAAAGACAAAGGTAACAAATAGAAACAGTAAAAAAAAAAGCAGATATGAATACAAATATATCCATAATCACTTTAATTATTAATGGTTTAAGTATATCCATTAAAAGACTCAGGTTGTTAGAGTGGATCAAAAACCAAGAACCAACTAAATGCTGTGTATAAAGAAACACACATTAACTGTAAAAATGCATACATATTAAAAGTAAGTTGACTAAGAAAATATATCATGCTAATACTAATCAAAAGAAATCAGGAGTACTATACTACTTTCAGATGGAGAAGACTTCAGACAAAGAAAGTATTTAGGGATAAAGAGGATGTCTTGGTTCATTTTGTGCTGCTGTAACAGAATGCTACAGCCTGGGTAATATGTAATGAACAAAATGTATTGGTTCCAAGTTGTGGATTCTGGGAATATCAATCAATATAAAGGTGCCATCATCTGGCAAGAGCCTTTTTGCTGCATTATCTCATTGCAGGAAGCAAAGAGAGGAAGAGAGAAAGCAAGTCTCATGATAACTGGCATTAAGTTCTGCCTCGCATTACTGTCACAATTGCGATTAAATTTCAATATGAGTTTTGGGGGAGTGAAACATTCAGATGATAGCAGATAGTATTATATAATGATGAAGAGATCGATATTCTAAGAAAGATAACAAACCTTAAGTGTATGCACCTAACAACAGGCTATGATACATGAGGCAAAAATAGATAAAATTGTAAGGGAAATAGAAGAACCCACTGTTATATTTGGAGTTTTTATTACTTTTGCATATCTATTATCCTTGTTTTTAGTAGACATTTAATAAATTTGTCTAATTAAAATTTGAATAATAACTCATGGTAATCAGCTTGAAAAATTCTAGAAAATTTAACAACCAACACTTGCAAGCTACCTCTGCCATTCCCCAAACATGGCCAGGATATGACTTCGAGTGGACCACTCAGATATTGTGGAGGATGCTAATTGGAGATGAGACGGTTAAGAAACATGTTTCAGTCATCTTTTTCACCACTGTGACCAAAAGCCCTGACAAGAACAATTAGAGGAGGAGAATGTAATTTTGGGCCTCATGGTTTCAGAGGTCACAATTCAAAGACAGACAGACCTATTACTCTGGGCCTGAGGTGAGGCAGAACATCATGGCAGAAGGGTGTGGCAGAGAAGAGCAATTCAGAACATGGCATCAGGAAGCAGAAAAACTGAGCTCAGCTCACCAGAGATAAAATCTGTGCCCCAAAGGCATGCCACCAATGACTCACCTCCTCTAGCCATACCCTACCTGCCTAGAATTACATCCAGTTCATCCTCATCAATGGATTAAGGTGCTAATTAGATCAAGGCTCTCATAATTCAATAATTTCACCTCTAAACTTTCCTACATTGTCTCACAATTGAGATTGGGGGGACACCTAATATCGAAACCATAATGAAACATAACTAGAAAAACTCTGTCTTCATAGAGTGGGAAATAACAGAAGGGTCATAATATGAGTTTCAAAGGAACTAGTGAAGAAGTGATTAGAAAGTAGAGAGAAATACTGGTTAGGGTAGCAATGCAGAGCATGCACAGTACCCCAAATCCTACATTTTCAGCTGTACTTAAGAGAGGGAAAACATTTTACTTTTTGGATTACAGGGAAAACAGTGGTTATCAGAAGACAACCTGGTTTCAATTAGAGTAAGAAGATACAAAGACATTTGGAGAAGAGGTTTACAATATACAGCATTTGGCTAATTACTAACCACGAGCTCCATCGAGCATGGGGAAGAAATTGAGATCAGAGCACTGTGGGAGATTTGATAAGAACTACATAGGCATAAAGTTCTCAGGGAGAGGAGGTGGCAGGGAAGAGGGGAGTCTTGAGCTTATTTTAAGATTTAATGTAAATAAGCACAAAAGCCAAAGCCAGCTAGAGTTAATCTGGGTGATATTTGGGGTAGACATAAATAGTCCATTTTCCTTATAATGTCCCTCTTGGAACTTATCAGGCCACAAGGTTGTAGACCTTGGACCTTTTCAAAATCTTTTCCTATGCAATAAGACACTAGCACACCTTCAACATTCACCATTCTGGAAAAGGCCATTCCTCATCATTCTATTACAGCAGACTTCTCACCATTAGCCTCTACTTCAGCCTAGTTTTTAATTTCTCCAGAATAGATAGATACCAAAGATGTAACCACTGCTTTGCACATTGAACTACATTTGTCTTTCCCAGTAGATTATAAGCTCCAAAATGGTAGGAAAACTGCATTTCTTTTGTTCATTAATGTACTGTTAGTATGTAGCAACTGTCATGCATAACACATGATAGACACTCAAAAAAACACTTGTTGGATGAATGATCAAATTAAAAATAAAATGATTACCAAGGAGTTTTTGGCTTTGTGACTGATGTCAGTCAAAACTAGAATTACAGAAGGACAGGTATGCTGTGGGGCAGGGCTTGCCAGGCAGGGGTCTAATTGAGCTTGGGGGAGTTCTCTCTAACATCTAGATTGGTTATAAAGCTTAGACTTTAGAAGGCTAATCTCAAAAGTAAATTTGTAGCTCAGAGTCACCAACCAATTCGACAAAGAAACAAGAACCTAAGGGATTCAGAACGAGGATATAAATTCCTGAGGAAATTAAAATAGAGAGGTAGAAGTAGAATTATAGCCAAAGAATTAAACTGTTTCAAGAAGAAAGAAGTAAAAGAAGTAGTCAGATGGGAGCAGGAGAGATCTGAAAAATGTCTACTGGATTTCATAATTTAGCAGTTGTTAGTGACTTGAGAAAGAGTAGTTTAATGGCATTGTGGGAGCAAAAGCCTGAGTTTTAGAGTCTTGTGAAATAAACAGGTCAGAAAATAAAAAGGTAAATAAAATCTTTCTTTCAAGATGATGGATTATATAGTGAATGAGAAAATCAAAGTAGCAAGCAGAAAAGTACCCAAGGACAAAGAATGTGGTTTTCTCCTTAGTTTGTTTTTAGCAGCAGTAGATTTGTATACTTTTATCAGCTAAGAGAAAGAGTCACTAGAGAGGAAAGCATTAAAAATATAAAGGAAGTGGGGGATAATTGAAAGATTTGAGACCCCCAAGAAAAGAGATGAATGAGGAGCCATGAATACATGCATATGTATAAGGGGGCATTAGACTTTAGGTCGGTGACAAAGACATCTCCTCTGTTGGGGGACTCTCATTCATGCGCAGATTTTTAAAAGAGTGATAAAGATTTAAAAGAATTTATATCATAATGAGAAAAAAATACTTGAGTAAACAAGTAAACTCATTCCTCAAAAGCACCATGCTACTGGAGATCATTTACTTGTAATAGCACAAAATGGCACAAAATCACATACCTGTGTGGTGTTCTCCATCAGCGCTCAGCTCCCTGAGTAAAGTGAGCTCAAAAGATGAAAGGATTAATATTGGATTGCAAGTCTGTAAGGCAGCTGCAGAAGAATAATTTGAGGTATAAGAATTAAAGGATGCTGTGTATATGAAAACGAAAAGAAGGCTAACTGTAAGGCTAATTTGGTAGGATTTGTCAAAATGAAGAATTAAAGACCGTGAAATAAACAGATTTGAGAAGAGGATAAAGGCCAGTTTTATGTTTGCTAATATTAAGAGATCTATTATACACCCAAGCCAACTAGATAATTGTCTGACAAAAAGGAAAAAGTAGAGACTTGGTACATAAATTTGGGATTCATTAGCATTAATAGTATTAATAGTATTTAAGAGGAAGGGAGTGAATACAAATAGAGAATAAAAGAGAACAAAGACTCAAGATGTTGGAGAGATGGAAGAAGGAAATTTGGAAGGAGTATGGTTGCATGGAATTCTAAGAGGAGCCTAAAATCCAGCCTCCTGTGTACATACCTGAATAATCCCTTGACTGGGGGAGTCGGGGTTTGTGAAAATGGTTGTGTTTTACTCCAATGATGAGACAAAGGGATTTAGAAGAGATAAGTCGTAGACTTACAGCTAATCAAAAAAGAGATGATCCTGAGTGGACCTGACCTAATCAATCAAGTCCTTTAAAAAGGAATCCAAGTCATTTCTGATGGGAGATACTCAAGGAAGGATACAGCATATGAAATACTCTCCTGTAGCCTTGAAGAATCAATAGTCACGTTTTGAGAGGGTTTAGAAAGGGCACATAGCAAGAACCTAAAAACAATTTTAGGAGTAGGTGCCACCCTACACTGACAGCCAGCAAAAGAAACTTAGTCATAAAACTGTAAGGCCAGGCATGGTGGCATACACTTATAATCCTAGCAGCTCAGAAGGCTGAGGCAGGAGAATTGCAAGTTCAAAGCCAGCCTCAGCAACTTAGTGAGGCCTTAAGCAACTTAGCAAAACCCTGTTTAAAAATAAAAAATAAAAATAAAAAGGGTCTGATGATGTGGCTCAGTGGTTAAGCACTGCTGGGTTCAATCCCTGGCACACTCACACACACACACACACACACACAAAAAAAAAAAAAAAAAAAAAAACAACCTGTAAGGAATGAGTTCTGACACTATGAATGAGCTTGAAAGTGAATTCTTCCCCAGTCAAGACTCCAGATGAGAATTACCCCAGCCAACACTTTCATTTCAGCCTTGGGAGACCCTGAGTTAGATTTCTGGTCTACAGAAATGGGAAGATATTTTAAATGAGTGTTATTTTAAGCCATGTTGTTCACAGTAACTTGTTAAACAGCAAAGGGATTAGATAATAGAAAAAGCCATCAGGGAAAAGTTAAAGCAAAGATTGTTTTAGAAACCAAAGGACTAGAGAGAGAATAACCAGGTTCAGTAGCAATTTAGGAGGCTAAGGTGGGAGGACTGCAAGTTCAAGGCCAGCCTCAGCAATTTATCAAGGACCTGTCTCAAAATAAAAAATGAAAAGGGTTGGGGATGTAGCTCAGTGATGAAGTGACCCTAGATACAATCCCCAGTACCAAGGGGCAGGGAGCAGAAATAACTGACTGTCATATACTATTGACAAATGTAATATAGTAAGACCTGCATATTGGTTACTGGGTTAACTAAAAAAGAAAAATTGTAGAATTAAAGTATAATTCATGAAGAGAGTTGCAGAAAAAGTATAAGGGTGAAATCATGGGAGACAAAAGTAGGAAGAGTTACTCAAGTTGATAAATGAATAAAATTATTTTTTCCAGTGTAGACCAAATGGCATGCTGTGTGTCTATCTACACAAACAGGCACATTCATTCCTCTGGAATGTGGAATTTATGACCAAATATAAATCCGGTACTTTGGGCTGCTTGCTTGTCTGCCAAAGGATCATCTCCTCTGATCCTATATAAATTATCAATAATTAAGAGCTTCCTCTTGCATCATTTCCAATATAACACAAAATAAAGAGAGGCATCTGACCTTTAAATTTACACAAAAGCAACATTTTCAATATAGTTAATAGTTTGTATTTTGCAGATACTCCTCCCCCCCACACACAAGTATAAATTCTTTCATCTTTATCATCTCTAATCATACTGAAAAGCTATCTCTCAGAAAAATAGCTTACAGAGGAAGTATAAAAATCTATCAAATTAAAAGATGAGATGGTGTCATATTTTATATGCTATATTCAATTAATAGAACATGTAGCATTCATGCTTCCAACACACATACACACATACGCAAACACAAGTCAAAAAAGATTCACTTCACAAAGACCAATAATAAACTGCATTGGTGTAGTTTTAAAAATGTGTCATTTGGTAGTTACTAACTAGGTGGATGCTAATTCACTTCTTTTCCTTAACATAATAATAGTTTATTTTCAAGTTTGGAAATAATGCACAGTAGAACTAATAACTCTTGCACTATTCCTTAGGTGATTTCTTTTGAAGGTTGGTAAAAGTGTAGAGATATTGATTTTATCCTCTAATAATCATCCCTTAAACAGTATTTCAGAATGTCATTACAACCCCAGGATAAGAGAGCAAGAACAAGTTTAATGCTCTGTATACCCATTTGTGTAGCACTAGTGGTAACATTTTCTGATAATGTGCCCACATTTATAGAGCAGTCATTTGAGTTTTCGGCATTGCCGGAATAGTTTTTTAGTTACAAAAAGGCCATACCAATGAGTTTTAGAATGGATGTGCGTTAATGTGAATCTACACTGGAAGAGCAAACACAGTGTATCCACAGGAGTCTGATGTTTAATCTAAAAAGAGAAGCAAATGGTATCTCAATTCTGAGAACTGTTTCTCACATCAAATTGTGCTCCCTTGAAAATAATGAAAGCCATTTTGGTGAATCTATTCCTGTGAATCAGTAATGTACATGTTCTATCTTCTCATCATAAATGATGTAAACAATGCTCTCCTGTAGGATTTCCAGGCTATTGCAAGAAGACACCAGCGGAGAGGTATTTATGCTCAAGTGAACATCCCCCTGGTCTTAGTCAACAATCCACTATTATCAGAGGAAGTCTGTACTAGTAGAGCAATAAATACATTTGAATTGAGGTTATACAAAATAAAGTCTTTCCCTTCATTTATTTTCTGAATGATTGTCATCTCACCTTGGGAGGACATAAGGCATGTCTCATGTTGCTGATGACTAATACAGAAAGGATGCATTGGTTTCCATTATAGCAGATGGAAACATACTTTCTTTTTCCTGCTTAAATCGTAAGACTAGTACTATTATTTAACAATATGTAAGATGATATAAGAGTATCATCTTACTGGCTTTTTATGCAGTAGATTACATTAATGACATTTAAAAGGTTTAGAGAAAAACTATTATTTTCCATTACTCAAGAAACACTTCGAATTTACTTGTATCAGTCACTCAGTCAAGGGTTCTAACAAGACAGAGACAGAGAAATGATGGATGGAAAGAGGCAGAAGAGGCGTGAGGCAAAGGGGGGAGAGGAGAAAGAAGAGGGGAGGGGGTGTGGTTTCAAGGTATTGGCTTACAGGAGTTGGGGCCCTGACAAGTTCAAACTCTGCAGGACAGGCTGTCAAAGTGGATATTGTTCAGCAGAAGCTGGCATCATATTCCATACTCAGGGGTTCTTCTCTCTCAGGAAAACCTGAGTTTTGCTTTTAAGGCCTTTGAACTGATTGGATGAACCCTACCCAAGTTATCAAGGATGATCTCCTTTTCTAAAAGTCACCTGATTATAGATGTCTATCCCATCTACAAAATACCTTCAGGGCAACACTTAGATTACTGTTAGTGGAATAACTAGTTATTAAAATCTGGCCAGTTGATGCTTAAAACTCACCATCAGGGTTGGGGTTGTGGCTCAGTGGTTGAGTGCTTGCCTTGCATGTGTGAGGCACTGGATCAAATCCTCAGCACCACATAAAGATAAATAAACAAAATAAAGGTATATATTCATCTAAAACTATAAAAATAAAAAGAACTAACCGTCATACCTGGGTGAAGTGGCACACACCTCTAATTCCAGCATCTCGAGAGGCTAAGGCAGGAGGATCACAAGTTTAAGGCCAGTCTCAGCAACTTATCAAGGCCCTAAGCAATTTAGTGAGACTCTATCTCAAAATAAAAAGGCTAGGGTTGTAGCTCAGTGGCTAAGTGCTCCTAGATTAATTTCCCAGTACCAAAAACAAAGATGAAAAACAAAAACCCAAACATGATAACATCCACCACTTGTAAGGCCCTGGGATAGTGTAGAGAGACCTAGATTAAGTCCTCCAAAGATTTATAATGTAATTGAGAGAACAATGTTTAGAAAGGAACAGAAGAAAATGTGTTATAAAAACTGAGAGTGGTCTATCATTCAATATCAAATGGAAATGTAATCCATAATATAAAGCTATCATATGCCTAGTACAAAAATACAAGTAGAAAAAAATGGAACCTAGAACAGTAGTCCCCCATCCCGGCTTATCCACAGTTTCACTTTCCCTGTTTTCAGTTCAAATGTAGTTCAAAATATTAAATAAAAATTCCCAAATAAAACAATTTTTAAGTTTAAAATTGCTCACTCTTCCGAGTGGCATGATGAAATTGTGTGCTGTTTTAAGTCAGATTTTTTGCTACCATGACCAAAAGGCCTGACAATAACGATTTTAGAAGGGGAAAAGTTTATTTGGGGGCTCTATGTTTCAGGGGTCTCAGCTCGTAGGAGGCTGGCTCCATTCCTTGGTGTTTAAGGAAAGGCAGGACATCATGGTGGAAGAGTGTGGTGAAAGTAGCTCAAGACATCTCACCAGGAAGCAGAGAGAGAAAGTGTTTCTCACCAGGACAAAAATATAAATCCAAAAGGCACACCTACAGGGACACACCTCCATCAGCCACACCCTACCTGCCTATGTGACCATCCAGTTAATCCCTGTCAGGGGAGTAATGCACTGCTTAGGTTAAAAATGTCATAAACCAATCATTTCCCCTCTAGTTTTCTTGCATTGTCTCACACTTGAGCTTTTGGGGGACACCTGATACCTAAACTGTAACATGTGGCATCCTGCTCCATCCTACCCTTTGAATCTTTCCTTTGTCCAAAATATATATATATATATGCTATATATGTACCTGCCCATTAAAGAAGCTACCTCAGTTTTCAGATTGTTCCCATACCACAGTGCTTGTATTCAAATAACCTGTCCTCAGTAGCCTAATATCTATGTCACAGTGTTCATATCATTCACCTCACTTCATCAATCATATAGGTACTCTATCATCTCACATCATCACAAGGGTGAATGCAATCAGTAAGGTATTTTGAGAGATGCCACATTCACATAGTTTTTAATTACAGTATATTGTAATCATTATTCTATTTTATTATGTTATTGTTATTAATCTATTACTGTACTTAATTTATAAATTAAAATTCATCATAGGTATATAGGTGTAGGCAAAAACATAGTATTAGAATTTATTACTATCCACAGTTTAGACATTCATTGGGGGTCTTGGAATTTATTGCCTGCAAGTAAGAAAGGATTGCTGTTTACTAAGTTAGTAAAGAAGCAATAGCAATCAGTCCATAAAGCATACATTTTTAAAGAAATTGAGCTGGAAAAATTTGGTACTTGGAAAAATTTGATTCATATACACAAATTGATGTGAATAGTTTTGAAAAGTTCGATGTGGAAATTCTAAAAGGGTTATTTAGGGAAAGCATCTAACACTCTTGACCAGACCTCACTGTAACACCAAATCACCACTGATCACAGATGATGGAAAAAAAATGAGAAAATGAAAAAATAAGTAACACTCTGTGCTATCACTGAAAACCAGCAGAGTTGTGCACTCTCACGAATTTTGAAGAATTGTTACTATGCAGAACACAAGGGATATCAGAGTAAAACACCAACAAAGTCCAAGATAGCTGGTCTGCTGATGCCCCCAAGTCATCCCCATATACCAGGAAAACCTCATGAGAAATCCCAAGACTTCTATCTCAGAAATGTGGGAGCATGCAATGGAAAATTATTTATAATAAGCAAAATAAAAATACCCTGTTATTTCAGGCTTCCTCCTTTCTTGAGTGGCTATAGCAAAGTATGTCAGACCAAAAAAAATCATTTACCAGTAAACTAAGAAAACAAATGAATAAGAAACCACATGAATGAGATATATAGGTTATGTTAGAGAATTTTTTAAGTATTTCATGATGCTCTAACATAAAATATTAAGTATACATAGAAGACAATTGAGTTTCTCAGCAAAATGGTACAATAATTAATCAATAAGTATAAAAAATGATTCAGGTTGACAAAAAAATTATTAATTTCAAGTAATGTATCAGGCTTGGATAGTCTGGGATACAACTAACTTTTACCAAAATTAGAAATATAAGAAAATCATATCAATTTCTTTTTTATTATTCTTAAATTTTTTTTAAAAAATGGGCATAAGGTAGAAAAACTGCTTGCCAATTTCACTGAAAAATAAGGATACAAATAACTAAAATATTACCAAACCAGGGTACCAGCTTCCAAGCCTTCAATATTTGTACCCATGCTACTACCACCTGACCACTGAATGGATACATCAAGTTTAAAGTTCTTTTCCATCTCCAGATTTTATACTAAGACTAAAATGCTACTTCAAATATTGCTTTGGTTCTTCTAAGAGAACTCTCAAACAAAATAAGAGTTTTCTAATCTGTCACAACAAGCCTGAGAAGACATGTGGACTTCCTCTACTAATCCTAAAGGGACACAAATAACTTCTCTATTGTGACCCTTTAATCTTCAAAAACAACTTTTATCTCATGATCTAAGACAGCTGCTCCAGCCCCATCCTAGGAAGACAAGGCCATATTACTCCCTTTTAAATCATAACTCAAAATTTCTTAGTTCATTTTCACTCTGATCTCATTGGCTGTCATCCAGACACCTGACTATGCCTAACTACAAAGGAGACTGGGAAATATAATCCTTCTCTGTACCAAGTCATTTATTTGTGAAATAAATGGGGCAGAACCTAAAGTAAAACTGGAATATGACACTCTTTTTATACAATGGGGTTCAAATTGTGATTGGGTATTAAATTTTACATGAAAATGTATAAAAATGTATTTATCTCAGAATAATAAAATTATAAAACAAATTACATTTTTCTTTAATTTTTTATACTTTATATTGTCTACAATATGCATGTTTTTATTTTAATAAATTCGTCACTAAAATTATTAAGACTAAGACCATAATTTTCTTCAAAATCCAAAAATATAATATTCAGTAGACGGTCAGGAAATTCATGGTGAAGAGTCTTCATTTTCTGTTTATTGCTGACCCCAATTTCTTTCTTTCTTTATTTATTTGTTCTAATTAGGTATATATGACAGCAGAATGCATTTAATTCATTGTACACAAATGGAGCACAGCTTTTCATTTCTCTGGTTGTACACGATGTTGAGTTGCACCAAATGTGCAGTTATTCATGTACCTAGAGTAATGATGTCTATCTCATTCCACCATTATTACTGCCCCCGTGTCCCCTCTGCTCCAGGCACTCCCTTTGCCCAAAGTTCTTCTATCCTGCCCCCTCCCCTGCATTATGGATCAGAATCCACTTATCAGAGAGAACATTTGGCCTTTGGTTTTTTGAGATTGGCTTACTTCGCTTAGCATGATATTCTCCAACTCCATCCATTTACCTGAAAATGCCATAATTTGATTCTCTTTTAACACTGAGTAACATTTCATTTTGTATATAGACCATGGTTTCTTTATCAATTCATCTATTGAAGGGCATCTAGGTTGGTTCCATGGCTTAGCTAATGTGAATTGAGCCTCTAAAAACATTGAAATGAATGGGGCAGAACCTATAGTATGCTGATTTTAAGTCCTTTGGGTAAAGACTGAGGAGTGGGATAGCTGGGCTGACCCCATATTCTATTTTTTTGTTACTACTTTGTCTCATTTTTTTTTTACCACACACCTCTTGATGAATATTTTAAATTTTTATATTTTTAAAAATACCCTATACCCTATTCCTCCTAAGTTTTCTTTGATTGATGCATTTTTGTTATTCAGTCCCAAACCCTGCCACATATATAAGAGCATAATCATCATATTCTCTTTGAGCTCAAATAACCAGGGGAAAAATTTTTTTTGTACCAAGGATTGAACCCAGGGGCACTTAACCACTAAGTCACATCTCCAGCCCTTTTTATTTTTTTATTTTGAGACAGGGTCCTGCTAAGTTGCTGAGGCTGGCTTTGAATTTATAATTCTCCTGCCTCAGCCTTCAGAGTCACTGGGATTACACGTTTGTGTCACCATGCTCAGCTTTAGAAATTAATATTTCTACATTTATGCTGCTTTTTCATAATAAGTGAAATAATTAGCCTCAAATTTTATGTTTACCAAACAAAAATCACAGGGAAGCAAATTAAAGGTAAAAGTGTTGTTTAAATGAATATGAAATGTTTATTTTAAGGAAACAGAATAGCATTGGTTAATATACCAAGATTGTGTCAGCTCCTACACTGATTAGCCTATTGTGTCCTTTCATAAGTTCTCTGAGACAAGTCCCATCTTACAGGTGAGGAATCTGAAGCAGAGAGACATATATTTGCTCAGAAGTACTTAGCTATAAGTGGTAGAGATGGATTCAAACCTAGGCAAGTTGGCTCTAGCTCTGCACATCTAGCCAGATAATGCTATCTAAGCCATCAAGAACAATGCTGGATTCACCCAAAAGTTTTCAACAACTCAGCCTTCAGGAAGAAAAAGAAAGTTACATCTTCCTTTATTATAGCTAAAGAAAATAAATTGCTCATATGTTGATACCATCAGAGAGAAGTTCCGGTTTACACTTTTAGCAGATTTGCTGTGGTGCATTTGATAACTTTGCAGAATCCAATAAAGGGAATGACAGAGAGAATATCAGATTCAGAATTGACATAGTTGGTTGCTGGAAAGAACAATAATAAAATATTTTATCACCTTGAGTAATAAGCACTACAGAACATCAAGATATGCATTCGTGTGTGTGTATGTGTGTGTGTGTGTGTGTGTGTGTGTGTGAATCGAGATTCTGAATGTCTTTGAAGTATCTTCTTCAATTCATCATCCAGTTTCACATTCAGACCTGCAATGATGCTCTAGGCAAAAAGTGTCCTTTCCATTGATCAGTTTGTTATTATAGTAACAGCATATTTTCCATGCTTAGCCCGATACTTTAGAATTAAAAGCATAGCACAAAAAATGATACAATATTCAGTGAAATGTTCATAAAATAATTCAGCTGCTCCACAAGCAACTTTTATGATTCTCAGAAACACAACATTTGGTTCATTGGAGCAATAAAGCAACTGCACTTGTATAGCTGACATTCAACGAAGTGAGATAAATGCTCCTTCAGATTCATAGAGCTGCATATCCTAAGCAGCAGTCAGCATAGAGGAGGTGGGGGAAGGGAAGGGAGAGAGTGTTGTGTGTACATACTAGCTACTGGCTGGACGAATCATTTGAGCCCAGCTCTGGTGCTATGTAATGCTCTGATCTCATTTTTGCATCCAGCTATTTCAGGTAACACTAACTAGTCATCCTTGCATATGCCTGATGATTTGCCTTTAATTGCAAGGAGCTGAAAATAAAGCTATTTCTCAAGCTTTTTGTGTCTTCAAGTGCCACACAGTATCAAGCTCTCAGAAGCCTTTCACATTCTCTTTATACTCCATTTAGTGAAATCTAATTATATTTCACATCATATTGACTGAGGAGCAATAAAGTGGCTTTGAAAGATACCAGCAAATAAATATCTTAGACCAAATTCCAGAGGTGATTTTAATGTTCCAGGGCTGTTTTACCATTATGCCCTATTGACCTAGAATTTAAAAAATTTTTGCTGCCCAGTGACTAAAACTATATTTGAGAACTGGAAAAAAAATAGTAACTCAAAAATAAAATATGGAAACCAGTACAATGTTACATGCCTGTAATCCCAGCGACTCAGGAGGCTAAGGCATGAGGATGCAAGTTCAAGACTGACCTCATCAATTTACTAAGGCCCTAAGGACTTAGGGTAACCTTGTCTCAAAAAAAAAAAAAAAAAAGAAAGAAAGAAAGAAAGAAAAGAAAAGAAAAAACAAAACATGGCTGGGGTTGGGGATGTGGCTAAGTTCAGTGGTTAAGCAACCCTGGTTTAATTCCTAGTACTAAAACAATAACAAAATTAAAATGAAATATGGAAAAACTTAATTTCTAAATTATTTAATTTCTGTAGGATCACATTAACCCAACTCAATTTTAAGTTATATATGAATTATGTTTAATTTGTGATGCAGATATAAGATGTAATATATAATGTTCTGTTAACTTCAAACATCAAAAGAAACTGATTATTATTCAAATGAATGGTAAGCTTTTTATAATTTTTTTAGGGAGGGTTATTGGGGATTGAACCCAGGGGCATTCAACCACTGAGCCACATGCCCAGTCCCTTTTTATGTTTTTTTATTTTGAGATAGGGTCTTGCTAAGTGGCTTAGGGCCTCCCTAGTTGCTGAGACTGGCTTTGAACTTGCAACTCTCCTGCCTCATCCTCCTGAGCCGCTGGCTTTTCACAATACTTTACCATCATTTCTAGATGTAAAAATTTATGAGTTAACCCTTTAACACAAATGACAGAACTCATCATGTCCCATTAAATAGTTGACTAGTTTGGGTTAAAAATTAACTTGTAAACCTGGCCTCTATCCACAGTGAAACAAGAGTAAGTAAGAATTAAATAGTTACAGAAGTTCTTTTACAAAACTAGAGCACTTTTTTTAGATATTGAACATTATGCTATAGGAATTGCCAAAATGGATAGCTATTTTTATCAACAATAGTGGCTTTCTGTTATATCCATGATTCCCAACCTTGTTAGGAAATAAGAATCACATATGGAGGTTTTTTTTAATTACATACATCCAGACCTCACCCAAATGAACAGAATCACAGAAGTAGGCCCAGGGATTTATTTATATCGTTTTTTTAAAATCTCAGGTCATTCGGATATGCTGCCACTACAGAGGGAAAAAAAATCATCTAAAAAGATAAAATGGTCACATTTCCCTGATACCTTATCATCAAAATGGACTTCAACATGGCTGATGGTTGTTAACTGTGCAATGTGTCAAATTCAGTCATGTTTTAAAGTGCCATTTCTGGTTATGTTGCTGCCTTGTTTTAAATGGACTGTTTTTCCAATACCTTCAGCTGAAAACAATATTTTCTGTGAGTACATGAGAAATATCAATTTCCTGCAGAGACTATACCACCACCTAACAGAGTTGGAAACCACAATTTTATTTCCTTAATGCTGACAAGGCATGTAGAAAGAGACCATTTATCTTTCCTGATAGTTCAGGTTAGGGCAGACAAATGGGTTGTCTCCTTACTGTATCATCAAAAGCAAACAAACAAAAACAAATTAACTCATCTAACTTCTAAAACAATGGCACCATTAATGTGAGAATTTCAAGATAACAGAGTAAAAATATTATCTATTAAGATGTACACAGAACAATTTGACCAAAATGATTGGGGTTTTTGCTCCCATATTCTACAACTTAAAGAAAAAAATTTTCCCTCAATCTTCACCCTTTGAAAGAATGCTAACAACAAACAAAACTAAACTTTTCCCAAATTTCAGCATCAAATAATGATCTATTAGAAGACAGAGAAATGAGTAAGCTACCTGGTCCTTTCTAAATTCATCTCAACTAAGTTAAAAGGTTTAAATATTAATAAGTGTTATTAGTGTCCTAGGATTGCTAAAACCAAGTACCACAAACTGGTGGCTTAAAGTAAAAGAAATTTAATCTCTCAGATTTCTAGAAGCCACAAGTCCAAAATGAAAATGTCAGCAAGGTCAGTTTCTCCTGGAGATTCTAAAAGAAAATGCCTCTTGTCCAGCTTCTGGTGGCTGCTGGCAATCTTTGACATTGCTTCAGTATGCAAATACTTCACTTCACACTGACTCCATCTTCACATGGAGTTGTCCCTCTGTGTGTTGGTGTCCTCCCATTGCCTCCTTTAGGGACACTAATTGTTGAATTTAGGATGCACATTAATCCAGCCTGACTGCAGGTTAACTCCATCACATCTGCAAAGACCCCATCTCCACATAAAGTCAGATTCCTGGAACTAGAGGTTAGGATTTCTATTATCTATAGAGGGGACAAAATCCAACCCACCACACATTCTTTCATTAGTTATATACATAACTTTGTATTTGGGTTAAACAACATTCTGTTTATTTTCCCGAATTCAGCCACATCAAAGCCAGGAAAGCTTGAGTGAACTACTAGGTTTGCTCAGCCTCAGTTTACACATGGGAAGAAGACCATCTCATAGAATTCTGATAAGGATTAAATACGATAACGTATATAACGATAACGTATATAAACATATAATACTACCTACTTATTAAGGACTTATTATCAGGTCTAAAACTAATTTCTTAAAAAAATGAGTTAAGTGGGAAACAAAAATGAACAGGTTGACACATTAATGATTTGAATGGCTTAATAATGGCACCAGAGCTAGGGGTGAAAATTTCAAAATAAGCATCAGATTTCCTAAGTCCGTAATACTTTCCACCATAATACTTTGTACTTTGTGAGCTAAGAAATTCTGGACTTTCTCCTTTTATTTTTCAATGTTATAAATGTTATAATACCACAGTCAAAGGAATGACTTGTTTTGGAATTTACCTTTGGAAAGCAAGAAGCAGATGGTTATACTATATGTGTCCTTCAGTCTTCTGTCCTCCTTTCTACTGGTTTATGCCTTTCCAACTTTCTTCTCCTCTACTTACAATGTAGTATCCTCATTTCTGAATGTTTTCTTCCAATATTAAATTTTCTTCAGCCACAAGAAAGCCTGGGGCAACACCTGCCACAAATTTAGTCAGCTTCGATGGGGGCAGTCAGAATAAAAAGTTTGACAGGGGCTCATTTAGCAACTCTCTTTCACCTGGAAGGTTTTTCAATTTGGTAACTGCAAGTAGGGCATGCATGACTCTGCCAGCTTTAGTTAAGCAAGTATGCCTACTACCATGGAATAAAGTGAACCCAACTTCATTGGTAACTGTATCAGAAAACAACTAAAACAGGAAAAAAAAAAAGAAAAAAAAGAATACTTGGAGAGTTTGTTCAGACAGTGTCAACTTATTCATTATCAAAACAATAGAATTTTATTATGTTATTAATATAAAATGAAATAAAGAAGACTTTTTGTTAATCATATCATTTACCAATCAATTCAAGATATTTTAGATTATTTTAGCCTTTATTACTTGGCTTTATTCTGTATTTTTGTATGAATCTATCAATTGTCTTGTCTGAATAAATTTCATTTATAGGCTTTTTTGAATATTCAAAAAATATTTTTGAATATTCAAAAAATATCATCCAAAAGACTTTTTTCAAAAGAATTATCTTATTATGTAGTCATATAACGTTTCTAAATGCAATAGGAGTTATTTGTTCCAAAGGAATTAAAAGATTTATTGTCAAAAATTCTGCTGTGTCATAAACTAAAATAAAATTGAAAATCACTGTAAACTTAGTTAAAAAATGTGATAACCCCTATTGTCTAAATGCTATGATTTAAAAGCTTTACTCAAATTCTGCTGGCTCAACTTTAGATACCTTAGAATCAGTTTTTTTCCTGAGTGAATCTATGATCACTTCTATTTTTGACATCAGCAGGCACTAAGAAGTGACTCTAATTTATCCAAGAATATGTAACACTGAGAGATGTTTCTCTCCCACATACTAAAATGTGGGCTTTCTCTGTCTTAGTGGGACTGCCCTCCCCTTGTCTGTTAAATCATCCCACAAAGTAACTATTACAAAAAAGTTACAAGTATTGTTGCAAAGTTAATACATTTTCATACTGTTGCACAAAAAAAGATAATAATCTGACATAAATCATTAGAACCATCAATTATTTTTAAAAATCGATACATTAGTCAGGTTTTGTGGATAATTCCAAATTATATCCAAATAAATTAAGTGAAGCAGAAGTCAACCACCCAAACATTCTCAAATCATTAGATAGTCTCAAAGCTGGTATCTGCTTCTCTAATCATCCCACATAATCATTAAAAGAGCAATAGCATCACAGGGAAATAACATCAGAAAAAAAATGAACATTATATTAGAGACGTCCATGGTCATGGCACTTCTGCCCCTTTCATTTTTATCTTCTTAAAAACATGACAGTCTTGTACTTCAGGTAGCAAAAGTTCACAGCTATAGAGGGGAGGGCAATTTAATTGGTGGTTTACTGCCTATTAAAAGCAAATGCAGATGAGTAAAAAAGATGATGCTAGAGAAAACTGACAAACACTACCTTAGCCAGTTGATCAAGGGCAATATCAGGAGTCCTCAGTCATGTTATAGGATGTACCATTGATTAGATGTGATAAGTAAGAATGATACTTTACCTCTATGGCCCTCCTTCCAATAGCCACAAGTATTATCATGAGATAAACATCAGAAAAATTCCAATACTGTATCTGACTAATATTCCTCAAAACCGGCAAGGTCCTCAAAAACAAGGAATGTCTGAGAAACTGTCACAGTCAAGAGAAGCCTACAGAGGGATCAACAAATACAAGGTGGTCCTGGATGGGATCTTGGAACAGGAAAAAAAAATTAGATAAAAACTAAAGAAATTCAAATAGACTACCTAAGTTACTTAATGATAATGTTCAAATATCAGTTCATTAATTTTAAAACAGGTAGCATATTAATGTAAGATATGAATGATAGAAAGTAAATGTGGAGTATACGGGGAGTCTCTGGTCTAGCATCTGAATTTTTCTGTGCTCTTAAATCTATTCTAAAAAGTATAGTCCATTAGAAAAGACCTCACAGTAGTCCATCTGGGAACAAAAAAAAAAGAAGGTGAACATATAAAACTCATTCACAAATGGTCACTAAGACATTAGCTGTGAATAAGTGAGCCCCGCTTGACCATTTGCAAAGAAAATATACTGATATCATGCAGAAATTCTCTATCTTTATTTCAAACAAACAATGAATACATGTGCAATTATATTTAGAAAAAAAAACAGTTTAATTAGAGGAAGATAAAAATCAGGAATCATCCAGGAAACAAGTCTGATAGGCTAGTATCATTATTCATATAGAATTAGTAGTTTCTTTCTATTAACTTATATCTAACCCACATAGTCTTTTAAAGAATTATGCCTGTTTTTTTGTTTGTGGTAATTGAGCTCAACCCAAATTCAGTCTTAAAATGTTGCTAAAAACAAAAACAACAGCCAATCACATGATACTTAAATGAGAATAGATAGTGATTTCATTTAAATAAAAAGGTACTTGTTAAATAGTAATACTACAATATAGCAGGCAGGGGAAGAAGAGAAGTGCAGTAGATTAGACAAAAGTGAATGAAGGGAAGGGAGTGAGGATAGGAATAGAAAGGAGAGTGGAATGAATCTGATATAATTTTCCAATGTGCATATATGAAAATACCTAAGTGAATCCCACCATTGTGTGCATACACAAGAATGAGGTCTTAATTAGAATAAGATATAATCCATGCTTATATGGATTCTACTGTCATATATAGTTAAAATGAACCAATAAAAAGTAAAAATAAATTTTAAAAAATAAAATAAAATAGTAATACTAGACTGGGGTGCAGCTTAGGGGCAGAGTACTTGCTTAGCATGTACAAGGCCCTGGGTTCTCCAGGTATGAGTATGCGTACATGTACACACACACACATATACAAAGAAAGTAATGTTGTGCACGTCAGCAAAGATGGTATTAAGATGTTCCCTTGGCTCTTCCTCATCACCAACTTTTTTTTTCTTTCTCCCTTCCCCGTAGCCCTCCTTCCTTCCTTCCGTCCTTCCTTCCTTCCTTCCTTCCTTCCTTCCTTCCTTTCTTAGTTTAATTTTTTAATTTTTATTTATTTGTAATTCACACATAAAAATCACACATACTTATAGGTATGCTATGATGTTTTAATACATAAATACATTGTATAATGTTCAAATCAGGGTAAGCACACCTATTTTCTCAAACAGTTATCATTTCCTTGTAATAAGTTTTTCAATGTATTTTCCTACTTGTGGATCCTTTTACCCAACATAATGCTTATCAAATTTACCCATGCTACTTTTAAATTTTTTCCCCTTGTTGAATTGTATTCCATTGCACAAATATGTACCAATTTGTTGATTTTGCTGGGCATTTGGGTTGTTTCCTGCTTAGGACTGTTAGAAATAGAGTTGCTTATAATTGTCTGTTACCTGCTCCTTGAACTTACTGTACCTTTATGGGCTAGCATCTCCAGGAAGAAGCCAACTGAACACTTCCTGAAAGCAGAAAACCCATGAGTTTACATTAAATTGCTTTTAAAATTCTGCAGACCTGCAATGATGCCATTAAAAAAGGGCAAAGACCACATTTTTCATGATCCATATAATAATTGATGTGACTACTTCTAACTATAAGCAAGCAAAGAAGAAGGTACTGAAAATGGAAGTAGATTAGACTTAGGCAACAGGGAAAGCTCAGAGTTAGCTGACAGCAATAAAACACTGACTGTGTCCATGTAGCAAATGGGTTTTGAATGTTCAAGCATAATGCAAGAAAGCAAGACTCCTGAGCAAAAATAAATTCCTGTTCTTTGACAGATCAATCTATTGCCACAAAATAGATTTTAACTAATAACCAAGCACGTTTCTTTGATTACAAAGACCATTTTCAAGAGGAAGGGCAAGATTTCTGTCATGCCAGGCACTAAGAACTGTAGGTGGCAGGTATATGTTGCATTCATTCTGATCCTTACACCTGAAGTATAATCTTGTTAGTTACTACTTAGACTAGTTGATTTAATGACACAGAAAAATATTCTTCTGAATCTCAAATGTGTCTATAAACATCATTTGAAACTCTCCATGTCAAGTTTATTCACTAAGTCCTGGCAAGAGTCTCCCAGAAAAATATTCCAACATGTATACTCATTTGCAGCCTCTATTAATCATACTAGTATTTTAGGAGGAATTTTAAGAGAAATGAATTATAGATTCTGAGGCTCCAAAAGTGGCCATTCAATGACCTGCACTGTCACATAAATTCAGAAAACCCTTCGAAAAGAAAAAGGAAAAGTTATTTTTAACAATTTCCTCTAGTGTTGACTAAAGGGAAAGAAACTAATCAGGATCCCAACTTCTGAATTATAGTGATATCGATTGCAAGGTCTTTTGCCTATTTGTACTAGAGACTAAAGATTTGCAACCAAACTAAGATTTGCAGTCAAGCTAAGAGTTTTCTTTTACAATGTGTGAAAGAGAAGTCCTCTTATATAAAGGACTTAATGTGTCCTCAGACTTGCAGATCTCCATAGTAGGAACAACTCTAAGAGACCAATATTGGTCAAGATTTCAAATCCTCAAATCCTGAGCCTACACATTGTCTCCCTCCTAGGGGCCAAAAAAGGCACAGAGAACGGGAGCCTGCAGAGAAATATGTCTCAATGCTAATAATAAATGGGTTCCAAATTTTTGTCTTCTCTTTTACCTTTGAGAAAGAATAGAGTCAGGTGGGTCATGATTCCTAGATCTTTGCGCCTAAATCACATAAAGAGAATACACCAACTTCTTGTGAGAATAAAATATTTTACTAAATGGGAAAGGCATAGAAAAATACTGGCTGATAAGAAGCATGCAATTTGCTAGCTATCATATTTATGTTTCCATGATCATCCTCTAATCCTGTCTGTAAAGCTCTTAATATTCCAAGGTACAATAAAAAAAATAAAAATAAATAAAAAAAAGAATGTAGATCAAAAAAAAAAAAAAGAAGCATAAAAATATAAACCCATAGAACACTTTGCTCACTTAGGCACATCTTTGGTGTCCTACTCTTGCCCTTTAGTTGAACTTCTAAAGTTGAAGGAGCCTTTCTAAGAAGAGACAGCTCCAGGCACTTTTGACCACATCAGTGGCCCTAAATTCTAACAAAAAGAAGTAATCCAGGGAGAAAAATTATTCAAGAGGAGAGTGCTCCTTGAAAAAGGATGAGGAACAACTGTAAAAATCTCCCCCAGGGTAATGGCCTCAAGCTGTATCATGTATTGTGATAAACTGTTCTTACAATGGTACAAGCCCAAGAGAGAAGAACAGAAGGTACTATAATGAAAAAAGAAACTTGAGTTATACAGACTCTTACAAAAACATAATTCTATGACCTAGGCTTACATGTGTGCTCACAGAATTCTTTCTTTATTGTGAGAGCAAAATACATCATTGGAATCTGCAAGGCAGAATATCATTGGTTTCCTAGTATCTCTGTCAACCCTAACTTGCCCCAAACTAAGAGAAAAGATAGAAAAGTCAGTTAAACAAAGATTTTACACAGTGCGTCCATTCCTAGTTTACTTTTGTAAATATAGCGTAGCCAAATTAATTAGTTTTCCTCTAAATAGCTACTGATTCTACAGTTTCCATTCCTGAGATTTCTAATATTGTTTGATACAAACAGTTTAATAACTAAGCCTATAGAAAGCAGCAAAATAACATCAGGAATAAAAAATGTACATAGTTAGTATTAGATATGAACAACAAACAATATGTGAACATAAGCAAACCATCAGGGAAAATCTTCCTCTTCTCTGATCTTTTCATTTTTATATAATAGGCACAGAAAGCATATGCTGCAGTCTGCAGAAGGTAATACATCAAATGAAAGAGTGGTGTACATCACATGACACCACAAGCCTTGGGAGATGCATGAAATGATAGTGCAAGTCCCTGAAAAGTTTAAAAATAGGGGCATTCTGAGTCTCTGCAAACCTTTGGGGAATTAAGAGGACATCATCGAAAGGCAATTTATTATTTTCTACAGTTTTCAACACTAAGGGATTTAGGAATGTACTTTTTATGTGCCTCTTGAAGCTGGTTAACACAGGAAGTCAGAGTCTTTGCAACACTTTATTTTTGTCAAACTATGGAAATCACACATTTTTAAATGCCAGATGGAGAATAGGAATGTCTGTTTTATGTTTGATAATAAGCATTGCCGGTGAAGGGTCAGGTCAATGATCACTGTTCTGATGAGCTTTTCAAAACAATGCATGTGCTTTTTTTCTCCACAAGTGATGACCGAGAATAAAAATGAGAAGGGGCTCCCAGATGGGAAAGCCAAGAGAGGGCAGGATAAACCCGGGCACTACATTTGGAAATCACACAAAAAGTAACTCCTTCCAGAGCTCTCTTGGCCTGATTCACATCTAAGTAGCCATTTCAGACAACCGATCCCTGGTTTTAATATATATTGTTTCTTTTGGGGTGTCTGAGGTTGTACTAAGAAATTCAGAATTTCATTCCTGGAAAAGTTTGCCCAATTAGGAAATCACCAGAAATAAGAAATTACTGAGCACCCACAGCAAAGACAAAAAAAAAAAAAAAAAAAAAAGAAAGATCAGCAAAGAAAATTAAATGTTACTTCAAATTTTTTCACATTAGAAAAAATAATTTGTACAAACATCAAATACAATGTCAAGGTGCAACAATGTGGATGTGTATTAGGATCATCCAAACCATGAGATGTTATGTTATAGAGATATTTAAAATGATAGGGTACTTCTTAGGCAAATGACATTGCACAAGCATCTAACCACTGTTGAAATGACCAAACGAAAAAAGATAAAAATAAAAATAAAGGAGAAATCACAGCAACATCAACACAGAGGCAAGGTGTCACTTACATGCCACAAACTGTGAGGAAGTGCCACCTGAAGTCCAAAGATTCAGCAAATTCTTTGAACAATGTGAATTTAAAGGAATGAATTCTGAGAGGACAGAAAGAATATGAAACAGAAACATTTCAAATCCTTTTTGACAGCCGTTATACTCAGAGGCACATATAGCCAAAGGAAATAAAAAGAAGACCAAGGCTGGAGCCTTTCCTGAGGAAGGCAGTGGATATCAGGGCCAACCCTTCTCATTTTATGGAGAATGAAGGCTCAGTTAAAAAATTAGATAGGGAACACTGATCCCTGTCAAAGAAGCATACTGTATATGTTGCCTGATGGTGACATCTCCTCACCTATATATACAACTGCCCTAAATTGTTGCTGTAAATGCTATTACAAAAAATATATAATGCAAATTTTATAGATAATTATTGGATTGTAAAATTTGTGTTGTAAAAGTATTATTCAATGAACTGGGAATATTTTTACAATGTGTCCAATGAATGATGATATTTTATTTGGAAATACGTCTTACAAATATTTAAGTAAGGATACTATAATTAAAACAAAACAAAAAAAATGAAAAAAAAATACATTTAAACAAGCAGGCAAATCCTGGAAGAAAAAAATACCAGGTGACCATTTGTTTAAGTTTTCTAAAATTCTAATTTTAATCTTTTCAGTTTGAAGTATAACAAAAGAAGGATCAAGTATCAGCCTGTGTATCAGGAATTTCTCACTGATTTGTGGTATTTTCTCTTTGAGAAAGGTAACAGAATGATTATGCTAAGGTTACATATTGAGAATGTCTTATTTTAAAATATGAAATAAATTATTTATTATGTTATCTTCTCAGTAAGTTATGGCTAAAAGAGTATTCAATTAGACACTCTATTCCTCTATCCAAAAATTTTAATGAAATGAACCAATGAGAAGACCTAATATCTGATGTGATGAGATGGCAAAATAGACCTGTCAAAAACAGCCTGTTGTGACAGGGGACTTGGGAAATTCAACATAATGAGGCTGGTGGCAGAGCTGCTAAAGTTCATATCTTCAGACAGGAGAGAGAACCAACCTAAGGATTTTCCCATAAGTGCCTGCAATTCAACCCCTGCTTCAGCTGGGCCCAGGAGAGGTCCTGGGGACCACAGCCTTCACCAGTCACACTCACGGACAAGGTCTAGGCTGTGATCACTGGGATCATGGGTAGGAGAAAAGGGGAATGAGTGCTTAGTGGTACTAGGATTGATTTTTTTATTCTTTCCTGTTGTCTCCAGTGAGCACATATAACATTTCTGTTTTTTAAAAGAATATTTTTAAATAGTGGTTATAGATACATTTAACATGGATCGTGTTTGTACTACAAGTTTTAAAGCAGGTTATAAAATTGTGCAAATTCTATTTAAAACCACAAGAAATAAAGTGAGCTTGGAAGGGAAGAAGCAACAATAAATGATATGGACAGTAACATTATAATGATTGGGTTTTTTCCCCTAAAATATAATGGTTATCTTTTTAAATTATTTTAAATATTTTAAACATAATTGGTATCCAATCATTGTGCAATATGTACATGAAATTAATTACTTATGTATTGTAACAGCATAACACTTTTCAGGCTTTAAACAGATTACAGGATGACCAGTGAATCATTTTTTCTGTACCAGGGATTGAACCCGGGGGGCGGAGGGAGGGTGGTGGCCTTAATCACTGAGCCACATCCCCAGCCCTTTTTCTTTTATTTTCTTTCTTTCTTTTTTTGTGTGTGTATTTTATTTAGAGACAAGATTTCCCTAAGTTGCTTAGGGCCTCACTAAGCTCCTGAGGTTGGCTTTGAACTTGCAATCCTCCTGCCTCAGCTTCCACAGCCACTGTGATTATAGGCATGCACCACCATGCCAGTCCACATCTTAATACATATGTAAAAACTTCTTAAAATTTAGAGCATTGAAAAAAATTAAATTAGAGATTTTAAATGGAAGTGATTTTCAAAGGAACATTTTTTTTTGGACCTACCCTTTTAGAAAGTAATAGTTGCATTCATTAACTATTGGCATCCTCAGAATTTGATATGTGACAAATTTTCCAAACAATCACTGAGAGACTGGCTGTATTGCAACTAAAGCAATCAAATACTGGTTACTTTCATTGTGGTTAAAAAAAGCATGTTTTCCATTTTTATTATAATGATCAGTATACATTAATTATACAAAACAATGGGTTTCTGTGTGACATTTTCATCCATGAACATAATATTCTTCGAGCACATCCACTCTCCCTATTACCCTCTCTCCTTTTTTTTTTAAAGAGAGAGTGAGAGAGAATTTTAATATTTATTTTTTAGTTATCGGCGGACACAACATCTTTGTTTTTTGTATGTGGTGCTGAGGATCGAACCCGGGCGCACGCATGCCAGGCGAGCGCGCTACTGCTTGAGCCGCATCCCCAGCCCCTATTACCCTCTCTTCACTTATGAAAATTCAGCTTCCCTTCGTATGAGGAAAATCTGCAAGGCCAGAGAGCCTTAATTCCTGAAACTCTTGCTCTTCCAAGTATTTCAAGAACCCATTGTCAAAGAAATTGAACTTGATCCTGCTTTTGATTTAGAACAAGTTCTTATCATAGAACTGTCGCTTCCAGGCATTCCAACCTCAGGCACACCATGAGCTGTGGCCTGACGAAAGCTATAATCAGAAGTAAAGCAACTGATGATAAAGTATGAGGTGCCATAAGTTTCTATATAAATCAATAGAGAAATTCCATCCCTATCCTGTTAAATCATTTATAACTTTATTGTCTTCCAAGAAATACAACCTGTGTCAAAAGAAAGACAAAACCAGAATCTGCAGCTATAATTTCTATTTTCTTAACCGTGCTTCAGCAAACTCTTTTGGTCCGAGCAATTGAAAAGACCATAACTAACTCAAAGTACCTCAATTTGAGTGTATCCTTGACACAAGGGTAAAATTCCTTTGTATTAAGGGCTCTTGGATGGCCCCTCCTCCATAAATTGTTGTCAGCTGGCAGAAGCTACCTTGTCGTTCCTGCATCCTCTTCAGCTACAGCCCAGTTAATGACAAGGATTCCAAGGTACAAAAGGTCAACCACCTTATCTTATGTGGAGTTCAGTCCCCACTCCCCTGTCCCCTACACAAGTATCCCCCCTCCACAGATCCGATCAGACTAAGGTCAGACTCCTCGAGAGACCATGTCCATCCTCTGCTGGGCTTTCTCCTTCCCTCCTTCCCTCTTTTCCTCCTTTCCTGTATTCTCTTTCCTGATTTGTTCCTTCCATTAAAGATTTTTCCAGCACAGTACTTGCTCCATAAATCACAAGCATCAGAATCCCTGGTTTAGGCTTTGCTTCTTTCTATAGGGAACCAACCTAAAACAGAACAAGAATAACAATAAGCATAATTTAAAAGCAAATTACATTTTAAGGCAGTTTGTACAAATCTGCCGGTATTATCAACATTGTGTCTGACCTTCTGTAGACTTCCTCTGATGAGAATTTCTCCCAGCATATTTTGTTTCCCTACTGCCTGGTAGCAGTTCCACAAATACACGTTCCTGTCCCCTAGTTATGTGATGATGAGTAAGTCCACTGAGAAGTATTGCCTCCATGTTTGGGATAAGATTTAACTCCTAATGTATACCTAGATTGCATGTTCTCTATGACAACCCTGAAATTAGTAGCTGAAGATAAAACATTCTCTCTGCCCCTCAAATATTTCCACCCTTCACAAAACAGAAATGTAGCGTGTGATGCCCAAGTGTTAGCAGCACTACACTGCACTTCTATGCCTTTCTGCAGCTCCTAAATCAATTAATATCTATGGGAAAAGTTGTTTCAATTTGCTTTAATTCCTGCTAATGAGAACTTTAATTTCCATTTCAATCACTGGGGAAAAATTTGGGGGAAGCACCTGCTCTCTACCAGGGCCTGGGGACAGAATTATGAACAAACAGACAAAATCCTTTTTATATTTTATGATGCTTACATTTTAATTGCAGAAAACTAGGAAAAAAATTAGAAAATAAACTGGGTTACATCCAGACAATGTAATGTGATCTAGCAGTAAAAAGAAATGAGCTATCAAGCCATGAAAAGACATGGAGGAACCCTAAATGTATATTACTAAGTAAAAGAAACCAGTCTGAAAAAAAAGCTATACACTGTATGTTTCCAACAGTATGACATTTTGGAAAAGAGAAAACTATTGAGACAGTTAAAAAAAAAAAAAAATCTGTGTTTTCCAAAGGTTAGTAGGGAGGAAGGAGGAGTAGGAGGAACAGAGGGAATTTTAGGGAAATGAAGCCTGTCTGCATGATACAGGAATGGTAGGTATATGTCATATATTTGTCCAAATTCATAGAATATACAGCACCAAGAGGGAACCCGAATGTAAACTATAGACTTTGGTGATAATGTGTGGCCTGTGTTCATCAATTGGAACCAATGTACTACTTTCATAGGCAATGTTAAAAATGGCAGGGAGAGCTGTCCACGTGGCGGAAAAGAAGATACATGGAAAATTGCTGTACTTTCTGCTCAGTTTAGTTGAAAAGCTAAAACTGTTCTAAGAAATAACCGCTATTAAAAAGACAAAAACTACAGCCAGGTGTGGTGGTGCACGCTTGTAATCCCAGTGGCTCGAGAGGCTGAGGCAGGAGGATTGTGAATTCAAAGCCAGCCTCAGTAACGGTGAGTTGCTAAGCAACTCCATGAGACCCTGTCTCTAAAGAAAATGCAAAATAAGGCTGGGGATGTGACTTAGTGGCCCAATGCCCCTGAGTTCAATCTCCAGTACCTGCCCCACCCCAAAAAAAACTACATATAAATTAGACATTACAATATACAAGCAACTTCCAAAAATTATTTATTCAACTTCATCTTCAAACTTTAATATACACTGCATTCTAGGCCAAGGAGCTTAATAAACACTGAAATGTTTTAATAAAATAGAGATTGACCAAGTACTTTAATATGGCCTTATTTTAATTGCCCTTGAAAGAATGAAAGAGTATATTCATATAAAGAAAATATTGGTTTATCCAGTAGGATAAGTTAAATACCTTCATCATTTAGCAGTAGCATTATGTGAAATAGCAAATATAGCAAATATTTGACAAAAAGAAAGTATTTCTCTATAAAACACAGATTTAAATTGTAATAATTGAAGCAGCATTTCTGATCATTACCTATTGTTATGCATCAATTTCACTAATAAAATTATACATCAATAACTAAAAGGTACAGAGTATGATGTAATTTCTCCCCATTGTTGAATTTTAAGGAACTATTCTTTAAAATTAGATTTTAGGTTTGCCAAATGTTTTCATTGCCCAATATCTACATAGGATAGGGCTTTGTGAACACTACAGCACCCAACACAGCCCTTTTCTTTTCACAATATGCATTAAAATATTGCTTCCAATTAGACCACTGGAGCAGGGGGCACATTTATTGGGAGATGAAACCAGATCAGAACAAGGAGTCCCCACACCACTCCAGCTGCAAGTGAGATTACAAACACCACCAGACATTTAAATACTTGGTGAAATTATCACAATCCCTAGCATAAAACATACTAAATAAACATCCATAGAATTAGTGAATAAATAAAAACATACTCATATTGTGAAAGCTATCATTTTATGCTCCTGATTGCTCCCGATTGACTCAAAAGTATTTCCTCGTTTATTCTTAGAATATCATTTCCCACCTGATAAAAGCAAAGTACTTTAAACTAAAAGACATATTCAAAATCATTTTGTAACTTTATCGTATACACTAATGATCATTGAGTGAAGTTTCAGATTAATAGGCCATGTACTCTAGCTATAAAAAATTATTATCATGTGAAATAGCCAAGGTCTAAATTATGAAGGAATGTGTCTAACACAAACGGTTTAGGGACATTTTAGTACTAATGTTGCCTTCCCATCTTTCAATAAAACACAGACAAAAAAAAAAGTCTGTCTCCTTTCTTTGCTAAAAGCAAAGCTGACTCATTGATTCTGTAGCTTGCCTCTTTTCTTGACTATTTAAGGATCTACTATAGTTTACTTTTGAGCACTTTGTAAGCTGTAACTTAAATTCTCCATCAGTCCATCCATTTTTACCCTGACCTTTCAAAAACTGTATACACTTCAGTTGTCTTCACATAAACCAATACTTACGTTTCAATGGATCTTTTCCTCGAAGCTAATTTCACCCTGTCTGATAGCCATATCGTGACATGTTTTCTATACTTACTAGACTTATACTTAATAATTAACCTAATTTTAGTCAACTATGATTAAAATGTAAAATTTATTTTCATCAAATGTGCAGATTCCAACCGGTTATGGTAGCACACAACTGTAATTCAGCAACTAGGTTACAGGGGGCTGAGGCAGGAGGCTTACAAGTTCAAGGCCAGCCTCAGCATCTTAGCAAGGTCATCAGCAACTTAGTAAACACTGTCTCAAAATAAAAAATAAAAAGAGATGGGGATATTGCTCAGTGGTAAACCACTTCTGGATTAAATCCCCAGTTTAAAAAATAAGTAGATAGATAAATAGATAGATAGAGTTAATAGATTAAAATTTTTAAAAATGTGCAGATTTCACAGAACTTAAAAAATAGTAAAATAATAAAACCATGGGCTGAGTTTGTGGCTCAGCAGTAGAGCACTCACCTAGCACGTGTGAGGCCCTGAGTTCCATCCTTAGCACCACATACAAATAAATAAATAAAGTAAAGGTATTGTGTCCAACTACAACTAAAAAAATAAATATCTAAAAAAACTAAAAAAAATAATAAAACCAACCAAAATTAAGCATCACTATGAAAGATTGGGACTCTAAATCAAAAGAATAATTCAAAGCCCTATATTATGTTCAAAAAAAGTAATTGCATAAGTACAGTGGGAAAAGATGAGACATAACTAAAATTTACTAGAAAAAAATAAATGAGGGATCTCATGAATTCACTGGTATCAACAATTGGATTGAGCAACTTAGAAACCAAATCCAGTCTTATCTGCACTCAGTAGTCTCATGAAATTACAATTCTACTGTATTCAGTGTTCTCAGGGTTTATTCCGGAACATTTCCCATGTAAATACTACTTTAAAAAAAATCACCCGCAATGTTTCACAAGTTAAATACTTGATCAACTTGACTTGCTGAAGTACGTGCTAGAAATACTGGAGCCACTTACAAGTGAGATAAACTGTCCTGCTGAGAAAATCCAAAGTGAGAAGTCAAGCATAAGAGTAGAAGAGCAAATAGAAATGAGAACTCAGTGAGGTAAAAAGGGAGATCTGAACAAAAGGCAGTAAAATGCCGTTCACTTGTATACTGATGAAATGCTCCCCATTATCCACATGCCAGCAACTTAATGACAAGATCAAGGTGATACTATAATTCACAAATAATGAAACTGATAATTACCTGGATCTTCTCATTCACTGTATGTGTTAGAGTTATCACTTACAGACATATGAATTGTTGTTGTTTACATAAGTGCTTCTCATAGGAGAGATGCTAAGTGGTTAGTATGTGGGTAGAGTGTCACAAAGTATATCAACATTATATCATGGCTGTCAGTAAAACGATATCATGTTTATTTTACTTTTTTAAGAAAGTTTGGCTTCTCTAAATATATATTTCTATCAAACTCTTATTAATGACTTTTAAATTTTTAGATAATTATTTCCCAATTTCCAAGCTTCACATACCATTTCAAAACAAGTAGCCTCTCTGAAGGGTACATAAGGCATATCCTGTGTGTAGGCGGTACATACCTGAGACATGGAGAAAATGTGTATCTTACACTTTTGTATATCACTTTGAAAAACTAGTAAGAATCAAATGTGTATTTTACATCGGGATATAATTACATTGGGACTAAACTTAAGTTGATTTATTAACCCAATAAATAAAAATCCAACTTTAGTTGTCTGTAATCTCCTATTTAGCATCTTATAAGTCTTGTAATCACAATAAACATCATAAAATTGTAATGATTAAATTTAATGCCTTCCTTTATGTTCCTCCTACTTCTTCAAGTCATTCTCTATAAAGAAGAGGTGTAAAACTATAGCAGATATTTTAGCAAAATTGCTTTTTTAACAATCAACAAAAGGATTTCCCTTTAAAAAATGTAATTTAAAAAAACAAGCTATAGATGATTCCTTCTGTGATTTTCACTTTCTCAAGTAGTAGTTCAAAGACATGGATTGCAATTCCAAATTCAGGTGCACTCATATCATGATATAAGGTTCACTTTTGAAGCATCGCTGAAATTAGAATGCAACTTAATGGCTGAGTAGTTAAAAGAATTAAATCTTCTTCCTTCAACATGGAAGAATTGCTGCTATTCTCAGCATAGAGGACCACTGGATGGGGAGAAGTATCATTTGAACAATGTAACTGGATTAGTTGAGTCTGGAAGAAGCAGTATGACTTTAATGTGTTACACATGCATAAAACCACCATTTCCCTTCATGGAAAGTCTCCCTTCTGACTTTTCCATCTTTTCTTTTCCCCAAAATGGAAAGACAAAAATAATTCAAAGAGCTGTCTCTATTGAGCACTCACATCATCCCTTAGTACCATGAGTACACAGGTACACAGACACAATAAACTGAATCAAAAAGGAGTAGAACCTGGCATGATGGCACACACCTATAATCCCAGCAACTCAGGAGGCTGAAGCAGGAGGATCTCAAGTTTGAAGCCAGCCTGGGCAAACTGGTGAGACACACCACATCAAAAATAAGAAAAAGGGACTGCAGCTGTAGCTTGGTAGTAGTGTATCCCTGGGTTCAATCCCCAGTACCAGAAAGAAAAAGAAACAATAGACCTGAGAGACTGAGACTAAAGTTTAGACATTTAATATTATCTATGATCTATCCAGATAATAAAAAAAAATTGACCTGGCTCCTTATTGACCTGGCTCCTTACAGAAAGACTTAAAGAAATTTCTCTATAACATTATGATCTCCAAAGGAGAGAAATAATGATAAATGGGTCAATGAAACTTGCTGCTAAATATTATAACAGCATTATTGATCACACCATCCATTAAAACATACAGAGTCCTTTCATGAGTTGCCATGAGGAAAAAAATTATTTTCATACCAAAAACAGTCCTTATTTTTTATTTTATAGACAAAGTGACTCTTTTGCCTGCTCTTGTTTCTTTGTTTGTCCTGGATACTTGGAGGCCCAAGTAGTTTTGATCATTTTCTTGTAAATGAAAAGGGCTTTCTGTCATGCTTTTTTCCCCTAATCTTTCATTCAGCTTTACATTATTCTGTTATTGTTTCTTTCCCTAATTCTCATGTGTATCTATAAGTCAACTTTAATTCTCTCATTCTCCTTTTTAAGCAGAACAAATATGTTTGACTAAATAAATAAATAATATGTTATTATTCTATTTTTGAAAGTCTATGTGATCCTTTTAAAGATACAAAAATTTTCCCTCATCCTACTCTCACTGATATGTCTCCTGATTTTATAAGCAATGTTTATTAAATCATACAAAAGAAGTATTGTCTTCCAAGACAATACTGAAGATAATGAGAAGTCACTTTTATATAATTATTTTTGGTTTCAATCTTTACATTGCTAACTTTGGGATATTACACTAATTTGAATTTCCTTCTTCCACACTAATTACACATTCCCAGTCTTCCCCTCTTTCTTATGAATTCATAATTTTGGGGCGTTCCATGCTTCCCTCCATCTTTTCTCACTTCCTTGGGCTTACATCCAAACTCGTAGCTTTAAGTACCATCTATATCCTGGCAATTCTCAAATTTATATTACCTGCTTAGACCACTCTTGTGAGTTTGAGATTCTGTATCCAACTGACTGCTCAGAGTTGCCATCTGGGTATCCAAAAGCTCTGTCAAACTTAACACTTATAAACCAAACTCATCATTTCTCTCCCAAACATAATCCACCTATACCCTTCCTTGTCTTAGTTGCTATCAAGAACATTTGTCCAACAGTTCAGGCCAAATTTCAAGAATAACTGTTGACTCCACTATTTCTCTCCCACTCTGTATCTAATCCATCCAGATATTCTATTGATTCTAGCTTTGCAATGTTTCCAGAATCTAATAAAGAAATTCTTACCACTTTTCACAGCTGTGTAATCCAGCAACTTCTCTCATTCAATGTCTACAGTTCTGGATCTTCTTGTTTCTGCTCCAGATTCCCCTCTATTTTTCACATGGAAGCCAGAGTGAGCTTTTTAAAACATAAGCTACCTTGTGTGCATAAGGCCCTGGGTTCAGTCACCATCATCATCATCATCATCATCATCATCATCACAACAACAACAACAATAACAATAATAATAAGCCAAATCATGTCACATAAGTTAAATCATTAAATCATTAAAAACATACATACTGTGATTCCCCATATAGGGAATTCAAACCATTTACAACCTCCTACAAGACTTTGTAAGTTAACAGCCACTCCATAAACTCCCTGAATCTGTCTCTGCTTTCCTCTCCCCAACTCTGCTCAGCCGCACTGGCCTCTGTACTGTAAGAAGACACCCAGTCTCACTGTCATCGGGCCTGGGTTCTTCCCATTGTCCCTGACTAGAAGGTCTTCCCCCAGATTTCCTTTGTCAACTTCCTCACTATCTCCAAGACCTACCATGAATTTCATCTGTTCAAGTCTCTTCTTCCTTCAACTTTATTTATTCATGCATTTATTTATTTATTTATTTTACAATCTACCTCTCTGCCAAACAGAAACAAAATGATAGAGCACCACTTAAAGACTTTCCGGATATTCTTCTTCTATTTAAATATGATTATGCATCAAATGTATGAAAGATGATATATCATGAGCTTTGTAATGTTTTGAACAACCAATAAAAATTTTTAAAAAAATTTAAAAAAAATAAGAAAAAAATTTTTTTAAAAAAACCTCAATATATTCTCTTTCTCTAAATTCAGAGGGGAAACAAAGTTCTACGTTTCCACTTGAATCCCCAGGTACTTCTATATCTGCAAAAAAATAAAAGCTATTATGGTGTTTTTGAAGTGCTATCTTTTAATAATACAGGAATAAACTTGACTAAAGCAGTCAGGCATCTCTTCCTTGAAATACAAATTGTGGACTCAAATCAAGAGCATTTCATTTTCTGTTAACAAAGGAGAACACTAGCGTGTCAGACCGTGAATACTTGCACATAAATCTAGTCCGTGGTACCACATTCTTTTCTGTGTTTTTCTTATCTATTTTTTTTTTCCTATTCTATTCATGGTCACTATTCCCTACAGCTCAGGTTCCTACCAATTTATACCAGTTTTACTTCAAAGCGTCCTCTCTTTCCTTGGGTACTCCAAGATGTCCTCCTCTTTAATTCATCTTTCAAGCAGTCTTCTCAAGCATCATTTAACCCGAAAATACATGATTAGATACTTTCTCCCTGGCTTTGAAAGTCCTGGCTTTGAAAGTTATTTAAACTTACTTCATATTAGCCATTAGCAACAACATGACAAAAAAGTTTCATCGGGACAGTTTCTTTAATGCCAATAGAAATGTACAAATGTTAAAGCTTATTCCGATAGTCACCAATTTTGGTTTTCATTTGTCTACACATGTTGATGTTGACAGTAATTTGCCAATTTGAACTTCTCCGTGAACGTTATGGAACATAAATACCTTATATCATCAACATCCTAGTATGATCCCATGTGTTATCTAACTACTAAGAAATTATTGCTACTTTCAATAAGCTTATGTCTAGAACTAATACAACATAGGTGCTCATTAAAATTTTATTGAATGGTTTCTTCCACATATTTATGAATGAATGAAAGAAGAGAAAATGTTACATGCCACAAAATGCTATATTTAGAGACTAACTTTTGTCCAAAAAAAGATTTTGATTCTCCTAATATAGCTAATAAAAAACATACACCCACAATTCAAGGCATACTTTTAATACCTATATTTTAATATTTAAATAGTTTATAACATGACAGGTGATATCCAAATAAAATAAAACAATAACATTTTTAATTCTCAAAATAATCTGAGGTAGATAAACATTCTCATTTTATGAATAAGAAAACTGAGGCACAACTTCTCAAAGTCTCAAAATTAATAAGTCTTGAGGTAGGATTCAAACCCAAACAGTCTGTCTCCAAAGACTGCTCTAAGTAACTACAAGATGTTGGCATTCTGCCTCAGATTTTATTTTTGAAATATAAAATGCAATGTCACTCAATACAACATAACCTCTTCACAATATGTAATAAGTAGGTATTTCTGACTATGTCATTTTTTTAAGTTTATGACCCAAATAGGAAATTTTTCTGTCCTACACATGTGCAAAGAGGTTTTGAGATCATATTTAGAAGGCTTCCCTTCTTTCAGGATAAGAATTCTCTTAATTTTCCTCAATGTGCAATGATTAATGCATCAAAAATAAAACCTTGTTAACTTGCATCACTAAGCAACATGCTACCAAAACTACCTCTGAGCCCTGTTTGCATTCAATCATACAACAATTATGTATAATGAGCATCTGAAAAATAATTTTACCTAAGAAAATACATTTCACCTATGCTACCAAATAGAGATATCCTAAGAGAGGTTAGTACTTAAAACAAGAGGAAGTGCAATATGTTTATCATAAATAGAGAATAATAATTTAAAGTCACCTATATCATACTGACAAATGCATTATGTTTGCTAATTAAACATGTCTTTGGACTAGCACAGAATATTTTAAATAGTCAAGAATGGCCATTTGGTATTTTCCTTGGCTTGGGCAGCAAACACTATACCCAGCAGCTACCTCCACCCGTCCCAATCTTCCTTGTTAATGGAACTCCAACTTTGCTGAGGTGGCAACAGGGTCAGAAAATGTACCAGCTCTGGGGAGTTAATCAAGTTTTGTCTCAGTTATCACAATTCCACCCTTGTTTCCCCTAGATCCTCATCAGAAAGTGATTTGGTAGTAGATATTATATTCAATTCCAAGCACTGAGGTGTAAGGGGACATTTGCTGGAAACTTTTGGAACAGAATTTCTTTCCTAGAAAAAAAAAAAGAAAGAGCTTTAAATCAACTTTGAAACTGCCTGTCTCTGAACTCTCTGTGAAATTATAAGCCTCTATTATCAAAGATGCATTATTATGATATTCTATTACTTGCAGCCAAAAGTACTCTAATTTATATACCTGACTTGACTTGCTCTCCAATCCCCAAGGCCATTGCCATAAGTATGTGCATGTTACTGTATCCTTACATCTACATTAGCAGAGTTTCTCTTCATAAATATCTCATTCTCTTTTGTGATATTTTGCCTGTAAATTGATTGACATAAATGAAATATGATAATTAGAACATAAAATAAATGTTGGAAAATTTTTGATGTCCAAATTGTTAACAGTGACTACCATCATCAATTAAGATGGATGAAACTTTCCCCAATGGCAAGAAATCCAGCAAATATCCTGATTATGCACATTCAAATTGCAGAAGTATTCAGAAAAAAGGTCATATTTTTTGTCAAGCACTTGCATGAATCCCTGTAAGTATACAATTTTCCTTCTCTGAATGCTGAAGCATACTTACCACCTGCAGATACTGAGAAAACTGACAAATAGATTCTGACAAATAGGCAACTATTCTATAGCAAAATGACACTGGGAAACATATACTGTGCCAAATATCATTTTATATTGAAGAAAATACACTACATTTTCACATTGCAGGTCAAGTTTATGTACTTCATGATATTGAATTTGAGGAAAAGCTTTCTTCTTCCTCTTTTATAATACCCTTGTAACAACCACAGTCAGAAATCCAAGGGGAAACTAAACGATATGCAATGACAGTATTAAATTAGAAAATTGCTCCCTGGTTAGACCACTTACTGAGTTTTCCAGAACTGTGTGCTTCAATTTGAAAAGACAACAATGGTCAGAAAGATGTGCAGGATACTATAAAAGGTCCACAGTTTGGAAAGTATATAGCAGAAGGAGAGTGCAAGGTCATTCAAACATGAGATACATACATTGTTGGAATGTCTATCAGCAAGGAAAATACTGTGTATTAGAATAGATAGCATGGTTTGGATTTCAAATAGATGAAAGTGTTATTTCAAATATATAAATCACTATTTGCAAAAAACAATATCTAATAAAAGCATGGTTTCTAAAGACCCTTTTGTGGTCAAAATATTCATTGTGCTGCAAAGAAATAACTAGGAAGGGGAGAGCACAGATTCAGAAGAGAATTTGGCTGGAGAAAATGCTTCGCTATTACTAAATCCACCCTCTCACTTTGGCATACAACTTCAGAAATCCAAACACAATACCCCAACAGAGACTTCATAAGAACTAAAACACTAAGATTGAGCCCTTAGGCGCATGCAACATTTATGTTACTATCACGATAAGCACCTCATAGATACAAAAACATTAAACATTCATTAAAACTTCTCTATCAACAGCCCACTTCTTCAAAGGGGATTTCATTTTTATCTTGAACAGATGGCAGGCCCATCGCAGCACAGTCTTTATGACCAGCACATAAATGCTTCCTGATAAAATCATTTTGAAACAAATTAAACACTCAACACTTAACTTCAGTAAGACATATCTACAATAAGACAATGAACATGAGCAAACCTCATCAATTTATTGCTCTCTGTCCTCCTGAGGGAAAAACAACTGACATAGAATACAGGTTAACAGAAGAAATCATTTATAGCACTTCAACTGTCCTTGGATCCAAGCTCTCAATTAAAAGAGCAATTGACCCAAGATTAGAATTCCTTTCTCAAATAGCAATCGGAATTTTCCAATGATAAAATTTGTGTCTCTCACACAAATACACAAACATACACACACAAGTGCACACAGACACACACACACACACACACACACACACACACACCAATTTTAAAATCTTGATCCCTATACAGAAGAAGAAATGATAAATCAGTCTAGTTATTACTCCAGTGCAAGTCTGAGTTTAGCTTATCTTGTGACCAAAAATATTAAAAACCTCCTGTTTATCAGACACTATGCCATGTGATTACCTTTCATTATTTCATTTATGCTTCCTAATAACCTATTAGGTAGGTACTATTATGATATCATTTTACAGATCAAGAAACTCTGCCTTCCTCAGGCTCAACAACTTGCCCCAGATCACACAGCTAGTATGTGGAAGACTAAGAACTGGTCTTTGGATCATGATTTTTCATACCAAAAGAAAGGTTTGAAATGACTACCCTCTATTTCCTCTTTAAGAGAGAATAAATTTTTTTTCTAACATTTTTTAGAGAACATAAAATTAAGAGAGAAAACTTCAAATCTCACTATGGCTAGAAAATTTATTTCACATAAACAACTGAAAAATTAATCACAAATTATTCCTGTTTCTTCATTAAAACAAAATGAGGAAGTCTGTCTAGTCCAAATTATTACATATACTTAAAAAAATAAAACAGCTTTATAAATATTCTATACTTCACATTAGCTTAAAAGGATGTATTTTAAATATTTATATTTCAGTCTTTTCATACTGTACTCTAAAATATGAATTTGAAATAGTACAAATGTTATATTAAAATGTAAATGAGAACATAATATATCTGGAATTCATCACCAAAAGGGTATGTATTATTGATTATCTAACTATGAAATAGTCTGAGTGTTTGCCTAAGCTTTTCAGGCATGTCCCCAACTAGGACACAAGGCTATATGTGCTAAAACTGGGGCTGTCCCATGCTACCTGGGATAAGTTGATCCCAATCATGCTGGAGCTATGAAGTCAGAGACACATTAATACCTGGGGAAACACTCTGGTGATCTGATTTTGTTCTGAGAAAAAAAATGCATGTGAAATTACATAATTAAGAAAAGCAGGTAATTATCATTGCTTCAACTCAGTTCCCAAATTTTTACTAGAGCTGGAAGATAACTAAAACATATCCATTTTGTTCAGAACCTCTCTGTATATCATGTGTGTGTGTGTATTTGTATGATGCTGGGGTTTGAACCCAGGGCCTTATACATGTGAGGCAAGCACTCCTACCAATTGAGCTATATCCCCAGTCCTCTATATATCATTTTTTAATATTTATTTTTTAATTGTAGTTGGACACAACATATTTATTTTATTTACTTTTATGTGGTGCTGAGGATTGAACCCAGGGCCTCGCATGTGCTAGGCGAGTCCTCTACTGCTGAGCCACAACCCCAGCCTTACATATCATTTTTTATATCAGTATTTGAGTATACAAATATTACAAAACTCAGCTCAGCTCTGCTTGGTCTCTTAGATATTAAAACATCACCAAATTTATCCTCTTGGGGGCTGGGGTTGTGGCTCAACAGTAGAGCATTCACCTAGTACATGTGAGGCCCTGGGTTCAATCCTCAGCACCACATAAAAATAAATAAATAAAATAAAGGTATTGTGTCAACTACAACCAAAAAGTATTTTTTAAAAAGTTATCCTCTTTATTTTCTTGTGTAACTCACACATCTAATACTTACAACTTTAACACATACTTAATGTTTACTCCAGCTAGGTGGATGATAACTACTAATTCATGAAATTTAGGATATCTTGCTAAAATTATCTCACTCTGGTGCATCTGAGAAAATGTCTTACTGTGCATATCCAAAGGGTTATTTTACATTTTATTACTGATATTTACTAGATAATAGTAAGACATTACAATTAAGGTAAGGTTGAATTTAACAGATTGTACTATTTCACGGTCATGACAAATAAAACTAAATTTGGACCAACCTTCTCACAAATTTGTTCCAATAACAACAAACTAATCTAAGCAAATTAATTAACTTAATTGAATTACTAATATGTCACTATCAAGTTCATCATAACTTAAAGAAAACAAGTAAAAGTTCAAGACACAAGTTCATTGTAAACTACATGATGAATCTTAGCAATATAATATTAAATAGGAGACATATAAAAACATAAGTTGCTAAGTATTTTCTTGTCACAGGTAAAATGACAAATTTGATTTATGGGAATTGTCAGTTGCAATAAAACAGATCAGAACATAATTATCTCACCAATAGATAATAGGATGCTCTAAATCATTATTACAACTCCAAATATTACTGAAATCGTAGAGAAAGTAGTTTCTACAACCACAAAGAAGGCACCACAGCTGACCAACTATAAATTAACCCAAAAGGAAGAAACAGAGAAGTGATTGAAAATGCAATTTGTTCTTGATTTATGGAAGAAAGTACAGAAAGTTTTGATGAAAATAAAAATCAGCACATCTTAAGCCAGAAAAGTATTTTGTTATTTTCTTCGATACTTTTCTGTACAAATTCATGTACTGCTATAAGAAAAGCATTCTGCACAGATATTTTGCAATTGTTATTTCATTTATTGATGTGCTAGTCCCCAATTCATAGTGTTCATTGAATGATAAAAATTATGTTTTTATGTATGAATAAATATGTCACAAAGCAACCAATCATTCTGTATAATTAATATGCACCAAAAAATTTAAAAACACAATCTTTTTAATAAATTACACAAGAAACAAAAATAAAAGAATCTACAAATTAATAAAGCAATTCATGCACAAAAAATGAAGAGAGTGTGTCATGTTGTCACGTCTACAGCCCAGTCATGGCAGGGTAGTGGAGGAGGTTTCAGAAAAGCCAAAAAAAGTGCCCAGAGATGACACGTGAGACATGATATGTTAGGAAAAAAACTTACAAGAAATGAATTACTGCTTCAAGAAGAGTTCAGTGTGAACAAGCCAAACAGACAGCCCTTCTGTCCCTCAAGATGCTTTGCCAAGAAATATCTCCATCCCTCACAACACTTTGTTCCGTGGTGTCTGGCTGGACAAGTGACATATCTCCTTCCCACAGTGCTCTCAATCCTGTGCCTGTCCCTATTCATAGAAGAGTTTTATATGTTGGGTTGCAGAGGGGCTTTATATCTTAGGTTATAGAAGCAGTGACACTATCAGCATTAGCTTCTAAGCTTGCTTATATGACCAGCATCCCAAAGAGCAACGGTCCTGGCCTAAATGCAAGAAAGTAGATTTCTACAGATAAAACTACCTTGCCCTAGTTCCCACTGTGCATAAGAAAAAGCCCCAGTGTCCTTCAGGAATATATATATATATATATATATATGTATATATATATATATATATATATATATATATCCACTTTCTCTCCCCAACCTGTTCTCATTATTCCCTTAACTTAGCTAGATTTTTTGGGATTAGAAAAGGGTCATTCATGGAAACGGTGTTTTACTGTCTCCCTTTTCTATAGAAATGATACTCATGTAGTATTGATTACAATTTTTTCCAATGCTATCCACTCTGGGTCCTGAAAATAATACATGAGTTTGTCACCCTATTTAAATTATCGTGACAGAATCAGAACACCAATCAAAAGATCAACTTAATCTTCTTATCTCCAGTTGACTTCCCCATTGTACCCACATACGTCTAACGCATTCTCTCAAAACTTCAAAAGTGGCACATAGTTCATGTAATAAAGACCAGATGAGGAGGCCCCATTATACAAACTGGATCTTCCTTCCCTCTCCTCTCATTGAACCATACACCTGGTTCTGCTGTGCTTCTCTGAGGTTCTACATCTCTCCCTTCCTTCTTACCTGTAAGCACTAGCACAAGAGCCACCACATCCATTATTACCTAGTCTGAAATCTGTTTCCACTTTATATGCCAGAGCATACTATAAGTACTTTATTAATTGAATATATCTACAGTATCCCATCTCATATTGCTAACTGGGGAGAAACAAAGTGACTTATACTAATACACAATAAAAAAGCTTGGTGGGAAAAAATGTGACCAAAACATATGCAATGCTTTCAAAGAGTTTACAGTCTAAAATTATGCATATTCCTATCTCAATTGTTGTGTGAAATATAAAAGAGGTCATATCAACAGGTTTCACCTTTGTATATTTTGTAGTACTTACTACCTAAAAGGTAATTAACAAATACTACTTTCAGATCTACACTATTTCTTTAACTTTGGAGTCCACTAACGTAATAGAGACTCCAATGTCATACTACCATTTGCATCTTGCCTATAATTGGGCCTGAATAAATATTTCCATTCCTGACTAAGTCTCTTCTACCTTCTCAAACTGCTATGAGGAAAAATTTCACACCAACCAAAAACTAACAACATACTTATAAAATCTGGAAAAGATTTCTGCTAATAAGACTTAAAATGATGCACTGAGTCACCAATGTTTGTCCTCCACCTCAAAGAAGAACTAGGGCCAATTTCTGGGGCAGCCCATCTTAGTGTTACAGGATGCTGTGACAAAATACCATCAACTGGGTAGCATATAGATATTTAAAAAATTTATTTCTTAGAGTTCTAGAAGCTGAGAAGTGCAAAGCCAAGGTGTCAGCATTCTCAGGTCCTGGTAAGGGCACCCTTTCTCACATGCGTGTTGTGACTGCGCCCCCAACTGGTGGAAGTAGTGAGTATTCCCTTGGGCCTTTCCTAAGGGCACCAATCCCATTCATGAATTCACTCTTGTGATTTAAGCACCTCCCATAGGTCCCATATACCGTAGCCTTAGCAGTTTGGACTTCTAAAATCAGAACATGGCATGGTCAAAGTCATTCCCTCATTTGACATTTTTACATGTATCAACAATAATTCGAAATGGCACAGATCTTTTGCGGCCTGTGAATATTGAGTCTTTGTACTTGATGTATATATTTTTTAAAAAAGATTGCAACAAATTACACTATGGCTATATGTTCCAGCTTTTTATTGATTATTAATGGCAAGAGTAGAAATACAGATGACATGAAATTATCAAGAAATAAGTAACCTCTAATTGTGAGAACAAAGTATGTCTCTTCAGTCTAATGCTTCAGTCTAGATAAATGGCAAATGGAAACACATCCCTTTCCTAGGGATAATCACAATTCCTAGCTCTGATAATTCAATATTAAGAAGAGAATGCTAATGGCCCAAGAGAGGAATTATATCAACCCCTAATCACCCACAATATTGATTTTCTCTATCTTCTTTATTAGCAAACAGCAATTTTGTGAGCACATGAGAGAAAGTACTGAGGTAGGATAGAAGAAAAAAAAGGTAAAAAGGAGACAAGGGAAGGACAACGAAATATAATTTTAATCTAAAGTTCCACATGTCTTTCTATGCCTATCACTCCCAAATTTCTGGGAAATCTGCAAATCTTAGAGTTACCATAAAGTCACTCACTTATGAAAATTCCCTTGTACATTATTAATTAGCCTAAGAAATAAATAGATTAAGCAAAGAGAGAAATGATATTTAAAGAAACTTACAATCTAGGGCACTTACAACATGATCTACTAATGAGATGATGGAGACCATGTCAGTCTAAGGATCCTGGGAACAACCATAATAAGCCTTCTTATACTCATCAAATTGATATCATCCACCTACACTTCCCAAGCCCACCCCTCACTAAGTTTCCCTTAAAAGAAGAGGCTCAAAAGCCTCTTTTACTCTAGAGATGTCCTGCATTCTCCCTCGAATATGTCTCTGCTCTCCTAAATAAATCTGTCTCTGACATATTCTTAAATTCAGTTCTGCAATGTGTCAAGAATTCCATTCACCCTGAGTTTAAGTCCCCTTCTCTGGAAACTCCTCAGACCTACTCCAGTGATAATGCTAGTTAAAAATACTTATGCACACTGCAGCTATGGATGGTCACATTACATAGTTCTAACCAATGAAATGAAGAGAGAACTGTCCTGAATCAAGCTTTCAAAATGTTACAAAAAATATATTATTTTTCTAATTTAAAAAAACAGACCCCACTTTTTCTCCTTGTCCTTCTCCTATTCAAGAGTCTCACAAGAGATATTAACTGATTCATGGAGTTGGTGAAGTCACTTTTCAACTATATGAATGAAAATCACATTAGGGTCATTGGTTCAAAAACTGGAAGCATCAGCTTTGGTCCTTGACCAACTGGGTCAGCTCTGGACAGCCTGGCTCTTGACTTCTGGTCTTATAAGAATTAAAAACTTCATCTCCTTAAACCTCTATGCTGACTTTCCTTACCTAAGCTGAAAACAATTCCAACCCAACACCCCTGGTTATGAGCCATAACTAAGATGAATTCACTTCCTGTTCAGAGAATGAATAAAAATGCAAAGAAGAGAGGTGGTTGGAAAATTTTTCATTAACACAGAAGACATAGCTTCAGGAATAGATATTTTTAAAGATACTACAAGAAATGCAATTTTTAGAATATTGTCTTGTACTCAAGATAAAATTTCAAAGTATAGACCTGTGAAATAAGAGCTGAAGAATGAGGTCAGATAACACACAGATATAAAAATAATTTGGCTAGGAGGTAAATTGACATATAAAGCAAATATATTTAATAGAAAATGATTAGAATTTATATCTTTAGGAAATTAGAATCACTCAAGAATAGATTCATTAAAGAACAAAGCCAAAACTGCTGAAAATTGAATAGCAATACAACAAATTTGAACAACTGCCTTCAATATATAAAAAATGAGAAAAGATGCAAAATGATGAAAGAAGAAAAAGTAGATGTAGTTCACAGAGAAATGATATGCAACATAATTTGCATTCTCAAAAATGAATGTTTTTAAAGAAGCTTAATAAATTTGAGATACAACAGGATAATGTACTCCTATGTTAAGGTCTGTAAACAAGTCAGATTGGCACCTGTTATTTTGCCAGAGAAATGTTAGAGTCTGTAAACAAGTCTGGATGGCACCTGGCAAAATGCCAGAGGGAGTGGTTTATGAAGTAACAAAAGCGAGCCATTAAGTGTGGAGATTCCTTATTGGTTGACTGCTGTATCTATTTTATGCTAATTAGATAAGCTGTGTAAAATGTATAAATACCGCTCTTATTCTACAATAAACGGCTCCTATTCCTGCTGCATCAAAGTACACAAGTTATTCATCACCCCCCCGGATATTCTGCTACAGCCGGACTGTGGCACTCCTACACAAAAGACTTGAATCTATAGATCTTATGAATAGGCAACATTAATGAAGATAAAAGCTTCAACTGATATTGTTAAAATTCAGTAACTCTAGGGTAAAGGGAAAAAAAAAAAAACATAACTTTAGTTCCTAACTAGGCAGAAAATCTTATTTACGATGAAAAAAAAAATCAGACTAACATGAGATTGCTCCATAACAATAGATACCTAGAACCAATGGCCCAGCATCCATAGAGTTTCAGGTCATAAAATGATAACCAAGAAATCCATACAAAAAAAAATATTTCTTGTTTGAGAGGGTCAGAAAAGGGCAGACAATAATTTAAATAATTATCAGTTATGTTTTTGAATATGCAAATGTAAAAAACAAATTCTAATACCCAAAGAATTCATCAAAACTGAAGAATTCAATAATGAAGACACATACATACACACACACACACATAAAATAATCAGCTATATGAACAAAAAGTTCAGCATACATGTTTATCAGGTAAAAATTACAAATATTCAAATGAACTGATACACAAAAATAACTAAATGGATTATAGTACCATTAATGATGGACTAAGGTGACTTTATAAACCATATATTCAAAGCATAGTGGAAAATACAGGAAATTATCACAATAAGAGTATTTCTCTTTGTCTGCAATTACTTTCTCTGTGGTTTCAATTACCCACAGTCAACCACAGTTAGAAAATATTAAATAGAAAATTCTAGAAATAAACAATTTGCAAGTTTTAATAAGCTTGCCATTCTAAGTAGCATGAGAAATCTCGTGCCATTCTACAGTCCCACCCAGGAAGTGTGTCATACCATTGTGCGGAATATCCAACCCATTAGAAGTCTATCTCAGTTATCATATCCTATGGGTGGTACCCCAGCTCTATTTACAAAGTTTGATACTCTCTGTGGTTTCAGGCATCTACCAGAAGTCTTGGAATATACCCACCACAGAAAAAGGGGAACTGGCACCTCAATAAATGAAATAGCAATTGCAAAATATATGGGCATGATGCTTTTCTTATAGCAGTGCATAAATTTATATAGAAAAGTATTGAAGAAAATAACAACAAAATGCTTCTCTGACTTAAGATGTGCTGATTTTTATTTTCATCAAAACTTTCTGTAGTTTCTCCAATAAATCAAGAACAAATTGCATTTCCAATCACTTCTCCATTTCTTCCTTTTGGGTGAATTTATAGTTGGTCAGCTGTGGTGCCTTCTTTGTGGCTGTAGAAACTACTTTCTCTATGATTTTAGTAATATTTGGGGTTGAAATAAGAATTTAGAGCATCCTATTGGTGAGATGATTATGGTCTGTTTCATTGCAACATAAGTCAAATTTGCCATTTTACCTGTAACAAGAAAATACTTAGAAATTTAAGTTTTATAATTTTCTCTTAAAACCATAAAACTCTGTAATCTGAGCGTATGTTTTCAATATGCAACCCTGTTTGGAAGTGCTATTTGTTTTTAGGTTATGGCTATAAATATTTTAAAACTACAATTTTGCCTCCACTTATTGCTTTTATGATCTCACTCTTTCTAGTTTTGTTGAATTTTACTTAACTGAATAATGATATCTTTCATAGGCCTCAGGTAGGTGGGATTTTAACAAATACATAGTAGAAATCATAGGTTTTTGAGTAAGCATTATAGTTTTCTAGAGTAAGCAAGACTATATGTTTAACTGAAAACTAAAATGTTATTTTGTTTTCAGTTGGTGGTTTTCTGGAGTGATGAAGATTTTCCTGGTAGAGCTCAGCACAGTATTAGCCTTCGGCAGTGAACTAGGGAGATGAGGCTGTCAGCTCAAAGAAATGTGTGTACGTGAAAAAAAATGGATTGTTTATGTTATTAACCGGAGGTTAGTTTATAGGTTCCTGGGTTCTTAACAACCCCCAGACACAGAAATTCACAGTGAGAGCCTCAGGCAGATCCAGGTATCGGTGACTCTCTGCTCCACCTTCGCTTCCTGATTTGCCAGTGGGTCTGCCCAGGAGTTGGTGAGAATCCCTTGACTACACCCAAGATAAAGCATCCAGAGTTTGACATTCTAATTCCCACTCTGCCCCTGGCTTACCAGAGATCTTGGATAAAACACTTATCTGGTCTGTGCCTAAAGCAATCTACAAAGTAAGAATAATATTTTGATCCCCACTCTCTAGGATGCTATGATGGTTAACTAATAATTTATTTTGAAGCTAGGAAAAGACACAGATAAGCTCGAAGTTATCAGTATATTCAGATAAACCATTTAAAATTGTAGATATCAGAACTTTCTCATACCCAACTACCCAATATAAGAATTTAAGGAGGAAAGGAGTTTTCAATAAGCTGTGTCACATGTTAATATTCTAGATCAAAAAATTCCCACTGAACCTTAATGTAAAAAGGTTATCTTACATCATCTATGGGTAAGCTTTCCTTCATTCTTTGATCAGCTATAACAATCATTTTGCTTTTATAAAATGTAACTCACTAACATTTGCATTACTTTGTGACTTTTGTGGCATCAACATTTTTTTTGCTGCAGCCATTTAAACTTCAATGAGGCAATAAATCAATTCGTAGTTTTCTATAAACTTACCCTGATATGTCGTCCTTTTATTTCAAAGGTGTCACCTTATCAGTGGTTATACTGATGTAGCTTTTCAATCAATGATCGTCTTTATTCAGAAGTCTATAGTATTAACAATATATATTCTCTTTAGTTTCTCATAAAAATATGCTGTTATACATTATGTTATTGAAATGAAACAGCAAATGCCATAAGCTGACTAAAAGTTAAAGCATATAAATACAAAATAAAAACTTATTGACAGGCAGCATATTATGAGGGATTCCCATTTCTTTTTTTGAAATTGGGGGTAATAAAGATACAGTATCATGCAATCAATAAATGTCATCAATTGCTCTCATTCTAGTATAACTATATACATCATCCTAGTCAGGTTAAAGTTATGAATATCCAATAAGTAAATCCAATATTATCTGTATTTTCAAGAATTTTACAGAAGAAATGATACAATAATATTTTTTTAATTTCTGATTTAAGTTGAATACAGAAAACTTAGTTACCTGCATAATCAACTAAATTTTAATTATTTTCTTCAGTGTCATTTTTATGCATATATCATGATATAATGGAGATGCAATGACTTTACATACTTTTTTTTCAGTACTAGGGATGGAACTAAGCAGTGCTCTGTACCACTGAGCTACAGAACCTAGGTACTTTTTTTCACTCAACCTGTGTTCCCTTATCATGATCTTCTGTGCTTTACTCAAGAATTGAAAAAAGCTTTTCAAAAATGCTGAAAGATCACTTTCAATACCAAACCTTCATTATGCCACCTCTGGAGATCATTTCCTTAACACCAGAGCCTGCCTTGTTACACCTCAACACTGAACAAGTGAAAACAACTGTCCTATTCCAGGCCATACCCTAATACAACTGATACCACCCCTACCGGGATATCTAATTGCATAGTATTTTTTAACATTTGCTATTAAAAAGTGTTGAAGAAGTATAAAACTACACATGTGGTTTTAAGAAGGAAAGAACTCTTAGAGTAAGCTTCTTAAAGTCACCGATGGCAGAGGAATACAGATATAGAGGGACTATGGGCCTGCAATATAGACCCCATGTATTTTTGAGTGTGGAAAATTGAATGTACTTCAAAGAAATACATGAATTAGCTTTCACCCTCAACCACCTTTCCACTGGGGAGAAAAGATTTCATAAATTTAACATTGTACAAAATAACAAAAGATGCCACATCCCTGAATTTCTAGAAGGCATGGCAGCCTTTTTCAGTGATGGAAACTCAATGGACAGCAGTGCTCAGAGCTTGGAACACAGTGGTCATTCAAAAAATGTCATTTGGATGAATGAGTAAAGGCGTATAGTCAGAAATAAGAGAAAGAGATGCCCCTTTTCAGCTGTTCATCTCATCAAGACTTTCTTGAATCCCTGTGTTTACAGTTTAGAGGCAGATCCTTTAAGGATGCAGAGATTTAAAGAAAAGAAAAGAAATTAAAAGCTACATTCAAAACTTCATTTGGTCATCATAATCCCAAAAAAATTATAAGATAAAAAACACTTATTTTATAAAAAAAAAAAAAAAAAACAACAACAAAATAATATCATTTAAGACTGCCCAGAGTTCTACATGAGCCTTTCCAGTCACCAGATTTTCAGAAACCATTGTCTCTGGAGCTCTGAGGGTTTGATGAGCATGGCTGAAGTAGGAAGACTCATAATAGAATCAAAACATATTAATTACACAAAAGTTTCACAAAGGGCTGCTCAGAAAACATCAATACACTAAAAAGAAATGTTATGGAAAATATGTAAAGATCCAACAAAAAAAGAAAAGATTTTTTTTAAATGTGTAAAAAAAATAAAGAAAGAATCAACTCTGTAAAGGACAAATTTTTGTGTTCACATAAAAATCTAAATTTCCATTTCAAGATGGTAGACTGCATACCTGCATTTATCTCTCTTCCTTTTGAAATCTTGTTGTTATGGTTTGGATGTGAGACATCCCCCAAAAGCTCACTTGTGAAATGATGCAAGAAGATTTGGAGGAGAAATTATTGGGTTATAGCCTTAACCTAATCAGTGAATTGATTCCCTGATGGGATTAACTGGTTAGTAGCTGGAAGCAGGTGGGCTGTGGCTGGAGGAAGTGGTTCATTGAGGGCGTGGCTATGGGGATATATTTTGTATCTGGAGAGTGGAGTCTTTCTCTGTCTCTGCTTTTCTGATCATGCTGTGAGCTGCATCCCTCTGCCACAATCTCCCACCATGATGCTCTGCCTCCCCTCAAGCCCTGAGGAATAAAGTCCACCTTCTATTGACTAGGACCTCTGAAACTCTGAAACCATGACCCCTAGACTTTTCACAACGGAACAAAGCCTGAGAGCCTATGAGCTATGCCCACATACCCAGAACACTGTCTGACTATCTATTGAGTTATCCTGTGATGTGGACAAAATAAATCTCAGTTATGCTGGAACCACCAAACTCTCACAACGCCTGTTTTATCTGCTTTTAAAATCTAAAAAAGCAAATAACTCCTAATCCACTACCTTCAAAACTCTTCCTCTCTATTCTAAACTCAAAGCCAACCACTCTATTGTTCAGGTGAAAACCCAGGAGTCTTTTCTGGCATTTGTTTCCTTCAGTTCATCCAGATGCAAGTTCTGTCAAGTTTGAGTCAAAAGTCTATCCCAAACTAATCCACCTAAACTTGAAATCACCCAAATTTAAACCAATGTCTTCTTTCACCTGGACTCCCACAGTAGGCTTTTAACCACCTATCTACACCCCTGGCATTTGTTCGGATTTCCTACAATGCATTCTCTAGGGAGAAACCAAAGTGAACATTTAAAAACACAAATCGAAAGTGGTTATGTTCCTGCTACAATCCATCCAAAGGACTTCATTCTCAGAATGAAATCCAAATTCCTTACCAAGGCTAGAGACTCCTGGGCCATCTAGTCCTTACCAGATTACCTTACTTCACCTTTCTCACTGTGCTGTAAACACATGGATCTTGATTCACTTGAGATTTCTAAAACTTACTTCAATCTCAGTATATCTGTAATTGTTGTTCTATATTTATCATCTCAGCTTCCATAGAAAGATGTTCCCTGATCACCAAGTTATTCTCTGGAACAACTCAGTTTATACCCGGGACTTTCTTCATATTACAGCTATGTATGCTTAGTACATTTATTTCTTGGGTACTCCTGTATTATAATTCCCCACTTTAGGATGAAACCGCCACAGATTGTGATAATCTTTTTTTTGCTTATTGCAGTATTTGTAGTGCCTAGAACATGCATTTGAGCAGAGTAAGTGCTCAAAATTTTGGGCTGAATAATTGTTTGGAAATACTCTAAAATGAAAGAAAAATCCAAAGAAAGCGAAGACAAATCCAAGTCCAGAAAAAACACACACAGTTTACTTGGTAGCAAAATAATAGCTCTTATTTTAATTATCAGCTCAGGATACAATAAACTGGAACCATCAGAAAATAAGAATTCATAGAAAAGAGAAAGGATGATTTTAAAAAATATTTAGTAGGATATGAGGATAAAATTAATAAATTTCCTAAATGTACAATTAAAAAGTAAGAGATAGAAAATTTAAAAAGAGCTGGGCTCAGTGGCTCACTTCTATAATCCCAGCAACTCAGGAGGCTGAGGAAAGAGGATCACAAGTCAAAATCAGCCTCAGCAACTTGGCAAGCCCTAAGCAACTTAGAGAGACCTTTTCTCAAAATAAAAATTTTAAAAGGGGACGGGATGTCGCTTAGTGGCAAAGCACCCCGGGTTAAATCCCTACCAGAAAAAAAGAAAAAGAGAGAAAGAGAAAGAAAGGAAGGAAGGAAGAGGGGAGGGAGAGGGAAGGAAGGGGGAGGGAGGAGAAGGGAGGGGGAAGCAGGGGGAGGGAGGAAGAAAGAAAAGAAAAAGGAAGGAAGGAAGGAAGGAAGGAAGCAAGGAAGGGAGGGAGGGTGGAAGGAAAGAAGGAAACATAGACAATTTCTCCAAGAGGTATATCATGCAACTAATGAAATTTCCAAAAAAGACAACATGGTGAGGGAAGTATATTAATCAGCTCAGGCTTCCATAACAGAATGCCACATAAGGGGGCTTAAATAACAGAAATTTAATTTTTCACGGTTCAAGAGGCTTGAAGTCCAAGATCTAGACATGAGCAGGCTTGGTTTCTGGAAAGACTTTCCATCCTGCTCTGTCCTCACTGATTTTTCTTTTGGGTGTTCAGGGAGGGAGAGCTCTTTGGCATCTCTTCTACTTTATGTAAAGACACTAGTCTTCAGATTAGCACTCCTTTCTATGACATCATTTAACTTTAATTACTTTTTTAAAGTCCCTATCTCGAAATATAGTCACATTGGAGCTTATAACTTCTACTTGTGAATTTAAAGAGAAACATCATTCACTCCATTACAGGAAGTAAATAATTTGTCAGTGCATGCAGGAAATTTTGCAAAAGCTAAAAGGAGACATAAACCTTAAAATTGAAGGAACTCAATGAATGCCAGATAGATTTTTTTTTTAAGATCTACGCCTTACCGTGAAATTTAAGACAGGATAAAGAGAATATGCATTAATCTTCCATAAGACATTGAGAGGGAAAAAAAAAACAAGTCATCGACAAAGGAATAGGAATTATATATTTCTGCTCAACTTTTAGTGAGTGTCACTGGGTGTCATAAGACAATGGAGAAGAAAATTGTTGTCAACTCAAAACTCTCTAGCCAACTTAAATTACTAATTAAGTGCTTAGGCAAAATAAAGTTTTGTTTTTAAGGACACCTAAATTGTATATTTCACACACATTTCTTAGGAAGTTGACTCACAATGTCATCTCTAGCAAGATGAGGAGCAAACCCAACAGTAGGATAAAGAACAGGCAGGTCAAAGCAAGAAAGAATAAGGGAAAGAACAGAGATGGTAGTGCCACAGGCTGAAGGAAATCAGTTCACACAGCAACACAAGAAAAGAGGACTCCAGAAAGGAGGTCACAGAACTTAGGAGGAGTTGCAAGAGATTCAAGATTAGAAAAGAGAAACACTGAAATTTTTAAAACCAGATAATTAGAAACTCCAAGGGAAAATCAATATAAAAATCCATATAATAGATAGCATATGACTAATGCATAGCATTTGATTCTGCAGAGAACAGTATTAATGATGTCATAATATGACAAACAAAAATAAAGTTAAGATAAAAATATTTCATAAAGTCCAAAGACACATAGAGACAGGAAGAGAAATATGTGAAACATGTAGAATGAAGAATAAATAAATGAAGAATAAAAGAATAAATTGCTACGCAGATGACAAGCAACTCAATAGAAAAATGAGTAAAGGCTATAGTGAGTCCATTTATGAGAGAGGAAATGCAAATAAATATTTGAAAACTTGCTCAGACTTATAGCTCAAGAAATGTGAAAGCTCTGAAATCTCATTTTTCATCCATAATACTGACAAAAATGAAATTTTGGTAACATCTGAAATTGGCTAATGTATGAGGAAATAGGAATTCACATGAAATGTTAAGTCAAGTACATACTGTTATGAATTTCCTGAAAAGTTATCCAACAAGTTCTATCAGTAACTGAATGCACATACCCTCTATTCCAATAATTCCCCTTTTTGGATAAAAAAGCGTCTGTATATAAGAATCTATACATATTGGTATGAACTGAAACATCATTTAAAGTAGTAAAAAAGACCATTACCCAAATGTCCTGATTAGTGATATATTTGAATAAAGTATTTTAAACCAACTATTAAACAGTTGCTTTAAAGAAGAAAAGATCAGCTATTGAAAGGGGATTTATTCTAGATTGCCAAGTTTTTTAAAAAAAAAAATTTCTGGGCTGTGGTTGTGGCTGAGTGGTAGAGCGCTCACTTGGCACATGTGAGGCACTGTGTTCAATTCTCAGCACCACATAAAAATGAACAAATAAAATAAAGGTATTGTGTTCATTTACCACTAAAAAATTATTTTAAAAAAACAAGTTTCTAAAATGCAAATTTAAAATGAAGCATACAGAGTAGGATCCTATGTTTTAAAAGAAATAGAAAAGTATATGTGCAAGTATATATACATGTATAGATGTGTGTGCCTCTGTGTGTGCACATATATTAACTTACATTTAATAGCAAAAAGGAAAACATGGAAATAAATACAAAGCAATCAGCAATAGTCACTTTGGGAAAAGAAGAAAAAAAGTTCTATATATACCTCCAAAGTGTTTTCTCACTACTGGAGAAACAATTCTTTTGTCATTTCTAATTTTAGCCAATCAAGCAAAATAAAGGAGGGAAATTGGTGAGATTTTTTAGAAGGCAAGAAAACAATTATTAATCATGGAATTAAACACTACTCAAAGAACAGCATACAGTTTTCCACAATGAGTCATTTTTACTTAAAAAGAATTGATGGACAACATGAAATCAATAAAAGAAGACATCCGAGATGAAAAGATAAGACAACAGAATCAAGGGAGAAAGGAGAGCAAAGTTAAAAAGACAAACTACGGATTGAAAATACCACAGAAATAATAATGAAGTTGAAATAGCTCAAAACAATGTAGGGATATATTGGGCCAAAATTGAATTGGAGATCCAAAGGATGCAGAAAATTAAGACAAAGAGGTTATTAATCTCTTAGAAGAGAGTTAATAGATATATTAGGCAGATAATAATGATCTGGTAAAAGAAAATCAATCATTCTTCCTTTCCAGGGAAATCGTATATTCTGTCCTTTAATGGGATAGTGAAAAATAGTTCATTTTTCTATAATACAAGAAAATTTTCAGAAAAAAAATGGACCTGCCCATTAAATGAGCTTATTGTGTTTGAGAAGATACAAATCATTATTAAGCAAAATTGTCAAAATTGAAACATATTCTGGAAATTTTCTAAATTTCCAAATGAATTATCCATTCAACAGAAATAGAGTCAGGATAAGCAGCAAAAAAGAAAGGAGTGGGGGGGAAGGGGAAAGAAGGAAGGAAGGAGAAAAAGTAGGATCAAGGAAGAGAAAGGAGGAAGGAGAGAGCAAAACTAGGATAGGACTAGTACAGTGGAGGAGGAAGTCTGACAATCAGAAGGTGAACGTGAGTGGTTTCCACCATTGTTAACCCTTCCTTTGAGATAGCGTTCCAAAACTGCTTCAAGAACACGGAGTTAACAAGGCTTATGATGCTTTTCAGAAATATTAGTTAGGCATTTGTATTTTAACTTCGAATAAAGCTTTATATTACAGAAGGAGTAATCTAATGGGGGGAAAAGCAGAAAACAGAAAGTTAATGGAGTAAGCAAGGGGTCTGAGAAGTCTGAAATCATAACAGGCAGAGAGCTCATAGCAATCCTTCTCCAAAGAAAAAACCAATGATAAAACTTTTTCTTTAATGTACTCTGTCCTTTCTTATTCTTCTGGTTTTTGAGACCTGATCTAAAAGTTGCAAAGACAAAGATAGACTTTTTATCCCTGATTCTTAAGGTTTGACAAGACCCTGAAAATTAAATATCTTCTTAAAACAAATAAAAATGAAGAAATATCCATGTCTGATACTAATTGTCTATTAAATTTCTGCACTGTACTGGGCACAGTAGCACAGGTCTGTAATCCCAGCAGCTCAGGAGGCTAAGACAGGAGGATGTGAGTTCAAAGCTAGACTCAGCAAAAGCAAGGCGCTAAGTAACTCAGTGAGACCCTGTCTCTAAATACAATACAAAATAGGGCTGGGGATGTGGCTCAGTGGTCAAGTGTCCCTGACTTCAATCCCTGGTTTGAAAAAAAAAAAAATCCTGCATTGTTTGACATACCCGAATACTTGATTTTCTCAGTCTGTGTCACAGGTTACTTGATGTCATAAATTAATATAAATGCTATGCCACACTTAACTGTGGAACACTCACCAAGGTTAGCCTGGCTGGCACTGGAGCTAGAGACTCAAAAGAGTTAAAATCATGAGTCCAGAACTTGTCATAAAAGCCTCAGGAAGCAAAGAATTCCATTTTCAAGTACAATTAAGGAGCAGAGAAGTTTGTCTAAACCTCTGAGGAAAATAAGTACTAAGAGGATTTAGCCGAAAAAGAAGTCAAGGGGGTTTCCATAACAAGTACAGACTGGCAAATGTTGCCTTAATTCTTTTCTGTAATCCAGTAGAAATATAAATAGATTATTTAATTAATTTTTTATAAATCAAATATCATCATCCAGAAGTTAGAGGTAACTGAATCAAATTTTGCTTTACACATAATTTTATGATCTGAACAATATGATTACTGCAAACATATTTCAGGGCAATGAAACGATTTTGAAGAATACTAAATGTCATCAGTGCACATTAAAAACCAAAACCTTTCTAGCAAATGAGGTATATTTAAAGTTGAACTTAAACTAGTAATATCAAAGAAGAAATAATGGAAAGCCATTGATCTGAACAGAGTAATGATTTTCTAGATCAGAGCCACAACTGTTTAAGGGCAGTGAAAGTAATTCCAGGTCATGTCTTGATCTTAAAAATATTTGTTGTCTGTGATATTGGATTTTGCATTTGACTTCAAAAGGTCAGAGGAATAGCAAGCGAACTACAGTTCCAGTTTATCCATAAATCATTTTGCATTCATGAAGGTACTACTTCAGCCAAGAGCACTTCCTAGAAACCAGATTGAAAATGTCTGAATTGAGTAGGTTCCAGATGGGCAGTGATCTGCACAGTGACCACACATTTCAAAACTTTGAAAATGTGCGTGCATGTGTGTGTGTGTGTGTGTGTGTGTGTGTGTGTGTGTGTATCTGATGAGACTAAGACACTTTTCAAAGTCTGCATCTTTATAGTTTCAGAACAAAGAGTCTGATCAGCAATGCATTGCTTTATGATATTGAACTAATAAAAAACTTTACAAGTCATCAAAAATGTTTTAATAGAGATGGAGTGAAATAATGCATTATTTTTATTACCTACTTTCTGTAAATTCTATATATAGCTCAAATACCCCCTGATATAATAATATCTTAATCTTTTTTCCATAGAGTATGTTAAAACACACACACATACACACACAATTTAGGAGTTTATAAGTCCTGTAGTCATACCTAGACTTTGTCACTAACAATAACAGCATGTTCTTTATATTCTCAACACCCAGATTTCCCGTTTGATCACTACCTTGGCACTTTCTAGCTTGCTTTCTCTGACACTCCAACCCAAATAATCCCTAGACACACAAAAACCTCCCATCTATTATCCATTGACTTGAATACTCCCTAAATCCTACTTCCCTCCTTTATCATGTTGAAATTCCACCAACAATTGTCATAATCACAATGTTGCATATATCTTCCATGATCTTACCCACTCACCCTCTTCTCTCTCTCTCTGGCGAAACCTACATACAATCTGTCTCTCTGCCTACTCACTCATTTTCACTTTATTGGGTGAAATCAAAGTAAAGAAAATCAGGTTCACTGGCCTTCCTTAAATTTTATACTCATGACAATGAACCAAGCCTGGCGCAGGGGCTACCCTTGGGGTATATATTTGTCTTTGTTGAGTAGAACTCTTGCTTCCTGGTGCCATGTCCCCAGTTGCTTTCCTCAGCCACACGCTTCCTCCATGATAGACCCTGGGGAATACAGTTGGCCTTCTGAGATCTCTGAGAGTGTCAGCCCCCAAATAAACTCTTTCTCCTTAAAATTGATCTTGTCACGTCTTTTGGTCATAGCAAGAAAAACGTCACTAAAACAGGGACCTTTATGGGTTCCTCTGCCTTCAGGCTTCAGTGTGCTTTCCAAGATACCCACATGGCTAATTTCCACACCTTCTTCCAGTCTTTTTTTCTTTCCCCACCTTCACATGTTTCCTTACCACCCTATGTGGTTAGATAAACTGCAACGCCCCATCACAACCCCTGAATTTCTGATGGCCTTCCTTACTCTATTCTGTCCTATTACTTTTCTGTAGTACTTTTCATCTTCCACAGTGCCATTTAATTTAATTACTGAGTACTTTTACTTGTTTGCTATATGTCTACACTCACTAAAAAAGTAAGCTCCTTAAAGGCAGAAAGCATTATCTGAAAGTTTTCTTGTAATTTCCAAAGTTCCTAGAATAGCGCTCAAGGGCAGAGGAGGCACTCAACTAGTAATTCAAATAAATGAATTCTCATTTCTATAAGGGAACTGAGATTAGCTCATAATTCTTTTTTCTTTTCTATTGTTACTTATATTCTTTTTTTTCTTTCTGTGTCTTCTTTCAGAAAACTTCTACTCTATAAGTTAGATATTCATTTTCTGACCTAATATATTAATCATTGTAATATATTAGAAACATAAATATACCTGAAAATACAGCATATAATGCACACCCCCACATCCCATCCCTGCCAAATTGTTCACACCCTAATCACCAGACTTATCAACAGGGGATATGTTATCTTTGATGACAAAAAAGGACTTTGCAAATGTGATATCTAAAATAAGGAGATCACCCTGAAATGGCCTGGCAGACCCAATCTAATCATATGGAATCTTAGGAGAGAAACTTTACTGGTTGCAGAACAAGGGAAAGAAAGACACTGGGTTCCATTCTCAGCACCACATATAAAAATAAAATAAATAAAATAAAGGTCCATAAACAACTAAAAAAAAAAAAGAAAGAAAGATACAGCAATAGAGAGGCAGGAAAAATGAGGCACAGTGCTTGCTTCTGCAGCACTGGAACAATACAGAGAGGATTAGAAATGGCCCCTAGGCAAGAATGACATGCAAATTCATGAAGCATTCCATATTTTTAATGGCCAAATTATATTGCTATATTTTGTGCATGTACAAATATGTAAAAACAAATCTCATCACAACTATAACGCACCAACAAAAATTATGTGGAAAAAATAAAAGTTAAAACAAAATAAGGCACAAGCAGGATTCAACCTACTGTCCTTCAAATGACTTTGAAGATTTAAGCTAATAATGGGCTCACCAGCAGAAAAACAGACTGCATTCCTATAACCAGCTTGAACTCGCAAAAGCCTGACAGAATCTGGGAGCAGAACCTCAAACCTTCAGCCTTGTAGCAACCACAGCAGAGAAATTAGCTGGGCCCACTGGATTTCTCACCCAGAGATAGTGTTTTCTTCGGCCATGTTTTACATAAGGTCATTTGTTAATGGCCATAATGGGTAACACAAAGCCCAAATGTAAAAGGCTTCTGAGCTATTATGTTCTGCGTGCATTTGTTAGTGATTCTCAGAAACCAAATTACATCCTAGTGTGGACAAATGAACAGTTAGGAAGTAGCCTCTGATGACCCATCCAGAGAGGAATGCCAAGTCCATGTCTCCTCTGCCTGTGTGCCCTTCATATCATCAGTAAGTGTAGTGCTGGGTCAGACTGACGTTACCTGCATTGCAAGTCGACCCTGTGTGGTAGACAAGGGTGCATGGGTGGATTGACTGTTTGAATGGCAAGTTACTATGATGGTCCTGTTACCATCAGGAGTTAGGATTGGATTCGTGTTCTATAGAGACAAAGAATGAACACCATGAACTCTGCCAAAGTCAGCAAGCAAGCAAGAATTTTATTAAAAAGGAAAGTGAAGGAAAGACTCAGAATTCCCTGTGCGGTGCACTGGGTATAGGGGTAAGAGTGACTCTTACAGGTCTCCTTCTTTTAAAGGCACATGAGGAAAAGTTGTAAGTTCTTATGGATTGGGTTTTGATATTTCAATTGTCCCTCAGAGAGCATGGCCCCAATTATGGATTATGTGGTCGCTTTTGGCCAGATGGAGATTTACAGCCTTTCTAAGAAACAGAAACTGTCTCATAACATGTCAGGGCCTGTTAAAATGGCTGTCCTCATGCTTGCCCTCCTACTGACATGCACCGTCCTTTCCCTATTCTCCACGGCCTTTCCTTTTCCATCTCACTGCTATCAATATATTACAGGCAGACATATAAATCATTACAATGCTTCTGAAAGCATGTTGATGTCTTAAAAGACTTTCAAAAGTTTATGCCACTTTACTCAGAAATTCTTTTGTGAATATCCTTTCAAGTAGATTTGTAAAGAACCCTACAAACAATTGAGGAATGGCCCAAACTCTGTATGGGCCATTCCTCAAAGCATTCGTTATATTATTAAACATCCAAAAAAACAACATTTTATCAAACAAGAATAGCTTAATGCTTTTGCAGTCATATGAAGGAATATTATATAATCACCGAAAAAGTAGGTTACCAAAGAGTTGCTTAAAACAGACCAATACTGATAATATAATACTGAGTTATTATTGGATCATTTACAATGATGTATAATTTTAAAATACATTTGTGTAGCTGTAAACATATATACATGAAATAGGAAGCCCTGAATGGGAAGCCTGCCATCTGCCTTCCAGATCTGGCTGTAGTTGAAAAGACATCTCATGTCAGAGGAACAGCTAAAAGCAAAAGCTTCAAAGTTAAAACCATTGTCACCTGTTATCACCTTAAAAGAAATATACTTTTCTCAGAAAATGAACCCTCTCCTCCCAGTTCCAAACATTTTCTTTTCTGCGTGTCTCTTATTTCCCTCTGTCTCTCTCTTATAAGAACACGTAGTAGCCACCTGTATAATCCAGAATAATCTCCACATTTCAAAATCCTTAACTTCATTGTATCTGCAAAGACCCTTTGATCATTTGCAGGCTTCAGAGATGAAGACATGATACATTTGGGGGCCATACTTAAGCCTACCACAGTACGAGGAGTCGTGTTTTCAGGCCTTCAGATTCCCTCTGGGGTCAATGACATAATATGACTTAGACAGGCTTCTTCCTTATCACACATTCCATCCTGCCTCAGAGGTCCTTAACATAAGGAGCAACAGGACAGACTAACAATTCCTACAGGGCTATGCTTATCCAGGGCCCCCAACTTAAGGTAATTGAAATAGATGTTCATTCCAAGCACAGGAATTGTACATTTACATCTCTTTATGCAGGCTTGTCAAATAAGTCCATTTGATGGCGTGTTCAAGTGTAGGAAAATCTGAACTGTTGGATCCTTGAGAGAGGATCACCCAGGGATCTTTATGGAATGCAGCACTACAAAGCTGAACCCAGAGCTTGAAGCACCACTCTGTGTCTGGCGGAGCTAAGCTGATTCCTCTGAGATCTGTTTTCACAGTGTTAAGACAGCACCTACCCCACTGTGCTCCACAGTGGGCTGAGCTGTACCCTTTTATCTCACAACCTCTGAAGTCTCAGGCTAAGACTTTTCTCAGTCTGTTTAACTGCTTTGTCGTTTTCTTATATTTCTTTAACACATCAATATTTCCTGTTTCCTTGGGTCATGTTACCTCTCTGGCACGTGGCGGAGAAGTAGAGCCAGGGCCCCTTTCCCCCTAGAGATACCAAAACTTGTTCTCTGATCATCTGTCTTCCCCCCAAACCAAGGGAATTTTTGTATGTCTTCCTTCTCTCTTGATTAATCTACCTCTCAAAGGGCTCTCTCGTACCTGATGATTCTCTCGGAGATGTTTTCTTTTTTGATATTTCCCTCAGATCTTTCCAGTCTAAACTCTTTAAAGGATTTAGCCTTTGGGAACTAAATCCAGACAGGCTCTTTTCACCTGGTTTTTCTCCATACCATATCTCTTCTGAGTCAATAAACAACGAGCAGACTACCTGCTTGAATTGGGGGAAAGAAAACAAGATACTATGGACAAAGAAAGTTTGTAAGTAGTTCAAAAACATTTCCCTCTGAAGACTGAGCTTCCTACTATTTATTGCTAGTGTCATTATGTTGTTTAACACTTAAAGAGAAGTGACATAGTACTGGGGGGAAAAAGCACTCCAAGAAAAGGAGAAAAGCTTTATCTCAACAAAATACCCACTTCCAACTGAGAATTCCATAACATGAAAAAGAAAGGAAAGTAAACAGGCATTGTGTATTCAAGTTAGCCAGACACCACTGAAAGATCAAATATTAGAACCATAAAGGTTCTAATATATAGGACTTTGGGTCAATACCATACTGCATGGTAAGCAAAAGAGAGAATCCAAGTCACTCTCTGTTTTTTTTTTTTTTTTGTTTTTTTTTTTTTGGTATATTTTTTTCTTTTAGGTTTTTTCTTTAGCCAGAAGGTTAAAAAATGTCACCAGCTCCTTAGAGATTTGTAACATGAAAATAACATCTTATTCCTACACACAGCCTTCACACATACATTTTAAGTTATCTATTATTTTTTTTAAAGAAGTAAAAGATTCAGTCATTCCCAACACATTTCTTCAGATTGTCAGGAAGTCTCAAATTAAGAAAAAAATAAATAAATAGGCCCTCAAGATAGTTATATGATATGTCAACTCAAAACACAGACATACAAAAAACATTTTATCAAATTACTTTCACATATAAGGTGTTTATGAAACACAAATGCATTTCCTACTTAGACTTGGCTCTCATTTTCAAGATATCTCACTATGCAGATGCAAATATTCCAAGTTCTGAAAAAAAATACAAAATTGAAAATATTTTTGGTCTCAAGTATTGCAGAAGATGGTTACTCAGCCTGCATATACACTCTGTTTGGTACTGCAGGTATGTCTTTTTTATAGTTATTGCAAATCTTCATTTTTACTCTGTGAGACAATCAGGATTCCCTGTTTAACTTTTAGAGTTAAAATGAGATATTGGCTATTCTGAGTAAAATCCTGTCTCAATATTCTTTATGTCTCCCAGCCCCTTAACTAGTCTATTTTGGATGTGGTGTCAGTCCAAATCAATAGAACAACTAAAAATTTAAAAGCGTGTTCACCTCCTTTCATTAATGTGAATCTTTTGTCAAAGGTCAAATTTGATTGAAATGAGGAAAGACCAACATAAGAGAACAGTGGGGATTAGGTGAAGATTCAGCCCGGGTGTCTCTCCTCTGTTGCTCAGCCAGGACACTTATTCTGCTTCCAATTTAAAAGTAGTAAATCTCTAGATAATCTTTTGAATGGCTTCCAGTCACTGAAATATATTTTATAGCTTCCATAGAAGTGTAACACTGATTATAAGTAAGATTTGCGAAACATCGGGTAGCATTAGATTCTCAAATTGAAAATGAAGATTCACAGTCCAACGAGGCTGTTTGAGATAGCCGTAAGCCAAATCAGCTGATTCAACTCAAGGCTCATCTGACACGGATTTATAGACAGAGAGCTAACTCGGGAGAACTTTCACAGTCTATACAGCAACCCACTCATCTTTCAACAGCTTTAACTAATACTCTGACCACTACAACTCTGTGGAAGCAAGCCCATATGAGAATGAAATATTCCAATATTGATAATAATGTTATTAATAATACCGTTATTTTCTTAACACTTGCTCTATACTAAGCATATACTAAGTAAACACTCTTTTATTTAACAATTATTAATCAAGATTTGAAAAAAATGAGCACAGAGTTGGATTCCACAGCTAGTTTCCCTCAGTCTATGACCTTGGCCCTCATAAATTCCCATTTGTAAAATGGGACAAAAATATTCTTACTTTTCAAGCTATGAAATAAATGTGTTTATACACATAATGCCATTGGAATAGAGCCTCTCATAGAGTAAGTTCTCAGTAAGTCTAGCTGTTATTGTGTCTAACATTGTGTTCCACACATGATTACTAGGCCCTGGGAATATAATGGTGAAAAAGTCGTTCACATTTCCTTATCTCACTGAAGCTTATATGCTTTTGTTGGGGATGTGAGGGGGGGGATCACAAATAAGAAAACAATAAATTTTAAACCATAACTTTATAGTATGATAAAGAAAATGAACATGGTGATTCAAGAAGGGAGAGAAGAAGACCAGTAAGAAGTCATTTTAATATTCTATGCAGAAGATAGAGATGATCAGCAGCTGGGTTTGGGCAAGAGATGGATACAGATGAACAGAATCACAATACGACTTAGAAGTAAAAATAAAAAGTAAGAATGACAATAATAAACCTGTAAAGTGGGTGTTGTGCTTTTTTTTAACTTTATAGGTTAAAAAAAAATTACAGGTAACAGAATTTTAAAACTTAGCCAAAGAGAAGCCAGGGTTCAAGCAGTGGGATTTCTGATTGCCATGTAGATATTAGGATAAGAGGTGTAGTTGTGTGAACAAATAGCATTCACTTTAAAGCATCCTAAATCAGCCTGTCTGGAAGCAAACTGAATACCAGGATATATTCTGCCCACGTGCATCTGTTGTCTGTTTGCTATGAGGAGCATCTCCAGATTTGTTTTATTTAAGTCTTGTAAATTGTCAAAGTTTTGGTTTTTGTCGTGTATGTGTGTGTGTGTGTGTGTGTGTGTGTGTGTGTGTACATGTGTCTTGCCTTTCCATTAATCTCAAGACAAGCTCTGAAAGGAAGCCCTGTCAGGGAATGTGTTCCTGTTTGGACTTTTTCCTTGAAGCAAGACAGTTTGTTTTGCCATGTTCTCCAAAAGATAGACTGTTTTCTGAAATGTGTGAACTTCCTCTTGGGAAAGAGAATTTGAACGCTTACTCATTTCTAATCCTACTTACTCACATGAAAAAATCACTATTATAGGATTCCTTAGTTTAACCCTGTGCTGATCCACACTTGAAGCAAGATTTTGGTTGTAAGGGGAAAATCTTCCAAAACAGAATTTTGTTTTAGGGCTGCCAACATTTTCAGAATTTGGCACCTCACCTCCCAGAACACACTCTCGCTGCAAAAATCTCAACCTATGTGACCGCCCTAGTTGCAGGAGATTTTTGTGGAAAGAACAGAAGTACGTTAGGAAGATTCTCTAGGGAGTCACAGGGAGAGATTTTTCTGAAATAATTCATGTAAGATAGTAACTTGTCTGATATCTTCTCTCCAGATACTCTGAAGAACATGAGCTTTGAGACTTTTTACTTAATTAGGAGAGCAATGATACAACAAGATAGGATAGTTTAGTAAATGGTACAAAGTTCAAAATGAGGACAGGAGAGGAAAAGAAAAATGAGTAAGCTCCCTTTAGTGAAAGTATTGCCATAACAAATCACTCTTATTAGAATCTGGAGAGCAATTTCACTTCGCTTTTCTAAAAATATCTTTTAAAATAATATTATTAGAGGGCATTTCTTTAGGCTAAGAACACATTCCATATTCTACATATCCAAATTGGCTTTCCTACTTTACAAAACATTTGTAGAAGGAAGTTGACAAGGAGGAAATGGAAGATAGAATGTGAAAAATTTCATAGATATTCACAGTCTATTCATCCATTTTCCTGGAGTCTCAATTTCCCCAGTTTCATCCTCTTTTCATTTCCTGATTCTGGAGGAAATTGCAGTCCTTGGGGGAAAAAAGGGAAGGCAAAAATTGAGACTAAAATCACAAGGAGAAGTGACACATACCTAGTAGTCAAAAAGAATCACCTAGCTTGGCACACAATTTAGTGAACTTTAGCTAACTTTTAGTATTGAAAGGGTGAGGTATTTGCCTCTCCATGTTGTCAATTCCTACCATAAACTTCTCGGAATTTACTTTATGATTCTTACACAAAGCCATGTGTAAGATATTCATCTGAAACATCTTCATGAATATGGAAGGATTTAGCAATCACTGCAGCTAGAGGATCCTAAATAAGACTGGTCACTGACAAGGTCTAGCTACAGTTTTGAGATGCTCCAACTTCAGTTATGAAGCATTTCAACTTTTTATGATGGGTATCTATTTATATGAGCCTTAACGACAATTATTCAAAGTCGCTCACAGTGGCGCACACCTGCAATCCCAGTGGCTCTGGAGGCCGAGGCAGAAGGATTGCAAGTTCAAAACCAGCCTTAGCAATTTAGCAATATCCTGTCTTAAAATTTAAAAAAAATTTTTTTTGAAAAGTGCTGGGGATGTTGTTCAGTGGTTAGATGCCCTGGGGTTTGATCCCTGGGATCAAAATAATAATTTAAAAAAATAATAATTGTAATAATAATTATTATTATCCAAAGCTTGTGATAAAGGCTTTACAGATAAGTGTGGCATATTTTGACCTATACATTATTTTCTCCCTGTTTGGAATATATAAAATGGCCAGTGGAAATGAGGAAACAGGATTAGAAAGACAATGAAGATCTCTGATATCTTGTCCTCACTCTTTCTATTCCCAACATTATAATTAGCATTGAACTGATCACCTCCATATCTAGTGCTGTGCTAGTAAATGTTTAACAAGAAATTGTCCCATAATTATACATCCTTGATTGGTAGCATTCAATAATTTCTTTGTGTGAATATTCCCAGCACTGTCAATTTCAAGCATGAGACTGAACACAAAGTTGGGAAGAGATGTGCATGTACATGACCAGTTCTGGAAAACTACTCTGAGCATCCAGCACACCAGTACTGCCCTCTTCACAGGCAACAGGAATAATGAGGACAGGAAATATGAGGATAAGAAACCCAAATTGTCAGCCATCACACTGCTTGCTTACCAGCATTTTACCACAACCCATAGATAAATGCTACTTTGTGCCTTATGCGTTGAAGCCATTATTAAACCCTAGATAATGTAGGCATTTTGTGAATGGCTATCAAAGACATATTTGGTACATAATTGAAGAAGTTCACACACAAAAACTCATTTCAAATATAAATATGAGCATTTTGTGTACCATATAAATTATTTAGTATATAAACAACATTGGCATGTTTATCAGATGAGACAGGCTACTACTCTGTCATCCTGAAAGAGTAGATTCTGGTACTTGCCATGAGCTGATATTTCAGCTGTTCATAATAAGTTAACCCAAAGGCAAATAAGCTTATAACAGAATTTGTTGTAATAATTACTAATGAAAAAAACATTGAATGTTTGCTATTTGATTTCTTATGCAGATACAACTAAAGCAGAAAGTTCACCATAGCTGAACATTTCATCTAACACCCTTCACCTAATACCTTGACAGTTCTCCTGGCTTGTTGAAAAAAAGCAAGCCTAATCCTGAATAAAGCTGAGATATTGCAACTTTCAGACAAATTCATGTTCAATTACTACTGAGTGTCATGATGTATCTTCTTCAGTAGCAGATACTTCCTTTTATATGACTCAGAGATCAATTTCCTACATAAAATTGAAGAAGTAAAATTGTTCATGAAAGCATATTCCCTGAACTGCTTGCCTTACCTGCAAATGTGTGCTCCTCTTGATTTAAAAAGTAAAAAGCAAAGTAAATTCATTTCTGTGAAGCGACCACACAGGACATTTGAATAATTCTAATTCTAGCATCTAAGAATTCTAAATGTGGATAAATGCATCACCTCTGGTTTTATTCCAGCCTTCAAATCTTTCTGTCAATGCCATAGCAGGTGGCTACTTGTGGCTATTCAAATTTAAACCAGCTAAAATTAGATAAAATTAAGAATTCATTTCCCCACTCACAGCAGCCACATTTCACTTACTCACCAGTAGTGGCTACCATATTGGAGAATGCAAGTGTAGATCATTTCCACCATTGCAGAAAGTTTTATCGGAAAGCACAGACTAAGCTACCTCATTCCTATCACACTAGCAAACCAGAAAATAAAGGCAGGAGGAAAAAATGGAAATTGTCATTTGCATAATCCATTGCTATGCTCTTTGTGTTAGTTTTGTTTTGTTTTTATCACTGTGACCAAATGTTTGGCAAGAACTTAGAGGAGAAGTTTCTTTGGGGCTCATGGTTTCAGAGGTTCAGTACATGGTTAGCCTACTCCATTGCTCTGAGCCTGAGATGAGGCAGAACATCATGGCAGAAAGGCATGGTGAAGGAAAGATGCCCAGTTCATGGTATCCAGGAAGCAGAGAAAGAGAAAGAAGAGCCAGAGACAAAATATAATTCCCCAAGGGCATGCCCCCCAGTGACATACTTCCTTAAGCCACACCCCATCTGCCTACAGTAACCATCCAGGAATCCATTCAAATTATTAATCCATCAAATGGATTAATCCACTGATTAGGTTATAGTTCTCATAATCTAATTCTTTCACCTCTTAACATTCCTCTATTATCTATCATATGAGCTTATTGGGGACACCACATATCCAAACCATAACATTCTCATAGAAATAATTTTGGCCCAGCAGCATTGTTTGAATAGTCAGATGTTAGAAGCATGTTTATCTGAAATCCAATATCCTTGAGCAAATATGCAATATTTTTCTTTCATATATAATTTTAATGGGGAGAAATGGAGAAAACAAGTCACACTTAAGAAAGCAATTGCTAGGACTACTTCTTGTGCCAGAAGGAGAATTAAGATTCTGTCTGCTCAGAATTGATTTCTTCCCCTTATTTTGAAGTTCCCATTGCCCCTGGTACAGTAGAAATTATAACTAGCACTGTTTTAGTCCTTGGGAGGAAACTCCCCTAGTGCTTCCGAATCCCTTAGCAGCCCAGATGTTTCTCTACTGAATCCTGCCTCGATCCAGCTGGATGGTAAAGCAAGTTCAGAGAGGCTCCTCTCTTGAGTCTATTAATGAAGCAGAATTTTGCTTCTTTGACAGGCAAGGGCTAATTATTGTCCTTGAGTATGAAAGATTCCCTCAGTGCTCCCAGAAAAACAATCAAAATTCAAACTTAAAGCCAGCAGTTTCTGAATTAAATTTTACAGACCCTCAGATTGATTAATTTCCAACTTGTTCAACAACAACTCTGTCCTTGGGCATGATCAGCACCCTTTCAATATAGTGGTTATCACTGTAGTAGAAATATCAGAAAAACCAATGCTGCGGAGACAGAAAATAATGTTTTGTAATTATATATCTGCCTGTCAGAGGTTCCTTGTCTGGTCAAACAATTTGTTGATGATAGCAAGTAGATTATATGGCAAGAAAGAAAAAAAGAGACAAGGTAAAAAAAAAAACATGCATACACCTGCCTAATTATTTTAGATAAGTTAAGCAGAAAAATGACAGATAGTGACCTATCTTGAATGCGTGGGTTAGAGAATGACATTTTCCAAAATATATACTGCAAAGAAGTTACCATTGGCTGAAATGAAAGATCCCTGCATGAAATATTTTCTTGGTTCATCTTTTTGCTATATTAGGTCACTTCCACACAGTCCTTATCCACTGATTCTCTTTTTTTTAACTGGCACCCATTTGTCCTTAGCTACTGGTCATGCAACCTGGCAGCCCTCATCTGAAAAATGTCTAGTCACACTCTGACTTCCAAAAGGAATCTTTTTACCCAATCTCAAAGTGTTTTATCTATGATATAATCACGAATGGCACTCACCTTTTTAAAAAATAGATTAGAGAGAGTTTCACAATAATTCCTAGCTTACTTTGTTTAAATTGGGGGAGACGAAGGGTATTTGAGTGATACTTTCTGGTCATTTCTTTCTTTTTTTTTTTTTTTTTTACTCTTTCTGTTTTAAATACTGTACTTGATATTTTTTAGTTCTTGTTCTCTGTTTTTTTTTTTCATTTGAAACTGTATGTCCTCTTATGATTAAGTAAGCAAAAAGAGTCTTGAAGTGCCGAGTTAATTTTGTATTCCTAAAGTCATTGCCACTGCAAAAATTATGAGTACAGATTACAGGACAAATGTTTAAAAATGGATTCTATTTCCTCCCCAAATGTCATTTGCCTAGGCAGCTCAAGTGTCATTCAATTACCTTTGGCAGTTTGCAGGTTGGTAGTAGCACAAAGTTGTTTGGATTTTTTTTTCCCCACCTAGTGTAAAGTGGACATTCTATGGCCCATTCATTTCTTGTTATTCTTACCTCTACATGAAAAAACCATGAGCAACTTTCATTTCTTCATTCCTATTTGTTCTGTCATCTGTAGAATTTAGCTGAGGTGAAGAGGCTCCTTTTCCTCATTAGTCATTGTAAGTTAAGGAATAATTTTATTGCTGTGAATGTTTTTGGCGGCCTGCCCATCTCAAAGTAGAAGAAGGTGAGCCGGCCCATTTTCTCACAAGATGTATGTTTCTGCATCTTCAACCAATATTCCTTAGTCTGCTGAAATACATTAAAGAGTAGGAAAGATGAATAGACTCACCTAGCTGTTTTGAGGTAGTGGATTGAACCATAAGGCATGTAGAAGTTACAGCTTCAGGCCTGCTTATAGTATAATAAATAACTTTGAACATAGACATTTTTTTTTGCAAGATAAAGTCTTGAAATAAACCAGAAGGCTAGAAATACAAAACACTGAATGACCAAGTTGAAATAGAGAGCTTACCTCACTTAGTGACTTAACCTGATAAAGAGTAAAGCAATTATGTGAGACATAGAAACGTTGATTGGAAAATGCCTCTAAATAAATATAATGCACAATTTTGCTTTGCAAATATTTGAAATCCCAGCTTAACAGAGCACAAAGAAAAATGGACTCAGAAATTCTAGCCTTAAATTTGTTCTTTTCTGTATAAAAAAAGTAATAGTAATAATATATTTTCAAAAATGTCAATAAACTTCACAAGGGGTGTGTGTGTGTGTGTGTGTGTGTGTGTGTGTGTGTGTGTGTGCCATAAATATCTGCTGAACAGTATATGATCTCATGTAATCTTACTTGACCTAGCAGTCTTGAAGAGTAGAAAATAGTCAGATTAGCTTTGTCTATAGGTGGAGACTAAGGAAGATGTCACCCCAAGTGGAGACACAGAGACAAAAAGATGGCTGGGAAACCAGAGGAAAGCCCTTTGGTAAAAGAGGTAGTAAACAATGGGTGCCAATCCCCAGCATTCTGTACACACAAAATCAGTATTCAGTGAATGGTGAAGCCTTTCCTATTCAGTCTAACTTAACTCAGCCCTTCTCCCTTTACTATTGCAGCACCATATCTTATTCTCTTCATAATTCTTGCCACAATTAAAAACTATATTGACCAGTTATGCATTTATGTATTGTTTCTCCCATGAAACTAAAATGTCAGCTCCGTGAAAGATCCTTGTCTTAGTCCCTAGTGAACTGTCTGATACATGGCAGATACCCTCTAAGATTTGGATGAATAAATGAATCAAATGGCTCCAGATTAATTTTTTTTCAACTATTTTCTCTTTGTAGCATACTTCACTCGGTTGGTACAATTGTTAATCTGATTTTGTTTGTATGCATTTGTGTCTGCTGCTTTTCTTATTCTCTCTTTCCCATCCGCATAATTTGGACTGTGTCCTTCTCGAGTGGATGAGAAGCCCTCAGGAGATGTAGCAGCACAAGAAAAAAATCATCATCATAATTTGGATGACTGAATCTAGCCTTTCTTTAATATCTCAGGGTTTTAGTCAGCATTTTGTTGCTGTGACCAAAAGACCTGAAAAGAACAACTTAGAGAAGGAAATGTTTGTTTTGACTCATGATTTATTTTTACTCATGGTTTCATGATGTTTATTTTGACCCAAAAGTTCAGCCCATGGTAAGGCTGACTCCATAGCTCTGAGCCCAAGATGAGGCAGAGTATCATGGCAAGGGTGTGGTGGAGGAAAGTAGCCCAGGACATGGCAACCAGGAAGGAGGAGGGGAAAGAGAGAGAGAGAGTGGTGGGGGGGAGGGCTGTATTCATGAGGGACAAACTAAAAGGAACACTCCCAGTGACCTACTTGCTCCAGCCACAACCTACCTGTCTACAGTTACTCTTCAATTTATCCATCCAACGATTAGATTACACCTTTCATAATCTAATTATTTCACTTCTGCAAATGCTTTATTATCTCACACATGAGCTGGGGGGGGGAAGCATCTCATATCTAAACCATAACACTTAAGAGAGAAATGTTCTTTTTACCTTGTATTTATTTTAGGCTTCCCCTCTTCCTATCAGAAAGGTAAGACCCCAGGAGTCAACATTAAGGAATAAGGAGGCTACTAGTCCTACTCTAGCCTTCTAATCCAGGTCTTAAATTAGACAGAAAACTGATCCTTCATGGTTCACATCCACTCCATACAGATAAATGTAGGCTATCTGACTGCCACGTCCCCAGCAAGAAATAACATGCACATCTGCCGTTATTGCCTGTTGTACCCTTAGTCTTTGGTAACCCAGGTGACAATAAACAGCAAGTAGATTATCCAGATCCTTGTGTTCTTTAGTCCTGTGTGAAAGCCAACAGCATGAACACTGCAGATGAGGAAACTGAGCCTTCCAGTAGGAACGAGACCGGAGAAGACACTGGTCTCCAAGGTTGCTCCTCCCTCTGCCGCCACGCTTCCCTTGCTTTCAGTTCACCGAAAATATGAAAATTAAAATTGGTGTTTTAAAGAAGCACAGTATGAAAATATACTTTTGATTGTCTTTTATTATTTTAGCTGGAAGGAATATTAAATGGTTTGTCTTTAAAACAGCTGAACAATACAAAAGAGGTAAACCAGCCTTAACTTTAACATCATAAGAAAATCCTACTACCACCTTGACTCATCTGTTTGTCTTCTTACCTAATAGCTTCTTTTTCTCCTTCCAGGCAATTTTCTGGAACTATCCAAAAAAGATTTTGTTCTCATTTTATTCACTATGACAGTAATCCTAAATCTTGAAGCCATAATACTAGTCATCACAAATTCAAGGAAAGACTTGGAATATTTTTCATAAAAATCTGGCTGTGTCTTCTCATTGGTGTCACATAAAGAGTTATTTGTATAGATCTTGCTGCCTTTCAAAATCGTTAGAGCTCAAAAACGAGTGATCTCTTTTCTTCAGTTCCACATAATTCCTCCCTAGCCACATGGCCCGGGACTTTGTTCAATATTTGTGACTAGATTTAATGATCGTTCCCAAACAATTCCTGTTTTCCTTCTATTTCTGTGTTTCTTTCCTCACGTTGTGAAAACCATGCTTTTGTTCTTGCCTTCTGTCCCTTGTAGGGCACCGAACACTATCTTACATAGTTTTTGATCTCCAACACTCCGTTGTCTGAATAAATGAAAGCCAGGGTTAATATGCAACGATTATATCCTCCTGTTTGTTCTACCCACCCTCAATAGTCTAATATCCTCTTGATAATTAGATTTGCATCGAAAATGGAAATTTAGAAAAGGCTTTAGGCCAAAAAATGGACAATGTTCCATTATTGGACATTAGCAGAAACATGTCTAGACTAGATCCTAAGGAATTAAGCAAACACCCTGAGCAATTTCATGTTCAGTCCATTATATCTAAATGGGTATCTGTGTCCTTTGAAATTTTAATCACCTAGAAAGTTGTCACTTGTACTCAAAAGCCTGCTGGGTGAAATTATCATTCCACAGCATTTTTCAACAAGTACTAGTTGTTCCCAGAGCCACAGCACCACAGAACTTCCTCTTCCCTTTCAGTTAAAGGTGGTAAAATCTCTGAACAGATGACTCAAAGATCAGTCATGGAACTGTATCAACAAATACAGTAATCTCATGAATTTGTCAAGGTGAAAAACTGTCCCCTTACGTAAAACCAGTTATTGTTGTTGTTTTTTAATCTCATTATTCCAAGAGAAAAAAGAGAATGATAGCTTCATATAAGGGTGGGTAGACAGGACTTGTTTCAGGGTTCTGATGTATAGGCTTAAAATTTAAGGGGAGAAATTCAGTTTTGGCAAGAAAAAGTTCCCAACTATAATAGTTATTTGACACTGGAAAGTGATATAAAAGAAAAATCACTATGTTGCATCCATAGGATTTTAGGTTCTTAAATGTATTGGATTCTTCAAGGTCTATCCAGGAACAAAGAATCAGCACCAGAGAGAAAAATCCTGTGATTTTATAATAATAATAAACACTGGGGATATTCAAAGGGTGGTACAAGTCATTAGAAAAAAATGACCATTGGTACAAGTCATTAGAAAAAAAACCATTCTAGAGTTTTAAACCCAACACAAGATGTATGCTTCAATCCGAAATTATTTTTAAAATAAACTCAGCATTCAAAATTACAATCCCAAACATGTCTCTCTAGAGTCAACAGCATCAATTAACACTACTCACAGAATTTCTGGCACTCAATAAAACATTCCCAAAATAAAGTGCTTGCCCTTTATGTCCACATTCTATACAGAATGGTCCAATTTGAATATTACAAAGAATCTGTCTATATCCATTTTAAAGTTTGAATTATAAGTAGGCTTTTTTAATTGGTGCATTATAATTATAAAAGTTTTAAAGTTGAACTAAAAAAACATTTGGGGAGGTACACTGTCATCGCTTGATGCAACCTTAATGTTATTTTTCACTTTTTTTCATTTTTTAGCTTCTTCTTTTGTATGTACGATCCATAACCTCCTCAAAGCCTGTCCTGGTCACATTTTAAGAGGAGGATGAAAACCAGCCAAATCACTTGGTATGCCACAGGTGAATCAATCCAGCTCTCCCAGAGATTGCTGGAATATTTTCATCCCAGTGTTGCTAATCAATTACATAGCCTACACCATAAATGAAAGACACTAATTTAAATGCAAGCACCATAAAAAGCTCTCTTTTTTATTATTATTTCAAGTAAATTGTTTCATTAAAAATCTCACAAAGGAGGTAGCTTCCTGTGTTTGTACAGGGGAAAGTGCCAGGAACAGATAAATAAGTCAGCTGGGCCCAAATTAACTTGTTTCATTATCTCATCCACTCACCTACGCAGGAAGAATCTACCTCTCCACATCTCTTCCTTCCTCCGCCCACCTTCGCTGTGCATCAGGGAGAACGCACTAGAAAATGAGTTTGAGTTCCCACTCTCTCAGCACCACCCCAGAGAAAACTCCGTGACTACCGTGCACTTCAAGTGTTATTCAGCAACAGCTGCTGGGCATTATGTTGGAACAATATTTAAATGTTATGCCTATGAGCTGTGGTTTTTTTAAATAGTATCTTTAAAAACCAGTGACTGTATTTGTGACAGACTCTACAAGGCATGGAATATGCACCAAGAAATCATTTTCTCCTCTAGAGGTTTCATAGTTCCAGAAATGACTTTACATCAGTAAGGGGAGTTTGCCTTTCTTCAGCGCATCCCCATGTACAACAGAGTTGAGCATTCCTGGCTTGCAGCTATCTTTCTTAAGCAGACATCAAACAGGGAAAGACATTCATCAGTGAAACTTTAAGAAAAGTCAGTCCACCGCAACCTTGGCCATGGGTTCAGGATGACTGAAATTGAACAAAGAAGCAGTCAGGGCTGGGAGCCACGGCGATGACCATTAATAGAAGTAAGGTTAGTGCTGATGGCCCTTTGATCATTTTTTGGTCCATTGCTCACAAACTCCAGCCATTAAAAATTCTAAGAATGACTATGTAGTTGAGCATGCAAAGTTTTTTAGTTTTTTTTTGTTGTTGTTGTTGTTGTTTTAATATACAGTTTTGTAGAGAGCAGTTCGGAGCTACTGTTTAGGAAAACCTGAAAACTACATTCAAAAGGTAAAAAAAAAATCTAAATTATAAAATATTATCACAAAATACTGGCTGACGTAAAGTGTGCTGAGAATCCAAATGATCCCAAAGCACATTGTAAAAGAGTCAAAGAAGTATGAAAAATTATGTAGGAAAACAGATTGGTATCACCACACTTTAATAGGGTGAGTGACTCATTCCCCATGGGTAAGCTAGCATCCTGATACATTTTTGAAATGTTATGAAACTAACTCACTTCTGGTTTCTGTTCCTGAAGCAGCAATCTGATAGAAATACCATAGAGGAACAAGAATGGGACTGTTGGACAAGACCAGGGGCTCAAGTCTTGTCTCCCATTACCTAGAACTGGTCTAACTCTTGATATATACCACATCTAGGAATTCCTAAGTCACCCTTCCTTCTACTTTCTTGGAACCTTTTCAACACCATTCTGCTTCATTTTCTATGCTAATTATCTATGTTCTGTCATCCATCATCTGTCACTTTGTTCACACTTGGTCAATTTCCCCAGCTCTCTTGAGCCAGTGTTCTCCCCTCTCACCTAAGTTTCTAGTAATTAATAAATTAATGAGAGGTACTAAAATCAGGATGGTGACAATGTAAAGCATGTATTTTTCATTTTATTAAATCCTTCCAGAGTCCCTAGGTAAAGTACATCTTAAGCAATTCATAAATTTGTAAATCTTTTGCACACTGAGAACATACTATTTGCATTTTTAATTTCTCCAAATCTTCTCTTTGGTCAGCAGCTAAGAAAAGTACATTTTCTCCTTTTTCTGAGCTCTAGTGACTTTGTGCATTTGATGTTGGTGACTAATAGATTCATCATTGCTAACAATCTTAAAACTAATACTGCATACCTAAGTACCAGTGGTCTCTTATTTAACTATGGCTCATCTGACAATTTTTCAACTTTTTTATTGTGCAAAAGCAATACACATTCATTAGAATTTTGATCTTTTCCCAGGCTACCAAAATAAAGTATGCCAGCTGCAGCTCCCAGTCACCCATGAGATCATGACAGTAAACAGCTAGTACTCTGCAGAGAGCTATGTTGCTAAGCTATGATGTTCAATAAGTTAAATGGATTAAATACATTTTTAACTCATGATATTTTCTCCTTATGATGGACTTATTCAAGTGTAATCACATCATAATTTAAAGACCACCTGTATCTTTTTATCTTCAAAAAGCCATGAGCTAACTTTCCAACATGATTCCATAAGCCATGTACCCCCAGCCTCTGAGGGCGCTAAGGATGTTCCAAATATTGCCATACAATTAAGAACACTTGTGCTCAGTGACTTGGAATTGCTTTGGCAAATTCAGCTAAACCTTATATTTAAGTGGCTCCCAAAAGGGCCACAATTCCTCTGTAAGAACTGAAGATTCCAATGACCGTAAATCAACAACATAGAGCAGGAAAGGACAGCTGAGTTTTTGCTAATGGAAGGCAGAAGCAGAAGAGGGTTGACCAACACTAAAAAGGTCATTCCTGGTTTTTGTTGTTTGTTTTTGTTTTTGATACAGCAAGCAAATGAATATTTCAGATAAATACAGTTATCAACTTTATTCTTACAGCATGGATGTTGACTTTAATTCTGAGTTTGGAATGCTTTGCTCTACCTACAAAGTCCTTTTGAAACGGTGTTCTTTAAAAGGTGAAATAATGACTTATCTAGTGATAAACTTTCATTTGTGAGTTTACTGTGGGCCAGACAACCATGTGTTTTGTATACAACTTGTGTGATTTAACCATCATGACAATACTCTGGAGTTACTATCAACAACCACATTTTACAGATGAGGAAACTGAGGCTTGATGTGCTCAGAACTATTGGATAATGAATGGATCAGAACTTTTACTTAGCCTGCCCAGACTGCACCCCAGTAGTTCCTTCATTCTTCTGGCTTCCTATTAATTAATAATCAAGACAGATAGGATAATTTAAAAAAACAGGGACTAATAATTATTAAAAACAGGTGCTAATCATAGCGCAGGGTAAATGAGAACAAGAAAAGGATTGCATTCAAGCTATCTTAAAAAGGGAAAGCAAAACTCACAGCAAGTTGCGGCCTTCCTTACAGAAAAAGAAGACCAGTGGTCTTGCAAGAGACCTTAAAACTTCCTCGATTCAGATATTAAAGGTCTTTGTCACCAGTCCTCTTTAAAGCATTCTTACCCTTAACTACTCTGGGGGCTTTTTTTAAGAACATGGGATGTTACCTAGACTGACTGCTATGTTTTCTAGGAAATGAAACACATTGACTAGTAAAGTGAAAGAATTAATTTGTCCACTGTAAACCACTAGTATCTCTTTTCAATTAACAAAGATTTCTGAAAAGAGGTTTTTGGGTTTTTTGTTTTTTTTTTCTGTTCCACTTGTTCAGGTCCTCTATCTGTCCTCATGGTTTCACTAAAACTCTCTTATCTGTTGTTAAACCCAACAATTATTTTCAGCTCTTGACTTATTCTCTACAGCATTCAACACTGCGGACATCATCTTCCCTTGGAAATAATCTCCTTCTTTGGGTTCCAGAACATCACACTCCCTGTATTTCTGTCTCCCTCTTGGTTTCTTCCCGGAGCCACTGTTCTTGTACCCCTCCATTTACACTGGATGTTGGCTCAGGCTTTGTCCCACACCTCTCACTCTCCATCTTCAATCCAGGCCATCTCACTTACTGTATTTACACAGACAACCCTGAAATCACTACCTTCAGATCAGACAGATATTCATATCCATATATCAAAATGTCCGCTAGGTCTCTCAGACACCTACAGATTCCAAAATTCAGTTATCTTTCTCCAATCCCAAATTCTGTCCATCTTCTGGGACTCTGAGTCCCTGTAACCTGGGGATCAAACTCCTCATCATTCCTCCTCATTTTCCATGTCCAAGGAACCACCATCACCTATGATCCTACCTCTTAAATATGTCACTACTCTCTTACCCTCACTATCATCAGCAATGTCCAAGGTCATCTCTCCTCTAAACTACTACAGCCAACTTTTTTTTTTTTTGCTTCTTGGTCCCCTTCAGTCTATTATTAGGAAAACCATATAATCGATCATCCAAAACAAAGTTTACGACTGAAAGAGGCACTGCCAAGGTTTTACAGCAGGACAATAAGCAGAAGCAGGACACACGGTCATGTATCATACACCCCCTCACACACACAGTGCCAGGGATCTGCTTCAGATGCATCCTGGGCGCCAGTGGCCTCCAGGAGGGAAGGACACACTTCTCAAGAAGGTGCTTCTTGTGTGGCTCTGCTGGTCTCTCACGCCTCATTTCTCATTCCGTCTATCTTGTATCCCACACTTCCACCACACTTTAAATTCCTCCAAATTTCCATGCTTCCTGTTGGTCCTAACTGTGCCTGTCCTACTGTCTTCCCAGAGGCTTTTTCACTACTTTTTTTGCTACCAAATTTCCATATGGCCTTCAGTTTCAGATTAGATTCTACATCCATAGGAAGATTTCTTCTAACCCCAAGACTGATAGCATGCCACTTAATGTATGCTGCCAAAATCTCTAAGGCTCTATCATGTGACACAACAATTGCATATTTTTTTTTTTTTGCCTCTATTGACTATGAGATCATGATAATGCCAAAAAATTTTCTGTACATAAGATACTTAAGAGCAGAGAAGTGATTTGGGGGTGTGGTGGACAAAGGATTTATCATTTAATGTTTTTACTTATATATACTATTCATTTGATATAAATTTGGAAGGGTTAATAATTTGGAGGATAGAGGATTTAAAATTTCTCACAAGCCGGCTTTTAGTACTACGTCTGCACCAAACCAGTAATCAGAAGATATTTTTGATTGAAATCTCTATCAGTGAATAATATGTGCATACACATATTATTATGATATATTGTAAAATATATGTGGATGTTATAATTTATAAATTATTCACATGTTCTACTGTAGTAATGAATAATATGTCTGTTAAATATTCTGGAAACCAAAATTTAAAAGGATTTTTAAAGGTAAATAGAGGTCCTAAGCTCTTCTATGCATCAGTTGACCATCTACTGATTCCTGTCTGAAGATCATTTTTAAAAGTGGGTCATGAAGACAGGAACTCTAGGAGGTTGGCTGCTGTAACAACCCCAGGGCTGGGCCTGGCACAGAGCCTGGCCCATAGGAAACATTCAATAGTCAGTGGGTAAATGAAAGAAAGTGTGAGCAAAGGAATAAATTATGGGAGGTACTTTATCCCCAATTGGATTCACGAACATTCACAAGGTAACTCTGTTAGGTCGGGCCTGATCTGACAAACTCCTCTAAGAAAAATTTCTCAAGGACACATAAGAAGAGGTGTTTGTCCTCCAAGATGGAAAAGCCAAATTCAGTACTTCAGCAAACACACCATCATTTCCTTTTAAATTTAAGCAGATTTTTGATGGGTTTCTTAAAACAAATTCTAAACATTTCCAATCACTCACAACATAATAGCAATTATCAAGAAGGTTTGGGGGAGTGAAATAAGAAGAGATGTATTTTTATAAGTTCAATTAATCAGTATGTTTCTAAATATTCCTCCACTGCATAGGTTTTCCTTCAGATTTATGTCTTAAGTGGTTTTTAGACCTAAGTCATGCTATAAATCCAGCACTGCTGATGTCAGAAAATATAACTATTGTTTATTATTCGGGCCAGATATAACAGCAAAGGAAGGTCTCAAAGGCACGCCGAGAATGGTGAGCAAAGTTTACAGTCTGTCAGAAGTTACCTAGGAAAAAAGATCATGTTTTTATCCACCCTACTTCAAAATAATAATATTAAATTGCTCAGCTATACAAGCAACATGGTATCCATGTCTCTTGAGAAAAAGGAACATAACTTACTGGGTCTGGTCTGCTTCAGGGAGATTGTGTAGGTTCAAGAACGTTTCCTAGGTCACAGGCAAACACAGCCCCATGGCTTGACTTCTGATGCTTTGATTTAGAAGCATTTCACTGGTTTTCTTCTGAGTGGTAGAAATGAAAGTCATGCATTCCTACTCTTTTCTGATTCTTTAAGACAAAAAGACAGTCAGACCTGGGTAGCTGAAATAATAAGTTTGATTTCCTCTCTCTTGAAGAATATTTTAAATTTTCATGAAACATTTCATGAAAATCCAAGTTTATTCTAAATAAATTCAGATTCTTTTTCTTCTGATCTTTAGCAACATTTTTAATCATACAATTCAATGACCACTAGTAAATGGAGCAAGTTGTGCAACCATCACCACAATCCAATTTCCAAACACTTTCATTCCACCCAAAATAGACTTTGCACTCATTTGCAGGCATTCCTCATTACCAACCCAACTCCCGGGTCACCATTAATCTACTTTCTGTCACTATAAATTTACCTTCTCTGAACTTTTCCATGGAATTATACAACATGTGATCTTTTGTGTCTGGTTTCTTCCACTTTGTGTGGCGTTTTCGAAGCTTCCCCATGCTGTAGTATTAGTACATTTTTATTTTATTACCCCATTGCATTTTCATATATGGATATACTACTTTCTGTTTATTCACCAGTTTATGGACATTTGAGGTTTGTGGGTTTTTTTCCATTTTCTGGCAAATGTGAATAATGCTGCTAATAAACATTTACCATGCACAGATCTTTGTGTGAATATATAAATGTTTTCTCTCTCAGGTAAATGGTATTAAATTTTCTAGGTCGTATGCTATATTTATGTTTAATATTTTAAGAAATTGCCAAACATTTTCCAAAGTGTCATGCACTTTGGAATCTAGCTAACTTTAAATTTCCTGAGTACCAGTAAAATAACTGTTACTTTGTTTTGAACAAACATAGATATCCTAGCCTAAGTGCTCTCTAAACCTCCACCAACTCCGGCCAGTTAATGTACTTCCATCGTTCCACCATTTCATATCATCCTAAGCATTGCTAAACCAAAGTTGAAGTATATAGATGCTAAAAATAGATGCTAGTTTACTTTGAATCATTAGGAAATTCATATACAAATGGGCCATTAAAACTGACCAACCTTCTTGGAAATACTCTAAAAAAAAACATCGGAAGCATTCATATCACTCGTGTATTGATTGTGAAGAGTTCCATCACAGTGGTAAAAGATGAAGACTAACAAGAAAAAGTATGATTGTATGCTACAGAGAGATCTTTCCAGAAGTCATCTCTGTAAAGAGACAAGAAGTTGAGTGCTCTGATTTAGTTTTTAGAGCAGCGTGACATTCCTGTGAAAAACAATATTTTTGCGAGACGGTTGTTTGAGTAGTCCGTGAAGGATAAAGGAAAAAGGAAACTAAACATGGTTCACAGATCAACAGATGTCTCTCCTCCTTGAGTGAATTCTGCATTGTCAACCTCAAAAGAGCCAAGATATAACCATGACGTTAAACAGAGTTCTTAATACCAGGACTGAAACATTCAGCTTTTCTCCAGGAGGAGAAAAAAAAAATCTAAATTTCATTAAAAAAAAAAAAAAAAAAAAAAAAAGAATAAAGAAAATCCACATTTAATGATTTCATGGAAGAACGAGACCACCCCCTAGTGGACAGTTTGAGAATTTTTTTATAGTCTAATTTGGAATTTACACAGCAAAACATAATAGATGTAGAGAGTGAGAGATGCACGATAGAAATGTTGATAATTAGTTCTCGTTTACTAATGAAGCCAATTAAAATTTGAAAAGAATTCTCTAATGTTGCAAAGAGATAGGGAAATGTATAGTCACTAATAATATACTTAAAAATAAATGCTGAAAACAGAAGAAAGTGAATGGGGGCAAACTTGAAAAAGTAAGGAGAACATTTAGCTGGATAATTAAAAACATGTACGTATCATTAATCCTCAACACCATATGAATTACTACGGAGACTTTTGCTCAGCCACAGGCATTCAAAGTCTAGGATAATTTCCATCAGCAGTCCTGTGGATAGCCTGAATTTTCTGATCAGTCAAAAGACCTAAAATGACTATGCTTTTTAAATTGTATCATTTTTCAAAGGCAATTATAAGATACTTATAGCCATATGTAATAGTTTTCAAGTTATATGTTATTCATTATTAGTTGATTAAAATCCTAGAGAATAGTAGATTTGAAGCTTAGAATTGTGTTATATTGTATGCTTTATTAGGATCTCAGCACCTGTTCAGAGATTAAACAAAAATTAACACTGTTTGAGGATTTGCTATGTTTTAGGTGCTGGTAGGAGTCTGATACAAATTGTCTTACATAAGCCACAAAATGATTCTATGTCATTCCTTTTTTATACATGAAATAGTGTGGCCAGGCATGGTGGCACATGCCTGTAATTCCAGTCACTTAGCAGGCTAAGGCAGGAGGATCCCAAGTAGGAGGCCCCAAACCCTAGGCAATTTATCAAGACCTGCCTCAAAGAAAAAAAAAATATTTTGAAAGAGGGCTGGGGATGTAGCACAGTGGTGAAGCTCCCCTGGTTTCAATCCCCAGTACCAGAAAAAGAAAGCAAAAAATAAGAAAAACAAGACCTTTGGCACAGAATCGGCAAAACTGGAAACTGAGCCAAGTTAGACTGCAGAGAACATATTCTTAACCTGTGAGTGAAGAGAGGAGGTTGACACAATATGAAGTAAAAGCACATTTTTAATATTTTTAAGGATAACTGTGCAATCCTGTTCTAATTTATATTATGTATTTGCTAACTTCCCAATTTTGAACTTCTCAATTTAGTGGTAGAACAAAGACGGAAGTGAAAATTTGAAGTCCTGAGCTCTCTGTGTCTGCCTTCAGTTCCCCTTTGATCTTTGAATATTCATTGAACCTTCTAATGAAGTGGCCTGCCTCTTTTACTAATGTTCCTAGTTTTGAGGCCACAAAGTGGTATGTTCATATCAGTGATGATACAGTAAGCAATATATCCTAAAGTGGATAGGTTTCTTATGCCCACTAAAATACAAATCTCCATGTACTAGGAATCTACTTAAGACAGAAGGAGGATTGTTTGGTACAACTTCCCTTGTACCTCTATATTATATACTAATTTTTTCTAGATCATATACTCACCTTGAGTGGACTCTGTGGGGGCACAGTAGTCCTATTAGCCTTAGGCAAGACAATTCTTGATTGTGCAGGATAATTACATGATTGCAAGATAATTAACATCTTTAGCTCCACCATAAAAAATGAGAACACCTGTAATCCCAGCAGTTTGAGAGCCTGAGGCAGAAGGATCGAAAGTTCAAAGCCAGCCGCAGCAATTTAGCAAGGTCCTAAGCAACTTAGAGAGACCGTGTCTCTAAATAAAATATAGAATTAAAAAAAAAAAATGTCTGGGCATGTGGCTTAGTGATTAAGTGCCCTTGGGTTCAATCCCTACGGAAAAAAAGAAAATGAGCCCTGCGCACTTCCAAACATATCCCTAGTGGAAATAGTACAAACTTCTATTGAAAACTGTGGAGGCCGCCCTGCCCATGAAGTTAAGCACCCTCTCTCAGCCTGGAATAAGGGGGTGTTGGTATTGCATGCCTTCGGCCGTGCAATGCTAGTGGCCTCCACCTTCCCTCTCCAAAGAAGTTTGCTCTAGCCCTGGACTTGGGCATTACCCATTAGGATGGGACAACCCCCCTTTGTAACCTGATCCCCTGCCCTATTTGGTGAAGAACATTCTATAGAAACTCCTTTGTGTGGCCCCTCTATATAAATAAAGAAGTTCCAGGTGCATGTTCTCTTTCCAGCACCTTCCAGCATGGAAGCTGACCCTTAAGGTCGCAGAACTGTCCTACCTTTGACACTCAACATGAAAATTACTTCTGTGTCCCGTGCTTTCTCGACGTTCTCTTAGCTTAATGTTGTGGCCAGGTCTTTTGAACTCAGCTCATCTTGTCAGTAGTGTGGGTTGTTGGCGAGAGAAAACCATCATAAATTTCCTACAGGTCTTGAAAGGAATCTTCACCTTTCACTTTGCCCCCAAGGATTGCTAAGATATATATATATATATATATATATAAAGGCATGTGCACTGAGTCAACCAGTCAACAAGCAACAAGCACATGCTGATTACTTAGGAGGTCCACCATATCCAGTGAGGAAGAGAGTATCCAAACTCCAGAAGCCCACATGAAGTGTGTGGTGGCAGGTCCCTGTTGAGACCTTGCAGATTGAAAGGCTAGCATTCAAAATATTAACAATGGTTTATGCTCCCCAACATGAAGACAACGAATGACTAGACACAGAAACATTTCTATTGTATCAATATGCTTCACTTTCTAGCCAACAGTTAAGCATTGTGTCGGTTTCCAGTCTTTAGCTATCATAAATTCAGTGCTCACACATCGACTTTTCAAGAAAATGTTAAACTTTTGTTGTTTTAGTCAGCTTTTTCATCACTATGACCAAAAGACCTGACAGGAACAATTAAAAGAAGAAAAGTTTATTTGGGGCTCATGGTTTCAGAGGTCTCAGTCTATAGATAGTGATTCCATGACTGTGGGTCTGAGGTAAGGAAGATGGTCACAGAGGGTGTGGCAGGGGAGAGCATCTCAGGTCATCACACCAGGAAGCAGAGAGAGAGAGAGGCTTCACTCACCAGGGACAAAATATAAACCACAAAGGCACAATCCCCGTGACCTACTTCCTTCAGTCACATCCTACCTGCCTGCAGTTACTGCCCAATTAATTCCTATCATTGGCTTAATGTACTGATAAGGTTAAGATTCTCATAATCCAATCATTTCACCTCTAAACTTTCTTGAATTGCTGCACACGTGAGCTTTTGGGAGACACCTCATAGAACAATAATATTTGTCTTCTAAAGTGGTTTTACCTTTTTACATTCCTACCAGTAGTATATAAGGGAGAGTTCACATCCTCAACATTTGATATAGTCAGACTTTTTAAATTTTAGTCATTTCAGTGAATGAGTAGTAATGCCCCATTGGGTTTTAATAAGATTTCCCCAATGACTTTGAATCTTGAGCATATTTTCATGTATTTATCTATCATCTGGATAATTACCTTAATAAAATATCATTTCAAGTATCTTGTCCATATTCCATTAGTCTGTTTTCTTTTTATTAAGTTCTGAAACATTTTCTATGTTCTAAATACAAGTTCTTTATCAGGTATATGTTTCATTATTTTTTTCTCCAGTTTTATTTACATAACAAAGTAAAGGTTTTTAATTTTGATAATGTTCAATTTATTGATATTTTTCCTTTTATGGATTGTATTTTTTGGTGTTGTTTTTAACTAATATTTTCCAAGACCAAGATCACTAAAGTTTTCTCTTATGTTCCCCTCTAGAAATCCAATAGTTTTAACTTCCGTTTTTAAGTCTATGAACCATTTCAGAGTAATTTTTGTTTTTCTTGTGAAGTCAAGAGTCGAACTTCAGTTTCTTTTAAGTGACTGTTCAATTTTGTCCATGCCATTTGTTATTGATATTCCATAATGTTTGAAAATTTCTAGATCCTTTGTGTTTCTGAACAAATTTGAGAATAGTATTGTCCATTTCTAAAACAATAAAATACTTCCAGTGAATCCAATTATGATTGTATCAAATGGACAGATCAACTTGGGGAAAGTCAGTAAGAATATTAAGTCCTCTGATTTAAATACTATATATTCCTCCTCTTATTTAGGCCTCTTTGAAATTTTCTTAGTAATACTTGGAAGTTTCCCAGGTATAGTCCTTACACATTTTTATTAGTGCATCCTACTTATTTCAATGTTATTTTTAATGTACTTTCAAATTTTCTAATTGATTGTTGACCTGTATATATGTATGTGTGTGTGTGTATGTATGTGTGTGTGTGTATATGTATGTATGTGTGTGTGTGTGTGTGTGTGTGTATATATATATATATATAATTAAATTTGGGATCTTATCATCTACAAATATGGTTAGTCTTATTTCATTTTTTTTAATCTGTATGGCTTTTATTTTTGCTTCTCTTGCCAATTGCACTGCTTAGAACATCTAGTACAATACTGAGCAGAAACGGTGAAAGCAGTTGGGTTTTGTTTCGATTTGTTTTGTTTTTTGCTTTTGTTTCTTTTCTGTTCTTCGAAGGACAGCAATCAGTCTCTCACCAATGTTGGATATTAACTCTAGATTTCTCATAGATGTCCTTTATCAGATTGAGGAAATTCCCTTCTCTACCGGGAGATTTTGTCAGGAATAGATGTTGGATTTTCTCAAAATTTGTTTCTCTACATCTATTGAGAAAAAATCATAGAGTTGTTATCTTGGAATCTGTTAATATGGTGAATTGTGTAGATTGATTTTCAAACTTTAAACCAAGCTCCACACTCCTTGAAAAATCTCACTTGATCACAATATATATTCTTGTAAAATATTATTGGATTCAATTTACTAAAGTTTTTGTAGAATTTTTGTGTTTCTATTCATTTAGGCTATGGATCTGTAGTTTTCTTGTGATTTCTTTGCTTTGGGCATCTTGACATCACAAAAGAAAGAAGAATTTTCTGAAAGAGGTTGTGTAAAGTTGGCATTCTTGCTTTGATACAATTGACATATATATTAACATATGGTGTTAGCATACGGCAGAACGCAATTATCATCACTTTACAGGTCATTAATTCATTTGTTGATGGGCCACAGTTTATATAAGTCATGGAGACAGAATTAGAACATTGGCTATCCAATATCAAAGGCCAATCACAACTATGTCACATACTGATTTCTGTTAGAGTCAAAAGAAAATTGATGTGTTTGATAAATAAGTGGTTTATAACTTAAAATCCCATTTAGGCCTGATTGTCCACAGACTAAAACCATGACAGACAGGAACACCCTTGTTCTAGTCTATGGGGGAAGAGTATAACAGCATGTTAAAATGAGAAGGTTTCAGGGTTTTTTATTGTCATTTTTGTTTTGTTTTGTTTTAACTTGATGAGGCCACAAATGGTCATAGAGGAAAAAGAATTGAGGAGAAGGAAGAAGGGACAGGAAAAGGCAAGAACAGTGGAATTAAGCTGATCAAACTTTCATATGTGCATGCATGACTGTGGCCCACTGGGTCCCAGCATCAGGTGGACACACAGGACACTAATTTTAAAAAAAGTAAACCATAAATGGATTGAAAAGGGGATGTGCTGGGGATTCATTGGAGTGTGCTGTATTTCGTGTTTTTTTGGGGGGGTGGGGGGTTTGATAATGTCAGGGTATATCCTGGTGTTGTATATAACTGGTGTTGTATTTAAATATAATTTTAAATTATATTTTTAAATAATAAATTTTAAAATTTTATTATTTTTTAAATCACTAATCAACAAGAAAAAGGGCCAAGAAATTAAATAAAAGGTACAGAATTTGTGAAAGGGATGATCAGAAACTTTTTATTAGTCTTAACTTGCAAACAATCAAGACTCTTCAGTTGAAGAGGCTGAAATATATGAAGGTTGAAGAATATATGAAGAAATACATGAAGGTTAAAACAATGTGGTCATTTTTTTAATCCAAGCACCTAGACATAGGTCAAGAAAAAAAAAAAAAAGGAGATTTGAAAGACCCTTGGTAGAGCTAGATGTTAGCTCCCTGTTGTGTGAGAAGCAGAGAGACTGGTGTGGGACCCACATGTTAGAAAAGCAAGTGCAAAGATCCACCTTGTGACTTGCCGGTGATGTCAGAACAAGGAAAGGCAGCAGGAAATTGGAGTGGCTTTCCTTCCGGGATTCAGGGTGGCAATGATGCATGACTTGTCTGAGAGTAAACTGATGTTCCAGAAGGTCAGCAGGCTGAAGCATCTTGAACAGTCCACTCCCACGAGGGCAGCCAGCCAGAGTAAAGGGGCCTCAGCAATCAGAGGCAATAGACTATGCCACCCAGTGAAGGCCTGGGGATAAATCACAAGATGTTAGCTGAAGCGCACCTCACCTGTGCCCCACGACTACAACGTCAGACACCCAAAGAACCCACGAGTGTGCCCCCCCCAGGAAATGAATCCTATTTTGAACATCTACCAGATAAAAATTATTAATGCCATATCTATTAGTTTCGTGTCATTTAAGTATTTTGAATTGTTATCCATACCTATGATTGGTCATGGGGGTATAGGTGTAATCTTTGTTAGGTTTGGGTAAGTTTTATGTTAGTTTAGTACAAAGAGTTTTCCCTCGTGGCCCAAGTAAAATACTGCTGCTTCTAGTCTCAGCACCTTAGGTGTGAACTAAAGGGGCTCATAGAATAACCAATACTCCTGGTGAAACATGTTAAGGTCTATAAACAAGTCAGGATGGCACCTGGTATTTTGCCAGAGAAATGTTAGAGTCTGTAAACAAGTCTGCATGGTGCCTGGCAAAATGCCAGAGGGAGTGGTTTGTGAAGTAACAAAAGCGAGCCATTAAGTGTGGAGATTCCTTATTGGTTGACTGCTGTATCTATTTTATGCTAATTAGATAAGCTGTGTAAAATGTATAAATACCACTCCTGTCCTACAATAAACGGCTCCCACTCCTGCTGTATCAACGTACACAAGTTATTCGTCACCCCTTGCTTATTTTGCTGCAGCCGGACTGCGGCAGAAACCACTCTACCCACTCTCACCCACAAACCCCTGCAGCATTCCCACTGACCACAATAAAGAAACTGACATCCCAGTTCTTTCAAAAAAAAGTGTCTGAGAATATGTAATCCACTATCTCCTCTTTCCCCTAAGAAACCAACATCAACCCTCATTCCTGTTCACCTGAGAATGTTGGCTATTGTCAAACATCCCTCCCTAATCAGGCTTTTAATCTCACATGGCTTTGTACATCCACAACCTAAAACCAATAACTACCTCCCAACAATTCACCATATTCTTTCTCTAAAAATCATAAGCATAAGCATAACATATTATATCTTCAGCCTCCTTTCTGAAAATGATTCCTCCCTCTTGCTCAGGAATGCAGACTACCTCCTTAGGATACAGATTTTGTGCAGATCTCTCAAGTGGAGGCGATTTTTCTCTCATACCACACATACCACCACATCTACAGCTAGAATGGGTGTCAGAATCGCTTTTTCTTGTCTCATCCCAAACCCTTTACCTCTACTTCCTAAAACTCTTTTTATGAATATTAGTTTTATTTTTTATCTAGAAATATGTTTTTCATCTTTTAATTTTTGTTCTTTTTAGTTATACATGACAGTAGGGTATAATTTGACTTATTTATACAAACATGGAACACATATTATCCTAATTAGGATCCCAGTCTTGTAGTTGTACATGATGTAGAGACTCACTGTGGTGTATTCATATATGTACGTTGGAAAGTTATGTCAAAATCATTCCACTGTCATTTCTATTTCTGTCCCCCTCCCTTCCTTTCCTTTCCCTTTGTCTAATATATTGAACTTCTATTCTTCTCCTCCCATCCCCCTTGTTGTGTGTTAACATCCACATATCAGAGAGAACATTTGACCTTTGGTTTTTTGGGGATTGGCTTATTTCATTTATCATAATAATCTCTAGAGCCATCCATTTTCCAGCAAATGTCATAAAGTCATTCTTCTTTATGGCTAAGTAATATTCCATTGTGTACATATACCACATTTTCTTTATCCATTCATCCTTTGTAGTACACTTAGGTTGGTTCCACATCTTAGCTATTATGAATTGAGCTGCTATAAACATTGATGTGGCTGCATCACTGTAGTATGCTATTTTTAAGTCCTTTGAGTATGTACCAAGGAGTGATATAACTGGGTCAAATTATGTTTCCATTCTAAGTTTTCTGAGGAATCCCCATACTGCTTTCCATAGTAGTTGCACCAATTTGCAGTCCCACCAGCAATGGATAAGGGTACCCTTCTCCCCACATCCTCATCAACATTTATTGTTACTTGCATTCTTGATTGTTGCCATTCTTACTGGAGTGAGATGGAATCTCAGTGTAGTTTTAATCTGTATTTCTCTAATTGCTGGAGATATTGAACATTATTTCATGTACTTGTTGACCATTCACAAATGGGATGGAATCAAACCAAAAAGCTTCTTCACAGCAAAAGAAGCAATCAAGGCTACAAGAAAGAGCCTACAGAATGGGAGAGAATCTTTGACACCTGCACCTCAGAGATAGCACTAATCTCCAGGATATATTACGAACTCAAAAAACTTCCTAGAACTGTTGATAATTCATAACATGTGCCATGAGAACATGATACCCTTCATTCGCTGAGAAATTTAGCCCCAGCATGTGATTTTCTTTCAACCACTAATCCTGCTACCAATTTGGAGGACTCACTCTACCTGTAGATTTAACACCAAGGTCACTCACTTCTTCCAGTAATAACTATGTCATTTCCAACATCAGGGTTACAATATCCAATTCTCTGATCATTACCTCCTTTCACTACCCTGAACATTAGTGCCTACCCACTTAGGACCATCACTCTTACAGTCTCCAACTCCATCACTCACTCAACATCCAACCCACTGACCTGGCCACCATTTTATAGGCCATATCAATAACTCACGTACCTCCAGCTCCTCCAACTTCTTTCCTTCCATTATACTTACAACACTGGTTAAATCCAGTTCTAAATTCACCCCTGAGTTCTATGTGCTCATTAAACTCTTGTTTGGAGTCTTACATTATGTACTCTGTTCAGGAATTCATGGATGCCATATACCTGGGTACTTTCATTGTTGATGACTTAATCTTCATGACTTAAAACAAGACGGGCATTCTTTTTATTTTGTTCAAAAAATTTTCCACTCCTAATATTTTAAATATTTCTTTACTATCTTCCAGAACCAAAAGTTTATGTGGAAAAGTTCTGAAACCTGAATTATTTTTAGGTAATACTTTTCTTTGAAACCTGAGTAATTATTTAATTGTCCTTGAGGATCAGTAGCGTCACCTTTACATGGATTGGTCTTGATTGCTTTTCCACTTTTAGATGTTGAAACTTACAATTTTTCTATTTTAGAAATTTGTATTGTTATTAGTATTATTAGTATTATTATCTTGGAATATTTTCCTATGTTTCCACTCTATTATATAATAGACCATTGTCTTTCATATCAACTACATTCTTTCTAAATTCTTTCCTGCCTTACCAATCTTATTTGAAATATCTGATTTCTTTTTCTAGCTTCTTGACCACTGGTTCAATTTTCCACAGTATCTACTTCACTATTTGCAGGTGGTTCCAATATGTCTTTTTTATTCAATTCTTTTTCTATCTCTTTCATATTCTTTTCTTGTCATTTCTCTTCATCTCTTATTTATAGCTTTAGGTATCCTATATTCCTTTTGATTTCCTTGAAATTGAAAACACTAGTTGTGAATATTTTTCTTCTGTTTCTTGGGGTACATACTCCTGCAGAGTGCTCTTCATGGGACAGGCATTTCATTTTCTGAACAACCATAGCAATGTCTCACAGTTATCATCCTATTCTCTTTTTCACTCACATTGGATATGGGCAGCTCTTGTCTGTCCACATGTCAACTCCCCTGAAGTCTCTTCCCATTACATGAGAACTAACTACATCTGACCTTCAGAGCCCAGGGAAGAGACTGAATATGGAAATGTTGTATTCACTCTGTTCTTTTAAGGAATGAAAATGTACATGGTGGGCAGTTAGGATGGATGAGATTGGTCTCTTCTAGTTTCCTTATTAATTTTGTAAAGTCTTGTTCCATGTTTTATTCAGTTAAATATTGACTTATTTCCTTAATTCAGACTAAAACATTATTAACTCTTCATTCCACAATATCACCCACTCTCATTAGCCTTTTTCTTCCTCTTATATTTGAATATAACTTTCAAAGGAGGGGATTTTTTTATACCCATCTGTGCCTGATTTGCAAATGCTAAAACAAAACATTGTGAGAGATTAAATTACTAGGTCTAGTTAGAAGTGATTTCAGAAGATGCAAGCTGGAGAACTGGAAGTTGCTGCTCAAGCTCTCTAAACTCCTACATGCTCATAAGCCCAACTTTCTGAAAATGATGTTGATAGTGTCATTCCTTACTATTAATGACTGCCAAGAAGTTTTTGAAACCCCTTTCCTCTTTTCTTCTTATTTGTGCTCCATCCTACTGACAAATAAATAATATCTCCAATATGCCGTGGTTTAAGCATTTCTTCCAAACTAGTAGCTAACTGCTATTCCTAACCCATTTAGGTAAAGAAAAGATGCTGAGCCCAAAGTCCTAACATGCTAACGGATTTCCTTCCAATTTAAACACCAAAAAGATTCTTATCAAATGTAACAAATTTTATGTTTAAACCCAATCCCAAGATATGTCATATGCATATGCACATATTTCAAGATCAAAAAAAGATAACTTCAAAATTTGTAAGACTTCTGGTTCCAAGCATTTCAAATAAGGGATATCCAACCTGTACCTATTCAACTTATTCCTGTTGTTTCCAATAGCTCCATGACCGACTCCAAACAACCTCGCTGACATGCTCTTCCCATGAAAGTATATATATGCAATTTCACTACCACAGTTTATTCACTCTTCCCCTACAGACACACCACTGTGTCTTCAGTGAAGCTGTTTCATTTGACAAGAACATCTGTCCATTTTTCCCTCTCCTGCTTCATTTCTACTTGCTAAGTCCTATTCAGACTTCTGCAAGGTCTAAGTCAAATATACTGCTACAAAATATTATCTGAGATTTCATAAAGAAAGAATTTTTCCCTTTATTATGTATTAGTGTGAGCTAACGATTATTCTCCTTCTATTTATATTATATCTTTATTCTCATCTCATTTGTCTCCTTAATATGCTCTCTATTCCTTCTATAAAGTCCTTGAGTGCAAATTCCAGGAGTCAAAACACATCATTCTTTGGTTATTTTGCATCAAAAAAAATAATCCAAGAGTGAAGCTACCTATTTTTGATTATCATGCTTCAAAACATATAATATATAATTTTGCTCAAGTGAAAAAATGACAAGTCATTTTCACACCCGGCTGCTAATACAACTTCTAAAATATAGAATTATGATATTTACACAAAATATATTTCTGCGTTAATATCTTTAAATGTCATGGAGTTTCCATTCAGAGAAATGTGATTTTACCATTTGTATAGACTTGATCCTCACAGAGAAAGAAAATGCAAATGTCTGCCATTTTCTTTTCATAATATATTAATACTAACACTTCTTTAATTCCTTCAAGTTCCAAAGCATTGTTCTATACATTATCTTACCAACACAGGCAAAAGTCATTGAGAGCTGATCCAATGAAGAATGTAGGTGGCTAGAGAAGCTTTCAAGAAACACTCCAGTCTTCCCATCTGCAAATGACAGAATTGCACAAATGACCTGAGAAAGCCCCTCCAGTTCTGACCTTTCATTATTTTTAAAGGTGTTTGTATAGTTGAGTTCAGAGGCTAATCGAGAATCTCAAAATGTTTGGAAGTGATGGCAGCCATGGAACAAAAATTGCTGTCACCTCCCCGCAGAATAACTTAAAAAAAAAAATAGGTACCACTTTAGGGATGTTTACATTCATGTATGGTTCAATAAAACTGCAGGTTCACTGCTTTACAGAATTACTCCAGGCTGAAGTTTGCTTTTATAAATGAAGTTTTGTTAGAGCACAGCCACGCCCATTCATTCACATATTTTCCTTGAGTAATTTTTTACTATAATGGCAGAAGTGAATAATTGCAAGAGACCTTAAAGACCAGCCAGGACCAAAATATTTACCACCTCACTCACTACAAAAAGTTTGCCAAGCCTTGCTTCAATAAACAAACAAAAAAAAACGTTATTTCCATGAATTATTAAAATGTTAGGTTTTTTCCAAAGAACAAAAAAAAAGTACTTGAAAGTAGAGATAAAGTGATTTAAATTTTCTGAATAACCTTTGGCTCTTTATAAATTATTACTAATAGTAATATCTGAATTAATATTTTTATTTAAATATAATCCAGCTTCTATGAAATGCAATACACAAGTTGTTGTTTCTTATAATTTCGAATGTTCAGAATGTTATGAAAATACAAAACTTCAGTAATCTGGTGAATCCTCCATGGTGTTTTTTTTAATTGATCAGCAGAGGGCGCGCGTGACCCGACATAATTGTACACACAATGGCAGCCTGGAAAAAGTTCAAGTGCTGTTCGCAGGAAACTTAAGGAAGGCATTCTTAGTGAGTGAGTTTTCTATTGTTGTGTTCTAAGTGAAAAGCCTTTGACTAGCACAAAAAGACTGGTCTGTTACCCTTTAAGTGACAGTGATTCTGCTTGAGAAGAAAATTGTCCATCCACTTCATCTCCCTTCATCTCAGCATTGTTTGCAGAGACCTTGAATATTTTCAGCAAGAGACAGACACCATTTGGCTGCAGAAAACAGGGTTGTTTTCCACCAAGACGATACAGCCCATCTTGTGATAGTGGCTACTCTTTCTCCATCCTTCTTCCCTTTGCATTGTTCCCTCCCTCTGTGTACTGATGCCATTAGTATGGAGAGAGCTATTGTCTATTGTGAGGAAATATAAAAGAAGATCATTAGAAGTTCAGATTTCTGTAGCGGCTCTCGGAGTTTTTTGATCAACACAGAGGCTGTCTGAAAAGTGAAACATTTCCAAGGAGAATGTGCTGCTGGGCTAAAGAATGCTGGGCCCTAAAAGGAGCCTGAAAAAAACCCACCTACCAGCAGGCTAGACAAAAGGTGCAGGCTGGGGCCTCTTCTTTGAAAGACCTGATTAATGTGAGGTCCTGTTACCTGCTTTATCACTGTTTTGTTATAAGTGAAAGGTTTCAGCATTCTTAATTTGTCTTGGGGATGGGAAAAGGGAAGGCAAACTTGCCTGACGGGGTCTCAGGGTGAGGTAGATCCATTTGCCCTCCGTGAAAAATAACAGACACAAAAGACACAGGTCATTGTACAAATTCATACTGATTTTTTTTTTTTTTTTTCTTAAAAAGGAGCAGAAAGGCACTCATCGCTCAGCCACTTATCTTGAAGAATAAGGTGTAGGTTCTGGCAGCTGCTGAAAATAAAAGTTATCCATTATGCTAAAGGGAAAAAAAATAGATTCAAAGAATTGAATAGGGGAAGAGAATATTTTAGGAAGGAATGGAGAAAGTAAAGAATGCATGTGGAAAGATAAAAACCAAGTAATGGTTTTACCTCATTATTGCAAATCCTGTTACTTAATAGGTTGTTCTAGAACACATTAGTTTTAAAGCTTAGGAATAATTTTTTTTCATGATATATACAATTTAAAACTTAATTCCAAAATTACATCAACTATAGCATTAGGACACATATAACATGCCCTGAAATTTTAGGTTTTTTTAGATAGGAATCAAAATGTATTTAAACTCTAGTTCCCTGAAATTTAAGACTTAGGAGAAATTTCAGAGATACATGCTCTTGTTAATGTCAGATGTCTTCCATGTATTGTCGGGATGAGAAGGAAATGGCCAGGGTCAAATGCCTGGGCTGGTGATGTAGTTGATGAACACTGTCTAATGAGGACTAATATTTAATAGAACCTGAACTTAAATTCTACAGGAAGTCAATGATATAATTGTATTGTTAATAAAGTAGAAAAATACCCCACAATAAGTCAGTAAGTGAAATGTATAAAAATGGACTGCATCCGATCAAATAGTAGGTAGTAATCATCGTCATGTTATAATTACAATTCAGTTTGATTAAATTTATTTTGTCACTCTTTTTATTTACATTTTGATGTTAGGCCTAATAAATGTTGTCTCAGTCTTTTCCTCCTTATGGCTAAACTTTAACATGAGAGAAAGTAACTATAAAAACATGCACATATACACACATTTATGCATTTGTATATGTAATTTTACTATAAAAGATTAATTATTGGTAAATCCATCAACCTAGTGGATAATTAATAGTTTTTGCTTTCTTTTACAATAGTTAGTACCCAATGAACTAAAGAGTTACGGGATCAGATGATGGGTGCACTAGGCCATGAGCTCACGGATTCTTTCTGTTCTTTATACTTCCCAAACTCAGTGAAGCCCCTTACATAAAAATCTACTTTCAAAAAATGTTTGATAAATGAGTGAAACTAGACAAGACACAACCAAACTTTTAAGTTATATTTCCGTGTTTGACCATCTTAAAAAAGAAGGTATAAAATCCTCATCTCCCAAAAACACATCACAATGTGTCTTGCTTTTCATACCACCTAATAAGTATTTTGCAACCTCTGTGAGTCTACTAGGGAAAGCCTTAATTCAAGCAAGGGGAAAGCCTTGTCCATTTAAATACTGTCTCCTGAAGAACTGATCTCTATAAAATCAAAAAGAAAAGGAAAAGGAAATAAAGGAACAAATACTTGTTCTGGTAAGACTATTTACAGATCAGGCTGGCTGGCCCTGAACAGTGTCGGGAAGCAGGTCCTTGTAGAGTGACCGAGATGTGCTTCTGAATCTTCACTGTGTGAACTTCAGGAAGAAACTTAACTTCTGTAGACTCAGCTTTTTTGTCTGGAAACAATGATAATAATACCTCCTCACAGTTTCTGAGGCTCCTTGGAAACACAAGAGCCCTCCCATCTTCTGTCCATGTGGAATCAGCCACCACGTGAGAAGCACTTACCACTCTGCCAAACTTCCCAGGTTGAAAATGCTAGAAATCATTACATGCTCCATGCTGCGCTGAGCTCACAATGCTGGCTCTCAGTGCAATAGTTGACTCCTTTCAGATTTCCTCAGGAGCCCCCAAGACTGCACCAGTTTGATTTCTATGTAGTTAATTAACCAGCACTTACAGTTGGTGGACACTGTTCAAAGCCCTATAATAACAATCCTATGAGCTTAATGTAACCCCCTGAAATACAGCTCTGTGCTTTTATTCTACTAAATAATCTCTTCTTCATGATTAAATAATTCAGCTTTCATTCTTAAATAAAACGCTGAGCAATGACAGTAGTTGTTAACCATGGGGACAGGCCTTAAGTGTGCCGCAGAAAATCTGGTGGGGACTATTCAAGAAAATTATTTGGAATGTTATCTTAAGAGAAAAGATAAGAAATATCTTCTACCTGAGCTCAGCCCTGTGACTGTCAGAGGAAGTTTCCTGTCAACAAGGCCAGATCCAGAAAATTCCAGATGTCTTTCTGCAAAACTAAGTACCATTTTGCATCCCTTTCATTCTTACTGAAGCTTTGAAGTACGTCGCAATAGAACAAGATCTAGCAAATTACCTGAGAGCTGAAACATCTTTGACATAAGTCTTGAGAACAGAGCAACATATGATTTTTTTTTCCTCTGTCAGAACACTGGCTGTGTTTCATCTCGGAACCCTGATTGACAGAAATGGTGATGGACTGATGGGACAGCAAGGCTCGCTCCCCTGATGCTGAAGAGAGACCAAAAAAGGTGAGGCTGCTGCTTTCCAGAGACCTGATGCTAGATTTGCATACATATTTTTAGCTACTTGGTTACACTGGAAATGCTCTGTTAGAATATTGCATTAGAATAATGCAGTAGTGGTGTTACCAGGCTTGATTATTCAGGTTGTCTTGATTAGAAGACTGGCTCTACCGCTAATTAGCTGTGTAAACCTGGAGAAGGGGTTTAACTCTGTTTACCTCAGTTTCTTTAGCTGTACAATAATTATAACAGAGCCTATCATAAAAGCATGTTGTAAAGATTAAATGGATTAATGCTATCTAAATATTCAAGGAATAATAACTACCCATACTGCTATCCTCCCAGAATAGTCATAGTAATTGAACTAAATTTCTCTCTTTTTTTTTTTTAAGAGAAATACTATTTCCCAAACTGTGTTTTGAAAGCCAGTGGTCCCTGAATCTGGCTTTGTTAATTTCAAAAAACAATTGCATTTGCCTTGGGAATTCATAATGCACTGAAACGTACTAAGGGCTTTGACAGACCTGTAAGCAAGGAGACTGTTTAATTTTATTTAGCATTATGAACATCCAGGATCTGAGTGATCCTAAATCCAAAAACAGCTGTCTTTATCAAAGAAAGGTAAAGGGAGACATGAGACACAGAAGAGAAAAAGACAATGTGACCCCAGAGGCGGAAAGAGGTGAGATGTGGCCACAGGCCAAGGAACCCTGGCAGCCACCAGATGCTGAAGAGGCAAGAACTGAACTCCCCCTAGAAGGAACCCAGTCCTGCTGACAATGAGGTTTCTGGCTTCTAGCTTCAAGGACTGAGAAAGAATAAATGTCTCTAGTTTAAATATCCAATGAGTTTGTAGTAATTTGCAATGACAATCCTAAGAAATTAATACACTTGATTGACCTTTTACAAACTGGTTTTACTAAAAGCTCCCCTTAATCTGCCATTGTCAGTACTGTGAAGGTGACATGCAATAATGCACATAAACATGCTTCCACAGCTCAAAGCCTTTGTATAGCTATGACTTTATCTTATCATCATTGTGCACAATCCATGAACTGTCATTCCTCCAACAATTCCAATTTTTGGTTGCTTGGCAACTTCTCTGCTTTACCTTATTCCTTTGTTTTATTCTTCTTTGTTTTATGAGCACTAGACTCAAGATCCTCATCTCCATTCAATACACCATATGGCAAGTACCCAATTCCCCAGGAAACCTTTGGCCATACTTTTTATTCACTTCCAGCCATGGAGAAGATATATTCACAGAATTGATCTGAAAATAACTGTTCTGAGAGATGCTTAGCATTCGATTTTAATTTAAATAAAAGATGCACTGGACACACTTTAATAAAATCTGCATCTTTAGTTTCCTCAATAAGTTGCGTTTTCCTCAAACTTCTTCCTGAAAACCACACAAATTCAAACCACAAGAATTATGGCTTTTCAAACTAGACAAATGCAACTAGAGATGCGGCTGACCATAAAGGAAGGGACACGAGAGCCCTCCCCTTAGATTCACTTCCTTCACTAGCTCAAGAAAAGAAGCTCCGAGATGCTACATCTGTCAAGAAGAGCATTGAAAGAACCAACGTTGATACTCTCACTTTCTGTTTTTTGAAACTGTGTCCTTTTTCTATTCATTTCAGCAATTGACTTTACCTACTCCCCGCAGTGATCACATTTCTCTTTCTTTTTAAAGTAAGGATCTTCATTTGATAGAATCTAGACTTGACTGAATATTTAACTCAGAGTAGCAAGCACTGAGAGTTTCCAAGGGGTCTTTTATTGTGGCATTCAAATTTAAATTGATTTCTAGAAGCAGATTCTTTATCTCTCAAAACATATTAAAGGTTATTGGAAATTCAATACATTCATAGAAAACTTTGCTAAAGCCAAGGGGATTTTCATTCCAACTTATCTTACTTCTAACACACTCTCATTTCACAGTCCCCACTACCATCTGGAAATTCTACACGGTTTTTCTCCAAATCTTTAAGTTCTTTAAATAAGTGTGCTGGGAGAATAGGGTTTGGGCTCTGATGTAATTTATGGTTTGCTCTACACACCTCAATTGAGTACACACATCTCCCTAAAACTACATGATTTACATATGCAGCATTCTTCCAAATCTAGGGTTTACAAAGGCATATCTGATGCTGTACATTGGACTGAAACATCATACAGTCTTGTAAATCATGACAGGTGAAGGATGTGGGAAATATTCTCAATGATACAAGCCCATTCCCATAAGTTTGACAGAATTCCCACAAGAAGCCCCATTAGAAATCTGCATTTTGTCTTATACAATGGATTCTACAATTTTTAAACACCAAGTATGTCTCAAAAGTACATTTCTAGGAGATTCTAATATGTTAGTGAATTAAAGTAAAAAAAAAATCTCGGCCTTCAAAGAAATTACATTCAGGTGACTAATAGTAGTTAACTCTTGCTATGGGTCAGCACTGGTTTTTAAATTTTATTTTATTTCTTGAGATGGAGACTCCCTAAGTTGCCAAGGTTGTCTTGAACTTGCCATCCTCCTGCCTCAGTCTCCCAGTCACTGGGACTGCAGGTGTATGCCACTGTACCTGGCCAACCACTGGTTTTAAATCTTACATATATTAGCCAAATGAATACAGATAAGAACCTTATGAGATTGATATCACCATTTAAGAGAAAAAAAATGAGGTGTAGGGTTAAGTGACTTACTCAGAGTCACAAGAGCAAAGTCCATCTTGGCTTTAACCCTCAAAGGAAAACTAAAATGCAAAAATTTGTGAAAAACTATGACAGCTGTCCAGGATGTGGTTCAGCACTCAACAGACTCTGGCAAATAAATTTACCCCCAGTGAATGGTTAGGGGACTTTTGTTACACAGCATCTTTTGCCTCCAACAAAACTAAAATTATGAATGTGGCTACGGTTTTGTATCTTTCAGATTTAAAATTATAAACTCATTAGGAAAATTCATATTCCAATATGACAAGAAAAGTGCAATTAATTGTAGCTTATTATTGATTTATTAATTGTAGTTTTATTAGTGATTTATTACTGTTTTTGGTAATAAATCATTTTGGCACTTACCCCAGTTCATTACCACACATATATTATTCATTACTGGCTCTCTTCAGCAATTACCCTGTAATGCAATGTGTGTCTTCCATAATAGCAAGAACTTAGCACAATAATAGAGTGTCTTGCATATCAAAAAAATGTGCAAGTTTAACATTTGCCTTGAGGTTTTTCTTCCAAGAACAACTACTATATGTATACCTTTAGATGGAAATACATAGGTGTAAATTTGCAATGAGACTTATGTCAGGCAAAAAAAAAAAAGAATAAGAGAAAATAGAAAAAATTGCCAAGACTATTAAATGGAGAAAGAATAGTCTTTCAACAAATTGTTCAGGGGAAATTAGATATCTGCCTACAGAAAGATGAATTTGAACTCTTACTTCACACCGTACACAAAAAGTAAACTTGAAATATATGGTAGACCTAAATTAAAGAATTAAAACCATAAAACTCTCAGAAGAAAACATAGGAGTTAAATGTCCCTATCTTGGATTATATAAACATTTTACAACAACAAACAAAAAGTAATAAACAAAATGAATAAATAGGCATCATCAAAATTAAAAATCTTTGCATTTCAAAGTACCCCCTCTCTGAAGTACAAGGATAAGCTACAGACTAGGAAAAAAGTGTTTTAAAATCATATCTCCAATAAAAGACTTGTATCTAAAATATATAAAGAATTTTTCAACCCAATAATTAGAGTGGTAACTGCATTAAAAAATGACAAAATCATAGAATTTGGAGGGAAATGGATGGCATTAGAGCAGATTATGCTAAGTGAAGCTAGCCAATCCCTTAAAAACAAATGCCAAATGTCTTCTTTGATATAAGGAGAGTAACTAAGAACAGAATAGGGACGAAGAACATGAGAAGAAGATTAACATTAAACAGAGATGAGAGGTGGGAGGGAAAGGGAGAGAGAAGGGAAATTGCATGTAAATGGAAGGAGACCCTCAGGGGTATACAAAATTACATACAAGAGGAAGTGAGGGGAAAGGGGGAAAAATATAAGGGGGAGAAATGAATTACAGTAGAGGGGGTAGAGAGAGAAGAGGGGAGGGGAGGGGGGGGATAGTAGAGGATAGGAAAGGCAGCAGAATACAACAGACACTAGTATGGCAATATGTAAATCAATAGATGTGCAACTGATGTGATTCTGCAATCTGTATATGGGGTAAAAATGGGAGTTCATATCCCACTTGAATCAAAGTGTGAAATGTGATATAGCAAGAACTATGTAATGTTTTGAACAACCAACAATAAAAATTTAAAAAAAAAGAAGTTTAAAAAAATAATAATTAGAGTGGTAAACAACTCAATTAAACAGTAGGCAATAGATTTGAATCCATATTTCACGAAAGGAGACACTGGCATGGCTAATAAGTACATGAAAACATGCTCAGCATTATAATTAATCAGGGAGATGCAAATTAAAGCTTCAATGAGACCCCATATTATATCCAGTAGGATAGCGATAAGCCAAAAGTCAGACAATGCCAAATATTAACGAGGTTAGGGAGAAATTGGAAGGAATATTTCAATTATACTGGTGGGAGTATAAGATGGTGCAGTTACATAGAATATTTTCATCTATTTTGGTCAGCCTGATGAATTGCTATTCTCTATTCTTTAGATTGGAATCAAGATACCCTTCTACTTACAATGTCAGCAAATAAAAGACAAATATCCCACGTTTCCCTACTCTATGGCCCATGAAAAATAACACCAATCTATCATGGAACTCTTCTCCCATCCAGCCTACAAAAAACTTCACAATTTTTCTCAACAAAGAATGCTATTCAAACATTTCTATATGTCATCTCCTATTATTTAGACTACTACAATCCCCTTCTTTTATAATATTACCATACCTGATCTTACATAGATTACATGTTAATCTTATCTGTGAGATTTAAAAAGTTTGGGGAGGAAAAACATGTGTTGCTTATGTCTTAAAACTAGACCATTAAAAACTACCATAGAACAGATCTGGCTACAAATCTTGCTCTATACAAAAAAAAAAAAAATCATATACTGTACTTCAATATAAATTTAACTTATTTCTTAGTCAAATGTTAGTTTATATCTCAGTCAAATATAAGTCCCATGAAAGTTTATTAAAATATATGAAAGTAAATTCTAAGATCCATTTAATAACTCTGTAAGAATTCTTAGAATAAATTTTATTATCCTACAAGTACAAACTCAGAAAATATTGTATAATAATCTAATTTTAAGATCACCCAAAAAAGGTAAAGAATAGATAGAGCCTTCAAAAATCTTGATAATAAATCTTCCTTCTTCTTACGTTTTCATACAATAAAATTTTATAGAGTAAATAATATTTATTTTTCTTTTATTAGGTTGGTTCAATCATGCCAGCCTTCACTTGAACATCGCTACATTTGGCAAGCTATTTTGAACCACTGCTATTATGGTGAAGGAAAACGTAGAGCTGCAATATTAATCCTCCCTTTAATTCTAGCTTATGACCTCTTGTGTTGAGGTTATAATTATCACTGAATCTCATACGGATACCTCTCAGGAAAATATTTCTTTAATTTCATCCTCAACCTAAATAGAATGTATGGCTTTGAAGTCACCTGCTGGGTTCTTTGTTTTCAACTGCCTTACTTAAATCTTACACTATATCCTCCACAGCTAAGTACAAAATCATGTAAGGCATACCAAATTTCCTGGAGCTATTTTAAATGGGGCTGTATTCAACAATATTGTTAGTCACATTGACCTAATGCAATATAATACACTGTCAAAGTAACAGAAAGTGAGATAAAAGCCTTCATGAAGGATCAAATAACTATTACCTTACCCACTGGGAGTGTTCTTTTAAGATGCACTTAGTACACCTCAATCTGTAACATCAACCCTGAATCATTTTTTTTTAAGTGATTTGTCTCTATTCAAACGTTACCTGTGGCACCTGTTGCCCACAGAAAGCATAAACATGGGGTAACAAATAAATCTGAGATCTGGCTTGTTGTGCCCAAATCACATCTTTTCAGGGCACTCTAAGCCATGGGTTGCCACCTTTGTAAAATATTGGCTTTTGGTGCCCTGCCTCCCTCTGGGTTGTTAATATCAGCATGACAAAATACGCAATTAGGTTCCTCTATCTTAGCATAGTTCTTTTGACAAGAAGCAGTGCTGTGAAGCCCTATGTTAACATGAACAGATGATAAAGAAGGTCAAATAGCCCATCCAGCTGCCAACGTGAGGGTTCTGTGAAACATGGAAAATCTAAAAGCCACCTCTTAAGCCGAAGCCCCAGGGAGAGAGAGGAGTTTGCTTTTCTAACTCCCTATGTGTTCTCCTCTTTCTGGGCTTGCTATGAGCACTTTCTCTCTATACAGCTTGGCAGCTCATTAAAGCGAGAAATGCTTTAGTGGGGAAAGCAATAAAGTTGAATAATTGATACCTTGAGTCTTTCTTAAAGCCATTTGAAAGATGACCATGGTAAGATAGATTTACTTCTGATAAGTGATCTTCCTTAAAGAGGAAGGCACAAGTGGCTTCAAGAGTAGCAAGTGCCTCCCTTACCAGGCTCAGCTAGTCCTTCACAAACAACCCAGTGAGGCTGGCATGGCTCTGCTGTTAGCTACCATTGTCCATGAACTCAAGAAACTGTTTCTCTTATAATCCAAGATCATTATCTAGACCCTCAAAAGGAAGTATGACTCACACTGGGCACAGAGGAGCAAAAACAAGAAGATTATAAAGTTTGAAAAGACAGAGTCCCACCTTAATATCATTTGGAATCTAACAGATGAAATGGAAAATAAACAATTCTCACCACAGCAACTTGCATGGATGTGCACAGCATGGAGAGGTCACTCCAGGTCCATCTTATTTGATAAATGGAAGCTCTGATTCTGGCTAATTGTATGATCTTTGTTAAATTTTCTAATCTCTACTTGCTACCTTTTGATGTCATTGTGAGGATTAAGTGAGAGAATATAAAAAAAAAAAAGTAAAAGCCAAAGGTTTTTGTGCAGATATATGTTAGCTTTTAAAATTCTAAAGGAAAGGGAGGCTGGGTATGGTGGTATGCATGTGTAGTCCCAGCTGTTTGGGAGGCTGAGACAGGAGGATCACTTTAGTTCACGAATTCTAAACCAGCCTCGGCAAAATAGCAAGACCTGTTTCAGAAAATTTCTGGTAGAACAAATGACACAAAACACAAAATTATACAGACAGTTATATATCTCTATATAATTAGAAATTGATATAATGGAAGTGCACAGACCTTTAGAGTAAATAGAAGCAATATAATTCTCCAGGAAACCTTCAAAAAATAAATATGGTTTTACTGGAGAAAAATGAATAAGGTTTCCTAGTAGTCCAAAGATTTCATTTATATGAAATTCAATTTTTATTTGTTTTAATTAGTTACACATGACAGTACAATGATCATGACATATCATACATTTGAATCTAATGGGGTATAATCACTCCTTTTTCTGAGTGTACAAGTTGCTGAATCACATTGATCGTACAGTCACGTATATACATACAGCAATAGTAGTGTCTATTTTATTCTGCTGTCCTTAAAAAGACAAAATTTCTCTCTTTTCTAGAGCAGTTAAATAGTTGCACTGAGCCAGAGTATAGAAGTGGGGATCAACTTCAAGATTACCACAATAAAATATTTTAGGATAGCAGAATTATGCTGTATCTTTATTATAGGTCTGGCCATGTAACCATAGACAATTACCAGGATCTATTAAGTCACATTCCTAAAAATAGATGGAAATTTTTGCATTCATTATCTTAATTAAAAATAATATTTTAAAAAATGTTTATTGAATGATTAATTTTCCCAGACTTGGGTCTTAGCACAAAAGTGAATAAAATATACAGCCATATTCCCCTTTCAAGGAGGTCACAATGTAGCCAGCCGCATAGAAGTAAAAACATGGCAATGACAGGACTGCGTCCCCATTCCTGTCATTGGTGACAGGAACATGTCTTAAGGATTTAAATGGATAAGGAACAAGAGAGACACAAGGTTGCATGTGAGAACCCAAACTAGAGGACTGGAGTAATTCTAATAAGGGAAATGAGTATCCGTGGTAATAGACTATATTCCTAGGTTTATCCACAGAGAGTAGCACTACAACACAAGCTCATGCCTGGTCATCCAGGGACGGTGATAGCACATTGAGCTGAATGTGTTGAGTATAAGGTGGAATGGAGAAAATTCAGATAGGCTTACCTTAGAATTAGCAGGAATATGAACTTCTAGATAATTGCTGCTCTCAGTAAAGGCTGCTGATCTGAAAATAATCTCTAAACCAGCATATCTCAATTTTTACTTCGTATTAAAATAAGCAGTACTTTTAAACATGAATGCCTTGGTCCCACCCCTCAGTTTCTGGACCTAATTGGTCAAAGATGGATCCTGGTTGTCAGTAATTTTTGAAAGCTCTCCAGAAGATTCTAATGTATAGCCACAGGGGGAAAACAATGCTCTGTGCCCCCCACCTCTATACCACCCACTGTGCCACCTCTTTAGTCAAGGCATCTGGATCTGTAGGAGTCAGAACTTGTAGGAGTCAGGACTCTAGCTTAGGACATGTCATCAGATAGATGTTATTGGCTATCTCCCTTTGTAGATTCAACATCTCAAATTAAAAATGCTTCCATCCTCCAATTACCATATTAACTGTGGCTAGCCAAGATAAATTAGACATATCACCTCCCTGGCTTATCAGTCTCTGCATCTGATCTCTTCACTAGTGAACATCTTTGATAGAGCAAATTTCCCTTTCACATGGGGAGAGAAACTGACAGGAAAAAGACAACAGCTGTTTAAACAATGTATGAAAACCAATATCCAATCAGTTGTAAGGTAATAACTATAACCATCCGTCTTTCCCAGCTCCCTTATATACAATGATGATGAGCACAATAGCAATCATGGTTGGATTTCCAGTCACATAGGTTTACACTGCTCATTCTGCCTGGGGTGCCTTCCCACACACTTCCAGTTTCCACTCTTGCATTGAATGTCTGGTCAGCACCCTCACTGCAGCCCAGCTGATCATCTCTCAAACTTATACACAGTGTCTCACACATTAGCACTCAATATATGGATGGTGGTATTTTATTATAATATTTTAAATACTATCAACTTGTATGATCCTATAAGAAAAGACAATGTCCTAATAATTTCTCTGTATTCACTTTCACTTAGTTTGTGCTGAATAAATTGGTTTTGAGTTCACAACATGAAAATAAAATTAAATAAAAACATAAATTCTTTTTCACTTCAGGGGGCTGGGGTTGTGGCTCAGTGGTAGAATGCTCATCTAACATGTGTGAGGCACTGAGTTCAATCCTCAATGCCACATAAAAAAATAAATAAATAAAATAAAGATATTGTGTCCATCTACAACTAAAAAATTTTTTTTTAATTTTTTTCACTTAAGTTTTAAAAGTGGTAAGTGTCAGGAAACACATGGCCAGTCAACTTGATTTCATCAAGACCAAAGAGGTTTAAGTGCCTACCAGACTGAAATTTTTACACAGCCTTACAGTTTCTATAATTAGAAAACTTGTTTTGCTATTAGACATTGGGATGATACTCCATGAGTCGTTTTCCCATCTCTGGAGAATCTGAGCTTTCAGAACAAAGGGTACTAATTAAAGATGACTAAGAACAAAAAAATGCCTGGTAAGCTAGAGATGGCATTTGTTCCACAGAGAAATCTTCCCCATTGCTGTTTGCTTATATGCCAGGCTGAGGAAACTTGGAAGCTTTCCCTTGCCCTCACTGGAAAAGACTTGTTTATATTGATAGTCAAGCACTGCTTTCTCCCTCTCTCCTTCCCCTCCCCACTCGGTGGAAAAGATAGGGTATTACACCAGCCCATCAATTGAGCTCTGAGCCTCTACTCTCAGGGCTCCTCTCCTGAGGTGCCGTATTGCTGCAGGGGCAGAATAATATCAAGTCTTACTGTTTTCCTCCATAGAGATTGGAGCTCTAAGATACCCTAAGAGTAATATATGGCCTGCTCCTTTTTCAGAGACTTATTTCCTGCCAGAATATGAATATATGCACATATACGATATGTATCCATATATTAGGAACTATATTAAAGTTATCTTATAAATAAACCAAAATAAAACTAAAACTAAGATACTTTATTAAAGATGTTGTAAATTTTCAGACAGATTTCATTGATACTTCATTCTCCTAAAAACCTCTTTCATCATTTCCCCACCACAATGACATAGCAAGAGTACAATTTCACAGAGCTAGTCTTGCACTTATTTAAACCAACCATTAGATTCTTTTATGTTTTGTTGGTTGGTTAGAAATGTTGGCCTTAAATAATCAGCACAAAGGATTTCAAAGATTGGTTCAGAAATAGGTAAATAACCCATGTAAGGCCTATGATACATAAAGAAAATTTTGCTGGACAATTTTGAAAAATCACTGTTTTAGTCAGCTTTTTCACTTTTGTGACTAAAGGACCCAACCAAAACAACTGTAGAGGAGGAATATTTGGGGGCTCATGGTTTCACAGGTCTCAGTCCATAGAAAGTAGGGTCCATTCCTCAGGGTTTGAGGTGAGGCAGGATATCATGGGAGAAGAGCATGGCACAAGGAAGCAACTCACATGATGATCAGAAAGCAGAAAGAGAGAAATCTCCACTTGCCAGATACATATATACCCCAGATAAATATAAACCCCAGAGCCATGCCCTCAATGTCCCACCTGCCTTCAATTACCACTCAATTAATCCCACCAGGTGATTAATTTACTGATTGGGTTAAGGCTTTCGCAACCCAGTCATTTCTTCTCTGAACCTTCTTGAATTGTTTCACATGTGAGGTTTTGGGGGCCACCTCAGCTACCTCTTAAGATAGCCATAGAAAGATCCACAGTCTCATCTATTGAGTCAGTACTAGGAGGCATTTAGATGAATGGCAGTTCTACAACTTTAAGGGAAAGCAGCCTTACAACGCAATGGAAACTATGGAGGGGAATTCGAGGATCAGCCAACTGCAAAGCCTGCCCTGATTCTGAACTTCCTATTTAGTGAGTCAATTATTTTCATTAAGGTGTTAATTCGCTTGATTTAAGTTTTGTGGTGCATACAACTGATTCATTTTAATTGAAAGGTCCTTGATATAGTGTCTGTGTACAATTAATTCTGAAAGTCTCTTTTGCTAAAGCAGTTTGTATGCAATGCAGATTGTCTTCCTGGGTTAATCTTATCTAAGAAGAAAATAATTATACGAAATAAATGAAGACATATAATTGAAAAGGAAAAGTGATTACAAAGCAAAAATGAAAATAATTTTAATAAACAAATGGGCAAGTCAATAAATAAAACTTAAAGATTCATTAATGGCTACCCAGCAAAAACCTATCAAAGGAAATTAATTAGTCTTTTCTCCTTTGAGGGAAAAAGAAAAGTGATCTTTTCCTAGTAGAAATTTGTTATGACACTTTCACACATTTGGATTCCAAGTATTGTTTCTATCTAATTCAATATCCTTTACAAATAAAAGAAGGAAAAGTTTAAGTCGATGGAAAATTATTTTATAAATAGATTTCAGGGTAGGTCCCAGACAACTGGTGTGAGAAGATAAAAGAACTCTGATGTTGAAGCGGCCTTTGATGGCAAATAGGCCAAAATCAAGTAGCTCTAAAAGTATTAATTTCAGGATGAATAAGAGAGCACAATTCTTATTAAGTCAATAAGAAAAAAGTTATATAGTTGTGACCTGTCACTGGAGAAGAAATTTTTGTTATTGTTTCTATCGTGTTTATTTTATAGGAAATTTTACTCTGTGCTGCATAAACATGGAGAAGGTACAAAAAAATTAGAGTGTATCAAGAGAAAGATTTGAGGGTGCCGCAGTCTGGCTGGGCACAAAATAACCGAGCCACCACAAAAACTTGTAGATTCCAACGGCAACTCTTTATTCCCGAACTCTCACCAACACTCTACATGCACGTTCTGGGAAATCCACTCCCTCCACCGGGCTCTGCGTACCAATTCTCTCAGAACCCCGCAAGAACTCAACGGGAACTCAAGGAGCAGGCGCCTGAGGCAGCAGGATATGCCCTAATCCCAGCAGGATCCGCCCTAAACCTGGAGCCGCCCTATTCCAGCAGGATCCACCCTAAACCTGGAGCCACCCTAATCCCTGAGCAGGGTCACGTTTCAACCCAAAAATGCCATGCATCATTCCTACATGGCTCTCAGCTTGAGGGTGATGGAAATCCAGAAATCATGTCCTACAAAGAACAAAGGGTGAATCAAAGGCATGGACAGTTTCATCAGCTATTGACACACTCTCAGGAGAGGATTTAGTAGTCTCTAAACAATGCATTTCTTGTTCCTTCCCAACAGTGTGATTCTCAGCTTTTTAGTTTACATTAACTTAAGATTTTGTTTAAAATATAGACAACCAAGATTAGTATCAGAGATTCTGGTTGAGCAGGTCTGATTCAGAGTCTATGAATACTCATTTCTAACAAATACTCAAATAAAAACCCAATTACCTCTGGTGCATGTTCCTTTGATAAAAAACTATTCTACAATACATTCTTTCTAGAAAGCAGGGTATGGGTTCAGTAGAACCTCTTACTGATATGTAAAAATCATCAAGGTTGAGAACTGATAAAACAGAAAAAAATATATATAATAAATCCCTTTCAATATTTAAACTATTCTGTAGGGAATAAAAGAATAAGTATTTTTGTGTTTTTTTGAAATAAAAATAGTTCAAGAAGGTATATAGCTCTTCAATATAAAACTATGCCAATACTAGTAGTATTGACCACATTGAATGGCTTGAGTCTAGAGCTGCATTTCTCAACATGGAGTTCTCACAGTTCAAGTACTTCAGAGCACAGATTATAGAATATTTCCATCATTGTAGAATGTTTCTTTGGGAAGAACTAGCTTAAACTAGGATAATCCATGAGATTATCTAATTTATACAAACATGACATTAAAAATGTTGATTGATTTTTTAAAGGTAATATAAGGAAGGAAGGCAATAAAAATACAAATATAGATTGAAAGAACTATCACACAAATAGATTATTAGACAAGTTATGCTGATAGGACTCTAAATAATCTGAACATATTCTTGACTTTAAGACATTTTAATAAGTTTCTAATAAATGGTGCAACACTACAAATGAATTCCAAGTAATTATCAATATAACACATTACAAAACACCTCAGAACTTAGTAAGTTAAAGCAACATTGATTAACTTTTCTTTATGGTTCTGTTTGCTGGCAGTTCTGCTGGTTTCACCTGAGCTCATTTATATGGAGTCTCATTCAGGGGAAGGTAAGTTGAGTCCCTGGGCCTTTCTTTCTGTTTTTTTATCCTCAAGGACTGGACCAAGGTTCCTCACTGGATGGCAGCAGAACTCCAAAAGGGACCACCCCAATTCATAATTTCCATTAAACCTTCGTTTATAGAACATGTTGATGTCCCATTGGACAGAGCAAGTCATGTGGCAAAGTCATAGCTGCTATGGGAGAGATTCCATAGGTTATGTATAAGGGAAGACATAACCATTGTAAGTCTTTATGTGAGTAATCTACTACATACAACAACAACAAAAAGTGTGATCTCAACAAAAGAAAAAGGTACATTGCTCGAGATAAAAGAAATTATGAAAATTATAAAGAAATGTGAAGTTCCAAAAAGTTTAGAAAAGGAAAGAGAAAGAAAGGAGGAAGGGGGGAATAAGACAGATAATGATAAAGGCTTCTTCCTTGGCAAAACTTTAGTCAGGCACCTCTGAGCCCTGTTTTCAGTAAGGCCTCAACCTTAGCCTGCCTTTATCCTGCTAAGATCCTTCAGCAAGAATTCTTCCACCCTTAATATTGGATCAAATTCCTCATTCCTCACCCTGGACATCTAAGTCCTTGGCCTGACTTTAGCAAGAATCCTATTGTGCCAGGTTAGCAAGAATCGCCCTGCTCTTGATGTCAGTTCACTGCTTTTTAACTATAAATCCCTACTCATCCTTGTTTTCAGAATGGAATTTAGTTTTTCCCCTATCATATTAGCCCTTTACCATGTTAACAAGTGTCAGAATAATTTTACTTTTGCAATAACACATTCTGTTCAATTGTTCTCCTAACTTCCATTAAAAGGATACAAAGATAAATTGCTTTTATTTTTAAAATCTAGACAGTATGCAATGGGAAAAGTGTCCCTATTTATTTTATATATGTGTACAGATATAGATAGATAGATAGAAATAGATATAATAGATATGTACATATATGTATGTACATTGACATAGATTTGTATGTGTATATTTGTATAAATATGTATTTGTGTGTATATATTTTTGTAAAATCTTAAATTGGATGAAGATCCTGATAGACATCAATATGGTAATACTGATGGACATAGAAGAAAGTCTACATAAATTGAGAAACTAATTTGAGAAGACTAAACTCATCATAATCTCAGTGATAAATGCCAATTTTTCATAATACAGAATATCAATGGAGCTTGTACTAAAGAATATGTACATTTAAAATGCTTTTTATAAGAACAGAAATAAGTAGAGAAGTTAACCAAAATTTAAGCATTCTAAAAATAAGAATGTCTAAAACAATAAATAAAGTCAAAAGAACTAAAGGAACAATAAAATCAAAACAACAGAAGAAAATGATTGCCTGAGACAAAAAACACCAATGATGAAAAAAATTATTCAATCTGTCACGCAATAATTACTTTTGAGTTTGAGCTATGTATTAGTATACTCCTGTATAAACAGGAGTGAGTGAATTCTTTCTTTTATTGAACTTAATATATTACTTCCCATTTGAGAAAAATACTTGGTTTAGAAAAGCAATTTGTTTCGAAAATCACTTGACAGGTCAGGCATGGTGGTGCATGCCTGTAATCCCAATGACTGGGGAGGCCAAGGAAGGAGGATCACAAGTTCAACGCCAGCCTTAATAACTTAGGGAGACCCTGTCTCAAAATATAAAAAGAACTGGGGATGTGGCTCAGTAACAAAGCATCCTTGGGTTCAACACCCAGTACCAAAAAAAGATAGTCACTAGACCTATATTACCAAAATAAAGCATGGAATAAAAGACCATTAGTCCTAAATGTAGGCACTCAATAATATTTGAATAAATAAATGCTTATTAAGAATCACACTAGGTATTTAATAATATTAAGAAGTTATTAATTTTTGATGTGTTTAAATGAATGTCATTATTTAAGAAAAATCAAGTCTTTAAGAAATATGTGAAAATGATAAGCTATATAGAATGTATTTTAAAACTATCCAGTTGAGAAGAAACAAAGGAGCAGCTAGAAAATGGATGAAAAGGAATGGAAAAGAGCTGATTGTTGTTGAAGTCAAGTTGGGAGTGTTTGGGATTTATTGTGCCACAACTCTATTTCCTCTAATTAAAAAATGTTTTTAAGGTATAGCTATAGCACATTAATTAACGAATTTGCACGTCTTAAACTATCAGTTACCAGGAAAAATACAAACCAAAATATAAAGACTCAATATGAATCAATATAGAAAAAAAGTTTAATAAAACAATTCCCAAGACAATATCACCCATCAGAAGATAAAATATATATTTATCTACCACAGATTTAATTTCTGATTGAATACATTTTCTTATCCAAAAGGACTACCTCCTTTTCCCATAGGCTCTTGAAAAGTATATCAAGGTAAGAAAAATTCAAAGTGCCATGGTCAAGACAGGCCACCCTGAGAAGGTGCCATGTGATCATAAGTAAAAGAGTGGCCTATATCTTAATCAACAGGAGCATTTGAATTATTAATACTGCTACCACATTAGGAAATGGGTTAGTATAATCCAGACAGAATGAAGGTTCTGAGAGTATCCTTTCAAATATCTAACTTCTAGTCAATGCCATGACTCAATTTTATTTACTGAGTGTGTTTCCTGCTGTTCCTGGTAATGAAAACTTTTTTGGTAGCTCCATCACGCAATTATTCAGACTCAAATATTTGTAGTCAACTTCAAATTCTCTGTCTTTCTAGTCCAAGCCCAGTTTCCAAGTCCTTTAAATTCCACCCCCAAAATGTCTTTAACAGCAATCTCTTTCTTTATGTCACTATCAGAAACTTAGTTCAGTTCTCTTTAATATTTGTAGTGCTTCATTTCTCCTCATTTTGATTACACACTTCCCTGAACAACTCATCCTAAAGCACAAATTAAGTCATATTATTCTTGGACCCAAGTTCAGATATAGCTTCCTTTTCCTTGCTCAAGGGAGGCATAGTAAATGGAGGCAGAGAATGGCTATGGCATCAGAAAGCCTGAATCCAAATCCTCACTATGCAATGTACTTGTTCTATTTCTTGAGGAAGACAATTTGTAAGCCAAAAAGTTAATCATGTGAATGAAAGTCTTCTGTGAAATTTTTAATTCATGGTTAACCATTATCATTTAGATGATAATTCAATTAAAATATATCAAGCACTCTTCTTAGTACTGGGTATACATCCATGAAAAGAGACAAAAATTCAGGCCATTTGTGAGCTTTATATTGTAGGAGAGAAAGAAAGAGAGAGAAAGAAATAAACACATATACACTTAATAAATAACAAACATGGTAAATAATGCATTATCTGATATATTAAAAATTGGTCAGTATTGTGGAAAAGTATAGCAAGGTAAGAAAAATTCAAAGTGCCATGGTCAAGACAGGCCACCCTGAGAAGGTGACATGTGATCACAAGTGAAGGAGTGGCCTACATTGAAAGTGTGAGAGGAAAGGAGATGGAACTGATGTCACAGATGTGCTAATGCATGTGAAGAACAGAGAACTATATGAGCCACTTAAGGACTTAAGCATTTACTCAAGAGAAATCAGTACCATTGGAGATTTCTGAGCTGTTGTGACATAAAATGCTGTATACTTTTTAAAATATCACTATAATGACTCTATTGAAAATACATTAGTGGGTCAAGAGTAGAAGCAGAGAGACAGATTTGGAGTTTTTACAAACACCTGGGTGAAAAAAGATGGTGGTTGGAACATAGTGGCAGCAGAAGAAGCAGGAAGAAGCCATTATATTTAACAGACATGGTGCTCATGCCTATAATCGCAGCTACTTGGGAGGCTGAGACAGAAGGATCACAAGTTCAAGGCCAGACTCAGCAACTTAGTGAGATGCTGTCACAAAATAAAAAAAATAATAATAATAAAATAAAATAAAAAGTTCAGTGGTGAATTGCCTCTGGGTTCAATCCTAAGTACCACCAAAAAAAAAAAAAAAAAAGTGGACATGTTCTTGAGATATTGCTAGAAACAGATCCCAAAATTTTCAAAAATTTACGTGGGGTATGAAAAAATAACAAGGCCTAAGCAATGGGAAAGATGTGATTGTCATCAACAGAGAGGGGAAAGTTGCAAGCGAAGCACACTGAAATTGGAAATCAGGGGTCCGGCATTGGGCATGTTAAATTGAGGCTACCCAGTAGACCCTGAAGTAAAAACATGTTTATTCTCTAAGTGATAAAATAGTGGCTAATGCCACAGTAGGAACCTCCATACATCATCCCATTTGAGATGATTTTTATAAGACTTCTAAAAATAAGTTTTACCTGAATGCTAATGAACTTACCTAAGATCATTGAGCTAAGAAAAGGAAAAGCTGAATAAACCCTTCTTTTTGTCCAAAATCTATGTAAAATCTTGGCCTCACTCTACAATGCTTCATTCCTAATAAATAAGTAAACAAGATCAAAGTGTCATGTTTATTAGTACATATTATCTAAGCGAAAATTGACTATTAAAACGTAAGAATGATTAATAGGGAGTGAATGGTACAGAAGTATCTGAAAAAACAACCAAGAGAACAATTTTCGAGAATTTGCCACCCTACACCCCAAAGGCACAGAAGGAAATCAAAATTTGGTGTCAGTCGCTGCTTCAAGCTTTCATCGTTTTAATCTCAGAAGATTATTATTCCAACTTTAAGTAGCTTAGTGATTTATCTTCATAGGTCAGACCAAAAATTCAGCAGTCATTTGGAAAAAGACTCAGCCATTGTGTTCAGTGACATTTTATATTTTCGCAGGAAGTAACCATTTATGCAATTATTTTGTGTAATCCTTACATTCCTGTTGGTATAAGCTAGAGAAAAGAAAAAGATGATTATTCAAGCATCATGTTCCTTAGTGTGAACTTGGACAAAATGCCATCCCATGGCTGATCCCTTTTTTCTGCTCTAGTGTAAGGCCACTATTTTACATACAGCTAAGAAATAATGAGAAAATAATTTTCTTGCAATGAACAGGAAGCTTGAAATGTTTTAATTACTTTTCTATTTTACTTTACCAGGATTCAATTTCCCCTTGAAATAATATCTTCATAATCAACACAAAGACACCACTATGGCTAAGACTTTCATTTAAATATATTGGGAACTAGACTGAAATCTCTAAATTCAAACTTCTTGTCTGTGTTTTATAAATAGTTGCAGTGACCATTAATTTTGTCCCCCTTCATAATTGAGCTTTATCCGCCCATTTAAAAAATAGCTTTGGAAAGAAAAAAAAAAAAGTGTAACACCCTTTATATTATATTTTGTTTATTTGCTTAGTTTTTCTTCCAAAAAAACTAAGTAAAAGAAAAAAATCAGACTGACTCATCTAAACAGATCATAAATTTTAAAACTCATACATGACATCATATAAATAATATCAATTTATATTTGAATATTACTTATATCATGTCCCATCTGAAGGACTGAAAGATTCAGAGTTCTTAATGTATCAACCCACTTTACACAGGCCTGACAAAAGATTCCAGGGGATTTCCAATTCTATGGCAGTTTAAGGTGCTTAAGGACACAGGGGACATATTAATCAGCATTCTGCAAAGAACCAGAAAAAAAGAACAAGAACAATATGGAGAGAGAAAGAGAGAGAGACAGACACAGAGACAGAGATTTTAAGATATTAACTCACGTAATTATGAGAGATAGCAGGTCTAAAACCTGCAATGAAGGCCAGAAAGCTGGAGACAATGATTTTCATCAGTAGGATATTTGTTAAAGCATATTTATTACCCCTAACACAAATTTAAATGTTTGACAAGATGTTGGCTAAGGAGATATGCAGACATAGACTACTACTGCACTAGAAAATCCACAGATTGCATACAGATTCCACTTCTGACATGAAAACAAGAAAATAAGAAGAATAAAGGTAGAATCCTGTATCAGACCAACAATTCCAGGTAAGGTCAGTGAAGAGGAGTCAATAAGAGAGGTTTAAACAAGCTACACAGAAAAGAGGAGTTGCAGAATTATGCAATGGTCCAAAAACCAGGAAAGGAGAGCACTTCAAATATAGGGACCACAAAGGGTACTGTGTGTCCTGAGGAGGACTCCAAAACATCAACTACAGAGAGGCAATAGAAAGCCCCAGATGCCCACTGTCAGAACAGGTTCAAGAGGATGGGGAAAGGAAATTCATCTTAGAGTCATCACATTGCTCTCGTTCTCACTTTCCCTTCTTGTACAATGAGGAAAATGAACTCCAAAACCCATCTCCTTGAGCTGAAAAATACAAGGCAAAGATTAGTGAGATTAGCAACAGCAGGTTTCATATATGCCCAGTTCCCTGATGGTCACCATGGAAACTTCTATGAGTATATGCCCTCCTCTGAGTGTCTTGATCATGATAGACGATTGAAGCTGGCATTTTTAACAAGAACTCATATAATATTAATTTGATTTTTTGGGTAAATATTCATAAAGAAATATTGTTCTATTGTTACTATGAATCAACCCAGTTTCTCCTGTTCTGTTTCTAATAGTGTTTCCTCTCTTTCTATAACAATTTTTGTACTCGTATTATAAGATTTATTACACACTCTTTTATGAACACAGGTTAGGGGGCATCACAGGTTTCTTCCTGCTCAACTGTCTCCTGAGCCCTCTTTTTTTCTTAGGGAGGTGCCTGTCCCAAACTTCCCTGGGGAGTGCCTTTTTCCGAGATGGTTACCATTGCACAGTCTATGAATATATTCTGTCCTCAGAGTGTGTTAGCCATAATAGATGACTGAAGAAATACATGTAAGGAAATATATATCACGTAATTATTTTAGATAAAATTAAAATTCAAATACCATCTTGATTAGGCTTTTTAAAGGCACAGTATTAAAGAGTGATAATTACTAGAAGTTTCTCACAGAGCTCTCATATGATATCCATCCATGAATAAAGAAAGCAGTTATTCTAAGCTCTCAGTTAAGAATGATTCCTCTTTTTTAAGAGAGAGAGAAAGAGAGAGAGAGAGAGAGAGAGAAAGAATTTCAATATGGCAATTTGTAAATTTCAAATTGGCAATATGTAAATCAATGGTTGTGCAACTGATGTGATTCTGCAATCTGTATATGGGGTAAAAATGGGAGTTCATATCCCACTTGAATCAAAGTGTGAAATATAATATATCAAGAACTATGTAATGTTTTGAACAACCTACAATAAAAATTAATTTAAAAAAAAAAGAATTTCAACATTTATTTTTTAGTTTTCGGCGGACACAACATCTTTGTTTGCATGTGGTACTGAGGATCCAACCCAGGCCGCATGCATGCCAGGCGAGCGCGCTACCGCTTGAGCCACATCCCCAACCCCAAGAATGATTCCTTTTACAGTCTCTAATTCCCTAATTTCTCATAGTTGATGTTATTAAAATACAAATAATTTTCACTTTTTCAAAGGATGAAGTAATTTACAAAAAGAAATATTTCTCTATAGAAAAAAATATTGGAAAAAAAATGAGCCTCTGGTATCAGAGGGGGGGGAAATGATATTTTTTTCTAAGGATCATCCTTTGAAGAAATTTTATAGAGACATATAGGATGATTTAGACATTCAAGATCCAATGCCTAATTTTATCCTCATGAGAAGTCATTTATATTCCATCATAAAAAATGAACTACTTTACTAACAGTCCCAGTCCCAAGAGTGACAATGAAAATAAGAAAGAGGTTTGAAAGAGAATAAGAAACATTACTAATGCCCAGAAATTTCTCAAGTTTAATTCAATGGTTTGAAATACTAATCTGAAAAAAAAATCATACACTGCTTCTATCTGAACCATGATGGGGGACTTATGGTTGGACAGTCTGGTAATGAAGCAAAACCAAAAAAATTGTAGTATTGTGAAATATTGTTCAAGGTTAAACTTTATATCCAGCTGTGTAAATCAGAGAAGACAATTGAGTTGGCTATTGTTAAAATAGAAGGTGATGCAGACCACTAGGAGACAGACCGTGGAAGAGAATATAACATAGTTCCAAAATGACATTACCAAAAGGAGGAGTACATAAAGAAACTAAGTCCCTCAACTAAGACAAAAACAAAACTTCAATTTTCAATTCAGAAATTGAAACATCAGAATTCATGTTCAATTCATTCTTTTTTTTTGCTATTTCAGACTATTTTTATTTCTATTTAACAAGAATCTATGAAAAATAAAAATGGAATATTTTTAAAGAGGCAAGGTATATTATGACTTGGAATTCTGTAAAATCATTTTCATTGGGTCATGGTATATGGATTTGGTGTCTGTGTCTATATCTCATGTCTCTAATTTAAAAAATCACACACACATGCACACAGAGACATCTATATTTAGATACTTAGAGGCATATCATCTAGATATCTATATAGATGTAAAGTAGACACATGCATGGAAAAACCTGCAAATTCTGAAAAAACAATTATAAATTTTAGGTACTACTTATTTAACTGTGGAATAACTTTCTGACCTGATACAAAAAAGAAAATACTAAATGGAAGTGTAGCTTATAATTATACTGATATAAAATTAATTTCAATTATTCTGTGACTTAAATTAATAATAGAAATATTCCACAGCATTTGTGATCAAGCTCCTTAAAATGAATCATTTTGTTTTATTTACAGTTATTCTCGGTATCTAAACAAGTGTCAGAAACATGATAGAAGATCAAAGGATAACAACGGAAAGGTGGATTCTCAAGCACTTGGAAGATCTACTGACAAATACTGATATGCTAATTATAAACGGTTTGGAGCTACAGATGGTGCCAAATCATGAACATGCCATAGAAAAAGGCACCTCAAAATTTGAAAGTTGATCTACACCATAGAGACTCTCTGGAGATGCTAGAAGTGGCAGCCAGCTGCATCTCCCAGTGATCAGGAGAGTAAACAACCAATAGTCTACAATGTACTATGTTGTCAATCTACCATGTTTGGTATGTTAAGAATGTTAAATGCATTTTCAACTTTTGGTATTTTCAATTTATGATGGATTTTTCACAACACAATCCATCGTAAGTCAAGGAGCATCTATACTTATTGAAACATGTACCTCTATATATTTTTTTTCCTAAGTCACTAAAAGGCTATAAGTGCAAATGATTTCTAAACTATTTTTATTTTCCTATATTTTTAATGTAGACCACTAGGAACCAACTTCAACTCATCTCTAAGTAATAAGTTTATCTAATTAATCACATTGCAAATACATATCATTGTTTCCAATCCTAACTTGGAATAACTGGTAGCATAAATAGCATTGTATCTTATTACACTAATTTTATAGTACGCAAACATTTATGTTCAGGGACTAGCAAAGCAAAATGAAAGAAAAATGTGGCCAGTTCTGACTTGTTATGCATGATATATTCTGAATTAAATTATTTTCACTTGGGACAAGCTACTTAGCAGCTAAGAAATCTTTGAACTATTAAGAAAACAGTTATTTCTTTCATAATTGCTCAAGAATTTGGGGCTCTACATTTTAGTGATCTTCCAAATGGATTTTATTAATCTAATGAAAAAATCAGTATTACCTTAGAAACTGAAAAGGACAAATATATTTACATTAAAAAGAAAAGAATATTCAATGGCAAGATCAACATTTGGAATTAAACTATAATTTTAATTGTCTTTATATGATAGTGAAATTTCCTTTCAATATTCAATTATACTATAAGCAATTTTTTGGTGTTTCATTTAGGAAAAAAATTATAACTTTATGACATAAAGTTATAATTTTTTTCAAGGAGATTGTTGGAATGACTTTATCTGTGATGACTTACCTCAATGTGTCTAAATAATCCACCTTTTTTATAAAAAATATGTTATTTGAAAATGTGAGGTGTTTAAAATATTTTGCAGTATTCTTCAGCTGAATATAAAATAGTGGTTTTTCCTACTGTGAAGTCCACAAAACACAATTTCTGAACCAAGTCTCTCATAAGAAACAAACATCTAAGATTACCATTAAACACAGATATGTTTTGAAAAAAGGCTAATCTTGCTTGAGTCAAATTAAATCGAGTTAGACATGAAAGTCCACATGAATGGTCTATTTCCTGTTCCTGCTCAAGCAAAGCATCTGCCTGGAGAGGTTCTGAGTGGGCAGCTGTCATCTTCCTCAGAGTTTGACCCATGAAGGAGCCTTTTGTTCGACTGATAAGTGATACATTGTGCTCTCAGTGCCCTGGACAAAAAGTATAGGGCAACACAATGAGCTTCACTCCAGTCAGCTTTAAGAATAAAAGTAAAACTAGCCTTACCTGAGATGTGTTCCTTTCAAAGAAACTTCCCCTGCCCCTTCTAACAGAAAATATCATTTTGTCTGTTTATAAAAGCTTACTCTAGAGTTTGCCCCTCACCACCCCCTAGTCCCAATTGTGGAACAAAAGCAACAGGAACAGAAGTTTCTTTTTTTTTCTTCATTAAAATGGTTAAGTTGGGTGAATTGCTGGCATTTTGAAGGGGGTTACTGGAATGACTTTATCTGAGATAACCTGCCTCAATGCGTCTAAACAATCCACAGACTAATTTTAATAACCATTGATTCTGTTTAGTTATCCATGTGAAAAGAAGTTTTATCATCTTTTCTACACATTCTTACATTCCCCTAACAGGTTTTACCTTTATTCAACAAATTTCTAACTATAAAAAATATATTATTAGCATATAAATTCCATTTAATGAATATGAATGTAAAATACGTGTAATTTATAATGAAAGCCTATAAGAATGTTCTTAAAACCAGTGTAGAATATAGAACTTATGTAGTAAAATCATGTATTATATTTAAAGAAATATTTACATTTTTCTCTTGTATTTATCTTCATCGGTACATGTTGATTACACAGAACAGTGAGTTTTATCATCGCAGATTTGTATTTGCACGTAACGTAATTCATTTTTACTTCCCAGTACTTCTCCTTGTATTTTTTTAGACATACCCTCAAACTGCAATGTAAAAATAATTCCTTAAAGGAAAAAGAATAATTTCCTTTTCCAAACTCCTTTTACCAATAGATCATGATGCCCCTTTACTGGGACCATCAAGGTCAAATGCTTGTCAATGTCTTAAACTTAGCAACAAGTTGGGATTTTCTCAGACAATTTTATTTATTTTAATATTACAAATGCCACAGTTGCCTTGTAGGGTCAATTTCAAGCTCTTAAGTGACCATGAATTAACAATAATTTTCAAATCCTTTTTCCAGGATTGCTTGGTAAAAGAAAGCATATTGCGTGGATAAAATTCTACAACCAAAATAAAATCCAAAGTCTATATAAGATGTCTTTACTTGAAGTTCACCTTTGGCAGTGAAATCATTCTTTCCTGAATGTCCCAGAAAATTCAAAAGTGAGTGAGGGACTCAAGATTAAAATCTGAGAAATAGGTAAATAGGAAGGAAAATGATTAATTATACAGTTATGTCATACAATTCATTTGAAGTACATACACATTATGTGTGTATGTATATATATGCAGATATATCATACACACACACGAGAGAGAGAGAGAGAGAGAGAGAGAGAGAGAGAGAGAGAGAATTTGATTCAAGTAAAAGAGACAACAATGGACTTTTCAGTTGAATTTTTATAAAGGCAGGTATACTTCTCACTCCTGCAATTATATACACTATTAAAACTTCATAATTCCATGGCTAAGCAGTCACACAATTAAAAAAAAAAGAAAAAAGAAGAAGAAGTTGAAAGAAGAATCTTTAAAACCTTTGAGAACTTAATCACTGGCTTGACCAGCTTTGGTTCCATTTTTTTAATCTACTTTTTGCTTCCACCATCTTGGGACCATAGACAGTTTTATGGGACTTAGCACTTATATCCTCATATGTAGAGAACTGAACCATCCCAGCCAAGTTCATGTAGGAAAGGTGACTATGCAGACATGAAGACATGAAGAATAGAATCTAGAATCCTACCTTTCCTCAAGAAATAGGGCTGTAATTGAAAAAGTTCTGGAATTGAAAGCTGAATTAAAATCACTTTTAATCTTGAATTTAATATTTTGGAAGACAAAACTTGTAAAGAGATCTGGCAAGTTCAGGGAAGTGATAAAAACTCCTCTGTACTGGTATAAGCTCTGGGAGTCACAGAAAAAGTTGACTACAGAGAAGAGCCATATCTTAAGGCCTTTGCTCAAATGACAATGAAGGAAGATCCAAGGACATTGACTGACACATTTACCACTTTTATTCCACTGCTGCAACTTCCTGCTGGATCAGGACTATCCATAAGAATTTCAAATGTGGGTCAAATTAGAGGAAAACACTATGCCTCCATACAAAGATCTAGGTCAGTACTTGTTAGTTCCATTTTGCTCTATGTTGTTCAGATCTCCTATATCCTTACTGATTTCTTTGTCTGTTTTATTATCTCTTGCAAAAAATTTGTAAGATCCTATAAGAAAATGATGAAACAAAGCAGTATAACTTTCCAACAAGTGATTGAAAATGTGCCAGAAAACACACACACACTCACACACACACACACACACACACACACACACACACATACACACTTACAAAAAGCTAGTGAAAAATTGTAACAATATCCTGAACATACATAAAGAAAAATGAAATGATAAAAGAGAAAAACATATTAATGAAGAAAATTATAGCTGTTCAGGAAAACCATCAAGCAAAAATATAAAAACTCATGAAGGAATCAGACAGAAAAATAAGAAAATGTCCAGACAACAAAAGGATAATGGAATGGAAATTGAGAAAATGGAGGGGAAAATTAAAGAAAAAGAATCTCACTCAGAAATGAATAATACATTACAAGAGTACAGGTGAGAATAAATACTACAGGTAACAGTAAAAGGTTCAGGGAAAAATGAGACAAAGACATTAAAAGATTGTGGAGGACATGATAGATTTTTTTAAAAAAAGAAAGAAAAAGATTTAATATATGTATAATTGTGCCCTTATTGGCAATATAAATAAATCAACTAGATAATAGAATAGCATATCTATTTCAAATGAAAATGAGAAAACTTGTTTGGGATGAAAGAAGAATACCTGAACCTAGATCAATACAGACTTTGCTACCATAAGTGGGTTTTAAGGAGTTTTCTGAGTTGGTTCTAAGTTATCTAGCATTTGCTCTCTACTCTGATTAGATTTAAATGTAGTAAAATTATACCTTTTCCAATGGTAAAGAGGGAAATAGTAGTCCATAACATGATGTGATAACTGGACGATGTAAAATCTCACCATTTGATCCTCTTTAATTCAATAGCTGAGGTTCTATGTGGACAAGTATTTTGTTATCTTTAGAAGACTGTAATCAAATTAAGAAATTATAATGGCATTGAATAGCCTCTAACTGTACTGGAGAAAATAAGAAAAGAATGAAGTCAGGACTTCAAATTCATGGCTCAAATTCTGCAAATATAACCTAAGACTTACTCTATCTGCCCTGAAAGTAACTTTTATCTCCTATAGCCACAGGGATGAGAATTCTGAAGATGGAACCCAGAATTTCATCCTGAGTTGCTAAATAACAAAAAAAAATTGAACTCCAATATCCCATAATGACTTCTATTGATTGGCAAGGAATCACATCCTGACAAATTAAATGGAAATATAGGGACAGATTCTATTGAAGCTGAGGATATTGAGCCCCTAAATTTTTCCAAGTCTTCTTTGCCTTTTCATACCTGCAAAAAGAATCATAATTTTTCTCAACTTACACAGACAGAAATCTGGGGAATATCTGTGGAATGGATCCTTAGGATATAAAACCAAGGAGGAAGAAATATAAAGTTGGATATAAATTTATTTTTATAGACTCAATATTTTAGGTAGAGGGGTTAGAGATTGTTCTAACAATGTATTTGGATGTCTGGTTGACACATGGACTCAAAGGTGACCTACCCTAAATGACTTAAATGCTAGAACTGTCTAGGTACTATACAGGAAGGTACCCCAAGGATTAGGGAGATTTGAATGTTAGAATTCATTTGCCATTTAAAATCTGCGTAACTCACAAAACATACTTTTCACCATAACTGTGAGGCAAATTTGTGAGCAGAGCCCCAGTGTTCTTGAAGAGCTCTATGCTCACTCCTCTTTCTAGGTCAGAAACAATGAGAATAGCCACCATCAAACTGGAATCCTTAAATTAATCCATGAGTATGTTTACCTTTAGTGGACAGCAAAATCTAAGCAGTGATGGAAACAATCTGAATTGTGGGAACCTATGTATTGATTATTTGATTATGGCATCCCTAGCAAAGATGTAGATTAGCAGTTTATTAAATTCTTTTTTATCAAGTCAATATTGTATTTGAATATAAAGGCAGACAAATAAATCAATGAAATGAAATAGGGTCCCAAAATAAACTAACATAAATGATTGATCATTATGACAACACAATTCAATGATACTTAAAGAACTGGACAAACTAATGAGAAGAAAAATAAATCTCTACTATTCTCTCAAGTAATGCAAACAATTAAATTAATAATAAAACAACAATTTGAGATAGATTATAGATATAAATGTACAAGCCAAATATATAAAAGTTTTAGAACTATGTTGCAATAACCAATAACCACATGTGGTCATATAAAATTAAATTAGTTAACATTAATTGGTATTTTTTAACTCTAGAAGTCTTTATTATATCAGGATTTTTTTTACATTTGAATAAAATGGGGTATAATTTCTCATTTTTCTGATTGTACAGTTTTCAGAATTAGCAGTTTATTAAATTCTTACTTGACCTATAAAAGCTGAAGTTATCAGAAATAAATAGTGAATTTAGCAAGGTTAATATGAAAAAATCAATTGTATCTCTACTGCAGCAACAAAAAGTAGAAAATAATACTATAGCTTTAAAATACCACTTTTAACAGCATTAAAACACATCAATTGCCAGAGAGTAAAGACAATGAAAGAGATACAAGAATTATATTAAGGGCTGGGGAAGTGGCTCAGCAGCAGAGCGCTCTCCTAGTGCGTGCGAGGCCATGGGTTCAATTCTCAGCATCACATTAAAAAATAAAAGTATTGACAACTATAACTAAAAGATAAATATTTTTAAAAGAGTTATATTAAGCAAAAGAAAAAGAAATTATTGACATAAATAAAAGAAATATTAAATAAAAAGATCGATGTCTTACTCATAGATGGAAAAACTCAATGTCAGAGAGACCAGTTCTTCCCAAATGGATTTATAGATTCAAAAGACCACAATCAAATTTCCAATGAATTTTTTGTTGAAATTTCATTCTAAAACTCACATGAAAATGCAAAGAGCCACAAATAGATAAATCCCTCCTAAAAACCAGGAACAAAGTTAAAAGACTTACACTTTTAGATACCAAAACATTACGAAACCCCAAGTATTAAAATAGTTATCATTAACTCAATGATGGACAAATAACCTGGTAGAAAACAAAAAGAGTTCTACAAACAGTCCTAAACAATTAATTTTCTTTACATTCTTGAGTTGTAATTGGGAAATGAATGATCTTTTCAATAAATATGACAAGGTCAATTGGATAATTATATAAAAAAATAATAACCTTCACCTAAACGTCAGTGAGGTAAGTTGCAAAAATGGCCACAAATTACTCTCACCCTTTTACGAACCTCCCTTCATAGCTCAATTTCACCTCTCCTCACATCAGAAGCAACATCTAACTATTCATCCTCCTGAATTTGAGCATGGATATGTCACTTGATTAGGCAAAGAAACATTAACAAATGCAATGGAAGCAAAGCTTTGAAAAGCACTTGCCATTTCTTATTTCTGAAACTCCAGATCATCACATGATGGTCTGCACTAGCCTAAGGATGGAAGATGAGAGACCATGCAAAGAGAAGTTTTGGCTAAACCAGTCATCTCTGAGCCCAGGTCACTGAGCAGAATGAAATGGCTGCTGTCTTAAGCTGCTATGTTTTGGAGAGATTTGTTCTACAATAAAAGTTTGTCATTATGATTATACTGTGCTATATTAATAGTGAATGAATTATATATCTAAAAGTAAATGGAAAATCACTAGAATTTCCACAACAGCACTAATAATAACATTTCTGTGATAAAGTAAATAGTCTATGCAATATTTTCACTGTTCAATATTAGCCAATAAACCACATGTAACTACTGAGCACTTGAAATGTGGCTACTACAACCAAGGAACTGAATTTTTAATGTAATCTAATTATCCTTAATTTGAGTTTAAATAGTTACCTGCGGCTAGTGTCTATCTTAATGGACAATTCAAAGCTAGAAGAAAATATAGGAACTTATCTTAAGGAACTCTGAATAAACAAATTATAAAAATAAAAGAAAGCACTATAACCATACTGGCCAACAGTAATTAACTAGTCTCCTTAGAAATATTTTTTTCAAAAGAGAATATTAAGAATATGAAGAAAAAAAATTATATTCTATGCTAAGCCTCAGGCTAGCATCATTCTGAACAGAGAAAAATTGAAGGCATTCCCTCTAAAATCTAGAACTAGACAGGGATGCCCTCTCACCACTTCTATTCAACATAGTTCTCAAAACACTGGCCAGAGCAATTAGACAGACGAAAGAAATTGAAGGCATAAAAATAGGAAAAGAAGAACTTAAATTATCACTATTTGCTGATGACATGATTCTATACCTAGCAGACCCAAAAGGGTCTACAAAGAAACTATTAGAGCTAATAAATGAATTCCGCAAAGTGGCAGGATATAAAATCAACACACATAAATCAAAGGCATTCCTGTATATCAGCAACAAATCTTCTGAAATGGAAATGAGGACAACCACCCCATTCACAATATCCTCAAAAAAAAAAAAAATAAAATAAAATACTTGGGAATCAACCTAACAAAAGAGGTGAAAGACTTATACAATGAAAACTAAAGAACCCTAAAGAGAGAAATAGAAGAAGATCTTAGAAGATGGAAAAATATACCCTGTTCATGGATAGGCAGAACTAACATTATCAAAATGGCGATATTACCAAAAGTTCCCTATAGGTTTAATACAATGCCAATCAAAATCCCTACGGCATTTCTTGTAGAAATACATAAAGCAATCATGAAATTCATATGGAAAAATAAAAGACCCAGAATAGCAAAAACAATGCTAAGCAGGAAGTGTGAATCAGGCGGTATAGCGATACCAGATTTCAAACTATACTACAGAGCAATAGTTACAAAAACAGCATGGTACTGGTACCAAAACAGGCGGGTGGACCAATGGTACAGAATAGAGGACACAGAAACCAATCCACAAAATTACAACTATCTTATATTTGATAAAGGGGCTAAAAGCATGCAATGGAGAAAGGATAGCATCTTCAACAAATGGTGCTGGGAAAACTGGAAATCCATATGCAACAAAATGAAACTGAATCCCTTTCTCTCACCATGCACAAAAGTTAACTCAAAATGGATCAAGGAGCTTGATATAAAATCAGAGACATGGAGTCTGATAGAAGAAAAAGTTGGCTACCATCTACATACTGTGCGGTAGGGCTCCAAATTCCTCAATAGGACACCCATAGCACAAGAGTTAATAACTAGAATCAACAAATGGAACTTACTCAAACTAAAAAGTTTTTTCTCAGCAAAAGAAACAATAAGAGAGGTAATAGGGAGCCTACATCCTGGGAACAAATCTTTACTCCTCACACTTCAGATAGAGCCCTAATATCCAGAGTATACAAAGAACTCAAAAAATTAAACAATAAGAAAACAAATAACCCAATCAACAAATGGGCCAAGGACCTGAACAGACACTTCTCAGAGGAGGACATACAATCAATCAACAAGTACATGAAAAAATGCTCACCATCTCTAGCAGTCAGAGAAATGCAAATCAAAACCACCCTAAGATACCATCTCATTCCAGTAAGATTGGCAGCCATTATGAAGTCAAACAACAACAAGTGCTGGCGAGGATGTGGGGAAAAGGGTATACTTGTACATTGCTGGTGGGACTGCAAATTGGTGCGGCCAATTTGGAAAGCAGTATGGAGATTTCTTGGAAAGCTGGGAATGGAACCACCATTTGACCCAGCTATTCCCCTTCTCAGTCTATTCCCTAAAGACCTAAAAAGAGCATACTACAGGGACACTGCTACATCGATGTTCATAGCAGCACAATTCACAATAGCAAGACTGTGGAACCAACCTAGATGCCCTTCAGTAGACAAATGGACTAAAAAAATGTGGCATTTATACACAATTGAGTATTACTCTGCATTAAAAAATGACAAAATCATGGAATTTGCATGGAAATGGATGGCATTAGAGCAGATTATGCTAAGTGAAGCTAGCCAATCCCTAAAAAACAAATGCCAAATGTCTTCTTTGATATAAGGAGAGTAACTAAGAACAGAGTAGGGAAAAAGAGCATGAGAAGAAGATTAACATTAAACAGGGATGAGAGGTGGGAGGGAAAGGGAGAGAGAAGGGAAATTGCATGAAAATGGAAGGAGACCCTCAGGGGTATACAATATTGCATACAAGAGGAAGTGAGGGGAAAGGGGAAAAAACAAGGGGGAAAAATGAATTACAGTAGATGGGGTAGAGAGAGAAGATGGGAGGGGAGGGGAGGGGAGGGGAGATAGTAGAGGATAGGAAAGGCAGCAGACACTAGTATGGCAATATGTAAATCAGTGGATGTGTAACCTATGTGATTACTGCAATCTGTATACGGGGTAAAAATGGGAGTTCATAACCCACTTGAATCAAAGTGTGAAATATGATATGTCAAGAACTATATAATGTTTTGAACAACCAACAATAAAAATTTTAAAAAATATATATGATAATAAAATTAAAATATAATTATGACAAAGGACTCTTATGAAGAATATACAAGGAATTTCTAAAAATAAATTAGAAAAAGATAATCAATGGAAAAATAAGTTAACAACCTGATTACTTCACAAAAGATAATATCCAAGTGTCCAATAAACATGAGAAGATATCTGCCCTTACTAGTCAGAAGGGAAATTAAGATGAAACCATATTGAGAAGCCATTAAACAACTATTTAGATAGCTGAAATGAAAGAGTTGGTGAGGATAACAGCAATTAGAAATAACATACATTGCTAAGGGGAATACAAATTGATATAATTTCTTTGGAAAACTGTATGGCAGTATCTGGTAAAGGTTAAAATAAGCATACCCCAGAACTCAGCAATTCTATTTCTAAGTAATTAAATATGTGTACATTATGTGCATCAAAATTCATGCACAAGAATGTCCACAGCAGCAATATTTTAATAGCCAAAACTAGAGTAATCAAAATATTCAGCAACTGTGGAATAGATAAAACATTTACAAAATCAAATACTAAAGTATACACACACCCACATGTACCTATACACACCCACACGTACCTATACACAGATAAATGAAATCTCGTGGCACTAAACAAAAAAAGAGATAGTAACATATTCATCTTATTAGCATATTCAATTTATTATTCTATTTATATAAAGTTTAAAAAGAGGCAAAACTTTAGTCATAAAAATTAAATTTAGTCAGATAAGGATGGCTCAATATTAATGGGTTTAATACATCATGTTAATGAAACTTACCATATCCATGTTTAAAAAAGAAATTCTATGATCAAACTCCACAGTTAATTTTAAAAACATCCATCAAAATGGTTCTGTAGACACTTCTTTAGTATGTCCATTGGAGAGTCTCTGTTTAATCCAATTAGATCCATTTTCCACCCTCTCCATCATACTTTATGTCCTAGAAGTCTGATTTTTCATTTGCCTCATTACAGACCTCCAATTTCTGTATGGGTTTAGCCAGTTTTGAACTATGGGTTCAAAGTGATTTTTTACTGAAGGCTAAGGTTTCCATCAGGAGTTGCCTGCCTACAGTTTTTCTGTTATGAGAACCTTTATTTCCTACTTCCCCTTTGGTCCTAGAGCAGGATTAAGGAAACCAAAGAGTTCACCATTCCTCTTTTATTTCCTTAATTCTACTTGTGGTTTTATAAAAGGGTTTTCTTCATTAAACTTTCAGTAATTACTAAGTTCAATTGTACTGTTCCCTGCAAAGATCCTAACTGGTGCATGGTTGTCCAAAACCCTACCATCTTTCCTAGTGAAGAAAACCAGAAGAGCAAGACAAAGATGGTCGTCATCAGCACAATTATTTGACTTTTACTGAAGGTATCCAACTACGCAACTAGACAAGAGGAAAGAGATGATGCAAAAAAAAAAAAAAAAAAGTGGAAAGGAAAAGATAAAACTTTATTTCCAGATGATTATACACTTATGGAATGATATGCACAAGATTATTCATTGTGGGAATTCTTTGTAGTAGGAAAAAATCTAGAAGTAATAATAATAATCCAAATATTCAGCAATATTGGACTGGTTGAATGAACTAAGTATTTGCACACCATGAAGCATTACACAATTATAAGAAAAAAAGGATGCACAGGTGTATAACTACTGAAATGACAAGATCTTTATGATATAATAATATGAGAACAAAAATGAAAGTCAAGAACAAAACACATGTTCTAAAGGGGGAAAATAAGAACATGAATCAGCCTAATGAACTATCAACAAGAAATGAGTTTATTATGTTCAGAGTGCAGAAATGAAATGAGAGGCACAATCACTTTTGCCTTATACTCAGCCCCATCACTAAAATTTTAGCTCTTGCATTTCTGTGTCAAACAAGCTCCCAACCTAAGAAAATAAAGGGAAAAAATGGCCTCCTTCAAAATTTACTCCTGCTCCGTCTCTTCTGTACTGGTCTCTTTTTTTCCCCATTTTTCCCCATTCTTACACAAGACTCAGCACTTTCTCTGACACTACAAATTTCATATCTATTCTGCTGCTTACCTTCAGAATAAATACTAGGAGATGGTATTTTTTTAAGCCTCTTTTCTTCACAATGTATATACCAAAGATGTCAATAAACATGCATTGTACTGATGAAATCTTCAAAACAAATTTCCAGGTATATTTATAAAAGATTTAAATTCTAAATACAACCCTCAAAATATTATATGAGATCTACAAATTAGAATTGAATATCTTGCTTTAAATTTGTTATCTTGCTTTTCTTTCGCTTACTTCTATGATAAAAATAGTTAAGGTCATTTTCAAATAAAATAAGTTATTATATTCTATAAAATATATTTCAGATAGAATATATACTTGACAATTCATGAGAGTTAAAAGAAAACCTATTAATGGAATTATAGAATAGTTGCCTGCTAAGAATAATTCTTTAGCAATTAGTAAAATATAAACAGTTTAATTTTTTTCTTGAATATTATAACTAGATAGAAGCAGCTCCTTTTCCTTCTTAAAAGAAATGCCTAACATAATAATTCATGTTTCAGGAATTGCCTGAGTCTACATTTATTGTTAAATTAATATTAATTTTTTTTAAATCTTGGCTTGCCTCATAATAAATATTAGTTATGTATCAGAATTTACTTAAATCTCCATGTGTGACATAGGAGAAACTAAGCAACAGCTTAACTCTTTTGGAAAAACTGGCAAACATTTTAAAAACAAATTTATCTTAAAGACCACAATTAACAAATGTTCCTAGCATCATTTAAAAAGTAATCATTGTGTAACCAATAAAAAATATTGGTCAGGCACGGTGGTGCACACCTGTAATCCCAGTGGCTTAGGAGGATGAGGCAGGAGGATCAAGAGTTCAAAGCCAGCCTCAATAACAAACTTAAAATTCCTCAATGTCAACTATTGGAGAGAACTTCATATTCAATGCAATTACTTTCAAAACAATACAGCCACTTTGTAATTTAAAAATCACATATTTGAAAATTTCTCCATTAAACATCATAGTTGGTATCTAAGCATCTTCTACAAAGGAAGTATTTTAAAATGTAGGCCACTTGAACTACTCTATTACTCTCTAATAAGAGAGAGCCTTAATATAGTTATGATTAAAGTACTCTTAATAAAACATTTCCAGGATAGATTATGTTTTATATCATTATTCCCACTTACCATCTTATCAAAAACAATTCTACAGAAGAGGTACTCAAGTTATATATATATTTTTAAAATGTGTTCCAAGTAATAAATTAGTAGTGCTTTTAAGCAGAGGTAATTGAATGGAATGCTAGTAACCTAGATATCACCCAGTATTACTCAGAGTGAATTGCTTATTAAGACAAAGAAAATGAACACCATTTTTGTTGTTGTTTGTACCTGTAGTTATTCCTCAATTGAAAAATCTAAATCCAGTTACAAATTCCTATAAAATCCATTTGTAGGTGAGGCCATGATGCTAGAAATGTGTACACACACACACACACACACACACACACACTGAGAGACTCACTCCATATCCAAAGGCTCTGACCTAATTTCTGGGCACATTGCCCAAATTCTAGTCATATAAATAGATGAATCAGTGCTTCCTGTTCCTTACTCTGGCTAGATCTGCCTAGAGGCCAAAACCTCTTCATCTCCTGGCAGACATTTTTAATGATGCCGTCATTTTATGTAAAAGGCAAGGGTCCTTCAACCTGCTGATGAGAACTAAGAAGACAGCACTCTCCTTCCATTTCATCATTTTACTCCACCTGGACTCTTCCCCAGTGGACCCATTGTCCACTCTGTGTACTATTAGGTAACCATGATCATTCACATGTGGTAGTTGTTCTCTTCCCTTAGGGATATAAGTATTCATCTCCCACATAAAAGTAGTCATTCAGCAAAGCAGATTCTGCCTTCTGCTTTTCATTGCATAGGAAATGGACCAAAAAAATGTTAAAAAAAAAAAAACTGCACCTGCTATTAACCTTTCTGCTTTTCACCTCAGAACTCCTCTTTTCATTGAAAACTTTAATTACCCAAACCATAAATAAAACCTAGACTCCTTTTCTGTACAGCAACACAAGGATTGGCATACCCCATAAGAATCACTCAGGGTATTGAGAACTCATAGTTGAACAAAAATCATTCTATTCTGATTATCAGCAATTTTACAGTAAAATACTGAAGATGTGACAACTTATATGTGACACTACTTATGTGGGTACACTACTTCTTGATTAAGTGTGTGTGTGTGTGTGTGTGTGTGTGTCTTTATTTGTGCAGATTGTCGAGTGCCTTGTAACATTCCAGGTACTATCTCAGGCTCTTCTTTCAGGATCTCATTTAATCCTCCCAAAAGCTCTATGAAACATAATATTATTACACTCTTCCTCAGAGCAAACTTAGGTGAGGAAAGGTGAAATCACCTACACCATATTTCAGAGAGAATGAAAATCTTAGGCCACTATCCATAGTCTGCTCCCATGATTTCCCACCTCATCTTCCTCCAGCTGCACAATGATTTTTCCTCCCCTGCATCTCACTCTTTTTTTTTTTTTTAATATTTATTTTTCAGTTTTCGGCGGACACAACATCTTTGTTTGTATGTGGTGCTGAGGATCGAACCCGGGTTGCACGCATGCCAGGCGAGTGCGCTACCGCTTGAGCCACATCCCCAGCCCATCACTCTTTTTTAAAAAATATATTTAGTAGTTCTAATCAGGGGTACATGATATTAGAAAGCTCTTTGATTTGTTGTACACAAATGGAGCAGAATTTTTCACTTCTCTGGTTGTGCATGAAGTAGAGTCACACCATTCATGTAATGATACATGCACTTAGGGTAACGACATCTGTCTCATTCCACCATCTCTACTACCCCTTTTCCTCCTCCCCTCCCCTTTGCCCCATCCAAAGTTCCTTCACTTATCCCCTGTCCCTCCCCTCTCTATTATGGATTAGCATCACTCATCAGATAAAATATTTGACCCCTGTTTTTTAGGGACTGGCTTATTTTGTTTAGCATGGTATACTCCAATCCCATCAATTTACCTGCAAATACCATAATTTCATTCTCTTTTAATGCTGAGTAATATTCCATTGTGTATATGTACCACAGTTTCTTTGTCCATTCACCTATTGAAGGGCATCTATGTTGCTTCCACAGTTTAGCAATTGTGAATTGTGCTGCTATAAACGTTGAAGTGACTGTGTTACTGTTGTATGCTGTTTTTAAGTATTTAGGATATAGACCGAGGAGAGGATAGCTAGGTCAAAAGGTGGTTCCATTACAAGTTTTCTAAGGAATTTCCATACTGCTTTCAAGATTCCTTGCACCAATTTGCAGTCCCACCAGCAATGTATGAATGTGACTTTTCCCCCACATTCTCACTAACACTTATTGTTGCTTGTATTCTTGATAACTGCTATTCTGACTGGAGTGAGATGAAATCTTAGACTAGTTTTGATTTGAATTTCTCTAATTACTTGAGATGTTGAACCTTTTTTCATATATTTGTTTATCAATTGTATATCTTCTTCTGACAAATGTCTGTTAGCTCCTTAGCCCATTTATTGATTGGGTTATTTGTTGTTATTGATTGTGTGTGTGTGTGTGTTAAGTTTTTTGAGTTCTTTATATTTCCAGGAGATTAATGATCTTTCTGATGTGCATGTGGCAAAACTTTGCTCCCAAAATGTAGGCTGTCTCATCACCTCATTAATTTAACAAAAGAGGTGAAAGACCTCTACAATGAAAACTACAGAACACTAAAGAAAGAAATTGGAGATCTTCCCATCTTCTAAGGAAGATGGGAAGATCTCCCATGCTCTTGGATAAGCAGAATCAATATTGTCAAAATGGCCATATTACCCAAAGTGCTATACAGATTCAATGAGATTCCAATTAAAATCCCAACATTCCTTATAGAAAGAGAAAAAACAACCATGAAATTCATTTGGAAAAATAAGAGAGCCAGAATAGTCAAAGCAATCTTTGGCAAGAAGAATGAAGCAGGATGCATCACAATACCAGACCTCAAGTTATACTATAAAGCTATAGTAACAAAAAGGTCATGGTATTGGCTTCAAAATAAACATGTAGACCAATGATATAGAATAGAAAATACAGAGAAAAATCTGCATAAATACAGTTATCCATACTAGACAAAAGTGCCAAAAACATACATTGGAGAAAAGATAGCCTCTTCAACAAGCGGTGCTGGGAAAACTGGAATTCCACATGCAGAAAAATGAAACTAAACCCCTATCTCTCACCATGCACAAAACTCAACTCAAAGTGGATCAAGGACTTAGGAATTAGACCAGAGTTCCTATGCCTAATAGAAGAAAAAGTAGGCCCAAATCTTCATCATGTTGAATTAGGCTCTGACTTCCTTAACAAGACTCCAAAGGAGCAAGAAGTAAAATCAAGAATCAATAAATGGGATGAATTCAAGCTAGAAAGCTTATTCCCTGCATTTCTCTTAAGGTCTTGCATATCCTTTAAAACCCATCTCCTAAAACATCTCTCATAATCCTTCTCATTCATAACTGAACTTTTCATCCATGTATCTCCATAACAGTCTGGTTTTCCTGGCCGTAGATATGCGTGGAAAATTTTGGAGTGGGTTATATATGTTTCCAACCTATCAGGAAATTGAGTCACTCAGAGCAGGATATAAGTCCTGTCTTTTTCTATAAACACAAAGACTCAGCATTGAATTAAGTGAATCATCTTTGGCAACAAATCGTAAACATAAGTATCCATTTTCACAGTGTAGGGTGGTGGTAGGCACAAAATTCAACACATACATTTCTAAATTCTAGAAACACTGAAAATTAATAAATCCACTTAACACCTGAATTTCACCTAATGAAACATTCTAATTTAAAAATTTAAAAGCTTCAATCTCACATAATAGTAATGTATATTGTCCTAGACTTTGTCAATAGGTTCTGAAGAAGACTGGGTTTTGTGTTCTGGTCTAGGAAGTTTATTGTCATTTCAAAACTTCCTTAAAACTGAAAGTAGATTTATCAAAAGTCAAAAAGCAGTATCTACCAAATTGCTTCATGTAAACCTGTATAAAGGAGACAAAACACTGAAAGCAATGTAATCCATTTAGACACCTTAAGCAATCAGTCTCTTTAACTTTATATTATATTAGCTTTATAATATCAAGCATGGAGTCAGTACCACAAGAATGTCTATCCTTAAATCAAATTCACTGAAAGAGGTCATAGATGATTTTAAAGAAACATTATAGTTTAACTTAAATGGCTTAATTATGCATATAACATGGTAGTCAAAACCATGACTTCGGAATCAAATGGACTGAGTTCAAATTTCAGCTTTGCTACTCCTAACTGGGTGACCTTAAGAAAAGGTCTTGACTTCTATATGCATTCATTTCCTTATCTGCAAAGTAAAGATAATAATGAAACCAACCTCCTACGTTGCCATGAATATTAAAGATGGACCAGGTGAAGCACCTGGAGGAGTAACTGGAATGTGATATTTTGTTGCTACTTGCTCTTCAATTTTACTATCATCGTTATATTAGGTTAAATACTTTACACAATCCCTTGCCCATTTTCAGTACACAATTAATTTTAGTATCATTTTTGTTGTTGTTACGATCTGGCAATAATTATTTCCTTTCATGGTGCCAATATATTCACTGAACAACAATTTAATAATTAAGCACTTCAAAATTGGTAAGAGGGCAACAATTTACTAAAATCAGGGCTCATTAAATCTTCAGAAAATACATCATACATGCAACTAGTGAGAGCTAAAGATTTTGATTACAGATTCCTGAGCTACTATTTCTTTAGTATGGAAACACTGAGATATCCCTTACTGAATTATTAAGAATCTTTCAAATAAAAAAATTAGAAAAATTTCCATGTTTTGGATTAAATAGTATACATATTGGTATCATAAAACATAATCTAAACAAAACAAGACTTTATAGCGTGCAAAATTTTGTTTTATTTTTGATTTCTTCTTTCAGCCTTTATAAATAAGCCAACATTATTCTAGACAGATAGTAGAAGTAAAAGGTTTGCATCTGTCACTCCCCACAAAGCCCTAGAGCACCTCAAAGGCATAAGGCCGTGCACCACAGTCACAGGATCAACCTGTACAAGGCCACTTTGGAGATGTGCTTCTTCATAAGGCAACTGGGGGTTAGACAGTATCGTGCCAAAGCTTCAAAGGGGCCAGAATTTCGTCTTTATACAACTCTCTGGGCCACAAGGCACAGGCTCTATTGAGAAATCTCTGTAGCTTTCAGGGTGGTGATGCTGGAATTTCCACAGTGACTCTACAAAAGGTCAATAGGGTTACTATAGACATCTGTACTGATGGAGGAATTCTCATCTAAAAAATCATCTATTACCTATTGTGTCTTCTTTATTCCTTTTAGATCTTAAAGATTTCTTTGACAATCCCTATCAAAATATCTTTGTAAAGGATCTCTGGAAGGAATTAAATCTTCACTATTTGCCATATCTTAATTATCAGCTCATAACTGAACAGAGATTAGTAAAAAGCCATCTGGAAGTTCAAACAGTATTCAAGATAAAACATTCTCATAATAATAATGATAATAATAATAATAATAATTTAAATGGAACACTAAGAACCACAGATACAAAAGAAGTATTGAGAAGCACTGAAGAGTGTCATTGAAAAGCTGTCCTTTCCACAGTTAGCAAATGGGATAAAACAAAGATGATTAGGTATGAAGTGTGCTAATGATCTGGACCTGCAGAACAAGAGAGGACACTAAGACTTAAAGAGAAAATCACACAGAATTTTTGTGGTACATCACTAAAGGAGAAATGGTAAATATTCTTACAAAATCCTTATAACTTAAATCTAACAATACTAAAATGTAAGTTACGTGATAACTTTAAAATGTTTTCTTTTAAAAAACACTTGTGAAAGTCCTCCCCTGTTTATATTCGCTTACATTATGAAACTGTCAAATAATTCTTGTATGTATGTGTGCTATGATGAGTTGCTCCATTGTGCTAAGTTCAGTAAGGACAGCCATTTGAAATGAGAATTTTATACAATAAAACAAATCTATTCTCACAGAAGAAGCCATGTATATCTATCACCATCTTTTAGTCACCCATGAACATCTCAGCATCTATGAATATAAGAAAAGTTTAATAATATGGAAAGTCTTTATCAACCTGACCTTACTTTAAGTAATTTTTCCTTTCATAGATGTAAACTGACCCAGAAGATGAACAACAATAACAAAAATCTTTTATTTCAAAATGTACTGTCAACTGGTTTAAATTTCTACCTATCGAGTTCAGATCAAGAAAGTGAATGTAGTGGGGTTGGTTGACTCTCCACAGTGTTGATTTGGTTCCAGTTTATGGACCTGGTTTTCAAATAGGTGGTATCACATAAGAATGTTAACTCTGAAGGTGAAAACAAATCTCTATTCTCAGCTTTCTTCTTTTATTCCTTATTTTTATTCTTTGTTGGTCTTCTTTTATTCTTTTTCTTTCTTTACCCGAGGTTGACCTCTGTCGGTCCCTTCGTCTGATTTCTCTATTTAGTGTCTCCCAGCTCCTCTTTCTACATTCTGTCTTTCAAGTTTCCTGGTTTGTTGTCTGAGTATCCTCTTTAAAACCATCTCTGCCTCTCAGATCCTGCCTTTGTCACCAGCACTCCCTGACCGACCTTCTATTCTCTCTCCACATTCTGGTTTTACCTCCTCACACTGACACGCAAGACTGCAGAACGGGACCTGTTGGACAAATGTGTACTCCTGGAAAACACCCTAACTTAGTCTTGACTGTCAAAGTAATAACTCAAGCCTGAGTAAAAGCTACTGACCTTGGAGTTTTAGTAACTTCAGGAAACAGCTTCCCAAACATGCAAACCTAATCAGAGCCTCATGTGTAATTGTATAAACAAATGTTTTTATAATGTGTCAGGAATTTATCCATTTGTAGAATTGGAACTCCATTCTACATATTATACTATTTGACTTGGTTTAAAAATATATTTGAGGACTATGTTTATGTAGAAGGTAAAATAAAAACGCCTGAATAACTAGAAACAGAGCTGAGTTATAATGAATTACCTCGGAATTTAGCTAGATGGCGCTAGAGCATGTGTGTGGACAGTGGGCGCAGGACGGTTGCTGAATGGAAATTATTAGGCAAACAGATGTTCATATATTTTTTTAGCGTCCAGGGTTCCATTTGAAATTCAAAAAAATTTAAATACAACACTTCTGAGTGATACTATATCTTTAAAAGAAGGGAGACATTCACCAATATTTACTACATAGATTTTTGGCCCTGTAATAGAACCATCCATATTCATATTCAGAAGTTTCATCTTTTTGGAATTTTTTTAAGTCTTGTTCATTTATCAGTGGTATGACTATGTTCTGTGCATTTGTGAAATATATTTTCTTCAGCATAGAAAACTGTCTCAAAAATCCCAAAGATCCTTAGGGCTTATTAGGGTTCTGCCAAAAGCTTTGCTTTTTCTTTTTTCTTCTTTTTTTTTTTTTTTTCCCAAAACTGGCATTTACCAGCTGATTTCTCAAGAATGGTATCTCTCCCTCCAAATTCTCCAATTTCTGTTTAGGTCAATATGGGCACCCGTGGTTCAACTCCTTTACATGTCAAGTATTTAGCCACACATTTTGCTACTGTGTGGCTTTTAAAAAAAAAAAAATCATTATTTAGTTATAATGGTTGATTTCATTTATATGTTTACATCTTTTTAGGTACTTTGAAGTTTGAAGATTGACCACATTCATCAGCAAGACCCCTAACAAGGAGATTACTCTATGCTACTCTCATCTAATGTATATTAGTTTAAAAATGAGTAAAAGGCAAACTACTCACCAAAAGAAATGGATGGATTGTGGTGTGTGTGAGTGTGTGTGTTTGTGTGTTATTTGGTGTGTAATAAGTTTTTTAAAGTTTTTAAGTTCTTTCTTACAGAGCATAATATAGACATAATTATCACTGCCTCCAATTTTTTCTCACATAAACTCAGAATGACAAAATTATAATTTATGTTCAGTGTTTGAATAACTCTGCCCTATAGTAATCTACATAACAAGTATACTATATTCACACACATTCATACTTATGCACAGTACTTGACGATTTCAAACTCTCCCATGAAAAAGAGTAAAATAAAAATAGGTATCATTTGTAACTCAGACTTTCCAATCTTAGAATCCTTTTGGATCCCTAGAAATGTCTTGCAGAGAGTGACCAAGCAATAGATTTTTCCTTATTCTTACTGCTAAGGCCTTTCCTCTGTGCAGAAATGCAGAATTTAAAGATACACATCCTTTAGCTCTCTATTCTATAAATATTGTAATAACTAGAACAGCTGTTCAATGCAAAATGTCACACTTCAGTTGTTTTATTTTAATCTTCTTGACTTCGTTTTAAATGCTTCAAATAAATACCCTACAGTGGAAAGAAGGAGCCAGGGAAACAAGAGTTTCTTCTGATCCTTTCTGATGGAATTCCCCTACAAGCAGGTGTGGAGAGTATGTGCACTCCAACTACCAAAGACTCCTAGGCTTTAAGAACAGCTATGAGCCAGCTGGGGCCCTGAAGTCCTAAGCATCTCCTCCATCCATCCCCTGACTTTCCCTCTTATTTAACATTTATTGAGCACCTACTGTGAGCCAGGCACTATACTCCAAGACTTCTAGGCAGATACTTAAACAAATTTAAAAAAATAATAATGAAATTAGTGCTATGATGGAGATAAGCAGGTGTCAAAAACCCAAAGCATTCAGAAAAGGCTTCCGGGGGAGGCAAGCCTGAAACAAAGAGTAAGCGTTACCAGGCATATGCAGTCCCCAAATTGCCTTCACTTATAGTTCTGAGAAGAAAGTTGCACAAAACAGGAAGAAAGAGAAATATAAATAGAAAAGTAACTCCACGATAAATTTTACTTATTCCCCTTGCTCTGTAGACTAAACCATTTCCAAATGACAAAAGTGCAAATCATAGGACTTAATATAATCAAAGAGCTGCATCATCTGTTTTGTAAATTTGGGCAAGTAACACTTTGAGACTTTTATTCCTTCTTTGTAAAAATTAGGAAATTAAAGAATTCATGGGCTAGGGATGTGGCTCAAGCGGTAATGCGCTCACCTGACATGTGCTGGGTTCGATCCTCAGCACCACAAAAAATAAAATAAAGATGTTGTGTCCACCGAAAACTGAAAAATAAATATTAAAAAATTGTGTGTGTGTCTCTCTCTATCTCTCTCTAAAAAAAGAATTCAATGAGTTAATGCATGTAGGACATTATAAATATTAATTCACTACCCTTTTTTGTTTATACCAATACCTAGAATGATGTTGAACAGAGCTTTTGGGGAAAAAATCATGGGGGAAAAAAAGGATTGGATGTAAAGTCAGAAATCCTGAGTCAGGCCTAGCATGTGTGAGGCACTGGGTTCAGTTACCAACACAGAAGGGAAGGGAAGGGAAGGAAGAGAAAAAGAGGGGCGTCAAGGGCAAGAGAAGGAGGGAAAACAGAATCTGATTTGATGTTCAACTCCAGCAATTACTGTAGCTCTTTGGGTCAATTAAATAACTTCTGAACTGCACTTAAGTCATTGATAAAATGGTGTCTATATCTTCCTAGACAGGGTAATTGTGAATATTAAATGGTATAATATATATTATAAGGCTTAAATAAATAAAAAGTACCAGGGCTTAGGTTATAGAGCACTTGCCTAGCATATACAAAGCTCTGGGTTCAATTCCCAGCAATTTTAATATAAATAAAAAGGACCATACAAAAGATATAGACTTAATAAAGACTGCCTATCATTAACATTTTTATTATGTATAAAGTCAGTAATGAATGTGTGTGTATGTGTGTGAAAGAGAGAGAAAGAGAGAGCAAGAGACAGGTACAGAGACAGAGAGATAGACAGAGGTTGCTGAATGTATTCTAAAATCAAGATTGTAATAAATATAATTTTAAAACACAAATAAATTCAAAGCATAATACATTATTGAAAAGAGCTATCTATACACTATCTAATAAAGTCATAGTAAAATAGAATGACTCTTAGATGCAATGGTGCATGCCTGTTATTCAAACCGCTCAGGAGGCTGAGGCAGGAGAATCACAAATTCAAAGCCATCCTCAGCAACTTAGCAGGGCCCTACGCTACAGAGTGAGGCCCTGTCTCTAAGTAAAATACAAAAAAGGGCTGGGGATGTGGCTCAGTGATCAAGTACCCCTGGGTTCAATCCCCAGTACCCCTCCCCAACCAAAAAAAAATAGAATAATTCTTAAAACCAATAAAGAAAAAAGTAAATACAATTTTTAAATGACCAAAATATCAGCCTGAATTTCACTAAAAACCGAATATACTACTACTCAAACTAAGAAAATTTGATCAAATCTGTTAGAAATAAAAAAAAAATGCAAGTTAAAAAACAGTAAGAAAAATAACTCTGATCCCAGTGTTGCCCGGATGTGGCAAGTGGATGAGTCATGCATTTCTTGTGGGAATAGGAAACTTGGGCAATCTTCCCAGAAAATAATTTGGAAATACAATCCAGGAATGTTTAGAGCTTTTTTTTTTAATTCAAGAAACTCAAATTTAGATTCATATGCTAAATAAAAAACCATACATAGATAATATATTTCTATAGAAGAACTTTTCGCAGAATTATTTGCCATCAGAAGAAAACTGTAATAAAATAAAAGTTTAACTATGGAAAGTTTCATTAATTATGATGCATTTATACAATTGTATAATACATTACCATTAAAAATTTAGTTTCAATGGCTTATTTAGTATCATAGAAGTGTATGGAGAAATGAAGAAGAGAAACTACATTTATATTAACCACTTTTTAATGTATATGCGTATTTATTTCTTGGACAAAAAAAAAAACAGAGGAAACAGTGAAATATCGTCAACTGTATCGATTATCTATTGCTATATAAAAAAAATCCGCTCAAAACAACAATTCAAAATAACATGCATCTGTTATCTTGTTGTTTCTGTGAGTCAGGAGTCCAGGCACAGCTTAGCTGGGACCTCTGCTTCAGAGACTCTCACAAGGAATAATCAAGCTGTTGACCAGTCCTACTGCCTCCCAAGGGCCAGCTGGAGAGGGCTCTGCTTTCAGCCTCACTCACGTGGTTGTTGTCAAAACAGGTTTCCTTGGAGGTTGTTGAACTGAGAGTTCTTTGTTGCCAGAAGCCACTCTTGTTCCCTTGCTACATGGACCTCTCCAACATAACAGTTTGCTCCATCAAAGCCAACAAGAGAGAGTGTCTCTAGCAAGAGAGAAGTCACAACCTTGTGTTAATCTCAGAAGTGTCATCCCCTCCACATTATTGTATTCTATTGTGTTGATTATGGAAAATGACAAACCCCAAAATAATGTGGCCCAGGGAGAAGGAATGAGGGAGAAGGCAGTATATTGATCCTTTCCCAATATATTCTTTCCTACTGACAAGACAGGTCCCAGGGAGAAGATATCCATCAAGTCTGAAATGACAGTTTCTGGGAAGAGGCCAAAGCATTGATCCCACCCTAAACACAAATTCTTTCCCAGTCACTAACCACTGAATCCACATCCTCCATCTGGCCTAGTAAAGATCAATACCAGATACTGAACACTGACCCCACACCCTCCATTTGGCCCAGTTAAGATAGCCCAAACTGACATGCTTATTAACTAAGTCACCTCTCAGTGTAACCTATATAAGCTTACACTCCCCCTTTGGCCAGTGGCTCACTTTCCACCAGGAAAATGGGTCCATCAGAGTTGTCACTTCGCTCCTGAATAAAACCTGTGCTGATCTGTGACATTTGTGTCCAGCATAATCTTTTTGTGCTAACTATTAGTTAAAAGCAAGTTACTCAAGGGTGGCAGGTTACACAGTCTTGAGTCACTTAGAGACAGGATATGCTTTGAGGAATGTCATTAGGTAATTTCACTGTGTGTGAACATTGCAGATTGTACTTACACAAACTGAGGGCAATGGTGTCACTAGGTGACAAAATCTTTCAGAATCAATGTCATCGTATGTGGTCCATTGTTGTTCAGGACATGACTGTCCACAACAGTGAAAGACAGGCTTGAGATCCTTGCAGATCATGTCAGAAGCTTCCTAGACATCAGTCATGCCTCATTTACTTCCTTAAAAATATTATTTTTAAATAAAGATGTTGTGTCCACCGAAAACTAAAGAATAAATATTTAAAAATTCTCTCTTTCTCTTTAAAAAATATTATTTTAAATGTATTTCATAAAAAAGAAAAAAATGCTTGAAAGTAGATAATATATTGGCTAATCTTTTAAAGACAGCATTTATAAAATATATAACATTTTATAATGTGATAATATTAGAGAAAATATGCTTATTTATATAATTAGCTATTAAGAAGTTTTAAAGAATTAAAGAAGAAAGGAAAAGGGAGCAAGAGAAAAAGGAGTAAGAAAAAGGGGAAGAAAAAAGTAATTTAGTTGCCAATAAAAAAGGAAAAACTATGCTACTCCATTAAAATATCTTCTAGTTATTCTGCCATTCAGAGGATAGAGAAAATAAAAAGATAAAAAATACTGTAAATGCCAAATTAATAATGTTAAATATAGCTGGGCATGGGGGTGCATGCCTGTAATCCTGGCAATTCAGGAGACTGAGGCAGGAGGATGACTTCATAAGACCTATCTCAAAATAATAAATAAAAAGGACTGGGATGTAGCTCAGCAGTAAAGCACTGCAGGTTCAATCTCTTCTGCCAAAAATAAATAAATAAATAATGATAATGTAAAATTTACCATATGTAAAGTAAGAGCTCTGTCATTATATGTCTATGTCATTATAATTGCATTTCATTTATAAATAGTAATGTAGTAAGTGAATATTTTGGGACTTTGTAAACAGTTTATGGCTACAGTCCCCATTGAAAACTGAGAGAAACAAATACTCTTTTTAAATATAAAATAGTCTAGTTACAGTTGATCCAAGAAGAAAATCATCTTCTCCCCTCAGATTTTCCCCAAAATAAATTTTAAAAACCTATCTAACCACTTTATAAAGATTTTCTCTCTTTCTCACAAATGTTGTTTGTATAAAGTGAATGAAATTATATGAATTGAATATGCTTTCTGCTTAAACTGAAACAGGTCCTTATGCTATACACAAGTCTTTTATGGGAAGAAAATGGAGCTGTCTGTGAAAATAAAAAGACCTGTGTTTCAGGCCAGACAGTTTATCTGATTAAGGAAAGAGAAGAAGTTTTATAACCTAAGACTAATTCTTCAGCACCACACATAAGCTCTACAAATAAGATTTGTGTCACTCCAAACTCCATTCACAGCAACTGAGAGGACTTTTTCAATTCTGGTGGTAGTATTGATTCTCCATTCTACTTGTTTGGTACAATCTTTTGTAAAATGCTATGAACAAAGAACAAGTCAGATATACATACTGCCAGACAATCAACAGAGAAGCAGGGTGAATTGCTCTGTCCACAAATTGCACATAATTGGAAACCAATTTTGCTAAAGGAAATAAAACTATAAATTTTAAAAAGAAATGCATACCCCCCTTAGTAAGGTGTCTTTTCAAAATAATGAAAAATGAGTTCATACAAACTAAATGTTAGTGTTCATGAAATAAGCTGAGCAAAGGTGAAATTTACTAAAGAAAATAATCACTCTGAGGGGTAAAAGGAATAAAAATTATTTCATGTATATTGAACACAAAGTTGGTCATCACCACAGTGGATGAACAGGTGTCAGAGAGTCATTCTGCTTTTTTTTTTTTCTCTCTTGTACTTAAAAAAAACAATAACAGCAGTCAAAAATAGAATACTGTTCAGTGTCTCTTACCTAACAAACAATATCTCTTGCCTGCCAACATTAAATATATTTAAGAAGTTAGAGTTCAAAGACCAAAAATAAAATGAATTCTATATTACAACAATGCCAAAGAATTACTTTATCTTTATCTCAGCAATAACATGAAAAAAAAATTCTAATGTATAATGTTTCACCTGACTTTCCTTTGTTCTGCTGGGTTTGCTTTGGGGTGGGAATTTTTTTTAATATAAGTAAAGTGAGATTGAATCATTATCAAAGCAGCAACTGTAGTTCAGAAGCTTACTCACCAAACTAACCACAGAAATTCCAAATGGTTGAATTGAATTGGGAAGTTAACCTTCAAACCAGAGTCGGGACATCCATAGGGTTTAAAGTTCCAGGTTTTCCTTTACGGGTACATATCAGTGACAGAATATGATTCATGACAAAACAAGATTTATGACCACTTTGTTCAAATCCCTTCAACAAGAACTTCATAAACACGTAGTCTGAAAAGAAAGGAACTAAAATTTTTTTTTATTCACTTCTAAGTAATTCCAAAAATTCCTTATTCTTCCACTAAAACATCTACCCCTGGCCAGTCTACCCGGCTACACAACCAGTTGGTTCAATAATGTATCTATTCCCCAGATACCTTAGTATTTTAACTTTGAATTCAAATATACCTATATGTGAATCCTAGTTCTTCCATTTACTACGTGTAGTTCCATGGGCCAAATCCTTACCTTATTGATAAAACCTAAGCAATGGTATTGCCCTCTACAAAGTACTGTGAGAGAAGGCAGGCAAGTCACTTAGAACAATGCTTGCCATATATTTAAAATGCAGTATTTTTATAATGCTGGTAATTATTTAGAATGGAAGTTCATTGGGTTAGACAAAGGAGAATGGTGGGAAGGGAGGGGCAATGGCAATAGGAAAGACAGTAGAATGAATCGTACATAACTTTTCTATGTTCATATATGAATACACTACCAGTATAACTCTACATCATGTACAATTACATATTATACTCCATGTATATATAATATGTCAAAATACACTCTACTGTCACTTTCATGAACTTGCTCTATAAAAACACATTATCTTGCAAGTCAAATAATTGGAATTCCTTCCATTCCTGAGAATTCCTTTCTTGTAGAATTTGTCTTATGTGTTTTTTAAGGTTTGTGCAAAGTTTTGTCTCCTTTTACCTTTCTACTTAGATCCTTAGAACTGATCACTCTTGGCCTTGATTTATACATACATTTATACATACATAGAAACAGTCCTGAAGTCCACAGGAATCATAACCACAGAAAGACCTGAGTGTCATAGACACACTGTTTTTAATTGGGACAGGAAGAACAATGTAATATCACAGCTGTTGGATAGTATCAATGTCAAATAAAAACATGCTTTTAAATTACTGGTTAAATCTTTGATAATATACCTGGAAGCGGGGAACCACTCATAATTGAAAGGAGAATTTTTTGGTTTTAGTGTTTTGTTGTTGTTGTTGTTGAAAATAGAAGCATAAGCCATTCATATCAGATACTCTTGACATTCACCTTTTACTAGATATAATTTTCAATGTAAACTGTTAATTGTTAATTATATTGATATATTTATGTATGTATGTGTTTTGACTATAGATGTACCATTATATCAATTACATTTACATGTTTGTGTATGTAAATTACATCCATATGGTGTATATGTGTTTTCTATTCTATTATATATATATAATTATATAATAAGAAATATTATGTCATGAAATTGAGTAAAGAGCTGATTTTCACATCTGGGTTATCAATGGGCAGACCAATAGCAGGATGTGCAGGACAGTGGAATGACCCCTAAATTGCACTAATTCATAAAATCAAGGGTTTATAACAAATAGCTGCAAGAACATAAGCATCTCAGAAATTACAGATTTCTATGGATATGTGGCTAGCTTTGGACTTCCACAAGTCACGAACTCAGCAATTCCAATCAGTCTTATCTATATTTCAAAGAACAAAAGAACTATGGAAGACATGTAGATTACTTAGAAAAAACAAGATTCAAAACATAATCCCAATGGATTATAATCTACAGTGCTTCCAATTTAGCCTTACATTTTAGCTTGTCTCTCCTCAAAAAGCAGAACCTGAGACATTCCTGGGATCTAAAGCCAGGAACAGTAGTTGGAAGTATGTGCAGAAAGAGTAAAACAAAGGAAGAGTTAAATCCAATAAAAAAGTATATTCTGTAATGGTTACTACTGTGACAACTAGGTCTTGGTTCCTTTGGACAAGACAAGGGTTAACAGATTTAGCAAGTAAAGGTACACTACACCCCGCTAAATCTTATTGTCAAATAATACTTTGCTTTAATGAAAAAGTATGTCTCCTACAGTAATTTGTTATTTATCTGAACTTCAAATTCACCTGGGCATCCCATGTTTTTTATCTGGCAACCCTAGCTGAGAACCTAAAGGAACTCTGAGAAACATACTTCAGATTATCTGCTCAAAGATGTGAAAGTGAAGAGTCCGAATTCCCTGATTTCTACTCTGTTGGTCAAAGCTTGCAGGAGAGGAAAGGGGTGGCCCACAGGTGCAGAAAGCAAGACTTAATGAGCAGTGCAGCTGAAGCAAGTGGCCTCAGGCCACCTCTGCACACTGCAGGTTGCTGCAGTAATTAGGAGCAAAAATGAGGCCCGATTTAACTTTAGAATATAAATAATATCTAGCACAATTTACATTGAAATTGCAAAGGAAAATTTTTACATTTTGGTGGGGGGAAATATGCCTTGAAAAATGGTGCCACCATTGTCACTTATTAGTGACAAAAAGCCTTTTTTTTTTTTTAATTGATGCCAGGCATAGAAGTAGAAACCCTAAGAAATAACAGCAATACAAACTTAGCATGCTTTGTACCTCAGGTGAGTCAGGCTTGTTCCGTGAGGTCACACCAAACAAAACCACATTGATTCCGACAGCTTTTCTGAACAACTAACAAGATCACCATAAGTCACCCCTTAGAAATCCCAGAGGATTTCACTTCATATTGAATGTTCACTGTGAAGCAATGTGACAAGGAAATGAGACTCCATCAGGAGTCTAGTAGTGCTAAATAATACCCAACTGGACACCCTGCCTCTCTCAGGATAGATCATGCCATTAAAGGACAAAGTTTTGTGGGTTGGGGGTTTAACTCAGAGATAAAGCCCTTGCCTAGCATGTGTAACGCCCAGAGTTTGATCCCCAGCACCTAAAGAAGAAAATAAAAAGAAAGAAAAATAAAACAAAGAGCTTTCTAACCACTGAGCACATTAGACAAGAGTTCCAACAGGAGAGTCTCACTGAACAAACCCTAAACAGCAAACCAAGCGCAGAGCAGGAACTGAAGGTTCTTCACCTCTGAGTCTTCTCCAAACCAATTGAGACTTTCTCAGGACTAATGTAAAGCTCCTGTACACTGTTTCTTAATGGATAAGAATTGAGTTTGAGGACCTCATCTTTTGACCTTTGCCAAAAGCTTGGGCTTTTCTTTACTTCCGTTTCATTTCAAACTGTTACTAATTCTCAGAAGAAAATAGCACAAGATTTTATAGTTAAGGATTTGTCATACTGTGAGCCATTTGTATCCAGTGACCTTTAAAATAATCCATTTGAAAACTCAGTTGAGTTATTTGTAGAATTTTAAGGCCCTGGCATTTGCTTATTATAAGTACTCTTAGCCTAGCCTGCGGGGTGGGGAGAAAAGGAAAGAGTACATCCAGTATTCTTAAGAGTGGATTCACTTGAAGCATTTAGCACTTTGTTTTCTTTTTATAATCTATCACAATAGCAGATGATTTTTTTAATGACAATACCAAGATGAATTTCAAAAGTACTTAACCCCCTACACACTGGCAATCAAAATATGTTGGTAGAAAAATACACCAGAAGTAAAATTCTCCTTATGGTGAAGTCAGACATACAACATTATCATTCTAAATGCTTTTTTTCTTTAAGTACCAAGATTTTGTCCCACAAGAACTCATTTGCACCTCTTTTTTTTTTTCCAAACAAGAGGTATTGAGTATATCTCTGTGGTCCTTCTATGGGGGTACAGTATACCTGAGTGGGGTGTGTTTGCAAAGACAGATACCTGCCAGCACCAAGAAGGGTTACCTTTTTCACTTTGGTATCAAAGACAATAAGTCCCAGAGTTGACTGTAGTTTTCCCTCTACATTCAGAAATATTCCATGTAGAATAAGCCCATCAGCACCTCACGCAAGAGAGGTGCAGAGAGAATAGTGATGATCCTAATGGCAATCCTTTTGGCATAAAGATGCTTAATGAACAATATCTGCTGAATTCCTTTCCTCCAGATTTTTTAAAACTAGAAAACCAACAATTTCCACTATGCTATAACTGCTTTCTCATCTCAGAGAAAACACATGGAAGAGGCATCAAAATAAATGAAGGATATTTCCAACTCAAAGGGATTCTTCAATTATTCTAAAGTTTTGGGGTTTGTGGGACCAGAGGTCAAGGAGATAGGCATATCCAAAACCAAGTTTCTATTGTTTTAATTTACTTGGAGCCCTGCAGAGACCCTAGAAACAAGAGCAGTCCCATTTGTAATTTTTATTTGACAAAAAGCAAAGCTTATACTTCTGTCTGTTCCTCCTACTTACCCCTCCTAATCGCCAAATCGAAAAAAAAAGAAATCTCATGGATCAACTCCTTTAATTTTTTAAGTGAGGAAATTGAGACAGAGTCTTCCCATGTTTGTGACTTAGTAATGTGAACAGTGACTGCTGCCTGAAAATCAAACCTAAAGCTGACCCACATCCCTTTTAATTTCCTTCCATCTCTAGCCAGATTTCTTTCTATTCAATCATATGCATGTCACAACCACCCACCTCTGCCATCTAGCCTGTCAAGAGAATAAAGGCAGGAAATCAACTGAAGACCCCTCTCTCCATTTGAGGTCTGACACAACATAAGAGCACGCCACGAATTTTGAGGACCTGCTCTGCCTTTGGAAGTAAAGACATCCCTTGATCTCTTTCTGGATAATTGCTTTTCATGACTCAAATCCTAGGCATGAATGGATTGAGTTGGATGAAGATTACGCTGCTGGGCATGTCCCTGAAGGTAAGTTATTGTAACCATGATCTTCATCTGTTGTTAGCATATATATTGCATTCACCTTTTTTGAAAAATATTTTTAATATTTTTAATTTTTAATATTTTTTTAAAATATTTTAGTTGAGGATGGACACAATGCTTTTATTTTATTTATTTTTATTTGGTGCTGAGGATCAAACACAATACCTCACACATGCAAGGCAAGCGCTCTATCACTGAGCTACAACCCCAGCCCCTTGAATACACCTTTTAATGCCATGCCTTTATTTGTAGAAAAGCAATTTATTTTTTAGATTCACAATTTCTCTTTCAAATTTCCATTTTTTCCAAACATTAGAAAACATAATATTTACCAGTTCTGGGTAAATTGTCATTTCAGGTTAAGCAGAGTTAGTTCAGCAATTCATGTTACCATGACCCCAGCCCTTTCAGTTCCACAATTCTCCCTCCACCGTTAACCTCCATAACTTTGGCAAAAGTATGGTTTAGGTAAATATCACACCCTACAGGTAATAGGAACAGGTAATTCCCCTACAGGTAAATTCCCCACAGGGAATTTACTTCCTGTTCCGCCGCACACTGCTAGACAAGTATTCCTGCCATTTCTATTGTTACCACTGCTCTTCAACAGGATAGGAAATAACTCTGGGACATTATCACCTTCATAGGTTTAGGCTGGAAAACAAGACCAGTGTCACCTCCATCCTAGAGCCCCCACACCCATCTAGATTCTCTTACTTTCCCTCACCCAGATTTCTCCCTGGGAAGACAGAGCACAATGCTTTATCTCAGAAACCCATAGCAGCAGCAACCTTCTCTCTTCTCTGATTTTTCTTTGCTTTCTTCTTCAGCTGATTTTTGCCCCAAATTTTATTATATTCAAATAGTATAATAATACTATTTTATTTTTTATCATTATTGTCAGGGACCTCCCTTTTGGAAGCTCAAATTTTGTTTATTTCTGAATTCCTTCTGTAACTTCTCTTCCCTGTAGTTGGTATAATAGAAAACAAAGCTTTAGAAGACAAAGAGGATCGGAGTAAACAAAAGTATTACAGTGGCAACAAAACAAATTGGCTAATAACTTCCAATATCATCTCACCTCACAAGGAATCAAAAGGAGTTAAGAGGATCATTTTCTTAATATTTTAGGTTCTACCTATGACTAATTCTTAAATTTTCCCCAAATAAGGAGACCTCAAAACTTGGTCTCAATAATGTAATCCAGTTGTGATTGTTATTATTGTCAATATATAATTGTATGGAACTTGTAAAACTTTTACATATGTAAATTATATGTGATTATTAAATTTATATGTGTATATATATAATTCATATTAATTATGCTAATTTTACATTTGAAAAATGGCTACTAGTAAAGTAAAAGAAAACTATAGCAATAGAAAAAAAATCAATAATTTAAATCATGGGCCAAGTTGAAGACATAATAAATGTTAAGCTTTGGGATTTAATCAGAGCTACAGAGATGTAAAAAATGTGTTATTAGACCCTTCAATAAGTAGAGACTAAAATACGTAGACCAATTATTTGAAGAATCTACATTTCATGTGTTATTAAACAGAATAGAATATGAATTGTGAATATGTACCATGAATTAACTATTCTTAATTATAATATATAGCAATAACTTATTATTGCTATATATTATAATTAAGAATAGTTTATTCATGGTACATATTCACAATGGAATATTACTCAGCCATAAAGAAGAATGAGATTATGGCATTTGCTGGTAAATGGATGGAACTGGAGGCTATCATGCTAAGTGAAATAAGACAATCCCAAAAAACCAAAGGCCCAGTGATTCCCTCTGATATGCGGATGCTGACTCACAATAGGCAGTGGTGAGGAAGGAGTGGAGGTTGGCTGGATTGGACAGGGGGAGTGTGGAAGAATGGAGAGGAGATGGGAATGGGAAAGACAGTAGAATGAATGGCACATAACTTTCCCATGTTCATTATGAATACACAACCAGTTAACTCCACATCATGTACAACCACAAGAATGGGAAATTATAGTCTATGTGCTTATTATATGTCAGAATACATTCTACTGTATCTAAAAAGAACACATAACAAAAGAATAATTAATTCAAATGACATTTAACACATTAAACATATTAAAAGTGTCATCATTTTTTACCTTGGAGTATAATAAGGTCTTAGAGTTCTTTGCCATCTGCAAGTTTAAGATAGTGTCTAGGGAGGATATCAAGTCCTTTAGGAGTAAATCATTAGCAATGTTAGAAATGAGACCTCTAATATGTTCTTACACACAACTGGCCCAGTGGGTGGTTATCACACATCTCAGTGTCTGTGATTCTGTTTTACCTCACAGGCAGATGTAAGACATTGCTCAAGCCCAGAGCAGTGGTGCATGCCTGTAATCCCAGCAACTGGGGAGGCTGAGGCAAGAGGATTGCATGTTCAAAGCCAGGCTCAGCAAAAGCGAGTCACTAAGCAACTCAGTGAGACCCTGTCTCTAAATAAAATACAAAATAGGGCTGGGGATGTGGTTCAGTGGTTGAGAAACCCTGAGTTCAATCCCTGGTACTGAAACAAAAAGTGAAGTAGGCATAGAAAAAGAGCAGGTTACTGAAGATATGTTGAGAAAGAGGCAAAGGAAGCTTTAGAGTGGAGATAAGACATATTGAGAGTAAAATTTAGAAAATTAAAGAGGAAACTTCTTTCAGAGCCCCACTGTTGCCTTTGGGGTCTCATGAGCTAAAAGCCACCACACCTATAAATACATCGGAAAATCAGAACTGGTTGAGAAAGACATATTTTAATAAAATTCATCATACCATGAATTTTCACATAAGTTCACTTTGTTTTGCACTAATATCTCAATGAATTTGAGACTTCTGGTTGTAACTGGAATGCATTTTATCCTCACTACAGCCAACAAAACTAGAATGTACCAAAACAAAAAAGGAATTTTGTGTATGCTGTGGCTGAAATTTATCTTTAGCCTAACTTTCCATTGGAAAGTCAGAAATATACCTGGTGAGTTATCAGGTAGTTGGTTATTTGGGATTTCTAAGTCTGTTTAGAGTGATGATTCAGTTAGTTTCAAAGATTTAACTGTTTCTCTCCTTACCCTCGCCTTGCTAGGGCATATTATAACTTGGTTAGAGGACTGTAGGAGGGGCTCTTCTGTTTTTCATGCCTGCTCAGTAGCAGTCTCCTGTTAATGTTTTACCCCAGATAAAATTTGCCTTGACAGGGTTGTCAAATATCACCAACTTCGGCTGTTTATCCCCACACCTTCCATAGAAGCATCTGCATTTCTGCCATAGTCTTTAGTCACCAGGTCACCTTAGAATCTACTTCCTTTTATGAAGCCCTGTGATTGTAAGACAATAAACTGAGGCCATTGGAATCCTTAATGTAATAAAAACTTCTTTATGAAGTTTCCTTAATCCACTTTGGTAGTTCTTCTAAGAAGGGCTATAGCTAGTGGATGGCTTATATTCTAAATGATTATCCTTTCGTAATTCTTTCAAAACACTTTTTTTTAAAAAATTTTAGGTGCTGGATTGAACCTAAGGCCTTGTGCATGTGAGGCAAGCATTCTACTAACTGAGCTATATCCCCAGCCTCTAGAACACTTTTTAAAAACATGTCAGTCTCTATAATGTCCTCCCATTCAAAGATGCTGGAGGCATTGTTTCTTAGGGAAGACTTTCTACCTTCCTAAGGAGAAAGCAAATTCAAGAAATCCCTAAAAATTCTTAGTGAAGCAATAAATTTATATGGGTTTGGGACAGAATTAATGCGATTTTTGCCTACTACTAATTATTAAATAGGAGAGCATAGAAGAGAGGACAACCAAAATGCTTAAATTCTGAGGTAGCAGTCATCATGTATGAATTTTGTGATAAATGAAGCAAAACAATGTTGTTCTTCATGTTAAGAATGTATGTACTCTCTACACCTGTTCAAATTTAACCCTCTTTAATTCAGAATCATAAATAAATGCTGCCAATTATATTTGAGATGACCACAGAGTCAAAGGACTCACGTGTACTTTATGGCTAAAATAGAGATGACGCTTTCATTTCTGCATACTTTCACAAGGTCATAGGCAGACTAGAGGAAGATCCCTTTGAAAATAGTCAATCCTAATTATTATTATATGAAAAAATAAATAAATCAGACCAAATGAAAGCAAATAGAAAGACTGCAATTCTAGGCTCTTCAGGTAGCATAGCTCATGCTTCCAAGTAGTATCTGATAAAATGTGTGAACCAAACCTAATCTAATCAGTCATCATCTTTCCTATTTCTCAGACATTGTTGGCTACTTCTCTGATCTCTCTTATTTCTAGTGTTTTTGGTGCTGGGGATCCAACCCAGGGCCATGTGCATGTAAGGCAAGCACTCTATCAAGTGAGCTATATCCCCAACCCATTATTTCTAATTTTTAATGCTTCCTTGAAATTTTATAAGTATATAATTTACTGCCTAAAATTGTAATGGCATTCTGATTTGGTATAATTTTTTCTGGGCTTCCCAAATTATAGAGACTGAGGAAATGACCAATGATTGATTAAATTTTGCAAAGTGGTTTGAAACCTTGGTAAACCAAGGGCCATAGAGAACAAGTTGTAGTTTGAAATAGAAGATCAAAAGGTCCAAGTAAATGGAAAATTTTACCAGTTTTTAAATGCCATTTAAGAATGTATAATAACATATTCTAACTCTTTATATGTAAGTATAAAGATAAAAGCACTTAGCACTTAACAAAGTCAATACATATACAATTAAAGAATTAGTAATGTCTGAAATAATAAAAGTGGAGACAATGAAATCTTAGGAAATCCAATAAGAAAAAAGACTAAGAACCAAAATAAAAGAAGAAGTTTTGAAATTTGTATCACATTTCTATTCACTGAATTTAGTTTTCTTTTTTAGTAGACTCTTTTCCTTGTAAGTATATAGATCATATGCCATAAAGATACTCTATATATAAACATGAATATTCAGGTGTAAGACATTCAGTTAAATAAATAGCATTTAATTAATTTATTTATCAAAAATTGACCAGTAACACGACATAAAAGTATTACAGTATTATTTGATGAAAAAATCAATCCAGATTTTTAATTCTGATTCAATTTTGCCATAATCACATGGAAAAAAAATCTTTGACAATGTCTTTGAATCTTTTATTACAAAGTGAAGTTTTGCTAAGGATGTAATTATTATGTAAGTACAGAGTACAAATATAAGATTAAAGTCAGTGACTTTGAAAAAATCTTGTTTGGTCTGGGATTGGACTTTATCCTACTATAAAGCTAATAAACTAATAAGTAACATATAACTGCTTCATGGATACCAACAGAAGGTACAGACCCCTGTATTAGAAACCAAAGATTTAATTATTCATGGCCAGCAAGCAGCTAAGCAATATAACATTCTTGTCAGTTTTTCTTACCTACAAGTCACATGGAGGTGATACTGCATGTCCCAGATGGATGCTATACACACAGTAAATTTACATTGCAGCTTAGGTGTCCACTACTATTAGAGCAAGCAGTAAACAATTATGTTCTTTGCTTGAAGGAAAAACTATATCAGCTCTCATAGTTACTCCATGTGTCAGTCAGCTTTTTGTCACCGTGACAAAATACTTGATAAAACCTATTTAACAGAGGAAAGGCTTATTTTGGCTCAGAGTTTCAGTCCATGGCCAGCTGACTCCATTTTTTCTGGGCCTATGGTGAGGAAGAACATCACGGTAGAAGGGAATGGCAGAGCTTCTCATCTCATGGCCCCTGGGAAGTAAAGAGAGAGAGACAAAGAGAGAGGAACATAAAGACAGAGAGAGGAAGGAGCGGATAAGACATGCCCTTCCAGAGCCTGTCCCAACTCTGCCACCATCCATCTACTTCCTCCAACTCCCTCCTACAGTTTCCACCATCTAGGAATAGTTCATTCAGTTATGAAGCCATTAATAGATTAATCCATTGGGAATCAGAGTTATCATGATCCCATCACTTCTCAAAAGCCCTACTTCTGAACATTACTGCACTGGATTCCAAGCCTTCAACACCTGAGTCTTTGGGGGACATTACAGATCTAAACTATAAAACCCATCTGTCCCCTATGAAATGGCTCCGGTAAAAGAATAGGCAGATATTTACAATCTTGATACACCCAGCAAGTCATTTAGAATAGAGCGGTCTGTCTGTTCCTCCAAACAACCATATAATTTGGTTATTGGTCTCAGGTCCCTGAAGCATTGAAAGTTCCCCCAAAATGGTCCAGTAGTTTGTCAGTATAAAATTCATCAAAAGAAACTGTACAAAATGGGGGGGGGGGATGCATAAGAGTTACACATACCTTGATTTTCTTTCTTCCTTATCTTCAAATGATAATTTAGAGAGTTATTTATTTAGCATCACTAAAAGCTAGTAATAGATCATATACATTTTGAAAGTTTATAAATTTGTTATTTATGAGGTCTTAAAACTAGCTGTTTAAAATATTGTGTACCAACTGGGTTATATGGGAATATGAATGCCATAGCACAAAATAAGCACAAAATATTCAATTATTCAGGTTACCTAGAAAATAAAATAAAACTGTACATGTTATTGATGATAAAAAATGATGTTTTAATGAAGATGGAATGAAAGACAATTTATCTGCCTACTTAAAAATATGTAAATATATATATATATATATATATATATATATATATATACACAGAGAGAGAGAGAGAGAGAGAGAGAGAGAGAGAGAGAGAGCTTGTAGGATTTGTATGATTATTTCAATGTACTGTCATGAAATAGTTTTTAGGTTGTATGCAAAAAGAAAAACCTCAAGTGGAATCCAGTAAACTCTTTGAGTTAGGGAGTTGGAGACAAGTGTATATCAAAAACAAAAACCCAAGAGGTCTCAGAACAGAGTGCCATAGAAAAGACAGCTGCACAGAAAAAAAAAAAAAAATTCCAGAGATCTTGTGAGGGTCCTCTTTGAATTCAGCTGAAGGTTAATCAGCAAAATGTAAGAAAAGAAGCACATGAGGCTAGTGAAAGAGCTAAACAAAGCCCAAGAATTGTGTTGACTCCCTATAGTCAGACAGGAAAACTTCAGTGATGACATGGCACTGGCTAGAATACACAGAATGGTCCTGGCTCAGCAGCCGGGAATCATTAGACCTGATTCCTGTGCAGTACTCCATACACCAATCCAGTCCTACAGAAGAAATAAGAAAAGCACTGTATCTAATCAAAGTAATGAAAAGCACTGGAAATGGAAGCTATAAGGATAAATATTAAAAATTTTAATCTTATTATTTAAATATCTTTAAAAGATAATTTACTGTTTCCAAAAATAAAAAAAAAAATGTGTGAGGTTTATAACATGAAAACATGAATTGTTTGTCAACAGTAGTGTAAAGTTCAGAAGGGGAGAAATGGTTATTTACTATTGTAAACTACACATGAAATGGTATAACACTTGGAGATAAACTGTGTTGAGTTAAAGATACAAAATAAACCCTAAGTCAGTCTCTAGAATAACAGAACAATGAATTATGGAGGATAAAACAAAAAAGGAGATGACATAAAATGATGAAAGAATACTTAATCTAAAATGAGAAAGAAAAAATGAACAAAGAACACATAGACCCAAGTAGAAACAAATAGCAAAAAGATAGACTTAAACCTTACATACCAATAAAAACATTAGATATAAATGGTCTAAATAATCCTTAGAAAAGACAAAGACTGACATTAACAATTCAAAACCCAACTGTATGAATCCATAAAATTACCTTCAAATATAAAGACACAAATAAATTCTGATAAAAGATATTTATAAAATTTACTACAGTTAATATCATCTTTATAGTTAAAGACTATATGGTTTTCCCCTTGAGATCAGGAACAAGAAAGGAAGTCCACTCTTACCATGAAAATTAAATACCATATAAGATTTCATAGACAGTCAACACAAAAGAAAATTCTATGAAAGAGATAAATTAGACTTCCCTAAAATTAATATTTCATCTTTGAAAAACAATGTTAAAAGGATAAGACCAGTCACAGAATAAATAAAAATACTTGCAAATCATTTATCTAAAAAAGGATTTATATAAATAATATATAAAGAACTCCAAGAATTCAAAAGAAAAAAATTTAAGTGGGCAATATATTTAAACAGTTCAAATGATATAAAGATTGTAAATAAACATATAAAAATCTACTCAATGTCATTACCGACCAGGCAAATGCAAATTGACATATAACTAAACACCTGTTAGCAAATTAAAATCAAAGACACTAATCATACCAAGTGTTGGTTAGAATGTGAAGAAATTGTAACTCTAACACACTGCTGATGGAGATATAAATGATTAATCACTTTGCAGGAGTATTGAAAGATTTCTTTAGAAATAAACCTCCCATATGATCTAGTCATTCTACTCCTAGATTATTTACCCAAGAGAAATAAAAACATATGATTAAACAAAATCTTGTACAAAAAAGTTCATAGAAGCTGTATTCGTAATAGCTAAAACCTGGAAGTAATCCAAATCCCCACCAACAGTTGAATGGATAAAAAAATGGATATATATGATTTATATGTATATATATATATAAACATATATGTATATATATTTTATATATATCATGTATATATATTATATGCATATATATATCATACTTTGCTTATAAAATCTCCCTAGAATGAATAGATAGATGATAGATAAAGAGACATAGATCTCTAGAATGGAATACTATTCAGCAATAAAAATGAATGAACTATTAAATTCACTACGACACAGATGTATATCAAAATAATGAAGCTGAGGGAAAAAAGTCAGACATTTTTAAACATATATATTGTTTGCTTCAATATATGTAAAATGGTAGGAAAGACAAACTAATGATTAGGGATGCCTAAGAGATGGTGGAGAGGTGAAAGACCTGGAGAGATGTCAGAGGGAGGAACTACAAATGGGCCCAGAAACTTTTAGCAGTGATGGATATGTTGATTAGCATGCATGTGAGGATTATTCACATTCTCTGTTGGATATGAAATATGTACAAATACACACATATTTACATATGTAATATGAAAACATTAAAGCATCACACAGTATACACTAAATATGTGTGTAATTTTTTAGATTATTGCAGTTAATCTAGAAAAGCTTTTGAGATTATTTCAGGAATCTTACAAAGATTTTTTTAAAAGCAGGCATTCTATTAAAATTACACTACTTCTTAAAAGAAGCTATTTTAAGTATAAAAGATAATTAAAATGACACTTGTGTTATTGAAATTCACTGAGCCATCAGACTTCAAAAGTTCTGTTTTCAACATACAGACTAAAATCAGCACAGGCCAATTATACGGGGAGAAAATTTTCATTCTGTGTTCTAAAGCTTCTCAGCATTAATGTCTAAATATCCAAAGGTGTAAATAATTAAGAGACATCATTTAAAGGTGTTTCTTTTTCAGTAATACTGCATTTTAATTAACTTCAGATCATGTAGAAGGTGGTAAATCAGAAAGAACTAAAAGTTGAATGCACAGGTTGAGTCAAACACTCCAATTTTTTTAACTAGAATATCCTCCAATCTTATTTATATATTTTACCCACTTTAACCTATATTAACCCATATTTCCTATCATCGCATCACCAGCTAAACTTTCCTTCCCATCCTTCTTCTCCCTGCCCATTTCATAGACTTTTCATTTCCTTTCTTTCACCCATCCCCCTTCATTTTCCTCTGCATTGTTTTTTTTTTATAAAATCTCTCTTTATATTTTATTCATTGTTGCTCTGTTTATTCCTTCTATTGGAAAAAGTAATAATTAAATTCAACATAAATTTTAAATTATTCAGAAAGAAAAATATTAAATGCTTCATTCATCTTTCAAATTATAAAAGAGGATAAAACCTAAACCCAGCAACTATAAAATACAGATTTCAATGGGGATAGAAGAAAGAAGCAGAACAGAGACCAGGATACCGACAGAGGGAGAAAAAAAAAATTTTTAAAAGGCAGATAGGAAGGAAGGAAAGAGATAGGGAGAGAGAGAGACAGAGAGGTAAGAGATCTTCAAGAAAAGGCAATAGCTTTAGCTACTAATATCAGTCTAATTGCTGAGATACCTTTGTAAGTTAATTAATTAAGCTCTCTCATTTGGAACAGCCCATTCTAATGGTGTGTCAAGCTTCTCTAGAAGTTACTAGGTTGCCTTACCTTTATTCTTTGAAATATAGTCATCTCATTTTGTAGCATGTTGTAACAAGGTTTGGCAGTCCTATTGATTTATTTTTCTGAGTCATTTTTGCAATGATTCAGGCTGTGTTTTTTCTTGTTTTACTTATTACTGAGGGGAGGGGCCTGGAGTTCATTTAGTGTGCATCTTTAAAAGCCTGCGCTCACACACAAAAGCATGAATCACTCTATAGTTCTTTGCATTATTTAAAAAATAAGTTTCAGAAGCTCTTTTTCCAAAAGGAACAAACTACCCGAGATTAAAAGGATACTTTGGGCGTTGGGCCAAAAGATACTTTAAATCTCAATGTCATATGTAATGAAACCAAGCTAAAGGCTAATGTTGATCTCTCAGGCAAAAAGTCCCCCCAAGTCCATGGGTCCCACCTGTTGTCAATAATCATGATGGTACAATAGGATATGATCAGGACAGCACAGGGCAGATAAAGTAATAGCAGAACCACCAGTCTCCTCCTTAACCCTTGATCAGATGTCGGCCCTTGGTGCAAATTTCCTTGATACTATCATTATCAAAACCAAGTGGAAAAAGAGAGGGTGGGCTCAAGAAAGTCCCTACATTGTAAATGTGCTTATCAGGAATTAACACTCTACAACTCATATGTTAGAGGATTTTGTTAGCATTTTATTATCTTTGAAATCAGACATAAAGTAACCAATGTCAGCAGATGACCTTACCAAATTGCAGATTGTTTGGGGTTTTTTGCTGTTGTTGTTTCTGTGTGTTTTGAATTTGCTTTTTGTTTTTTGTTTTGAAGTGTGCTTTTGCTGTACGGCCCAGAATTCAAGTGATTCTCCCCACCTCAGCCTCCCAAGTACACAGGTGTATGCCACTGTACCAGTTAAACATCACTTTCTTTATCTTCATTAGTCTCTTATCTAAGAGCCGCCCAATCATTCTCAAGGTCCTCATTTATAATTCAATGCATTCCACAATTTGTATAATTTATCTCTATTAATCTACAGCCTATATTCTCTCCTTCAGAAAAGTCTCATTGTCCACTTACACAATGATTGTTTCTACCTTCTTAAAATTCATATGCTACTACTTTAATACACATTTATTTTTCTTCCCCCCCAATTTCTTCAAAGTTATAAATATTTCAAGTTTCTGCTCAAAGCTCATCTAAAAAGTCTTCATTTCTATTAAAACTTTAAAAAAAAAAAAAAAAAGGAACTTACATTGTTACATTCTCAAATGTGTCTTGTCATCTTGAAGATCAGTGTCTGACCAGCCAATGAAGAACATATAACATCACTTTTACTTCACAATAACAGCAATACAGTAAGCCAGTACAATGTGGCTCCTTACCCAAATCAACCTGGAGTATAAATTTACACATTTTTTCAAGTTGAAAATATTGAATTTTTTAGCTCTAAAATGTATATATTAGTTTTTTTAAAAATCAAAAATGCATTATTTTAAAATTGAAATAAAACATGTGAAGGAAAAGAGATAAGATATTCAATAGTGTCACACAGAAAAGCAAAGTGATTGGATTAGCATCTGTGGTAAGGTGATTAAAAGGTAAGTAGGAAGCAAGACAGGACGCTGTTGAGATGTTGAAAAATCACAGTGATGTTAAAAGAAATTGGAACTTTAAAAGGGAATCTGTGGAAAAGTATGATGATTGTAATTTTTTGTAATTTTTTAAAATTTATTTATTTATTTATATTAAGTATATATGACAGCTGAATGCAATTTGATTCATTGTACACAATTGCAGCCCAACTTTTCATTTCTGTGATTGTACACAATGTAGCATCAAACCATAGGTGCAGTCATATGGGGACCTAGGGTAATGATGTCCATCACATTCCACCATCTTTCCTGCTCCTATTCCACTCCCTCCCACTTGCCCAAAGTTGATTGGAAGATATTATTTAAGATATTTTTAACAAGATCAAAACTATAACAAAGTGTGTGATTTTTAAGGCAGACTTAAAGAAGGAACATTACAAACTAATACTTTTTATCTGAAAAGAAAAACATGAATTATAAGAACAGAAAGTAGATAGAAAACTAATATTATAGAAATTTCTAGTTGTCGGCTTAAGAACCTGAAATTCATTCTAGTAGTAATATAGAGGGTGCCTGAACAGACAAGACATGTCCAAGTTTTTTTAAAAGATTTTTAGAATAGATTGGGAAAGAAAAAAGTGGGTGTAGACAAAGGGTCCAGCTAAGAGGCTGTCACCATGGTGCAGCTGAGCAGTGACTGACACTTGAACAGAGGTGGAAAGAGTATGGATGGAAAGGCAGATAAGATCCTCAGCAGTGTCACAGACAAAGACAAAGCAACAGATTTGATTGACAACTAAGATCAGATAAGCAGGAAGGCAGGGAGGGTGCTTCTGCTGTAGGAAATGGTAGCGATACTGAGAGAATTTGAAACTTCGCAAAGGAATTTGGTTTATGGAAGAGGATGACGATTATAATTATTTTAGCAATACTGCCATAAAGTGAGCATAATAGGGGCACACTTCCACAGACAGGTAGAAAGGAAAGTATGGGAATATAAAATGGGGGTCAGTGTCACATAGTTTTAGAAAGTGTACCAGTATTTGCATGTATTTCATATCTAAAGAGCTATCTGTAGACACTGAGTTAGGGGAGGAAGGAAAGGGGGCCAGGTCAGTCTGAGAGCTTGGAGAATCTTGTTATACTAATATTTTTGTGGTAGTGATTTTGTTTTTGTATTTTTTAAGCTGAGGATTGAACACAGCGCCTGGAGCATGCTAGACAAGCACTCTACCACTGAGCTAATACGTTTTATTTTGAAATAGTCTCGTTCAGTTTCCCAGGCTGGCCTTGAACTGGCGATCTTCCTGCCTCAGCCTGCCAAGTCAGTAGGATTTCAAGTGTGCACACAGATGGTGGTCTTTATTGCAATTTAATTTAATCTGATATTTTAAAATCACACACTTAAATCCATATGCTACCTTGGTGGGAAAGCAGGAAATCTGTTGAAAAAGATTAAAATGTGCCTTTATTTCTACTAGTGATTATTTGTTTTCCTCAAGTGCTGAAAAAAAAATGATGTCTACTAAACCAGGAGGCAGGAGCTCTGGAATCATTCAATTCCATCATTCACCATCACAAATGCCTCCAAGGGCAGATGCCAGAAAAAACTAACTTAAAGTCTGTCTTCTGGGCTCCTCAAATTATCTCTATGTTCACATCTTCTGTTCTTGGTTTGGGGCCTCACCTCCCTCCCTGTTATTGTTTTGTAGGTCCCACTCACCCAACAGCAGGTTATCTCTCCTAAAAGCCTCCTATCTCTTCTGTCTTATTTGTTTTTTAAATTAACAAAAACCTCCTTATCGGCTTTTTTGTTGTTGTTGAAATTCCTTTTTATTTCCTTTTTTTTTTTTTTTTTTGGTACCAAGGATTGAACTCAGCGGCACTCAACCACTGAACCACATCTCAGTCCTATTTTGTATTTTGTTTAGAAACAGGGTCTCACTGAGTGGCTTAGTAACACTTCTCTGTTGCTGCGACTGGCTTTGAACTTGAAATCCTCCTGCCTTTGCCTCTTGAGCCACTGGGATTATAGGTGTATGCCACAGCACCCAGTTTATATAATTTCCTTTTGACAATTAAAGACTGAAAATACCTTGGTTTGCTTAAACAGATGATGACTTAGCTGTACCAGGAAATCTGAAGGATTAGAACATTTGGCTAAACAGGATATTTGCGTCCTCTACTTCTGTTATATTGTCTTGCATATTAATTTCCTTACATTCTCATCATCAACAAAAGCCTACCATAAGCCAGATGGAGAAACACACACCTGTAATCCCAGACATTCAGGAGGCTGAGGCAAGAGGATCATAAATTCAAGGTCAGCCTCACCAACTTACCAAGACCTCATCTCAGAATATAAAATAAAAAGCACTGGGGATAGAACTCAGTGGTAAAGCACCGCTGGGTTCAATCCCTAGGAACCCAAATCAATAAATAAGTAAATAAACAAATAACTAATTAAATAAAATCCTACAATAGTTATGGGCATGGATGAATACAAGAGAATAATTCTTTAAGGGAAATGCAAATAAATTTAAAGATATACTAATGTATATATTTGTGTGTGAATGTGTACCTGGTATATTTATATATAGTATATAAAATATATACCATACTTATTAAATACTTATATACAATGTATATATTTTGTATATTGTATGTATGCATAATAATATATTTATGTATATATACACATGATCCTTTTAAAAATAATTTGAAACCTATTATTCTTTTTTTTATTTGTTTGTTTTGATACCAGGGATTGAACTCAGGGACACTCGACCACTGAGCCATGTCCCCATCCCTATTTTGTATTTTATTTAGAGACAGGGTCTCACTAAGTTGCTTAGTGCCTTGCTTTTGCTGAGGCTCGCTTTGAACTCGTGATCCTCCTGCCTTAGCCTCCGGAGCTGCTGGGATTACAGGCATGCACCATCATACCAGACACCAAAACCTATTATTCTCTCTCTCTCTCTCTCTCTCTCTCTCTCTCTCTCTCTCTCTCTCTCTCTCTCTCTCTCATTCCTTGCTATCTAGAGCTATTATTTAGCTATCCATAACCACACCCTCCTGACATGATATTCTACCTAACTTCAGGCCCAAAGCAATAGAGCTAACTGACCATGGATTAAAACATCTTACATTGTGAACCTAAACAAATCTTTCCTCCTCTAAGTTATTTTTCTCATCTGTTTATTGCAGTAATGGAAAGCTGACCAAGACAGAATCTTAACAGACTGGAAATGTGTAAAAGCAGTTGAACAATTCTTCTTCCACTTCTGTCATCACAAAAGATTAGCTTTCTTCAGGTAGCCCCTGTTCCTTTAACCTGGACCACAGAATAAACCTGGAATGAACCTGAGCCCAAACCACAGAGAGATGTCAAGCCCCAGCTAGTTTTCAGTAGAACTAGCTGCTATAGTTTGGATATGATTTGCCCCCCCGGGGGTTCATATTCTGGAAGCTTGTTCCCTAGTGTAATTGTATTGAAAGTCAGTAGGACCTTCAACAGGTAGAACCTGGAGGAAGGTGATTAGGTCAGAACCACCCTCCTGAAAGGAATAATGGTGTTCTTGTAGAGTTTGTTATGTCTCACAGAAGTTGATACTATGTGGTAACCACTATGGTAATTTTTTTTTTTTTTTAGGGAGACCGTATTTCTGTCTATCTTCACGAAGATTTTAGTTTGGGATAAAAGAAAACAGCACAGTTTAAAATTGATTAATAATGCAAAGTATTATCTATCTGGATGCTAAGTAAGAGAGCAGCAGTACAAGATGTAAACAGCATTAACAGTGATACAGATCTTGGTCCTAGATGGGGCCGCAGAGTATGTAACCTTCTGGAGCTTCTGTTCTTTCAACTGTAAAATGAGTGCTTTGGACTAGATTAGTCCTGTGTAACTTCCAGCTCAAAAAAAAAAAAAAAAAAATTATGAGATGTTCAGCTTACTCAGAGGAATGACTTAGGGTTAACCTCACGAAAACAGACAAACATAATCACCGAGTAATATAACACGCAGTGCTAGTGGATTAGATTTGCATTGGTTGGTGTACAAACTACAAAAACATATGTGAATAATGATCAGAGCTTAAATCAAACAAGGTCTGCACCAACAGAAAAAGGAAATGTATCAAGGAAAGCACTCTTTTTATAAATTCTTTTTTTTAACCTTTATTTTATTCATTTATTTTTATGTGGTGCTGAGGATCAAACCCAGTGCCTCACATGTGCCAAGCAAGTGCTCTACCACTGAGCTCTTTCTACAACAGATCCATGTTGTAGATTCTTGACACCTGTTACTAACAAAAGCAAAACCTCATCGGTTCTTTTGTTCTAGTATGTTCTTAGCTTTTATGAGATTTTAAACTGATTCAATCTCAAATTGCCCTTTCCCCTGACTACTTCTATATTTCTAAGATTGTAAATGTGAAACCTCTTCTATTAGGCTTTTTTAAAAATCACTCCATTCCTCATACTATCCCTAAAAGGTGCTTAAAATTAATCTTTGCCTCCGTGGCAAATCCACACAGTATAATCAGAAGTTATGTCTCTTCACATCAATAAATAGCCTAGCAGTTTGCAAAATTCAATATGGTTTTCCAGACAATCAATTTCACTCTACAAATCACTGGAGACGGTGAAGAAAGCCATAATCAAATCAGGAACTGGAAATTAAATCAAAGAACTAGAGATCTTTGGTTACGTTGTGACAACAAGTCTTAGAGTCTTAGAATATCATGAAAACAAACAAACAAAAAGATAGCTTAGAAAAAATAGCTTAAAGTCAGTCACCTGGAAAGATGAGCATGTGTTTCTCGTTGTCCTTACTTGCCTTTGGAGATTAACTTCTAATAAAGTTGTTTTCAAAATTTTAGAAAAAGGACCACTGATTTTCTTGGAAGTTGAATTCTGTATGTTACTGCTTCCCAGGTACAGACTTTCTCTGAGAGAGCAGAGTCTTTCCAAATGCCCAATAATGAGACATGGAGATATCATTTGTCAAAAGCTTTGTGTATACTCTTCAATTCAGGCCCATAAAAAATAACTAAAGGAATAGAATAGCAAAAATTATACCAATATGATAATTAGAGCATAAATGAATCATGCCTTATTTTTCATAACTCTATCACTTAATTTTCTAATTCTTAATTCACAATTTAAAAAATACTGTGCATCATGATTTTTCTCAATACCAAGTCTTGTGCAATTTTCTAATTTTAGTAAGTAAAACTTTTTTTGTGAACCTATCCAGAAAAAAAAGAAAGAAAGCTTTCTTTTTTTAGACGCAACCTGTTAGATCTTCAAAGAAGACTCGGTAACTCTTGCAAAGCACACTCTGTAGGGAAAGGGGTGTGGGTGGATGTCTAAAAACACTTCTCTCTGCTCTTCTTTGAAATTATACATGAACAAGTTATTACACAGGAAATTCCCCTGGATGACTAATGCTTAAATTGAATAAATATCCCACACACCATAGGAATCCTAGAAGGAACAAAATAGGAAAACAGTCAAGTGACCCCTTTTACATTTTGAGAAAAATCAAACAAAGGCATTCATTAGACATTACACACTGAACAGTGGTGAATGATTGTCTTTTTGCCAAATGTAATGATAAAATCATAATTATTATCAAGTTCTCTTTCCATGAATAACCCACATATTGCAAATTTGGCAGGAACAGAGGGTGTGGAGGAGGGCTCTGGTGGCATACTCTATTATAATAATGAAAAACATCTAAAAATCTTAAGTCTGAATAATTCATATGAATTTCTGCATGGGTCAGTTTTGTTCCTTTGGTGACATATCTTTATTCTGTGATATTTTTATTAGGAAAAATAAGTTGTATAATTGTTATCATTCGTTTAGTTCTAAAAGCATGAGTAGGGACAGATCATGGAGGAGACAGAACAAGAAAGTAGAAAAGGAAAAAATGAGAAATATGCAAATGTTAGAAGTCTGGACAGAAATATATTTGAAAAACCATTATATATCTACCCATAAATTAATAGATCCCAGGTGCCAGAAACAACGCTTACACAGTACACTAGGAACTACATTTGAAATCAGGAACCACACAGAACAGTCAGCAGATAAAAGGTAAAAACCATTTATAACAGTGCTTCTCAAACTTGAATGTGCACACATGTTACCTAGGAATCTTACTGAAATGCACATTCTGATTCAATCGTCCCATTGTAGGACCTGAGATAACTCCTGAGCTGGCAGCCCATGACTGCACTTAGCATGTCAAGAATTTAGTCTACCCAGAAATTAGGAATACCAGGAATCCAGGAATGCAGTCTAGAGGTTTGTGAGATAAGAACTCCTGTCACAAGAGGCTAAGGATGCCCAATGCCTCAGCATGAACATACTTGCCACCTACTTTTTAAATATATCCCAAATTGTATGGTGAGGAGATGACAGGGAACCCTATTTCTGCTTTCCAGCCATTATCTCTTATCACTATTCCAAACCCAATAATCTCTCTTTGTCCTTACTTATCAACATCTTTTTAAAACTTTCTGGATGTTAGCATATTCTGTTTGTAAATATGAATTAATATTATTTACTCTCTAGTTAAAATATAATTTAAGAGAAAAGATTTGTAAATATGCATTCTGGCCCACCTAATTGAGGACTCCTCCCACTGTCCCTTCTTTTACCCCATTACATGTCAAATTCAAATTCTTTTTAAAGATTTTGAAACAGTTTTTATTGCTATATCATTCGTACACCAAACACTTTATCTATTTAAATATACAGTTCACTCTTTTGAAATATGCAGCTCAATGTTTTCTACTAAGTTCACAGAGCTGTGCACCCATCTCTATAATCTAATATTGGAATATTGTCCTTATCCCAAATAGAGTCCTCAGCCCTACGAGCAGTCATTCCTGATTGTCCTAAACCAGTTTTTCACAAGGCAACCATTAGTCCTCTGTCTCTTTGAATTTGCTTGTCCCAGACATTTCTTATAAGTAAAATAATACAATATTTGTTGTTTTGTGACTGGCTTCTTTTACTTAGCATTATAACCAAACACTAACAATTACTCAACTAACATTCCCCTTGAGCTTGCCTCTTGTCTTTTACCCTATGCAGACTTTTCTCTGAAGTCAATGGCGCTCATCTCATGAGAGGTTAACACAGTTATAGTTCATCCCCTACTTCAGGCTCTCCTGTGGCCCACTGCCTTATTCATCTTTCTAGAATATTGCTTTTTGTCAGGTTTCTACTCTTCTCTAAAATCTGGTCTTCCATATCAAACCTAAACTCTTATGCCTAACACAATCTAACTGCTTGGCATCTCCATTCCTACCCTTCCTTCAAGGTGCATCACCCAATTTACCTACTGTGCTTTTCCTTAGTTCTCAATTTCCTATGCTATCTGTCACGTATTTTGTTTGACTCTAATGACCACAAAGCATTACCAAAGATATGCATGAAGTAAATTCCATGAGTTTGACTGGCAGTTGATTGGGGTATACACATTAAGAAAAGAAAAACAGACAGGATTCAAAAATACTTCTACCTATGTCATTTGCTCAAAAATTTATGATTTTAGCTGAAGATTTACACAAAAGAGACATATGTCAAAGTACATCAGAGTTCAGAACAAAGTTCTTAAATTGGAAACGAATTCTGTGACTGACATATTACCCATTGTTTGACCACAGGTCAACATATCTGAGGTGAACATGATCCCTACAACCTGCCTGATATCACATTACCATGCTACACATGGGTCCATAAAGCTGTCGGACTGTTATTTTAGAAGACGTACAAGGAAGAACATGATGACATGGGTCAAATAGTGCCAGAAATATAGCTTTATGGCATAATATAGCTGTTAAATGGTCCATTGATGGCTCCTCAAGACAACTGAGGTGTTTAAAGCTTTAACCACCCAGAGTGTACAAAAGAGCAGTGGTCAAGCTACACAGTTTTACAGCCCTACTTTCAAAGTATTTTAACATCTAAACTGAGTTTTGTAATTATAGTTTTAAAGTTCAGATACAGAGAAAAATGATAAAGATAGAAAAAGAGTAGCAAGATATATTTCCCCATCATTTTTATACTAATAAAGAAGCATGACATAGAATTTATATTCTCTTTTAAAAATCGATAGCATTGTTTCCAAATTGGCTTTCTATTGAATTCCATAGAAAAAAATATAAGACTATATGAAAATGAATCTCTCCGATTATTATTAATTTTTAAAAATGAGTGACCAAAAATACATTCCTCTGAAGACTGTGTGTGTGTGTGTGTGTGTGTGTGTGTGTGTGTGTGTGCGCGCTCCAATCTGTAAATATAAGATATTGGGCATTATTTATAGGTGACACTCAACAAGCAGAATTGACACCGTGGCTCTTTCACACCAACAGCCACAGTTTCTACATATGCTCGTAGGCTCTACATCTGAACCTTCAAACTCAGCCTAAATTTAAATAGAAAGAGAGCATGAGGACAGGGATGAAGGGAATAGGAGGAAGGAACAAAGCGAGAGGAAATAAAACTTGATTACTTATTTATATACATCAGGCAAAACTCTGAAGTTTAAAGGAAAGCATCTTAATCTCAAATTTTAATTTCTATTTGGAGCCTTTATGCTTCAAATTTAACAGCAACTTTATTCACCAATAGCATTCTAACAGTTTATAATATATTAATCCACAATTGTTTTTAAGCCAATATAGGAAGCAGTCGAGGGACTTCTCTGTTGATGCACACTTTTCATGCCTATTCTTTGTATACTATGTTTGTAATCATATTATATATAAATATGATATTAAATAAAATTAATTATTTGAAATACTAGAAAATTCAAATTAATATATATGACAGGAGGCAATATAGTGTTTACCTGGGAACAGAGGCAGGGAGAGAGTGGGATGATGGGGCAAAGGGAAGGGATTACCAAGGGCAGGAAGAGACTGCTGGTCATGATGCGCATGTTCTTTATCTTGATCATGATGATGATTTCAGGGTATATGAATATGTCAAAATTCATCAAAATGTGTGCTTTACATATTTGCAGTTTATTTAATTTCAGTGATGCCTCCCTATACTGAAGCCATTAAAATAAACACTAAATTTTCTACTTTGTGGTCCCAAAAAGCTGGCCTATGCTTTCATCTTCATGAAAACTGAGATGGAAATTGTACAAAGTCATTTAAGACTTCATCCCAAGGGTCCCTGTGTGGCCCTATCATTGAATGCTATAAAACTGTTCTATAACCAAAACTAAAGTAAAAATGCTTGTAAGTCATGACTTGACCCAATATAAACATTCAAAGGTAGATATAACAGAAAGAGAAATTGAGAGCCTTGTGACTTGATTAGGTTTTCTAGAAATGTTTCCTTGGTCAGCTAGCTGTAACCAGAGGCATAACACTTAATGTCTTGGGATATTGCTCTCCTTATCTACAAATAAAATGTTGGACTTATTTTATAGAGCCCTAAAAAAAAACTAGTCCTATTTTTTTCTTTTCTATCTTTGTTTTTCTATGACCTATGAAAATGTATAAAATTGAGAAATATACATATTAAAGAGAAAGAAAATGATGGTGTTTTTACTCAGATCAGAGCAACAAAAGTTGCTGTTACCATTAGCACCAGCTACCATCAAGTATTGATTAGGCTCCAGAATATCTTCTTGTGTATTGTATTTATAAAATAAGTGGAATATTAATAATATGTCAGCATATTTTTTAATTATAGGCTAAAAAATGAAAGGCATTTCAGCTGGTTTCCTGATTTTTACAGTATAAAATTTTTTGAAACATAAAAATTTAAATTATTTTTATCATAGTCCATTAATAATCATAGCATATTTCAGAAGACCTTAAGGATTCCAGGACCCTGTCCACTAAGAGTTTGCCTTCTAAACAATAAAGGAATACTTGATATCATCTACTGTGCTTGGTTGCTAAAAGGTCATTGAACAGCAACAACAACAAAAAACAAACACAAATATTTGTGGTTGAAGCTCCTTCCAAACTGCAGCTTCTAAAAAGGTCAACAACCACAAACTTGCTGTTAAGGATTAACCTCTACAGTCAAATAATAATAATGAAAAGTGTCCCTCTAAGTGGTAAAGATTAATACTTCAGAAGAGAGACTATAGTGGAATTTAAAGCTTAAAAAATAAGACTAAAATTGGGGCTGGGGCTGGGGCTCAGCAGTAGAATGCTCACCTAGCACGTGCAAGGCCCTGGGTTTGATCCCCAGCGCCACATTAAAATAAAGGTATTGTGTTCAACTACAACTAAAAAATAAATACTAAAAATTATTTTTAAAATAAGACTAAAATCTAAGATTATAGGAGAGTTTTGTTTTTGTTTTGTTTTGTTTTTTGAGTTTTATGTACATGGCAGAGGTTCAGAATTGGAGCTCCCTTTAAGAGGCACTATTTCTTTTTGAAGTGAACATGTATCCGCATCTTTTAGTGGGCAGATGTTTTGCTGAGCTAGGATTATTCTCTTACCTTTGTTCTACACTTGGCAATAGAAAAGTACATTACTTTGGTTAGGAAAATTGTGGCGGCAAGTCAACATTACATTAAAAAATTGTAACATTAAAGAATATTACCTGGGCATGGTGGCACACAACTATAATCCCAACTATTCAGGAGGCTGAGGCAGGAGGATCACAAATTTAAGGCCAGCTTGGGAGACTAGCAAAACTCTATCTCAAAGATTAAAAATAAGGGGAAAGGGAATGGGATTTGAAATGCAGTGGAGGACAAGGACAAGAAACAAACTACCAACACCATAGAGGACTTTGGGTTTCACAACACTCAGGCTGGATGAGGGAATTTATATGAAGAAGAGAAAAGGACCAAGAGCTTCCAAGCATATTAAATGCTGTTTTGGTCAACATTTAAATATGATATCTATGATATCAGGAGATACAGAAGAAACTGACTACTGTAGAAATTCATGAAGAGATACATAAATCAACCCAACAGAATAAACCAATGCTTTTTGTCTGGGGAGATGGTGGCACACTCCATTGAGAGCTGTATAAAACAAAAAAATTATCCTGTGTAAAAAAAAAAAAATAGGAGATTTTGTACAATTGCCTCTTAATATGTACAAGGCATTCAAAAGAGAAGGCTGCCTATGTCTTGATATTCAGAAGTGACCCAGGGATTTTTCTACCTCTGAAATGATTTGATTTGCAAATAACTTAATCAGCTAGATGCCATTTTATTTTTCTCCAACTCTTCCAATAAACAAAATCACCAAGATGCAAAATGCTTTTTCAAGAGCTGGTTAGCTTGAAATAAATAAATAGATACATAAATAAATAGACTAGGGATAAATAAATAGAGGATGTATAGATAGCCTGGATTCAATCCCCAATACCATGAAAAGAAAAAAAGAAAGAAATAGTATTGTATAAATTCTAATATTGTAGGAAGAATAGGATGATATGCACTCAAGTGTATTTCTCAAAAATTTTTACGACATCTTGGGGAGCCTAGAAATCAAATTCACTTTCTACAAGCAGTCTGTTTACCTATTTTATTTCTTTTCTATGATGTGTGAATGTTTGATTCATTTCTTATTCATTCAGCAAATATTGAATGGATTAATCCTGTGTGTCAGAATTTTCTATTGCTAAGTGTAGAACAAAGGTAAGAGAATAATCCTAGCCCAGCAAAACATGGTTGTGGCTGATAGAAGAAAATGGAAAAACAGATAAGATGCTTGTCACTGGTCTGTGAGTGTTTCACAGACCAGTGGAGAAGACGGACACTTAACTGGGGAGAATAGGAAAGCTCTTATGGTACCAGACAGTGTCTGAGAAAGCATTACAGGGAGGGGTGGAGAGCCTTGCAGAAATGATTACCAGGAGTTAATTGTAGGCAAGGAGAGGAAAGAGGATTCCAAACAAAGACATCAGCTTGTGTGAAAGCTCAGAGTGGAGTGTGAACAGTATTTTCTGACACAGGAAAGTCACTTGGTATGGTTTAACCTTCAGGGAGTTAGCATAGGAAAGCAGGAATACAGGATGCAGCCATAAAGTTTGATAAGAGACAGAATTTGACCTTTAAAAAGTTTAAGAAGTTATTTGTGTAATTGCTGGCAAAGAGAAAGGTCAAAGACTTTCAAACGGGAATAGGTTGATCAAATCCGGGCTTTAGAAATGGAACTTAAAGTGGTTTTCAGGTCTCTTTCAAGCAGCTCCTTCTAAGGAGTTCTTTTCAAAGAGTTCTACCAAGTGTCAAATAGCCCTCAGAGGAAGGCAAGGAAAGGACAGGCTCAGAGCCTCCCCTTCCACTACATCAGAGGCTCTCCTTTTAACCATTAGATGTATTGAGTTTGATTTTGGATTCACATGAGCATTAGGCTGATTTTAAAAGCTTTGACTTCGTTTTTTCTTAAGATTGAAAATGACTATTGCAGAGAATGAACTTCCGTTATTATATGATATGCCTCCCAGAGTTCATCTTTATACTGAGTTGTAAAACCATAGATTATTCTTCACTTTTATTTATATAACTGAAACTGCACTGTGCACTGTATCCTGTATGGCTTCGTTCCTTCCATCTGATGTATAAGATTTAACCAGTCTATCGTGTCCATTGATCAATAGTTCATTTTATGACTCAATATAATGTATTAAGCATATAGATCACAATTGTTTATCCTTTCTAAGGTTGACAGACATTTGGAATTTTCCCATTTTGATCACTATAGATTCTATGAATGTTCTTGTACACATTTTCTGGTGTACACACTTGCATTTATTTTAGGAATAGAACTGCTAGGGTATAAGATGTACATGAATTCAGCTATAGTAGGTATTTCCAGTTTTCCTAAATAGGTGTACCAATTTATGTTCTCATCAACAGTGTGTGAGAGCTGCTGTTGCTCTACAATCTCAGCAACTCTTGTCAGATATTCTTTAATGTTACTCATTCTGGTAGGTTTCCAGGTTTATTTCCTTGTTTTTAATTCACATTTCCTAGATAATTAATATCTGGAATAAATGTCTGAGGATGAATGAATGAATTAATGTCTGAGGATTAATTATCTCTTTATCTGTCTATTGGCTAATTTTATTCAATTTTTATTGGCCCAAATTTTTATTGGCCCAAATTTTTATTCAAACCAATAGACTTTTTCTTGATGTGTAGTAACTTGTTGTATATTTGCAATACAAATACACTGTCAGTTATATTCAGTATATTGCAAATATTTTCTGCTAGACATTTATATTATTTCCAAAATGGGGGTTATGTGACCAAATATGCATGGACAATTCTTTGTATACAAATATGCTTTAATCAGTCTTGACTAAATATCTGGAAGTAAATTGGTGACTCATATGGTGTTATGGTTAAAATGAGATGTCCCCCAAAAGCTCATGTGTGAGATAATGCAAGAAACTTTATATGTAAAAGGATTGGATTAAGAAAGTCTGAACCTAATGAGTGCATTAATCCTCTGATAAGGATTAACTAGATGGTAACTTCATGTAGGTAGTATATGGCTGAAGAAGGTGGGTCATTGCGAACATGCCTTTGGGGTATATATTTTGTCCATGCAAAAAGGACTTGCTCTCTCTCCTTTTGGGTACCATGTCCTGACCTGCTTTCCTCCAACACATTCTTCTGCCATGATGTCATGCCTCATCTAGGGTTCAGAGCAATGAAACTGGCTATTTTCCTCCTATGATTTTTCTTGTCAGGTCTTTCGGGCACAGCAATGGAAAGCTAATTAAAACACACAGTTTCCAGTTTCCCAAAGTGGTTGTGTTTTAAGTTCCCACCAGCAAGATATAAGAATTCAGTTGGTTGATATCCGTATCAGTAGTTGTTATTGTCTGCCACTCTTTATCTGTTGCCTTTCTAAAAGTTGTGTTTTACTATTCCAATGTGGGTTTTATTGACATTTCCCTGATGATTATAAGGATTATGGGTTTTTTCCATGTGCTTCTTGACCATTCATAGATTTTCCTTAGTAATACACTTGTTTTAAATTTTGTTCATATTTTCTGAGTTGTTTGTGCCATTATTATGTTATAAAGAATTCTGTATATTTACATAAAGGTGTTTTATCTGATATGGCTGTGCAAATATATTTTCCAGTTTGTGATTTGCTTTTTTCAGATTAGAAAAGCAGCAGCTTTTAATTTTGATGAAGACAAATTTATTTATCCATTTTTTTCTGTTTGTGCATTTCAGGACTTAAGAAATCTTTGCCTACCTCAAGTCCATAAACATATTGTCCTATGACTTCTTCTAATGATTTATAGGTTTAGCTCTTACATTTATTTCTATTATCTAAGTTTGTGTCTGATGGTAGGAAAGGGTCAAAGATCTCAGTGTTTTTCTTTATGGATATTCAGTTATTCCAGTACCACTAATGAAAAAAAAATCTTTTTCTTATTGAATTAACTTGACACTTTGGTCAAAAATCAATTGATTAAACATGTGCAGGTCTAATTTTGGCTTTTCTATTCTGTTCTGTTGACCTCTTCTCAGAAATTTGAGAATGATATGTGTTGTGGTTTTCTTGTTGTTTATTATGCTTGCCTGCTTGGATTTCACTCAGCTTTTTTGGATCTGTGAGTTTATATGTTTCATCAAAATTTAAAAGTTTCATCATTAATTTTCAACTTGTCTTTCTTTCCCTCCCCATATCTGAAATTTCAGTTACATGTATGCACAGATTACTGAAGCATTGGGGTTCGATTTGTTTGGTTTGGTTTTGTTAGTTCATTTTTTCTCATATCCATTTGCGGTAGTTTCTGTTTCTATAACTTCAAGTTCTCTGATATTTTCTTCCTCAATGTCTAATCTGCTGCAAATTCCACATAGTGAATGTTTCATATGTTGTATTTTTGGTCTCTGGAGTTTTCTCTTTCTCATATATCTCATTATATTCTTACTTAAATCCTTGAGCTTATAGGGTACAATAGTAATAGTACTGTTAATATTTTTATTTGCCAATGTTGTCACATTAACATTTCCTGTTCTATTTCTGTTGACTAACTTTTCTTCTAGCTATGGGTCACATTTTCTGCTTTCTGTGTGTCTGATAATTTCTTATTGGATGCCAGGCATTTTTTTGTTGTTAGTCTCTGAACTTTGTCATCTTCCTTTAAAGTGTGTTTGACTTTGTTCTCAGAGATATTTAAATTACATGTTGATAGGTTTGTTTTCAGATTCATTTTTAAGCTGTGGTAGGTCATGTAGGTTATCTTTTAACCTATAGCTAATTTATCTCTATCATTAAAGCATGAACTTTTGGATATGTGTACTAAATGCCTCAGATGAAAAATGAAGACTCTATATTCTGGCTGATCAAAACTCAAATATCTCACAGGCTCTGTGTAAACTCATCTTACAGCTATATGTTCATTTTTTTACCTGATCTCCTGGGTTAATATCCTATGCACACGTGTTATTACTCAGTAAAGCCTAATGAAAACCCCTCTACAGATTTTTGTAGCTCTTTTTCAGCTCTCTAGAGATAGAGACAGGGGTCTCACCAAATTGCTTAGGGCCTCACAAAGTTGCAATCCTCCTGCCTCAGCCACTTGAGATGCTGGAATTATAGGAGTATGGCACCACGCTCAGCAATCAATGGATTTTTTTTAATTGTTAAGCCAACTTTAAATTCTGAATATTCAACTTGGTCATTATATATTATTTTTGTTGTTTTCGCTTATCAATGAATTGTATTTCTAGTATTTCATTTGGTATTGCTGCATATATTTTCATAAGATAATTTACCTGTAATTTTCCTTTCTGTAGAAAGACAATCCTCTGTTTTTACCTTGAATTCCTGGCCTTCAGAGAAAAATGTATATTTTCCTGGCAAACATCCTCTCAATCTGTTCATCCCTCCAAAAGATTTAGAAATGCAACTCTTTAGAGAAGTTCTAGGGTAGAAATAAACTCTCTTCTTTCTCTCCCTTGAGGAGATTTGCTTATAGTCCAGGGAAATGATAATTCTCTCTCCAGAGGAAAGAACAGGCAGATGTGTCCCATAAAATCTCAGAGACTTCTAACTTTGGCACTGGTAACATCTAGACCTCACACCTTTTCCTGTGGGGATTGAGGTATGGTTAGTCAATACCAGATGACACCAGATGTTTTCTCTGGCCAGATTGCTTTTTTTTTTTTGGGGGGGGGGAGTTGTGAGTAATAATTATCTGTTTCTCTGACCTGTGGATGTTGTGTTCTTCTGTCAGTGCATGTGTATAAATTTGTGGGTCAAAGTAGGGTAAAATCTCAGATCCTTCACAGTTTCTTACCTAATCCTTTCCTAACTTAATGTTCTTATCATGTATTAGTATCCAGATTATGCTAGCTCCACAGAATATTTTGGGAAATATTTTTTCTTATTTATTCTCTGGAAGAAAAGTTGTTAAACATTGGCTTATATTTTATAAAATGTTGAAAAAAAATTCTCTAAGTAAGTATTCTGGGCCTGAAGTGTTTTGTTGTTGTTGTTGTTGTTTGTGAGGTATGACTTTACACATTCAAATTCTTCTAATAAATATGCTTGAGTCTGAGTATTTTCCACAAAACTGCCTTCTGTTTCACTTCTTCATATAGATCTGTGTAAACTTTTTAAAAGTCATGCATTAATATTTTATTGGCTCTTTCCTTACCAAATTCCACTCCTGGAAAAAATTCTCCCTTAGTAGTATCTAGAAATTCTTTTAGATATCTCACATGTGTTCATTTTTTTAAAAAATCCAAGTTGATTCACATTGTTGAGAAAATTTTTCTCAACATTTTATAAAATATAAACCAATGTTTAACAACTTTTTTCCAGAGAATAAGAAAAAATATTTACATGAAAGTGTAAATATCTCTTTGACATATTAATTGTATGTCATTTATATAGATATATATTGTTTTTAACTTTAATTATGATATTTTAGTCCTCTCACCCTAGAATTTTGGCATCAGTCCCTAGAAACAGGCTAGAGAACAAACCAAATGGCAACATTTTACATGCTCCTGCTACAATAAGTAATAATCACTTGTATGTGTTCATGTGAAAGTGTATATGTGTATCTGATTAAATAACTTAGGTGAGGAAGATAATATAATTTCCTTAAGTTCCAAAAACAGGCGGTTGACTCATTTAAATTTCTATATATCAAGTGACAGATGACCTGAGGTACTACGGATCCAAAAAGTCATACATTGGTATTCTTTGTATTCATCACAGCAGTTGCCAGAAGACCTCATGAACAGTGGACCCTTAATAAAATTATTAAATGAACAAGTAAATGCTGGTAGTAATTGTCAAGTCCTCTACTCCATCTTAAATAACCACTAGAGAAGTTGCTCAGAAGTCATCCATATTATCCAAAACGCAGGAAAACAGAATCACCAAACCATAACATTTTATCAGTATGTTCATTGAACAAACACTGATATACAGATTGTTAGAATATTGAAACTATTTCCACATTATTAGGTAAATAACTACTGTCCTTTGTTTTATGGGTAGTTCCAACACCAATGCTATACTTGCCCCCAACCCGCAAAAAAAAAAAAAAATAGTGCTTACCCTAGCCCAAGCCTCCAGACATCCCTGCCTGAACCAACCAACACCACCTCCACCACATCCATGCACCATACCCAGCACCAACACTGCCGGGGATCTCTGGCAGCCCAGGCAGTCCTATCCCTGCATGTTCTCCCAGCTAAAGCAAGCCTGTACTTGGCTAGAGGAGGTGGTGCACCTGCTGGTAGTGCTGGCACCTCAGTGAGCAAATGCCCCATGTCATCAACACCCCCAAAGTTACCACAGGTTGAAACACTCCTAGAATTACCCTCCAAAGCCACTGAGGGAGCTACAGCCAACAGAAAAGTTTACATCTAAGAAAAAAAAGAAAGAAGGAGAGTAGGCAAGTGGCCAACATAGAGGACCAGCAAAGGTGATGGTCATGTATGGCAAGTGTCACAAACAAATTGGGCACTATAACAATCAATGATGGCCCCAAGGCAAATAGAGCCTCTGGGAGAAATTTGAGGCAGTGAATGGATTCAGGGTACCCCTATTGAATCCTTATTGAAATTCACTGTGGGTAAATGAAATTAGTTTGTTAAAAATTGATTAATGCCTATCTCTTGTGTGCATTCCCACTTTGATTTTATTCATAAATAAAACTATCTTGAGAAAGTACTTTGTATGTTCCAGGCATCATTCTAAACTTACATTCACACACTCAGTAATTATGTTTATTATCATCAATTTTATATTACAGGTGAGGAAACAAAGGCAGTAAAAGGGTCATTAATATAAACACCCAAGCATCCTGACAACACAACCATGCTCAACTATACTATACCATCTTGCTTCTTTTCTAAAGAATTAGGCTTGACTTAATCAAATATGACTTTCCAATATATTTTTTTGTGACTCGGTACATAATAGAGATATTTAAAAGTCAAAAGCTATGAAATAATTAAAAGAAGTAAAAAATTTTTAATGGATCTGAGTTCAACAAAAGCTAAGGAGAAATTTTTCATCATGAACAATACCACTGATGTTAAGAGAATTTCTCTACTTATGTAAACTATAAGTCACTGGAATGCCAATTTAATTGGGGGAAGTTGCAAGATTCTGACATTGTTATAGACAGACAATGGTTAATTTCTCCCAGACGGATCCTTTGCTGGCCATCCTTACAGGAAAGGAACTGGCCTACCACAAGGCTCCATGATAACCAATTTGGCCCAGTGCTAAAGGCCAGCAGGTAGGGTATCTGTGCTGTTGGGCCATTTTTCCTGCAGCATGAAAGCCTTACACATTTGTAAATAGGTTTATTACAGTATGTACCAACACATTCTTGGATTTAAAAATGTGTAGTGTAGATATGTTAACCAAAGAAAAACTGTTAAAATCTAAGTGGAGGTAATAAAAATGTTCCTCTTTAGATTTTTACTTTGGTTAATTCAAACCCAATTTTAATCCACATTGAAACCATGGGGCTGATCAACAAATTATGGTATATTTGAATTGCATTGATATGTTCAGAGTCCATGTGATCTTCATGTCTTTATATAAATTTATACTTTAAATGTCTTATTTTTTCCTAAAATATAGACAAATGGGATGCATCTGTGAATTTTTCGATTAATTGTAGGAGACTGTGCTCCATGTTCAGAAATATGTTAACCATGGCTAGAAATCACCTATTTAATTCAAGAAAAAGGTTTCAATTAGATTTTACTAGTAAGATGGGCAAGTTCTTTTTCACAGCTCTCCACTACCACTGCTAGTACTCACGCATGCACACGTGTGCCCACACACCCACGTTGAAGTGAGAAAGTCTGTTATATTTTATCTCAGAAAAAGATCCTCTTGTCTTAATGAGCTGGGCTGATTGGATGCCTCTGAAAGAAGCTTTCAGCCACTGCCGAGTCTTTGGGAAACTGATGAACTTCAAGGGAGTAAAAGATGCAAGAGAACCAAGTACGATAGATGAACAATGTATCATTTGGTTATTGTTCTAATTATGGTTGATTTTATAGGTAAAGCTACTCAAAAATTATTGTACTTGCAGACTGACATGAGAAACCATGTATTTGTGCCTGTGCATTTGCTATGAAATCTTCATCCCTAAGAATACTAAATAATGGCAGTTTTAAAACCTAACAGTTATTGAACATTTAATATTTGTAGGCACTGGACTGTAAATTTTAAGTGCAGCATTTTATGTAATACACACATCTTTATTTGGTAGCTACTAAGTCCATTTTATTTATTATTAACCTGAGGTTTAAAGAGGTTAGGGAAATTGGTGAAGCTAACAGTTTGTTGGAGAGCTGGGGTTTTAAGGTTTAAATGTTTAACAGTAAAGCTCTTACTCTGCACTGTGCAACATTGCCTCAAAATATAAATTCAGAGTGTCTTAGGTGAACAAGGAGTTTTCACAAAATATTGTACTTAGTTCTCACAATGACCTGTCTGAGCAGTATGCACATTTTGTATTGATTGTACATGCAGTCCAGGCAAAAACCAAGGGCTGTGGCTAACTGCCTTTATTTCAGTCTAATTTAAAATAGAAAACTTGACAAATCTAAACATTGTTACCATAACTGACAGATAAAATTATTTATATTTTTAACAGTAGCCATGGAAGGAAAAAAAGGTCACTGTCATAAAATGCAACACATACTTGAATATATATAAAACACAGGAAAAAAAGTCTAAATTTTTGAAAAGATAGATACTTTATCTTCCTACTATGAGATGTCTTAAAGGTAAAATGAGAAAAACATTAGCAAATAAATCTCATGACTCTTCTGGTAGTGGTGATTAATTTCAAGGCAGAAGATTTTTATAGACACATCCATGATAATAAAGTCAAAGTAAAAATAGAGCAGCAATTTTTCAAGTTTTGCATTGCACTAGAATTTTAAACATTTTCAATATGTCATTTATTGATAGATGTTACTTTGCCAGTTTTCTGAATTTTTAACAGAAAGGAGATAACATCAGGGACATCCGTAAGCTTACTTTATGGAACTAACTGCTAAAATAATCTTTTCAAAGTCATTTGGAATAGTTTTTTAGAGCACTCGGAACTGCCCTGAGGATTGTTGAGACCAATGGTGATGATTTAATCAATCAACAGAATCTTAATATGTATTAAATATGCCAAAGCAATAGTTATCATCTGATTATTCCTGCTACACAGATATTTGAAAACCAAAGAGCTTTTTCTTTGACTTTTTCATATATTTGTTTTTCCTTCAGAATACAGTTTTATCAGCAGCATACTTAACTTGCTCAAATACATGCTTGGCAAAAATAAATAAAACAAATGCAATTGAAAAATTTTAGACACTATAAAATTATATTTTGCATGCTCTTTAATATATTCATAATCATTGCACAAGGCTGTTTCTATAAAATTAGAACTATACCTTGCAGAAGAGGTAAGAAATTTTCTAACATCATGTTGATTCCATGTGAATTTTGCAGACTCCTGTTAAAGAAACTAGACCTCTGTCAAGTATGGCATAATGGCATTCAAAATGGAAACAAGCAGTTTCTTTTTTAATCTTTTAAAATTAAGATTAAATTCCAATTTTTAAACCTTGATATTTATCCTGAATTGCACAAGTTTCTCCAATAAACATTCAAATTGAGTGATACATAAATAAACACACAATTTATACTGGCCACCAGATCACTTTGGTAAGAAGAATCAAATGACTTGTCTCCAAATCATTATAGGTATAGTGTTACTCTCCATTCAAAAAACAGAATCGCTGACTATGACCTTGGATCCTACTCTCCCATTCTCTTCTTTTGCCCATAGAATGTGAATGAAGTGACATTTAACATCTTTAACCTTTAAGGCAGCCCTAAAAGCATTCCACGCCCTCCTGAACATCTCATGGCACTAACAAAAGGTGGGACACCTTGCATCTAGACACATTGATTTCCAGCCTGCAACCTCTTACTCTTAAGCTTTAACAGTCTCAGAAATTGCAAAGAAAACAATATAAAAGCACCTCGTAGATTAGCAGACCATTACTGGTCCTCAGCACTTCGGCAGATGAAACCTCCTTGATCCCAGACTATAAAAACGCCTTCTGAAGGCTGTTGAGCTCCTCTTTGATTCTTGGCCCAAGTCTTAATTTTCTCACAGTGTGAGAGCTCTGTATTTCATTAGGGATATCATCTTAAATCCTTGTGTGCCCCTACTTGTTTTAGCGGGCATTCTCTTTTAAAGATATTCTCTTCTACAGATTCATTTGTATCTATTTTGAAGGTGAATAGTGAGTTATCAAAATGCATTTTTAAAACTTGTTGATAATAAAGACTAAGGGTCCTTTTTTTTTCCAGATGAGGCCCAATGGCCTGAGCCTAAATTTTTCTCATTCCAGCTTGATACAATTACTTCATAGTGCATCTGTAAGTTAAAAATACACCTATCAGAGTTAGATTCAGAATCTGTTCCACTGTTCTCAGTTATTATTGCACTTTCTAACCAAATTTATAAAATCTCAAATGGTGATTATCACATCACAGACTTTTTCACTCCACACAGCATAAATAATATTTCAAGAGAATTAGGGTCTGTATGCAGGAGGATGATTTCAGGTTATGACTAAGGCAAAGGTAACTGCTCTAATTTTCATGTTTAACCAACAAGGAATTTTAAAGTTCCATACTCAAAATTATTTAGTCAAACCCAGTACCTTTGGAGTTTAATTAAGCTCTTTTATAAGAAAGATGGCTTTCTAAATTATTCTAATTGTTCTAAAGTAAATAAATTTGTTTTATGGGTTTGGTTGAGATAAATATGTACATGTGCTTAATCCACTATTATCAGACCTAAATGAACATTGACTTCTACAAATCTATCAAATCTTTACTTTATAAAAAATAAACTTTGTAAAAGACTTTATTACAGAAGTATGCTCATTAGCAGTGAGCATAAATTTGATTCAGATAAATCCCCAAAATTAGACTTCCTGAAAAGTGGTCCCATACAAAGGGGGTACACAGATGGACAGAGTCTGATTGCTAGCTGGGGGAATCACTGCTTACAGGATTTCTGGTGATTGGAGTCTTCATTTTCTAATCAATTAGAACAAAGATAATATTCTGTTTTGTGAGGATGTTGAAAGATTAGTAAGAAGATACATGGACAGAATACTTAAAACATTACAATTCTCAACAATGTTTTTTATTTACATTCCTAGTGAAAAAAAAAGAACAGCACTCTCTCATATACACAATCATATATTTATTTGTTTTGCAAGTATTTTTGCAAAATATTTTGAGACTTAGAGAATTATGTATAATATAATAAAAAAATAAAAATGTGTATAATCAGAAAGAGGGAGGAAAAAATGGACTCTATAAGTAGAAAAGGTCTTGAGAAAATTTTAGCAAATGAAAGTAGACCTTTTGGTCCTTGAAGTCAATTACTAAATTTAATCACTCACTTTTCTCTGACTTTTCTAGTAGGCAAGAGGGATCAGTGCAGAGAGGAAACATGTTCAGACAGAACTCAAATTGATCATAACACTGAGTATCCTGCTTGTGTCAGAGAAGTATTGTTTTTCCTCACGCAGAGATCTGATAGAAGTCTCTCAAGTGAGTTTTCTCATAAGAAGTGTTAAAAGATAAAATGGACAGACAATATCCACCTCAGTAAATAAGGATGGTAAGTGTTTATAGAAACTATATTCTGAAAATGCTGCAATACAAGTCTAAAAAACTAAAATATAATATACTTTGCAAAAAATACCCTGGAAGAAATTTTACTGGGCAAATCATAAAATAAAGAAGCATAAAAGGAGAAGTGTTCCTATGTCTCACATTTCTGATATATCTAATGAAGAAAGTGGTTCTAAAATTATTGACTCAAGGTGGCTAACCTAAATTCTTGAACAATAATATTTCTATGAAAGGAAAAAATAACAATGTCAATAATGCTAACTGAAAAGGGAAAACATCAAGAAAGGAAGAAAATACCATATCTTGAGTTGATTGGTAGTCTATCAATTTCTCTGGATGAACCACATGAAAAGAAATAAAGGCCAACCTGGAGATCTGAAGGCAAGGAAGCCTTATTCAATGTATTCTAGCAATCATGATGCATTTAAAATGCTTTAAATTCATTAATTCTCTTTAAATATTTATTCACATAAAAAAATGTACATTTCTGGTTTCTCAGTTGGCAATGGTCCACTGAAGCTGCATGTCCAGTGCCTCTTCTGACCTGGACATGTGACATTGAGAAGAGGCTATGTCATTGTGCCTGTGCTATGCTTCTCCATATTATCAATTTAGGAGAACAAATATCATAATTTTTCTTATCCTATCTCCCTTTCAAAAGTGGGAAGATGACAGATGAATGAAAACAGCAGTTTGTCTCAAGAAAAATTAGAGACTTTCTTGGTGAAAGTTAAAGATGTCCACATATTTAAACATGTTTAGGAAACAGGGCCTGTACAGAATATCAGGTCTACTCTTAACACTGGTTCCATAGTATCTGAAAGAATTTCTTTCTTTTCTTTCTTTTTTTTTTTTTTAAATAACCTTGTTTCAATCTCTATTCCCAGGTTTCTTAAGCTTAATTAGCTACAAAGAACAAATTGTGTATAAGCAAAAACTGAAAAGAGCTACAATGTTCAAAGGGCTTGGGCTTAAAAATATTAGAGATCTAAATTTTATCAGATTCATAAACAAAACAATTTTAAAAAGCAGTCATAATATAAAATAGCAGCTCCCAGTAACTTCTTCAAGTCTATCTTCTTCAGAAGTTGACCAGTTCACTTTGTCTCATTCTTAGAAGCTTCATCAAAAATTCTCCACAGGATCTAGAATTCCATCATCATCATCCTCTTCAGTAGCAAGTGGTGCTTTTCCATCCACAGATTGTTTGGGCAGAGCTTTAGCCAATCTCCTTAAACTAGTAAGACAGTCTGCACCAAATTAGTTTAAGATGCTGAGTAGCATTTCTGTAGTTGCTTTGTCTCAGCATGGCCTGTAATGGTGAAAGTGTTTGCTGCCAGAGATACCTGAACTTCAGAGTTGTTGAAGTGGATCACTGTTCCTTGGTTTGTAAACATATTCACCTCTTCAATACCAGAGATATTGTTTATCCCTAACTTCTTTAAGGAGAATTGAAGTTTTGTTTTTGTTTTTTGGTTTTTGTCTTTTTTTTAATCATCTGTGGTAGCTGTTCTATAAACCACCTTCTTTCTGCAAGCAGTTCTTTTCCCACCAATGCACAATTGTGCCTGCAGTTTGGTTAGTTTTTCATGGTTCATGATAGTTTCTTTCATCTTGTAAGGGCAGAAATAGGACCGCTTGGGGGACTAGGATTGGTGCTCAGGGGGTCTCAGGCAGACCAGCTGAGATTAGGCACACACTCCAGGGGACACAAGATGGCAAGCTACCTGAAGGCTTTTCTGTTCTGCATATATCTTTATGTGATAACTCACATAATACAAAACACTATACTTTGGATTAACATCTGGCCTTTACTTCACATGTCGTGGAACAACCAAGAAAAGAACAAATAGTACTCCCTAAAGCAGTATTGAAGAATAAGCTGGGAGAGAATAAGAAACTATCTCAAAATCTGAAAATTCAACTAACTTTCAAAAAATTATGGGCACATAATATTCTTTAAAATTCACCTGAATTAAAAAAAAACAATTTATAGTATTTTAATCACATACAAATATTAGATTCAAATGGGACATGTGCATGTGTGTTTAAAAACACTCAGATTGGACTTCATAGCCTTTTAGCAATTACAGTAGTGGAGTGACCAAGAGGATTAGTGATGTATTATTTTAATGATATAATTAAATTTGTTAATATGAGTTTGTATATGAATTCTATAACAAAGACTGAAACTTGGCTAAATAGTTACAATTAAACCGGATCAACAGAAGACAGTTTTACGGTTAGAAAGCAGTGCATAACAGAGTGACTGTTATCACCAGCTTTTTTGTTGCTGTGACCAAAGGACCTGACCAAAACAATTACAGGAGCCAAAGTTTATTTGGGAACTCACAGTTCTAGAGATCTCAATTCATAGATAACCAACTCCATTCCTCAGGGTCTGAGGTGAGGCAGGATGTCATGGTGGAAGAATGTGGCAGAGGAAAACATCTGGGAACATGGTACCCAAGAATCAGAGGGAGAGCTCCATTCAACAAGGACAAAATACACACCCCAAAGGCACACCCCCTGGAACCTCATCTTCCAGCCATGTCCTCCAGTCCTCCCTGCCTACAGTAACCATCTAGTTAATCTCCCTCAGGGGATTAATGCACTGATTAGGTTAAAGGTCTCATAACCCAATCATTTCACTTCTAAACCTTCTTGCATTGTCTCCCACATGAGCTTTTGGGGGGTATCTCACATATAAACAATAAAAAACAATTAAATTTACATGTCATCTTGATAGAAGTTAAGGTCTTTGTAACACTTATGTCAATCAATTGTTCAATTATTATACTAAAGGCAACAGACATACTATGAAGGATAAAGCAATAAAAGTAGAAAAATAAGTCAGGATATAAAGTAAGCTCCCATTAGAAGGAAATGTATTTAACTAAAATTAGGAATCAAATATTTATTTAGTCATTGTAGACAAGAGGCAGGACTTGTCATTTTATATCTGTTAACTCATTTGAGCTCCTCGGTCCATCTGTGAATTCAATTTATTTTTTCTTATAACCTTGAGATACACCCAAAAGGGCAACTGAAATATTTTGAATGACAGAAAGAAAATAACCATAAAACTCATAAGGAAGCTTGGCACACAGCAACACTACCACAGAGAACATGAAGGGTATCAGTTTCTTATTCAGCCAATTTCTAACTTGTACAAATAGTTCTCACCATTGTTGACCAACTCCAGACTTGGTGGGGGTGGGAGGTTGCTCAGGCAGCAGAGGCAACACTTGGAGCAGGAAAAAACATACTTCCTGCCTCTTCTCTACCAATATTACCATTTTTCTGGGATAAGACTTAAGACTTTTACTAAAGCCTTAATAACAAAACTAAGATCCTTCATTAACTGCTCTATTCGATGACATGTAACTGCTCTATTTTTTTTTTTACAATTTTGAGAGACATAGAAAAAAAAATTCACGTTAGGTTTAATTAAACAAATTATACAGCTTTTACAATAGATACCAGGTTCCGTGCAAATTTAGCCTTAAGCCCTGTGACTTCTGAACAGTCAACTCTACAGAGTAAAGACTCACTACAGAGTAAGGCTAGCATGCAGTATAGCCTAGTTCTGTAGCAGGAGAGGCTGGTGTTCAAGTCTAGCTTTTCTGCTTATCAAAAGGTTTATCTCTGTAAATGAGAACAATAGCACTATTCCATAGGGTGATGTGATAAAATTAAATGAAATGATCTGTGTCAAGATCATGAGAAGAATACATTATAATGTTACCAGTTTGGTTTTCCCATTTTAAGTGATTTAAAGAAATCACCACTGAGTGCATGCACACAAGCGTGCGCGTGCTAGAAATCTTGGGGGATAAACTCAATCCAGTGCATATTAATAAGTACACTCTTATCTGAAAAAAAAAAAACTAATTCTAACCCCATCCTAACTTATTAATTGGATGACTGCAAGTGGCTTAAACTCTCCTAGTCTCATTTTTCTCATACTTTCCAAGTTCCTTCTTTTCAAGATTAAAGGAGCTTTGTGACAGAGTAGACCAAAATAAAATAGCTTTTGCCATTATTATTCAGTGTCATTATTCAATTTTCACCCAAACATTCCTATTAGAATACTTAAGATTGAATTTGTATCATAAGGAAGATTAAAATACATAAAGGATTATTTTTAAGTCTTTTCATGGAATGTTATCACTTTAATAACAATCTCTATGATTTAGATAAATAAATTTAATAAATTGGAGAGACAAATTATTTTTTATTTGCCAAATTATTGTTATTTGGTGAGCCATGTGGCCTTTTCTCTTGAGTAATACTGTTATACGTGTTACCTAATAATAACAAAAATAATCATGATGTTAAAAGTATTTAGGAAAATGCTTGTTGTCACACATTGACACATGGAGAGAGAAACCTTTCTAATACTTTTTAATGATGCAAATAAAAGAATCATTTTTCCTTTTGAGTCCCACTCAGACATGAGCATATCTGAAAGCATGGTAGATGCACTTTTCACCTGGACTGCAGAATAACAATGACTTATTTGACCACAAAGAATATAAAATCACTAGTATATTGTTTTGGCTATTTCAGAAAGAACCACAAAGGCTTCAATGAACTCCAGCATTGATAGATTTTTAAATCGACAGCTGGTTAACATTATCAGAATGAATCATGGAAGACAAGTGACAGCTGGATCGGAGCCAGAGTGGCCAAGAGATACCAAAGATAATTTCTGTGTTTTTAAGCGAGACTTTTTTCAGTGCCTCTGACCTTATGCTACATACGTCTTAATTAAGGCGACAGGTAGTGTGATAAAAAACAAAGTACAATTATAGTTTAAACCCAAAGGATCTGAACAAATACAAATGTCTTAAAGGTGGTATATTTTCCAACCAGAGCAAGGCATCTACTCTGCCCAAGAGCTCTTGACTAAATGCTGAACCTGTATAGTATTCTGCTTAAAAACTGTTTAATATTTTTTAATAAGGAATAAACTGTATCTGTTTTTGTAGTCAAGTTAAAACAAGACTCTTACCGATAAATGAGAGAGGTAAAGCCACAACAATCTTTACAGCTTTAAAACCAGTAAAAAAAAAAAAAAAAAAACTGTTTTATGCTTCTCAGCCTAGACAACAAAGTTATGAGAGTTTTTTCCCTTCAAATTTAGTGTAAATGTCTCCACCTGACATAGACAAAGCCTCACTATCAAACAGGTGCTGCTGCTGATGTTCAACACCTGTGGTTTCATAGCCACCAACAAAGGAAGTCAGAAACTTCTGCTACCTACACACCTGTCAGATGGGTGGACGCCTGTAACCTTCTTCTCTTGATGGGTCTCCACAAGACAGAAATGGAAAAGAGCGCTCTTCAAAGGGTGGCTCAAAGAACAGGCAGGCAAAACCGTTCTGTTCTACAAAGTTTAAATCCTCATCATAGAGTATAACTGGTATTAGGCTGGGAAGGAGATTTACATTAATAGAAACAAAGAACTTGCAATTGCTCCTAAACAAATAGACCAAAAAAAGAAAAAAAGAAAAAAGAGTCAGATTACTAAAAACACCAAAAGAAATTGAATTCTTTTTTGAGCAAACTAAACTTATGACACTTCAGAGTATGTCTGGTATCTAACTTTTATTACTAGAAAATGTAGTAAGTATAAATACAGCATATATGTATTTTTGAAAAGAACATTTTTGAAAGATAAGCATAATGTGTACAGAGATTAAACATTTGCATACCTATTTTAATGCCTGTTCATTCTACTCTTTTAAAAATAATATTCAATTGTTTTAATCCTCTTTTTTAAGTGCTGAGTTGATAAATAGGCAAGTCATTAAGAAATGAACAGATAAAGCATCTATTTGGGAAATATTTAATCAAGCAAACTATTTAAAATATGAGAAAATAAAAACCCTAATAATATTTCAGCCAGAAGTATCATAATATAGATAAACCAAAATATTTCCCTTAGTGGCATCATGTAAAATAAATAGTTATATAAAAGGCATTACATCATTGGGACTCTGCATATTAAAGCAATTGAGATCTATTTACATTTAAAAATATTTCCAAACATTGGACAAAGTTCATACATTATCAAAAAGATGCCTTTAAAACCTCTTAATTGATAAAAAAAATTATTTTTAAAATTTTTAGACCATTATAATTAAACATAGTATTTGGTTTCATTTTAACAAGATTATACATGCAAAGAATTTTATTTCATTCCCCATTTCCCCCTCCCCATTCCCTTACCATTCCATCCTATCTCTCATGTTTAATTACTACATATAGTATATCTAAATGGCTTTTACAAAACAAGATTTTTGTTATTCTTTAATTATTAATATTTGGGGCACATAGGAGTCATTTCACTAATAAAAGTGGGGATATCCAAGTACAACACTGATTTGTAACAGCAATTTGTCTCAAGGCTTGAGGGGGAAAACTCAAAGGTTGTGGGTATTTCAAGTTTTAGATGTGGGTAGGAGCAGAATCCTTTGGAGTTTCTGGAAGATGAAAGAATGAGCAACTTTCTTTCATGATCTTTTTTCCATCAAACAGAACAGATTTGTGAAGCAACCATCTAGCCAAATACCATCCTAAGCTTTGGAACTCTTCCCAAAATTGAGTGGTTAATTTTTTTAATTCAAATTGTGATTTAGTCATTTGTGTGATAGCATAATTCAAGGGAACAAGTCCACATTCCAAGACAAAGCATCATTATAACAACCCATATTTCACTGGTCACCCTTCTCACCCATGATTGAACTTTGGCAGTAGTTAAAATTCAAATTGGTTTGTCCACTACCTATAAACGAAGCTAAAAAGTGCTGATAGTGTGAAGCTAAGGTCTGCATAAGCTAATAGGTTTTAGTGTCTGAAACTTTTGATAATCTGGCTTTAAGTGTCATGGTCTTTCAAGGTGGATTCCATCTGTCCTATAAAGTTATGTATGGAAACATAATGCATCCCTTTGATCTCCTTTGTAAAGACCCTATGAAGTCAACAAAATGCCCCCATTTAACTCAACAGCCAGATCCCCAACCTGTGGACATGTAAGATTTTAACACTTCTAAGTGTTTGTAAACAGTAAGTGAGCTACATGTTGAAAGGATCTCAGTAAAGAGGAGCAGAGATGGTCTGAGTATTGGCACAGGTATAAGCTGTACTATGGATATTTTATACCAAAAGAAAAGATCACAGCTAAAACTAGGATTAGTTCTTTAAATGTCCATCCATATAAATCCCCCAATTTATTTTTAAATAAAGTATTTATTTTAAAATGTTTCATATATTTGATTTCCAAATCACCATGTTGGTGGGCAAAAATATTCCAACATAGATGCATACCATAATGAAGAACCTTATAAGATATTAAGTGTATGTAAATTGATGTGTGCATTTATTTCTATGTGTGTATGTTAATTTGCAATACTAATGAATTTGTGTGCATGCATGTACAGAGTGTACTCAGGAGAGGTGTGACAGTGTGCAGGGAAAATTGCATTGATTTTTGCTGTCAGGAAAATCCAAGTCCAAATATTGGCTATATAGTAACCTTGAACATTTTTCTTATCTTTAGATATGAATAGGTACAAAGAGCAGCTTCACTGACTTTTCAGATTGGCACCAGTCATATGAACACTTAGCAAATAGTAACAACCAACAAATACTATATACCTTTTCCTTCCCCCATCAGCATCATGTCCAAACATAGATCCAAATTTATATTCAATTTTAGAATTCGCTTAGTCTCCTGCTTCAGCATTAAATTTATCTTCATGCTCTTGAATCAATGGACACAGATTCAGTAAATGCTTTTTTCATAGCAAGTAAATCTGCAATTCCCTGTTGACATATCATTTAACTGGGCAAAAATCATGTCTATCCTTCAACACCCAGGTCAGGTGTCATCTCCTCTGTGAAGATTCCCACAGTCCTCCTCAAACATCAGTAAGTAACTGTTCTCCCTTCTGTTCTCCCAAATCTTAGTTCAAGCTATTGTCCTAGTACTTATTAAATAGCATCAAGATTATTTCTTGTCCTGTCTGCTTCCTCTTAGAGAAGTTGAGTTCCATGAAGCAGGATCCATGTGTTAGTCTTCCTTATACTCCAGCATGTAACTCAGAGTTGGGAGAATATCAAAGACCCAACAAAACAGAAGGAGGAAGGAAAGGAAGTCAGAAGTAACATTTGCCTACCTCTCTCACATCTTGTCTTTGATCACATACTCAGAAATGAGTATGATTTTAAAAATAAATAAATAATGGTCATTAACTAGAAGAATCTAATAGATCCAGAAAGGGAAGGATGTCCCTTTCTACTGTGGAAATCAAATATATAATATATTTTAAAATAAATGCTTTATTTAAAAATAAATTGGGAGATTTATATGGATGGATATTTAAAGAACTAATACTAGCTTTAGCTGTGCTCTTTTTTTTTTGGTATAAAATATCCATAGGACAGCTTATACCTGTGCCAATACTCAGCCCATCTCTGCTCCTCTTTACTGAGATCCTTTCAACATGTAGCTCACTTACTGTTTACAAACACTTAGAAGTGTTAAAATCTTACATGTCAACAGGTTGGGGATTGCCAATATTGGGAAGATGACTCTTATACTATTTTAGCATTTTCCTCTTTAGCTGCCTCAAAGATCTGCTAATTTTCTAACACCATTTAGCCAAGTATACAACAGATGGCTCTGAGAGCCACACTGTCTCTGTGTGTAAACCTACAAATGGTCTATGCTGTGGCATATGTGTCCACATATTATCAATGCTAGGTACTTCAAGCTTGCAAACAGTCCTAGCTGAAGAAATAGACACATCTTGTGAGTTTATCTGAACTCCTTAGCCTTTTACTTAATTCAAAATTAGTACTCATGTAAAATGGCCAATTTTTAGATGTAGACCCTTTTTACTTTCCACCAGTCTTACTCAGCTTCCTTTCTGGATACAGCTTTTTAGAAGGCATTTCTATTTACACACACACACACACACACACACACACACACACACACACACATTGGACATTTCTCTACCCTGGAGTTTAAAGCCAGAAAGGGAAGAGTGCCCCTTTCTACTGCAGTTGACTTCCTGTTCTTTTCTGAGGACACACAGAACATGAACATAACACGCACTAGTGTGCACACGTGCATCCACACATGCAAACCCATGCATGTATCCATGCATTGAGTGCCACTTTCAGTGGTCTTTCACAATGATTGCCACCAAAGTTATCTGCCTAATGCTCAAATCTGATCATGTCACTTTCATACCAAAAATTCTGCATCACCTGCCAGGCGCGGTGGAGCAGACCTGTAATCCTAGCAGCTTGGGAGGCTAAGACCAGAGGATTGCAAGATCAAAGCTAGCCTCAGTCAAAGGAAGGCACAAAGCAACTCAGTGAGAACCTGTCTTTAAATAAAATACAAAATAGGACTGGGATATGGCTCAATTCCTGAGTTCAATTCCTAATACCTTCTAAAAAAAGAAATTCTGCATCACCAATAATGAAATCTAAACCAAGTGTACACCTATCATAACCAAACAACTTTCCAGTCATCAACTATGCAATGCTCACTTATCTCTCTATTCCTTTTCAAATATTTTTTGCCCTTTATAAAATGTAATTCTCAGCCTTTTTTACAAAAATATACATTCCTTCTGATTGCAGAACAAATGTTAGCCACTCTGATAAACTTTCCATGACAACACTTTCTCGCCTTTCCCACTATAGAGTCCCATCAGCTTTGCCTCCAGTACACTCTGTGTAGATATATACACTTCATGTCAAAATACTGAACTAAAATTTTTACATATACATTTGCCTTATAGGGTTGAATGTTATTTGAGAATAGGAACTGAGTCTTGTTTATCAATTTTATTCTCAAAACCTAAAATGTGGTATTCACCTAATTATTTGTCAACTGAGCAAATTGTTATATGTTTATTGTCCATAAAGCACTTATAGCAACTTTATAATGGACATACATGTAATTACAAAGTTTAAAAAAACACTTGAGGATATAATTTGACTTTAGAGATCAGGATCTGGAAAGTTTTAGCAGATCAGGGTGAGTCAGTCACATACAAAAGGAGGTTTGAAATTATGTCAGGTTATTTCTTTAAGTAAGATCAAGTCAACTTGAAAACAATAGATAGCCTCCTTACTAGCCAAGAATTCATTGAGATAATACAAGAATTCATTGAGATAATACAAGAGCAGCCATGGACACACATTTCAATGGAGTACATTTTAACATCAGAGCAATAGTCAAATTTCAGAAGTCAGGGCAGGAAGACACTGGAGTCAGTTCAAAAGTGGAAGACAAATGGTTCTTCCATTTGTGATTTCTGGCCTACTGCTGGCAATGTCAGAAAACCACATACTCCTCCAACCCTCTGGAAAGCCAGAGCAGCAGCTTTCAGAACAGCGGGAGTACAGAGATGCACAGGAACTAAGGTTGGCACATAAACCATTCACCCCATTTCTGTCTAAGAGGCATTTTCTATGTCATGGAGGCACTTCAACCAGCCTAAGAATTGTAAGATTAAATAACTACCATACTATTGTTTTGTCACAAATTGAATATAATAGAGTTTGGTATTTTTTCTTTTTCTTTTTTTTTTTTTTCTTCTTTTTTTGTCCCCCATGGCCAGAAACTAATCGGCTGCACTAGGAGGAAAACATGTGTGGATTTCTCTGTGGGAAAAAAAAAAAAGACAGATATTTTAGGTAGCCAAGACATGGGCAAAGGACTTGAGTCTGACTGGTTTGTTGCTTCTGAAACTTTACACCTTTATGGACTGGTGAAAAAAAATTTTTTTAAAGTAGAACTAGTCAACTGAGAACATGGAAATCAGAGCATCAAGTCTAGAAGTATTGCTGATATGGAGTCTGAAGTGAGCTGCCCTGTGGCTGGATCCTCAGTAGATTTCAAGATTGTTTTACAAATCTCCTCTCTTATTTCCTAACTTTTGAGTTTCTATCGGGTATCAAGATGTTGAGGATAATCATCATCTCTACTTGTCTTCTGTTCTTGCTAATAATGTATCAAATCTCTGTGTCTGTGGTTATTGAAGAGTATGTGGTACGGCAAGGATCCATAAACAGAAAGAAACTACACGTCATCTAGGCCAGACCCTGCTGCTTGCCTAAGATCATTATATTCATTAAATGGAACTGCAGCTTTAGTCTTAACCTACCGATCACACTTTCCATACCACCTTGCCAATTGTGCTGCCCCTACCAAAGTAGAAATATCTTATGGTGAAGATTAGTGACGTTCTAAATTATGACAATAAAAGTAGCTCCCAGTTAGTCTACTCTATCTTCAACCCTTGTTATTTCACACGCGTATTATTCTATGTCACTGGCTTATAGAATGAGGAAGATCATATTTGAAAATCAATTGTGCTCATCACTGAAATCCAGACATGTCTATTTATACTAAAGCTTTTTCTGGCACAAATAAAAAATATAAGTTGTCGATTTTATTTAGTCAACAATATTTCTACTGAACATCCGTTGTGTGGTAGGCATTGTGATTAAAAAATGAGGATGCAATAATGAGCCAGAGACCTTGTTCCAAGTCTGTAAATTTTAATAAAGGACACACAGAGAGAGAAGAATATGCAAAAATCCATAGTAGGTGAAGTGTTGTGAAAGAAATGCCCAGAGTTTGATTTTAGGTTTGGGAAGGAAGTTGCATTTTAAGTGAAGTAATAAAGAGACATGGGCATTTAACTACAAGATACGAAAGTTTATAGAGGAATTTTTCTATTTGGCCTAAAGCTTTCTCTCCTTCTTGGTCACTGGCCAACGCTATTATTCTATATTGGTAAATGAGGAAGGCCCAAAGCTAATTCTAGTTATTGGTGACCAATTAAATAGTGCTCCTTTTCCTTGTTAAATATGTGGGTTATTTATTCACTTTTGACTGCCCTATGAAATCCAGACTTTTAACTACATTTCATAGATGAGAATTTGACCAACCCCAACAAGGATGATCAGATTCTCAGCATCACAGTTCTTTTCTTTTTCTTCCCTTCTTTGCTTCAGAAATGATTTGCATATACTCAACCTTCTTTAATTATTTGTTGGGACGACAGAAAAATTCAATTATGTTCTTACCCAGCCCTTGTTTTAAATTTTTGGCAAAGGCTTATAGTAGTCAGTCATGCTCTTGACAGGAAATGGTTCTCATCTCTTTGGGCAGATTAAACACTTTGAAAAAAAATGAACAATTTGTGGAGGAATAACTGGAGTATTTGTACAGCAGGAATATCTGACATCTATGATTGGCTTTGACTTGTTTAAAGCTATCATACACTCTAAAATGCATGCTGGTGTGAAAACACAATAGGAAAACAGACTACCTGAGTGTGAATTTCATGTAATTTGTTTAAAAAGTGTGTAAAAGAAAAAGGTCACAAAAGATGATAATTATTTATAATCTAACAGTTTTCACTTTGACTTGCATTTTAATTATACCAATGGAACAATATAATACATAACTCACACTTTTCCAAACATAAAGAACAACCTAAGAAAGTCTGGAAATCTATCAGATTTTCTAGTTCTTCTGAGAAGGCAACGTGGTTTGGATTTTTTTAAAATATAAAATGGTTTAAATAAATTAATACTTCATTCCAGAAATGAAGGCAGAACTAACAACATTCTAAAACACAAGTTGATTTCCACAAGTAGAGTCAAACCTTTTGAATGACTTAGTTACTCTGCCACTCATACGAGTGGCAGATTTTTTATGCCCATGTCTCTTTATTACTTCACTGAAAATGCAACTTCCTTCCCAAACCTAAAATCAAACTCTGGGCATTTCTTTCACATTACAGATTATTTCTTTCACATTGCAGATTATTATGGTTTTCTAGGTCAGAGTCCCAGCATGAGACAGAAGAAGATTGTTAAGAGAAAGAATGGGACAAAGCTCCAGCTGGAGAGAGAGAGCTCAGTGGTAGAGCACTTGCCTAGCATGTGCAAGGTCCAGGTTCAAACCCTAGGATTGGGAAAAATATCTATATAGAATAGAGCTTCAGCCCTCCAAGTGGGCAAAATGAATTATAGAAAAGAAGGAACAAGAGGGCTAGGGGCTCTTTCAGAGTTTGTCACATCATTCAAGAGTTACCAATCAAAATCTCAAATGATCGCTCTTTTTTTTTTTTTCATGTACAGATAATTGACAAAAAAAAAAAAAACCTAAATTTACCATTCAAGCAAGTGATCATAATTCCAGCAATTTACCCAATTCAATTAAAAATTTATGTCCATGAAACTGAAAAGGAGATTATTAGAGACCAGAAGGGGATCACAAGAAGGAAGAGGGGAGCTTAAGGGTGGATTGGGTGGGGGAGGGATATGGTCAAAGTATGTTATATTCATGTGCAGACACACCACAATGAAAACCATTGTTCTATATATCTAATATTCACTAACAAAAATGTTTAAATTATGTCTACACAAATACATACACAGTAATGTTTAATGGCAGCTTTAATCACAGTTCCCAAAATGCAAGCAAATGAGATGTCCTGTGATAGGTGAATGTACTAACAAACTCTAGTATAGTACATCTATACAGTGCAATATTATTCAGTAATGAAACCCTTCAGTTATGAAGCTACATAAAGATTTTTAAAAATCTAAAATGTATTTTGCCAAATGAAATAAGTCAGTCTGAAAAGGCTAAATACTTTATGACTCCAGCAATATGAAATTTGGGCAAAGAAAAATTATAGACAGCAAAAATGTGGTGTTTCCAGGAGTTGTGGGAATAGGGGACAGGGATTTATAAATAAAGCTGAGGAATGTTTAGGGCAGGGAAATTATTTTGTAAGGGCCATGGATGACATTATGCATTTGTCAAAACCCATAGAACTGTGTAATTCTGAGTGAATCTTAATCCAAACTCTGGAGTGTAGTTAAGACTATTTTAAGTTGTTTAAAAAAGGAGACTGGGGGGAGGGGTGGTGAGAATCTTCTGTACTATCTATTCAATTTGTATGTTAACCTAAAACTGTCCAAATGTACTATCTGTTCAATTCATATGTTAACCTAAAACTGTCCAAATAAATTGTATTTTTTTTAAAAAAAAGCTCAAGGATAGTAAATTTATTAAAGTGCAATTAAATAGCTGAGTTTTGTATGGAATTTTATTTGATTTTGCATTTTTATCTAATGCCATTTAAACTGCCAATCACAAAGGGCTAGAAATTTTTCTTTTAATTTTTAAGTATAAACAAGCCAAAAGCTTTAGTATTAATATTTTTTATTATCATACTTTAAAACATGGTTTGTGTTCTATAAAAAGTGACATTTTACAATCCCACTTCTTAAAAGGGGAAAAATTCAAGATTATGTATGTGCCACACATACACAGTTTAAGTTATACATATATATAAAAAACATATATATACACACACACATATATATATATAATTTTTTCTTAGAAATCATGTAGGACAAGGTAGAAAACAATTGCCTGGGAGAGAATGACTATAAGAATGAAAGGCAGACTGTGAAATGGTCAACATACTGCAAATAACTTTCTTGCCTACAGGAAATTCTTAAATCTGCAGAGCGGACGTGACAGATACTTAATCCACAGCAATATATTTTTATGCATTTTAAGTTGTTAGTCTTCATTCAGTTGTTCCAGAATGCTGTTGCATAATCACTCAAGGTCATCAGATAGGTTGGTGCTTCAATATCTTTTTTTTTTTAGTTTCTTGTAGATATTTATAACTCATTTGTCATCAGTTCTGTAAAGCTCAATCATGCTTATATTCTTATGAGATATTTCAGGCAAAGTTGGATTCTTATTAAAACCTATTTTGATCTAACATTCTAAAAGTCCAGTCCCAGGTAAGCTGCTTTTGAATACCAGGTGTAGAAAACAAAAATACTATCCTTCACTCTCCTGAGTTGCTTGCAAATTTTCCTTTGGGTTTCACTTTATAGTAAAGAAATCCCCCATTCTCTAGGTCAGTACAAGGTCAAAGCCGAGGTTTATTTTGTAAATAAAAGTGTGAACTTCTAAATGATTTGTTTTATTTTCCTGTGCCAATCTTATTTGAAGTAGAGATAATACATTTGTAATTGATGTAATGTTTTACTGTGCGTCAGCTTGGTACACTGGGTGCTTCAGACTTCAATAGAACTGTATGCATGCTTCTGCTTGCTTGCATTCAAAGGCCTGGATCAAAACTTACTAGTTAACATTCCCCTCAAGTCTTTGCAACTCTATGACGGTTAGATGTGTTATTGAGGAAAAAACTAACAACTAAAATGAAGGAAAATTATGCAATTTACATTTATCTCATTAGATGGCAGTGCAGTATCCAAAACAAGAGTCTAAGATTTTGTTGAAAGAAATCTCTTAGGAGTTGTTTAAAAATTAAATGTGCTAGAAATAAAAATTTACATGAAATGTGTCATTATACTTTTTTTAATATTTTGTTTTAGTTGTAGTTGGACACAATATCTTTATTTTTTTTATTTTTATGTGGTGCTGAGAATTGAAACCAGAGTCTTGCATGTGCTAGGCAAGCGCTCTACCACTGAGTCACAACTCCAGCCCCTTTATTATATTCATCTGAACTCAGATATAATTTTTGAAAATAAATTAAACATCATGCAAAATTACATTCATGCTCCTTCATGAAAAAAAAATGTATTGAACACCTGCTCTGTGACAGGGGCTATTCTAGATCTTTCAGTTCTCTATGTAAACAAAACAAAGATCTGTGTCTGCTGAGACCTTATTTTTCAAGAGAGGAAGGGATTTCAAAAACAATAGAAATAACATATTGGGCTGGGGATGTGGCTCAAGCGGTAGCGACCTCGCCTGGCATGTGCGGGGTGCTAGGTTCGATCCTCAGCACCACATAAAAATAAAATAAAGATGTTGTGTCTGCCGAAAACTGAAAAATAAATGTTAAAAAATTCTCTCTTTCTCTCTCTCTCTCTCTCTCTCTCTCTCTCTCTCTCTCTCTAAAAAAAAAGAAAGAATATATCAATAAGTTGTCTGTGACGACTATGGGAAAAATTATATAGATGCAGGTAAAGAGGGAATTGGGTGGATTAGGGTCAGAATGTTAATACTACCTAGGGAAATCAGTGTAGGTTCCAATGAGAAAATTACATTCAACAAGACTGAAAGTAGGTGAGGGAATCTGTACAGTCAATAACTGGAGAAAGACTGTACAGTCAATAACTGCTATCATTAAGTATGCAATATTTAAAGCCACAAAACTGCATGAGAGCATCAAAGACAGAAGTGGGGGGGGGGAGTTATCAATATCTGATCACTGGGGAACTCTCCAAAGTGAGTTTGGAGAAACCCAAGTAGATATGTCTGGTATCAGTGCAAAAATTAAAAATGTCCTGGTAACAGGTGATGGAAGTGGGATCAAGACAAAGTTTATTATTGTTATTACTAAGATAGGGAAATGATAGCATACTCGATTGTCAGTTGGAATGATCCAGCAGACAGAAAAACTGATGATGCAGTGAAGAGAGACACAGATCTTTTGCTGGAGCAAAGCCCTTGAGATAGGTGAGAGAGAATAGGATCTAATGCAGGAGGAAAGGGATCAACCTCATGTAGGAATCCAAAAAATTCAAAAGGTAAGAAAGCAGAATACACAGATAAAGATGTTAATAGATGAAAAGGGTATCTAGAGAGTGAAGAAGTAAATGCATCTGGGACATACAGTAGAATTGTCTGGTATAAAGAGACTGCTTGAAGTTTATGGTAATGATTCTAAAAGGAAATGGTCAATGTGACCATTTGTCTTTCTCCAGCCTCATTCACCTTTGCAGGTGCAGAGAGGGAATAGGCAGATGCTTTAGTCCATTTTCTGTTGCTTTAACAAAATATCTGACCCTGGGTTCTTTACGCAGTTTATAGTTTTGGAGGTGGAACCAAAATTGAGCAGTCTCCAAAATTTTGCCTCTTGTGAGGGCCCTGTCTGAATCACAACATGGTGGAAAAGCCAAAATAGAAATGGCTAACTGCAGAATCTTCGTAGCAAGCCACTCTTTCAAAAACTCACTCACTCTGGAAGACTAGCAATAATCCCGAGGGTGGCAGCTCCATGACCTGGTTACCTTGCATTAGGAACAACTATTAAAGAATCCACCACCTTCACACCATCACATCGTGGACCAAGTTTCCAGTATATGAACTTTTGGGAGACACACTCTAACCACATCCAAACCATAGTAAGTAGGTAAGCTGGACTTAACCAAGATTTTCATTTTGGCAAGGGAATACAGGTTCAAAAAAAGCAATAGGGAGCAATGAAGCAAGCATGATTGGCCATAAAATTTAAGGCAAGTAGGAAGAGTGAGAACATGAGGATTTGAAGAATATTAAAAGGATAGTAATATGAATGGACTAGAGGTCACTGTGGACAGAACAGTGACAGTGTAAACTAGAAAGATAGGGAATGTGGGTCACCAAGTAGGATACATGGAATTGAGATTACAGAGGGTAATAGTTATTGTAATGGATTGATAAGGGAGCAGTGATTGAAACAGGGTTGGATAATTATATATGTTGTGACTATGGTCTTCATCATTCTAAAAAAAAAAAATCCTTACTGTTTGAAATTCCTCTATTTATGCATAACAAGTAGAACCAACTTCTATATTTTATTCATTCTTCATCTTTTTCAATCTCATCCCAGTGGACTTATTCTCAGTAATACATTAACTATGACAAAAGAGAAAATTTCAGTTGTGCCATCTTAACTACATTTCCTCCATCTTTCTAACCTTTCGTAGTTAAATTATGGCTTTGCATCATGATCTTTGATCCATGTAGATTAGGTGACTGGCTGTCTTTAATCACAGCTGTCAATGCCACTCACCAATGTGTTTTCAGACATTATTAATAAATTCACAGTGTTACATTTCAACATGCTACAAAAATTATCTATTACTCATTCTTGAAATTCTTTCATGTTTATTGTTATTTAGAAGTTACGGAAACTCCAGGAAGTCACATACAATTTTGTTTGTTTGTTTGTTTGTTTGTTCTCTGTGCAGCCTCCTATTTAAAGATTTCAGAACACAGGGGATATTTAAATATTATTTTGCTTCCCCCAAACACTAATAACCCTCTGATTTTGTAGCTCATTTTAAAATTACTTATTTTCAAAGCAGTTTTATCTACTATTTTGGCATCTTTATATGGCTGCAACTTGATTTCCATTCACATAAATTTATTGAAGCTTTGAGGGATAGTTCCTCTTCTCCTCAAGAACATGTTAAGTTTTTCTTCTCCAGTAGAAGAAAATATTATTTTCTTTTCCTGATTTTAGTAGCTTGCGGAAACATGAATTTTTTCTGGAATCTAATTAAATATATGTCATAGTAATTCCTTCTTACATATATTACTATAAATTAATTTGGATGGGATGGGGCGTTGAAGCTGCCCTGTGCACGAGCACATCCCCTTGGCCTTGAGTAATGGAGATATTGAACTGGCATGAACAGTGCACAGCAAATGGGCCTTACCTTCGCTCTGCAAGGAAGTGCAGCTCTGGGCTTGGGTGTCACCCAAAGGGATTTGGCTACATCCTCCTGTGTCTTGTAACACAATCCTTTACCTTATTTGGGTGTAATATTCTATCCAATGTCTTTTCCCTAATAAAAAAAAGGGGTTCCGGGCACGCTCTCTCTTCTTGCCTCCCTTACTCCTCTTGCCCTTCAGCGTGGGAACTGACCCCTGAGGTCATAGAGCGGTCCCTGACCGCGCAAAAGGTATTTCTGTGTTCCTGTGGTCTTTTCGTTGCCAGCCCATTTCATGCGGAGTGACCCTGACTCCATACAAGATGTGAACAATAATAGGATATTATCCATGGAAAGAAATGTTGTTTTCAAATGGAAAACCGTTCACCTTACCAATATAATTTTGTTTCTTGCTATTTTATGACACTTATATGGGAAAATAAACTTTGTTATTTTATTTCAAAAAATTCTGTATACTGGCATGTCTTTCTATGTACATACATATATGTAGCATTACATATTTAAGTGCCTATGTATAATGGAACAGTAGAATTAAAAATAGAAGTATTGTAAAAAAAAAAACTTTATCAGACAAAAAAAATAGTAGCTCATTAATTAAAAAAAAAAATATTCAGAGAAATTCACAGCACTCCTGGGAGGTGGATTTAGCATCTTGGAAGCCCCCTCTAGTAACTCAACTAATTCTCATTACCCATTAGGCACCCACTATATTTGGCACAGGAGAAACAGCCAGAATAAAACACTGTCCATTCCCTTAAGGAGCTCAGTGTTTGGTGATGCAGAAAAACACTCCCATAGGCATGTGCTGAAACTGAGGCATCTTTAAAATGTTGCTGCATAAGAAGCCAGCCAATGTTTTACAGACAAAATGGTAATTCAACAGGAAATCAAAAATTGAGTTTATTTGTCTAAGAAAAAAATGTGACTCTTAAGGCACAGGTAAAAGTAAAATAAAAATAAAACACACATACACAAAGACAGGGAATTTTTAAGAGAAAACATTTTTTTTTCACTAAACCAGAGTCATTTTTATATGTCTGGAATCTCAGGTGTATGAAAAGAAGAAGGAGTTTTTTAAAAAGCAGAGTTCGAATGTGCATGTAATGTCCCTTTTTGAGGCTTCAGTTGTACATGCAGCATGTTAGGTGATAGAGCTGAGAGAGAAATGAGAGTAACAATAACAATAGCTGTCAGGTGTTTAATTACCATCAACAGGAGAGTTAATTAAGTAAACTGGGTGACTGAAGTAAGGCTACCTATATTTGAACCCCACTTCAGCTGATTACTAACTATGTGATTTTAGTTAGGTGGTGTATCCTTTCTGAGTCTCAGCTCTCTGATCTGCAAAACGGGTAACATAATGTTCACCTCAAAGAGTTGTCAGACAGATTAAATGATATATCCCATGTTAAGTGCTTACCACTGAATCTGGCACGTATTATAACTGTTATGTGTCATAATTGTGCTCAACTAGCATAGACAATTTTTAAATCTTAGGTTCCTCTGATTTTTTCATGTGGATTAGTCCCAGAATTCAAAACTGTATTTAAACCTTTTTGCCTAAACAATCAAAGGGGAATCCAGGATCACTTCCAGGGTGACAATGCTTCTGCCTCTGCCCACACAGATCACCAAACCCTTATCCTATCATCAATGCTCCTTCTAATTGCCTCATTTTCTAGCCTTGAAAGACAAAACCAAAAAGCTGAGATTGTCAAAACAAGAGCAGGAGTGGAAATGAGGCAAGGGGGCTTGATTATAGTACATAAACTTCATCTATTAGAGCTATTCCCAATTTCTCCATGTGGCCTTTGCACCTGCCTTCTTGCAGGGTGGCCTACAAAGTCGGGTCAAGATGTCAAAAGAAATAGTCTCTCTTCCCAGTATAGGATAATGTTCACATCCATGACTGATAGGATATGCTAATAATAATATAGGATATGCTAATAATACACAGTTAGGCAGGCTTTCATTAATAATTATACAGCTAAGTACCTTGATATCATATTGATACCATCTATATGCTAAAAGAGGAAATAATTGAAGTAGCAATTTATTTATCTTAGCATCCTTTATCATTATCATTAGAGAAAATCCTGAATAGCAACCTCTTAGATGAATGATATTACTATAATGTTGGAAAGCTTATTAAATACATATGGCATCTGCTATTGACAAAAGTGTTTCCCTACCAATTCAAGGCTTTCTTGATTTTTAGTAAGGTTTTCTAAACGTATATTATAACGGAACCATATTTATCTGTTATTTTATATGTTTTCTTTTGACTGGTGACCCACAACCTTTTTGTTAAAATTAGACCCAGAAAGAAGAATTTCTGTTCCTTTATTCCTTTTTTTTTTTTTTTTTTTTTTTTTTTTTTTTTTTTGCACTACATAGTCTCTACTTAGAATTCTTAGAAGTTTTGGCTTAAATCTTCTGGTTAATAGCACAAGGTAACTAATATTGCATAATTTCTTATGGTCAGTGTATTTCAAAACTTCAAAGCCTTTTTGAAAGGAAATAATCCCAAGGTTGTGAATTATTTGTTAAATGTTTCCATCCATGTTTTAGTATAAGATTGATCAGGCCATGAATTATTTGTAACATGCATGTGAGTGAGAATCTGCCTTTGTAACATGCATGTGAGTGAGAATCTACCTTTTATGGGAATGACGGTATTTGTAACTAACGGATTCCTCCTCCTCTTCTTCATATTACCTCCAGGGAGTGAGCCATTATTTTGAATTGTATTAATGCAACAAGAGACATTAAGTAACTTATTAATGTTGAAGGATGGCTGGTCCAATTTTTTAGTTACTATGTGTCACATTTAGGTTGCCCCACAGGATCTGGTATCCCACAGAAGACTTGGATTTCCTTGACCCTATGAGTCTATGACAATCTGAGCCTTGAATTTATGATCTTCTGGGGTTACAACAATAGGGCATCTTTGGAAGGCTAGCACTCCTCCCCTGCTTTAACTTCTCCTACTTTATTTTTGGTTTCTCATCTTTCAGTTGTGTTTTCTCTGTCCTCTCCTGGCCTCCCTGCAAGAAGTTTTCTCTGAGAGGTGTGTGTTTGGACAAAGTAAAGGTGTTTGACCCAAGTATTTGTTAGCCTTAGAGCTCTGCTAGAATGTGGTGATTGGAAAAGGTGGTCAATGCAATCCGGGGCTTTGATGATCTCCTAATTTACCACAGTAATTCGACCTGTAATAACCTGATTTCATCAGTACCTAAAAACATTATTTGAAAATGGTACTGAGGTGGATTTTTTTTTTTCAAATGAGTAGAAAACTAAAACAGATTGTGAGTTCTGACTGCATACAAATAAAATGTCCTTATTTTGAGTTTCATAACTTCTCAAAATGAATTTGTTCATGTTTTCTGATTAAAAATAAATGAAGTCAGAATTTTATATATAATGACATTTCAACAACTTTTGGAACTTAAAAACACTGATATTCTTATGCCAGGCCAAATTAATTTGAGAATCAAAATCCAGAATGCAAGTAAAATGTCATTTATAAAATATCTTTGGGAAAGAAATAAAGTATATATAATAGTAATATGAGTTAAGATATATGCCTAAAAATACAACTAAACAATGGTCTACCAGCTCTTCTAAGATTTAAGACTTTTTAATAGCCCTGACTTCAACTCTTTTTTTTTCTTTTGTGATTTAACATTTAAGCAGTAATAGAAATCATAGCTCTTAAGAATATGTGGAATATAGAACAAAAACAAAGTGAAAAATAAGAGAACTATATAATCAATTAGTTCTAATAAACAAATATTATCCCTATAAAAATTTTAGTGCACTTTCTTCTAAACTCTGGTGCTATGAGTTGGTTATTTTACATTAACTTATTCATTATATATAAATCCAATTTCTTTTACTGTTACAAGGCATATTACCACATTCTCAAATAATTAAAACAAGTTTTAGGATTGTCTATCTTCTTGATGAGTTAACTTTTTATCATTATGTAATGTCCTTCATCCCTAGTAATTTGTATATTCTAAAGTCTACCTTTTGAGATATTAATTTAGCCACCCCAGCTTCCGTTTATATGACATATTTTAAACATTAAACATTAGTTTATATGACATATTTTTTCTTTCACTTTACTTTTAGCCTACCTACATTACTATGTTTGAAGTACATTTTTTGAAGATGGCTTGTACTTGGTTCATAACTTTTTGTTGTGGTTGTTTGTTTTTTTGGTACCAGAGACTGAACCAAAAGCACATAATCACTGAAGCATTTTTTTCTAAATCTTTTATTTTAAGATAGGCTCTCACCTGAGTTGCTTAGGGACTCAATAAATTGCTCAGGCTGGCTTTGAACTAGGATCTTCCCTTCCTCAGCCTCCTGAACAGCTGAGATTACAGGTGTGGGCCACTGTGCTGGGCAGTTCCCATTCTTTTATTCCTTCTGACAATCTCTACCTTTTAATTGGTGTATTTATAGTATTTGCATATACTATTATTAATACTTATTGAGATAGAACTGATTTTATTGTTCTGTTTATTTTCTTGTTTTGTTGTTCCTCTCATTCCCTTTTCCTGCCTCCTTTAGGATTACAAACATTTTTTTGGTATTTCATTGTAATTCATCATATTTTCACAGAGATCAATTTGTATTAATTTTTTTGTCAATGTCTGCTCTCAGGGATTACAAATATAAACACTTAACTTTTCATAGCCTACTTGGATTCAATAGTTTACACACGAAGTGGAATATAGAAATCTTAACCACAAAACGGATCCCATTAGCCTCCTTTTTCATTATGGCTACCTTTTCCTCGAAAATCTTATTAGATAATGTTGTAGTTTCTTGCTTTTGACCCCTTAACCTATTTAAAATAATCCAAGAGTAGAGTACTTCATTGTATCTATTCAGATGTTTACAATTTTTCAACTTTCTTGTATTCCTAGCTTTCTTCTGTTATGATTTAAAAATTCTTTAGCAACTCGGAGTAATGTATTCAATGTTTCCCGCCCCCCGCCCCCATCGAAGAATGGTTTTACTTTACCTGTATTCCTAAGGGGTAATTTCACTTTTTTCAAGACGAGGACCACAAGGACTCCTCCTCCTCCTCCTCCTCCTCCTCCTCCTCCTCCTCCTCCTCCTCCTCCTCCTCCTCTTCCCTCTCCCTCTCCCCCTCCCCCCCTCCCCCATCTCCTCCTCCTCACTTTAATTTTAATGGCTTGGTTGTAAAGTGCCAAGACATGTATACATGGATATTTGGGGGAATTTATTGTTAAATATTCAATAGCAGAGTTTTAGTTTGTTCTGTGTTTTAGTCAGCTTTCTCACCACTGTGATCAAAAGACCTGACAAGAACAAATAGAGAAGAAACAGTTTATTTTGGAGCTCCCAATTTCAGAGGTCTCAGTCTATAAATGGCCGGCTCCATTCCTCAGGACTCAAGATAAGGCACAACATCATGCCAGAAGGAAATGGAAGAAGAAAGGATCTGGGAACATGGCACCAGGAAGCAAAGAAAGAGCTTTGCTCAATAAAGACAAAATATATATCCCAAAGGCATGCCCAGAGGGACCCACATCCTCCAGTCACACTCTGCATGCCTACAGTTACCATCCAGTTAATAAGGGGCTTAATGCATTAATTAGGTTAAATTTTCATAACCCAATCACCTCTAAACCTATTTTCATTGTCTCACACAAGAGCTTTTGGGGGACACCTAATATCTAAACCATAACATTCTCCTAGATTGTTGTTATTAATTAATATGTCATTTTAATGGATCAGATAAGAGAGAATCCTTTTTAGGAGATGTGGACTTACTAAAATTTCCTATTATTTTCTCAAATTTCACCAATAGCTATGGAATTCATGTGTCTAAATAAATTTATGGCCTCTTTTTTAAATGGTACTTAATTAATTACCTCTTATTTTTAATCTCTAATTCTAACATAGTGGTTAACATTTCAGGCTCTGGACTGTGATGGACTGAAGACATAAGCCTACCATTCTCCATCTCTGTGAGGTTTGGACAATTTACTTAACAATCTTGGTCAAGTTCTAGCCTTGATTCCTCAAACTGATCACCACTTTACAGGACTATGGTGAGGACTACAAGCGACAAAATATGGAAATCACCACATACCTGACACAGAGGAAGCACTTGTTAGTGTATTTACTGTATTTATCATCACCACAATTGTGACCATTAACACTAATTTCCTTGTCATCGAGGTAATGAAGGATATACAGCCTTGATTAAGGAGAATGGTGGAAAGTTGTGGCATTAGAATAGCATCACTGCTAAGTGACATGAAACCTTTCATCCTACAATAAATCCATCCAAGCTCACCATTTCATCATTATATAAGTTAATTGCCTTCTCTGTGAAACTGTTTATCTCTTTTAAATCCATGTGTAGCTGATTGCCAGGAGCAATATTGCATGCATTCTATTGATTTGCTCACACAGGGCATGGAGCAGGAGCAAGTGCACAAGAAAAAGATCAGGGTTTTATATGCTTTTAAAATGAGTTTCTTGTTGTTTCCAGAACAGCATGTAAAGTGCTTAGAAGCGGCCAGCACATCCTAACAACTGGAAAGCAGCTAAACCAAGTGAAATACGACAAACTACTTAATCAGAGAAGTGAGTTCACAGGGAAACTGTTGACCCCCAAATGAAGAGATAAAGAGATACAGAGAATTGTAACTTAGCAGAGCAGAACCCTCTCTGGTTCTCAGTGCTACAGTAAAAAAAAAAAAAAACTGAACTGTAATTGAGTTTTAATTGTAGCTAAAAACTCTGGGGTATTTGTTTTTCTGTGCCTAATTTATTTCATTTATTATAACATTCTCCAGTTCCATCCATGTTGCTGAAAATTACAGAATATCATTCTTTATGACTGTAATTCCATTATATATATGGGCCACATTTTCTTTATCCACTAATCAATCAATGGATAACTAAGTTGGGTTCTGTATCTTAGTTTTGTGAATGGTGTGCCAGCCAATAAATGTGGAAGTACTGATATCTCTTTGATATATTGATTTAGTTTCCTTTGGCTATATACCTAAATGCTGGGAATGCTGGATCATATGGTGAAAAATGGTATCTGGGTTGGTACAATAGACTATTCTCCCTTTGGATTATTTTGGAACAGATTCTGTGGTTAAAAGCAAAAGATCTTAACATGCTATATGATTCATTGTGATATATGCAAAATGTTGGGAATGCTGGATCACATTAGTTCTATGAGCTCATTTTTAATTAGATCATTTGGGCATTATAAACTTCTGAGGAAACAAACCTCCAAAACTCAGGAAGATTTTTGATCACATTAATCACTTGTTTCTATAACTTTGGAAATGCAGTTAGACTAGATTCCAGAAGAGGCTTTAAGCTGAGCTCCAATTTAAAAATTATAGGAATTTAACACAAAGGTTTCAATGATTTTATAACTCAAAGTCTATTTACCATTAGCACTACATGATTAGAGTAGGCTATAGGAAGTTTACCACCTCACAATATAGGCTCTGAAGCCTATTAAAATCTCTAGATCTAAGTTATCTCATTGCAAAATGCTGATACCTCATCGATAGCATTATTATGTATCACAAATTGTACACTTACATAATGCCTGACATGTAGTAAATGCTCATATATGTAACTACATTTTTCACATAAGTTATCACGTATGTTAACCACAGTAAGCAAATATTTGATAAAACCTATTAACACTTGTAAACACCTTTTTAAAAAGATGTGTACATAAAACTGCAAATATATTAAAACTTATGAGCAAAGACAATGTTTAAATCTAAGGCTCCTCTGATTTTTCTCATGTGAATTAGAACCAGAATTCAAAACTGCACATCTAAACCTTTTTGCCTAAAACAAACTCTTACCAGGAAAAGAAAACAAAGCATATGTATTCCCCTTCCTTTAATATCTTTCTAAGTATTTTTTCCTGTAAGTTTTACATTGTACTAAGTTCTTTTTCCTCTTTATTCACTAGAAATTCACTTGAAATTAAATTTAGACTCTGCTACTTATTATTTATATGTCCTTAGAGAAGTTAGTTAACCAGAGATGTGGATAGTTATATGTATTGTATAGGGTTATTGTGAGGAGAAAATGAAATGATACATTTTAAATGTTGGGAGCAGAAAATGAAATGATACATTTTAAATGTTGTGTTGAAACTTCAATTAACTTTAGTTTCTTCCTCTTCTCCTAATGTTTGAGAGTAAAAAAAACAAAAGTTTTACCTGTAAATATTTATTCCAAAACTAAGGTGCATGGGAACTGTAGAATTTGTCAAAAGGAAAATTAAAAAAAAAATTGGTAGAGTAAATCTAGCATGAGTCCCAAATTTTTTCACTTATACCAAGCAATTTAAATAATTCCAATGACATGCCATACTTTTTAAATGTTATCTTAAAATATGATAACTTGGAAAATATAGTGAAAAAATCAACAAATAATTAACATGATTTGCACTGGAAAAGATCTAGTTAGTAGGGAAGGCAATGTGGAGGTATATAAGAAAAAAGCATATGACATTAAAAAAAGCAACATGGCAGGCATATATAGTGCCTGGTCAGTAATCACATCCAACTTAATAAATATAAATACTCCAATCAAAAGGCATATATTGTCAGAATAGACTTTTAGAAAAAATGATCCAACCACATGTGTTGACAATAGACACATTTTAGATTTAAGGACACAAACAAGTTGAAAAATAAAAAGATAGAAACAGATATACTATGTACACAACAATAAAGAGAGGTGCAGTGGCTATACTAATACCAGACAAAATGGACTTCTTGCAATGATAAAAAGATACAATCATGAGGAAGACATCGTATTACAAACATACAGGCATCAGAGGCTGAAAATATAAGAAGCAGAAACTGACAAAATTGAAAGGAAGAATTAAAAATTCAACAGTAGTTGCAAATTTAAATCAATCCTCAAACCCCACAATCCCTTCCTCATGTAGCCAACATAAAATAAGTCAAGAAACCACAGTGGGGTCTGACTCAGCTTCCTGAGACTTTTGTGCCATAGCTGTGTCCATGCTTAAGCGCAGGTGTATCCTTGGATATCATATGGTGGGTTGCATCATATCATCCATATCATTACCATTTATGCTTTTCCAAAGGGCATATTTTAAAGATTAAAGATTTAAATGATACGCATTTAAACAAAACTGCATCTTTAAAAAGTTTTCAGGCATGGTAACACATTACTGTAATCCCAGTGACTGAGGAAGCTGAGGCAGGAAGATTATAAATTATAGAGTTCCGCCCCAGCTATTTAGCAAGGCCCTAAGCAATTTAGCAAGACCCTGCCTCAAAACGAAAAATAAAAATGGCTGGGGATGTAGCTGAGTGGTTAAGCACCCCTGGGTTCAATCTCTGGGATTAGGAAAAAAAAAAAAAAAAAAAAAACTAAAGTACCTATAACCTCCCACTCAACAGTTACTCAGTGATATTCACTGCTCCTTTGGATTTTCTATTAACATTGCTCAATCAGATTCAGGAGATGTTTTATCCTACGATTGTATACAGTTTCAGAGAGTGACTATGATTCCTATACTGTATCCTCCCAAGCTGGTCACTGTTAGTTTACAAATGGCCATTTCTGGTGTTTCAACTACTTTCAGTAGTCTATTTAAGTATGAAATACTCAGCTATTAATTTACCCTTGAAAATTGTATCTATTGCTTTACAAATTTTCTTTGACTTAACAAAAATCTTCAGACTAGTTCAAACTCTTCATGCAAAGGAAATTATGAAGACAGATTCAGATGTATCTCTGAATCTTGATCTTCATAATTTTATACATTGTGCAGCACAGTTCATTGGGTTTTTTTTAGTAATTTACCATGTTTTCATAGTTTTCCTTTGTCATGATTCTTTGCCACTTTTTACCTTTTTCATTATCTGACCTTAATTTTTCAGTTTCCTTTACTAACTGTTTCTGCCATTTATTAATACTTCTCTAAATTCCACAATAGGCCCACTTTTTGTTTTTCTTTCATTCCTAGGAAATTTAACTCTCCTTTGTGGTATTAAAGGCCTATAAACCAATGATCCCCAAATCTCTATACTCTTATTAGAAAGCTATTCTACATTCCAATCTCTATTTCCACATTCTTAGTCAATTCATTGGCATATTTCACAAGCATCAATTTCAACATATTCCTGAAATACTCAAATACAATCGCCCTGGTCCCTCATCAACAAATCTTCCTGTTGTATTCATTGCTTCCATTACTACACCAAAATCTATTTCTCACTTGAGTTATCCTTAATCTTCCCTATTCTTATTTACATCTCATTTTTCTCAAATATCATCAATGTATCCTCTAAAATGTCTCAAGGCATTTGTGATACATTTAAAACAGCCACAAATTATTTTCCACTACTCCTGCCATGAAGTAGTCAACCTCTCCTTTTACTTCAACTGCACTTAGACATGTGACTTGATTTGGCCAATGGGATCAACAAATGTGACCCCACTAGAGGCTTGCTAAGCACATGTACCTTGGGCTAGTTCTCTTGGAACTATTCTATGATACCACCATGATCTAAGGAAGTTGGTCTAGCCTCAGGGATGAGAGGCCACATGGAAGAGAGAAGAGAGGCCTTTGCCCACAGTGGGCAGCAATAGCCAGATATGTGAGGGAATCTACTTGGAATGTTGCTGGCAGATATTCCAGCCATGATGTGATTTCAATCACAGGAATGAGTTCAAGCAAGACCACCAGTAGAACTATATCCAGCCAATCCATAGATCAATGAGAAACAAACAAATGATTCTTTGCTGGAGCCACTTGTTCTGAAGTGGTTTATCAGGCAACAATAGTTCAACAGAAAGAAACATGATCTTTTTTCTTTCTTTGCCTGTCCTACTGGAGGCTCATCAATGTCTTCTGTAATTCCTATATGTTCCCTTCCAATTCATCCAAAAACTACCATTTTATTACATTATCTATAATCATATCATCCTCACACTTAGAAACTTTCAGTAAGCTCATTACTAAGAACAACAGTCCAAGTAATGCTGTCTACTCAACTTATTCTAGTCTCATTCTCTCCACATCTACTATCCTATATTTCTGTAAGATTTTGACATGGTTTTATCACAACTTATCATCTATTTACAGGTTATTTATGAATTTATTCCACCACCTAGACGATTTTAATGACCACCATACCTAAAACACTACAGACATTAAATGACTGTTGTATGAATACTTTACAATGACCAGGAACTGAGTTTTACATTGTTTTGAGTATAAGTCTTGAAAACAAGATACCTTTCTGATCAATATACAGATGAATAAACAGGTTCAAAAACATTGAACCCTACTCAAGTCTAAAAACCGTGGAGCCCTGAAATTAATGTGTACATAGTTGATTCCTGGAAAAGTAAACTTTGCACCCTTTAGTCTCCACTTTCAAAACATTCTAAATTTGTCTTTTCCTAAAGAAAATTTAAATTTGTGTCAAACAAAATCACGCTCTATCAGTGCTATATAGTTCTAAATAATATCTTTTTAAAAATATCTTTATTTTTATTTATTTACTTTTATGTGGTGCTGAGGATTGAACCCAGGGCCCCCAGCATATGAGATAAGCACTCTACCACTGAGCTACAACCCAGCCCCTAAATAATATCTTTGATTCAATTTTTAAATATACAATGAATTCTTTTTCTTTAGTCTAATGTAAGATTGTATGGTCATAAAATTGACAAATAATGCTTTTTATTGAGATCAAACCTTAAATAGCCCAATCCCCTCCCCAACTATCTTCAGAGAGAGCTTATCATTCCTGTAGGGTCGGCGTGGTAAAATCAACATAGTTAATCTTCATGTGTAAGAGTTGGCTAAGAGCCAATGAAATCAAAAGGGCAAGTCTGAGCAAGGAAGAAAACAGGCAAGTGTAGACCAGCTCAGGAGTAAAATGCTCCTAAATAGATGCAATATATGGCAGCTTCTATTTTGTACAGAATGAACAATTCTAATGAACTGAGGAAGTCCCTCATTGGTTCTCCCATTTACCATATCATGTCATGGGCATTTTACTTAATATCTCTAAGTCTTGATTAACTTTCCTGAAAAATAAAGAGTCATTATGCCTCACAAGGTTGATGGTGATTTAGCTTAAATATTATGTACTTGGAGTATGTTGTACAATGTCTCATATATAGCAAGAAAGCAATAAATTGTAATAATTGTAGTTGTTGTTAAGTAAGGTTTTCAGGATAAACAGAGCAAATGCTTGTAATCAGTACTGGAATGTTGAAATGATATCCTTAATCGAAGCTGGTTTGTCAACTATGGTATTAGTATGTTAGTGTTGTCCTAAGTTAAGACTGTGGGGAAGACATTGGCAAGATTGTGTAAAATGCTAATGGCTGAAAAAAAAAATCACATGGCAAAATAAATGAAAATTGATTTGAACAGTGTCAGTTCCCTTCCTACAATTTGGAAGAAGCACTTCCTTAAGGAACTTGAGCACTTGGTTATGGAAAAACAGAGATTTGATTTACATTAGGGAAAGAGCTGTTGGGTTGTTGGCTAATGGTGTCCACCACAGTTGTCTCTACATCTTTTCTGCACTTTCTCATCTCTGATTCTTCAACCCACTTCAATCTGACATCTTTTCCCATTGTTCTTGAAGTCACTACCGATTTTTCTTTTCCTTCCAATTTTAGTTTTTAATGAACTTATAAACAAAAAAAGCTCCCATTTCAAAATTTTTAAAAACTCAGATCATATAGACATTTACAATGATTATTTATCTAAGCAACATATATACATGTTCAGTTGTAAGATGTGAACTAAATTTCTGTGACAAATATGCTTTTTTTAAAATAGCAAGAGCATTATAGAGTTAATGCAGAGACCTAAGGATAATCTAGTAGTCACTAAGTCTTTACTTTAGATGCTGTTATTTCTAGCACAGTAAGCTGGCATAATCAAACACTGGAATCTTTGGTTGCTACATATAAAGAATGTGTTAAGTGAACAACTTGCAAATCCCAGGGGTGGAAAAACCCTAAGAATACACAATTGTGGGCATTTTTAACCATCACAACTGTGGCTGAAGACTGTTCATGCTGTTCTTCTGAAATGAGATCTCAAAGCAGTACAGCACAAAATGAAAGATTTTAACAAACAAACAAAAGAAATACATGCACAATTTCTCCACCAATTTGAGTGTCAACCATTTAGTTAACTTTTCCACTTAAAAAAATGCAATAGCAAACCAGACACCATTTCACTGTTAATATTCACAATTACAGTGGCTAAACTCATGATACAGCATCAACAATGCTTCCCAGAGCCAGTTTATACTGAAATTAAGTTCTTTTCTTACACCAAGTAAATGGTGGTCCACAACCACTGGCTAGTTTACATATGAACTAAAATTTCTAGATTTGGGGAGAAACAAATGCTGCTTCAATCATCTGCTCTGCTTCTTCTGTTCTTCAATTAATGCTTAGAAACCTTTCATGTTACTCTTGGTTTTGTTGGTTTGCTTGCCGGTGGGGGATTGTGCCGGCTGACCCTGCCCACTGGAAAAGGCTGCCTGCTATGCTTTCTGCTTTAACTTCTTCGTCCAATCAAATACGTAGTCATAATGGTAGTTCAGAGTCCTGAAAAGGATGCGGAATAGCTCCTTCAGATACTTGTAATCTGGGACTTCCTCAAAGGGCAGCCTACGACAATAGTTTAAGTATATAGCAAATTCTGCAGGAAACCCCTTACATAAAACTTCAACAGAAGTGGACCTCTTCTTTTCACTGATCTTTTCATATATTTGTTTCTTTGTTGCAGCATTTAGTCCTTGCCATGGCAGATGGGTTCTATTAAAATACATCAAAACATATCCTAATGATTCCATGTCATCTCGGCGACTCTGCTCAATACCGAGATGTGCATTGATGCTAGCATATCGGGCAGTGCCAGTGAGGGGTTTACCTTCCATATATGGTATGTGTTGCTTTGTCTTGTCGTTTCTGTACCTTTTGGACAAACCAAAATCAATAAGGAATAACTTATTACAGTCATTCCCGATACCCACTAGTAAGTTATCTGGCTTAATGTCTCTGTGTATAAAATTCTTTGTATGCACATACTCAATTCTACTAATCATCTGGTCAGCTAACATAAGTACAGTTTTCATTGTGAACCTTCTTGAGCAGAAATTGAAGAGATCTTCAAGGCTGGGTCCCAGAAGATCCATGACTAACACATTATAGCCTTTTTCCTCACCATACCACCAGATGTGGGGGACGCCAACCCCACCTTCAAGAATCTTATAGATTTGGCTTTCGATTACCAACTTGGAAAACTTGGTCTTCTGAGATTCTACCTTCACTGCCACTTCCTGTCCGGTGTTGATGTTAAACGCCAGATAAATGTCCCCGAAGGTGCCATACCCTATCTTCTGTACCAGTTTATATTTCCCTCCGACAACGACTTCGGCCTTGGAGCCAGTGCTGCTCACCTTCCGGACAGACGAACATGGAGACTGGATCCAAGTCCTGAGGGGAGGACAAAGGCGTCGGGGGCTCTTCCACCAGGCAAGGTCGCGGAGGAGGACAGCAGACAGTGGGAAACTAAGGCCTTTTCAGGCGTTACGGGGCCTAGAATCAGCCCAGGGAACCCCAATCACGGCCACGCAGTTAGGTTTCTTTTAGGCAGGCCGCAGTCTGTGAGTGGTTCTCGCGGTTACTTAGGCCACTTGTTTCTCGGCGGCCACGCCAGCCTCGCTTTCATGGCGTGTCCCGGGCTGAAAAGGGGGCGTGGTGAGTTAGGGCGGCTAGACAGTTGCCACCACTGCCGCTGGGTCCGGCCAGGGGAGAGCCCTGTCACTCCTCCGACGCCGCCATCTTGTTTCTCCAGCGCCAGCCAACACAAAACGCCCTCAGGCCCGGAAGTCGCTTCTCTACGTCGCAGAGCATTCTGGGAAAGGGATCTAGGGCTCTAGCCTGGCAGGGTCTACCCTGAGAAGAGGGCGGAGCCAGATCCTTGAGAGTCGCAGCCCATGCTCCTAGTGTCATTGCATAGACATGCAGCAACCTCACCATTGACTTCAATTTGCCAAATTCTAATCTACAATTTTTAGTCCTCGTCTTATACCTCCCAAATGACGTGATTGCTCACTGATTCTAGAAATACTCTTTGTACCATGGGATGCAAAACTTTACTGGTTTTCTTCTTCACTGGTGTCTCCCTCCCTCTTGTTACATGACTTGTCCTCTTTCATCTGACCTAATATGACTCAGAACTTTCATGTTTTCTTTCCTGCCACCTATACGCCAAAAACGCCGAAATTATAGCTCTAGCCCAAATTTCCAGACCTGGATGTGCCTTGCTTGACAGGTTTGCTTAATCATCTCACTAACATCACAAAATTAACATTTCTAAAACTGAACTTTTCAGTTTCTTCCAAAGCTTTTTCGTCTCTAGCATCAAATTATTTCAATAAATGATACACACACACACACTTCTTAAGCCAAAAATCTGGGCACATCTTCACATATCTCTCTTATTCCCACTTTTAATATATGACCAAAGCCCACTGATCTTACCTTCAAAATACCTTGTTACTCTCCATTTCATTGCTAACATCCCCATTGTTGCAGTTCTTTCACCTAGACCAAATGCAATGATCTTCTGATGATGTCTATTTTCTTTTACTCTTAGCTCATTCCAATGCAACGTCTGTAGAGCAGCAGCCAATGTCGTCTTTTAAATATATATTTGTTTTTATTTTTATGTGGTGCCAGGGGTCAAATCCAGTGCCTCACTCAGGCGCTCTAATACTGAGCCACAATCCCAGCCCTCTTTAAAGATACAGACGAAATGGTGTCAATACCCAGCAAAAGTCATCCTGTGACCTTCCCTTGCATCAAACATCTCTGTGACGCTAGGGCCTGCAGGATGTGTCCACTTCAAACTCTTCCAACTCCTCTCATGCTATATTTGCCCTCACTAATTACTTATGTCATCTTGGCACTTTTCACTTTTTTTTTTTTTAATTTTAGTTTCTTTATTGTATCACACTCTCCCAACTGCAAAGACTTTGTCATGCCATTCCCTGGAAAGCTACCTATACACATCCTGCCTTCCACAAACAAACCACTCTCTTTGCCAAACTCCTACTCCTGCTTCAGAAAGGCCTTTTCTGTCTTATTAGAATACATCAATTGATCTCTGTCAATTATTTTAAATTATAATTTATTTTTATTGGCGTATTATAATTACACATAATTGTGAGATTCATTATGCCATATTTGTACTCACATGCAACACAATTTCATAAATCTTATTTCCAGTACTTTTCTTTTTTCTTTTCTTCCTCCTCCCTCTGATCTGCTTGCTCTACTCTACCAATCTCCCTTCCATTATTATTATTATTTTAATTAGTGAATTATAACTATATATATATATGTAAGCAGGGCCTATAAATATACATATATTTCTGTATACTCACACATGGAAAATCTATGTCAATTATTTCAGGGGAAATGATATTAGTAACATTTTATCTTTAACTTCTGAAATAGGAAATCCCCATTATTGTAATAAATAATATTTTTGGCAGGGAATTGGCAAGCCATCTTAATCAGAAAACTTCCTGGCTGACAATCACACAAAATTGAGACCACAAAGCATATCTTAAATGTTTCAGCACTTGGATTTTCCTAAATACTTCTTTTAAGTTCTTTCTGAACAACTTACACAAAGATCAAAACATGCTAATTTCAACATTGCTGGCCAAAATCATAAAAGAGCATTTTAAAAAGCATATGGATACATTTACAAACTTATAAACAACAAAATGTTTCATGGCTTTACTGAAAAGAGTCAATAAGATAAAAGATTTTCCTTGTTTGTAAGATGAAAAGATTAAACAAGATGATAGTGAAGATATCTTCAAGCTCTGAAAATTCTAATGTTTATGACCTTAGAATAAATAAATAATACATATTTCCTCTTCTCACCAGAAAAATAATTCTTATTTATATGTTTCACCATAACAATAGTTTTACTTTATATTTTTAATATGTAGTGTATTGAACTGGCTTATTTTTGCTTCTCTTAAAAATGGAAATAAGAAAAAAGTAACTTACTGTCCATTTTTAGCATAAACAAGTAGCCAAGTTGAAGTCAGTCTCCACTCCAATTTTTTTAAACATACATATACCCTGCACCACCACCACCAGGATGCCCATAATGGATACAATTATTCTACTCCTATTGAGGACAACAGAGAGCAGCCTCCAGAAACCACAAAGTAAACACAACTCCTCCTAGAACCCATTTCATGATCTCTGAAATATCTCCTCTGATAGCTCAGCTAAAGCTTATGCCCATGAAGTCACTTTGCTCAGATCTTTATTCAGAACCTTTGAAAGTGGTGCTAATAGTTAACAGAGTCAAAAATAAAACAAAATTAAGGATGCTGCTAATCCAGCAAAAATTCTAGAACTGTATATGGTCAGGTCCAAATCACTTCAGTCATTAGATTCTCTTATAAGTATCAATGGTAGGAGACAGTGTCATGAGGTATTTATGGGAAGCACCATGTGTAAATCTTGTAACAAGCCCTGAGGTACCTGAGCAAAGTCACCCAATTTGCAATGGAGAATATATGTCTTGTAAAATGCAACTCTTGGTATGTTACTGAGCTACGGTACAAATTGGCAGGCAGACTATGGGAGAACAAATGACTATACAGCTAGAATTTCCCATCATGAGCTGAATCCTGTCATATCTGCTAATTCCGATGGCTGAAAACCCATGTCATCACTACTGCAGTGCACTTTCATGCCCAGATGGGGATCCCTGAGGAGTAGTTTATGAGTATGCAAATATCCAACTGTGGCTTAGAGATGGGTCAGACTATCATGGCCTAACTCATAAGTTAGCAATTAGTAGAAGTTTTTTACCACACACCTGGTTATCTGCTTCAGATAAACAACAACAAAAAAAAAAGTGGTCTGAGATTATGATATATAAGGAGACAAGGACAATGACAAATAATCAGCTAGCTGATCAAAGTTTTAGAATAACAAAGATTAGAAAGATCAGAGACATAGCAGCCTGGTGGAAAATAATATATATGGATAAATGTATCGTGGATATAAGTGTGAAGTCTTTGAATTAAAATTTTGCACCAATCCAAGAGCTCGCACCATAGAAGAAGCACTAAGTAACCAGGCAGCCAAAAGGACTCAGCTGATGTCAGCCAATCTCTCTCTTTGACCACTCTGATGCCGAAACAATGGACACATGAAGAAGAGATAGAATTTAGGCATCAGCTCAATAGCATGGGCTCCCACTTTTCATGATGAATGTAGCTACTTCTGTCTCTTAAAGTCCAAATTGTCAGCAACAAAAACTGTCGCCAAATCCATGATATGGCACCATTCCACAAGAAGGCTATTTGGCCACTCACGTCACTTGTACACAGAAAAGTCGTGTGTTCTAGTCAGCTTTTTCACCACTGTGACCAAAAGACCTGACATGAACAACTTTAGAGGAGGAAAAATTTAACTGGGGCTCATGGCTTTAGAGGTCTCAGTGTATAGATGACCAACTCCATTTCTCTGGGTCTATGACGAGGCAGCACATTAAGGCAAAAAGGTGTGGCAGAGAAAAGCAGCTCAGGATATGGCACCAGGAAGCAGAGAAAGAAAGCTCTGTGACCTACCTCCTCTAACCACACCCTACCTGCCTACAGTTACCTACCTACAGTAGATTAATACCCTGATTAGGTTAAGACTCTCATGAACCAATCATGTAACCTCTAAACTTTCTTGCATTGTCTCAAACATGAGTTTGGGGGAACACATCATATCTAAACCATAACAACATGTGATTGTCTCTGGTAGGAATAGACCTGGGTATGGATTTGTCTTTCCTGCCCACAGTCTCAGTCAATATTACTATCCAAGCATTCATTTTATTTGCACTGAGGAAGAGCTGAGTAAGTATGGGAGTGGGCACAGGACAAAAAGATGCAGTAGTCAAAATGTGTTCTGTACTAGCCAGAACAAAATATATTCTGTAAGCAGCCATCCTGACAGAGTGTTGCAACAACCTCATGAAGGCATTAGTGAAGCTCCATTTTGGAGGTGTTTTTTTATGGAAATGGGGCCATATCCTCCAGAATGCAATATACCACGATTCAAAGATTTCCACATTGTGTTGTGTGCCCAGCAAGAAGGCATTGAGAAAAACAGAGAGGAATAACCCTGCTTACCATCACCTTCAATATCGCTTGGAAATTTTTATCTCCCATCCCCCAAACACTTGGCTCAGCAGTTTAAAAGTCCTGGTCTCCAAAGAGGAGTATTTCTTCCAGGGGACACAGCAAATGTCCCATTAAGCCATAACTATGGCTTCCCTTGGCACTTCATTCTCCATGTGTCCAGAAACCAGTAAGAAAGAAGAGGAGTCATCACCTTGGCAGGGTAATTGGCCCTTGTCATCAGGAAGAGACCCACTATTATGTAATTAGAACACAGAGAAACATGTACAGAACACATGAGTGGGCATCCCTTGGTACCCTGTGAAAATTATAAATGTAAATGAACAACTTAAACAGCCCCAGCCTGAGAAAGTCACAATGACGAGGGTCATAAAGTCCTCAATGTTAGGGTTTGATTCTCACCACGCCAAGTCACCAAGAACAACAAAGGGCTAAGCAGCAAAAGGTAAGGGGAATCTAGATTAGATAATGTTTTGGGAAGGTATCAGGACTCTGAGACCAGCTTCAGCAACAAGAGTAAAGTGGGTATCATTACCTCTCTAAGTTCCTCCTGGAATAAGACTATGGAATTATGGAGGACAGCTATTTCTATCCAGGTGTTTATAAAACTGTAGACATAAACAATAAAGGGTAGACTATTATAACATGGAAATGCACTGCCTGTATTCCTCTGTATACATCGCTTTACCAGGAAGGGTATACTCTTCCATTGGCCCAAGTGCTGTCCCTTCAGGAACTGCCTGACCTACAGAGAGCTGTGTGTCCTGGAGTGGCCCAAACCCAACATCTGATCAAAGCGTGGATAAAAGCGTTCAGTCAATAAAGCCCAGTACCTTAGAGCTGTTTTAGATCCGGAGCTCACTGTCAGAATAGGCAAACCCCCTATAAGTTCTGTATCACAGCTCAACTTCTCCTGCCCCATTTTATTTCCATGCCTTTTATTCTACAGTTGATTTCATTGCCAAGCATCCTCCTCTTTAAACTCCATCAAAGAGCATAAAAGAGTCCAACCTAGATTATTTTTTTCTGAATAAAGCTCAGGGCAAAGAATAAGACTGGGAGGGCCCCAAACTACAGTAAGAAGTCAGGATAATTTCACAACGATACAATTCATTTCTAAGTATGTGTCTTAAAATTAACTTAGGTTTGTACTTTGAGCATTATAATAATTGAAATAGCATGTATATGAATTCTCAAATATCTTTGGCTGACATTTATGTAAAATGTGTATCATGTATATTTTAAAATTCTAAAAATTTCATAGGCAAAAATTATCTGAAAGTGGATCACTGGCCAAAAAGATTTAAAACTGTAAAAAACTTCAAAAAGAAAGCATAGAAGAAATTTTTGATGACTTAGAGTTTGACAAAGATTATTCTGTGTGTGTGTTTCTGAGAATTGAACTCATATCCATGTACATGCTAGGCAAGTGCACTACCACTGAGCTATATCCCCCAAAACCAAAGATTTCTAAATCACAAAACAAAAAGCATGAACAACAACAAAAATCAATAAATTGGACTTCATCAAAACTTAAAACTTCTGTTCATCAAAAGACAGTTAATGGGGGGAAAAAAGATAAGCCACAAACTGGGAGACAATATTTGCAAAATGTATGTTCCAAAAAAATTATACCTAGAATATGTCAAGAACTCTGACAAATCAAAAAAACAAATAACTCAATAAATATTGGCAAAGCATCTGAAATGATGCTTTACCAGAGATGTACAGATGACAAGTAAGCTCATGAAAATATGTTCAATATCATTATTCATGAAGGAATTTAATTTATTAAATAAGTGATTTTTAAATGTAAATTAATTATAAATTAAAACTATAGGCCACAACACTATCACTAGAATGTCTAAAAGTAAAAAAGACTTTTCATATTAAGTATTGACAAAAATGTGGGGCAACTAAACCCTTATACAATGTTCTTTTAAATGCCAAATGGCACAACCACTTTGGAAAACAGGCAGTTTATTATAAATACACCTTAGCAATCCCACTCCTAGCTACTTATCCAGAAGAACTTAAAACATATGTTTCTAAGAGTTCTTTTCATAATATCCCTAAATTGGAAACAGCCAACTGTCCATCAGTTGTTGACCAGATGAACAAATTATTATATCCTTACAGTGGAACACTATTCAGCGATAAAGAAGATACCTCTGATATATGTAATATTATGGACGAATCTCAAAAAACATTGAGTTTATAGTAAATCAGTCCATGTACACAAAAGTTCGCAAATTTAGGATAGTTCAACTTACAAGTTTTCAACATTATAATGGGGTGAAAATGAAATGTATTTCGAACAAATTATATATTTAATGTTGAATGTTGATCTTTTCCTGAGATAGCAATGTGCAATATGGTGTTTTGTTTTGATACTGGGTAATGGCAGAAAGGCAGAGTTCCCAATAAGCCATGCAATCATGAAGGTAAACAATGGGTACTCTACAGGATGCTGTGTTGCTATACAATGATGCTTGGTAGATTAGGTGGATTAGCATATTTTGATTTATGATATTTTCAAATTATGATGGCTTTATTGGGACATAAATCAAGGAACATCTGTATTAAATTTGAGAAAATAAAACCTAATCTTAAATGACAGTAAGTAGGGATCAATGATTCCCTAGAGCTATGGGTGAAGTGGGAACTGATGACAAATAGACAAGACTGATGGAAATATTCTATATCACGAGTGTGATATTGGTCACACAGGGGTATGTATTTTTTTCAAAAGTCATAAAACACTTAATTGAAAAATCTATGAGTTACTCTATGTTCATGATGCATTAATAAAGTTTTTAAAAGAAGTTTTTATTTTATTTTATATTTCTTTTAACCAAATGAAGTAGAAAGATAAACTAAAGAAGATTATTTGTGTACCTATGTTCATAGGAGCTTTGCACAATAGCTGAAAGATGGAAACAGCCCACATGCCCATCAGTGGGTAAATAGATTTAAAAAAAATAGATTTTTTAATATCTATTATAATATATAATAGATATTTTTTAATATCTGTAAGGTTATTATTTAGCCTTAAAAAAGAAGCAATTATAATACATGTTACAGCATGATAAACCTTGAAAGCATTTTGCTAAGTGAAATAAATACAAAAGGACAAGTACTGTCTGATTCCACTTATATGAGATTTCTAGACTAGTAAAATTCATAGAATGGTGTTTACCAGAATCTGGGGGGAAAGGGAGTGGGGAGCTAGTAACTAAAGAGGACAGAGTTTCATTCGGCTGGCGAAGATGAAAAAGTACTAGAAATGATGGTGGTGGTTATCCAACAATGTGAGTGGATTTAATGCCACAGAACTCTGTGCTTAAAAATTGGTAAATTTTATGTTATAAAAAGGAAGGTAGTGAATACAATGTGGGAGGATAAATGTGGGCAACTCATGGAAATTAATGCTTCGTTTTATGAATGGGGAAAGTGTGGAGACCATGATAAGCTGATTTGCAAGGAACAGTGGAGCAACTCTGGCCATGAAAACCGATAAGCAAAGGATCAGGGAGGTTAAAAAGGAGGAAACTTCAAATAGCTACTGTTCTGATCAACAGGATAGGTGAACCCAACCACCCAGATGATTATCTTTAGAAATCAATGTGTTAAGTCTGCTTTCAAAGGTTTATGTTTCCATCCCCTGAAAAGCTCTTAATGGAAGGGTGAATTTCATGAGAAATTGCTGAAAATTTGGCTATTGGAAAAATCTTTTGGATTTGAATTTTATAAACTATCCACACAACAATTTCCCTGTGGGCTAAGACCAAAGGATCTTTAAATTTGGGCTAACATAAAACCAAATTCATAAGAAGAACTCGGGTAAGTTGCTAAGATCCAGAGGAAATCCATAGGACACAAGAATCAGCTACAGTTACAGGCCCTGAAGCCATGGCAACAACCTTGGCTCCACACAGATAGTAATAAGCCACTTCAAAATCACTGGGAGCTGAGCCAAGAGAGGGAACACTGAGACAAGGACTCCGTAAATCTTAAGGATAAACTTCTCCCTGCATGTGAAAAACAAAAGACAAGTTCTAAAGCATTTTCTTTGATTTCTTCTGATCTTTCTAAATTTAAGAAGCCTACCCACAAAGTCTGGGGATCAGGCCGAGTCTCTCAAAGGAAAGGACACAGTGTCCCAAAGTCCTTCACTGGGGGGTCCATTAAGCATCAGTTCCTCCCAGACAGACCCTAAACCCTGTGACCTGTTTTGAACAAAGGACAATATTCAAGAATCTCAGAATCTTTTAGATGCAGGATCAAGGATAACATTATTTCTGGGAAACTTAGATTTTTTTAAAAAAGAGAAATTGTCTAGACTATTGAAGGAGAAGGAGGGGAAAGTAGTTGGAGTTGCCAGGTTGTGGTAATTGCTAAACACATATTGCCTAGACACAGAGGGCCAAAGAAGCTTTTCTTAGAAATGGTATCTCCTATACAGGAGTGTGTAATCACAAGGGACATATTACAATTTTAGTGAAGGTAGGAATAACAACAATTGGGTATGCTAAAGAGGTACTTCTAGAATAATCCTATACCACAATTGCAAATATGAAATGATGCCAAGTTACAGAAGAAGTACAGCAAATTACATAATAGTTGTGTTGAAGAAACTGAGAAGAACCCACATACACCACTAGTCCCTTTAACAAACTGGTTTGTCTAGTCCAAAATGTAGGTGGACATTATATCAGCTTTCTACTAATCCATGATACTAATGTAGCAAACACAGATCTCTGTTAGTTTTGGTCATCAGTGTAGTTTGCCTTCCTTTGGCCAGATTTATACTTTTATTGTCCCACTACAGGGAAAAACTCTTCAGGATAATCTAGTAAGGCAAAACTTATGTTCTTGACCTACTTCAAATAGAAAATACATTCATTTTATAGATGCCACACTGATTAGCAGAAATAACTGTATCCAAGGCTGTGTCTTCTCTTATTAGTTTGATGGCTATAAATCATAGGTCAATTTGACGGGGAAAAATTCACCAAAAAACAACTTTCCTGGGAGTGCTATTACTTGAAGTAAATAACTTATGCACTGAATGAGACACACACATGCAAAAAAAAAAAAAAAAAAAACTATCCTTGAAAGCCACATCACTAAATAGAAGGCAAAGAAATTTTCATGTAAGGATATTGACATATCTGGATGGGTATTATGCTGTAATCTTATCACTAAATTATATAGCATTCTGATTAATGTGATGTCTTAAAGTTTACATAACCACTTTTCTGATTCCTTAGCATATAAAATGAAAACATGAGTCCCCAGAGGTCTACCCTTGACATAGGTTGATTGGCATGTCCCTAGGCAGGTGACAAAACTGTCAAGTATGCTTAATGGTGTACTCATTTCAAATGGCAATTGCCAGCCACTCATTATGCCATAATTAAAACAATAATTCACGGATAGAACACTAAGCCCTTTTGCTACCAACATGAATTGGATTATCTCTGATGCCTGATTACTTTCAAGGTGGAATGAGATGTTAGATGGAAATAATGTAACCAGTAGAGGGAGAGAGAGTGATGCTCATCTCCAAAGAAGTGCAGCGACTTCACAGAATTGTGCAGCACTACAAGAGCCAACCCTTGGCAAGAGCACACTTACTGATACTCAAACATCTGTAAGTACAAGGCATGGGGTGTGACCCAAATCTCAGTTTCAGTACAAACAAAATGATTGGTGGTAGAGTCCTACTCAGCAAACAATTTATCTCCTTAGTAATTCTCCCTTCACAGTACCACCTCCTGTAACTCACATCCCAAGGAGATGAGGTAACAATTTGACCAGTAGATATTCTAGAACCTCACATATTTGGCCATAACTACCACCTTGAAGAGATCTAATGCAATGCAAAATAACCCTGAATGTTTATTTATTAAAGCACTGCAGGGAATGTAGTAAAGCTGGCTTATTAACTGAATTTAGACAAAAAGTACCATAGTTCTTTGGGGGTTGGGGGGAGGAGGGAGAATGATTGGTTAAGAAAAAGGTAAATAAATGCTTATAAAATTTCATATTTTTATATTTTAACCATATTGAAGGTCAATTCATTGATGAAATAAGGACAGATTCCTGGTATAGTAGCATATGCCTGTAATCCCAGAGACTCAGGAGGCTGAGGCAGAAGGATTGCAAGTTCAAAGCCAACCTTAGTAACTTAGTAAGACCTTAAGCAACTTAATGAGACCCTGTCTCAATATAAAAAATAAAATAATAAGGGCTGGTGATATAGCTCAATGGTTAAATGCCCCTGGGTTAATCCCCAGTACCAAAAAAGAAAAAGAAGATAAATAAGAACAGATGTTCATTTCTGGGTATCAGAAATATTAAAATAAATATCCAAACTCATTTTGATCAAATGGTTGGGAAATTACATGCAAGTTACTCAGAAGCCATAAAATTTCATATTCTTATATTTTAACCATATTGAAGGTTGATTCATTTTTGAAATAAGGACCATGGAGAAGAGCCATGGTCTCAGAGTATCCTACATTAAAGAGCATCTACAGGTAAGGGAGGTTTGAGTCCTTATTATTGATGAGTGAGGTGTCCCAGGTAATGGCCAGGACACAAGAGAATGCTCAACCATAAAAGACATCAATCGTTCTATTTTAGAGACTATAAAAGCTAATTGATGGTAATGAAAATTGATTTGAACACATTCTAAGACAGTCCCTGGGTTATTAATGTATCAACATGATCAAAAACACTAAAATACTTTTAGCAATATAATAATGCAAATTAAATAGTTCTATTTACTGAGTAGAAGAGTCAATAAGTGTGTTGCTACATGTACAAGGCAATGCACATCCTTCATGAATCATTACATAATAGCCTGATGAGGTCTATGGGGAAGCAATATGAAGGATACAAAGAATGCATTATTTTGAAGCTCCATAGATTTAACTGGTATTGGAGTCATACCAGACTACCTACTTGCTCTCAAACTTTTAAAAATTAGTGGCAGATAGAATTTTGGTTAAGCTTGAATAGAATTATACCAATATGCCTGATCTATGTGGGAAATAGTTAATTCTAGTCTGAGAGACGAGGGTGCTTTGACAATAACATGGCTTCCCGTGAGGATTCCTAAAAGTATTCACCATAAGAAATGCATTATGTGTAACACAATAACTTATATCCTATGTATCTAAAAGTCATAACAGAATGTAGGCTGAAAGATTAAGAATCATTTTTTGCAAAGCTTGGTTCTCTTGCAGAACTTCCATTGAGAAAAGCTAACCAGTCAATATTTGTTCACTCTAATGAATCACACTATGCAAAATTTGTCTGTTTCTTCAAACTAAAGTTATGTTGGGCAAAAAATGGTCACAAGAACAATGAAACTTGCTCCAGCATGCTCTAGGAGAAAAAAGTAAAGTGGTGTTTTAGAATAAATTGTTTCAAATTTTGTAATTTCATACTAGAAGATGAATTAGTATCATGGATAAACACAACCAGTTGAAACTGTTTCTTCATTCAGTACTATTTTGTGATATTATTTACATTTTCCCAACCATGTAAAATACAAAAAACTGTTAAGGAACTAATGCTGTCTAGATATGATCTGCAAAAGTATTCTATTCAATTATAAGTGAACCGTTAAAACTATTGAATTAAGTATGCATCTGCCTTTCTTCCCTTCAACTTCTTCTGCCTTAACCATGTGGACATTACTCATCCACAATAGGTTTGGTTAATACAATTAAATGGAAATATTAGAATGCTATTGGTTATAGGTTCTATAAAAATACATATCTAAGTTTGTTCTAAAGAAACAGAGGTGACATACTGAATTCCTCCAATCATTGGGATAAAACATGTTTTATCCATTTAATTATACCAAAAAATGTAATGTTCACCAAAGTTCCATAACTAGTAACACCACATTGTTATCTGGAGGAAAGTGGAGTTCTCAGTCTCACATATCATATATCTTGAGGGCCAAGGTATCATCCTTGCTAATCCCAACCTGTAGATTTTTGTCAAGAAGGAATTGAAATAGAACCATATTATAAAATGTTAATATTAAATGGAAAGGACATTAGAAGTCAAATGAACTTGACCTTAAGGAAAAATATATTGCCCAAATAAATAACCAGTTTACAACTTGCAAAGAATGGTCCTCTTAGCTGCTTCAATAGAAGTGGCCACCTTTGGGAGGTTTGAGTCCTCATTATTTATGAATTATGTGTCACAATTCTGAGTATCTTAGCCTATTGTTAAGTTAGACATAGATCCTATTCATCCAGTTTTACTTTGGATACTAAATAAAAATAAAATACAGTTATGCCTCAAAGAATCAATAGAAAAACTGAAAGTGGAATGTGTGGGGGAACTTTGGCAAATCCTAAACTTGCAGTCTTGAGGGTATTTTGGTTGCTTGCAATGCATGACAAACCTGCCCTCACCTGGAAAAAAAAAATGGGCCAATGTTCCAAGAAACTGGTACTGACAAGCCCTGGATCAGTCAACTACTAAAAGATAACTAGAATAAGGTACAATATGGGATGGAAACAAACACATGAGATTCTTCTATATTCATGCTGGATCCTTTCTGATATTTATATTAGAGAACAGAAGAAGTTCACATCTCAGTTCCTTACATGAAAAAGGCAATAAATTTGATTTGGTGTCTTCACTATCAGTTGTTTCAGATACAAGGGAAAGTGGTTACTTCATTGAAGTAAAGATGTGTCCAGGCCACAACTATAGGCCATGTCCAAAAAGGCATTCCATTTAACAGTTCCAAGATTGGGGTCAGAGATGAAGACATATTGCCTTCATTGCTTATAGTTTAGAAATTTTGAAAAAAAAATAATAAAACACCAGTAAATAACAGAATGTGAGGTCATATCTATTAATAATAAATGTTCCCTCAAATTCACAAGTGTATTAGTTACCTACTCTTGTACAATACTTACTATAAAATTATTTGCATTAATTATTTCACTTTTCCTGTGGGTCAAAAGTTCAGGCAGGTTTTAGTTGGGCCCTTGGTTCTGGGCCTTCACAGAACTGCAACCAGCAAGCTGCATTCCTGAGACTTGATGGTAAGGATCCTCTTCTAAGCTCACTTAGGCCTATCGAGGAATTAACTTCTTGCAGTAAACAAACTGAGGGCCCCATCTTTTGGCTCTGTGTCTGTTGGAGGCTGTTCTTTACTCCTAGAGGCCACTTGGGGTTTCATAATGTAGCTACTTACTTCATCAATTCAGCAACAAGAGTCTCCAATATGCTAGTAAAATAGAGTCTTAGCATAATCACAGACACATCATCTCTTTGCTGTATTCTGATTCTAGAAGGAAGTCACATGTACCTCAAAAGGATTGTACAAAAACATGAGCACCTGTAGGCAGGGGTTGTGAGCAGGGACCAATTTAGAATCTGTCCACTATGGTTGACTGCTGACCTTTCATGTGAAAAATCCATTCACTCTCTGCCAAGGTCTTCAAGAGTATTAACTCATTAGCAACATCTGAAAATCCAAAATTTCATTGTCAAAATCAGGTATGGGTATGGATGAGTGGGGGTAAGTCTAACTCCTAAAGTAACATTTCTCTTGATCTATGGATCTGTGAAACAGAAGACAAGTTTTACACCCCCAACACTCTCAACATTCAGTAGTAGGATAGAACAGGATAAAAGTTGTCAATATTCCTATGCAAAAAGAAGGGAATGGATGGGGTAAAAAGGAGTTATTTGTCCATAGAAATTCTGAAATCTAGCCAGACTAATACTTGGAGTTCCTTACTAAGGTTTAAGATCTGGGATTAATTCTCCGTGACTCTATCTGTCCACTTTATTTTCCTTACTTTTAGCTCCAATTGTGGGCAGGATTTCCTTTTATGTTAGCACAGATGGGCCTAAAGTTCTAAATTTACATGGTTCTTAATCCCTTCCATCTCAGAAAAGAACCCATCTTTCTTTAGAGTTCCAGCAAGAATCCATCTGGGAGGGTTTGCTTGGCAAACTTGGATCCCATGCCAATCCTTACATTAAATACTGTGGCTTAGGTGATATATACGATTGGCCACCATTGACCAGATACTTATCTCTAGAATTTAGGATTAGTCTTACTAGAACTTGGTAAAATTCTAAAGTCCACTATCTGTCCACTTAAAAATGTTTACTGGTATAACACAGAAAATGTTATAGTACTGCATTATGAGGGAAAGATTTTCAGATTTGGCTCCAAGCAACCAAAATTTCATGTGTATGTAACTAATATTCTAATTTCTGCTCCAGTCCCTCCCTTTCAACTCTTTCACTTGTAAATAATTAGTACTCTCATTTCACCTTCACACATCTGCAATGTGTTGACATAATCCCTCCTTATTCCCCAGTCATCATTGAGAAAGAACAAAGAGAGACAACCTCTACACAGTATCTCCATTAAAGAAGGATTATTCAATGCAAGGAATTAATTTGAAGGAAACAACCCCCACCCCCAGCAATGTTTGAAGTGAACTTTTAATATTCATGGACACCAGGACAGGACTTTTACAATCGGACCCTGAGATTAGAAAACAACATCCCACAACAACACCATAGGATACAGTGGACCAGCAGATGTGGAGTAGTGGAAACATACAGGTCACGATCAAAACAGACTATCCCCTCAACTACACTGATTAGATGTTAAGCTACTATCAGAAAATCACCAATTGATTAGTATGCACATTTTTTATTAAATGAATCTATCTCCAAGTAAAAATGCAAATACTTCTCCAACCAAAAGTTTTAATTAATTATTCTCAAGTTTTTTTTTTTTTTTTTTTTTTTTGTCATAGTTGTCCTGGGTGACTTGTTTAGTAAATCTCACTTTGGTTTTACAGTAACGATTCTGCTGCCAGCACAATAAAAACTAGTTGCTTCCCTTATAGAAAGCTAGCCGAACAATCTTTCTTTGAGAGCAAATGTGTTACATATTTCACATAGGCATGAACAGCTCTGGGGATTGAAAAAAAATAATAACTTGCGGAAGAAAACCCAAACAACAGTTGCCTATGATGTCTTCGAAGGTATTAGTGGAAAATACTAAAATGTATGAAATGTGGGTTTCTTGAAGGGATTTTAAACATTCATTGTATATCTACTATCTATCCTTTTAGCCTGATTTGCTCCTTCTTATCTTTTAGGCCCATTAGAAAATGTCACCTTCTTAGAGAAGCCTTCCCTGAACCATCCTATCCAAACTTGTTCTCTTTTTTGTGTCTAAAACTTGTTTTCTTGATAGAACTCATCACAATTCACAACTGTGATATTTGTTAGTTTACCTGTTTACCCAATGTTTCTCCTACCCGACCTTAAGCTCCACGATGCAGGGCCCACCCCATCTTGATTACCATATTTTCCATAATTTCTGGTGTATTGCAACCTTTAAAGACTATCTGCTGAATAAACGGAAAGAATACCAGACTCAAGAAGATGGGCCTTATTATTATAAGAGAGGTGAGCAAGAAATTTTTTTCTTCCTATGGTTACACAAGGTGAAAGAAATGGTCTTTACCACACTGAATCAATAAAATGAGTGGACATAGTGGCTATAATAGTTGATAATTTCAACATTAAAAGTTCTCTAAATATTAAAGTTTAAATTTAGGGTGCTTAGGATTTTGTCATTTTTAAAAATGTTATATAAATAGAATTTTGGCCTAAAAAGCAATGATACCAAAATATTAAATAAAAACATTTAATTCCCTTTTGAGTGTGTGTCAAATTCAATACAAATCAATAAAGCATTTTTCTAGGCTGAAAGGAACCAGTGTTACATTTTGAAGGCAACTGATTGCAAAAAATATATAATCTACACTAAACTTTATTTTTAAAAACAACTTTAAGATCTTATTCTATAGTCAATGTATTGTAATAATGATGTCTTCTTTATAGCCCAAGATACCACAACAAAGCAATGGCACAATCAATGAAGTTTTGTGGTTTTGTTTACTCTTTGTATCATCTTCATACACCAGTAAAAAATAAACTCTTTAATAAATAAATATATAATAAATATTTGCAAATTGAAAATGTATAAATAGGTCCATTCTTTTAAAAAATGTTCCAGCTTGGTGTGGCATATTTTGTAGTCCATGGTCACCCAGGATGTTGTATGTTTGTTGTTGTTTTGCTGTTGTTGTTTTACATGCAATGCCATAACTTGCAAAATCCTACAAGTTCCTCAGAATTTTCGAGGCAATAATCATGGCCAACTATGTCAGTCCATGTCTTCAACATGAAGTATCTATTTTTAATGTAACATTCAAAGTAAACATAATCCAAAGAGGTGAGGCACCAGCAGCAAACTAGGTGGAGTTCCCTTTATCCAGAATTGAGCTGATTTTTTAGCTTCCTTGTACTGGTTAAGGATTGAGCCAGTGAACCGAATGAAGTAAACTTAATCCACTTATAAAGAGTGATCTTGATCTACTTCAAGTCAATTTTTTTTCAGTCTTCTTTCCAAATTTAATCTCCCAGTAAAAATCAGACAATAATATTCTGAATATCTTCCTTGCTTATTATTATTTAATGATGGGAACTATGAGAATAAAAGGACAGTTGTGGTTTCATTCTTCAATAAAGACACTACCATGCTTCAAGTGTACATCAGTAGGTCCTTGTACAATTCGGGAACTCTTTCTGGGTCAACTGGTCTAGGCAAGAAATGTGTGAATTTTTGATGTCTTTTGGACCTGGCACCATCTCTTGGAGTTCCATCTTTGTTGAGTGCCACAAAATACCTTCGGCCAGTGTCTCCATGTTTATATATGTTAGATGAGTAGGTATTATACCAATTCTCTTCAAATTGCTCCCTAAAGATGCATTCAGAAGTCAGTTTCTCCTAAAAAGAAAGAAATGATAACTACAATTTTTAAAAAATCTTTGAAATTATTTTCTTACAAAAGCTTCAATTCTATATTTTTATTTGTTTGCCTAAAAAGAAAGAAAAAATTATTTTGTTTTTTATTTTGGTTGTATTAATATATTACCTAGAATTAGTTCTACAAGGTGACTTCATTCAGCAGTTTAATTCAAAGAAATTTTAAGTCAAATGTCATTTCCCAATTTTATTTTCAAATACTTAATAAATATTCTGAATTTTTCCATGCTCCATATTCTCACTTCTTGCCATCATCACCACCAAAAAAACCTTTAATTTATCTTATTTCATCATTTGATGCTGAAGTTATATATATTAAGTCTCTGTTCTCAACATGGAATATTTAAGATTTTGCTAAGATATGAGTTCTGAATTCAAAATCATCATTCCAAATAATAAATTTTCTTATGAATTTATTAATTGTTTGATAAGACATTCCCCATGATTAACTTATATCTGATATATTACTATTAATTTATAGTAAAACCCCAATGATTTCTCATCTTTTCAAGATGTACCATATGTTGTCCTAAAGGACAGATCAGAGTTGCTTATTTGCCCCCGCATATACATGAAAATTATGTATATGTGTTTTCTCTATTGTAATCCTACTTTTATGATCACTGCACGTGGAATTATTTTTCTCTTTGTGAAGAGCTGGTTTAAAAAATCCCTGGAAAATACAAATTTTATCCATACATAAAATAGATATTCATCTATTAATTGAAATATTGCAACCAATTTTCTTCAGTGTATATTAAGCTTCTAGCTGGATATTGGTCTCAATTGAAATTTTAAACAAAAGAAGTAACAGTGCCACCGGCTTAGTCATAAAAAGTAAGTTCTCTATGGAAATAGTTACAGAGAATTCGACTTTCAGAAGGGATTTCATGTTAGAAGAAGGATGGGAAAGTGGCACATCTTTACATCTTACTAATTTTTTCCAAATTACAAATTCAATTGAATTTGCAACTATAAATTCAGTTTGCCTAGATATATGAAAATTTACAATGCTGTCGATTTTAATTTCTATATAAGAATATTTCATATACTTCTCACAAACATTATTGATAGATATTTTAATCACAAAACAAAGTAGTCATAATTTCAAGAATTATAATAATAATAAAAATACGTACTGATCCATAAAGTTCTCCTTTGTCATTCATTCCAAGGTAAAGACCACTGTCCACACCTCTAATACTGACAAGTCCCACCGCCACACTGATGAATTCTAGGATACCTAAATTTATAAATAAAATAGTGATTTGTATTTATGAATGCACATATAACTAATAAAAAGCTTATAAATCATAGTAGTGGTTGTTGTAGTAGGCCAATGTTGATAAATATATTGATATATACAGAAGTCCTTAATCAACTGAAAAGTACTATTCAACTATTACGAAATCCCACTTCTCAGATGGAAAAAAAGGACTAAAATGGAAAAAAGTGTTCATTGTAGTATAACCTTAAGGGAATGAAACCCTAAACCAGACAAACCTGGGTTTGAATTCCAGTTCAGTGATTTACTAGCGAGGTCCCAGGCAAGTCATTTGTCTTCTTTGAACTCCAATTTCCTTATGTGTACAACAAATGAAATGCCTCCCCAAAAGGAAAGGGGTGAGGATTAATGCATGTATGCATTCAACAAATAGAAGCTATTAATATCATAAAATAAATATAATATTTTTGTTCCACTAGTTAATTATAACCTTTTTCTATTAGTTGTTTTGCTTTTGCTTACAATGAATCAAGTTCATCTTTTTCTAACAGGAGCATACTTCACATGGGTATAAAAGAGTTTTATAGTTTATAAAAGGCTTGAACTTATATTTTTTCATCTGTTCTTAAAAACAATTGCTTAAGATATGTAGGGAAGCCAGGCACAGTGGTGCATGCCTGTAATCCCAGTGGCTCAGGAGGCTGAGGCAGGAGGATCTCCAGTTCAAAGACAGCCTCAGCAAAATAGTGAGGCACTAAGCAACTCAGTGAGACTCTAACTCTAAATAAAATACAAAATAGGGCTGGGGATGTGGTTCAGTGGTCCAGTGCCCCTGAGTTTAATCCCCAGTACACTCCCCCACAAAAAAAGATACAGGAAAGACATTATTATCCCTACTTTACAAATGAAGAAATTCAGCTCAGAAGTGTTTGTTGACTTGCCTAAGGTATTTAATGTTTGCAATTGATAGAACTGATACTTGAAGTTACATCTTCTGAACCCTAATTCAATGTTTCTACTCCAGAAGGCTGTTTCTTGAGGATCACACAGTAGTTTCAAAAATGTAAATGACAAAATATGTTATTTTTTTCTATGACATGGTTTTAAAAAAATAAACTGTATAGTTCACAGAAGTACAAAGACTTTACAATTCATTACATGTTATAGCCAAATATCAAGAGCATAGAATTCAGGTAGATTTTGCTATCATTAATTTTCTAGAGTCATTTTAATTTATCAATAAGAAATTAGTTTTGAAAACTTTCTACTTAGTACACTAATATACCACAGGTCAAAAAAAATTTAATGCCTCACTCTGCCTTATTCTTTTTTTTTAACTAACCTTTGGACTAATGCCTTTGTCTAGTTCTTCCCCTTAGCTGAAAACAGTTTTCACCACAGTTTCTAGCTTGGATCTGCCTTCCTCAATAACTTTCTACTTTCACCCCTTCACCCATCTTAAGCGCTACAAACAGTATAAATGTGTACCATTTAGCCTGACTCTTGCTTTTAAGTAATTTCTTGATTTATTGTACAGGTTCCTGTTTGGACACGTGATACTCCCAAGGCCAAAGGAAAGTACAGAATCTGACTATTTACTGATATGGTGGTCTCTATTCTATCCAAAGCTTAATTCACTCTGGCAGAAACATAGATTCTTAGCAAGACAAACTAGCCCTTTCAAACTGTTAGGAGATCATGTAGAATACTAGAGCTATCAAGAATCTTATAGCAACAATACACTACTAAATAGTCTATAGGTGGCTTGAAAGAGCCGATGTCCTTAATTGAGGGCCAAAAGCAGAGGAGAAGATAAGAAGTAGCAGAAAGATCTAGACTCCATAAGATAGCCCTCATGTTGACAATTGTATAGTGGGGGAGTAAAAGAGAATCAAGCCTCTGCCAAGCTCATCAATGAAAGACTCTGTTAGTAACAAAATACAGGCCTAAAACATAATTGATATGAAAATATAATCAATGCCATTTTATCCAGGCTTTAGTTACAAATGTGTAATTACTTCAAATCATATTGAATATTTGTTAATTAAAAGTATACTATAGTTGATATACATGCAACTTAATTTCCTTTAAGTATCTGATTTATATTAAGATACTCTTGTCTTTTAAAGTACAGGAACTGCTTAACTAATTAGAATGTAGAATAGAACCAATTTTCAAGTATGATAGATTGTAAGTTTAATTTCCAGATATGTTAATTATATTACATCTCACCTAGTATGCCTTTCCTGGAAAACTAAATGGTAAACCACCTACATTTCAATCCTCCCCTCAATATAATGCTGTCACCTTTCCAACAAACATGTGATTGTAAAAAGAAAAAAAAGATTACATGTGTTCTTAGAATAATTATACTCAATAGTTTCAACTTTATTAAACAGCATTCAAAACAAATAAAAAATAAACAGCATCCAAAACAGTTTACATAACCATGCATAAATAATGGCTCATAGAACTGATGGGAAAAAGGTTATGTGTTTTCATGTTCCTCTTAAAGATTTTAGCCACACTTTATAATTCTGATCCTTTTTCTCCTCAAGGAAATAGTATACCACAGAGTAATTTGTAATCGTTTGATTTCTAAATGAGATTTGACAAGTCTTTCTTATTTATAATATGAGGTGGCAACTAAGCTAATTCCTTTACAAAGGGTGGACATGAAAAACTTTCCTTAAGAGGTAATCACAGATTTTAGATAGATTTTCTAATGCCCAGTGTCCCATAAAAAGACTTGGAGGTACTTTGTCTTTCTGGTATCATTTTCAAAGCCAGCCTTTTTTTAAATCATAATAAACAGGTGAGTCAACCCACAATGCAACCACATCAGACAAATCTAGGGAGAATAGGGGAGAATAAAGGAAAAGGCTTTAAAAGAATATGTTTGATCTTAAGCTGAACTTTTTTTCTTAAAGAAATGATTCCATGTTTACATATTAGGTAAAGTCTTCCTACTGTACTTCTGTACAGAACAACTCTGCTATAAATAAAGAGCTAACTCAGATAGGAAATTATTTAACCTCACTGAGACCTCTCTGTGTTCTATTGATGTGGTTTTGAAATTTAAAAATATAGAATTCTGAGTTTGTAGTTGATCATAGCCAAATTAGTATAGAATTATCAGAAATGGTTTTAAATATCTCAAGTAGCCATACTTGAGCTTTGTTAAAATTCTTACTTTGATGACACAGAAACGAGTATAAAAGAAAAAGAGAAAAATACTAATTAGTAATTGAGGCACTAGCAAAAGAAGACAAACACAGAGAGAAGCATACAATGTTATACATGTTGGATATGAATTTTCTTCTCACCTATACACCCGCTAGTAAATTGTGATGTCTAAGCTATTGAAGGCCACTAGGATGCAGTATAATGTACCATAAAGAAGCTGTTCATTACTTTAGACTACCAAACTAATCTGGGTTATCTTTCTTTTATGTAACAGTGAATATTTTGTTCCTATATATAGTCTCCCACCATAGCATGACTTAAGCCATCACAAACTGACTGAAATCAGTCTAAATAATATCTTTGCAATTACAATTTTAGTTTAAAAACATGCGAGCAAGATGATAATTCTAATAATGCAATATCCACTCATAAGGGAATGGATTTAAACATGAGTTGAATGAATATTATCAAGTCTACAAATATGTATTAATCTCCTCAAATTGAGTCAATCTTATAAAGAGACACAAAGCAGAAGGGACAACTCATGTCACTGAGGTGATTACATTTGAATTAAAAACCCCTTTAAGGGAGAATTTCCAAGGTTATATTGTGTATCACAGGGGGGAAATCTGAATATTACCAAAGCTTAACTTCTACCTGCTCTACCTATAAGAGTTATCACCTTTTGTGTCCATTTTTAAACCTTTCTGAGAGATGGAAGATTTTTCTGTAATAAGCAGAGGTAAAAGGTAAAAGAGCTGAGCCACCTGGTGTCAGCAAAGTTCTTTAGAATCAGAATCTCAGCTTCCTCAATTAAAAAAAAAAAAAAAAAAAAAACTTTCCAAAAGTGACCCCAGGTTGGCCACTAGGTCATGACACTCTTGACTCATGGTCAATGGGAATTTGGAAGAGATCAGTGGAAGCAGCAAACATATGGTTTTAAAAAGTTAATTTTCTAAGCCTTTAAGTGCTACCAAATGACCACCACATGCTTATTTCTACATCTAAAGTTACCAATGTCCCTTAAATGGAGATTTACACTTCTCCAAAGTTTAAATGAGTACTACAAGTCAAAAGAGAAACAAGATCATAAGAACAAGGGAATAAGGACAAGATAGAAGAGAGGGCCATCTAGAAATGAGATTCTTAAAGAGTTTCATGGTGCAAAGGAAGGGAAAGGAGAATGTGTTGTGCTTATACAGAACTGTAAATGTTATCTTTTTTTTTTCAGTTTGATGAATCTCTCCAATGATGCCACAAATCAGATAATCAAAATTCCCCCCCTTGAGAGTGATAGCAAGTTAACTGATATAATGAGAACTTTAGCTATGAGGAAAAAATCCTGGGCTGTTATAACCAGAAAGCACCTAATTTAACTCATGGTTGTGCAGACAAGAAAAATAATATTCATACTGAGGAGGGCACTTACTAGTTATTCAACTAGTTAGAGAGTAATTAACATTATAGACTGCAAATCTATCACAGGCTGTCTTGATCTTTGCTTGTTTCTTTTAACCCCTTTCTTCTCTGAGGCACTGTCAGGGGTATTCTGAAACCTATGTGTTCCCACCCATATCTTCTTTCGCTTCCCCATTTCCTCTTACTTAAGGTCAATACCAAGATCACTGCTTTTCAATTTCGCAATTTCTAAAGAGGTACTGGGCTGAAGTACTAGGCATGCTCAGTAGCTTTTTTTTTTTTTTTCTTTTTTTTCTTTTTTTTTTTTTTTTTTTTGGCTCACTCAAATAGAACTCCAGCTCAGAGAACTGCAGCCAGGTGAGCTAGACAGTAGCAATGGTGCCCATGGAAAGTTAATCTGTTACTTCTTCAGGTGAACATTTACAGTTTTCTAGAGGTAGATACTCAAATGCTTGCTTCCTGTGCAAGGGCAACCTGCAGAGCAGTAGCCACGGGTGGATAATCAACTCCATAACTGCAGAACATGCTTAAAGAAGAAGAATACTTCCTGTTATTAATGTTCAAAAAGTGGATGGTACTAGGGTGAGTGTGAAAGGACACAGGAGAAAAATAACAGGAATTTGAAAATAATAATAAACTGCCTGAGAGGAAAGAAGTACAAGAAAAAAATTAAGATTCTGAGTCCAGGTCTTGGTGTTCCAGGCATTCAAAAAAGCAGAATAGAAAGATTCACCCAGACCACTCATCCTTTCTCCTCCTGCCCCAGCATCTGGAGCTGCAGGCCTGCTAGAGGCTACAGATGCAAGCAGATAGGAAAAGTCCTTCCTGCCCCTGAGCTAGATCATCCTTCAGCCTCAGCCTGCATCTTGCGCTGGATGGGTCTAGGGGAACACTGGGTTGCTTGCAGTCCTGACACCCTTGACAAACGTGGAGGGAGGTACAAGGGAAGGGGAAGAGGAGCCAAGTTTGGGGGACACAGGCGGGATGCCAGTACCTACCGAAGAGGCTGTGGTCCTGCCGAGTGCCCTGAACGCTGCCATCGGGCAAGATCTGCAGGTGGAAACCGGTGCGACAGTAGAGCTGCCGGCGGCGCAAGATGCCATGCAGGTGCGCCAGCTCCGCAGAACCTGGCCCTCCGCGGGCGCCCCGCTCCGCCGCTCCCCGGCGCTCGCCCAGCAGCGGCGGCCGTTCCCCGGCAGGAGGCAACAGGAAGTGCGAGCCCACCTGCTGGCCCAAGCCCTCCAGGCCACCCAGGAAGCCCCCAACTTCAGCTAAGGGAGCCATGGAGAGGCCTGAGGGAAAGGGTGAAGATCCGGAAAACAAAAGACCCCCCAAAAAATATGTAGCGGAGTGTCGAGGGGGATGGAGAGAAATTATAGTAAAACAAGCGCAAAAAGTTAAGGCCAGGTTACTCCTGTAAGGTCGATGCAGGGACTGTGCACTGAGAATGCAGGGAAGCTCTCACTGTCTTGGAGCGGTCTTCTCTCCTTGGGTAGGTGAGAGCTGGCTGCTGGCTTTGCAGAAACATCTGTAGGTGCCGCTGCCAGTACTGGGCTGCGACTGGGGCTGGTGCTGAGGCTGGGGCTGGGGCCTGGGGGCTGGGGCTCCAACTCCGCAAACTGATCAGATCAGAGTCCTGTGTACATACACACCGAGTATATATGCGGGTCCTCTTGACATATGCTAATCAAGTCCTTTCATGCGAGCTGGGGAGGTTGGTTCTGTTTGAAATTTTAAACCGACCTCTTCTCAACACGTTTCTGCTCTTCGGAAGTGACCAAAGGGGACCCTTGATGATTCTATACCCATGCACTCTTCAAAAATCATTCCTGCACTTGCCAAAGTCAAACAGCAAATTCGGGGAGGCTCAGTCGAGGTCCCTCTTTGAGGTTGTCTTTGGGACATGGATGATGCTGTTTGGCTGCTGCTGTGCAACCTACTTTGATGTGAGCCCCTTTTCAGTGATAGATGGCTGCGAAAAGGAGCCCAGTTTGGCAGTATACAGAAAAGGGGGGGGCAGAAAAGGAGGAGGTGGGTGAGGGAAAAAAGGAGAGGAGGAGAACTGTGCTTCTTGGGAACTGCTGGGAGCCTGCAGTGGACAGGTGCAAAGAAAGGTAAAAGAGGGAGAAGGAAAAAGGGCGTTACCTGAGGCTTAGACCTGCCCAGACACACATGAAAGGAAAATCAAAGCTTTGACAGTTTAACTCACTAATTTTAAAACACTAATAAAATGTACAAGCATTACTCTTTTCTTTTATCATTTAGATGGGGGATTTTCTTTACATAATCAAGGTTAGGTTAGGAACACCCTCCCTCCCTTCCCAAGATCTCTTTAATGTTTATCTTTACTCAGATAGCATATGATATAACTAAGACTGACTTATATCTAAATGGAAGTTTGAAATTGTATGCTAAGTTTTTGGTCATTTAATTAGCATAATAAAATAGCAAAATATACTCATGAATCAAGGGATAAAAATATATACACAGAAAGAGATGGTCTATATTCTTATATTTTGCCACGAAGAGAAAAATGAGTTTATGGAATAGTGACACCAATGATGAGCAGTCTTTGGGGCTCTTATCCAATGTAAGAGCACTTCTCTGTTCTTCTTAGATGCATTTTCCTAAAGGCTAGCTTTTGTTGTTGTTGTTGTTCCAATTTCAATTACAAAGTCTTTTAAAAAATCAACAACTAAATGGAAACAGTGTTGAATCTTGATGCATTTTGAAACTTCAAAAGTTACTGGTAAAATCTGAGCATGCCTGTACACATTTGTAAAACAAAAGCCACTGAAGTGAGGAAGTTAAAGATTCAAGTCCATTTGGGGAAGGGAGGGGGCATGGGGTAATTAATGATGGTGGAATGTGATGATCATTACTATCCAAAGTACATGTATGAAGACACGAATAAGAATTATAATTCATTCTGCTGTCATACATAAATTAAAATTTACATAAAAAAAGAAAAAAAAGATTGATGTCCATCTAAACATTAAAACTTTGGTTTTGTACCAATAGTTAAATTTGAGATCCTTCTGTTAAAATTTTTCAGTGGCTGAGGAGTTGAGAATCGTTCAACAGATTTATGCTTCCCCTGAGCAAGAAGTTTTAGAGAATCACTCAAGATTAGTTTTTTAGGCATGTTTCATGGTCTGTTCAGCTGGGAGCTCAGTTGGATTTGACTGGTTTATTTTATTTTCTCTGAAGTTTTTTTTTTTTCTAATTATTTGGCAGGTGTTTTAAAGTAGGTAAAGTTACACCTTTTCATCACTGCAGGCCTAAGTACTGACCCTTGTGCAACTAAGTTATAAAAGAGTCCTTAAAGTAAGTGATTTACTATTGATAGATATGAAATAAAACAAAAACACTGGCTAAAACAATAAACAAATAAATCACTTTAGAAACAGTATGCTGCTAAGTCTGTTTTAAGGGTTGTACCAGGTAAATGTCATATCATTTCACCTTTCAAATAATAGCAGTCTGTCCTGTGGTAGGACCCCCAAATCCACCATAATCAAGATTTCAAAGCACATCTGTGTAAACATTATCACATCAGTGTAAAACATCAACCAATGAGCTTTTACTTTGAACCAAATCTTCTTAATTGCAGTGTTAAATCAAAGAAAGTTAGATCAAAGTTGTGTGAATCTCACAGCAGGATAACTGAAGTAGCCAGAACATACATTGATCACTTTTAAAGAGGAGATACTTAAAGGTTTCAAACTTAGATCAAGTGCCTTTTAATGAGGTTTATTTCAAGGTCTAAGTTCTGTGCAACATATAATGCTGTTAATTATTCTGTAATGAATATATGTTATTGTCACTTGTCTTAGAGCTACTAGTTTAGTCTATAAAATATTTCCTCACATGAAGACTTTAAAACCTGCTGTTATTGTGCAATTTATAGCTCTTAGACTTTTTAAATCTCTTGTACTACACACACACACACACACACACACACACACACACGAAATTCTTCACTCAACAAGGCCCATCTATTTTAATAATAGGACTACCTTCTCTTTGTACACCTTAGCATTTTTATATAAATTCGCTTATTTTGATCACCACAATAACCATACGAAATAGGCACGTCCACTTTTTTGAGAAAAAAAAGTTGTACTGGATTCTGTCTCATTTCTGTCCAACATCCCAGTGCATTTTACTTAAACTCTTAAAATGCCTCTATTTCTTCTTTTGTAAAATGAAAAAAAAATATAACTTTTGCCTAGTTTACTATGTCTAAGGTTGCTATGAGACTTACATATGACAATATATAGAAAAGAGTTCTTAAAACTATGAAATTTTCTGAGCATATAATGTGCTAGACAGCTTCTATTGCTGGGAAACTTTTTATTTCATAATTTAGCAAATGTGATTTATTTGAAATGCAAAATAAGTCCTTTTTTCCCAACCTAAACCTTTAATGTGTAAGTTCTGAATGGTGCTTAATGCCATTTTATAAAGGACCAGAATAGAAACAGAAAGATAAGGATTTCTTTTGTTTGCTGTAGTCATGTGACAGGAAAAGATAACACTAAAGAATTTTTTTGCACATACTGTGATGATATCATGGGAAGTTAAATAATTTTGAAGAGTGTTTTACAAGAGTACATTATTCAACTTTTAAGTATACACTGCAATCTAATCAACTTTACCTATACTTCCTAGAGACCACACTTGCCGTGCTGTTATACAAATATGTGATACAATTTCTACTTCCACAAAATGTCGTTACAGTTTTCCAGACCATATAATCCTATATAGCTTTCCAGATAGTGTATTGTCATGGATCTTTGTTTTTACAAAGATCTTATGAGAAAGGATAGAATAACTTTTATGCTTCTACTTGTTTAACTCTAGAAAAAGAACTCATTTTAAAGTCATGATTTATGCCCCCAATAAAACAAAGTCTATTTGTACAATTTTATTAATTACTTGTAATTATAATGCATACAATAGTGAATTATATAGCTGGCAAAAAATTATAAAGATCTCTATGAACAAATATGGAGAATTTTCAGGACACATTGTTAAAAAAGCAAAGTACAAAAAAGTACACAGAAGTCAGTAGTATGCTGACTTTTCTGTAATAAAGAAGAAAAATAAGAAACTTCTAGGTATGTATGCTTATTTAACAAAACTAAACACGGGATGGATAAATTAAAAACTAATACAATTGGTTATGCAGTGAATGAAGTAAAAGAGAGGAGTAACACTTTTCTGAAAACTTTTTATAGAGTTTTGAATTTTGGAGAAATGTTCATGTTTTACATACTTTTAAAAGTAAAATAAAATAAACTAGGATAAGGTGGAGACATGGAATAAAACTAGAAACATATGAACCTAGCTGTATTAAGTAAATAACATAACCACACAGAAGGAAACAATATTATTTCTTTAAAAATAAGTAGCTTTCAAATACAGTTCTTTGATTATATAATCAAGGTCTGAATAGCAAAATAAACAAACAGATATTGAACTTCAGTGAGAAACATTGTTTTTCTCAGTGGGAGGGGTTAGGGTTAGAGCATTGTAGGGTTGAGCAAGTGAATAAATACACAGAGGCTAATGAGAGCTAAGAACTTCATTGTTAGAGAATGGAGTTCAAATATGCAAAGGGGGAAGACTAAAGTGAACCCTGTGGTGTTGAATTAGAATTGCATTAGAATTAGAATTGCAGTTGCATTACTAGCACATGGCATGTATGAATGTGCTTGCATCTCAGTTCTGTCCACCCAAAGAGCCTAAAAGAAAACATGCCAGGGCAATGAGCACAGCAGGGGACTAGATTTTGTTCTCTCAACTCAGTTTCCTACCAAAATGATCCAGGAAATTTTAGGAAATTTGCTAGTCCAATAATTAGAGCATCTCTTTGTGCCAGAAAGCAAAGAAGTATTCAAAAAATGATTAGGACAAAAGAAAGGGACATAAACCAACTCTGGGACCATTTGAGCATTCAAATTAATAATGATAGGAACAAGATACTTATGGAATAAAATAAGAATATTTGAGTGCAATTGTTTAAATAAACAACTAACCAATCAAATAAGGAAAAAGGAAAAACTTTTTTCTTATGGTAGAATACAGCTAATAAATATAGAAAGAATGATGGAAGTAAAAAAAAGACCATTTTTGCATCCATCATAGGATCTTTGCTTGTCCAGATAAAAAATTACCAATACATGCTAAAACTAGTGGTCAAAAGTTTGTTGAAAACAACAATAAGAAAGAGAGGAGAAAAAAAATATATAAAGTCTGATGAAAAACAGTTTTGATTACACAAAGAAAACAGTAACTCTGCAGTTACTGTTACTAGTGAATACTACCTTACCAGCTTAATAAAGATAAACAACTATGTGACAAACCAACACCAAGAGCCTCTTGATATCCTAGGCAAAAATATCATATTACTTTTGTGTTGTTCCTGGCAAAATACACAATGTGAATCTAATCATAATGACACAGCAGATAAACCCCAAATGAACAGCACTGTACAAAATGAGACTGCACTTTCACAAAATAATAACAGCAGTTGAGGAAGCTAAGACAAGAAGATGGCGAGTTCAAAGCCAGCTTCAGCAATGGTAAGGCACTAAACAACTCGGTGAGACCCTGTTTCTAAGATAAAACTACAAAATAGGGATGGGGCTATTTTGGCTCAGTGATTGAGTGCCCCTGAGTTCAATCCCTGGCACCCACAAAAAAGAAAGAAAGAAGGAAGGAAGGAAGGAAGGAAGGAAGGAAGGAAGGAAGGAGAGAGAAATGAGAGACAAAGAGAGATTGAGGAACTGTTCCAGATTAAAACTGACTAAAGAGATGTGGAAACTATGTGTGATGTATTAGCCTGGTCTGGCCCCTGAGCCAGAGAAAAATAAAACTACAGGAATATTATTAAAACAATTGGCAAAACTTGAATATAGACTGTAATTAGATGATAATCGTATACCTTCATTGAATTCCCTAATTTTGACAATTGAACTATGGTTATATGAGGAGAGTCTCAGGAAATACAAAATGAGTTTTAAATATGGGAGCATGATGTCTGCAAAATTATTCTCAAATAATTGAGGAAAACTGTACAAACCTATTGGCAGAGAGAGGATAAAAATTAAACAGACATTATGAAATGCTAGCAATTAAAGAATGTGAATAAAAAGTATGTAGTGTCTTTTGTACTATTTTTACAACTTTGTCATAAGTATGGAATTAAATTAAACATTTTAATGTAATTTTTTGAAGTCACAACTTTTATATATTTGTTATATTTTAAGTCATAACTAAAAATATAAGAAGCATTTTAATAAAACAGAGGATATCTAAATTCCACAACTATTTTGTAAAGTAGTTGAAAGAAATTAAATTTTCTGAAAGGAACTATTTGCATAGAAGAGTGCCAGTCTATACAAAAATCCTATACCTCGACTAGAACAAGTTTGGTATTTTCAGTGGACAGCATTGAATATAGATGAAAATAGAAATATTAACTAACCATGAAGTTACATAATTTGGGGGGACATATTAGGTCAGAATAAAAATCTGGCACAAATTGAACACCAAAGTTATTACCTTCTTGTTTCAGGAATATCAGCTATCTATTCCAGCTCCACTCCTCACTTTACCCACCACAAAGAGCAACAAGAAAAATAAACAGTGCATAATTTGATTTGTACCTTGTATTTTTCTTTTCTTTTCTTTTTTTTAACCTTGCTATAAATAAGCAGGATATTGCCACTCAATAGTTATGAAACCTTGGGAGATTTACATAATCGCCTGGGAACTCATTTTTTTCTATAAAATTTAAATAATAAAGAGTGGTCTCTTCAACTTGCAGAAGTGTTGTAGGCATCACATGGGTAAATGTGTATGAAAATCCAAATGTGCTACAACATCTAAGTGATAGTTTTCATAAAACCATAATCAATTTTCCCTTAATGTAAAAATCTATATTCTGCTCTAGGTTGCAGGAAGATAAAGATGATTTGTGGAATTGGTAACATTCTCAAAATTAACAATGCTCTTTATTTGGAGCACAGAATAAATACATTTTATGCTTCCTGCAGTGAAAAGTTTGCTTAATAGCATTTTTCTTTTCTTTCGAGACAGGGTCTCACTGATGTTGTCCAGGCTGGCCTCAAACTCCTGGGCTCAAGTGATCTTGGGACTACTAATTAGCAGTACGTTAAGATGGAGCTGAAAGAATTAACAAGTGCCTTTGGAAGTAGCCTATTTCACATCAACTGCTTAAATACATATCATTCATTAATATTCAAATATTCTTCTGTGATGATATGAATATAATATAAAATTATACTATGAAAGTATTTTGTTTTTCATCCATGAAAGGTACTTGCCAAATCACCTCAAACACCTCCATTTTATAGGTGAGAAGGATGGTTTACAAATTAATCTAAACTAGTTAATGAAAAAACATAAAATAAGGTATTTTAAACCTAATTTCAGTGTTGTTCCCACCAAATCATGCTGCAAATATCTAAAAATAATAAAAATGGATTTTCTAGAGCCACTGAAGTATACTTAAACAACTGTGGTGCCAGGCATGAGGGCACATACCTGCAATCTTACTGGTTTGGGAGGCTGAGACAGGAGGATTGCAAGTTCAAAGCCAGCCTCAGCAATTTATTGAGGTTCTAAGCAACTTAGCAAGATTCTGTCTCAAAATAAAAAACACAAAGGGCGGGGGATGTGGCTTAGTTTACTATTGAGTTCAATTGAACCCTGGGTTCAATCGCCATTACCTACTCCCAAAAAAAGTGGTTCAAGGTTCAAATTAACATAATTGCTCATACACACTTTATTGAGTTGTTCCCAGAATTAAATTTGAACAGTAGATTAAGAAAAAATAACTAGAGATGAAATTTACTCCACTCCTTTATTATCTTAGTATGAGTACATCCAGAGATGCCACTAAATGTCCTTATTTTTATTTTTTCTATTTTCAGAGTAAAAAAGAACTATATTTTAAATTAAAAATACTTTATCCTTCTGAAGGATAATGACATATAAGCATTAAAGGAATGTTTTATTATTAATAATTTAAAATTAAATCAATATTCAAATAAATTTCATTTTCCAAACACATAGAATCATCATAAAAATTCTCATTTTTTTTAAAAATGATGCCCTTCCAAAAGAATAATTTATTCATAAAACTTAGAAAGTCAGTAGATTTTAAAAATTAGTGTATTTGTTAATTGTCCCTCTTAAGCTAGAAATTAAAAACACCATAACAGAAATAGAGATACAGATTTTATAATGACTTCAATGATACAGATGAACTACATCCCCTTTTAAAACCAGAAAATTGAATGGTGCCTTATTAAGCCAACTTGAGATTTCATATCTTGAAGCCAAGTAAAATGATGAATTAACTAAAGTTTTATTTAGCCATTTAGGTCCCCTAATTAGAGACTTGAGATAACTAGTCCTGTTAATACAGAATTGGAATTTAGAATTGGACATTTACAAATAGTCTGGTTTGAATATTATCCTACCTAAGGAGAGACATTTATTAGGACAGTTCTCATAGGAGAATGTAAGCTGCATGCAGGTAGGGATCTTTGTTTTGTTCATTAAATATGTCAAGCATTTTCTTCTATTTCTTGAATTTATTCTAATATATCCCCCCAACTAAGAATGATTGTAAGACATAGAACATATATTCAAAGCTGTAAAATTTGATTATTAGAAAACAGATGCATATTAAGAAAAATAGTCTTGATCTTAAAAGTAGTTACTCCATGGCCTAAAGCCAGGCAACTGGAAGAAGGGATAGTCTTTGCCATAGTGGGAGAGTGACTGCTGGCCTCTTTCTGGGGTCAGCCACTAGAGGACGATGTGGTCACATATGCTGCCAGACCCTTGATAAGGCCAACAGGCACCTTGATAGACAGGAATTAAAGCTGCCAAGTTTCGCTTCTCCAGCTTCTAGTCATACTGTTGGCAAAATTCTCATGTAATTTTCACTTCCAAAAATGGAAAGAAAAAAAAATCCCAGCACGATTATACCGAGCAGGTCATTGGCAAAGATCAAAAATTACAAAAAATGAGTGAAAATGTCAATAATCATGATGAGGAATAAAATGCAATTCAGCAGATACCACGCAGCTGACAGGACACTGTGAAAGTGTTGACGCTGAACATATTTGATTTGAGCTATTCCTGTGAACAAGGCTATAAGGTTCTAGCTGGCACTGAAACTGTGAAGTGAGTTCAAGGACAAGAGCTGAGTCAAATGAAATGGCAAGGAATCTGGGTTCAGTAATTTGCTGTCATATAAAACAAACAAAAGGAATTCTTCTTTTGAGAATTGTATCACCCATAAAACTGCTTACCACAAACTACAACAAAACAACATAATCAAAACAGCAATAACCTCTGGAGATTTTTTTTTTTAAACTAAGAGACAAAGTGTTCTGATGGCAGCCATTTATGATTGACTTGAGTAAATTCAGATGCCACTGTTATTTCCTCAAAGCTATCCTTATAAGTTACAAGTGTTTCTAAGGAGCTGTTACAGTAGAAATGTACTTTCCAAGGCAATCTTTTTTCACCTAAAGATGATAATAAGAAGCCTGAACAATAGTCCAGTTCATATCTTTATGATCCTAAAGAAAGAACTCCTATTCACATATAATTTGCAGGGATTCTCAGTAATTTTATAAAAAGGTATTTGTTCAAAATTATGACAGTGCTGACTGACAATATAATAGTCAATGTCTATGTTTATTAAAAGGCAAAATATAATCTCTACTTTCCTGAAGCTCAGAATCTAGGAGGCAGACACAAACAAGTAAAGGAGCATATTCCACGCATGGTAGTGCCATGATGGGGGAGTTCAAGGAGTTTGACTGAAAGTGAAATAGGTAGGAGTGTGAACTTAACCAGCCTTGGGAAGAGGGAGGCATTTGAGAAGAAGTAACATACAATGAAGTCCTATAGGAAGTACCAGAGAAAGAAGAGGAAGAAAACAAATCAGGAAATTTCTCCTGGAAAGGCATGATCCACTCCTCTTTAAAACATAGTCCCTAGACTTGATTATCTCTGTAGTGCCTTCAACTTAGCATTTTGTGATTTTTTTATCCAAATTTCAAGATAAAATTTAATAGGAGAATAGAAGTCAGTATCTTGGCTTTACAGATTAAATTTTTATCAACCCATCTCTTCAAATTACTTAAACTCACTTTCCCTCAAAGTAAGAGCTTTAAAGAAAATAAGGAAGTTTCTAATGATAGGACTTGGATAATATTAATGTTTTATCAAAACAAATATGGATCTAAATATTTATATATATATATACATGTGCTTCCAATTTCTGGAGTTCTCTTAAACACACATATGCACTACTTATGTACATGTATCTGCAAGTTCCCCTTTTTATTATGTGTTATATAACATCTAATATTTTATTCTTATATATTCCATTTATGCCATATGTAAGCTTTTAAAGTATAAGGGTTTTTTTTAACAAATATCATTTTTAAACTCAGCTAAACTTCAATACAAAGCCATGTAGTTGTCAGTTATCATCTGACCTCTCTCCCAAAGCTCTAGTTATCTCCTCACATCTAGTTGAATGCCATGTCAGTCCTGCATCATTATCAGAGAAAGATTAGACAAAATTTTAATTTCAATATATAGACTAGAACCAAGAAGAAAGGAGCATTCACACTACATTTTGAAATTCACTTCTCTTATGTTACTTCTTTTATAAGACTTAAATTGATGAATTTTGCTATTAGTACAACTTTGAGCTCTTCCTTCTACATTTGGTTCATTTCCAGTTTCAAAGAGCACCTGGTTTGGATAATGACCTTGAGTTTTCATATTGGTTTTATCATTGTTGATGTTCTTCTATGTTTAAAATCCACTTCAGGGACAAATTCTTCATGGGCATTTAATAAGTACTTCAGTGTAATATTTGTATTTAGCCATAGCCAAGACATCAATGATTAATTCTATGTATCATAGAACATAGTTCTCCATTCCATAGATTTTGATCAAAGTGAATATCCTGAAACAAATACTACTCACAATAAAATTCAAATTGAATCTGATTTCCTTTTATAACACTGGAAGGACTGAGGAACAGACCTCCTTATTCTGGAATAATTTGTTCAAGGAGACCCATACACCTGCATGATGATGCTAGAGTAACTCATTTAGTGGTTTTTCTATTAGTTCTTATCATCAAGTGAAAGGTTCACTTCATCCCTTGATGTGGTAATGTAAGGTTTTCAGGTTCCTGAACGTAATATTTGAGACCATCCTGAAAAAAAATGGCAATCATTTTTGAAGTGTAAGAGTTTTGATATGCTTCACTTACCAAGGAATTTATGAACACCCATATTTTAAAACTTTATTTTTAGATCAATCCCTAGTGTTTGAGGCAAACTAATTTATTTTAACAGAAAAAGATATTGCACGGTGATTTATTGCTTTGGTTTAGGAATGAATACCTTCAGATAGACCCTATATAAATTTTAAGTAAATTTGTTTGGTTGAATTTATCATTTTACTATAGTATAAATTTGAAATATATTTTTAAAAAACCTAAAAATCAGTGTTGGCATAAAGCCCTAATTACATGGAAATATCAAATAAATGCATACTTTTTAACTCAAAATTTATAAACTCAGCTCAAGAGTAATTGCTCCTGAGTCTGGGTAGTAAGTTTGAACCATCTAATGTCGACAGACTTGAGATGATTCTTTAATTCCAAGTCTTTGGAACAACACATATAATTATAGGGAAAGAACAAAAATAATTCCTTAGTATATTTGTTGACTGAAATTATTTAATCACTTTGGGAAGGTAAGAAGAATGATTACCTTCTTCCTGATTAAAAAATGGGTAAATTCTTTTGCCATTTGTAGCTGAAGGCAAATTCTTAATTCTGATATTTTTAGATTTAGCCTTATATCTTATTCAAGAGGTCTCCCTCTTGTTTCAGTTCTTAAACTTTCAGAAAAAAATCCAACCAGTTGTTAAACCAAGGCAGTATTAAAAATTAAATTATATAAACTTAACATTAAATAAATTAAATTACAAAGTAATATAATTTATATACAAATACAAATGTAAAAGGCAATAAGTACTAAAAATAAACACTTTCCAATTATTTTACTGTTTTATATTATATCTATCTTTTGTATGTGAATAGTGGAAATTCTATATAATGATATGTTGGCATGTATTTCTTCCCAACTGCTATCAGTTAAATGATATTGGTAGCTTGAAATCACAATAGTGGGTGTATTTATCCTGTGAAAACCCGCAAAGACTAGAAAACATGGTTTTTCACTTCTTCTACCTCAAAACTAGACATATCAAATCTTTACCAACATACCACTGGTACCTTGCCACAGGGCTTTCTGAGAGAGGCCCTTCTCTCTGTTTTCCAGAAGCTGCATCTCCATGTGACTCTGCAGTTTTTGTCTAGGATATAGCTGACTGGTCTAAGAGTGAAAAACTAACAGCAGATCAAGCTAATGCTTTCTCTTCAGAATTTGAACTAAGATTCCCTAAGACTGGTGGATGAATAGCCAAGTCATGCTCACAGCAGTGGTTAGAATAAATATCCTTGAAGTCTAATAAGGTAGGTCCCTAGAACTGACGTAATTACCACACTTCTTAGGACCTTATAATATCACTTTCCTCTGGATTCCATCTGATTTTATCTTTTGAATATATCTTTTATTTGAGCAAATGTGATTATTATTCTATTCCTTATAAATTAATGTGCCTTAAGAAAAATTATTTTACATGCTTGAAGTTTCTGATGATTCCAAAATAGAAACTATCTGAATGTTGGGCACAACAATGCAAGTCTTGGCTGTGTAACCCAGAGAAGATTATTTAAATTGACAGCCTCTCAATTTCCTCATTGGTTAAAATTAGAAGTATACACTTTAGTGGTTTTTAAGCCCCAAGAATCTATAGATGTACTTAAAGTCCTCTATAGGATTTGAAAAAGTTACTTTAAGTTGATCAGGATATGCCTCCCCTTTTCAAGTAGGGATATTCTGCTGTTACCTACTTTGTAATTTGGGTCTTCATGTAAGATTTATTTTGACAATTCCACTAAATACTCTCTACCTCCATCTCCTCCAAAGAAAGAATTTTAAAGCTTAAAAAATTTCCAGACTAAGCTCTCTCTAAATTCTTTTTCAGTCTTCTATAACTTTACAAGATAAATACATAATATTCATGTGAATATTACAAAAATACTTAATTTAAAATTTTTTTCTGCTGTTATTTGCATCATCTTTTCTTATTAGAGAGTTTCGAAGAAACCAGGGTGGTCCTACTAATCAACTCAGTCTCAGTCTGGTAGCTCATCCTTGGCAAATATTCTCACCCATTTTTCCTGTGAATTCTGGGCCTGGTCTGACAATTTTGCTTAACTCAGTGTTATGGATAACTAATACCAATCAACTAGAGTTGGCAAGAGATGAAACCAGTTTGCCACCCCTCAGAGTTTCTCCATGTATGTATACTGACTTACCTTATGCTATTCTTGATGTCTCTAATGGTTCCCTCTTTATGCTGAGCTTTCCATCTGTTCTGAAGGCTGCCCTTCTGTTTGGTTATCTGCCCTTAAAGCAATTTCCCATCCAACACCTGACAGTCTGGGGTGAGAGCCAGAGACAAGAGTATGTACTGGTTGTACTAGGCCTTATGACTAGATACCTACTGAGTTTGTCCATATGGACCTTTCACAGGAGAGAGTGCTGCAAGTCAAAGAAGATAAAGCAGTAGGTTATTTGCTTAAAATATTAAGTTTCTTTTGGCCTTTGCTTAATAAATAAGAAAAATAGCTAATGAACATCTTTCTAGGAGTTTTCAGTTATTGAAAGACATTTATTATACTCCGTGGTTAAAACTTTTTAGGCTAGCCTCCTCTTTTCCTTTCTAGTCACTATCATCTACCCAGGAAAACCACTATGTTAATTTCTATTATTATTGCTCTTTTGAACGTGATGAATGGAATAATATAGTTCTTTCATGTCTGGCTTCTTTGACTCAACTTTATGCTATGAACTCATCCATATAATTACATGTAGTTGAAGTTCAATAAGTTTTATTGCTTCATAATTTTTAATTGTATGAATGTAATACTTTTAAGATGAGGCATCAGATGTTTCCTAGGCTGGTCTTGAACTTCTGGGTTCAAGTGATCCTTTCTGCCTTTGTCTCCTGAGTAGCTGAGATTACAGGTGTGTAATCTGTGTAATCACTGTGCCCCCAATTGTTTTGATCCTGGCTATTACTGATAGGCATATAAATAGTTTCTGGGTGTTTTTTTCCCCAATTACAAATAGTGCTGCTATAAAGCCTCCTCAATATGTCTTTTGGTAGACATAAGTACATATTTCTTTTGAGTATTTTACCTAGGAATGAAATTGATATGTCATAGGACATGCATATATTTACCTCTAGTAGATACTGCCAACAGTTTTAGAAATATTGTATTATTTATTTTGGTACCTAGTGTTATGCTTGTGTAATGGATGATCATTTTCTTACTCTGAGACTGTTCTCCACCAGAATATACCTTGGGTAGGTGTGGAAGCTTTAACCCCCATCAGACATGAAAACAGGATATGACAATTGAGAAAGACTCACCTATTTTCAGGGGTGGCTTTGCTGGTTGCAAGTCTGAGCTGCTATTCCTTGTTTCCCAAATATATCAGTCCTTGCCACTAAATAGTAGACAAAGACAGAGAAGTTTGAAAGACCTAAACAATAGGTATCAAACAATGAAGCACCATCAGTAAAGACCTTGGAAACTGTGTAAAACAGACTGAATAGTTGTAATGGTCAATGTGAAACTATTACTAGTCTTGAAGTTAAATAGTTAAATGTGTTGTAACTCACAGCTTGGTTGTTGTCACCAGTGAGGTGACAGAACAAAAAGGAAGGACTCACCAGTCAAGTTAACGGCCTTTAGTCATAGATCGTGCCAGACTTCCTCAGAGGACCAAAAGAAGTGAGCTGCAAGGTCTAATCCAGCAAGATTCTGCCAAAGTAATGTATAAGAGGAAAGCCTCTGTACTAGAATCTCAAAATCACAAAACTTGTTCCTGTCACTTCATTCCATGGTCACATTTGGTCCTTTATCCTTCTTTGTCAACCCCTTTATTTCTAATAACTCTGAAACTGTGAGCCCTTAAATAAAGTTTTCCTCCTCTACAGTTTTGCTGGTTGGGTTAAGTCATAGCAGAAAAAAAAAAAAAAAAAAAACCTGACTAAAACAGATTCCAAATTCCTAATACTATGTCTTTGTATAATTTTTCCTACAGGAATTAAATTCAGAAAAATATCTGCCTAACAAAGGAATTTGGTTATTGTTGTGTAGCTATAGCTATAGAGCCCTGGACATGGGAAGAAAACAGTAACTATTCTTAAGGAAATTGGTTTTTAAAGGAAAGGTACAATGGAAAATTGTAATAAAAATAATTTTTGCACAGACATTTTGTTCTATAAGCTGAAATCCACAACATCTTATAGCAAACTTGAGCTTCTGTTCGAATAAATTTCTTGCAGAAATTATATCATGCGAATTTACTAAGAGTAGAGAGAGTTTAGTATTTCCTTTAGATCTGGAATATCCCCCAAAGGCTCATGTGTTGAAACCTTGGTACCCAATGTAGTAATGTTAAGAGGTAGGGCTTTAGGAAGGAATTGGATCATGGGGGCTCTGATTTTACTGAAAGATTAATCTATTGGTATGTCTATTGGGAAGTGGTAGAAACTATAAAAGGTAGAGCCTAGTTGGAGGAAGTAGGTCATAGGAAAGTATCTCTCTCTGGTCCCTTTCTGTTTTCTAGATACCATAAGATGACAGCTTCCCTCTGCCATGTCCTTCTGCTATGATGTTTCTGCCTTGCCACAAGCCTAAAAGCAATGATGCCAGATGATTATGGACTAAAAATATGAGCCAAAATAAATTTTTTCTCCACTAAGTTTATTTTATTAGGTATTTAATCGCAACAATGGACAGCTAACACAAATAAAAATATATGAATATAAATATATGAACATATACATGTTTAAGATCATCTTAAAAATTGCTCATGTGTAATATGTTGTTTTTATCTCCCTAATTCTCTTCAGAGCTACTTAATTTTAATTAAAAGCAACTAATAAAAATTTATGAGTCTGCTCAAGAATTCCAGCATTAGGACATGTTGGAAATTCATGAGGAAATCAGGAAATTGTGTTGAATTCAAAGTAAACAATTTTAGAGAAACTGTTATATTTTTTGGAAAAATTAAATGGAATTCAGAGAAATTGAGGGAAACTTCTTAATAAAACAAGAAGCTTTTTATTACATAAAACCAACAGGCATGAGTAAACAAGCAGAAATGACATCCTAAACTATGGGTTTTTGTTTATATGTTATAAAAGATGGTTTTTTGCCACTTTTGGTAGCTTTAAGGAAGCAAAATCCCACTGACTTCTATTAAAACAAGGTGTTAGGAATAGGAGTAGCAGGACCTGGACATGAGAACTTTTATTTTGGTTGCATCTGAAAGCCCTAATTTTTAAAGAATTGCCATAATTAACTGATCTTAGTCCCTTGTCACTGTAGCACAACTGAAAACATTGGTTAGTCGTCTTTATAGCTCTAATATGCTTTGTGGGCTTCTCACCAGTCCAAAATATGGAAACCTAAGCTAGCATAACTCAGTATCAAAATTGGGGTTAGAGGTGGGAAACCCTATAACATATGAAGAATGTCATTTACACTTTCTCATAAGACAGTTACTGACAATGTAGCAAACAAACAAAAACACAAAAATAAAGAGCAAAATGTGCTTATCAATTCTCGTGTTTATACCAACAGCCTCCCACAAAAATTAAGGGTGTGTTTTGAAATTTTGCCTTTATCAAGAATTTAAAAAATCCTTCACTTGATTTGTTTAATACAGTTCTGATTTGTTGAACTGAGTGATCTTGGGTATATTAATGATTTTAAAAATAATTAAAAAATTAACGGTAACAAAAAAAAAAGGAAAAAAAAACAGCATTAGACTTCCCTCAATAAAAGTACCACTGTGTAGTTGAAACATGGTTTGACATAAAATCTGCAATCTTTATGACTTGAACCAAATTTGTTCACCTCATCTTTGTTGTACCTGTTAAGATACAATTGCAAATTATTCACGACCTCGTGTCATAAGATCAGGATACCGTTAGGCGGTGTGACTTTCGTAGAGGAGTGCTAACCCGGGCTCCGACACCACCCGGCAAGGCAGGGGCAAGGAGCCACGGGAGCCCGAGGCCCGGGACACCCAGCACCCGAGGGCTCCGGAGTTCCGCTGACCCCGCTGTACCCGGCGGTGTTGGCTTCTGGCGCGGCCAGGTGCCGGCACGGTTATTTACGACTGCGTGGTTGGACTGAGGTCGCTGGGCCGAAGAACTGCCAGGATTCGCCGCCTCGCTCAGGCTATTCCCAGGGTGAGCCCCCGGCCCCGCCATCGGCAGGTTACCCCAGGCCTGGAGTCCGTAGGGTCTCTCTCCACAGCCGCGGACCGCTCCGCCTCGACTTCTCGCGAGGTTTCGGTGCCCCCCCCCCTCCCTCCCCGCTCCCTCGCAGCGCCGGTGCCCACGGCTCCCGCTATGGCTGCACTGCGGAGGCTCCTGTGGCCGCCGCCCCGGCTGCCGCCGACGCTTTCTCCTCACCAGCCCTTTCTTGGGCCGTGGGGGAAGCCTGCGGGGCCGGCCCCGGGCCTTCCTGTACGGCCCTTCTCCTGCCAGGAGGATGAGGAGGGGGCTGTGGCTGAGGCAGCTTGGCGGCGGCGGCGGCGCTGGGGAGAACTGAGCATCGCAGCGGCAGCGGGCGGGGGTCTTGTCGGCTTCCTGTGCTACCAGCTGTATGGGGACCCCAGAGGCGACTCCGCGCGGGTGCTGGCGCCCGGGCGCCCTTCCGAGAGCGCGGTCACAGAGCCCGAGGACCTGCCCCGAGGCCGGGGACTGCTTCCCATCCCGGTGGCTGCTGCCAAGGAGACGGTATGTGCACGAGCGCGCGCGCGCGCGCGCTGGAGGCGGCTCGCAGGTGACGCGCGAGGGTTGGGCAGGTATCCCACCTGTGCACGGGGAGGGATGGTGACGACTGTATGCACGGTGCGACTGAGACCGTAGGTCACGGTAACACTGGACGTTGAAGCTTGTAGAGATATAGTGAGCTCCGTGGCCGTGGGTAGAGAATCTCCTGTGAGCGAGACTGAGACCTAGGCCGAGCAGCCTAGGATTTGTTTTACTAAGTGTTGGGAAGACATAGATGATACTGTCATTGACGCATCCGGAGCTTATGGGTTGCTACGGCTACCGCCTGTCAATCAAACACTCCTCCTCCTCCTCAAAAATAAAATAAAACACGACTCAGAAAGGGGAGGAGAGGTAAAAATGTGAGGGTTACGTGTGTGAGAAAGGAACCACCAGACTAGGCAGGGCAAAAGTAAATGATTCAGGAAATCGAATGCAATAGGATGAGTTTTGAAGTCGTGGTCTGAGGTCTCAGAAGTCATTATATTAGTGTATGGAAGTACCAAGGATAGAAACGCTAAATCTTTGTAGCTTCCTTATAAGTCAAAATGAAAGATGTGGGCTGGGAATGTAGCTTAGTGGTAGAGCACTTGCCTGCTATGCATGAAGCCCTGTATTCAATTACCAGTGCCTAAATAAATAAATAAATAAAAATTTAAAAAAGGAGGAGGAGGAAATATGGTGACATCAGAATGTAAAAGGGGGGGGGAACTATTCAAGAAGAGTATATTTCTCTCCCACCTACCCCATTAAAACAAGAATTAAGGGGCTGGAGATAGAGCTCAGAGGTAGAGTGCTTGTCTGGAATACTTGAAACCCTGGGTGCAATCCCCAATATAACAGCAAAGGTAGGAAACTATAAATGAAGCTCCTACAGAGGACTTTGTTCACATGAAAATGTCTAACTATAGTTGATAATATATATTAGACAGTTGATAATATAGGTAAAGAGTGTGAGGTAAGAGTGACTAAAAAGGGCATGATTGATGTTTTTATCACATCATCATATTTAATAAAGAAATACAAATAAATAGAAAAATTGTCTAGGGAAATTTTCCTTGCTACACTAGAAAAGTGTGAAAAAGTTAGATAAAAAATAATTTGGAAAAGAGACAACTGTTTTTAACTTTAATGAAATTTTATGGCCTTTATGCTTTGTGTAAATACACGGTGGTGATCTGAGTGCATTGTTTATTTTGATACAGGTCATTGATGCATTTAGGTTAGGGAATCTGCTTCATGGAACCACACAAATCCAATCATAACCACACAACCCAAAGTACTTTTAAATAATGAATACTTAAAATAACTAGCAAATACCCTCAACATTCAATACTCTCCTTCTCCCCCATATAGTACATTTTTGTGGCTTAAGAGGAAAGGTATCATTAAACTTTTTTTTTTACCAAATTGTGCCAGATTAGAACTTTCAATCAACCACAGTTGATCTGGGAATAGATTAACAAGGTAGGGAACATGTAAATAGTATTTTCTTCTTTTTTATAATTAATTTTACTTTTAAATAGAGAGACAGTAACATGCAGTTTTCAAAACTAACACTCAGAAAACTAGAATTCAGGATCCATCACTTACTAGCTCTGTCATTTTGTGCAAATTACTTAATCTCTCAATACCTGTTTCCTTATCCATAAAAGAAGATAATAGTCTCACACTCTTATGAGAATTAGAAGGGTTAATATATTTAAAACAGGATGACACACCTGGCATGTAGTGAACATTCAATAAATTTGTTTAATTAATTTATTTACTTATCTATTTTTTTACATATTGCTTAGTGTGTATGAAAGTTCCTGTACATTGTTTTAGAAGTCATATAAAATGAAATTCTGTGTCTTATCCTTCCCAAATCGCTGGTCCTACATTTTGATTGTTATACCCTTTTTTTATGTGACCTTTTGTCACTTCTCTGAAAACTTTTGTAAATTTTTTATTCTTGATTTTTAAAATGTTCACAATAATGAGCTTTGGTATGTATAGTTTTGTGCTACATACTTAAGGGTCCTTTCAATATGGAAATTCATGTCTAAAATTTTGTGTACAATTTTCTTGTACTATTTCTTTGATATTTTCTTCTACTTTTTTTTTTTTTTTTTTGGATCTCATTTTCTGGAACTGCTAGTATTTGAATGTAAACCTGCTGACAGATCCTAATTTAATTCTAATGTCAATCTTTCTTGTATTTCGGTTTTAACAATCTTGTAAGTGGTTGGCTTTTATGGAAAATATCTTTGCCTTTATCTTCCAGACTTTCTTCTGAATTATTAATTTTAGCCATCCTATTTTTTTTAGAGCTGTTTTTTATATTCTATGTTCATGGGTTCATGTGTTACAGGCATTCTGTTTTGTTTTGTACCAGGGATTGAATTTAGGGGTGCTTTACCACTGAGCCACATTTCTGGCCCATTTTATTTTTTATTTTGAGACAGTGTCTCCCTAAATTGCTGAGAGCCTTGCTAACTTGTGGAGGATGGCTTTGAACTTGTGATCTTCCTGCTTCAGCCTCCTGAGCATTTGGGATTACAGGCATGAGCCACCTGGGCCTCTTTTTACTTCAAGAATATAACTTGTAATTTTGTTTTGTTTTCTGCTCTGTGCAATATTACTTTGTTTCTTCTAGGTTCCTTTTTTTTTTTTTTTAATCGCAGTTTGAGTTAAAAGATTCTCACTTTTATTTTGCAGATTATCCTCACATATCTATGGTTGTTGCCCATCTATTATTTGAGATCTTCAAAAGTTCTTTACATGAGCATGGCTTTTCATTGGGTGATCATATTTTTTATTAGAGCAGCACTGAAATGTCAGCATTTCATAGCACTTTTTTTTGGTATCATTGAATTTCTTCAAAGAATTAGAGAGGGGAGCAGTAATATTCTGGATGCAGGTTCATGTACACAGGTGTCAGAGCATATATTGGGGAAATATCTAATGCTCTACTTATGTATTATTTTTAATCCTGTTTTTAGTTCCATCACTTACAAAGTGTCTATATAGCTGCTTGTGTTTCCAATACCTCGCATTTCTGAGATTTATACAGGAAGTATCTTACTTCCATTTAGTCTTTCCCATGGTACCCACCGAGTGCCTCTGCTCCCCTAGGTCAATTATCATTCCTCCATCTCTTCAATTTTACAGAAATGTTGGTGAATTCTCTTGATTGTTTTAATCTCTTCTCCTTTTCTCTTTTTAGTCCTTATGTATTTATGCCTTTTTAAATTTCTTTGCTGTGATTTTAGTGTAGTTGAGGAGGAAGTGATTGAAAGAAACTCAGGGGATCAGTCTGCCATTTTCAAGAAATATTATTTTAAACCCATGCTTTATTGGATTTTCCTGAAGTGGTAGAAGTGAAGTGATTCTTTTTGATGTTTAAGACTATAGCTAAGAACTTTTTAAAAGCAGCATATTATGCTGAATATGTAAGCCTGGCACTTAAATTAACCTGTATGTGTTATAAGGGTAATTTAATTGATGGGACTGAACAGCAATAACCTTCAGAAATATAGTTCTCTTGCCATAAACTTGAATGGTTTGTTTTAAAGATGCTAGCTGAAAACTTGTACCACAAGGCCTTTTCTGACTCCATAGATTTTTAAAAAATTCTTCTGCTTATCCTATACTCTTGGATAATTACTCTTTTGTAATTATCTGTTAATTCTGTGTTTTCTCTGCTTCTCTTAGTCCTGTAAGAAGAAGCATGTGTTGGTTTTGGTCAACTTTATGTCTTTGTTGCCTCAGGCTAGAGCTTATCTCTGGTGGATATAATAAATATTTGTTGAATTAAATAAGCCTATGTTAAATATTAGTGTGGGGCATGAACTTTAAAAAGCACAGCCACATTCTGGGAGAATTAATGTTTAATATTTTCTTTAGCTAAAGTATTTGTAGCATTTGAGTCAGGAAAACTTCAGTCAAGGTCAAAATTCCAATCTTTGGGAGACCAAATCACGTGACACTATATTTATTTTAATTGTGTAAGTTTGACTTGCCAAAATTTTTAAGTAAAACTTGGCCTTGTACTATATTAAGATTATAAAGATGCTGACAAGATTTTTTTAGAATCTAGCTTTATCATTATTTTCAAATATTTGTTCTAGAACTACCTTTTTGTTTTAGGCTCAGAATAAGAAAAATCTATTGTATTATTTCATACACTTTAGCATTTTACTTACTATATAGAACTCATAACCTGCATTTGGTTTGTTCATTTTAAGAAGCTTCAAACAATTTAGTTTAATAAGTTAGAGCAGTTTTGTATCTCTTTTGCATTTTTCTATTAAAATGTCCAATAATCATGCATTTTAAAGTTTCTTTCACTATGTATCTTTTCTAATCTATTTTCAAAGCCGCATATTTTGAAATGTGAGGTTATGCTTATTTTTTCCATAATATTAAAGAATTTACTATATGCGTTAATGGAGAAGAGTGAAGAAAGTCACATAGATATGAAATTGAAGATGAGTTAATTCTGTGTAAAAATACATTGTTGTTTAGAAAGCTAAATTGGATGATCCCCTTTTTTGGTTTCCTGAAACAACTCATCACAAACAAGTCTACCACATTCCACCTGTACTACATCTAACGGCCTATGTAGTAGGACACATATAAAAGAGTGTAAATAAAAATAAAATAAAAAATAGGTCTGGGGGATATGACTCAGTGGTCGAGTGCCCCTGAGTTCAATCCCTGGTACCCACCCCTCCAAAAATAGTGTAGATTATTTTTTCTCTACATACATCAAAGAGTGAAATTTAAATACATTTTTTGGGGAAAAACATTTCTTGTTTCTGATTACACCAAACCTAGAGTTGTGAAAATGAATGCAGCTTTTTTCTGTTTTTTTTTTTTTTAAAGACAGAGAGAGAGAGAGAGAGAGAGAAAGAGAGAGAGAGAGAGAGAAAGAGGGAGAGAATTTTTTTAATGTTTATTTTTTAGTTTTCTGGGTTTTTATGAAGAATGGTTTTGACATTTTTTGGAATTTTATTTTATTAGATTCACATTGGAAATCAGGACATTGGAAACAGTCATAGACAAGCCTTTTTTTTTTATGTCATAAAAAGTTTGTACCTTGAATAAAACCTTAAATTAAACCAAACTTACTTTTTAAATTATTTTCCAAGACTTGGAAATTTTCAAATAATGCCTGGCAATCGTTTACATAAAAAGGTATGTAACATTTTTTCTTTTTGGTCTCTGTACTATAATCTACATTTTGAAACTGAATATGAGAGAGAGAGAGAGAGAGAGAGAGAGTGTGTGTGTGTGTGTGTGTGTGTGTGTGTGTGTGTGTGTTTTGTTTTTCTTTTTTGGTACCAGGGATTGAACCTAGGGGCACTTAACCACTGAGCACATCCTCTACCCTTTTTAAACTTTATTTTGAGAAAGGATTTCACTGAATTGCTTAGGGCCTCCCTGAATTATTGAGGATGGGCTTGAAATTGCAATCCTCTTACCTCAGCCTCCCAAGCCACTGGGATTACAGGCATGTGCCACTGCAGCTGGCCTGGATTGTTTTTTTGTTTTTCTTTTTGGTGGTGCTGGGGATTAAACCCATGGCCTTGTGCATTCAAGGCAATCACTCTTCCAACTGAACTGTATCCTAGGCCCCCTGAATTGTATTTTGAATTGAAATTCAAGTGTATTCATGCTTTCTAATGTAATTCTTAACATGTAATTCTGCTTATATAATTTTGAGATGGACTGCTTGACTACTAAGTACAATGTGGTTACTCTTTTAGAAACCAAATATATAGTTTATCTCTAGTAATTTTTTGAGAAATAAATGGCATTTTCTACTTGAAGATGTAAGAGGACAGTTGGGACCATCAAAGCAATTGTACTAACTCTAAATTTTATTGAATATTTCTGGGATATAACATGTTCTTTTGATATCTACATAAATTCAGAATGATTAAATCAAGCTGATTAACTTATGCATAATTTTACATATCAGTTTTAACTTTAAGTTTTGAAGCTTCTTTGAGGGAGAGTTCTTTAATCATTCTCATTTTACAGATAAGCCTTGTGTATTGTAAGATTTTAGTAAATTAATATTTAATGAGTTAATGAATCTAAAATCCAGAAACAAAATCTATTTTTTCTAATTCTTGTAGTTTTTTAGAAATACTATGTTTACAAAATCATCTCATCCAAGCAAATTTGCATGTGACTTTTATAGAGATTGGGAGATGATCTAAGCACCTTAAAGGGAAGCAGAATAATAGATATCTATAACCTCTCTGTGTTACCTGTTAGGAGTAAAAACTAGAAGCAGGCCTGGTAGCATTTGCCACGACATGCAACTAAATCAGTCAAGGGTCACTCCAGGTGAATTGTGCTGGCACTAAATAATCACACAGACACAGAAAGTACCTTTTTCCTGGGGTTCAGTGATGGCTCTTCTGCTCCAGCTCCCGCAAGAGAGGCAGGCAAAAGAGAGAGACCATGCTTGAAACCATCCCATTTATTGGAGGGAAAAACATTCCAGAAGGTTCAACCCAAATAAGGCAAGGGATTGGGTTTCATGGGGTTGCTTGGTGATGTCTTGCTGTCTGCAGTTTAAATGACATCTTGGAAAGCCACACCCATCTCAGGTGTTGTGTGGTATCAAAAGCAGAGTGAGCTGAAAAGGACACATACATTGCACAGCCCAGTCACATCGGCAATGTCAGTCCAGTCCCCTTGTGCTCAAAGGCTCATAGCTCACACAGCCCGTGTATGGCTGGCTTGCAGCAAGCATTAGCAGATGTGAATTAAATATCTAATTTTAGCCTGATGAAAGTATAGGTGCAAAGTGCATCCATTTTTTTCTTTCTATACTATAAGCGTATGAAACAAAAGATTCATTTTCTTTGGAGACATCCTTAGTTTTTCAGCATTAGTGGTTAGTCAAATGCTTAGTGCTTTTCTCATTATGAGATGATTGTACATGTACAATTGTATATCTAAAGTATTAGCTACTTGATTTCCATGCTATTATTCCAAAGTTCTTATTAGCTATCAATGTAACAGTTCTGTCAGCAAATGGTCCCTTTAATTTCCTTACTCTCCACTTTCTTTTAAATAATATATATTAGGTTGGTTGTCCTGGATATACTTTTTGAACTTGGAATGGTATTATAGAAGATAATTTTTATTAGAGGCTATGATTCTATCTAAATAATTATTATTGTTATTTGGTACCAGGAATTGAACCCAGGGTCACTTAACCTCTGAACCACATCCTTAGCCCTTTTTTATATTTTATTTGAGATAGGGTCTCGCTAAGTTGCTTACAGCCTTGCTAAGTTGCTGAAGCTGGCTTTGAGCAGTCCTCCTGCCTTAGTCTCCCAAGCTGCCGGAATTACAGGTATGCCCCAGAGCGCCCAGCTAATATTACTATTTTTTTGTGGTGTTGATGCTGGGGATCGAACCCATGGCCTCACAAATGCCTAACATGTTCTGACACTGAATTATATTCAAATCCCTAAATAATTAATATTTTTAAATAATTTTTTGTCAAGCAGTTTCTTTTATTTCATAGCCATAATAATCAAGATTTCCATTTCTTATCCCATTTGGAAACACAATAAATGTTTTTATCCATTTGTCTATCACCCATTTGTTCATTCAAATACTTTATTCAAAGAAAGTTTCTTGAAGTATAGTAGGTACTATTAATTTTGTGGTAGATGGAATAAAATTTATACACTTTTGTAGTTTATAATCAAGGGAGAATACAAAATAACTCTTATACAATATGGTAAAATGATATAACAGGAAAAAGAGTATACTAGGGAAGGATCTGTAACCCAGACTGGAAACCTTAAATGTAGCTTCCTGGAGGGAGTAACATCTAAGCTAGGATTTGATGGATGAATAAGAATTATTAGGTAAAGAGGGACACAGCAGTGAGCTAAAGGAAAAGTTTCCAGTTGGATACATAGGTCATGAGCTCATGAGAGAAATCTGTACTATAGAAATCACAGTGAATTCCACTTTTATGTATAGCTATAGTACACCAGTTAAAAAAAGTAATAAACAAAAAGAAGAAGACCAGTAGAAAAGAGGAAGAGGATCAGGGAGAGAGAGGGGAAGTATTAGGGATTGGAGATGAGCAAACTATGTTAAATGCATTTATAATTATGCCAAAATGAACTCCAATATTATGTATAATTATAAGGCACTAATAAAACCATCAAAAAAGGGAATGATAAAGACAGTAGAATGAATCAGACGTAACTTTCCTATATTCATATATGAATACACAACTAGTGTAACTCCATATCATGTAGCCACAAAAATGGGAAGTTATACTCCATGTATATTATATATATGTGTGTGTGTGTGTGTGTGTGGTATGTGAAAATACATTCTACTGTCGTGTATACCTAAAAAGAACAAATAAAAAAGAAATTGATTTGAAAAGTCATCAAATATTAAGAATGGATGACATTGTTCAAGATATGAGAAGAGATACACATGTAAGGAGCAAGTACTGGTGAGCATCAGTGACTTAAAGGAATGAAGGAGAAAGGGAGCTCAGCAAAAGCTGGGAAATAAAGTCCAGACAAGTGAAAAGAAAGCCAAGATGGTCATAGAAGCCAGTGAAAGATAGTATTTGAGAGAGGAAGTAATCAGCTGTAGTTAATGCTACCCAAGAGGTCAACTAAGATGAGAGAAAATATACATTGGGTTTTACAAGAAGGGTTCGTGAGTGATTTTGATAAGACCTTGGAGGTGGAAATCAGATAAGTTTCGAGTGAAGGTGAAGAAAAGGTATGATGGGAGAGTTAAGTGTTGACAGTGCTTTCAAGAATTTGGCTATGAAGGGGAGAAGAGAGAATTGTAGCTTGAGCAATTGTGGATTTATTTATTTTTTTTTAAGGATGAAAGACCCTATGTTTAAATGCTAAAAGAAAGATTAAATTTAAGGGAAATGGAGGATAATTAATTTGTTTAAGTCTCAGGTAGAAGTGGAAGATAAAAGTTAAAGCACTAATCAGGAATTTAAACTTGGATAATAGGAGGAACGCCAATTCCATTGTAATAGTGAAGGGATAAAAGGAAATAGATTTAATGCAGGCTTAGTTACAAGTAGTTACAGTAGTTCTTGTCTGATGTCATCTATTCATTCTATGAAATAAGAGGTAAGGTCATCTTCTGAGAGCAAAATATAGAACTGTATGGAGTAACCATGACACATTTGGGAGTGAGTGGCTTATTGAAATAGCCACTGTAAAAAACTAGAAAACCATGAAATCTTTTGACTTGCCGTATTTTGTATTTATAAAGTTAAATACAAGCTTTTAAATGGTAAAATGAATTTTTAACTTGGTCTTGAAATGCAGTGTTTTTACATGGTCATAAGTTTTGCTGTTCTAATTTAAAAGTTGTATATGTTGTCCTTTTTTTGGACACATATAAACTATAGTAATCTGATCTAATTAGTACTTTTTTTAACCCGTTACATCATATTTACCGTAGACAGGAATGCACCAAACTTTTAATACAATACAGATATTATAATTTTTGTTTAAACTCAATGGGCAAGTTTTAACTGAAAAATATTAGGTCTCACCACTTTCCCGTAATTGTTATGCCAAATACTGAGAATTGTTGTCAGTTTATTTTGTGTACTATAAACCCTCATGTATTAGAGATAAAAATGTGTTTTTAAAAAATCAAACAGGTGGAAGTGTAACTCAGAGCACTTGCCCAGCAAGAATGAAGCCCTGGGTTCATTTCCAAATACCACAAAAAATAAAATAAATGAAATGAAATAAACAGATCCAACAGGCCCTATTTGTGTCTATTTAGCATTAACATAGTGCTCAGGCATTTGTGTATTAAATAAGATTTTCTAAATTTATTAGTTTCTTCTTTTAGGTTGGTGGTGAATAGAGATCAGTGTGACCAGAACTTTACTCCCTTTCTGTTTTCAATCTTTATTGGGACCCTCTCCATATTACTTCCTATCCAAATAAACAGATCACAAATGAATTTTATGTGCTCATAGTAAAGAGCACATTCTTAACAAACTCTTGGTCTAGTATTGTTCAGATATTCTATCACTTGTCTTTCATGTTCCCTTCAACCTGCCAGCCCTATTGATTTCTTTATTGTTATAAAAGTCAGGTAATAATTTTGGTTCAAGTATTTTTATCATGTGAACTTAATAAATGAAAGTTAAGACATCTTATTTGGAGAGACTTTCTTTGATTCATGTTTTAGATGTAATGTTGTATTGAGTTAGATGTAATGTTGTATTGTGTTATTTGTGAAGAACTCTGTCTTACCTGAGATAAGGCTCTGCCTTCCACCTTACTCCATGTTAGAATAGCTCCAAAATAGGCTAGACCTTAGCTCATTTAAAGTTGTGTTCAAAAGTTGATTTTTGTTATCAATATTACTGTGATCTCAAACAGGGGATATAATGTATAGCTAAATGATATTCGAGGTAATAAGAGTCATTTTTCTTGCTTCATAGCTATTTTACAAACCGAATATGTTTTTTCTGTGTTCATTTTGTTTTGTATTTCCTTGTAAAATGTATAACTCTTGCCTGTTAGTGTTTTGCAGAGGCACTGCTTCTAAAAAAAAAATAATAATAACCTGGGTTAGTTTGAGATAAGCCATCACCTATAGGACAGATAGTATTTAATGCTGACTTCTAGTACTAATACTAACTCCAGTTGAATGAAATGGGCTACTGTAAAATTATAGATATTGAAATTATAACCAGTCACTCCCTCTTTAAGACTGGTGAAACTGGGTATTTGAAAACAAATACTTAGAGACCAAAGTCAAAGAAGTAAAAGGGCCAAGGAGGGGCTGGGGATGTGGCTCAAGCGGTAGCACGCTTGCCTGGCATGCGTGCGGCCGGGGTTCGATCCTCAGCACCACATACAAACAAAGATGTTGTATCCGCCGATAACTAAAAAAAAAAATAAATATTAAAAATTCTCTCTCTCTCTCTCTCTCTCCCCCTCCCTCCCTCCCTCCCCCTCCTCTCTCACTCTCTCTTTAAAAAAAAAAAAAAGGGCCAAGGAAAAAGCAGCCAACAGTTTGGCCCTTGCCCTCTAAGGTCAGCTAGTGCCCAGAAAACAATGGGACCCCTCTCCAGGCCCTGCAAATTTGGTGGGTCACCACATTAAGAGGGTAGAGAACAGGAAGACAACTAGTGCACATTCTGTAAAGAGGAGGGGTCATCGAAGATGAATATGTCCTTGGTGCTTCCAAGAAAATCTACATATGGTTAGCAGGACTCTGACCCATCTTGGCAGGTGGCATTGCTAGTAGAGGAAAGCTAAAGGAGCCAAGAGGCTTCACACACATCTGAGGAATCTCAGCTGACTTTTTTTTTCCCCATAGCTTTATTGAGGTAAAATTGAAGTGCAATAAAATGCACATATTTGAAGTATTCATTTTGATCCATTTTGAGAAGTATGTAATCAAAACAATCAATATAAAGAGCATTTTCATACTTTTTTAAAATTTGAAATCATGCAGACTGTGTTTCTTGCATGATTTATTACATTAGAAAAGAATCACCTTAAAATATATAGAACCTCATCCCCACATGTAAACTATTTCAAAATTAAATGGCATACTTATAAATATATTAGAGGTCGAGAAAGAAAGCACAAGAAAGGTAAATAAAAAGTGCTTTGAACTAAGTGATAATAAAAGCTTAAAATATCAGGATCTCTGGGATGAAACAGTACTAAGATGAACATTTATAATTTAAAGAACTTGTATCAGAAAGAACATAGAATAACAAATTATTTTCAAATTCTGCAATAGGAAGATAAAAATGAGAGTAAGTAGAAATATATGAAATAGAGAAATAGTACAGTTAAAATTTGATAAAAATCAAACAAATCTAATCAAGAAAAAAGCAAGAACACAAAAATTAATATCAATGGAATGGGAGCTATCAAAATAACACTGTAGATGATAAAAAAAAATCTTAAGGTAATATTACAATTGTATGCCAACCTATGTGGTAGCTTACATAACATGGTCTATATTAGATAAGGATCCTTGTGCTGCTTGAGAAAAAAGTGTATTCAGTCATTGATGGATGAAATAGTCTATATATGTCTATTCAGTTTAAATTATCAATTGCATTTTTTACTTCTTTAGCTTCTTTAGTTTTTGTTCAGAAGATATATCTAGTAATGAGAGAGGCATGTTCAGGTTACCCAGTAGTATTGTGTTATGGTATATTTGATTTTTAAAATTGAGAAGGGTTTGTTTGATGTACATAGGTGCTCCACTTTGGGGGTGGCATAAATTTTTACAATTGTTATAGTCTTGTTGATGTATAATTCCTTGAAGCAATAACCTTCTTTGTCTCTTCCGATTAACTTTGGCTTAAAATTCACTTTTTCTAATATAAGGGTAGAAACTCCTGCTTGTTTATGCAATCCATATGAGTAATGTGTTTTTTCCCATCCTTTCATCTTTATTCTGTGGATATTTTTGCCTATGGGGTGAGTCTCTTGTAGACAGCATATTGTTAGGTTTTGTTTGATCCAGTCATTTTTAGGATATGACTTGTATTCCTGATCATTTGGGTTTATTTTTAGTTTTTAATCTGAATTAGTTTCTCCTTTGGTTGACTTCCTTTAGTGTAGTTCCTTCCTTTGCTGGTTATCACTATTTTTTAAATTTCATCTTCATGGAATATTTTGTTGAGAATATTTTGTAGTGCAGGCTTTCTAGTTGCAAATTCTTTTAACTTTTGTTTATCACAGAAAGTTTTTATTTCATCATCAAATCTGAAGCTTAATTTGGCTGGATATAGGATTCTTGGTTGGCATCCATTTTCTTCCAGAGTTTAGTATATGTTATTCCAGGACCTCCTAGCTTTAAGGTCTGGGTTGAGAAATCAGCTAAGATCCGAATTGGTTTCCCTCTATAGTAATCTGATATTTTTCTCTCACAGCATTTAAAATTCTTATTCTCTGTGTTAGGCATTTTCATTATAATGTACCTTAGTGTGGGTCTGTTGTAATTTTGTACATTTGGAGTCCCATAAGTCTCTTGTATTAGACTTCCCATTTCATACTTCAGGTTTGAGTCATCTGGAGTATGATGCTCTACTCTCTGGATTGCTGGAGTAAAAGAGGAATTTAGGCAGAGTTTAGGTTTACATGGGATTCAGGCTCTTTGCTGAATGTCAGTTGGTCTGGAGATTTTGTCAGCACACCTCCAGTGCCCAGTGCTTACTGGTTAATGCTTGAAGACTATATTCCAGGGGTCTCCCCCTGGGTACCTCTCGCTCATTAGGGGACCTTATTCTTAGTCCCCTACATCACCATTGGACCCCATGTTTCCTTTCTCAGGTTCAGTCTCCAAACCATCTCTCCCACCCCCACCTTTCTGAGTTTTTGGCCAGTTGTGTCTCTCCTGGCTGGTTCTGCAAGCAGTTAGATTGGAGGGGCAAGGGTGGACCAGGTGGGTTTCCATGATTAGCTGTCCCCTGTGTAAACATTTATCTATGTTTGATTTTCTCCTGGTCACTTAAGCACACTCTGTGTTGTGCAGCGTGTGTTTACTGGACCTGTATTTAGGGCCAAACTCGGATTTCCAGGAATCTACTCCCTCAGGTGCCATCCCCCATGCAGCAGCTGCAAAATGCTTCTTTCCTTTGCCCTCCACACACTGCCTGGAGAGACGGCTTCTTTCCTTACACACAGATATTGTGCAGTGTGTTTCTCAGGTTTCCTAGGCAATGTTCTTGATTCTAAATGCACCATACCCAAACACACCTCAGGCCTCCCAAAAATGTGGTTCCTCTAATTCCTTTATCCTTCCACCATGCTCATGGAGGGACTGCACTGTATGGTGCTTCTGGCCTGGCTGTGGCTTTGGCTGTGCTGCTGGGGATTTCTTCCTTATTTTATTATATCCAGCTTCCTGAGTCCCCAGTCTTCTTTGAATGTCTAGTTTTAAATTCCAGTAAAGGCCCCCCCAACACACACACCTTTTTTTGTTTATCCATCTTGCTGAGAAGCTGCCTGTCTGCTTTCTTGGTTTCACTCCACAGAGCAGCCAGGAATGCTACCTCCTGTTTCACCATATTGAAAACCTCCCTCAACTGACTCTTAGGGGTAAATAGGAACAAGGTCAGTTTTGACCAATTTGGTCTTAAACACTTGGCAGTAGAATATAGCCTGAGCACAGTCCTACATGAACATTTTAAAGAAAAAACTTTTTTTTTAATGTAACTGAAGATATACACTTCTGTCAGCCCTACCAAAAGTATGTAAAGCTGGAGGCTATAAAGGAAGGGTTCTTGCATGAGAGTGCCTAATAATTGTGATCACAAAGGACTCTAGAATTGCAAATTTGACCTGAGTTAATTTGGGTCAGATTTCACAGACCTAAAAGTCTTCCTAACATCCTACATTGATAAAATTGATCTGTTTTTCACTGATGTGATTATGAGTTATGTCTTCATGGTTTTCAGAGACTGGCTTGAAATACTAATTGTCTTTGTGCTTATGGTTCACAAAAAAGTAAGCCTTTGCTGCCTTATTATTATTTGTCCAGTCACCTGCCATCAGCCTCTGTGTACCTCTGAATTGCTCTGATGCTGAATACCCATAAGTCTCCATACCCCACCTAATAGAGAACAGGGACTTTGGGTTACATCCCCCAAATTTGCCCCTGCTCAGCAGGAAGCAGTTTGGAGATGTTGTTGCCCATTTTTCCATAGAAATGGAATGTAGAAATTGACAGAGCGGAAATATAACAGTGGTCCACTTTGTGCTTTGAATATGGCCCTTGCTGCTCTGCCGTTGCAATTTATTTTTAAAATGAACATATTTTTTTCTCTTTGTCTCTCTCTGCTCTTCCCTAATTTCTCCCCCTCTCTAATCTCAGGGGAAATACAATTACCTTTCTTCCCCATCCTAGATAGAGTTATTTGTCCTTGAGTACACACCCACCATAGGAACAAACTAATCCAGACTTTGGTACCAGAAGATCTCAGAAATGACTGTCTCCCAGATTAACAAGTGAATTACAGCTCCAATAGAGAACATGGGAAATGTAGCCATTGAATCACCTCTTTTAAAGCCCCTTATTCCTGCTGATGGTCAGCATCACAACCTTTGGAACAGGAGTCCCCTGTTTTTCTCCTTTGCTAGCAAAGCAATAAACCTTCTTTGTCCTGTTTCTCAAAACCGTGTCCTCATTATTTGTTGGCATCAAGGACAAGGACTAAGCTTTTGGCAACACAGCGAGGCACATTTTCTCACCAGTTAGATTGATACAAATACCAACAATAACTGCTGTTGGCAATGATTTGATATAACAAAGGATTCTCATACTCTGCTAGTAGACATATATATTATTCAGAAAATAGATTGTTGTTTTGTAGTTAAGTGACTCAGCAATTCTGTCTAGGGTTAGGAGTGTACCTCAGTGGTAGAATGCTTACCTAGTATACATGAGGCCCTGGGTTCCATCCCAGCTCTACCAAGAAAAATGAAAGGGAGAGGGAGAGGGAGAGGGGGAGGGAGGGAGAGAGGGAGGGAGGGGGGGGGAGAGGGAATTAAAAAAAAAAAAGGAAAGAAAGAAATACTATCTAGACATAATGTGCACAAGGAGACATGTTTGTAACAGTCTTGTTACATGCCTCTGCTAACTCCCCTTTCTCATCCTGTAACAGCTACTGGACATTAAGGGCTCCACTGTATATTTAGCATACTCCCACTTTATCTTGTCTCAAGTAAAAGGAAATGATCTGTTGGAAGTAAATTTGCACAATTTACTACTTCCTCAAAACTAGAATTGTCTTCATCCCACTTCCTTTCCTCTAGTTTCACAGCAAAAAATGACTCTTCCTATGAAAATTGAGAAGAGAGTTTGGGGTTGATTATTTGGCATGATAGTGATTTTTCCCTAACACGGCTATGGAGCCCAAGAGAGAGAGTTAATCTAGCTATAGAGTGATTATAGAATTTTGTCCTTGAATTATGAAAGTAGGATGTTAGAGAGCTTTCAGGCTAAGTTAGTAGATAACACTGCTACTTGAATGTTGAAGTTCTTTCTGACACGATTGGGATGTTGAGGAATATCATGAGTCATGTAGTATAGTCCTCTTAAATAAGTAAGTAGGAATGACTATACTTGCTCCTGTCAACTATAGTCATTCCTACTTACTTATTTAAGTGATATAATGAGTTTATATCTGCCTTCATTAACATCAGCAGTGACTAGCATCCAGGGGACTTTGGTGGTGGAGATGAGCAGAATGCTTTTATCATCACACTTACCAAAAGGTGGTTGGTAAAAGACACAGTTCCACAAGTATGTTGGACTCTTGGAAACATATTTAGGGTGAAATTCTAAAAAATTAAAGAAGATTTTTGCAAAAGTAAATATTCTACTTTTAAATGCATAAAATCTTTCAATAACTTCACCTTAATTTATAGGATATATCATATTCCAGGAGCATTTTCTTTTCCTTGGGACTTACTCTTCTCCAGAAATATCAGATTAAGTTATCTAACTGCATGTTTTTATTTTCTGCTTAATTCTTTTTTTAATTTTTTTATTAGTTGCTCAAAACATTATAATGATCTTGACATATCAAACATTTGATTCAAATGGGGTATGAATTCTTATTTTTCCACGTGTACAGATTGCTTATCAAGACATTCATTTCGTTACCAAGACCCATGAAAAACATAATATACAGACTCATGTTCAAATATATTGTTTGTTAGAGTAGGCAGCTAGTTCATAGTAACTAGACCTTCAAATTTTAGTGGATTAATGCAAAAGAAGCTTACTTGTTGTTTATGTAACAGTTGTAGATGGGTTCCAGGTTTACAGGAAGACTCCTCTGTGTGGCTGTCTTCCCTAGACTGATAGAGACTTTGTCATCTTTAACAAGTGACTTCCAAGGTTAGCCAACATGAAACATTCCAATTAAGCCAACAGGGGAAGGTTGAGAAACATAAAGAATATAGATGGGAATGTTTTATGGGATATGTCTACAAATGGCATCATCCCTGCCACTCATATTCTATTTTCTAAATTGTTCATGTGGCTACATCTGAGTGCCAAGAGATACTGGGAAATGGATTCTACCTGTGTGCCTAGGAAGAAGAAGTAGACAATTAGCAGATTCCTCAGTAATGATGTGCCACTGCAAAATAAAACAAATTTTCAACTTTTTCAGTAGGTAGGATATAGTATTTACTCTCTTATTTCTCCGGTTATAATTTTCTATTTCTCTTGTTGTAATAACTTCTTAAAAGTAGAATAAATCCAAAGTCATGAAGTTATCATGGACATTTATTCCGTTTTAAACACATTTAAAAATGAATTTTCTTTCTTCTAAGTTGCCATATTACTATGTTGAAACATCTTTTTTTAAATTTTTTTTTTAGTTTTGTATTTTGTGTGCCTTTATTTTATTTATTCTTATGTGGTGCTGAGGATCGATCCTAGAGCTTCACACGTGCTAGGCAAGCGCTCTACACTGAGCCACAACCACAGCCCTTAAAACTTATCTTGTAAGACAAATTTCTATGTTGTATTAAACATCAAGAGCACCTGTATCACCTGTAATCCCAGTGTTTGGGATGCTGAGGCAGGACGATTGCCAATTCAAAGCCAGCCTCAGAAACTTAGGCTCCAAGCAACTTAGTGGGACCCTGTTTCAAGATAAAACATACCCAGGGCTGGGGATGTGGCTCAGTGGTTAAGTACCCTTGTCTTCAATCCCCTGTGTTTAGTACCAAGAAAAAGGAACGTGTTTTCCCTACCAGACCAAATTTTGACATTTATTTTTCCCTTTGCACCTTGTTCATACATTTTCAGCTAATACTTTTATTAATTAATATAATTAATAATAGCGATTAATAATATAATTAATATAGTTTTCTCTACTATCAAACATCATGTACTTAACTTTTAAATTCTCATTTTTAAAAACTGAGTTTACTAAGAATTGTTATCAACAAAAGCATGTGTATCACATATAAGAACTTTGTAAGTATAGGTTTTCTATTGTCATTAAGTAACGCTCAGTCATCTCAGTCTTCGGAAAAAAGTCCTACTGCCTTAATAAAACCTGAGGGAAAATCTGTGTTCTACTTCAAGCCTTACAGTTTCCTCATAACAGGAGAAATTCATTAGCCTTAGTCTTCTGTAAAACCCGCACCATTTGAATCTGGTCTAGAGTCATTTTCCAGGTGCTTATCTGCTGGAAATCTATGAGCTTGCTATGGTTCTGTGCAAAAACTGCATGATTCTATATTTGGGAATAGAGAAGAATTTATTTTATTTCTTTGAATTATCAGTCCTTTACTTTTATAGATAACTATGAATATTTCAAATTGAAAGTATTCAGACATTTTTTGGATAATGAAATTGAACCTCCAGACAGTGCTCTTCAAGATAAAACTCTTTAAGAATTAAGTTAGATGTGCATACTAATTATTCCTTTAAAAATGTTTATTTTAAAAAATGAGATATGATATATAGAGAAGTTCAATATGAGTGCTTTGCCACTACTTCTCTGCCTCTGTGACAGTGATTAGTTCACTTAAACTAATCTTTTTCTGTGAAATGTCATAGTAGTTGAATCTATTAGGTCCTTTTCAGTTATTCGGTTCTTTCATCTTAAAATCACATCTTTTTTGGTTTTTACTAGTAGTTGTTTTAATCTTAACTCAATCCCCTAATCCTGTCCAAAACTAATTTTAAAACCTATTTTATAAATTAAGTACTAGTTCTGTAAACTTTGTCCCAGAAAATGCCTTTTTGGCTTTTATTACTGTTAAATTCAAGTGATACTAAAGTTTTTCCAGAGAATAACAATGCCAATGTGATGGGAACAAATTGCCAAAACTAAATAACATATGATTTTAAAAACTTTTTCATTTTTTTCAGTAATTTCTACTATGAGAAATTTAATAGATATAATCTCTTGTATTTTCTTGCTCTGTCATAAGTGATTTTTGCCAGATTTAAAAAATAAAGAGCTAATGTTCCACCATTCAGAATTAAAAGTTAACATCTTAATATATGTTTTTAGTTTTTTTCAGAGATACATTTATCATACATGTTTGCTGTATTGTTCTTATATCTTTATTTATTTTTATGTGGTGCTGAGAATCGAACCCAGTGCCTCACACGTGTGAGACAAGCGCTCTACCTCTAAACTACAACCTCAGCCCCATGTGCTGTATTTTTCAATGAAGGACATAGCTTTTTAATAGTTTCTCTTTACTTTTTTAAAGTAGACTTTATTTTTTAGAGTAGTTTTAGGTTTACAGTTAAACTAAACAAAGTATAGAGTTTGAGTGTACCCATTTCTACACACGCACTCTTCCCCCACTATCAACATCTTGCACCAGAATGGTACTTTTGTTAAAATTGATGGATCTATATTAACATAGTCATTATTACCCAGAGTCCATATATATGCATTAGCTTTTACTCTTGGTGTTACACATTCTGTGGGTTTTGACATATGTATAATGATACTGTATCCACCATTATAGTATTATACATAATTATTAACTGTTTACAGGGGATTAGTCATTAAGAAGGGATAAAAAATTAAAACAATACTGTAAGGCTGAGGGAGAGTAACTTAGAAAGGAGCTAACTTGGAAGAGAAGCATTCTGCCTAGGTTGTAATTTGGGGCTTATTAGCAGCTAGAGGTTTTCCATGGTTGCTGGGCCAAGGCTGGCAGGCACAGAGACACAAGCTGGGATAGGCAACCTGAAATCCTGCTGGGGTGCCATTGGGCTAAGGCTGGTAGGCAGGAGACTCCTCATTGTAGGTGCTTCAAGGCTGATTCATGGGTAGGCAACCTTGATCTGGGACCAATGAGCAGGAGACTCTCCCAGTGGGAAACAGGTGGGTGAAGGACTCGGGGTCCTATCTCAATTACTCATTTTTGTCTATTTACAAATGATCCAAATAAGAGGGTCCATAGTGAAATCTCTTAAATAATCAAGTTATTCCAGGGAATAAAATGCCAGCTTGATAAGGATTACCTGCTGGAACATTTGAAAGGCTTTGATTGAGTTTATTGATAGATTACTTGGTCTATGGTTGATCTTATAAACTGAATATTTGTGTCTCCCCAGATTGAAGCTATAACCCCCAGTGTAAACATATTTGGAGATTGAGTCTCTAAAGGAGTAATAAGAGTTAACTGAGGACATAGGATTGCTACCAGAGAGCTTGTTTCCTCATTTCCTTCCTCCTTTTCCACATGCTCTAAGAAAAGGTCTTGGAGAACGTAGCAAGAAGCTGGCCATCTACTAGCCAAGAAGAAAGTCCTTACCAGAAACCAACCATGTAGCGCTTTGATCTTAGATTTTCAGCCTCTAGAACTGTGAGGAAATAAATTTCTGTTGTGTAAGCTATCCAGTCTACGGTGCTTTGTTATGGTAACCCAAGCTGACTAACAGCTGGTTAAGTTCAGGGTGATTTATTTTGGAAAAAATAATCCAAACTGTTAATAATGTGCTATTCTTTTTCTTTCAATAACAGTGTAGGAAAACCATACATTGCATACCCAGGCTTAGAGGACAGTGGTTCAGTTCATAACTAGAGATTTTGTCATTAATGGTCAGCTATCACTTTAAAGAAATAGAGTACCATATTGTGTAATCTTCATGTTTGGGACTGAGCCAGGAAGACTGAGAAACAGGTGATAGAACATAAGGCAGATGAGAACAACAATGCAATGCCAGGTAGTTGGAATAGATTTATCACCATGGACATTCTTGAAAGTTATACATCCTGGTTTTTAGTCTTTGGCTGATCAATTACACAAATATTTAAACATTTTTTTAATATATACACCTGAAATTTGAAGATAAATGAGTATCAGATAATTTACCATTTCAAAAAAAATCGTTGAACATGTTTGGCTTTATTGCTTTCCCCACTCACATTTTTCTGAAGTCAACTACAGTATTCATACCAGACAGCTATTGACTTTGTGTGTGTGATGCTGAAGGTTGAACCGAATACTTCATGTGTGCTAGGTGAGCATTCTATGTCTGAACTATACCTTCAGCCCCATTACCAACTTTTACTATTTTGTTTTAATTTTTAAAGGAAACATTATTAAATAATTACAGTAAGCATTTTAACCATGTTCACTCATTCATTTGTTCAGCAAATGTTTGAGAAACTTAAAAGCCAGAAATTCCTCTAGGTGCTGAGGAAACTGAAGTGTACCAAGTAAACCCAAATCCCTGTCTTTGTGATTGATATTCATATTTATGTAGAAAGTTGGAGATACAAATTTTGGGTTTTTCAATATACTTATAATATATAAATGCTAGATAAAATCATTAGGAGAGAAAGTACTTGTAGCTTAAAAAACAAAACACAACAACAACAACAAAATGAGACCTGGCAAGGTGGAGCACATCTGTAATTCCAGAGATTTGGGAGGTTGAGGCAAGATAATCACAAGCTTGAGGTTAGCGTCAGGAACTTAGCAAGACACTGTCTCAAATTAAAAAAATATATATAAAGGGCTGGGACTGTAACTCAGTAGTAAAGTGCCCCGATTTCAATATCCAGTACAAAATAATAATAATAATAAAAATTTTAAAAAAAATTTTAAGGTACCCAAAAGGGAACACTAGAGGGGTAGGAAGAAAATCAGGAAGAAATGGGAAAGTGAGAAGATAAATTATTTAAAGGAAAAGAAATTCTCCAACTGTGTCAAGTGCTGTGAGATGAAAACTGAGAATTGACCTTTGAATTAAGCAACAAGGAAGTCATTGATGACCTTGACAAGCAGTTTTAGCAGAGGTGTATGGTAGAACCTGCTGATTAAGTTCAAAGGAGTGAAAGGAAATTGGATACAGGAAATGTAGACAGCTCTCTGTGATAGCCTTGCTGTGAGGGATAGGAAAGGAAGGGCAGGGAGGAGGGGGAAGGATAGCTAAAGGGGGAAGTGAGACACAAAACTTTCTAAGATGGTAGAAATAGCAACTGTGTATGTTGAAGACAAGTACTCTATAGAAGAGGAAAAAATATTGAAGTTTCAGGTCAAGGGAGGTATTGCTGGAGCAAAGTCACTGAATAGGCAAGAAAAGATGAGCTCTAAATAATAAACCATCGTGCTATACTGCCTCCTTAAAAATACTTTCACTTATAGCATCTTATCAAATATTGAAATGATATATGCAAAAATGCTTGAACCCTATAAATAAGAGCTACTATAACAATACAAGTAAAACTTTTAAAGTCAGTTGCTTTATCTAGAAGCTTTCTTTCTTTTTTTTTAAAATTTGATCTCAGCCAGTATTATACTATCTGGCTTGTTTTCAGCTGTGTCTATTTACATACACAGACATTTGCTAAGCATCAAAACATTTCACCTTAGAGTACTTTGGGATTTTCCCATACTGGGAATTTGATGTTTAACCTTTCGACCACCCAGCAAGCTAAGAAAATGTTACCTCTTTTATCTTCTTAAGACTCTTTTAAATAAGCCTGAAGCCAAGTGAGAAAGCCAAATGTAATGCTCCCAAGATCTACTTTTTTTAGCTACTTGCATAGAATCTCATATATGTCCTATAAGATTCTTGACCATAAGATTCTTAAATGTAAATTTTAAAAATTACTTGTTTGTTAATGTTTTATAAAAATGTTGCTACAATTGTCAACATCAGGTAGGATTTTATCAAATGCTCAACTTCTTATGTGAAATTGAGCACATTTTTAAAATAATTTTTATTTTTAAAATTTAATGTTAACTTGATTCAATATAAAGCAAATGTGTTTTAATGAAACTAATAAGAATAAGTAATCTTGATAATTTTGGTTAATACAAATGATCTTTATTTTTCCTTCTTCCATTTTTCATTATCATTTCCCTGTTTCTTGGTTGCTAAAAGGTAATACATTGTACAGTGTTTAGATAATATAATTGTTTCAAGTTACTTCTTTATGGTATTATCAGCTTGTAGTCATCAGTTTCTCTAATTGTCTAGTGGTGAATCCTTTATCTGGCATTTAATCTTTCTCCCTGGGAAAACCAGACCTTACCACAGAGTGAATTTTCTAATCGTTGACCTGAAGTAACATGAGACTGTTTTGGCAGTGAACTGTGTGTGCTTTCTGTTACTCATAGGAAGGGTAATGATGTACTCTATTGCCTGAAGGCCCTAGTTTCTGTACCTTAAGAAGTAACATCTAAGTACTGGTTGCAAAGTTCTGTGTTTGGAAATTCCAAGAAGATAATTACATTGACACTATATTTTTATTTCATTTAGAAAGAGAACTTAAAAATGGAACTTTTATCGTATCACTTATTAAGCTTCTCTGCTCTGTCAGTATGACTTAGAGGATTCACAATTTAAAGTTATAATTATTTTTATGAATAAATTATGTACATTATGAGTATTTTTACAATTTTATTTCCACATAAAATTATCCATTTGTATAAGTAGGAAAACTGAGGTTAAAGACCTAGAATGTAACTCCCAATTTCTCAACAAGCAGATAGGAGTTTTCTAGAGATAGATTTCTTAGATATTTTTAGCAAAAAACAATATTAAGTAATCACTGTAAAATATTTTCCTAGGCGATATAAGATGTATTTTCCCTAAAAGGAGTAATGTGAAAAGGCAAACTTAAATTCTCTTCTGGCTGTAGATTTCTGTGATTTTTATCTTTCTACCGTAAGGCCTCACGCTTAAGATAATTCATGTTTCAACTCTGAGGTTCATAGTTGCGTAGTTTTCAACAGGAGCTTTGTAATACCTTTTTTTTTTTAATACGAAAAACTCCAATTCTTCAACAAAATTTGCTGTACCTAAAAATACTGTACATTACCTTAAATTTGTGATATCTGTATTTTCCTATTCTGTAAAAGATAGCACTATAAAATTATCAAAATGTCTAATTATAATATCCATGTGATGCCAAGAAATTATAACTGTATTATATTTAATAGGAATATTTGTCAAAATCATAATTGGTAGTTTCAGTGTTTTGAAGTTTGATATTTTATTTTCAGAGTGAATTTTATACTAATGAAAAATGAAATTATTAGAATTTAGACCATATCTATACACATATATGTATTTTTAAGAAATTTTATATTTTGTTTCTGTTACTTCGGTTAGATTTTATAGTCATTATTTTTGTTGAATGTTTTGAATATATCAACGTGTCACCAAATTGAGTTTAGTAATAACTCAGTTTTGTAATTATGGAGCAAATTTTTGAAGACCATGATCTTGATCCCTGTAATTGGTTGAATTCAGTTTTTATAAATTAAACTATAGGACAGTTAGGGTAATTACTGCTCAGCATTCCCTAAATAATGTAGGTAGGTCTGTAGAAGAAGAGCTAAAAACATCTGTTTATACTTGATTTTTCTCAGTATTCAAGGATAGAAGATCAGACCCAAATGTTTTCTTAGTCTTATTGGAGTGTTTTGTGAAAAGGTCAGAGTTATAGAAGCATTTTGCCAAATTTGGAAGAACAAAACTAGGGAGAGTGCAGGAGCAAACAACATTAAATTTTGAGCCAATGGGGGTTGTGTTTTAAGACTTTGAAGGATACAGTCTGTATGGAATAAAATGTTTAGAACTGTTGGCCAGAGTGAATCATAGTAATTTAATGTTTCCTGCAAAATTGATGAAGGTAACCTTGATGAGGCTTTTGATCCTATAGATTTTGATTGTTTTAGATGTTAGTCTCTCTTAAACACACACACACGCAAACACACACAGTTTTAAAGTTTTCCCCCTAATCCTTTATATTCCTTTACTCCTAATGTCACCCAAAGTGATATGATAGACTGCAAACTATAGACCATAATCTTTTTATGATAGTTAGAATTTGGATTCTCAGCTGTTTGCCAACATCCCTTGCACTTAAGTTTGGCTAAGTTACTAGGTTCAATTGAACGTGAGCAGAAGTGGTTTATAGCATTTCTAGTCCTAGCCTATAAGTGCTACTCACATGAACTTCTTGACATTCTCCACCTCCTTTGAATGATGGTGGCTGAGGCATCATTACCCTGAGTCTCTGAACAGCCACATGAAGAACAACTCCTTGATCCCACCTCCATCCCTAGTCCTAGTATGTTCTTTCTAGATCCTTATGTAAGAAAGACATGAACTCAGCTTTTGTTGTACTTGAGCCATTTTATTTGAAGAATTTAGACCACCCTGTTTAATATAGCAGAGAAGAGGTTATTTGGAGAAAGCCTTTATTATTGGGAAGGGAAATGATTGCTTTTTGACAAAAGTGAATTTGTTAGCGAGATTAGTCTCCTACATTGTCCTGGTATCAAAGTTTACCTAACTGCCCATCTGTAGGCCCAGCCTCACCACAGACAACTAAGACCAATAGGATAATATAAGAAACTTCAGGTTTAATGGTTTAATTGGCCTCTTGGTCATTGTCGAAGTAACTAATCCCTGTGATTTAGCTCTAGTCTTATATCTAATTCTCTATTCTTAGATTTCTGCTTTATTCTTCAGAGACCTTATGCCAGTTTTACAGAGACTAAATTTCTTCTCCTGTACCCAGGCTTCTCTAGATGTGATCTACTCATCGATTCTTTGAATAGTAGAGTTCAGCCAGTTTGCATGCTGCTGGTACCTCTGTGCATCACTGGTATTCCTGGCTAAGATCCAGAGTCTGGATCTTGTTCAGTACTACGCCAAGAAAATCATACACTGTATCTTGCTTACCTTTCCTATTCTAACTTTTCATTTCTTCCACTGCCGTCACCATCTTTGATAAAGCTTCTCCTGTAATCCTACCAAATTTGAGGTTCATTCAAGTTATATTCGTGCTTTGTTTGTTTGTAGGGTTTTGTTTTTGTTTTTGTCCAACAACATACTGCTTTTTTCTATGTTAAAACTTCTGATATTCAAATTTGAAAGGTTGTACTCTTCTTCTTCATGGAAGGTTCTTCAGACCTTCCCTAACGTGTAAGTTGACAGAATTCTTATTGGATCTGTCCATTTGTTCTTTTCATTTAATTAGTCAAAACTTAGGAGGTTTTGTGAATTTCAGCAATTCTTTTGAGAAAGGTATTATGGAAACAAAAATTACTCTTAAGTTGTAGAAAGAATTGATAATGTATAACTGAAAGAAAGAAACCCAAATATTATGCGGTTAGTAACATTGTAGTTATTTTAAAATTTTAAGTACAAAAAAACTTCTTAAAAGTCCAAATATGCAATTTTATATATTATAATGACTTAGGAGAAGTGCCTAGAATTGAGTTTTTCAAGCTTCAAGAATTAAGCAAAAGTTATTTTAAGATTTTTTTTTTTACCAGAATTCTTACTCTATTTAAATAATAAACATCTTATAACCCCCTTAAGCCTTCTTATTGTAACAGCTAAACTTAATCAGTAATCAACATTAATTTAAGGATGGCATATTCAGCCAACTTTTAAAAGATAAATACCTGTGCAACTTGACCCACAGAGGCCCTGGGAAGCAGCCAAGCAGACTTTGCTGAGTGGTTTGGCCTGCTGAGGCCCCCAGTAAGTATCTGTGTTACTCTACCATCCTCCTGGTAGCCCTGAGACGTAGGTAAGTAGCCTATTTCCAAAAGGTTGGCTCACTGAGGCTTTGCGAAGCATATAGGTATTCTTGCCAACCTACTCTTGGCCCAGAAAGCACTTTGGTAGTCTCAGCCTGCTCTGAGCAGATTGTCCTCCAGAGACCCCACATAGTTACCCACACAGGACTCAGATCTGACAGGGACCTCATATGGACCCACTAGTGTGTCCCAGTCCTTTGTGCTGACAGGCAGCCTACTTCTCTACCAAGCACAATGCAGCACATCTACTTGGACCCACCCAGGCATTCTTTCCCCTGTGTGATCACACAGCATCCAGAGCTGTCACTGAACCCACTCTGCCTCAGAGAGTTGCAACCCAGCCTGTGGTGCAGTCCCACAATTCCTGCAGTGTAGGCCACTGAGATGCCCATAGACATTGTTGATTATAGCTGAAGAAGCTACACACTATACTAAAGCTCCCACTTGGAACCAAATCCAATATAGCCTATTCAACCAGTACTTTAGGACATATCACCAGGAGAAAGTCTTTTACTATGAAAACTACCCTATAAAATTAGTAAAGTCAACTGATATACCAAATGTACAAAAAGCATGAAAAACCAAGATAACCTTCTGCCTCCAACAGAATACATTAATTCTGTAGGAACAGATCCCAGAGAAAAGGAAATTGACCAATTGCCTGAAAAAGAATTCAAAGTACTTATTTTAAGGAAGCTTATGAGATAAGACTGACAGACAATTCAACAAAATTGTGAAAACAATGAATTATTTAAATGAGAAATTTAGTAAAGAGAGATCATAAAAAAAGAACAAACAAATCTTGGAGCAAAAGATTTCAGTAAGTGAAATTAAAAATACAGTTGAGGACCTCAACAACAGAATAGGTTAGACGGAAGAATTTCTGAACTTGAAGATAGTTCTTTCAAAATAACCCAGTTAGACAAAAAGAAAAGTTTAAAGTATGAAGAAAGCCTTTAAGACCTATGGGACAACATTAAGCAAACAAACTTTCACATTATGGGTCTTCCAGAAGGAGATGAAAAGAGAAGAGAAAGGCATAGAAAGCCTATTCAACAAAATAATTGCTGCAGACTTTCCAAATCTTGACAGATAGACAACCGTGTCTAGAAAGCTCCAAGGATTTTAAATTTAAATAGATCCTCTCCAAGTTATATCGTAGTCAGACTGTTAGAAGCACAAAGCTAAAGAGAGAATTCTAAAAAGAGCAAGAAAAAAGCATCAACTAACATATAAGGAGATCCCTGTTAGATAAATAGCAAGGTTTGAGCAGAAACCTTATAGACCAGGAGAAAATGGGATTATGTGATCAAACTCTTGGGATTTGGTGATGGGGAAAAACCTGAAAACCAAGAATACTATATCCAGCAATGTCCTTCAAAAATAACCCTTTCCTAAGGCAAGCAAAAACTGAGAGAATTTATCACAACCTGTCTAGCGCCCCCCCTACTTCACCCCCCACCCCATGCTTAAGATAATTAGTCAAGAGAAATAAAGGGGAAGGGTATCCAAATTCAAAAAGAGGGAGTCAAATTGTCACTGTTTGAAGATGATGTGGTCTTATATGTAGAAAAATCTTAAATGCTGCACCAAAAACTATTAGCATTAATAAGCAAGTTTAGTGAAATTGTAAATACAAAATTAACATATAAAAATTAGTATTGTTGTGGTATGCCAGAAGTGAATTATTCAAAATAAAATCAAGAAAGCAGTTCATTTACAATAACTACCAAAAAAGAAAATAGAAATAAATTTAACTATAGCGTTAAAGGTATTTACAATGGAAACTATAATACCTCCGAAAGAAATTGAAGAAGATACATAGACAAAGGAAAGACATTCTGTGTTCATGGATTGGAATAGTCAATACTATTAAAATGTCCATTCTATCAAAGCCATCTAGAGATTCAGTACAATTCCTACTAAAATAACTCTACCACTCTTCACAAAACAATAATAATAATTATAAAATTTGTATGGCGCCACAAAAGATTCCAAGTAGTCAAAAGCATTCTTGAGCAAAAAGAACAAAGCAAGAGGAATTACACTATTTGATTTCAAAATATACTACAAAGCTGTAATAATCAAAACAGCAAATTATTGTCATAAAAGCAGATGCATGTATCAGTGGAACAGAACAGAAAGCCTAGAATCAACCTACACATTTATAGCCAACTGATTTTTAACAAAGGTGCCAAGAACACACAGTGGAGAAAGGACAGTTTTTCATTTTTTCCAGTAAATAGTGGTGGAAAAATTAGGCCTCCACATGCAGAAGAGTGAAACTGGGCTCCTAATCTCTTTCCAATTACAAAAACAACTCAAAATGGATTAAAGACTTAAATGTAAGACCTGAAATCGTGAAACTACTAGAAAAAACAAGGGAAATGCTTCAGGACATTGGAATGGAGTTTTTAAACAAGACCCTAAAGCATAGGAAACAAAAGCAAAAATAGACAAATGGGTTATATATCACAAAAAAGCTTCACTCAGTAAAAGAAATAATTATCATAATCTGCTCTAATGCCATCCATTTCCCTGCAAATTCTATGATTTTGTCATTTTTTAGTGCTGCATAATACTCCATTGTGTATAGATGCCACATTTTTTTTATTCATTCATCTATTGAAGGACATCTAGGTTGGTTCCACAGTCTAGCTATTGTGAATTGTGCTGCTATAATCATTGATGTGGCAGTATCCCTATAATACGCTCTTTTAAGATCCTCAGGAGTAGTCCGAGAAGGGCGATAGCTGGGTCAAATGGTGGATCCACTCCCAGCTTTCCCAGAAATCTCCATACTGCTTTCCAAATTGGCCTCACCAATTTGCAGTCCCACCAGCAGTGTATAAGTGTACCGTTTTCCCCACATCCTCGCCAACACTTATTGTTGTTTGACTTCGTAATGGCTGCCAATCTTACTGGAGTGAGATGGTATCTTAGGGTGGTTTTGATTTGCATTTCTCTGATTGCTAGAGATGGTGAGCATTTTTTCATGTACTTGTTGATTGATTGTATGTCCTCCTCTGAGAAGTGTCTGTTCAGGTCCTTGGCCCATTTGTTGATTGGGTTATTTGTTAACTTATTGTTTAATTTTTTGAGTTCTTTGTATATTCTGGATATTAGGGCTCTATCTGAAGTGTGAGGGGTAAAAATTTGTTCCCATGATGTAGGCTCTCTGTTTACCTCTTTTATTGTTTCTCTTGCTGAGAAAAAACTTTTTAGTTTAAGTAAGTCCCATTTGTTTATTCTTGTTATTAACTCTTGGGCTATGGGCGTCCTATTAAGGAATTTGGAGCCCGACCCCACAGTATGTATATCGTAGCCAACTTTTTCTTCTATCAGACGCAGTGTCTCTGATTTGATATCTAGCTCCTTGATCCATTTTGAGTTAACTTTTGTGCATGGCGAAGCTAGCCAATCCTTAAAAAACAAATGCCAAATGTCTTCTTTGATATAAAGAGAGCAACTAAGAACAGAACAGGAAGGAAGAGCATGAGGAAAAGACTAACATTAAACAAAGACTAGAGGGGGGAGAGAAAGGGAGAGAGAAGGGAAAGCATATGGAAAAGGTAGGAGACCTTCAATGTTACACAAAATTATAAGAGGTTGTGAGGGGAAAGGAGGAGGGAAAAAAAGGAGAGAATTAAACAACAGCAGAGGAGGTAGAGAGGGAAGATGGGAGGGGAGGGGAGGGGAGGGGGGATAGTAGGGGATAGGAATGGTAGCAGAACACAACAGTCACTAAAATGCCATTATGTAAAAATGTGAGTGTATAACCGATGTGATTCTGCAATTTGTATTTGGGGTAAAAACGGGAGTTCATAACCCAATCGAGTCAAATGTATGAAAGATGATATATCATGAGCTCTGTAATGTTTTGAACAATCAATAAAAAATAAAAAATAACAAAAAAGAAATAATTATCAGAGTGAAAGGACAACCTACAGAATGGAAGAAAATATTTGTAAGCTATACATCTGACAAGAGGTTAGTATCCAGAATGTGTAAGAACTCCAAAAATTCAATACTAATCAAGTAACCCAATTAAAAAATGGGTCATAGACTGATATAGACATTTCTAAGAAGATGTACAAATAGCTAAGAGGTGTATGAAAAGATGCTCAGTCTCACTAATCATCAGGGAAATACAAATCAAAACTACAGTGAGATAAAATTTCACACAGGTGAGAATGGCTATAATAAAAAAGATAAATAATGAATGCCAGTGAGCGTGCAGAGTGGGAATGCAAATTAGTACAGCAATTATGAAAATCAGCATAGAGATGCCTCAAAAAAATTACAAATTGAACTACCATATGATCCAACAATTCCATTATGGGAGTATGTCAAAGAGATATCTGTACTGCTGTGCTATTGTTGCACTATTCAGAATAGACAAGAAATGCAAGCAACCTAAGGGCCAGCAACTGATGAGTGATACACATACAAAATAGAATACTATTTGACCATAAAAAAGAATGAAATTCTGTTGTTTGTAGCAACATACATGGAACTGGAGATCATTTAGTTTAAAGTAAGTCATGCACATAAAGACAAATAGTGCATGATCTCATCATGTCTAATCTAAAAAAGTCTATTTCATAAATGCCGAATGTTTTCTCTGATATAAGGTGGTTGACTTATAGTTGGGTAGAGAGGGAAAGCATGGGAGGAATGGATGAATTCTAGATAGGGAAGAGGGGTGGGAGGGAAATGGAGGGGGCAAGGGATTAGCAAGGATGGTGGAATGTGATGGACATCATTATACAAAGTACATGTATAAAGACTTGAATTGGATGTCTACATACTTTATATACAGAGATACAAAAATTGTAGTATATATGTGTATTAAGAATTGTAATGCAAAAAAAAAAAATAAAGAATAGCGTTACCTTAGATTAGGTAGAGGGAAGTGAAAGGGGAAGGCAGGGAAAGAAAGAAAGATAGAATGAAACAGACATTATTACTTTATGTATGTATGTGACTGTATGATCAATATGATTCTACAATATGTATACTCAGAAAAATGAGAAATTATATCTCATTATGTATGTTATATCAAAGTATATAAGTACATTCTACTGTCATATATAACTAATTAAAACAAATAAAAAATTAATTTAAAAAAGCCAAAAAAAAAAGTCTATCATAGAAGTGGAGAATCAAATAGTAGTTTCTAGAGCCTGGGAAAGATATGGGGGAAAGTAGGGGTGGAGAGAAGATTGTTTGTTTATGGGTAAAGGGGTACAATTGGATAGGAGAAACAGCATGTTCTTTAGAACAGTAAGATAACTATAGTTGACCGTGATTAATGGAATATTTCAAAATAGCTAATGAGAGGTATTTGAATATTTTCAACACAAATAAGTGATAAATGCCTGAGGTGATAAATATGCCAGTTACTCTGATACAATCATTGCACATTGAATACATCTTTAAATGTCACACTCTACCCAATAATATACACAATTACTACGTCTCAAAAATGATAATATATCTTTAAAAAGATAGATATCCTTAAGCTATAATGTATTACCTTTTTCATTAGATCTTTGTATTCTCCTTGTTATCTCAGTCTAAATTCTTAATTTGATATTAGAAACCTTTCTTTTGGTTTTCCTTAACAGCCTAAACATTTCTTCTGATTGTCCATTTGACTATGATTTAATATCCTTTGGGTGCTTATTACCCAGTGACCAATTATTGTTTTATCCACAAGCATTCATTTATTCATGCAGTAAATATTTACCTAGCCTCTTACACATGTCAGGCACTGAATTAATCAGGGAGCTAAAAAAGTAAGAATTTCCTGTTTTACTCAAAGAATTAATGCTTTACTAACAGAGATATATAGTAAACTCCCCCATTGTGAATGGGGAGAAGGAATAAAAATGATGTAATAGGAATTTATAAAGGAAATAAGTAGAATTTATAAGGTAAAATATTGACTCTCAAGGAAAATGCATTGTCAGCACTTAAGATTAATCATAAGAAAGGTGGTCATTGAGTATTGATCTGGGGCAATAGATTATAAAATAAAGAGAGTATGAAAACAGCAGAGTAAAAAGAGTATAAGAATCACATATTTCATTTGATATGGAGCAAAAATTCATCTCTTTGGCAATACCTGGGAAAGTATAAGTACTCATGTTCAGAGAAATTGCACACTAAACAGGGAACTGAAGTAGAACTAAAATATCACTCAAGATGACTGTAGTTCAATGACTATCCCAGCATCTAGAGCTCATCCCAGGCACAGATGAAAATTAGGTTCATTCTTATTTTTAATCAACAAGTTTGGCTTAGACTTTGGTTAGCATCGCTTCATTTCATAAAGTTTAGCAGAAAATAACCATTGAATGTATTGATAATTAGTAGAGGTCTACAGCAGAAAGAATAAAAATAAAAAAGCATTAAAGAGACCTGGGAAGTAACAGCACCAAACTGTGGGTGGCTAGAAGAGCATGCATCACAATTCCAGAGAACTCTTGAAAAGGTCTCAGGCACAGGTTGGCAGGGAAAAACCCAAATACTGAAATTGGGAAATAGAGAACTCAGAGGTGAAATTGGGAAATCAGATGCTCTTTTCCTGTTCCCAGAACAGGACAAGCAACACCCAAATCCCTGGCCTGAGAGTATTTGGTTACCTCAAACTTGGCACAGGATTGGTTCCAGAGACCAATGGGAAAGCATGAATTCAAGACATAAAGGATTACATTCAATCTCTTAAAAATTTTAACTAGAACAGATTTTTAAATTGATATTTTAATAAGCTATAGATAACCTCCACGATATGATGTGCTACTTATTACCTAACAAAACTTGTGTTACTAGTCTTTTCAGAATTGAAGAGCTTGGTTAATAGGTTTGGTAATAATACTAAAACCATCCAAACAAAGCTAGGACTACATGCAGACAAAATATTTCACCTTTTAATACCATTTTGGAAAAGGCATATCCAAAAAATATGGAATGCAGAAACTTTGTGTAATGTTTACTTTAGAGAAATGATTTCTTTGAAGCTAAGTTAGCTCAGTTTTCAATTATCTATTCTCTTACCCTTCAGTTTTTCTTATTAGCCAGTACAAGACTAAGGGTTTTCTCTTTAATATTTCTTAACATTTTAAAGGCTGTCACTTCAACTTCTCAAATATGTGTTTTTCAGTTTGACTGTTAATCTATAGAAATTAAGATTTTTTTTCTCAAATTACTGTGACTTCTATATACCCTCTCAGTCACTTTATCCCTTCAGTTCATAAATAACATAGCCCATATGTTACCACTTTTGAAAGACTCATTTTTAAGTGCATAATATTGAACTGATAATAATGATTTTCCCTTTAGCAATTAATGTTTTAACAACTAATAAATATAAATCAGGCTTTTGAGCTTTCAGATTGGCTTTTATGCTTTACGCTTATTGGTGGATTTTTAGTATTTTGGAAATTTTGATACAAAAAGTATCATTTACTGAAAAATAAATATTAATGAAAGATTATTTAGGTTAATTTTAGGCTTTAGAAATTAATTTTAAAGGATAAATTATTTAAATAAGCAAAAAATTGAATTTAAAATAAAGTGGATTAGCTAGCAAATACAGGTATATTTATTAACCTATTCCTTGTAATATAAGACAAGAAATCACATGCTATTGTGATCCAGGGAAATGGCTGTATTTGTTTTTTAAAAAGTTCAGAATATTAACATGATATAAGGTCATTGTAATTTATAGGCAAGCAGAACTGACAAGAGAATTAGTAAACTGATTTGATATTTCCTACTTTATTGGTTTTTTTTTTAAGAGAGAGTGGGGGGGGGAGAGAGAGAGAGAGAGAGAGAGAGAGAGAGAATTTTTTAATATTTATTTTTTAGTTTTTCGGGGGACACATCTTTGTTTGTATGTGGTGCTGAGGATCGAACCCGGGCCGCACGCACGCCAGGCGAGCGCGCTGCCGCTTGAGCCACATCCCCAGCCCCCTTTATTTGTTGATGAGTGTTTCCGAATGTTCATAATAGTGATGTTAAAACTTCAGAGGGTTGAAATTTTTTTTTTAAACTTTGAGAAGTTCTAAAGTAAAGCTAAATCTCTTAAAGGTCTGGATTTCTTCTGACATTTCGGTAATGTACTGGCCTGCAGCTTCCCTTTCCTCAGAGGTTCTATTATATCAGATATTCTCAGCAGAACTTCATGGGCTACTCTATGATAATTTACTATATACTGTAAAGTTTTACTTGGTCAGAACTTTATCACAGTAAAAAATTATTAAATTCTTCATCTTGTGCCATTATATCATAGTCTGCAGATAAACTACAGACAAGTAAGCATGTAAATTCAAAATGGTTGAAATTAGTTAGGCATATGTAGGCAGAACAAGCTTATTTATTTACATTTGTTTCTAAAACAGTTTTAGATTAAGTAATCTTCCAATTGATTAATTGTTTTATAATTAATTCATCTGTATATAATAAACTCATACCAAGTATTTGTTGAAAGAATGAATGATTATATATTAGCTTATTAGTTGATGTTAAATATTCATCTTGGAAAGTATACTAATTTATTTATTAGTTAATAAAAGGAGACCAGGTAGACACCAATTCCTGATAATTCTCAAAATCAATAGCAAACATTACTTTTATTAGTGGTTCATTAGAAGCATCCTCCTCAGCCCTGTGAAGATCAGAAGTTCAAGGCCAGCCTGTGTAGTAAACAAGACCCTATCTCAAGAAAAAAAAAAAGTACTTTGTTATAGAATCATTCTCCTCAGAACAAGTCAAGAATGGTTAATATTATTATATTTTCCAAAATTGTTTTACATGCCTATACTTCTGATAACTAAGACAATGAAAATAAGGAATTACAGAAAGGATAATTTTGAAAGAATTTATTATCATCTACTTAGACAAAATAAGAAAAGTTATTCAAATTAATGAGACACTTTAATAAGATAGTTGGACACTAAGCAAATATATTAAAGTTCCTAGCTTTCCCACACATCAAAAATAACCAGTTGAAAATATAATAGAAATAAAAGTTCTCATTCTCAATTCAGATTACTCAGAAATTATAGAAAACTGTAAAACTTTAAAAAAAAAAACTTTTTTCGTTGTTGACAGACCTTTATTTTATTTACTTATTTATATGTGGTGCTGAGAATTGAACCCAGTGCCTCACACATGCTAGGCAAGCACTCTATCACTGAGCTAGCCCAAAACTACAAAACTTTACTGAAAGTTATAGTTGAAGAATTGAATAAATTCTATTGAATAATTTCTATTGCCAGGTTGGAAAAATAATATTGTGAGACTTTCATGTTTCCTTAAATTAAACCAAAATTTGTGTCAACCCAAACAATACTAGTAGGAATTTAAAAGTGTAACTTGACAAAGTGATTTTGAAGTTCACTAACATTTTTTAAAGCATACTTAGAAAATACAGTAATTAAAAAAGTATTTCATTAGAGTAGAAAGACACAAATAAGTCAGTGGAAGAGAATAGAAAATTTTAAACCCAGTCCAAAGATTGATATCCTCTTCTGTATTCTTCCCATCTCATTCTAAGATAACCTGATGAGTCCAGTTATCCTCAGTTGTTGGCAATTAGACTTTTCTGAAATTAGGCCAGTTTACTGGGATTGCAATAATTGTTCTTCACTTTTTGCCAGTCCATATTTCATTTGAGCAGTACCAATGTTTAATAGATTGTGTGATTATACTAAATTGAGACAAGGCAACGGAAGAAGCAACAAGCTGGTGGTATCAAAGCCTTTTTAAGCACCTATACTCTAGTTTTCTCTTTAATTCATAAATCATATTCTTCTCTTTTAGGGTGCATGTGTGAGCCCATGAGTGTGTACACACACAAACATATGCATATATTTGGGGACATTTGGACACAAAACATTCCCATACTTCTCCCCAACCCTTCTTTTAAGATGAAACCTGTGGGCACCACCTAATGCTGTTATCAAAAGTGATGAGTATTGTTGCTAAGGCAACAAGGGGTGAAATTCATGCAGTAAAGTATTAATGAAAACCATTAACTCTACTTGGTAAGATTTGTTCTCATACCCTTATTTCAGTGGTTAAAGAATGCAAATATCACAGGCTGTTAAAGTAAAACTGTAGGAAAATAGTAATAAGCGCTTGAACAAAGGTGGTGACAATGGGTGGATGTAAGAAATTAAAGGGGAGCTATAGGCTTTGTTAATTGCTAACAGAGGTAAAGGAGAAGGAGTTGTAAGCATTAGCTCATAAAATGTGGATCGAGTTCCCAGCTACAGTGGTCAAGCAGGTTTAGCATGCTGGGACAATTAATAGACTATGCTTAAGGAAGGAAAATTTGATGAGAAAACAGGCACCATAGACACTAATGGCAGCACGAGGTAGAGGCAGAAATCACAAATCAAGTCATATTAAGTTGAAGCAAATATACAGTTTATAAGCAAAATTGTGATTCATTACATTCATCTGAGGCTTCAAGTTGTGGTACAAAAACAGTGGGAGTTCAGTCAGTGGTCAACCATGAAATTCACTGGAGATAAATCATGATTTGTTTGGGTTACTAATAAGCCCAGGAAAATAGTCTAGTAAGAAAAAAGCAAAATAGGTGCCGAATAATGTGTACAGTAGGCTTTAAAAGTGTCAAGAACCGAGAACTGGGTTGGAAAAATATGCATTAATATTTGTTTATATGAGCACGGAATACGTGAATTTTCCTCGAAACTGGTTCCATTAGTTGCACATAGGAAGAAAAATTAACTGGGAAAAAGACAGGAATAAAGGAGGTTGTTTTACTGCCAAAAAAAAAAAAAAAAAAAAACCAGGGGGCTGGAAATATAGCTCACTTGGTAGAGTGCTTGCCTCACATTCACAAGGCCCTGGGTTCGATTCCCAGCACCACCAAAAAAAAGCAGACGGGTCACAGGCAAGATTTGTTTTCCAACTCTTAGAGGAAGAAAGCCCTGGAATATGTGTATACAAGGTTACTAAGCTGGTAACTTAGCACTAGTAAGGGAGATTATTGTTCATAATTATCATTAGGTTATTTAGTGTGTCATGTTTTACTCGAAGCAGAGCCAAAACAATTTCCTAGTATCTATGGATTGCTTGAGCAGTTGTTATTAATATAATACTGAGCCCTTTTGTCTTTGGTATGGATTGCTTTATCTTCGAGATACCATTTTCTTTTCTTATTGCTCCACTTAAAAATTTTCCAAAATCTTTTGTTTTATGTTAGATTAAATCCAGTGCTTTAGCCTGGGGTTCAGAAATCATTATTAACTGGCCATATCTTCCCTTTACTTCTTCATGAATGTAAATCCTCTATTCCAGGGAAGACCATCATCATCTTTCAAATGTGCTGGATAAACTTGCAGGGTACATCTCTCTTCAAAATACATAAAACTTGTATTTTCTTCTTAAGGAAAACTTCTTTTTAACATCAACCTGTAGTACTTTTCTTCTATTTACTTTCATTTGACGACTTATTTACTTTCTCCATGTTTGTATCTTTTCTTTTTCCAACTAGTATTGTGTTATTCCACATAGATTGTAAACACGTTAAAGTCAGACACCCCTTATTCCTTTTTGTGTACATACCATCAAAAAAAATGGGGAATGGGACTAGGGATGTAGCTCAGAGTCCTTGAACAATGTCATGTACAAGGCCCTGGGTTCTATCCTCAGTACTGCAAAAAAAGGAAAGAAAAAGTAGAGAGTGAAATTTTCTTTCTTTTAGTGTTTATTTAATTATTTGTGTAATGTTTTGAAATGTCATCATCTTCAAAATGGTGGAAAACATCATTTGTCTGACTTTTCATTTAATAAAGTGTTACTTAGAAATAAAAAAGTAGTCTCTTTGTTGAAAATTCTTTTGGATAGCTTGTTTTGATTTCCCAAAGTATGAGATACTTAAATAACTTTAATATTTTGTACATAATTTGCTTTAAGACTCAATAGACAAAAAATAGAGACAATAAAGATAATAAACTTGCCATCCTAAATAAGAAGTTTTTCTAATATAAATTAGTTTTATGAAATATGTGAAAATGTACATATTGTTGGTGAGCCCATAAATAACTATAAACTCCTTTAGGATGTATAAAAAGGTCTTGCCTAACCAATTCTACTCATAGGAATTAATCCCAAGGAACCACTTGTGGATATTATAGTTTTTCAAAATAGTCTTCTATTTTAATAGTGACATAGGATAATGGTCCTAATAGTAAAAAAGACTATAGATTACTAAACTCTGTATGTAGTATAATCCCATTTTTGTCAAAAAAGAAAGCAAAAAATTATATCTATTGATTTTTAAATTCTATCTTCCAATTATATGCAGTAGCTACTAGAATATCCAAATGGCATAGGAAAGTGGTGCTGATATATTTAATGAAGTTCTGATTATTGAATAGCATAAATAGTTTAATTCCATTTCGTTTGCCAAAAATGATACGATATATCTATAAATATTTAAAAATGCTTCTACATTGTATAGACATTAATTTTATAATCAGGAAATCCTTCTATTAAAAAATTAATTTCCTATATTTAGTTCAGAAAGAAAATAAATAACAATGGAAAATTGTCTATAAGGAAATCTTCTAATTCTGTTCATCTTGACTCTAGGCAAAATTCAGAATGACTCTTGGTGGTTAATATACCATAATGATCTAGAGTTAGTAATTCCAACTTTAGTTGAAACATTACTTCTGTATGATTACCTTAGTGATTGTCATGAGCAGCATATCAGGCTTTAGTTTCTCCTTTTAGAAAATTAATGAACTTAAGTGAATTGACTTCTAATCAAATAAAGAAGTATATAGAGAGTACATGGTAAGCATTCAGCAAGTGTTGGTGTTGCCTCTAAAGGTACCACTGGCTCTGTAATTTAATGTTCTCTACAACCAAAACTTAAGATATAAACCACTCAAAAAATAATAAATCTTTGAAGTGCATATTCAGAAATCTTCAAGTCTTTAATGACATTCAAAGTAGAATCTTTTGATTCATTTTATTCATGTAAATTACTTATTTATAAAATGATGAAGGTTCTCCAGAATACCAAATATTTTCACACTTTTTCATTACTTGGTTAATTTACTATTAACATAATTAAAGATATTTATCTTCTAAAAGGAGAAGTTGTTTCACACATTCAAAATTTATTTGCTTTATTAACTTTAGGTTGCTGTTGGCAGAACAGATATTGAAGACTTAGACCTCTACGCTACATCTAGGGAAAGACGATTTCGTTTGTTTGCATCTATAGAATGTGAAGGGCAGTTATTCATGACTCCGTATGATTTTATTTTGGCTGTTACGACAGATGAGCCCAAATGTAAGTATATTTTAAGATTATCTTAATCATGTTAGATTATATTGTTATCTCTACTTTGTAAAAGTATGTAGCAGTATATGCTTTTTAGAATATCTAGAAAAATAGTATAGTATTTCAAGACATATGCTATACAATGTTACCATAATATTTCTTATAAATCCTTATCTATTTTCTTTTATCAGAAATTATCAATTGTTTCCTCTTCCTTGTACATTAAAATTCAACACCAACTTACTTTTGGTATTCTTTATAATAGGCTCTGCATACTCATACTTTTATCTAATCTGAACAGATTAATTCAGAAGAGTGGCTTTGAAATTAGCTATGGTCAATAATTTTTTATATCTCTTTTGCACTTGTCATTGCTCCTGCAATATAAATATAGGTTAATTTTTTCTCACATTTCCATGTGTTAGTGATTCTCAAACCTTTTGGCATTATGCACATTCTTGCAAATTTCTTGATACCTAATTTAATAACAGATAACTGGATTCTCATATGTGTTTTTGTTTTCAACCTATTAGAATATATATTTTATTCATATAAATTACTTATTTATAAAATGATATAAAATTTCTCCAGAAGACCAAATATCTTCACACTTTGATTTCATTTACTTGATTAATTCATGTAAGTATATCCACCTCACTGATAATGGGAGTGGGTATTTTCATATCTTTTTCTGATAATTGTAAATATTCTTTGATACTGTCTCACAGCGTGACTAGTGGTAGTTCAAGCTTCAAAAGCCTCCAAAGATAGTGGTGAAAGAGTAATGACTGGCTTCACTGAATGAATGTTAGTAGAAATGAGGTTTGAAGAGAAAAATTATGATTTCAGTTTAGACATAATGTGTTTAAGATATGTTGAACATACTAAAGATAAGACAAGTGGATCTGTCTCTTAATTCATTTAAGTTGACTAAAAGAAAAATCAGAAGTGTTTAGAATCATAGAAGCCAAAGAAAATGGCCAGAATGATCAAATAAGTAGAATACTGTTGAGAAGTTAAATAGTACATCTAGTGGATGTACTATAGTGAAGATTATTGATGATTTTTTTAAAGTGATGTTTTAGTGGACTGATTAAGGCAGAGACCAGATTGTAGGGATGCATAGCAAATGAAGAAGTGAAGATAGTGAATGTAAACAACTCTTTGGAGATATTTACAAAAAAAAAAAAAGGAAATGTGACTGGAGTGGAATTTAAAGTAGAGGCTTGATCTTGGAAGATTTTAGCCTATAATAAATACATTTTTAATGAGATTTTGACCATTGACTGAGGGAGTAGCATGTAAAGGAGAGGAAACTATGTGAACAAAAATATAAAATCAAGAGGGTATTGGTATACTTATAGCAGCCCCTTTGGGAATATATAGGGCAGTAATAATAGAAAAGGCTGGAAAATTAAAAAGGGCTCCTTTAAAAAATAATTTGAAGGTTATGATAATTATATCCCCCTTATTAAATTGATTTTGTATAATATGGATTTTTAAGTGTTTATTATTAAGTAGTCTGTATTAACTTTATTAACTGCAAGTAATAATAACCTCAGAAGAATTTTTGGAGATTGAAAAACTACTTAGGATAGTACTTGACACAGTGAGAATTTAGTGGATATTGATATGGTCATCATAATCATCATCATCACTTGAGTTCATAACCAGAATTTTTAAAAAATTTGTTTGAAAACTAGAAAATTTCTTGTTTAGAAATTCCTCTTTAAAATTTAGACCTTAACAGGTGAATTTCATATTTAGAACTATAATTAGTAATTGATTACATCATTACATTAATTACATCATTACATTAATACATCAAGAATTATTAATTTAGATTTTTTTTCAATTTTTTTTTTTTTAGTTGTAGGGACACAATATCCCCATTTTTATTTATTTATTTTTAGGTGGTGCTGAGGATCAAACTCAGGGCCTCACGTGTGCGAGACAAGTGCTCTACCACTGAACTACAACCCCAGCCCTTAATTTAGATTTTTAAAAATGTATTGTTTTAAAAATATTTCATACATATAATATTAAAATATAAAGAACATAAACTATAGCTTAAGAAATAAAATATTTCCAATAGAATTTAAGTCTTTTCTCTCCACCTACATTATATTTACATATGTAGTAATTTCATATGAGACAAATGAATTTAGAAAGTCAGAAAATCCTTTGAAGAACAGCCTTAATGGCTCTTTAACCTTTTTATTTTTACAAAAGCTAATAATATTGAACATGGAACATTTCCAACAGAATGAATATATCTATTGTGAATAATTTACTGTGGTAATCTCATAAACCCTACAAAACTCAAGAGTATGTCTAACTTCCTCTTTTGATAAATAGCTTATGAACATTGCATAAGAACATGTGCATGTACTTTTGCACCATTCATTTTTCTTCCTTTGTTTTATGGATATATTTTAAGAGCAACAGAATCATAAATATTATATCTGTTCTTTTTTCATTGTTATAAAGCAAAGTGGCATTGTTAAATGAATATATATAGTCTTCTGGTTAATGTTATTGCTAAATTTTAATTTACGGACTGTGATTTTAATCATTTGATTACATGTTTTTATACACTATCTTTGGTAAAGGAAGAATGTTATTATTACATAGAAATCTATCTCCATGAAAATTATTTTGTCAAAGTTTAGAAGCTTATTTCTTCTCTTTGGTCTTAAAATGAGTTGTTATATTACCTTAAAAAGAGTTGCATAGCAAAAGAAAAGTACCTTTCTTGTAATTTTTAATTTGCTGTATTGTTAATTATATATTCCTCCATTCAATATAGAAGCAATGATTGGTTGTCATCAGTGTAATAAAGCTAAAATAATATATACCAGTTTTCTTAATGCAGCTGTTATAAGACTTACTCAATTTGGAAATAATTCTTAGGTAGGCATTACATATTTATAATGTTCAAATATGAACAAAACAACAACAACAAAAAAATACTGATTGAACATAAGTTTTTTAATGCTTACAATTTTCAGGGATGTGGAGAGGAAATAGAAAAAGAAAGTGATCCCAAATGTTTTATTCAACTACAATACTAGTGTCCCAAGATGTTTCTTAAGTAGTTGTATCGAAGAAGAATGAAAAAACACGATAAGAGTTTCCCTCGTACTTTACCTGCTCTGTCATCTCTTTTTCTCTTTCCCCATATTCTTCTTTGTCATAGAGAGATCTTATCTATGAATTATTTTCAGGAATAATAATATATCTTATTCCTATATGAATATTTTATGAATATTATTATTTGTGCTTTTAATCTCATAACATGTTTAATATGGAATAAATCCACTTTCTTATAAATCCAGGAATCCATCACCCTGCCACCTCCCTTTCTCTCCCACCCCTCAGCCCTATCTAGAGTTCATCTATTTCTCCCATGCTCCCCCTCCCTATCCTACTATGAATCAGCCTCCTTATATCAGAGAAAACATTTGTCATTTGATTTTTGGGGATTGGCTAACTTCACTTAGTATTATCTTCTCCAACGCCATCCATTTGCCTGCAAATGCCATGATTTTATTCTCTTTTATTTCTGAATAAAATTCCATTGTGTATATATGCCACATTTTTTTTTATCCATTCATCTACTGAAAGGCATCTAGGTTGGTTCCACAGTTTAGCTATTGTGAATTGTGCTGCTATAAACATTGATGTGGCTGTGTCCCTGTAGTATGCTGATTTTAAGTCCTTTGGGTATAGCCCGAGGAGAGGGATAGCTGGGTCAAATGGTGGTTCCATTCTTAGATTTCCAAGGAATCTCCATACTACTTTCCATATTGGCTGCACCAATTTGCAGTCCCACCAGCAATGTATGAGTGTACCTTTTTCCCCACATCCTCGCCAACACTTGTTGTTGTTTGTCTTCATAATAGCTGCCATTCTGACTAGAGTGAGATGATTTCTTAGAGTAGTTTTGATTTGCATTTCTCTAATTGCTAGAAATGTGTATGAAGACACGAATTTGGTGTCAACATACTTTATATACAACCAGAGACATGAAAAATTGTGCTATATATGTGTAATAAGAATAGTAATGCATTCCGTTGTAATTTATTTTTTTTAGTCAATAAAAAATAATACATTCAGGAATCACCAAACTAAAACAATCTCGTTATGGAAAAATATTTCCTATTCTACTGATAATATTTATTATGAACAGTTTGTAGTACATGATACAGATAAGATCATACCTTAAATTCAGATCTTGAGATTTAAAAACCCTTGCTTTTTGGACATAGAAGCCTGGCTATGCTTGTAGATGGCTACTGAATATGGATATACATTACATGGAGTATTTATTATCTAATTATTTTATATTTATTTTAGTTGCTAAAACATGGAAGTCGCTATCCAAACAGGTAAGTTAAAGCTCTTGGTATACATATGCATGCATATTCATATACACATGCATACAAACACACACATACACACACATGTATTTATATATATATTTTAAATTAAAATCACATCATGGTACTCTTTTTTTTTTTTATCCTCCATATTGTCAGAAAATAAAAAAGGTAGAGAATTCCAAGGACTAGTAAAGCTATAGCTCAATGGTAAATATCATTTGTAAATGTAAATTGGTATACTCCTATTTGGAAAACAATTTGGTATTATCTGATGAAATTAAAGATAATATACACCCTGAACTTTGCAAAATTACATGCCTGGCTTTAAATTCTATAGCAGTGCATACACATGTACCTAATAAAGTTAAACTTGAATGTCCTTTATGACCCATTAATTTCACACCTGTGTGTATAACTAGAGAAACCATTGCTTATATGCAGGAGAGGTTCACAAAAATGTTGGTAGATTGTTCATAATGGCATAAAATAACATAAATATTAATAGTAGACATATAAATTTTGATATAGTCACATGGTAAATAGTATAGAATAATGAAAAAAGGCATTGTAGTAATGCTATAACTAGATGAACCTCAGTGAAATGTAATGATAAACAAAATAAGCAATTCACATAAGAAATATAATCCTATTTACATAAAGTCCCAAACTGGGAAAGTAAAACCATATTACTTAGGATTGCATTCATAGGTGGGAAGACTGAGAAATGATTAACATAAAATTCAAGATGTCCTTTACTTCTATGGAAAGTAAAGGGTAACATCATCAGTGAGGGGCTTAGAGAGACTACTAATGTACTGATAATTTTCTATTTTTTGGTTTAGTCATTTCTAATTTCCTTAACTAAAGGGAATCCTCAAAAGCCTATGGCAAATGACACATTTTCTGGTGAAACATTAGAAACATTTTCTTTAAAGTCAGATATAATAAAAATATACCTGCTATCACAACTATTTCACTACATTTTATTAGAGGCCTAGCAAAGTATTACATCTCATTAGCTTATATTTCTAGTTTGCCATAACAAAGTAGCACAGACTGAGTAACTTATCAGGCATTTATTTTCTCACAGTTCTGGAAGCTAGAAGTCTAAAATCTGGGCATCAACAGGTCATTTTCTTCTGAGGCCTCTCTCCTTGGCTCTAGATGGCTGTATTCTCCCTCTATCTTCACATAGTCTTTCTTCTGTGCATGTCTGTGTTCTAATCTCTTCTTATAAGGACACTGGTCATATCAGATTAGGACCACCTCCTACAATTACCTTTAAAGGATACCTCTCCAATATAGCCAGATTCTGAAATATTGGGAATTAGGACTTTACATATGAATTTGTGGGGGAGGAGGACACAATTCAGGCCATAACATGCAAAATGACAAAGGGGGGAAAAAAAAGAAAGGATCCAATGATTGGAATAGTAGCAAATAATATGCCTCAGAGAAAAATTTAAAAATGCAGAGATTTATTCAAATAAATTCAAGGTTATTATTGAATGTAAGATCAGTGAACCAAAGTTAATTAACGTGCTAGTTTGGGGCTTCTGCCATAGCAGTGTCAATTAGAAATTATTATCAAATAAATGAATTTCACAAGAATTATTACATACTTAAAAGTGTAATAATAGAAAGCGTGGAAGAAGTCACATTTTTAAAAGGACAAGAGTAAATGAACTGGGCGTTATGACACACACCTGTAATCCCAGCAGTCTGGGAGGTTGAAGCAGGAGGATTGCCAATTCAAAGATAGCTTCAGCAACTTTGGGAGAGAGACCCTGTCTCAAAATAAAATAACAAAAAGGGCTGGGGATGTGACTCCATGGTTAAGTGCCCCTGGGTGTATTCAATCCCTAGTACCAAACAAACAAACAAAAAAAAAAAAAAAGAAGAAGAAGAAGAAGGAGAAGAAAGAAAGAAAAGGAAGAAAGAAAGAAAAAAAGACATGAATAAATGGAGCATCATATTCATGGATGACAATAAGCTATCTCATAATGATACTGGTTTCCTCCAAATTTATCCATAAATTTAGTGCAACACTAACAAAAATTCCAACAGAATTTAGAAACCATATAAATGTCAATCATTAGAGAAATGGATAAAAAGAATTGTACAACAGACATATCAAAGATAAATATACTAATATAGAATTAAGATAAATAAATACATTAGAGCTACATATATTGAAGTGAATAGACCTAGAAAATACAAGGATAAGCAAAATGACAAGTTGTAGAATAATATAGACTGTAGTTCTTTAAATGCAATGACCTTTTCAAGGATGTATGTGGTCCAAGTCATTTTCATTATAATGCTGAAAAGACAATTGTTTTATTTACTCTTACTCCTTCAGAGTGTAGATTTTTCTAAGAGGCTGCATGATGAGTGATGACGTCATTGCTCTGACAGCTAATGGAATGTATGCTTGTGTATTCTTGTGCTTTAAAAAATTTTTGTTTTTACTTTAAAATAGATTTACCCATATAAACCATATGTCTTTGACGCTAACAGTATTTTTAAGTATGTAAAGAGATGAATTTTAGAACTGCTATTATAGACAACTGCTATGAAGCCATTAATATGAAAATGAAGAATATTTGATAGGAAAATATGCCCACAATATATGGACTAAAAAGAGGACGTTCCAAAATAATAAAAGGAGGAAGATTTAATATTTGCAGTAACAAATGCTAAATAAGGATTTCCAGCTACAGAATCAGATAAAAAGAATATTAAAGCTTACATGTGTTTATCTTGGATCGTAATTATTTTTTCTTATCCATGCTTACTAATTTTCCTATGATGTACATGTATTAACTGTATAATTTAAAAAAACTGTACTCATTTGAGAAGGTTGTATAAATATCTTAAAAAGCATCTGTAATTTTGGGAAACTTAATTTAACTCAGAAAACATCCATTCAATACTTCTTGCAATACTGCAGTTTAATTCTGACACTAATCACCAAGAGATTATATAAAGGCATAGTACCCAAATGAGACTGCCTTCATTTCAGATGCTTGCTGCAAGTTCAGGGATCTCCAGGCACCATATTTCTGACCTACAAAACCAGGGGTTTGCCACAGTTCCTTTCCACAATTCCCCTTAGGTTTAATGGAACTCAGAAAAATGCTATGCTAATGATTACAGTTTTATTACAAAAAATACAAATTAAGACCAGTCAGATGAAGAGACAAAGGATTAGGTCTGACAAAGAGCTTTTTTGCCCTCTTCCTGTGAAATCAGGGGGTGTTCACCAACCTGAAAGCTCCACTGAGCTTGGTATCCAGATCTTTTCTTGGAGTTTTATGACCTAGTATGATTATTTGAATCATTGACCATATGTATAATTGAACTCAATTTCTATTCCTTTTCCTCTCAAGATATTATGCCTGGGTCACTTCAAATCATAGTGTTCTTTCTGGTGATCAGATCCCATCCTGAATCATTTCCTTAGCATAAAGTCAAGTGTGATCCAAGATTTATAGTCTCCCTCCCAGGGGCCAGGGTCAAAAGTCAGTCAAGTTAACTTTTTATATAGCACTGCTACATATAAGAGAACAAGGTAGGCCCTGGGGATAAGGAGAGAGATTCTCATCATGAATCAAAATATAAAAATTTTAATAAATCTTAAGTCCTCAAAGTTATCGGAAAACAATGATCATTTATAAATACCACAGAGTATTTTCGGATACTGCCACATCAGGAAGTATTTATTTGAAGTGTTCTGAAACCTGCATATGCCCCAAATTTCCTGGAGATATGTGAAAAAACAGTCTGATTCAGTAGGGCTGGATATAGGAATGGAAATTCATTCTTAACAAGTTCCCAGGTAACACCCAGATTGTTGGTGAACCACACAGTTTGAGTAAGAGGGATCAGATATAGAAATAGAAGTGGTCTCTGTTTTTTTTTTTTTTAATGTGTTACTAAGCAGAGTGGTTTTTAAATTTCAGATTAGTCTGTTATCTTTCCAAATCCTTTAATCAATATTCTTTACAATTAACCAAATTACAGTTTTTATTTAGTAATTTTTACGAAGTATGCACAATAATTCAAAATTGTTATATGAGCAATGATACAAACATTTAAATTCTTTAATAATATCCCACCAGCAGTATGTTTTTGTTTTTTGGTTTTTTTTTTAAACTGACCAGATAGCAGTTGAGTCTATGTTCTTTCCTATTTAAATTAAAATCTGAAAAAAATTGAAACTGGTCACAACTCAATATCCCTGTCTTTCCACTTTATCAGTTGTCCTTATTCTTTGAGTCACCATAAGAATACTCTTCATTCCTTTTTAGCATATTCCTTTATTAATCTCCTCTGCTCAAAACCCCCTCAATCCAATAATGCTGAAAAGAACAATATGAAGCCAGGTGATCATATTGACCTTGATGAAGAAATCCATGTGGCTTTCGTAAAACTATTCCTTTATAACTGACTCCAGAACTTAAACTTACTGTTTTATCTTACTATGGTTATCTTATCTATATATAACTCCAGTTACTTATCTGAAATTTTGAGTAGCTCTAATTCATTATAGGATCTTTATCATTTATTTTATATTTGCACTGTGGGCAAATATTGTTATTTTGTGGTTGAATAAACTGCAGGACAAAAAATAGGATAAATATACCACATTTCAGGTCTTTTAAATGATTTTTTTTTTTTTGCTTGAACATTCAACTTTTTAACTCTATTTTTTAAGAAAGTATTTGCATATATGACACCTTCTGTCGTAGGAATTAAATCAAATGCTTTCAGAAACACCACCAGTTTGGAAGGGATCATCAAAGCTATTTCGAAATCTTAAAGAAAGAGGTAAGTTAATTTGAGTACTTACACATTTTAATATTGACACTCCTGATTACACTATTCATGTGTGTATATTTCTCCCATACCTGTAGTAATTTTTAAAATTGCATATATGTATACAATATATAGAGAAAAATCTGAAAACTAAAACACCGAAACATGAATGCTTTTGGATAGTAATGTGATTTTTGGTGGCATGATTAAGGGTGGTTGCTTTTATGTAATCTTTTTTATGTATATTACTTAATCTTCCATATTTTTTAATGACAGAATGAACTTTCATAATTTAAAAAATTACTTTTTAAAAAACCATGTTGAAAAGCACAAGTTATATTTACCACAATATAAAGCATGCTTCAAAGAATTAGATCTTGAGCTATTGATGTAGCTCAGTTGTAGAGCACTCACCTAAATTGCATAATGCCCTGTATTTAATCCCCAGCATTTCAAAAGAAAGAATTTTAAAAAAAAAAAGCTAAAAATAGTAGATCTTCAAGTATCTATTTTTCTTCCTTTCATTTTGCTTCTAAGGAATTATGAATAATCCTGAATTTAATCACTATGAAAAACTTATCAGACATGTTTTTTGGCAGCCAAATTTACAAAATCCACCTGCTTAATTTACTCCATTATTATTATCCTATATCTAAATTAATTTGCTTGGAATTCTATTACATGGCTTTTATTGCAGTTTTCTTTCACAACATACTTTTTGTACACATTTATGGAAAAATTAGTTAATGAAATACATGCATATTAAACCTTAAAAAACCTTTAACCTTAAAAAGAAATGACACATACTTGTTTAGATTTTTAAATAAAAGAATATGCAAAAAAATTAAATGAACAGTTATCTTTTTCTTTTTCATCTTTGCTAATCAATATTGATTTGAAAATATTATACTTATTGTAGCTTAAAGATAAATACTTTGAAGGAATATAGTTATAATTCATATACTTAAAGTAGAATTAGAAATTCAAATTTCTGCTGGGTGTGTTGGTAAACACTTTTCATCCCAGCGTCTTGGGAGGCTGAGGCAGGAGGATTGCAAGTTTAAGGATAGCCTGGGTAATTTAGCAAGACCTTCCACAAGTTATTGAGACTCTGTCTCAACATAAAAAAAATTAAAAAGGAAGCAACAGCTAAGAGTTCAAAGTAGGTGAAATAAATAAATAAATGAGATTTTTTTTTGCATGAACACTTAATTTTTTAAATCTATTTTTTAATAATAAATAAAGGGCTAGTGAGGAAGCTTAGTGATAAAGCACGTTTATGTTCAATCCCCAGTAAACAAAAAATAAAGAAAATTAAAAAATATTGCTTCCACCTGTTTCACATGGAATTTAAAAAATACAACTTATCTTTTATTTATAGACTTTACATAACTATGGTTTTTAAATATTTGAGAAACCTGGGCTAAATTGTCTTTAAACAGTCTAAATTTTTTTTTCTGGAAGTTGTCTCAAAAACTATCATACAGATTACAGGGTAAGATGATAGGATCAGCAATGTTCAAAACTTAGAAGGAACAGATAATTCTGGTCAGACATAATCAGAAAAAAATGCATAGAAAAAGGAAATTCTTTTTAGCTAAGGAAAGGCTTTAATCTGAAAGCCCTATATTTAGGCATGTCCTAATATTCCTCATGTTATATGCATGTTTCTATTTTTCTTTTCAGGGAGAGCATTTATTCAGTACTGTTTAAATAGAACTATCTGTAGTGGAGAAAACATTCTACTTCTATGCTGTTTCATATGGTATCCACTGCCAAATGTTGCCATTGAACACTTTAGATGTGGCTAGCATAAATCAGAACTGAAAAACTGAATTTTCAGTTTTATTTGACTTTGATTAATTTAAATTTAAATAATTGCACTTATTCAATGACTACCCTGTAGGATAGTTTGTATCTATGTCATATGCTTCAGATTGTCAAGACAATTTATGATTAAATAAGCTTTAGAGCCATCAGACTAGGTGAAGTAGAGAAACTCAGAGATACTTGCCTTTTTTCTTTTCTCCCAGAGATTAAATGGCAGGGCATTTATAAACCTAAATCTTTAGAGCTATTGAAGATTAATTTTAAAATGAAGAAGCTCATCTGCTTGAAATATTACCCAATAAGAAAAAAACCCTGAAATATACAGTATTTATAAAAACCTGTTACATAGACTTAGTTATAACAGCCAGCTATAATGTATCGTGATACAGGAATTAAACAGTATTATGCTTTTTAAGGAGCTTTTTTTAAAAAAAAAAAAAAAAAACATTTATTTAGTTGTATATGAACACACAGTATCTTTATTTATTTATGTGGTGCTGAGGCTTGAATCCAGTACCTCACCCACGTGAGGAAAGCACTTTACCACTGAGCTACAGCCTCAGCCCCTTAAGGAACTTTCTTTAAACTTTTTTTATTGAATTCTCAGAAGAAACCAAGTTGACATCTTATCCTGTTTCTAAAGATTTTGGCACTACTATATGCTTAGTGTTTAAAATACACACACACACACACACACACACACACACATTTTTTTATTTATCCTGAGTAACCTTGAATAAAGTGAAAGGTTTGTCTATAAACTTTTCCATTTTTATTATTGGAAAACATTAAGAATCTATAATTCCTATTCAGCAATATTTTCAGTTTTTCTTGACCATTTTTATTAAATTACATCATTATTTTCATTTTGTTTTTCTTCCCTATAGATTAAGCCACCTTACTAAACATGTAGCCCTACAGACAGGTGCTTACCATGATCAAGACTTAAACACTATTAAGTAATTCTCACTTTGAGGGTAATCTTAAATTTACTGTCAAATACACATTGCATAGTAGTTATTAAAATTCTTTTTACCAACCAGCAAGTCTTGTGTACTCTACCCGGTGAATTAGAACAATGAGATAGGATGATAGAGGTAACAAGTCCCATTTCTCTTTCTTCCTCTTGCATTTGGCATTTGTTTTTTCTTTCTTTTCTTTTTCTTTTTTTGAGTGTTCTCTACAGAATCTAAGTATTGTATCTTTATATACATTGACCATTTCAGAATCTTTCTCCCATAACATTCATGGAAATCAACCAGAACTATCTGTCCATAGGTCACCATGTTCTAGTATAAACAAAAGAAGAGAATGCTTTCAGAGCTTCCTGGATAGTTCCCTTCGTGTCTCTGACAAACTGCCTGAAGTGGCTTCTCTTCTCTTTGTTCTGTAACAAAGAGAGTAGTCTCAAAGAACATCAGATAAAATGGAAACTTTAAAGTTCACAATCTGATTATTTAAAGATTTTTTAATACCCTTTAACTAAACATCAAAACTATCTGCTATTTAGATAAATAATGCAGACTTATTTCTGATTATAATTTTTGTAGTATTTTTCTTAGATGAGCAATTAAACCATTAACTCTAGTTTTGGGTGTTCTAGTCCAAAAGTAAGAATTCAAGTAACAATGTATACTTTTATTTATTTTAAACAGACTCCTTTTAAAGTTAACTATGGGGCCACAGAAAACTCAGGGTGCAGGGTACATAAAGTGTAATCCATTAAATTAAATTAAAAATTTCTTAGTGTACATTTAAATTATTATTTTTCAAAAATAATAAATGACAATTAGACAGCAGGAAACTGGTGACTGTAAGTCTTATTTTTTGAATGCAGTATAAAAATTGGGTTTCTAAGGAAGGATGTCTTAATGTTTTATCCAGGTGTTCCTAAATATTAATCAAGCTTTTTGCAGTAGTAACCATTTCTGCCTTTTTTAGTTTCATGTTGGATTCATACATGGAAAAATAGCATAAGTTTAAAAATTACAAATATAAGTGAAATTATAATTTTCCCTTTTTTGCCAATATATTTGAGAGCATTAATGGGAATTTTATATATGTTTCCAAAGTGGTCTGTGGAACAACTAAATTAAAATTAATTTTGCTGCTTCTTTTGCAGTTTTTTTATGATAGCTTAATCTCCTTTAAAACAATTGTTAGCATCTGCTTATTTACAGTGTCTTTTGCTAGTAGAATATTTTAATTTAATACATAAGAGGATAAGTAATATTGTTATAGCATAATTGATACTATTTTTCTTCTAGGTGTGATTTCTTACACAGAATATCTTTTTCTTTTATGTATTTTAACAAGTAAGTATGCTTATTAAATTTATTTCTAAATAGAGTTTTCTTTTTCAATGTGAATCTTGAAAAATAGATCTTCCTTAGTTTTTTTTTAATATTGAAAATGACTTTAGGCTTACCTTTGCTGTTTCTGCAAAATTCATGTCTAACTGCTGCAGAAATATGCCAAGCACAGCACTATTAAGAGTCAAAAATATTTTGGCTGTGGTCTAGTAATTAGCTCATGAATTATAAATTTAAAATTGGTCACTTTGATTTTATTCTTCATGAAGCCCCAAAGATCAGGACATATAATTAAGTTCCTACTGTACTCATTTGAATCAAAATTTTTGCAAGACTAATGGGAGAGAGTGAATCTTGAGTCTCCACACTAGTAGTCTATGAGAATACTCATCATTCTTACCCTAAAACAGCTTTGTTATTCTCTTCCTCACATCCAAATAATAACATGGTTTTTGCCTACTAAAGAAAGAGATGGGTATGCTGTGAAATTTTCTTTGAGTATTGAACACAGCTGTAAAAGCTTCTAAGGAGTTTGAAGAGAAAAAGTATGAGACATTTGGATTAGAACTAAGAAAAATATGAAAAGAGGACTGGCAGGATGTGGACTACATAATCTATAGTATCTATGTATTAGTGTTCCCTTTTCCTTTTTATTTTTTTAACTTCATTTTCTCTTCCAATGTTTGTAAGGACTTCCTTTGTACATGTATGTTTTAGTCAGCTTTTTTGCTGCTGTGACTAAAAAATCTGACCAGAACAATATTAAAGGAGGAAAAGTTTATATAAGAGCACACAGTCATGGTTTCAGAGGTCTTAGTTCATAGAAGGCCAGTTCCATTCCTTGGGGCTTGAGAACATCATGGTGAAAGAGTGTGGTGGAGCGAAACAGCTCACATGGTAATCAGAAAGCAGAGAGAGAGAGAGAGAGAGAGAGAGAGAGAGAGAGAGAGAGAGATCTCCACTTGCCAGAAACAAATATGTACCCCAAAGCCACACTCCAATTTCCACCACCTCCAGCTACACCCTACCATTTCAATTACCAATTAGTTAATCCCTATCAGGGGATTAATTCATTCATTTGGTTAATATCTTATAACCCAATCGTTTTTCCTCTGAATCTTCTTGCATTGTCTCACATGTGAGCTATTGGGGGAACACCTCACATCTAAATTATAACAGTGTACTTTCAAGATCTTTTTAAAGCTTAAAACTTGGTTATCAGAGATGGTGTGAATTTTTCTTTCTTTCTAAAGTCAATGGTAATAAAGTTAAGTTTAGATTTCTAAAATACATGCAAGATTTGGCCAACATAAAGGATTTTCTATTGTTTTTCATATTTTCAGAAAAAGATATATGGGTTAAATAAGTTGGGCTATCTGTTTCTCCTTTGCCAGTTTCAGGATTTCACAATGGGTCAGTAGCAAGTATATCTGTAGTGGGGAGTTGCAGGGGTCCTTTCTAAACTTTATGCCAGTCATGTCAAAAGAAAAGTCAAATACTTTGAGAAAGCGTGTGTACTGAGCTTCTATTTGAAGGACATGTTAAAGTTTTCTTCAGCCCAGGTTTCTTCTTTTTGTTCTAGAAGTGAAAAGAAAAAAGAGTGAACCTTGTTATAAAGTTCATAAAATTAAAGCAGTTCATTATCTGTTTATAAGTGTTTCCTTTTTATTTTTTATTATTTTAACTTATGAAAGTCTTTCTCAGAAAAGCAATTGTTCCTTGTATTTTGGAGGAATTGGGAATTACATTATCAAACCTCTTTTTTTTTATATTTCTCTTTTTGAAGCCTTCAGAAACTTAAACCCAAATCTGAAAGCTCTCATTCTTGACCTTTACTTCCATAGGTCATTTCAATTATAATTTTCCAAATTGGAACTGTTTCATTGTGTCATATTTTAATTTTTTATATCACTCTAAGTAGTTAAACATTGAGATTATTTCAGATATGATGAGCTGATAGTTTTTTTAACAAACTAACAAACTTTGAATGTTTATTTTTAGAAGAAAAGTAGTCAATTTTTGGCTTTTGTGCTCTACAGTATTATAAGATACTTTTAAAGTATATTACCAATTTGGTTATTAAGTCTGCTATTGTGTTTATGTCTTTATAGTTTTTGTTACATTTAAATAATAGTAACATGTTGCTTTTATTTTCTTGGTTGAAGAAAGTATTTCCATAATGCATTTGAGAAACTGTTTACAACTAATACAGATTTTGTACTTTAAAAATATATTTTTCCATTTCATGAATATTTTTTCTATTTTTTTATGGCAGAGCCACATGCAGGTTTTAGAATAGCTTTCAACATGTTTGACACTGATGGCAATGAGATGGTGGATAAAAAGGAGTTTTTGGTGGTAGGTATATTATATGCTGCATTTTATCAATAATAAATATTGCTTATTTTATGTTTATACTTTTGCATTATCGAAGTACTACTCTAGAGGAAAGAGTGAAAAATCTATACTTCAACTTTAGTAAAGAAATATATACTCATACTTTTAATATTTTCATTATAAAAATATACATTTTGTTCATAGTATAAAGATGATTAAAATTGTGTATAAATACTAGCTAGAAGTTTGGAATGCATCAGATAGTATCTATTGGATAGATAACAAGCAGTCCTAATATTATATTTGCCCAGGTTAGTATTCAGTCTTTATTATATCAACCACCTAATCATAAATATTTGCCATAAGCATTTTCCTTCCTTCTCAATACAGGGTCTAGATAGTTTCCCTTTTTCCTTATCTCTTCCACTCACTGGTGCCTTTTATTGCAGTATTGTATCTACTTCCCTATTCCCTTTTCTTGTCTTTGAATAAGGGCTGACAGTTCTTACGTATTTATAGGTAGATCTTTCGTACCTTAGTCCAGCCTTAGTGCTGGTCTGACAGTGTCTTCAGCTGCTCATTTTTCTTCCCACCTCCCCCTCCAGTATTTTTCTCTTTCTTTTTACCTATGTATCCTGAATCTTTTCCTATGGTAAAATTTCTATGTTTTTGCCCTAAAATAGAAATTAATTTTTTCCTTAAAGTACTAAGGTCTACCCTTAACATTGATGTTCAAATCTGTCTTTACCTTCATAAAAACAAAGAGAAAAAATGGCACATAGTCATTTTACTTTCTATTTTTGTTTTTTTTCCTTTGTAATAAAACCATTAATAATCTCTCAGAAAACCTCTTAATAAGCTTCAAATTTACTTCACAGACTAGAACACAGATGAAATCATTTTTTCCTCTGGTAGAAAAGAGAAGGGAGGAAAAATCCTCATCAGAAGTTCATTAGTACCCATTCAAAGGGAAATAAGCAAGACTAATTAATGGGATTTATCAAAAATCTTAAACTAACAATGGAATATTACTCAGCAATAAAAGAGAATAAAATCATGGCATTTGCAGGTAAATGGATGGTTTTGGAGAAGATAATTCTAAGTGAAGTTAGTCAATCCCAAAAAAAAAAAATGCTGACTGTTTTCTCTGATATAAGGAGGCTGATTCATAGTGGGATAAGAAGAAGGAGCATAGGAGGAATAGATGAACTCTAGATAGGGCAGAGGGGTGGGAGCGGAAGGGAGGGGGCAGGGGGTTAGCAAGGATGGTGGAATGTGATGGACATCATTATCCAAAGTACATGTATGGAGACACAAATTGGTTTGAACATACTTTATATACAATCAGAGATTTACAAAATTGTGCTGTGTATGTGTAATAAGAATTGGAATGAATTCCACTGTCATTTACTTTTAAAAAAATCAATTTAAAAATTTTAAGAAAATCTTAAATTAACTTCCACATAGCCCTTGCCTAGGGGTAGTTGCTGAGCCAAAGCCATTAGACCTGTAACCTACATTCTAATGCTTTACAGAATTGTCAAGAGGTGGGTGTTCTTAGTTTTGTTGCAATAAATGGAGATATGCTAAAATAGACAAGTTTAGTGTAATGTAGTTTTGTTATGATAGTACAGAACTGTATTTGGGAAACTTTCAGAATGTGCCTATTTATCTAAGAAATTTTGAGTAAGTATTCTATGTCAACACTGCTAAATTCCACCTCACTGACATATAGATTAACTTGGAGAACTCATTCCCTTGAAGTAGTTTTATATAGATGGCTTTTGGAATGCTGTTTATGGAGATGGGAGGTTAAAGTATTCATATTGACCTCCTATTTGTTTCTACTCTACATTCTTCTTTGGGTTTTTGTTTTGTTGTGCTGGGGATTGAACTAGGACTTTGTTCATGTTAGGCAAGCACTCTACCACTGAGCCACATCCCTGGCCCTCTACCCTCTTACAAAAAGCTGCTTTCCCTTTAAAGCTGGTATCCGGTCTTTTCAGTTGCTATACTACTGCCTGATACATGATAATTTGCCCATTTGAGAAGTGCTCCTAAAAGCAGGAGGTGGTCTAAGTTATTTGAATAAGTCTAAAGTCTTGGGAGGTAGCATATTTTATTTAACTTTCATCTATTGTGTAATGAAATAAGAAGTTGAAGTAGTGTCCAAATATTATCTTTGTTTTCAGAATACACCTAGCATAGTGTGATAGGTAGGCGCCTCAAAACTTTTCTTGGGTATTTGATTGTTGATTAATTTCCTTTCAGCTTCAAGAGATATTCAGGAAAAAAAATGAAAAGAGAGAAACTAAAGGAGATGAAGAAAAGCGTGCAATGCTGGTAAGAAATACTTTATAGTAGTTTCAGGTGGGTTTTCCAGGTGAGAATTACTTTATTCACATTGAGAAATAGTAATTGAAGTTAGAAATTTTCTTGAAAACTTTTTACAGTTGTTATATAGAAAAATTCTTTGTGTCTATATTCCTCAATATCAGTATTTACATTAAATATTGATATTAAATATCTGTACCCACAGTCACATTCATTAAATCATTTTCATTCATATTATTGTTATATGTGAGATTTGAAGGGTATATCATACAGCATATTAATGCATATCATTATGCATATAAAAATTAAAAGGTGAATTGCAAAGATTTAATTATGATATAAATGAACTTAATGGTAATATAACAATATAAATGTTGAAACAAATACAAGGCAGTAATGTAGATTTTTGTTAACATTAATAGAAGTATATATTATAGATTCTTCTTCTGGAATGTATAATATTATTGTCTTATTCTGAAGTTAGAATTTTCTAAACAACATTTCCTTCCATCTTATTCCCAGTTTTTTTGTTTGTTTGTTTGTCTCAATTATTTCAGCCTAACAACAAGTCAGTTCAAGTTACAAAAACAACAAATGAGTTCAGAGACATGCTGTCAGACACTATAGTAGGCACTTTGCATCAATTTACTCATTTAATCTACCTAACAATTCTCTTATTATCCACAATTGTAGATGAGGAAACTGATAATTGGAAAATATCATATCCAAAGTTATATAGCTATTAAATAGGAAAGCTAAGATTTGCGCCCAAGTATGGCCAGCTCCAAAACCTGAACATTTTTTTATTGTACCATATTTCTTCATATGGTACTTATATACCAGAAATACAGACATGTAAATAATTGTTTTATTTGCAAGTTAGTCCCCCTTTAAAGTAATTTAATTGTTTTATTGGAATTAGAATAATTAACTTCATTTTTTTATTCTCATGGTTACTTCTATTAGTTTTTCTTTAAAATGAATTATTGATAGCAGTTGGGCACCGTATTCATTCCCAGTATATTAGTGCAATATTTAATTATATCTAATTTAATAAATTCAGATTACCAGGACTATGAAAGACATACACTTCATAAGATATTTGACTATGATAAAATTATCAATAGTTGATATTTTACTGTGATGAAATTATCAATGCATTATGGCAACACTTATAGAAGACTGTCTTAAAAAAACAAAGAGCTGGGTGCAGAGGGGCATGCCTATAATTCCAGCAGCTCAGGAGGCTGAGGCAGGAGGATTGTAAATTTGAAGCCAGCCTCAGCAATTTAGCAAGACCCTGTCTCAAAATTTTAAAAAAATGGGGGGGGGGGAGGTGCTGGGAATGTAGCTCAGTAATAGAAAGCCTCTGGGTTCAATCTCTAGTATTGCAAAAAAAAAAAAAAAAACTGGTTCTGATTATGTTAGGGAAGTATTAAAGGGGTATTAGGTAGTTCTCCACTTAATTTAGGTCTCATAGTTTCCAAATTGTAACTAATAAATTTTATGTTGATAGCCCTGTAAATGCTATCATTTAAAGTATTAGCAAAGACAACTAGAAAATTAAATACATTCTTAAATTTTATCTCCTATACATAATACATTAAAAGAGTAAACAGTTATTCTAATTTTGATAGATTACCTCTATAATTCACTGAATCGGCAAGTTGTTAATGAAATAATTTAAGTAGATTTAATTATGTTAATGAATTTGATATGCCTTAGTAATAAATAGAATTTTAATGGATAGAAATATAATTGTTTTATTTATTTGTCTATTTATAATACTTCCACAGAGGATTTATTCATCTTCCAATAAAACTACAATATGATTATAATCATTAACGTTTCTTAAAACACATGCATCAAATAACAAAGGGTGAGAGAAAGGGAAAAAATATTAGTAGACAGCATACATTGGGAAAGTATACAGTATCAGCACAAAACTTATCTCTTTGAGCTTCATTACAGCCAAGGTAAAGAAAATTTAATATTGATTTAATGCAAATATTTGTAATAATGATACAGTAAAATCTCATTAACTTGAAATTATGAAATCTGAATTACTACAGCATATCCAAGTTGTGTTGTTTTATATGTATATAGGTCAATGAAGCATCCCTAGCACATATATGGGTAAAGACAATTTTTTTTTTTTTTTTGGAAGGAGGTTACCAGGGATTGATCTCAGGGGTACTTCACCACTGAGCCGCATCCTTAGCCCTATATGTAAAGGAATGCTTACTAAAGTCATTGATCTCCTCAGGTGTCTCAGAAGTTTTATCTTGTATGCTTTAAATAGTGCTCCTAAAATCTCATTTATATAACTTAACTATCAGAACTGTTTCTTAATACAGGAATAATCTTTAGTTCTGCTTCTGATTGACATTACTTTTCAGCAGTATAGTTCTCTACTAATATTTATTACTATATTTAGTGATAATGTTAGCTTTAATTTACTATAAGTAATTGCATTTTAAATAATGCAAACTGAACTAATAAATTTTATTTTATACTGTTGTAAGTAAAGAGGATCATTTAGAACATCAAGTTGTGCTGTCAAGATGCTGTAAATGACAGTATGATTCTACACATTCTTAAAATATTATGGTTGAGTTTCAGAGCAACTAAAATCCAGCTCATTATGAAAATATGTGGGTTATATTAAAGAAGCAGCTTGGAAAAAAAAAGAAGCAGGCTGACATAGGCTGAGGAGCCAGATTTTTGGTGTTTGAATATTAACTATGCCACTTGTTATTGGTGTGATCTTGAATAAGTTTCCTTAACTTTTCTATGCCTCCGTTTTTTCATTTGTACAAGAAGGGTAAATGGGAGTAATGACTACATGTGATTTTTATGGGAATTCAGTGAACTAAAACACATGCCATTTAACAGTAGCCATTTAACAGTATGTAAAATATAATAGAACTCAAAAAGGTTAACTAATTGTAAAACTTAATAGAATCACATAACTACCTTATACTAAATATTAACATACTCAAATAAAAGTTAAATTTTAAAATATTTCCATATAAAAATTAGTTATACTTGAGAAGGAGTTAAATAAACATAACATTTCTTGGGATACTTACATGCTAAGCTCTGTGCTGTGTTCATAATAAATGTTACTTCCATTTTTGTCCTTATTACAGTTCTCCCAGGTAAGTACTGTACCTGTTTTATGGACGAGAAAATAGTCTAAGAGAGGTTATTTGGCTTGTATAATGTCATAGCATTGATAATAACAGAACAGAATTCCAGTGCAAGTCTCAGATCATTTCTACTGTCATGATGCTATATCTAGAGTTTCGCCCATCCCATGTAAAATTGCTGAAATCCGTCCAAATAAAGCTGCATACTTAAGAGGAGTATGTCTTACTCAAAACAATAGTGCTATCAGATTACAATGAGCATGGTTGAAATGGTCACAAATTCACTAAATGTTTTAATTATATGAAATTTTTAAAACTTTGCTACTCATCTTTAACTTATCCCACTTGCATTGTGTGTGTGCTCTATATAGAATGTAGCATAATGATTTGCCCTTCCTAATTGATTATTTTGTCGTCTTTTTCTTTTTTCTTTTGCTGTTCTTGGGTTCATTCTGAAATGTGACTCTTCATGTGGCCCTTTGTGCTCTATGTCAGCGTCTTCAACTTTATGGATACCATTCTCCTACTAATAGTGTATGTACAATACTTTAAATGTTCTTTATGTATATAGCCCTCACCTGTTATACTTGATGATGTTATTTCTTTATTATACTTGATGATGTTATTTCTTTATATAAAGCTATATCTGATATTTAGAATGTTTTGGAATTTATTGAATACAATAAGTACAGTTGAGCCAAACTGTATTTATATTCTAGGAAGGAATTTACATTTCCTTCCTACACTTATAAGAAGATTAAAATAGGCACAGTGATTATACATCTTTATTATCTTTATATTAAAATAAAGGAAAGGTGAGTGAACAATAGCCACTAAAAACTTTAGTAGAATTATTGAAATGTTATATTTTTCAGCAATATTTGAAAAGGTGTATACAAATAACAGAGCAATTAATCTGTGCTCCTGTGCATCATGGGTAGTTTAAGATCTAGATCTATCCATCTGGTACATAATCTCTGATCAGTTCTAATAAAGAAGCATATTAATAGACAAACTTTTTAGTTTTTAGTACATCTCATGTTTTGTTTGTTTTTTCTGAAATTCTTATTACCTGCCTATTTCTCTGGTCTGTACACACAAAAAAATTAATGTAAGATGATAATTGATTTATTTAATATATCAGTTTTCAAAGAAGATTTCAAAGTTTTCAAAGAAGATTATGATTTTCAGACTTGTCTTGAAAAATTTGGGAATTCTTGTCAGTGAATTTCTAAATTTACTTTTCTTATGTTGAGCTTTCTTCTCTTTTGATAAAGTCAGAGCTTGTTGGTTAGCCCAGCTAGTAACTAACCTACTAAGAATAGACCATGGCCCTTTTTGTAATGCGAACAAGGACAATAATTTATTTATTTTCTCCAACGATCATTCAGCCACTTACAAGGCTTCCTCATACTCTAGCAATTCCACCTGAGAAGCCCTTGAATTCAGGTGATTAATTCATTATTATTCTGAGAGTATTGTAGCCATAGTATGCAATTTTAAAAGTAAGTATATTGTCTCATATACTGAATATTTAATCAAAATTCCAAATTATAAAAACTAACTCTTGCCCTTGATTTGAACGTGTACTAAGACATCAACAACATAAAATAAACTCAGGGTATTTTGCATAGTCACAAGGAATTGATCTAGAATAATTAGGGAATAAGTCAAGTCTGTGGAACTCATATAACTAACTGTTTTAATCCTTGAAGAAAGAATTTCTCTTAATCATTTCAAAATTTTGTAAAGAATGTGTAAAATGAAAATGTAAAATTTGTAAAAATTACAGATTATAATACCATCTGCCTCATAAAACATAATAATACTTATAACTTTATATTTTGTTTCTGATTTGTCATCATTGTATAAGTTTTTGTTTTTCTTTTAACATCATAAATAGTTTTCATATAGGATGATTATCTGCTTTTTAAAAACACATCACAGGGCTGGGATTGTGGCTCAGTGGTAGAGCGCTTGCCTAGCACAGAGGGGACCACCCGGGTTCGATCTTGAGTACCACATAAAAATAAAGGTGTTGTGTCCGTCTATACCTAAAAAATAAATATTAAAAAAAACACATCACAGAGTAATTGTGAATGGAAATAGATTCTAACACAGCTCTAGTTTAAACTATATAATACAAATTGTAGTCACTCATTAAGAGAATAATATTGAGAAGCAGACTTAAAATGCATATTTCACTTATATTATGCTTTCTTCTTTAAAAGGAAAGTATGTGTATGATCTTATATTTCATTGGGTAACATTTTTCTTTTCATTATTTCACAGAAGACAGCTTTCCCCCCATATATAATGCATATGTTAAAGTAATATAAATGGGTGTTATTTTTATTCAGTCTTGAATGAATTTCATGATTTTGAACACAGTTGGTAGTTAAATTAGTTTTATAAATTTTGTCTTATAATAGAAAAAAAAATTGTTGGTATTGGATATTGAACCTGGGCATGCTTTACCACCGAGCCACATTCCCACTCCTTTTTATTTTCTATTTTGAGACAGGGTCTTGCTAAGTTGCTGAGGGTTTGCTCAAAAATGAAATGATTATTTTCAAAAACTGCAAGCAAAGAAAGAAAATATTTAAAATTCAAATAACTTGAAAAGGTATATAAAATATCACTGAAGTATTACACAAATATGTTAGTGTAATGTTATAAATTAACCAATAATTACTGGATATTTTCCAGAGTTGTAGATTAATGGAAGTGATTAGGTATCATGAAGCTGAATATAATCTAAGAGATTTATAATAACTAGTTTCCACCTTTGGAAAGAAGTTTCTTTAGGAAAGTCAGTGGCCTATAGAAGATATTCTTTGACCCCTGTATTAGCCTGGTTCCAAGATTTAATCACTTTTATAGTTGATTCTGCCTTTATTCAGTTAAATTATTTTCTACTTCAGCAAGAGATTGAATATATTTCCTTGTGTCCAAGAAGATAGTTGTTACCTTATATAGCCTATTCCATTCCAAGTAACTGTGATTCTTTTCATATTTTTCATATAATCAGCTCTCTTTTATTTTCCCACACAAATAAAAAAGTAGTATAAAAATCCAAAAGAATAAATAATGTTAAAGTCAAGTATGTTTGACTTCACCTTGCCTTGTATTATGATTTTTTGAAAGATTATTCTTAATTACCCTAATCACATTGCCATCAGAAAACGTACCAGTGGTTTTTATCAGTTATTTAACATGTGTGAGAAGTGTTTTATGTGAAAAAAACATTCAATATTCATAAGTAATCTTTATTTTGAAAGAAGATATTCTCCAATTTGGGGTATAGGGCTGTAATATATGTACATATTGCCCTACATGTTAATTATGTGTTTTAAATCGTCTGTTATTATTGATTTTTTTTATCTGATTCACCTGTCAATTAGTATATTGGATTATATATCACAATGATAGATTTATTAAATTGTACTTATAACTTTCTTAATTTTTGTTTTGCATATTTTGAAGCATTATTATTACCTTCGAAAGAATATGGATTATTTATATCTTCTTAGTGAATTGTATCTTTTATTATGTATGATACTAGTTTTCTAGAAGTGTTTTTTGCCTTAAAATCTAGTATAGTAATTAGAATAAATACACTACTTTTGTTTTAATATTTTTATTATTTTCTATTTTTATGGGTTTTTTCTTTTGTTTCCCTGTAGTGATAATGAAGCTTTCCCTGCTTTTTAAAATTTATTACAAATAAAATATAAATATAAAATAAATTAGTAATTATAAAAAGTCTAGCCACCATATAGATCAAGAAATAAAACATTGCTAAATTCAAAGAAATTCTTTCATAAGTGATTGAAGAATCATAATCCCTTGCTGTCTTTCAAAATAGTCTTTTATGTAGATCTTTGCTTTGCTACTTATTCATCCTAAGCAACATAGTTTAGTTTTACCCATTTTTGTGCTTCATATAAATATAATCATGTTATATGAATTTTTTGTCTTCTTTAGACACACTACCATGATTGTCTTGCCAGTTTCATCTCCATTATTGTATATAGTCCTAATTCATTCTCTTTTATTGATGTAGGCAATGATTCTCAAACTTTTTTCTTGTAATCCCATTATATTGTTGTAAATTATCAAGGATCCCAAAAAGATTTTGTGTTTTGTATCTATATTTACCATATTAGAAATTAAAATTGAGGGCTGGGGTTGTGGCTCAGTGGTAGAGTGCTTGCCTAATACATGTGAGGAACTGGGTTCAAGCCTCAGCAGCACACAAAGAAATAAATAAAATAAAGTTTAAAATTTTCCTTTGAAAAATAAGAGATTAAAATTGAGAGCCAAGCGAGGCAGCACATACCTGTAATTCTAAAGACTCCAGAGTCTAAAGCAGGAGGATCACCAGTTCAGGTCCAACTTGAGCAACTTTAGTGAAACACTGTCTCAAAATAAATAAAAAGGGCTAGGGTTGTATCTCAGTGATAATGTGCCTCTGGATTTAATCTCCAGTATTGCAAAGAGAAATTAAAATTGAGGATTTAAAAATATTAATCCATTTTCAAATAATAATAAAATTTCATGACATGTAACATAAGCATTTTTTTTTTATTGCACTGGGGATTTGACCCAGGAGTGCTCAACCCCTGAGCTAAATTCCAGTCCTTTTTCTTTTCAATTTTTATGTAGAGACGGGATCTTGCTAAGTTGCCCAAGATGGCCCCGAACTTGTGATCCTCCTGCCTCAGCCTCTCAAGTCACTGGGATTACAGGTATACACCACTGTGCTGAACTACATAAGTGTTTTTTTATGAAAAATAACTTCTTACAAATATAGTGAGGAGTGGTATTGTTTTATATTCTTTGCAGACCTCTGTAATGCTAGGCTTAATAGAAGACAGATGGTTTCTCATAGCCATTTTTACATTTAGTCTATTGCAATATTATTTTGGCAACAAATATTGTCAGTTGTTTACTTCCAAGTGGCGTGCTCACTTGATTCATGTAAAAAAAAAAAGTCTGCCAAATACTGAAGTTTAATAACCATAATTTGTCTATCATTTGTTCTTTCTTTATTTCTTTCTTTCTTTCGTCTAATTAGGTATATATGACAGCAGAATGCATTTCGATTCATTGTACACCAGTGGAGCACAAATTTTCATTTCTCTGGTTGTACACCTCATTTATTCTTTAAAGTAAGAATGATGATTCATGAAAAGAGTGGCTAGTTCATCTTGCAACACAAACCATCACACAAATGTCCTTGCTTCAGAAAAATCTTAGTATGTCATTGCAGCAGAAGTGCTTTATGCATTCTTCTTGTTTCATCTAACCAAATATTAAAAAGATGTATATTCAACCATTAAACTCTAATAAAAATATGTATATTCAAAGTTTAAGCAAATATATTCTTAAGCAGAATTTCTTTCTTTTTTTATTTCAACTATAAATGGGAAGTACTGAAGAATATCATGACTTTGGTCTTTAGTGACACTGCCTCATTTGCACTAAGGCCCCAGAAGTTTTTTATTTACCATTACTTTTACATCATCAGTACAAATGTCAACACACTACCAAAGACAAATCATATTTTTAAGATGCTTATTGTAGCCTTTTTGGTTATTCTCAATGAGAAAGATGGTACTAATTACTGGCCTATTATTAATTGAAGTCTATTAGATTATTTCTACCTCTATTTTAGGTGAGTTGCTTTTAACAGTGTGTATCATGAATTTTTCTGTTTTCCTTTTGTCCTGGTTGACAATTTATGCTTTTTAATTGTAGAATTTAGTTATTTATGTTACTGATTACTTGCTAATCTGTTTTAGTCAGCTTTTTTTTTTTTTTTTTTTTTTTTTTGCCATTGTCATCAAAAACGTTAAAAGAACAATTTTAGAAGAGGAAAAGTTTATTTGGGCTAGGGTTTTAGCGTTCTCAATCCAGCTCCATTGTTCAGGGACCAAGGTAAGGAAGAACATCATGACAGGATTGTGTGGTAGAGGAAAGCAGCTCAGGACATGACACCAGGAAACACAGAGAGCTCCGCTCAACAGGGACAAAACGCATAACCCAAAGTGATATACCCAATGACCTGCCACTTCCAGTCACACCCTGCCAACCTACCATGGCCACCCAATGAATTAATCCAGTTTATTTATTCAACTGGATTAATGTACTGATTAGGTTGAGGCTCTTATAACCCAATCATTTTACCTCTCAACTTTCTTGTATTATCTCACACATGAGCTTTTGGAAAACACCTGATATCTAAACGATAACAGTCCAAGAGCAATGGCGTACTCCTGTAATACTAGCTAGTTGGGAGGCTGAGGCAGGAGAATCACAAGTTTGAGGTCAGCCTTAGCACTTTAGCAAAACCATAAGTAACTTAGTGAGATCCTATCTCAAAATAAAAAACAAAGAGCTGAGGGTGTGGCTCAGAGGTTAAGTGCCCCTGGGTTCAATCCTCAGTACCAAATAAATAAATAAATAAATAAATAAAACTATAATACAATTATAGTTTTTAATATACTATTTTTTTCATTTTCTTCCTTTTTTTAATCAACAGAAGTTTATTTTTAATATTTTTCTTTATTCAAGTTAAGAAGACATTCACTATAATTTGATTTTTTGGGGAGGGTGTATTCTTGAAATTTTAGTAAGTATACTTAAAATAAAATCTTAACTTAGACAGTATTATTTATTTTCTTTTTCAAAAATAGAACATTAAATTGCTTTAATAGCTTTTATTCTCACCTAGCATGAATACTTAGAATTGTTGTAAAGTGTGTTTTTCCCCTAATATCACAATTTAGACTTTAAAAATATATATGCCATCAATGTATATTTTGGATTACCTACATGTTTGCCATTCTCCCCCCACCCGCCCCCAGTACCAGGGATTGAACCTAGGACCACTTAACCACTAAGCCACATACTGAGTCTATTTATCTTTTATTTTGAGACAGGGTTTCACTAAGTTACTCAGGACTTTGTTAAATTGCTGATACTGCCTTTAAATTTGTGATCCTAAAAAAATAAATAAATAAATAAAAGTAAATTTGTGATCCTCTCACCTTGGCCTTCTGAACTGCTGGGATTATAGGCATGTGCCACCGAACCCAACATGTTTACCATTCTTTACTCCCTAGTTCCTTCTTTAATCTTACTCCTTCCTAAATCTCATAACTTATGTCTACAAAATATATCCTCAAGTAAGAGTCTTTTGGTGAATTAAAGAAAAACAGGCTGTGAGTGTAGTGCAGTGGTAGAGCATATGCCTAGCATGCATAGGACCTGGTTTGATCCCAGCATCACCCCCAAATAATAAATAAATAACCCTTTCTGAAAATATCCTTATTTTGACCTTTTTTTGAAAAATAATTTCTCTGAATATATTTACTAAGTTGACATTTACTTATTCTCAGCAAAAGATGATATTATTTCATCGTCTTCTGGCTTCTCTTACTGAAATTGAAAGGAAAACCCTGAATCTAATTATTTTCCTTTCATAGGTAATCTGTTTTCTTTTTGACTGCTTTTAAATCTTCTTTGCCCTTATTTTTCTACAGTTTTGCTACAGTTTCTCTCTCTGATTTGTTTTTATCTGTTTTTTTAAGCTTTGAAAATATGAGAACTGTTTTCTTCCATTTTATTTTTCACTTCATTAATTCTATCTGTATATAATCTGATTTTAAATTTAGTACTGATTTTTTCATGCCTAAATATTATATTTGGGTTTTTTTATTAGACCTAATAATTTTGGTAGTCTACTTTTCCTAAATAATCCTTTCAAATCTAGGTTCATACTAAACTTATAAAGCTAACTTTGCATTCTCTCTCTTTTTTAAATATATGACAGTGCAGAATGCATTACAATTCTTATTACATAATAGAGCACAATTTTTCCTATCTCTGGTTGTATACATAGTATATTTACACCAATTCATGTCTTCATACCTATATATCTAATCATTTCAGTATCTGAAACCTGGTTCCATTGTTTATTTATTCTGCTGTGTCTCATATATGGTAGCTTTTGTTCTTTAACATTTAGTAATTTTGCGATGTAAGGATATATTTGTGGAGGTATCTTTGTGAGGATTTTTTAAGTTGTTAAAGGTGTATACTTTCAAAGAGAATTGTGCCTGTTGTTTTTCCCCATGACACACCTGGGAGACATGATAGCCCCACACAAGTTTAAGTTGCAATTGTCAGATTGCTGTTTTTAGGTCCACAGTTGTCGCAATGCCACAAAATGTATAGTTTTCTTTCATTTGTGTGTGTGTGTGTGTGTGTGTGTGTGTGTGTGTTTAAATATCATTGATAGTAAAGACAGTTTACTGTCTTCTTCTGAGTTGTTATTTTTTTTCTTTAGTTGACCTAATATCTGAGTATCACCTTTCTTGGATCTTAGCAGTTATATAGGGTATTTGTCTGTCTGGTCAACTTTGGGAAGCCATTATTCTGCTTACCACAGTGATACATTGCCATCTCTAAATGAATCTTTCTTACTAATTTCCTCTTTTCCCTTATTTTCCTCCCTCCTTCCTTCCCTTTCTTCCTTCCTTTCTCGCCTGCCTATTTTCCTTTCTATCATAGATAGCATTTGATGACTTGAATAGCATCCTCCTTTGACTCAGCTAAAAAGGCATAAAGAAATCTTGACCACAACTGCAAATTTAAGGGAGTTTTACCAATAACAGTCTCAGAACTCACGCCAAAAATGTATCACACTTATAGGGTATAGTACATTCAGGACATCATATTGCCTGTGCCATCCATTTTCTAAATTATTCTGAACTATATGTGTGTCTTTTTTTTCCTTTTAAATGAAAGTCTACACTAACATGACCCTCTGATAAAGGAGCCAAAGGTTAGATCAAAGATAATGAGAAGACTTCTGGAAATCTTTGCATATTGCTCTCTATTTACATCGCAAAACATCATAGTTATCTATTTCATAATCATCACAGTGCTCAGTTACATTTGGACATTTTCCCTTCATTTTTTCTCTTACTCTATTTGTATATATTTTGGTTGCATATTTTCACTTGGTGTTTCTTGCTATTAAATTCCAGTTTTATTTTCATTGATACTTTAACCTTATTTTAAATATACTATTATATTTTCCTCACGTTACAGTTTTCTATTAGTTTTGCATATTCTGAAATATACTTAATTTCATTACCCAAGTTATCAATTAAAATATTAAGTACTAGCTCCAGAATAAGCAAATATTTAGGCATTAATGGATATGCCTAACAAATTACAGTGATTCATTAGCTTTTTTTTCTGCAGCAATAGTTGCTACAAGTATATTGTCCCTGCCCTCAGAACCTTTATCATGTGAAAGATGGTGTAAGATAAAACAAAAACAAATATATCCAGTTATAGCAATTCAGTCTAGCATAATTTAGTCTCTGGAGCGAAGTGATGAGTATAAAGCTTTCTGTAGGAGGAAATTTATTGAGCTGTTATATTCTAAACATCTTTTTGATTTTAAAAACTTGCATATTATCCTGGTAAATATACATTTTTAAAATATGAAGAGTAAAAAAATCTTTATATTTGCTTTATCTCCTAATGTTTTAAATATTTGTATGTGTGTGTATGTGTGTGTGTGGGTGCATGTGTGTGTTGGTGACTAGTATTTGGCAATATGGAAAAGATGTGAGTTTACAAAAGGAATCATTTCTATTATTCTAATAATAGTGTACAGTAAGCCTTATTTTCTATTTTGATAGGTTTTACAATCCTGTTTTTAAAATCTTCTGTTAACCTTCTAAGTTATAATTAAAAATGCATTCATATTCAAAATATATCTTAATATTTGAGAGAAAGAATTTAATCCAGTTAGTATCTATTGAGGTTATTTCAAACCTACATAAAGGAAAATGAACCGTGTTAGTTCAATGTTTTGCTAATTTTACCTGTTTAGTTTGTAACTACTTAGTTAATGCTTATTTAGTTAGAAAAGGTAGTGATGGGCAGATTTTCTCTCATGTTGCCACAGTTATTACTTATGGTAACACTTATGTCTGTGTTAACATTTTATTGACATTTTATTAAATTGTGAGTAGTAGGCAGCTAATTAAAATTAAAGATGATCTTTGAAATAATTTCTACACAACACTATCGTACTGCACTACAGTTTTATTAATGGTACCCACTTTTATTTTTATCTATATATCTATCTATCTATTTATTTATTTTGAGACAGTCTTTTGCTGTCTTTCCCAGGCTGGCCTGGAACTCCTGGGCTCAAGGGATCCTTCTGCCATGCCCTCCAAAGTATCTAGTACTGCAGCTGTATGCCACCGTGCCCTGCTGACTCTAGACTTTTAAAAATTAAGACCAAAAAAATAAGTAAAGTTCTCACATATCTCATCTAAGTACAATATGGTGCATTTTCTTTTGTTAATAACCAAAAAATTGCCTCACCTGAGAACCATGTAATCTTCCCTGATACATCCTGATTTTTTTTAAATGTTTATTTTTTAGTTTTTTAGGTGGACACAATATCTTTATTTTTTTTATTTTATTTTTTATGTGGTGTTGAGGATTGAACCCAGCGCCCCACACATGCCAGGCAAGTGCCCTACTGTTTGAGCCACATCCCCAGCTCCCATCCTGATTTTAATTATTTTTTGTTTAGAGATTCAAGTTCAGCTTGCAGTCCAGCATTTTCATAGGAAGATTATAATACTTTTTAATCTTGGTATCTTCTTACTAACCAGTACTGAGTTAAAAGCTAGTGTTTGATCCTTGTAATAAAGATTAGAAAGTGCCTTATCCATTCACAATAGACATACCTACAAAATTGCTGAGTGGTTTTGAGGCAGTCAACGTAAACAGGTATATTTCTTTTTAACAAGCATTGAATTAGTTTAAACTTTGTTTCTCCAAAGTATATGGATAAGATTATTTTCTTTTTGGTACATTGATAAGATAATGTATGAGAGCCAAAAATAATTTTTAAATTAAGTATAATATAATAGGTCACTACAAACTTACCAAAATCTTCTACATATGAATTTACTTCATACCAGGTTATGAATAAAAAAATTTTTTGGTGGGGGGGTTGAACCCAGGTATATTCTGCCACTGAGCTAGATTCCCAGCCTTTTTATAATTTTTGATTTAGAGATGGGGTCTTGCTAAGTCACTGAGGCTGTCCTTGAACTTGGAGTCCTCCTGCCTCAGCTTCCAAAATAATGGGGATACAGAGTGAATAGTATTTTTGTATTTTCTTAGAAGTTTTTCATGTCTCAGTAGAAGGGCAAAGGGAGGGATTGGAGAAATTGACTCTTTTTGACAAAACTACATTGAACTTAGAAACAGCAGCTATATACCAGTACACCTTTGAAAGCACTATGAATTTACCAGCAGTGTAATTTAATACTGTTGTATGCAGCAGAAAACAAAAAAGGTAAGCTAATGTGTTTTCTTTTCTTTTAAGGTCAGTTAGAAAGACTTTGAGTGTATAATTGCCATTCTTTGTAACTATTCTTTAGATTTCAGTTGTGCTTCTTAAAATTTCTATAGGTACTGAAAACAGATACTGAGGAACTTGTCTCCAGAAGCTATTGGGATACACTGAGACGTAACACAAGCCAAGCATTGTTTTCAGATCTCGCAGAGGTATAATTAAACCTCAACAAGGTCCTTGTACTATTTGTCATTTTGTTAAATCTAGTCTTCATTTTGTTTTAGAGTCACAGGATGAAACAACAAATGTACAATGTTTTTTTATTCAGTAAAATAATAATTACTACATGTAAACTGTATTTGAATGTCAGCTGTGCTGACAAGGGCTGCAAGACAACCTACAGTTGTCTGTGTTAAATGAATTTCCTTCTTGTTAAAACATGACTTGCCAACTTAATTAAAAGGAAACAGTGTGTGGTCAGAACAGTCGATAAAGAAAGAAAGGAATAATTTACTTTGCATTATTTAAGATTGCCAGTGCATGGTGAAAATAAAAAACAAACTGCGCCTCCACCAAGCATTCTGGCCTCAATCCTCAAAACATGGCAGTGGGCTAGCTGCAGCATATTGTCACCAAAAGTGATTTCCTGTGCTGCTTCCTGTCCTTCCAGCAAAATGTTCACTGTGCAGGTGGTGGTAGGGGTAGGGGTGGGGGTCAGATCTGCTTCTATCTGGAGTAGATCTGCTTGGGGACGCGGGCTATGCAGGTGATGAGGTGGTAGAGGAGGCCAGAGCAATGTTCCTCGCCAAGCAGGCTTGGCCATGCATCTGTGCCTAGGGTGAAAGTGACCTTCTCACTCTGGGACCCTGGGAATGACACAGGTGACCCAGCACCTGGCAGCCAGTCTTCCTGTGACCCTCCTGACAACAGTAATGCCACTTGCTTTCCATGTAGTTGAGACAGGGCGTAAGTTATTGTTTGCATTAAAAAATCGTGTTCCTGTGTACATTTTTTTAAAAAGGAAATGTCTCAGAATTGTGTGAGAATAAAACTGTTTGGAAAATCAAAAGAAAAACAGATTGACCCTATTTTAGTTTTATTATCATTTTTTAATTTAGTACTGACAGGTACCTTACTGCTGCACATAGGGTAGGCTGCTTCTACCACACCCCACTTTTGTTAAGCCACAGTCAATAGAGATTTTAATTTTAAAGGATGGGCTGTGTCTTAAAGATTAAATACTGTCTTATGTTTACTATTAAGAATTTTTACACTTAAAACTCAAGGTGTTTTAAGTAAAGATTTTGTAAAAGCACTTTTTTAGAGTACATTAGGATTGTAGCTCAGCAGTGGAGCCCTTTGCTAGCATGTACAAGGCAGCCCCTGGGTTGGATCCCCAAGCTGCAAAAACAAACAAAAATCTATCATCTTACTAGAAAAGGACTTCTTGGCAAATACTAAGAGATTTGTTTTTCATTACCTTTTTCTCTTTAAAAGTTTTCTTCTCATTTCTTTTTCTAAACTTTAAATTTGACTTTTAAAAATTACGCCTAAAAATTATGGAGAAGGAAACTGCAATCATCAATTGTAATGCCTTTTTTTTTTTTTTTGAGATGGAATCTCACCAATTCCTGGGCTCAAAGGATCGTCCTGCCTCAATCTCACAAGTAGCTGGCATGGCAGGGGTGTGCCACTGTGCCTGGCTTAGTTGTGATTTGTGTTATATTCCATTATCCATCTTTATAGTGTTACTCAATTTGGTATCCAGGGATGGATGCCAAACTAGGGGAATTTTGTCATTTCTGCTCAATTTTAAATCCCAAAACAAATAAATTATACATTTTTTCCTATGCTTAATCTGTAATATATAAATATGATGTAATTATCACCATTTATTACCTCATATAATTACCTTTTAAATTTGAGTCATGTTTAGATATGAAGTAGAAGATATTCTATTCACATATATCTTAGATATACTTTATTTTATAATCAATTAAGTAGGACAGAGTAGTTGTACTTATTTAAAAATAAGAGTAACTGGGAACACTACCCCTGTAAGTCCCTACAAGCCAAGTAACTGTGGCCAAGCTTCCAGGCTTCAAATTAATAGTCATGTTCCTATTGTCTCCCCCCATACTAGAGTGTCTACTTCCCAATTTTTAGCCTTTCTTTAATCCTATCTAACTGCTAAAATTCCGACAGATAACATCTGCTAATTAGATTTTGAATTTAATTTAAATATTAGGAAATGTTATATCAGAAGAGCTGTCAGGTCTTGTATACACAGAGGATTATGATTTGTGTGAGAGTATTGGAAAATGTTTATGGTTCTATCAGAAGTATGCTGGCACTGGCTTTTACAACTTCCCAGAACTAATTCTATACCTCTTTCTGGCTTAACAATCTTCGACATATCTTTGGTACCCTAAAAGTGGTCTTAAAACACCCTTTTTAAAGTTTTTATAAAATCATATGATGAAAATTTTCATGACACAGCTGATACTACTTTCTAACCAAAATCTCATATTATAAATTCAGAGTTCAATATAAGCATTGTCATGCAACATGCTGAATACAGTCTCTGTCACTACCAGAATTATCAACACTATTTTGAGTATTACAGAGGAAATCTAAATTTTTCTTACTTGCCTTAAACTTTACTTATTCTTACTAAGTTTTTTTAAGAGAGAGAGAGAGAATTTTTTAATATTTATTTTTTAGTTTTCAGTTGACACAACATCTTTTTATTTTTTTATTTTTATGTGGTGCTGAGGATCGAACCCAGCACCCCACGCATGCCAGGAAAGCGCGCTACTGCTTGAGCCACTTCCCCAGCCCAGTTCTTACTAAGTTTTAATAAATTATTTAAAAACAAAAGTAAAGCAATAGTTTGAATATTTCCTTCAGCCCTTAGATAGAACTTATCACACTATAATAAATGAAAAGATGTTGAAAGGCTCTCTACAGTTCCTTATTTTAATAGTTGAATCAATTTGTATTTTGTACAAATTTATTTCATTTTTTTATTTGATCACTTAAAATTATTTACTTTGTATGCTGAGAATTGAACCCAGTGTCTAATGCATGCTAAGCAAGAACTCTACCACTAACTGGGCTACACCTCAGCCTAAAATAATTTTTAATCAAAACAAAATTAGATAATAGCCTTTCATGTAAATGGCCCACTGGATTCTTTTGTGACTTTTCCAGGCTTTGTTATGAAAACACCTGAATTTATTTTATTTTAGCAATGAACATAAGAATCAAGGGGATAAAGTCTTTTATTTGTTAAGTCTCTTGTACTTTGCATTATGTAACACTAGTAGGATACCAAGGACAATGGTATAGTTTCCAGTGACTACGAGCAGTACTCTGTTTCACTAAATGGGGAAACAAGCTTTCCCTATTTCCATTTTCTAATTTTTTTTTCTCTAACATCAAACTGTTACTTATGCCTCTGTGGATCTGGATTATTGGATAAGTGTAACCTGAATCTAATAAGATTTTAACGCTGAAACATTTTAAGATGTGCTCTACTCAATGGCCATGAGAACTGGCCAAGTGAGGTCATTATTTCAAGCCTGTATAAAACCAAGCCATCTCATTTCAGTATGCTATGTCTTACAGTAAATGATTTCACAACACCAGGGAAAGATGTTCGTTAGTTATATTATTTGAGTTCACTAGTTTTTGGTGTTTCTGGGACCTCTCATTTTTAAGCTATTTTTTTTTATATAACTATATAGCATGTGCTTTCAATGACGAAAAAGAATGTTCCATATTCTAGTTATTTTCAATTTTTTGTTGTGTTTAATCCTTTTTGAACTTCTTGAAATATATTTATTTGGCAAAAATAAATAATAATAGCTAACATTTATTGAACATTTACAATGTGCTTGTCACAGTGGTAAAATATTTATATGTGTTATCTAGCTTTTGAACAACTTTTTAGAATACGTACTGTTACTATTCCTGAAGATAATAATGTCCTCAGGGAGGTTAACTTCCCCAGGGTCACTTAAATAATGAGAAGTGTCATTATTCAGTGCCAGCCAGCTGACTTTGGAACTCATCATCTAATTTGCTCACCACATTACTGCTTATTTCTGAAATAAACAACTTTTGGAAAAATACCTCTTCTTACCCCTTACACACTTTGTCCTCTTTTCTCCTGATCCATTTTTCTAGCTTCAAGACAAATACCCTGATTTTTCATGCAGACTGTCTAGAACCTCCTCTCATGTTTCACTTAAGCATGCCTTCAGAGATATTTTCTTCCCCCGTTTATGTGTTTGACGGATTATAAACTGAACAATATAGATATATAAATCATAAAAGAGAGTCTATAGTTAACATCAGGTGTCTCCCCCTCCCCAATGCTATCTATATCTTATGGCTACCAATAAGAACATCTGTGTGATTTTTTTCTTTTACATTCCTATTTTAATTTTATTCACAAACTTGTTATTATAGATAAAAAGTATCCCCATTTAACAGATAATGAAGCTGAGGATCAAAAAAGTTAATGAAACAAAATTTTTTATTCTAAATCCTGGCTTTTTTTTTTTTTTAATTAGAGCAGTCTAGCCTTCTCAACTTAAAGCTACTGGTGAAATGGCACCTTTCCAGGGGAACTCAAATTGTAGTCTCCTTTACATACATAGCACTGAAAGGCTGGTTCTTCCACTCTTATTCTTCATTATTCAGAATACATTTTGTTAAGAAGATATATTTTAAAAAATAGTATGTTGTACTTGACTACCTGCCTATATTATTTTTCTTCTACGAACAAATCAAACTGCTAACAGTCCTTCAAAGAAGTTGATAGTGTTATTAGGAAACTTCTCAAGTATTCCAACTATTGAGAAGTCTTAGGACAGAGACATAGGTAATCAAAGTAGCAGAGAAATCACTGTAGAAAAATAGTTTAGTGCATTAATAGAAGTACATGTTAGAAGGGAGATCAGAATGTGTGATCTCTGCTAAAAGAAAAAAAATGATTCAGGGAGAAAGGAAATAAAGATCCAACCAGTTTTAAAGGATAAAATAGCTGTGTTCATCAAAGATTGGAAAGAGGGTTGTGAGGAATCAAATACCAAATTTTATTGTGTAGAGGTGGGTGAAATGAGACTTTTTGTCAGGGACAGTAGAAAACAAGTTCTTTGTAGAGAAGATTTTTTTGTTGTTTTTGTTTTTCCCTATGTCCTGTTGTGGAGTACTATCAGTATTATGGCTGAGAAGTGACACATTTCAACTGTGTATCTTTAGTGAATATCTACAGTGATTTTTTTAAATATAGAAAATGATTTAACCTCTTACGTTTCTTACATTTCCTAGGATGCTATGTAGGAGAGTTACATTCATTTGAATTTTATGATTTTTGTACCTGAGTTTATAAAAATAGGTATGAATTAATGTCTATGTGAAGAAGGAGGGGAGGGAGGGAGGGAAAGAGGGAGGGAGGAAAAAGGGAGACCTATAATGCTTTAAAGAAGGAAATTTCTGTAGCCATTGAACTTTGTAAGGAATATAATCAAGCAGTTTGAAGAAAACATGTGTTGGAACTTAGTTTACTAACTTGTACAGAAAGGGGGAAATCCTCTAGTATTAACTTGTGAGAGATTCAAGGAAATCATGTAAACCCTTTTTTAATCCTTTGAAAAAATTATTTAAATTCCAAGATATATTATCACTGTAGTTTCAAAATATAATATCATCTATTTAAAATATCACTGTTATTTAATAGGACAGTATTCTGCTTAAAAGAATGTTTTAGGAAGTTTGAAGTCATTCTCATGTCAGTTCTGTGTCTGCAATACACTCACAAAAATTTACCTGTTTTGGCCACCTGTAAAAAATGTATTTTTCAGATTAAACAGGAAAATCCAAATCAAATTACTGAAATAAAAATAGTATACTTAGATGATTACTAAAGGATTTAAACTATCTCAGATAATTTAAAGTGCATGTACTCTATAGGCATAATTTGAGATTAAAAGCTTCTTAAATATTGTCATGTCTTGAACATTTGGGGGAGATAAAAATCAGTTTTGTTAAAAGTTTTGTTTTTAAAATTTGAACTTCCTTTTAACTGTAATTACATTTATTAATATAGCCTACATTTCTCATTCTAACGTTCTTACCATTGCATTCTTGATATTTATATGTTGATAAAATTCATTGAGGAATTTTATTTTATCTTTTTAATTGCAATTACCTTTTAAATTGTGATTTTTTTAAGCGTGCTGATGACATCACAAGTTTAGTAGCAGATACTACACTTCTTGTACACTTTTTTGGAAAAAAAGGAAAAGCTGAGCTGAACTTTGAAGATTTTTATAGGTGAGCTTAATTTTTACCTAAAATTGTTAGAATTTTGGGCTGGGGATGTGGCTCAAGCGGTAGTGCACTCACCTGGCATGCGCAGGGCGCTGGGTTCGATCCTCAGCATCACATAAAAAAATAAAGATGTTGTGTCCACCGAAAACTAAAAAATAAATATTAAAAAATTCTCTCTCTCTCTCTCTCTCTCTCTCTCTCTCTCTCTCTCTCTCTCTCTTTAAAAAAAATTGTTAGAATGTTAATGTCATTAGAAATCATCTAGTGCAGTGATACCATTTGCTACTCTCAACTGAAGATACTCTTTGTATTATCCACTTCCACTAATACCTTTATACTAATGTTATATTGATAATTGTGACACGAAGTTGTTGAAAGATCAAAATGTCTTCATGTCTTTATTGTTATCACCTATATGTCCAGAAGTATACGCCCATACCTTAGTCTCAATAAGCCACAGTAGTATTAAGCAATTTAAGTATCATCACCACTCTGCAAGGTGTGTTTATTATCTCCACTGTACAAATGGGGAAACTTAAGACCTGAGAGGTTATTTGCCCCAGGTGCTACAGTCATTGAGTGATAAAACCTCTTATAACTTGTCCTCTTTTCTTTCCCATTTACCAAGAGGATTTTCATAAAGCTTTGAGTCATCATTTAATTAACTTATTTCCAAATAATTTTTTCTAGGACAGTGAACATTTGATCATTGCTTTTGATCATTTTTTGTTGTACTTTATAATAGATTCATGGATAACCTTCAAACAGAAGTTCTAGAAATAGAATTCCTTTCCTACTCTAATGGAATGAATACCATCAGTGAAGAAGATTTTGCTCATATTCTTCTACGATATACAAATGTGGAAAATACATCAGTATTTTTGGAAAATGTGCGTCACAGTATACCTGAAGAAAAGGTATCAAATTCACTGTATTTATTTTGATATATACATTATCTTGTAATTATATAGGTCTATAAAATACCTCTTTTGTTGGTTTTCTTTCTCCTCTGTGAATCAAAGATATTTTGGATAAATTTTATCCTTCTGTGTCCCAAGTGTTCTCTCCAAATTTTAAAAAATTAATTTTAAATTCCAGGTAGATACCCGTACATTTGTTTTAGGTGTGCTAAAAACCTTTAAAGCTATTAGAAGTTGTTTTATTCAAATTAAGAATATTATTTTTCAAGAGAATTCTGCTGACTTGTGTGCTTTGACGAGTACATGAACATCACTTCAAAACAGTTTATATTGACGTCATTTATCTCACACACCATTCATTTCTATAACACCCTTAATAAAAGGTCATTTGAAGACTGCTGTTGATGAGTGAGTGATCTTATCTGCAGTTGAAGTGAGACTTTTCAAAGAGTTTGGAAGGCATGAATGGTTAAGAACCTGAGACAACTGGTTGTCTATTTGTTTAGTAACAAATGTGTTGTCAGCACTACTGAGCAGTTGCATTATCTAGTGGTATTTGAACGCATCATTGCAACCAAATAGAACTGGTGTCACAAGTACCCTTTTAAGCATGGGATGTTTTGGACATATTGCCTCTGTTTATGTTTATAGAAGGATCAGGTTAATCTTTCCAAGAAAAACTTGCAAATGTTTGACTTTGTTTAGAATGGATACACTGTGACAATGTTAACAATTCTCTAGGTCCCCTAAGGAATGAGAAAAAAAAGGACTAGATGCATTTGGTTATTAGTTTACATTGCTTTTTAATCAGGGAACTTGTATCTGTTAAGCTGAATTTTTCCAACTCATACATAATTCCATAAAAATAAATATTAGAAACTGTATTACTTGAGCTACTGTAGTATTGTTTAGAGCCTTGAATCTTTTTTTCTTTTAATTCTTTAATTAAAAATACAGATTCTGAAGGTCAAATTTCAGGAATGACAAGTTTATAGAAATTTTTTCTACTGTTTTTACAATTAATTTTTACATCTAAAATTATATCAGAATGAAAAGTCTTATGTTACATTCAGCTTCTGAAAACTTCTCATTGATAGAAGTATCTTAAACACTACAAATCATTACAATAGAAATAAAAAAATTTGCACCAACATTAATCCAAATTTATTTCTTTTCTGTATTACCACATTAATTCTGAAAACATCCTTGCAGGCCAGTGATATTTCTACCACACCCTACTTAGGTCTTTCTCTTACTATTTTTCTCTCCAGTGGTATTGTGGGGGGTGCTTTTGAATAACATTTTATATGTATAAAATATTTTTATTTCCATTCATTTATCTAGCAGATATTTATTAAGTAGATGCCTATCTACTATTTATGAGTCCTTATATTAAGCACTAAGGATAAAATGACAAGATAAATAAAATTTTCTTTTATAGAAATATAGAGATAAACAAACAAAAAAATGTTATTCAGATACTGATGTTATGAAAAAATCATGGTGAATAGAGAAGAAGGTAGATTCTTTTGTGAATTTTCTTAAGAGAACGTGTGAAGAATGACCTATGCAAAGATGTGGATGAAGAGTATTTCTGGCAGAGATAACAGCAAATAATAAAAGCCTGGAGAGAGGAAAAGCTTAGTTTGAGAAAATTACAAAAGGCATTTCCTAAAGTAAATAAGAAAGTAGTAGGTGATAAAGAGGAAGAAAAGAGACAGATGTGGGTCGGGTCTTATAAGATCCTCTAAGCCAAGATAAGGAATTTATTTTATTCTAATAATGACTTTTTATATTGGTGATATAGTTTATTCTAATAATGATACCAATAGTGTTAGAGTATTTAAATTCTACAGCAGAAATCATCTAAACTACCCTAGCTCCATTTTTTGTGAATAAAATCTTATTGGAATACAGTCTTGCTTATTCACTTAATGTATTGTCTGTAATTGTCTACGACAGCTTTTGTACCATGATGATAAAGTTGAATAGTAACAACAGAGACTATATATAGCAGCAAAATGAGAATATTTATTCTCATGCCTTTTACTTGAAGAGTTTGCCAACCTTGCTTTAGAGTTTATTCATTCAAGTATTTATTCAATAAGTATTGACTATCTACTTTAATATTCAGATATGATCTAATTCATGTACCACATACCCTCTGATTGATGTTTCAAAAAATCATCATGGCTGCTACATAACAGGATAAATTTTAGTTGGCCTGGCTTTGAAAGAGACAAGTTAAGATGCTTTCATAAGAGTCCAGGTGCAAGATAAGTATGACTTAAACCAGGATAAAAATAGAGAAAAGAGTCAGGTATTGGATCACTGAAAACAGAACTGATAGAACTTGTTTATGGATTATACCTCAATGAGAAGTAAAAAGAGGAATCAAGAAAAGGTGAAACAATGGTACCATTTTCTGAGCTAAGTAAGACTACTATAGATTTAGGATTAGAAGAGAATCAAAAGTTTTATTAGGAACAAGTTAAGTTTGATATTCCTACTAGATATCTAAGTATGGATAATAAGCAGACAGTTAGATATGTGTGAATACAGTTTTCAGGGGTGCAGTCAGGGATGCTGATTAGTAGTCATTAGTAGATCTTAGGTCATGTTTCCAGCTAAAATTTGTCCTCAGAATTTCAACCTTTTGCCTACAGCCTACTCAGCCTGTCCACTTGCCAAGGTTGCAAAACTTGTTCCATTTTACCACATTTCCTGTTCAATTAATGGAAACTCCTAGTTTACATAGAAAACATTTTCACTACACATTTTCATTATACCAAAAGTAAATCCTATAACTATTAAGCTGTTTCTCCTCGTCTTCTTTTCCCTCTAGCACCTGACAGCCATCACTCTCCTTTCTCTGATGAATTTGCCCATTCTAGATATTTCATGGAATTATACAATATGTGATCTTTTAAATTCTTTCATATTTTTGAGATGTATCCACATTGTAACTTGTATCAGTACTTCATTCTTCACAGTGAGTGAATCCTAATCCATTATATGTATGTGCTATAATTTAATTTTTCATTCATCCATCCACAGACATTTGGGCTCTTTTTACCCTTTGGCTATGTGAATAGTGCTGCTCAGCATATACCGTTTTTCAATTCTTTTGTATATATACCTGCAAGAGGAATTGCTGGGTGATATGTTATTTTATTAATTTAGCCATCTTAGCATATGTGAAATAGTACTCTATGTAGTTACCTTTACTTTAATATGAGTCTTTATTTCTTCATATGGGTACGAATTACTATCTGTATCTATCTATATAGATAGATATATCTATATCTAGTTTTCTTTCTTTTCAGCATAAAGGACTTTCTCTAGCATATATCAAACCTTCTAGCAATACGCTATTTTGGCTTTTGTTTATCTAGGAATATCTTAATTTCTTTTTAATTCTGAAAGGATCGTTTTGCCAGTATAAAATTCTTGGTTGGCAAAGTTTTTCTTTCAGCATTTGAACTGTATCATTCTGCTGACTTCTGGCCTTCATGATTTTGATGAGAAGTCAGCTGTTATTCGTATTTAGGATCATTTTTACTCAGGAATCATTTCTCTCTTGCTGCCTGCAAGATATCTGTCTTTGGCTTTCATTAGCTTGATAATAATTTGTCTTGATGTGGGTCTCTTTCAATTTATTCTACTTATATATCATATATGTAGACTTAGGTCATTCATTAGATTTGAAGTTTTCAGTCATTTCTTCAAATATCTTTCTGCTCAACTCTCTTTCTATTCTATCTGTGTTGGTACTCTTGATGGGCCCCCATCTGTTCACTTTTCTTCATTCTTTTTCCTTTCTTCTCAGACTGAATAATTTCAAAGTTGTCCTTCTCTGATCCTTTCTTCTGCCTGCTTAGATCTGTTTTTGAACCTCTGTAGTGAGGTTTTCATTTCAGCTATTATGCTTTTCATCTCTTTTTGTTTGGTTCCTTCCCTCCCCCCCCCACCGCCCCCTGTTGCTGGGGATTGAACCCAGGGCTTTTTGCATGCCAGGCAAGCACTCCACCAACTGAGCTATATCCCCAGCCCTGTTTGGTCCCTTTTTGTAATTTTCTGTCTCTTTATTGATATTCTCATTTTGTTCATACATCATTTTGCTAAGGTTTTTTTTGGTTTGATTTTGATTTGTTTTGTTTTAATTCTTTATTCATGATTTCCTTTAATTCTCTTAAGATAGTTGATTTAAAGACTTTGTCTAGTCAGACCAGTATCAAGGATTCCTCAGGAATCGTTTCTGTTGAAACCATGCAACCATCCATTTCTTTAGTGACTTTTTCAAACTATTTAGTAAAGGAATATAAATCCATGTGGTATGTAGGTACTAAGTTTCTACTTTGTTATCCTAGTGGTCCGAGATTTCCATATATGTCTAGACCCAAAAGAAGAACAATAGTGCTCTCCTACTCTTTGCAACTTGGCTCTGAGACGGAGCACTCCTTGAACACTGAGCCAGACTTCTGGAAACTCTCACTTAGCTTCAGCTGCTGCTCCTGCAGTGCTTACAGTCCTACCAGAGACCGTAGCCTAGAGTCCTCTTGTCTTTTCTGAGCATGCACCATCCTGGGCATGTGCATTGTATGCCAGTTTCCTAGAAATATACAATGGTACAGTGGCCCTTTGAGTTTTTACTGCTCAAAGAACTATTCTTACCAGCCTCCTACTTTCCAACCTTTTGAATTTTATCTGCTATTTTTTACATCTTTCATCCCTTGATCCAGGTAGATGGGGGGGAGGTGTATATATTTAAATCTTTTGACAGATGTTCTGTTACCAGGAATGTTGCTCCAATCCAAGGGGAAGAGAGCAAAAGAAAAGTCAGTCTCTTAGTGAACCTTGAGACAGGTTCAATCACATACCACAGTATTTTAAGAATAAGGTCCATGTGCATCCCCTGATACCAGCAGACCACACTAGGAACGCCAGCCACCCTACCCAAAGTCACTTATACAGTGCAAAAATAATGAATGATAATTAAACAGGTAATTAAACATTTTATCAGTGAATTTTATCCACCCGTTTCTTCATTAGTCATTGGTCAGCTTGCTATAAATTTGGATTGGATTACAGGGTTCAAAATATTTTTTTTGGTTCTGTCAGTCTTTCTAGGTTTATGGTTGTTTCTGTGGACAGACTGATTCTTTAAGTACCCTAGTTGGCCATTGTTCATGATGTCACTCCCCCATTTTTCTTCAGTGCTTTCCACAGTTATTTCAGCCTTGTATACTTCAATCATTTTAGAGATAAAGAGTACACACATTGGATAGTCTTAGCCATTTTGGGGCACTATTATCATGACTACAGACAAAGCACATCAATCTGAACAACTAGTATAATACTAGCAATCTTTATTGATCTGTATCTTCTTGCCTCAGTTTTTCCACTTATGAATTCTGCTGTTCAAGCCAAATGTACCTATAAGTATATATTTATATCCTGAGTAACATTTTTCAACAAACGTATGTAGTTTTTATCATAAAATATACACATAGCATAAAAATTCCATTTTAACCACTTTAAAGTATAAAATTGAACAGCATTAAATACTTTCATGGTATTGTGCAACCATCACTACTGTCTAGTTTCAGAACTTTTTCATCATTCCTAACAGAAACCTTATACCCATTAACAGTGATTGCCCATTCCCCTACCCCTCAGACACTGGCAACCACTAATCATCTTTCTGTCATGGATTTGTCTAATATAGATATTTCATTTTAATGAATCTTACAATGTGTGGCCTTTTGCATCTGACTTCTTTTACTTAGTATAACTTCTTCATGGTTTATCCCTATTGTACTAAGTATCAGCACTTTGTTCCTTCCTATTGCCAAATAATACTCAGTTATATGAATATACTACATTTTGCTGTCTCTGAGTTGTTGAACTTTTGAGTTGTCTTTTATTTGGGCTCTTATGAACCTTCTGTATAGCCTTTTATATGAACATGTGTTTTCAGTTTTCAAAAGAATTGAGAATATATAAAGAGCTAGATCACATGGCAACCTTATGTTTTAATATTTCAGGGCAATACCAAAATGTTTTCCAAAGCAGATATACAATTTTTATAATCCCATTAGCAACATGTAAGATTTCTAATTTCTCTCCATCCTCATTACCACTTCTTACTATATCTTTGTTTATTTAGTCATTTAAGTTGGTATGAAGTGGTGTCTTACTGTGGTTTTTATTTGCATTCCCCAGCATTTTTTCATGTTGTGTTTGTTGGCCATGTGTATATCTTTTTTGAAGAAATGTCTGTTCAAGTCCTTTGCCTGTTTTTAAAATTGGATTGTCTTCTTGTCACTGATTTGTGAGAGTTCTTTTTATATTCTGTATACTAGACCCTCATCAGATATATGATTTGCAACTTTTTCTCCCATTTGGTGATAAGTTGTCTTTTCATTTTCTTGATAGTGCCTTGATCTTCACAAATTTTTAAATTTGATAAAGTTGGGGTTATTCTATTTTTTCTTTTGTTTCTTGTGCTTTTAGTGTCATATTTAAGAAAAACAATGCCAATTGATAGATTATGAAATTTTGTCTCTAGGGTTTTTTTGTGGGGGGTGGGTGTTTTGTTTTATTTTGGCATAAATTTTTAGTTTTGGTTATTAAGTTTAGGTCTTTGTTCAACTTTGACTTAATTTATATAAAATGGTGTGAAGAAAGGGTCTAACTTTTGCATATGAAATATCTAGTTATCCCAGCAAATATTTTGAAAAAAATAGTTTCTTCCCCAGTAAATGGTATGGGTACCCTGCTGACAATTGATCATAGATATTTAGATATTTTATGTCTATACTTTCAGTGGATGCATTTGATGATTTGAGTTTTTTAGTTATTATCATTGTTTGATTTTTGTTAGCCTGTAAACCATTTCCTTTCATCTTACCTCTAACAGTTCATGGATATATTCTATTCTGGGGATAAGAATGGGAAGGCAAAAACAGGCCACTCTCTTCTTTTGGCCTCTTACCCAGATTATATGTCCCTTACTGCTGTTAAAGATGGTTGTTTCAAATTACCTTCTTAAAAATAAATGTCCCGGTTTTTATTTTACAGTTTCATATTTTCTAACAAAGTGTTTAATGTGTACAAGAGAATTATTGTGTGGTTTTTACTTTGATGTGTCTTTCCAAACTTTGAGAATCGTATTTTGAAAAATCTAGATTCAGATGTTGACATTGTAGTCTGTCATTCTTTGATTTGTTTCTTAAATTCATTTTCCTCAAAAGTATTGATATTTTTAACTCAGAGACTGAGGAGAATTGCAGGTTGAAGGCCAACCTCAGCAGTTTAGTTAGGCTCTGTGCAGCTTAGTGAAACCCTGTCTCAAAAGAAAAAAGAAAAAGGGTAGCTCAGTGGTAAAGTGCCCCTGGGTTCAATCCCCAACACCAAAAAAAAAAAAAAAGTATTGATATTTGCGCTACTCCTTTGCTTAAAAATATCCCATCTTTCTGGGGTTTTTTACTTGTAATTTGTCATCTTGAGACAAAGACTGTTGCTGTGACTGCTGGTCACAATATAAAGTAGTATAGAACCAAAGCACTGATCATTTTCCCTGGCAGCAAGCTGTCCTCATCAAAATATTTCCTTCTGGTACAGTCTTCCTAACTAATTCTAACTGCCCTCTCTAGAAGAAATGGCAGATAGGATCACGTCACAAAGTAGGATCCAGGATTGGAGTGGCCATAAATAAATGCAAGAAAAAGACAAAAGTATGCAAATACAATGAGGATTTTCATATTGCAAGTAAAAGAGGGGTTATAATTGAATTGGAAATAATGTATACCAAAAATTGGATATTGTGGTGTAAGTCATTTAATCAGTAGTAAGCTAATACATGAAAATACACTCCTGGTTCTTTGCCTAGCTTTCCAGCACTGCCTCTTTATTGTCCCTTTGTCTTTTACCCCCACATTAAAGTCAGAATTTGTTAAGTCTCAGCTCTTGCTCCTCTGCTCTTTTCTCTGTGTACTTTTTCATTTATGTTAATTTTGTTGAGAATTCATTAACTGAAATTCAGTTCCTGTCCCAATTTGTACTCTCTGAGATACATCGTACTTATTTCCAATAACCTTTCTATTTAACTGCCATAATATCAGTGGTAGCAATTGTACATTCCAGAAGAAGCCACTCTTAACACCACTCCTTTACACGATCCTACCCTGAGGCCTGTGTTGGGCCTGCCAATGCTGTATCTGTTCAGTCATTGACTTCCTCTTGCTGTCTTGGTAGCAGTATCATAACAGGGGCAAGTTCAAATAGACTACTGTTGACTTTTGGTCAACATTTTGATTTTGCATGGTCATTCTAAAGACATTGACATTGAATGCTGAATCATATTTAAGGGAGTACATGTGCAAAGGAAACTATTATGTTTTTTTCTAATTACCTTTTTTAAGGTTAAAAAAATGAGCTTTATGTAAAAGGTTTTCAAAATTAAAACTTTTTAATTCATTTTTTATTGTTTGAAGCTTTGAGCTTATATGACAGTGTTTAAAACACATTCATTATTATTGTAAGGGTAGAAACACTACCCAGTGAAAATAAGTCTGAATGAATCTTAGATTCCATTTGGAGAAAAATAGTTTCAACATGTGCTCTTGGAATGTTTACTTTCAAGATAAATTGAAGATTAGTTTGTTTACTTGTATTAAGTGTAGATAGTTATTTTAATCAATTTGACACTACTGATTGCATTTATATGTATTTTTTCAAAATAGGGCATCACATTTGATGAATTCAGATCATTTTTCCAGTTTCTGAATAACTTAGAAGACTTTGCAATAGCCCTTAATATGTATAACTTTGCAAGTCGCTCTATAGGACAAGGTAAGTAATCAACCTTCAAACATTTAAAGCAAAACATATACTGTACCTAGAGACTTTACTATACTGTACCTAGAGACTTTAGAAAAATGTCAACTAGATATATGGTATTATCATCAACTTGCCTGAAAGTCTGATTTACACTTTCAGGGAGAAGTGACTGACACTTTAAAGAAAGTTAAACGAGTTTAGGGTAAATGAGATAAATTTTTTGTTGAATTTCTTTTTGCCCTTAATTTCATACATGGGAAAACAGTGTTTGTAAAAACATTCAAAGAAACCGTCTCTTGACCGCTTGATGACATTGAAGGACATGTGTCTACCTATGGAAGAGCCAGCTGGCCATGTCTCAGACATTCTCATAGGATGTTATTTATTTTATTGATTTAATACCTGCTGGCTGAAAACCCAGAAATATATCAGCAGAGCCATGTCTTAGCCATGAATTTATATTAACTGACTTTTAAGAATTGTGTATAAAATTATATTATCAGTTTTGCTTCATTTAAACACAAATACAACTAAAATAGAATTCAGAATGCTATAGTCCTCAGGACGCACTCACTTGTCCAACACTATTGTTTGGCTAAGAAGCCAAGTTCTTTTACTAGAATTCTGTGACAGTGACCATCACCTTCCCTCCCCTCAAGGACATGTCCTTTTATAAAATTCTTGCCATAGGAGGACTTTCTGTTTATATCTGTTAAGATTTTACTATAATGTCTCTGCCATAATCTGTGTTAATTCACAATCTTATTATATCTCAGGGGGCATTCTTGGGTTTTTTACTGTTCAATTCCAAGGAGAAGCCAACCTGAACTTCCTAGGTGATGATGATAATCATCTCTCTCAAAAACATAAAGGGATTAGGGGTATGGATCAGTAAGGACTTGGTTTTGACCCCCAGCATCAAACAAAACTAACATCCATAGATCCATTATAAGGTCTCATTTATTTATTCATTGACTAAGAGAAACCTGAGAAAATTTTGTATTTCTTCCATTTTCCAGTCTATAACATTCAAAGAAATTGATATGTTCATGATGTTGATTTCATCTCAGCCTAATGTAGTGTTTTAAAACCAAAATTTTGGGAAGCCATGCTTTCACAGACAGCCTTTACTACCAAAATATTTTAAAAGTATTTTAAAATATAGTAAAAATCAGTTTACTTAATTCAGAATAGAATGTCGTTCTTCTACTTGGTGGAACTAGGGAAATGGAAAAAAATTGTAGTGCTATTGTGAGAGCTAGGAATATATCTGTTTCTTTCTTTTGTTATTACTAGCATCTTAATTTGGGAGTTTACGTCTTAAAAGGACTATTGTATGAACCACTTCCGTATCATTTCTGCCATTAGCTACTTTGCTTTCTGATGTTTCCTAGACAACTCAAGAAGAATCTTCCTAAAACACCAATTAACCTTTCTATGATACAACAACTATAGAAAACTCCTGAATTTCCAGATCGCCTGTTGGAGAATGTGCAGGTTCTTCACCTTACAATCTGTGCAGAGTTCCTTCAAATCCTTTATTTTCCCTGTGCTCACCCAACCAGACTGTTCACTGTTTTCTGAACTTGCTTTATGCTTCTCCTATCTGCACCCATGCCTTTTTTCATTTACATCATCTCATCTGTCATTCTCTGATCCCTACAAGCTGAAATCATCCACCCTTAAAGGCTTAGTTCAAATACAAAATCACAGCCTTTCCAAATCACTGCCTTTCTCTTCCCCTCCCTACTCCACACTGCAGACAGAAGTACTCACTCATTTCAGATTCTCATTGTACTTTGTTGGTACTTTTTATGTTGCCCTGTGTAATGGTTTTTTTGGGCAAGTGTCTCATCTCCTATCTGAGCTCTTTCCTCAGAACTTAAAGGAACTGTCACTGATGCTCATTAAACATGCACTAATTATGACATTATTAACATAAAATACAACTAACTGCTTCTTGCTCTTTCATTAAAACCACAAAATATCTTCTTGTTCCCTAAAAGACAATCGGATTAATGAAAAGTCCTGTGTTATATAAGTAGATAATGACATATGTTTAGAAAACAGCTTCTTTTACAACCTTTCCAGTAATTAACACATACTAAAAAAATAATGTTAATGATCTACTTTTTTTCATTTTTTGTGACATTTATCTAGATGAATTTAAACGTGCTGTGTACGTAGCTACTGGACTCAAACTTTCACCACATTTAGTGAATACTGTCTTCAAGATTTTTGATGTTGACAAAGATGATCAATTAAGTTATAAAGAATTTATTGGGATTATGAAGGACAGACTCCATAGAGGATTCCGGGTAAACCTACAAATTTCAAGTCTATTGATATCCTTTTTAAAATCTGAGGGGGGAAAAATAATAAGTTCAACTTACATATTTAAACAACTTACATATTTAACAATTTAAGCATAAAATGCTCTCTTTGCAAAGAAAAACCATAGGCCTTCCATACTTAAGCAAAAACAATTTTACACCTAAAAAAAAGTCCATGCTTTTTCAATAATTTTCTAATAATTTATTTTCATACACAATTAGTTTAATGTCTTTATTTGGGGTGAAGTATTGCCAAATTTTTTGAAAAATTCAGTTTGCACATTGGCTTTTTAGACTTGTTAATATACAAATATACCTCTACTTTTTCTTTTATATGAGAAATATTTCCTCTAGGTATCTTGAGGCTTTTAAGTCACTACATAAGTCATTACTGCTTGTATGGAAATAAATTTCAAACAATTTTTATCTGTTTAACTGTTTTTTACTGTTGACATATTAAAAGTTAATTGCTAAATATTCAGTGATTGTTTTTCTAAGAACCACGCTTTAGAGCTTGAAATATAGCATGAGCCAATAAATGTATATACATCCAACATATTTATGGATGTACCACAAATGGAAAACAAAACTTTTTTCTACTAAAATTAACAGCTAGTATATTCAGTCTTCCCTCTTTAGCAAGAATATCCCTAAGTACTGTGCTTTTTAAAATAGAAAAAGCTATCTACATATAGAAAAAAAATCAAGATTTATCTTAGATTATGTTTTTTTATGCCTTAAATTATATAATGACATTAAAACTAAGCTATCGGGCTGGAATTGTAGCACAGTGGTAAAGTGCTTTCCTAGTACATGTGTGCTGGGCTCTACCCCAGCACCACATACAAATAAATAAAAGGTCCATCAACAACTAAAAAAATACTAGGGGAAAAAAAAAAAAAAAAAAGCCATCTTTGTAAACATGCTGTGTACTTAACTGCCACCTAGTGGTTAGATTTTAATATTTCAGTTCATGCCACAAACAGGTTAAGGACATATATTGAAAATCTCTCTAATTTTTCTGCAAAAAATTTAGAGTAAGAAAACCAAATAAATAAACATAAACTATTCTATTAGCCTTTTACACTATTTCTCCCTTAAGCATTAATTTTTGTGTGTGTATATTACATTCCTGTGGTTCCCTTTGGCTTTTATTGATAAATTTGCTCAAATTTTTTTAGTTTGTTTTTAATTGACAGATACCAATTGTATATATTTTGGGGGGTACAATGTTGTTTAATATTTGAATACATCGTAGATAGATATATTAATTAACTTGATATAATTTTCACCTCACATATTTATTATTTTGTAGTGAGAACATTCTTAAATGTATTTTTCAGCAATTTTGAAATATACAATACATAATTATTAACATTGGTCACTTTTCTGTGCAATTTATCTTGAAAATTCATTCCTCTTGTCTAACTGGATCCTTGTACCCTTTGGGAAACTTCTCTCCATATTCTGCAGCCTTCTCAGCACCTGCTAACCACCATTCTACTCTACGTATAATGAGTTTAACATTTTTAGATTCCACATGTAAATTAAATTAGGCTGAATTTTTCTTTATGAACGTTTGAACACTTTTGATTTTCTCTTCCACAGGGATATAAAACAGTACAGAAGTATCACACTTTCAAATCCTGCCTAAAAAAAGAACTTCATAGCAGATAAGTATGCTATCTCTGTTTATCTAAATTTTTTCAATAACAACAAAGGAATAATTGTTATTTTTCTTTTATAACATTTAAAAATAGCTGAAAAGGTCTAAAGGTATAGCTCAGTGTTTGAGCATGTGTACAGCATTTATAAGACCTAGGTTAGATCCCTAGCACCATAGGGAAAAAAAAAAAGAAAGAAAAAAAATAGCTGAGAGAAACACAATTATGATGTATTTTTAGGCCATTAGAGTGTTTTAAAATTCTTATGTTAAACTTAAAATAGTTTTTCACCTGAACAGATACAACATAATGATCTAAATCATATGTTTTTAATCTAGAATTATTAGCTCCTAAGGAGTATTTATTACTATATTTTGAGATCATGATTCTGAACTTCTTCTAGGACTTAGTAGATATTTTTTTTAGAATTACTTAAGGTGTGTAGCACTACTCAGTGTTCTTCCACATGTAGTATCTCATTTAATTCTTTCAAATAGATATCCATTTTAACACCAGAGAAAAACAAGAGTTCACAAGTAACTTGCCCAAGATAATTTGCTACTAAGTGACAAACCAGAATTTGAGCTTCAGGTTTTTCTGACTGTCAAAACTATGTTGTTTACTCTTTATACTATCACCATGGATTGTAATAATTGAGTACAGTTCAGGATATCTGTTCCATTTGTAATGACCCAAAGAACTATCTCAAACTTACTAATCTCCAAAATGAAGGTTATGTTTTTCCTTTTTTCTTTTCAAAGTCAACTATAGCTATACAGTTTGTGAGTTCTGATTAATTAGATTTCCACAATGGAAATTTGATTGTTTTTGTAAATAAGTATATTTATGTGCCTGTTGCTAGTTTTTTTTCTTCAGGCTTGAAACATTCATATATGTCTACAGCAGTTGTTTCCTAAACTGTTTCCTGCATATTTGTTTTTGGTTTTGGACTGTGAAGTTATTTTCAGAAAATGAGTATTGCTTCAGAATTATCTTAGAGACCTTAGAATTAATTGTTTTTAAATCCACTGCATATTTTTCTTTAAAAAAAAAAAGGCTGCATAGTCAAGTTTTATGATTAAAAATGGTTAAATAGGTTCCTTCCCCATAGAATTTATTAGATCTTAATATGCTGCTATTCATTTTTGTCTTTAAAAGTAAATTGCAGTTATCAACATTTTGCAAAGTAGCTTTGAGACCTAGTGTTTTTGGAATCCACTTTGGGAAATACTGATCTAAAATGTTTAGAAGCAAATATTTACTTGTCTAAAGTTTAACTGTTGTGATCCAGGTAATCAGAGAAGATTTTCCTAATCTCTATTTTAAGGAAGCTTATACTGCCTTTGAGAATTTAAACAAAACATGTATTTTAAAAAGTAGGACCATTCATTTAGACATCCATAAAAGTTAGTGTTTCTAACCAATTTGTAATAATATCACACGATCCATAGCTAGAAATTGCTTTCTCTTCCTAGACCTAAGACTGAGGATTAGGTAAATTTCTAATGAAACAGTGAACTTCAAAATTAAAGAAAAAAAATTTAATTAACTTAAATCTGCTTACTATTTTACGTGGAATGTTTTTGAGTGCCTTACTTTTTCATATAATTTTCATAAGAATTTTGATTAATGCCATCACGTCTCAGTCATATCCTAAGTAAATATTGCTTTATTATTGTGTTTTTTTAAGTAGATATTCCTAAAGCAAATATTAATGGATTACTGTTTATATGACAAATGCAAGAAACAAAATTTCTGAGAGTGGAAACAAGGCTGAAATCAGAACATGAAGAAAAGGAAAGGTGAAATGCTATGGAATTTATATATTTTTCTTGAACTGAATTCTTCAACATAAAACAGATGAAATGCATCTTCTTCCTACAGATGTTATATATAATCAGTTGACCTTTTGCCTTGATTTATTGAACTCTGCACTTTTTCATTCCCTTCAGAAGTATATGCATACTTCCACTGATGATATAATAATATATTTAAAATATTTTTATTTATTAGGAATTTTCCTTATTTTAAAATAATTTATGACTCATAGAACACAGATCATTTAAAAATGGTCAACATATTTGTTTTTGGTTTTGGACTGTAAAGTTATTTTCAGAAAATGAGTATTGCTTCAGAATTATCTTAGAGCCCTTAGAATTAATTGTTTTTAAATCCTTTTTATTTATCAGGTTTTTTAATTATATTGAAATTATTTTGGAAAACAAGTAGAAATTAAGCTGACAAATAGTATGATGGTTTACATTGTACTTTTAAATTTTAAAAGTACTTAAGTAACATATATTGTTTGACTTGTGTTTGATTTTTTGTTGTTCACTTACCAAAGCCAACAGAATGTCTGATATTCTTCTATGTATATAGTAAAGAAATTTTAACTATAGTTTTTTTCTCAAAACAATAATGAAATAAAGGCATACATTGATGGTTAGAAGCAGGGACACTTGTGATAGTAGTCGCTATCATTATTGTTTGAAACTTGATGCTGATTCTTATTGCAGGTGGCATATGTTAAAACACTAGTAAAATAACATCTTACAGCTCTGTGACTTATTGCATATTCTTAATTATGTCTAGCATCAAAATGGGTATTATAAAAAGCTAGCAAAATTAGAAGAATGATGTATATTTAAATAGAAGCTAATATTTTTTCTTGTGAAAGGACCACATACAAAAGTGATGCCAGTAATACTCTAAATATAATTCATTATTCAAAATAATATGTCTTAAAAGGGAAAACAAAAACTTTCTACTGAAAAATCACAAATTAGGTTTTAACATAGAGAAATAATTTGATAGTACTAAATAGAAATCTTTAATTAGAAACATTTAGTTTATATATACTATACAAAAGTCGTACAATGAATTTAAGCTAATATATTTATATGTTGCATGTGGAAGATATGTTCATTTATCTTCCTAAGATATATTTAATTGTTATATACACTCCAACTATTACCCTGCTTTTACATATGAAAATAGAAGACACTGATTTTTTTACAAGTTATAAAATGTGAAATTGATCTGCATTAGCTTATTTATAAAAGTAATGTTATTTCCAAGAAAGTGTTACTGTTAGGATTGATTTTGTGTTTGTTAGACTTTTTACATCCTTTATCTTATATTATTTATTATGCCAATATAGAAAAATAGATGCTTAATTTTAAGAACCCCATATGTAATTATTATGGTATAATAATTACATCTGCTTTCAAGGTTATCTATCTACTGTACTTTGCATTGATTAGTCATAGTATTATCTGTTATCTAAAGTAATGGAAAAACGTGATGTAATCTTTGGCTCTAAGTTATATTATCTTGTGTACATGGGAAATATTATAAAATCAAATTAGCCCATTTAATATCCTTTATTAGCCTTCATTCTCCCAATGAAGAGCACTGTACTATATACACATGGTTATTATTTATATTTTGTCAGAGTGAATGGATGAGTATCTGCTTACAAGTCTGCAACAAAATATTAAAATGGGAATAAATAAAACATCCTAATCAATTTAATTGGAAAGAGCATAGTAAATTACAGTGATTTACTTGAACTTCATTATCTATAATATAGGAGGTAAAAATATCTCACTGGATTTTTGTTTACACCAATTTAAATATTTTTAAATGCTTTGAAAATAATGTACTTGTATGTTGTTATTTTCAGTATTTCCTTCTGTAAGCTTTTCTTTGCAAAGATTAAGCTATACATAAAATTTTACTATGACAACTTTTTACAGAAAGCTTATGTGACAAATGATTTAATGTACTTCTCAGAATCATTCATAATAAGAAATTCATTTAACTTAAATTCCAATTAATTTTCCTTATTATAAATTACAATGGAAAAGCAATCTGTCTTACATTCTTGTATTATCTTAAAATAAATATACCTGTCCTTGAATCAAAAACATTGTAGTTTGCTTTTATGTATATCTGTGGTCTAATGTTTTTTTGAAAATGTTACCTCCAAACTTTGGAAATCTTCATGGGTTACCAAACCTACACTAATATTGTACTTTCCTCTGTGGTAAAACATGCCTATAAAATTGATTTAATCAACACCATTGTAGGGATGTAAATCACAGACCCATAAAGACTTACAGATTATATCAAAATAATTCCTATATTATAGAATTATGGTTATTATTACCAGAAATCTTTTCAGAGAGTTTACATGTTATCTAATAGCTTATTCGTTTTACTACACAGAACTGATTATTTAAGTGGCTTAAAGTAATTCAACCAAAACTACAGAAGCCCATTTTACTAATGTTGGTATTTTGTAGGTATCATCTTACACCTGGAAATTTATCATTTTTCAAAATGCATTAGTTCCCATATGTTTCTTATAGCCATATAGTAAATTAACATTTTTTAAAGCACAGTTCTTTTATTCTCAAATGATGTGAAAAATATGTATTGTATATAATTCAGCAAATATATAATAAAAATTCTAAATGATAAGAAAGGTTTGTGTTGATTTTCTTTATAGAATTTTACTTTATTAGTAGCTCATGGAATAATAGTTTATCCAGCAATGTCATATGTTGAATTCTATGAAGTATTGTATTTGTAATTATCTTTATATCACAATCAATATTTTTAGTACATGATTTGAAAATAGAAATATACCTGTAATTGTGATATGTGCATATGAATATACAGTGCTCAGAGAAAGTAAAACACAAAATTTTCTGGGAAGGATAATTTTTACCCAACTTTTTGAAAGAAGAGAGGGACAAGTGCTAATGAAAAATAGAATAGTAAAAAACAAGAATGGAGTCGGGATCTGAATAAGGATAGATTTTCAAAATTGTAATGGAGTAGACAGTTTTTGGAAAATAAATTTAAATAAGTGCATGTTAAAACAACAATATGTACTTTCACATTCCAAATGCAAAGGTAGTTTTGTAATATATAGTGAGTATGTGGGACAGTTCAGTCCTCTCAAACATTGGTAATGAGGCTATAAGTTTGGGCGCAATGTCTTTAGAGGACAATATAGAAATACCTCAAAATTTTGCTAGATTTTTACTTCTGAAACTATAATATCCCAATATGTACATTTATAAATTTACATCCCAATAAATATATATAGTTAATGAAATCATATGTAACTATTTAAAAAAGTAGGAGTTTTATTATAGTATTGATAATGACAAGATCTACAGGATATTTTTATGGGAGCACAGTAAATATACTCTGCTACTATTTGTGTTCAAAACATACTTTCACTGGATAGAATAATACTTTAATTGTGTTCAAGTTATATGTGCATGTTTTACAAGTCAAAGAGTTCTAAAGTCCTTTTTCAAAATTCCTTTATCCAGTCTGTCCTCATCTCTGCTCCTCAGAGGCAATGATACCTTTTAGCAGTGTCTATAGGTATCTACTATTAACATTTCAAGATAATATACTTATGCTAATATTTTTATTATTCTAATTCTCAGATTACTGTTGACTTCCTACAATATTAGATAAAAATTTGGCACTCTCAGGCAGGGCCCTGCCTCTAAAAATACAGATCCATGCTTCCCTTTCCCCATCCTTTCAGCATAATTTTAGTTAAATCAGTTATTATAGTTTTAACAATTATTATATTTTCTTCCTTTTACATCTTACTTTCCCTAAAATTAATAATGTTCTCCTTTTCAGTTTACTTGATTTTTTATACCTTTCACTTACCTATCATTAATTTATTCTAGACTTATTGCCAGAACTATACACATATTATTAATACATTTTAACATTTTAGAATTCCCTTTTAGAGCTCTCCATCTCACTCTCCCATCTAGAATGGTTGTTGCACTTTAGATGGAAGAGGCTTGGTGTACCAGCTGTCATTTCAGGACCTCCCTCTCGATCTGCCAGGTCAAGTTTGCATAATGAATTTTTGAGTTGTATGCCTTGAAAATGGCTTTATTCTCCCCTCATGTTTGGGTAACTGTCTGTCCAGAATAGAAATTGAAAATAGAAAATAGAAAAACTTTTCCCTCAGAATTTTGAAAGCATTGCACCATTATCTTCCAGCTTTCAGTGTCGTTCTTGATAAATCAGATGTCAGTCTCACTCCTCACCTGGTTTTCTCACTTGAGTAGAATCTTCTTTTGTCCCTATTATTCCAGAATTTCAAAGTGATGTACTTGATAGAGGTCTTTTATTCAATGTCTGTTCTGGGCCCTCACTAGTTCTTTTACTCTAAAAACTCATGGCATCCATTTTTTAAAATTATTATTTCTTTGAGAGATTCTTTTCCTTTTGCTTTTGTTTTGTTTGTTTTGATTTTCTGCCTATTTTTTTGAGGGGGAGGGGGGTAGATACCAGGGATTGAACTCAGGGGCACTCAGCTACTGAGCCACATCCCCAGCCCCATTTTGTATTTTATTTAGAGACAGAGTCTCACTGAGTTGCTTAGAGCCTTGCTGTTGCTGAGGCTGGCTTTGAACTTGCAATCCTCCTGGCTCAACCTCCAGAGCTGCTGATATTAGAGACATGTGTCACCACACCTGGCCCTCCCTTGTTTTTCTAGAATTTCCATTCAGATTTCTTTTGCAGGGGGAGTGCTGGTGATTGCACCAAGGGGTGCTTTAATCTCTATTTTTTTCTTTTCTTCCCTACTGTTCATCTCTTAGTCTTTTTATTATACCATTTCAGGATGTTCTTAATTTGTCTTCAAAATATTCTATTTACTTATTCATCTTTAAAAATTTTTTTCTGAATTTTCTGTCATCTCCTATATTTCTTTTATGTATTTCAGTAACTTTTATTCTCTCCCTGATTGTTTTGTTTCAGTTACTTTGGAGTTTTCTTCAGCTCCCTTTATTGCCTCATTCCCCTTTTGTTGGTCTCTGATACTATACGTCTCTGATACTGGAGGCTTTTCTCAAATAATGGGTAATCCTTTGCTACACGTTCCTATTTTAAAACACATTGGAATCTATGGGCACAGAATGAGCTTTTGGCTGATGGGTTTCATTCTGTGATAGCTGCATTTCTTCTGCTAGGCAGTTCAGAGCTTGGCTGCTATTTTGTTCATAGCTTAGTTCAGGAGTAGAGACCTTAAATCACCTTCCTTCCATTGTGCTCTTCTTTTTGTACATAGGATATCTCAGGTTTGACCTCTGAAGTCTTTTCTGGTGTGTATGGGAGGGGAAAGAAGGTAGAGCAAAGGAAATATAAATGCTTTTTAAACCAAATTTCAATCAATCCATCCTATTTATAATGCAACTTTCAAAAGCAGCTGGATCCTTCATTTCTTAAGCTTTTCAGGAACACTGCAAGGGAAAGCAGCCTCTTAGTGTCTTGCCGCAGTCTGGCTGGGCACAAAATCACGAGCCACTCATACCTTTGTAGATTCAAACAGCAATTCTTTATTCCCGTGGTCACACCTGCCGTCTACAAACACGTTCTGGGGAAACCACGTTCTCTGCCCAAATACTCTCTGAATCCCGGGAGAACTCAAGGGGAACTCAGGCAGCAGGATACACCCTATTCCCAGCAGGAATAATCTTAAACCTGGAACCGCCCTAAACCCGGATTGTCCTAAACCGGAACGCCCTAAATCCAAGGAGAGCCTAAAACCCTGATCCGCCCTAAACCAGGGATCCGCCCTGGTCCTTGAGCAAGGTCACCTTACATGCAATGTCACTGCAAAATGTCTAAGGCAAGTTCATTTTACCCCATTTAAGCAACATGGGGTACGCTGGCAAGGAAATTGTCATACCTACTTGGCTAATGGCTCTCAGCATCTCCCCCCTTCTGATTAATTAAACAACAAGCAATGTGGCTTAAGGACCGTGCCTGGTAGGTTGTCCAATTCAACATATGGTTCTTACCCGTCATCGGAAAACTGACCTTTAGGCGTCAGCCTCCTGTTTTAGGTTGATACCGCTGCAATTGAATCATACCCGTCACTGACTACCGGTCCAGCATACAGCCATACTTGTAGATAGGTCTATGCACCAGTGGGGGGATGAGGTTCTTTGCCTCACCTCTGTTGGCCCCCAAATTTGGCCTTGGTGCCAGTGGGGAAGTGGGGTAGCCATTGGCCCCCAAATTTTATACCATCACTAGCAGAAAGGAGGAGGATACAGAAACGCCATGACACCAAGCCAATTGACAGCTCCTTTGGAAAAATTGCATCACTGGTGACACCATCAGCAAAGATATGCCAGCACTACCACAATTAACATGAGGTGCGCTGGCAAGGAAATAAAAATTGCATCACTGGTGACACCATCAGCAAAGATATGCCAGCACTACCGCAATTCGCTGCACCAAACGATAGTTACATAGTCCAGACAAGTTCTGCAAGCAGTTCAAAGCGGAGGAATCTATCAATATGTCCGTTTCCTCCCAAAGTCCGTTTCCTCCCAAAGTAAGTTGACTCCTTGATTGAGCATTACTTGTTGAGTTATATTCATTGATGCATCAGTTTATATAGTTTACTGTGATAGCTATCATAGAAGCTGTAGTTTGGTTTTATCTTTGTCTTCACCGGCACTGGGATGAAGATAGGAATTCTGGCAATGATGCTAAAGAGACATTATCCTGAAAAGAATTATTAAATATAATGAAAAGGAAAGGTGAAAGTAAACAAACAGATCAGTTAACCTCCTTTAAAAACAATCCTTAACAGCTGTTTACCTGATTTAAATTAAGCCATTTAAATCACGTGAATAAAAAAAAATTCGGATCCATTTTTTTCATGAGCGCTCCTCATATATGAAATATGGACATACGCACACACAGACATACAACACAAAACACAAATGTGCACACAAACGTACAACACATAAGACAGTAATAAGGCCTTGTAGCTTTACCTAGGTGAAATCTCCATTGCAATGTTTAAA